>NC_142893.1:20439500-21856500 GCF_054131105.1 Drosophila navojoa | reverse complement strand
GCCATTTCTTTTCTGTTGTTCTTGTTTTTGCCTTTTGCAGATTAATTACAAGCCTTGCGTAATGAGCGGATTTCCGGAACGTTCCGTTCGTTTAGGCCCTGTGAGTGACGACAGTAGCAGGTCGTATATCTTGCGTTTAATAAAATTGAATGAAATTTATGAATTATTTGCGCGGCGCGCATAGAAATGCGGCCCACCCAGCCGCCGACCGAGACCGGAAAAGGTGAAACGCGCCTTACACTTCTTTCTGTCTGGAATCTCAGCGATGTCTTCGTCGTCCGCCAATCGTTGATCTTCATTAGCTGGCGCCGTCGACGTCTTCATAGACATTGTTGCTGTTCGCAGCGAGACTAAAGCTGGAAATTTATGGCAACGCATTTGCAGCGCGCGTTTACGGACATAATGCCATGGCCAACGACAACAACAACAACAACAACAACCACAACAACAGCAGCAGCAACAACAGCTAATAAAGCGTCCGCGTTGTTGTTGTCATGGCTGTCCTTTATTAGTTCATTGCTTTGGTGCTCTGCTGCCTCTATGAAGCCTCTCTGTGCCTCTCCTGCCGGCTCGTATCCATTTACACTTGGATATTTATCGCTGCCGCCGCCGACCTCCTGCGCCGTTTCAAATGGAGTTGTCCCATAATTTTTAGCTCTGCCCGAGCTAAATACGCCATTTAACACAACATTTAAAATGCATATCGATCGTATATCAAAAGCTCGTTTCATTTTCATTGCATAATCACAGTCAAGCACCACTTGCCCGAGCGTGTATTTGAGTGTGGGTGTTAACGTTACACGGATACGTATGTGTTTAAATAAATCATGGGAACCTGACGGCATCCAATGGCGGCGGCATGTGGAAATGCAAGCAATGTACCTGACTTTCATAGAACTTGGATTGAAGGTGTTAAGCAGGTGAAATATGTATGTACATATGTTTATGTAAAGTGCTAGTGTTATAATACTAAGAAAGTTATCAGAGTTCTATTGGGGATCTGAAGGAAGGTGAAAATAAATACATGAATGAGCTGATTTACTTAAAAGAATGGTAGAATAAAGAAATGTGGCTATTAACATAAATATATGAAACCTCTTTGATTTATCATGAATTCAATCATTTTCATTTATTGTTGATTTCTATTTGCTTATAGATCTATGTGTAATGGATGTCATCGATTTGCAAAAGTTGAATGCTTCTTAATATTAAGGTCACTACAATCTCAATATATAGTTTTACAGATATAATGGGCAAATGACAGATAGATAATCTTCTGCCAGAGATCATTGTGTAGGGTCAATGCAATGAATATGTAGGCTTGTTAGTTTAGAAATATTATTATTATTGTTAACCTTCTGGCAATACAACAAAAATAGCCAAAAGCGTTCAAGAAAAGTTCCACGTCCAGGACTTGCCAAGTGGAGACTGATATAATGTAAATATGTAAATATATGGATTGTGCTTATTTATCTGAAACTAGTCGCAAAAATTTGTTTACTTTTGACATTGCGATTCGTTGATCTCAAATAAAATATTAATTAAACGAATAAAACTAAAAATATTTATATATATAATCAGATTAGCTTCATAGTTCCAAATCAATATTTTATTCCTTTATATGTATATAGATTTATTTTAGTTTGATCCACATCATCAAAAGACTTGCCAAGCCACAAATTATTTTTTAATTTTTAATGAATCTAAATTAATATAACATACATATAATGAAAATAAGGAATTTGTTTAATAAATTATAAATTAATTCAAAGCTTAAGCTATATCCAAATATTATGCTTTATACCTGATGTTAAATAGAGCCTTGATTAAATAAATAATGTATGAGAGTTATACAAAATTTGAAGAAAACTTGATGCAATTTCTAATGTAAGCCAAAAAATAAAACCTTTATCATTTTGAGTTCGATTTCTTTTTCAGTGGCCCTTCGCTCTATATGAACAATGAAACTTTCAATTTTGTACAGCTTGTATATAGCAGGATATGGATGGCCCCTTTAAACATTTAACGTGAAGCGCTACGGCTCAGAGCCAATTGTAATATTATTTGCATGCACATTCGAAACGAATGCTGAAGCAGCTTTTAAGCTGCTTTTTGGCATTTAAAATGTTTGGCTCGGTCCACGCTGGACATCGCTCATAAAAATGTCGACAATTTCAGAGACAAGCCGGCACAATATTTATGATGGTATTGAGGAACTGGCCAACCGGCTAAATTGCCACTTGGCGCCAAAACGAGAGCTGCCGCCCAGGATCTGGACAGGCTCCACAGCTGTCCGACGACTCTGACGCTGTCAGCATTAAGAGTATCTGCATAAATTTTGTTTCAAGCAAGAAATAAAAAAAAAATGCAAAAATAAACGCCAAAAATTGAACATTTTTTTTGCAAGTAAATTTTTTAATTTAAAACACATTTTATATGCAAGAAGAGCAGCAGCGGCAGAGGCCCCCAACATCACAACTGAAACATAAATAAATCTGAAATTTTATGCACTCGGTAAGCTCCAAGCAAAGGGACTCTGAAAGAGCACGGCACAACGCCATTCGAAAGCCGTGTGGAGCACACATAAAAGCTGCCTGCGACTTGAAAAAAGAAAACAAAGCTGATTCGGGTCGGGTGGAGGTAGTCAACTAGCAGATACCCTAGGCAGTTGGGGAGAAATTAATTGTAATATGAACAGTAAATTGGAAGAAATTGAAAAAATTCATTTTGAATACTTCAACCATTGGGAGAAGGGAAGATACCTTGAGAGATACTCCAAGCGGAATTTAATAACTCTTTTGAAATAAAGTTAATATATAAAGAATTATTTTTCTAGAGTGAGAAAGACAATCTGAATATATGGAAAGGACTTAATCTTGCGAGATATCTTAAGCGGCTAATATATAAAGTTTTTATTAATATAAAGTTATAGTAGGCTAATGGAAATTAGTGGAGTTAGCACTATGGTTAACTATCAAATTCATATATAATATTATCGACACTTAAGTACACTGCCATCGATACTCAACGAGAATGCTATATATAACAGAAGAAGGATATTAATGCGAATAGTTAAAGCAAAGTCAACAGCCATATATAAGTTAAGATCATTTTATATTAAAATAAAATAAATCTTTTTACAAATCTAGCATAAATTATTCAAGGAGATACCCTAAGCTGTCAATTTAACTATCATATGAATTTAACGAAAATTAGTTAATTTTCATTTTCTACATTAAACTTAAATTTATCAAAATTTTTTTTTGGTTTTTTCTTTTATTTTATCTAATATGATATTTTTCTGCATCTGTAGTCGCTCTGTCCTCTGACTGTCACATATATTGCCACGCAAATCATCTACCCCTTCTAACCAACTCCAATGGGCTATGTGTATAAAAAACAACAAACTTTTGTTTTCCAAAAGTTCTTCACAATGTGGCTCTTATGCTCTTGTTGTTGTCGTTGTTGTTGTTTTTGTTGTTGCTGTTGTTTTTGGTACGCTGTTAAAGCTGCTTGTTAAACATGCAATTTCTTTTGGTTGCACTGCGTTCGATTGCTGCGGTTCGACAGCAGCGACAGCAGCTGCAACAACAGGCGGCAAGGACAAAAGCCAACAATGGATTATTAGTGGCTCTTAAGCAAACACGGCCCCTCACGGGTCGAAGGCGTGGCAAACGAGGGGCGACTTATGGCACCGCACGAGTTCAAGTTCTGTGAGTGTGTGTGTGTGCAGAGAGTATCTGTGTGTGTGTGTGTGGGTAACATATATGTGTGGCATCGCCTGCTGCTGTCGTTTAATCTTGCCCTCGGTCTTCGTCGTCACTGGCCGCTACGCCCGTCCCCCAGCCCCGTCCGCTGCTTCCGCTCCAGGCCACGTTCAGGTCCACGTCCCGATTCCCGCCACCACACCCGCTGCATTCGGCGCTGATTTATCGCTGAAATGTGGGCGTTTTTAATTAATTTCAGTGCGCTGCGCTTCCAACAGATTTGTGCTTGGCCCTCTCATAAAGCGTTGTAATAAAATATAAGAAATACACTCAAAAAGCAAAAATATCCAAAACAGCAAATACGCGTACTCTATCCCTCTTTCTCTCTCTCTCTCTCTCTCTCACACACACACACACACATCCTAACACACCCTGCTTGGCTGTGGCTCTGATTTACTTCGCAGTTTCGCACTCGCAATTGGAAGTTCAAGTGGGATTTCTTAAGTTCGCTTCACGGTCAACCACAAGCAACTACACTACGTCTGGGCTCTCGTTCATTGAAGAGCTGCTCGAGAGTCCTTCCAAATTGCATTGTGGTTCCAGTTTGAAGTGTGCCTCAGGTGTGAAATGCGGGCACATAGCCAACATATTTGTATGTGTAATTGCTCCATAATTGGAATACGACACAATAGCGGCATTTATGTGAAATCTACAGTTGAGTTGGCTTAACTTGGCTGCAAGAATCTGAAAATACGTTTCGAAAGTACTTAACATTCGCTGAGCGAACCTGAAAGTAAACTCTTTAATGTTACATATTCAGATTTCTATTTTATTTTTCGAAACAAGACTGAATTTTCTCTTTAAGAAACTTATTTATGGTGCTTAAAAGTATGACAGAATTTAAGCTGGAGAAGATAGTATGATGAATATGACCCTTTATAAAAATTATTTTAATGCTAAAGCAATTCAGAATGAAGATAAAATAACAGCTTTATTATAATATAGACAAATAATAATATAATAATATGTATATATGTCCTTATAAACTCAACTGAACACATTTAATTTTTAACACTCAGTTGACCCAGTTCTTCTCTGTTTACGGGCTATAAATATTTGATCCTTTCGACCTGAATGGGGTGATATTTGAGCCTGGCACAAGCATGTCAGCACGTCAAAGCTGTCAAGCTGCTCTTTTGCCATTTAGTCAATAAATCCGTCAGTTAGTCAGTCTTCAGGCAATCAGTCAATTAAATTTTTAATCACTGAACAAATTTATTTATCCATTTATTCATTTTCTACAGATTTAATTATTTATGGCAAATAATTACTCTTTTATGTAGATCAAAATATTCTGTTCTCTCTTACAAATAATCCTTAAAAATGTTCTGTATAGCATTTAGAGCAATGCACTTTCCCAGGACACAGTTACAAACACACACACTCGCACACGCACACATACACATTGTATAAGTAGCAGTAATTCCATTTTTGGCTAATTCTGTTGCTGAGGCGAAAACTTTGTGCTTCTTCTTGTTGTTTAGCTGCTTGGCAACTTTTGCAGCTTTTAATTCTAATTTTCACGCTGGCGCAATTTTGACGCTGTTGCTAATTTGCCTTCAACTTTCAACTTGGATTTCCAGGGAATTAAACCAGCAACCGACTGCAACTTGATGATGATGATGATGATGATGATGATGGTGATGGTGATGATGATGATGCTGGTGTTGAAGGACGCTGTGTCCTCAGATATTTTGCTCGTTGCCAGCAAATGGAGATTTATGACAGTGCAGAGAGTGTTAAAAGTTTGCAAAAGGTTTGAAGAGCTTGCCAAATAATTTTAATTGAGTAACTAATGGATTGCAATCGATTCGAAGAAGAACAGAAAAAATCGGCGTGAATCAGAGGAGAAACTTTTAGCATGACACACGACATCAGAGATTTGGTTAAATGCGCCAGGCCAAGCGAAGCCAAGCTCCAGCAATGGGTGTTGCTCGACATTGCGGGTCACAACAATAAATTAATTTAGCTGCTGCAGCTGAATATGAAAATTGCTCGCTCCATGCACAATTATGCGGAAGGAACTAATTAGGATCCCGACCACGAAGAGGCCTCACCAGGGGCCGGTTATAAAGCCACGCAGTTATATTAAATTTCACTTTATTGCATGCAAAAGTTCATTAAGCGCTGCAAATTCAAATTAAGCTGCACAAACGTAGGCAAAATGTGTTTATATTGCTGCAGTTGTTGTTGTTGTTGTCGTTGTTGTTGTGTTGTTGTTTTATAATGAATATCATGAAATGCAAAAGGCTGCACATAAAACAAATTGTCACAACTTAATAAAGCCACAATAAATAATTTGCACATTAAATAAATTCGCCTGAATACAAGGGCAACGTGGGCTAGCTGACAACAAGCTGCTTGATATGAAACACGCTCGCCTAAGTCATTCGAGATTATTTGGATAGTTAAATTGATTTAGTTACTTTCAGAGCTGTGACTGTTGTAAAATAATCAAAAATATATTCTTTAGTTTTGAATTTAACTTTTATTTTATTTTATATTCTGAAAGTTTTAATTTCATTTATTCATTCACTTTATCGAATCAAGGAGTTCATTTTTTTTTTAATCTTAGAAGTTACCTTTATCTCTAATATGTTGCTTAGTAATTCCTTTACTCTGTAGTGCTATGCATAAGTTAAATGAAGTGCCTATACAAATAAAAGTAAAAAAATATAAAATATATTTTGTATTATTTCAAAAAGAAAGAAAGTCGAAGAAAAAAAAATATAAGCTAACATAAATGATTATATTAATTTAGACATCGGTCTAATCTTATCATAATCTTTTTAGACTTACAACCAATCATTTATTAATGAATTAATACCAATCAACAAAAACCAGATTTATTCCACATTAAGTGAGTCACTAATCACCATCATTACTTGATTGTTTTTGAAACGTGACGATTTCTCTTCAAACTCATTTGAGAATATTTCTAATAACAATTGAGTACCAAATCGTTAATGCACACAGAGTGTCCAACTGAGTGAAACAAGTACCATGTACAGTTGCAGAAGTTATCTATTTGATACTTAAAGAGCACCAAAGAGATTTTTTAAATAGTAAGGGTTTTGAACACAATGCGTTATAGTTATATATAATCATAATAATAAGATAAGATAAACGTTGTATACTTACTTTCTATCAATCCTTATATATTCATATACATTAAAAATAACTATGTTTAAATTACAATACATTAAAAATCAATAAATATGATATCTCAATATAAAATTTGATGACTCTAGCGAGAGTAAGTGTTATGACTTAAGATAATATAGATTTAAGGTGACATCAAGGGAATAGAAAAGCTATCAGACATTTCAAATAAGACTGTGTAAAGTTTCATGACCCACCTGTAAAATTAGAAGCTCTTTAAGTATCAAGATTCATAGGCAAAGAGACAACGAGACAGGAAGACTAATATCAACTCGACTGCTCACTCCAATTAACAATATGCTGCATAAGGTGGACCATGCTTCCTGCTGGCTTTTAAGAAAACCATTATACGCTGTGCCCATTGAAGATAGGAATTCGGGGCATAAAAACAGTCCGAATTTGTGCGCTACTCCGGCCAAACTCGCCCTCGTTCCGTTGAGTGCGATGCGGCAAGCACTTTGAGTTTGGAATCTCCATTTGAAAAATCTTCGAATTTAATTGCGTGCGCTAAAACTGGGTGTGAAGTCTTCGAGTATGCTAATTAAAAGGCATAAATAATGCAATATTTGAAGTTCAGCTGTCGGTGCGAGCTAATTGATTTACGAGCCTCAATAAAGGCGCGAGACCCATCGTTTGCCATTGCTGCTCAGTCGGCGAAAACTTAAACAAACTAATTTCCAGCCTAGGCTAGAGAGTTTTTACGATTAGCCAGGCGAGCCAACTGGGAACTGGGAACTGGGAACTGGCAACGGCGTCTGCGCCATGGGCCACGGAAGCCGCCTGACATTGAGATTACAATAAGTGAGAGAGAGAGAGAGAGTCAGAAAGAGAGAGCTCCATGGGAGCTGTTAAACAGTCCATGGCTGTGACGAAGTGAGTCGGAGCGAGTGTCCACGTTCGAGTTCTTCAATTAGTGTAAACACAAACGATGACACTGCCCCGGGACCAGGGCAGAGCGAAGCCAATTTCGCAGTCTCTCGCGCAGACACTTTAATATTTAACGCGCAGACGATGGCGACAATGGAGCGGAGCCAAGGGACGAGGCCATACGCCAACATATTCCACGAATATGTTCGTGATCATAAAATTATAATTTATGAACAAAGGCGAACGCGTGGAGCATGGTGTGTGGAGCGTGGAGCGGCCCAGCTCAAGTCGCAACCACTCGGCCGGGCTGCGTCAGCTTATCTGGCGATGGCATCTAAGTGCACATACAAGTACGCATGGAGGAGATGCCGATGCCGATGGAGATGGAGATGCAGATGGAGTCGATACGAGGGACGACGATGACAACGTTGACGGCGATTTGGAGCGACGCGCGCGTCAATTTTTGTATATTTCGTCGAAGTGGGACACGAGCAGCGGGAGCTGATAAGAGACTGCAGCAGCAGAGCAGCCAGACGAAGGAAGCCCAGTCATGAAGGGTGAAGATGCTGACGATGATGCTGCCGATGCGGCTGCTGCTGCTGCTGTTGCTGTTGCTGTTGTTCTTGGCTCTTGGCTCTTGTTGGGATTCCTGGAAAGACGCCTCCGGCAATGGCAGCTCGAACAATATTTTCTTATTTATTTTGTCTCTCGCTTTGGTTTTGGGCTGTGGATGTGGATGTGGATGTGGATGCGCTTGACATTGGGGGCAACTGGTAACTGGCAGCTCGCATGTTGTTTGTTATGGCTCTTCTCATTGTTGCTGCTGTGCCATCTGTGGCCCGTTGAGGCAGCCAACTAATTTGCGGTTTTGTTGCGAACCAAACGTCCAGAGTGTCTGTAATTTCCTTTTCCAGTTTGGGTTCGAGTCCGAACTTCAAGAGCCTTTGTTATTTTGCCACTTAACCAAACCGACACGCCCCTCCGGCCCTCCTTGTTGGTTTCATAAGTTCTGTTTGCTGTGCAATCTTTGGGGTCAGGTCAACAGCAGCGCTGCCTGGCCGCGCCCCAACCAGCCCACATACTAGCAAGTCATTCAAATTAAATTCGGAATTAGCCAGCGGCAGTTGTGCCAAATATCTCCCGCTCCTCTCTGCTCTCTCCTCCCTCTGGGTGTCTTTCTAACTAACTTAGTTTGTTAGTTTTAGGCAAATTGCAGAAGACTTCTCTTCTCTTCATTTCAGCTTGCGTGCTTAATTAAATTCTTTTCAATTCGAGACATGAATCAATTTCATGTGTTGGATCCTAAATCAAGGTTTCTCACTTTTGATTGCAATTGGGTTAGCTGCCAAGTTCTCGACAATTAAAGACCTATTTATGATAGATTATTCAATTTCTTTACGCAAAGAAATAGAGGAAATTCAGTATGCGACAATAATATACCCTGTACACTTTACAACTGAACCTAAACTATGATTATTTTGTACCAATTGATCAATTAAAATTAATAGTTCCCTAATTTTTATGCATCAATCGCATTTCAACTAATAAATAACTGAAATAAATAAATCAAATTATTAATTGTTATGTTTATAATATATATAATTCAAATATATTAGAATCAGTTACCAAAAACGTAAATATGATTTAGTAACTCAAATTTAATAACAACTGATTTCATTGCAACTAGAAAACTAAAGCTATGATTGGAAACAAACTTAATCTGCGAGCAATGGACTTTTAGACTGTAAGGATAGACAGACGAAATGGGCATGGAAAAGCAATACTTAATTTGGTCTGTCACACCTCTCTCTGACTGTTGCATAAATTTTAGAGAAATAAATATATTATATATATTTTATATATTTTGTATTTATATATGTGTATGTATTTAATTACATATAGCGTAGATTAACATTTTGACTAGATTCGGCGTATAATAATTTCTACGTAAAATAGATTAAAGCACGAAGTACGTAAAACTTTTTTTAAATTCCAACAGACCGAGTTCCACACACACGCACAGAAATGCTCACATTAGTTAATGTGTGTGTGTTGTAAATTTGCTCTCAAGCTGCATGCAGAAAAGCATTTTTAATGTGCATCAAAGCCCTTATACCATTCTCTCAAAGAATAATGAAAATGTTAAAATTCTGCATGAGTGCATGACTTTGTTATAGTCCACGCTCAACAGGCAAGAAATGGAAGCATTTGGTGAACGAATTGCACATTTTGTGCACTAGTGCTTGCAGAAACACATAAAAGTAATAACAGAGTAAGGAAAAACAAATAATTCATGTAATGAACTGAAACTAAAATCCCAAATAGGTTTGATAATCGAGCCTGTGTGAATGGATCCCAGAACTAATATGAAGTTGAATCATGACTTAATGGGGAACTTTTATGGGTTAGAAGCGTTTGCTCTATATGTTCCTTATATGTGTTGTATGTTTAGTAACAGACTAAGTCTTAAAAAAATTCTGATTTGTCGACATCCAATTCGCTTAGCTCCGAAATGCGAATATTGCATGTAATAAATGCAAAATAAAATATTTTCTTATATTTCATTTGGGATTAATGGCTTAAAAAACAAATGTTTTCTGTGTGGTATATTAAAAGTCTTTCTATATGATATATAAGCCATATCCAATTAGCTCCAACGCTTGCATCACACTCGAAATCCAGCACATTTTGTTGTGCTATAAAATACGTATTGCTTGGCAATGCTTGTCGCTTGCTAAGCTTAATGAAATGCGACATGCAACATAAAGTAATTTATTTTTAATTAATTTATAAATGCAGCGACATCAAAAATGGCCAGCGAGCAGGCAAAACATTAAACACGATCGCCAACAACAGCAACAACAAGGGCAACAACAGCAACATTGGCCGCTTATCCCTTGTCAGGGCATCGCAAATTAAGCCTCGGCAATTTGCGTGATTTTATATTTCGTTTTTCTGTATTATTTAATTTCATTTTATATTATTTTTTTTTATTTTAAAAATGTTTTCATGCAACAAGCGGCGCAAAGTGTCGCTGACAGGCGTGTCATCAGCACTTTGAGCTGATGCTGCTGTTGCTGCTGCAGATGCAGATGCAGTTGCAGTTGCAATTGTAGCAATGTTCAGGCCACGCCTCTATAACAACAGCAACAACAACAATAACAACCACTGCACGGCAGCAATTTCATTAAAATTTACTGCACGCTGCAGCAGCAGCAGCAGCAGCAGCAAAAAATGGTTGCGGTCAATTAACGTCAACAGCGTCTGCCCCAGGACCGTGCGGACCATGCCCTTGTTGCCGCCCTATATGCCGCCGCCTACTGGCGCATGCATCCAGCCATCATGCTGCTCATTAACGGCACGCTGACTTCACAGGCATTTTGTTTATTGTTGCTGCTGTGAATAAATAAATAAATTTCATTGACATATGCTCAAATAAATAATAGAGCAATTTTTTAAATTATTACCCCCAGACGCAGAGGCGTGCGGTTGAGTGCCAAAAGGATGCGCGCGATTATCCTTATGCGCCATATGAGCTGGCTGGACGGCTGGCTGGCTGGGCAGTGAAATATGATTGGGCAGTTAAGAGAACCGGACACGGGTCTCCAGCTCCAACAACAACTCCAACTTCAGCTCGGAGCCGGACCACAGACCACAGCGGCATATAATAAACTGCCGAGGCGATGTGAACAATTTTTAATTTCCATTGAACAATGCATGAGGAGTTGGCATTCAAACAAACACAACAACAACAGCAACAGAGCTGACAATGACTGGGGGCCACTTGAGCGGAATGATTAAAAAATTATGATAATAAATTCTGAAAATAAAGAAAAGAATGACAGGAAATTTGTTTCATATTTATACTGCTGTATATATATATAACTTGTAAATATAAACCAATATACCCTGCCAAAAGGATATTGGCTCATTTGATATATTCTTAAAGATAAATAAGGTTTTCTAATACATTTTTCATATTTTATATATTTATATTTTATATTTTTTCTTTAAATTTTATATTTTATATTATATTTATTATATTTTTTTTTAATATATTTACATTTACATTTTAAAATTTGAAATTAGTTTTTATATAATGTTTTATACATATATTTAATTTAAAAATAATATTGCCATCAAAAATCGCCATGGAATATAAAATTTTAATATATCTTTCAAATAAGAAGTTTTGAATCGGAGTATTCAACATTCAATTCGCCCTGACAAAAGTTAAATAAACAGGTTTTTTTTAACTGAGCCTTAATCGTTGGTTTATCATTCATTCAGTACTCAGAAATTTATGCATGAAAATGTGATTTTTACAAAAATACAGTGTGAGACAACTAAAACAAACATTTCGCAACGCCGCGTATGCGTAATTTTGATTATCCAACTTCATTGGCAGCACTTAGTGCAATATGTTTCCTTATCTTAAAATCACATCTGTGTCGCTCAGGCCACACTTATCTAGAGCCTTTAATCATTCGCTGAGTTATTTATTTGCAGTGTGAGTTTATTTTCGTACCTGTTGCTTGGGTAGAGCCGAAAAAAAAATTGTTTTCAACCGCATTCCGCTTGCACTCGAATACGCACAGTTTGAGTGCATTGTGTACGGAGAGTGTTGACTTTGGTGCATAAATAAGCAAATATTTATGCAGCCAGGTTCTCCTCGACTGCCCGGCGGAGGCGCACAGTCAAACTGTCAATGCCAGCCAGCAGAAGCACGAGACACGAGTGCCAGAAACGAAAATTCGCAAATCAAATATTCGCCATAAATAAAGATGCGCACAGCGCCACAGACAGACAAAGAGAGAGATAGCGAGAGAGAGTGAGAGAGAAGAGAGTGATGCAACTTCCAAGAAACAGGCAGCAGGAACATCGCTGGGTCCAACAATGCGGCATTTTAATAATATTTCGCTTTCAATTTTTTACACCTCTTTGGGCAAGCTGGGTGCGAACTGAATGCCTCTCCCTTGATATCTTATTTCGACTGAAATTGTTGCAATGCCACCTTTTGGCGGCTCGATTCGCACACACATACAGACAGCCATATATATTTATGTGCATGCAACGACGACGCAGGTGTGACAACATGAAAATTTATCTGCTCCATCGTTCGAGCTGTTGCTGCTGCGGCTGCGCCTGCTCCTCCTCCTCCTTCTGCTGCTGCTGCTCCTGCTGCTGCTCCTGCTGTTGTAGTAGTTGTAGTTGTGGTAGCCTCTCCTTGCGAAAAGTCGCGAATGCTGTTGAATATATGAGAGTACGAGAATTACATTTGGCCTGGAGTTGAATTTATATGCGAACCAGAGTGTGATTGTTGCCTTAATGCGACGTTAACTTTGCAAATCTGTATGCTTAAAGCAAATACTCCCATGATGAACGCAAGGTGTGCCCAAAAGACACCTGTGGCTTACACAAGAAATATGCTTATTGTGGATGAGCCTGCGCTCAGCATTTCGGCACATTTCTTACAGACCCATACATACATACATATGTACGTACGTATTAAGAATACATCTCCTATTCTGCAGTAGCCGTAAAACTTCATATATTATAACTAATTGATTGATCGGTAATAATACTGCAATCTTGATGGACACGAGTCTCGGGAGCAACTCGCATCAATTTTTTATATGACTCTGTAATTACTAATTAGGCAACAACAAAAGGTATCGAATTGGTTCAATGGAAGTGTGTCCCTACTTTATATATGTAAGAAATTCTAGTGAATTATCGAAGAGTGATACTCGCTTTCTATGGCATTGCCAACACACATAAACGAAATAAGAAACGGAGCTAGGCAAATGAAAAATAAATACATATGTATGTACGTATGTACATACATTCCACTATTTGAACATTAGATATAAATAAATACGTATGTTGATTCATATATTCATTTCTTTTAGAAATATTTCCTGGCGGTGCATGTAACATCCATCTATGTAACTTGTACAGTTGAGCGCTACAAATGCCGAATGAATGTGTTAAAGGTGTCTGCTGGACAGGTGTCCCAGCTCCTCATCCTGAACCAATTCTATGTAGGAAATCAGCGTAGAATAGCTTCCTTAAAATATATGTAACAGGCGAAAGTGGAGTGGACCTAAGTGGAGACTACCTAAGGATGATGGAGTTTCCAGTCAAGCATTCAAAGGCAGAGCACAAAGTTAACATATGTATAGTTTTAGTCTCATCCGAACCAAAGATGGAAGTACTTGGTAGTGGAGAGTAAATAGAAATGGATAACTTGCTGAATAATTTTGATGCTGATGCTTCCACAATCTTCTCTTTGATGCCAGCTTCTCAAATAGATGTCAATTGCAAATATAGAAATTGATAAATATGAGTTGGTATTTGGCAAATATTCAATAGAATGTGCATATGTGCTGGCATATCATATGCGAGAAACTTCTAGTATTAAATGTACGTAGTAACACACATACATATGCATATTTATACATGTGCACACATGCTTACATATTTCTATGCCATTCACCCCGAATGCATGCATTCCAGGCATACAACTCTGATTGTATGTGTGCTTTGAGTTTTCTGATTTGTTCTAGGGTTTCAAGATGGCGGCAAAGCAGTAAAGTTTCAGTTTTGGCATTACATGCCTATATAATCAGTATATAATTGAACAAATCAATAATTAAGCAAAAGCCAAAATAATTACATGGGTTTCTTAGGTGTATCCTCTTTGGGAAAATACAAATGGTTTGCATAATAATTAATAAGCATCTTCGGAGCACGCAGCTTTAGCTCCTGTTTGGTCACTAGCTCGGGATTCTTACGGTTTTTAAATTTCAGCGCAAACATCAGATCATTTTCGTACTTAAACCCGGCGAGAATCGCTTCTGGCTTCAGGCCGCGAGCAAACCCATTGGGTACCGTGGCCTGGAGTTGGTTGTGCTCCTTCAAAGAGCGCTGCAGTGCTTCCAGAGTCTTGGTTTTAACAAGGCTATCCTCCCTTCGCGACGCAGGAGCAGCACCCAACGGTCTCCTACGAGAACGTCCCTGCAACAAGCGGCAATATGTGGGGAAACACGAATCAAAACCAAAGTGAAAACTTACTCGTGGTTGCCGTGCAACACCATCATTGATCGCGGCCTCGCACTTGTCGTGCTCCGGCAAGGAAGCTGGCAGCACCGCATTAGTGTTGACAACACTATCGTTCCTTTCGGTAGTCGAATCCAACGATCTCTTTCGTGGAATCCCCTATCAGAAGCGAGAGTAAATTGCAAACAAAGAGTTGACAAGATGGTGACAACTTACATGTGGACGCCGTGCGGGGGGCTCGGCTGGTAACTCTGGAGCAATAGGTGGAGTGGCAGTAGCCGCAGCAGCAGCTACCGAGGGAATACATGGAGGGGAAATATGGAAATATTTAAAAAAAAGTGTATGCATATAAATACATATAATATATAGATACATTTGTATGTACATATAAATAGACACTTACGTTGCATTTCCTTTGCAAGAGCCACCTTTCCGCGGGGTTGCTAAATTAATATTGTTTATTCACATATAGTTAATGTTTAAATATACAATGATTTAAAAACAGTTACCGATCGAGTTTCGGGGTTTCGTTTGCCCATTTTAATGTTGATGATGCTGACTTGCGAAATATTTAGAAGCTTTGACAAGATATTTGCCTTGCAGGTTGCAACCAACCACGTGAACTTTAGATTGTCGATTGCTGAAGAAGCAACGTGCATTTGCCAGAGCTGCACAAGCCAACTTTCGTTATCGAGTGTCAAAGGAACTAGTTCGATTTCAAAAGAATCTTCAGAATAATTTATTCGAATATAAAGAATTAATATCAATCAAATAATTCTTGTTTTCACTTCTGGGATGTGATTTACTTGATTTTAATTCCTAAATTTTCCTAAGACGTTTCCTAAAATTCTTTCTGAAACTCCTGATAAGTCGCATGATATTCACGAAAGAAACAAGATGGACCAATCTAAAGTAAAGTGGGTTGGCCTAGTTGCGGGAAAACCATATGTATGTCGGGTAAGAATCGTTCAAGATGAACCTAGCTCTCAATTTTGTTGAGTTATCCAATAGATGGACTATACGCCCGAATACAAATTTGAAGATAATGCAGTTTCATCTTCAAATATTGTGCATTGTACACGGATAGGTACTTCTTGTGGCTTGCTGGCTATGGGGCCTCAACAATATTATGAAGAGCTTCAAGGCAATCAGCAATTACGCTCACAATGCTTGGCATCGAGTTTCCTCATCCATAGCCATTCACTCTGAGCTCTTTTACAGAAAGACGATGGCAAACGCAAGCATTCGAGAAGCTTCAATCTACACTTCAAAGGCAAACTGTGTTCGTGCTGAAGGACATTGGCGACTACAGCAAGGATCCCGCTCACTGACAGATGTGGCCACTATCAGAAGCCCGATGAGACCCACTAAATCAAATATGAATTGTATAAATATGCTTGGCGTGTTCAACTAAATATGTAATTAAAATAATTGCCATTATGACACCGCACAAAAAACAGGCAGATATATCTCTCTCTCACTCCCTCCCTCTGGCGGAACTTGGGCAGAAATCAATTAGTAAGTTTTGCTGCAGTAAATATCAAGAGGCTGACAACATAATGCCACCCAGGTGCTGTCGGACCACACACCGAGCTCCACAGCCCACGAGACGTAACGAGGCTAATGAAAATGAAACCTGGTCACGCACAGCACCAAAGCGGGCTCACCGTACAGGCCAAACAGGCATCCAGGCAATGAATCGTGAACTCGTGGCCCAATATGGAACATTCAAATGCCATATATATACATATATACATATTTATATACATGTATAAATTTCAAGTTAATCCAGACGCAGCGGGTCGTCCGCTGGGCGCCTGAGAGTGGATTTTGATCTTGACTCGGCCACTTTTCATTTCATAGGAAAGTCCGTCTGTGGCGATTAGTCGTGGAGCCCCAGGAATCGAGTTGCTTATGACCATGTTGTCCATCTGGGGCTGTTGATGGGCGCCAGCTTTTAATCATTATTAATTATATGCTGCCCGGGCGCATAAATCATTTGTGCTTACTCTGCATTTACCTGCAGCAGCAGCATTGCGATAGTCATCTGGCCCGGAGAGACGCGAGCAGGACGTTTGTTACAGCTACGGCTACATCTAGGGAGATAATCTATTCCTGGCTGCCCCAGCTCGAACGCTGAGAAATGTGGTTAATTACTTAGAGCCAGCGGAGCATCAGCTATTCATTTATTTATGCTGCCAGATAAACATTTAAGAATTAACAGCAAATCAGTCAGACCAAATGGATCGCTAAATTAGCTCTGCTTTTGATTATAACGCCTCAGAGAGGTCAGGCATTCCGTCCGAGGAGGAGGTTGCTTGAATACGATGCACACATCGACGCAAACATTTTTCGTACTACCCAAGGTGACAGTTCGGCGGGCCAGAGCTTCCGCCTGCTTAAGAGTCATGTCCGGTTGCCAGTGGGCTTTCAGATATTCGGCGGGTCCAGACGGTCCAGTAGCTCCGTCGCCCAGTGCCGCAAAATCGACCAGCGAAGTGGTGTGCGGGGCTTTCATTGTCAGCAAGTGCAGGCCAGTCACATCCTCGCCAGCCAGCAGCAGGTCCGTGGGCTCTGCCTGGTCACACAGCCTATTAATCAGTTCCACCGCTTGAGACACCAAAATCTGAGAACGAGCCACGCGCGAACCCTCCAGTTTTGTGGACACGTCTACCAACAATTCGCGATCGTATCCGGCGCCATTTGCGCAGCAGCTAAAATGAATTGATGAGCAACACTAGTGGGATGGCGGATATTATAGGTTAAGATGAACTTACTAGATATGATCATCCAAATAGTAAATCAGATTGTTCACTGAATTGATGGCCAAGATAATGCCATCAGCAAATGAAACTCCCACCATGACGCTGCCATGGCTTGGCGCCTTAGGGCTGAGGAATTGGAAGAATCAAGAAAATTCTATTAAGTAAGAACAAGAGTTAACTTTGAAAGGTCTCGAAGAGCACTTCACTTTCTAATTTTATGCATGTTAGGCATTCTCAAATCATTTAGAGTGCGAATCGCGTAAGGTTGCAGTCGGGTGCGACCGATTGTCAGCAATAGGCTCGCTTCAATCTCTTATGTGAATCTTAGTTAGTTATTTAACAAAATGTATGAAATTCAATGAAGTGTGTCCCCACTTTATTAAAATCTAATGAATAATCGAATAGTGTCACTCGTATACGAGAGAATATAAGAGCTGACCTAGCCTAGACACGAAAAACAATCTGGATTTAAGTAGGTTAATTGTTTGAAAGCATTTAAGCATTAGATTAAAATATTTGAGTTACATATCATACTTATTATATATACCATTATGCTCTTTCATATACGCTACAGAGTTACTTAAGCCTCCACTTTTTGGTAAACTTACTTAACCCTGAAACATTTTGAATATTTACCAAGTTTTTCGAGAAACCTACTCTGGCCAATCGCAGTCTTACCTCCTCTTTTTATCAGCCTCTGCCTTGGAACTGGACATCTTCAATAGGTATTCGCCAAAATAAAGGTGCTGTAAATAAATAAATGTTAGTCTGTGTACGCCCAAAGCCATTATTGAGTTTGTCACTTGAGAGCGCTGAGCGTGTAAACGATATCTTTGGGTCTTTGGGGGCTAACACAGTTATTATGGCTAAGGTTTTGTGTGTGCGCAACAAATTGGGTCTGGGCCACCAGCTGGGTCCGTCACTGTCATTGTCTGCGTTGTCTCCGCTTCAGTCGCGCGGCTCAACGTGCCAAGTCATCTCGGTGGCCGGCCACTCGACCCCGCCAGATGCTATGCATGAGAGGATTAGCGGGCGTGTCGGCGCGAAAAAGTGTCAACCGCAGGCGCCGCTGGCTGACAGCCAAGTGGCCAGTGACAAGGGGCCAACTGTGCTTAGACTTTGGCTAACAGCAAAACGGGTTGTAGTCGCTTGCCCGGTGGCCGATGGCCGACTGTCCGGGAGTTGACACTCTCTAGTTGGGCATCCAATATGAGGCTGATGTAAACGATATTGACAAGTCGAGGTTCAGCCGGCGCTGACAACGACAACGACAACGACACCTACACAGAGGGTCACAGCAGTGGCTCACTTTGTTGCCGCATCGCTGCGCAACTGGTTTGCAGCTCATCAAAAGGCCGTCAAGAGTAGAGGCCAACTGCAATTTCGCTTCGCCCTAAAATTCTAAAAATAATCCAAGCCTGTTCTGCCCAGCTGGCCTGCTGGCCAGGACAAATGTTCGCATTCGCGCAATCGGATGCAAATTTTTAATGATCGCCATTAATTAAACGCAACACGAACCCAAGCAACGACGTGTTAATTAGCAAATCCAACCAGAGTCGCCTCTTTAAACGTCAAGGAATCCAAATGCTCTGAAAACTGGAACTTAATTGCTGATACAAATCGACTTTTATATTCCACGCGCTCAATGACAACTCAATAAGAGCTGATGAGCTTCGACTGTTATCGATAGGCTTACCTAGGGTTGTCTTTACTGGACTGCGACAACTCTGAAGAGTATTAAATTAAATTCGATTCCCGATAATTACAAATCGCAAGGGAATAGCACTTTTTCGAATTGTTAAAAAAGATTCGTTTGATTAAGTAGAGTAAGCTCTTTATTATAGATTGTATATATAAATGTACGTTTTACTTAAATGTACTTTAAAATGTATTGTGATTTGTAAGGCCATGCTTGTATGTTTTTAACAGTCTCCGCCAGTTCTTTCGTGTGACCACTGCGTTAGTAAGGAAAACCCCTTTCGCTAAAAGTTATAGAGTCTTGTGAGTCTTACCTAATGATGGCTTAACTGAGAACTTAATTAATTAACCTTTGCCTTATGAATTGCAAAAGGGTTTTTAATAATATTTCAATTAAGATTAATCAACAAGGCGATCAAAAATAATGGGATTTCTACAAATTTTTTGGCTTTATAAAGGAAGCAACAACGTATGAATTATTGATGCTTTTGACTTACATATGTAGCTGGGAAAGAATTATAAGACTTGTGTATACTTAAAACGTAATCCATTAAAAAATAAGTTTCATAGCCAATTTTAAAACCTTCATTTATCATATTCATATTAACACGAGCCAAAGAACACATAGACCAGACATGTTCTTTGGTTAGTGATATTTATGATAGATTCAAGTATAAAAAACCAAATAATTTCAATCCAGATCATCACTTATACGAATTACCCTATATAGACATATATAAAAAATCGATACATAAAATATATATATATTTATGCATATATATTAGCTTTTTCTGTTATTTTCTTAAAACAATTCTGTGGTTCTTGGTTGTATTAGCATTTACATACATCATCCCAAGAGCAAGAGAAAACACTTTGGTTGATGATGATAAGTTATGCAATTACCGAGCAATTTGCATGTATTTTATGTTTTTCTTGCTGGCAAGTGGAGTCGTCAGTTTTGACAGCTCCTGACTCAGTGTAGTTGTAGCTGCGTACATTTCATTAGCTCGTTATGGGACCACCTACGGCTCACTCTACCTCCTACCTACGGCCTGACTCGCTAGCAGACGTTGGCTGTTGGTTGGCTGCGATTCGCAGTTGAGGCCAGACCCTCAACGAAGCAATTAAGTTGAAAATCAGTTGTTAAAAGCATCGAAAACAATCAGGCAACAGCGGAGTCGAACCTGGCCAATTTTGAGTATTTACAAAAGCGAACAAAAAGGTAAAGACAACAATCCACAACTCAAAGGCTTCACAACAAAAACACTTCACACACGTCACAAATGTCAATTGTTCTCGATGCTGAATGTGATTCGCAGTTGTCTGACTCTTGAATGGTACTTAAGTAAAACATATATTCAATTGATTTAGCATAGATTGCCATATCAATTATCTTATTACCCATTTTTAGTATCTAAAGAGCAAAAACTTAAGATTGGCTCGAGACTGCTCAAGGAAAACAAGGAAATCGAATAGGAGAAATTATGCAGCGAGAAAAATTGCATTTAAGTCATGGAAGTCTTCTGCTCTCATGTCTGTCAATGAGAATCACATAGAAGAGCAATGTTTAAGGATTAAAAGTAAGACGTAAGTATATATCAAATCGATTAATACATATTCTTAAAAATGATTATGACCAAAATTTAACTTAAAACACTATTTTCAACTTATATATAATTATAATAAATGATGGTAACAATAATAAATATTAAATAAATAAATAATAATATAAAATATGATGAATACATATAATAAAGTAACATATATAAACCTAACGTATAATTACTTTTATAAAACAAAAATGAATTTATTAGAATCTATAAATAAAAGAATATATATATATATATATATATTTATATATATATATATATATATATATATTAAAGAGTAAATTTTTAAATGGATGTCTTTAATGGATATGTATATAATATATATATATATATATATATGTATATATATATATATATACATATATATATATATACATACATATATATATACATATATCCATTAAAGACATCCATTTAAAAATTTACCCTTTAATAAATGAAACTCTTAAGCAATCGAATATTGCGTAAATTGAATTCTCTTGCTCTCTGCTTTAATATTATTTAAGCTTAATGGAAGCAGACATCGGCTGCGGCATCTGCGACGTTCCCAGACATTGATCCGCTTCAACAACGGTCCCAACAACAACGACGACAGCAACAACGACAACAACAACAACAACTGCAACGTATAATCATAACAAAAAGGCCGGCAAAACAAAGGCGGCAATTGGTAGACATCGAATGGAATCGCGTCGGTTCGCTGATTTAACGCTGATTAATTGGAGCAAAATTATTATTATAGCTTGTTATTGTGGCGCTATTAATGCGCTACTTCTTTGTTCTCTGCCGTCCCTCGGGGCCTTGACAAACATTGAGCAGCGCTGCGCTGCGCTGGCTGGGCCCGGCCTCTGTAATCAGATTGGATTGGAGCACAAAGAGCGCTTGGGCTGCAGCTGGGATAGAAAGGTGTGCTTTCACCTTGCTGGACCTTCTAATTGATTTTCAAGAGCCGTGTTCATTTATAACAGCGATGTGCTAGCATTTAACCAACTTGCAATATCGCAACCAAAAACAAATCCTTAAATTGCATAACATATCGCTCTGCAACGGCCACCATTTATCAAATTCAAATAAAGGTGGGCAAGGACCAAAGAGGGTCCATCTATCGGCACTTCACAAAAACAAAAAACACGATAAAAAATAAAAAGCAGAAAGCCAACCGAATAGGTGTGTGGGATCTACTCATGGCAGATACTCTGGGAGTAAAGGTTTAATTTTATATAATTATATATTATAAAAATATTTAGTGTTTGATTAATAAATAATAGAATATTTAAAATTTAAATCAGTATACAAATTTAAATTAAATGTATATAAAATATAATCATTTTTAGTATACACTTTCTTAGCAATCAATAATTATTTTTAAACTCATTTTATAAATAAATGGGTTACATACATATATATTAAATAATATTTAAATGAGTATATTATTATTTGTAGTTGGTCGATATATGCAATATGTATTAAAGCTGTGTATATGTTGTACATGTACACACGTATTTATAAATATGTTAAGTATTCAATTACGATTTTTAAGCGTGTATGATTAAATATACTTGATATAGGATATATTACAAGTGTATAAAAATGCATATATGTATGTAAATAGATATATTTAATCTGTATAATTATATGTTTAGTAATTTTTAATATAAGTATAAATATTTATTTGTTCTTTTATGGTGTATTCACATTAAAATATGTTTAAAATTTTAGCAACTGATTGAGTTTTACTTTAAATATTATTGTCCAACTCCTCTACCGTCTTTGCTGCAACAGAAGTGTGAGAATAAGTTCCGAAACTATAAATTCTCTGGTTCGACTCAGCTTTTCAGACAAATTCAGGCAACTGTCTGTTGCATTGCCACAGCTGCACTTCAGCCGTATTTTTAAATGACTTTCAATGGCTACAGGGTATTTAGCAAGCGCCCGAGCAACTGGAAACTGGCAACGCGAAGCGCGAAACGCGAGCCGGCAAAGTGAATTCCCGTGGAGCGTTTAATCAAACTTTACCGGCGAACGCGTTGCTGACAATGAGAAATTGCAACAAATTCGCGCGCGCATCGAAACATTCGCTGTGCACACAAAGCAAGTGGACCTGGCCGGAGGGACGCCGGGCGGGATGGACTACAGGGGGCGGCTGCGGCGGGAGCTGTTAGTTTGGTTTTGATGCAAAACAAGAAAGAGAGAGAGACAGAGAGAGAACCACTGCGTTTTTTGGAGGCGCACACAAAAGAAAGGCAACAAACGGCGATCACGTATTCGCATCGAGCTCAACAGATTCGAGCTGCAGGTCCAGGTCGAGCTCCAGGTTGGACCTGAACGTGGCTCCCGCTGTTAGCTGCTACTCGATTTCCATACGACTGCATATTGTGTTTTCTTTTATTCGTTTGGCTTTTTTGCGGCAGTTGTTTGCCGCGGATATGAAAAATGATGCCGCTTCAATTTTAACAACCAAAAGCGCTCAGGGTGCCCCTGTGCTCCCCCCACAGCCCGTTTTGGGCCGAAGTGAAGTGCAGTTCTAGTCCTCGCGCTGGCACTCGAGTTTGATTGATGGCCCGGCGATGGGAAAATGCGGCTCGCCCACATTTGTGGGCGTTGTGCGGACTGCCACTGGAAATGGGAATGATCATCGGAGTCGTGCAGCGGCTGGCATGAAATCAATCTGGCTAAACGGTAGCAAATGGGCGTGTAGGCTTAGCTGTGGGCGGCACACTGAGGTATGTCGGTCCGTTATGGCCAGTTGTGCATATCGATCACTGTATCAAGTGGGCAGCAGCCAGCAGAGATGTCGAAATTGAGAAATTTGAATGCAAATCAATCGAAAGTGAAGGGAAATAAAGGCCGATATGAGGAAGTACCTGAGTAGAGAAATTCTTGCGGATTGCATTGAATGGCAATATAGGAAGATGAGATATAGGAAGATGAGATGGCAATATAGCTATTCATGACTGTATTACTATCAACAAGTTAGTATCGAAATGAGCAAAACTAAGCTCAAGATATGGAGATAGACAACAAAGTTTATTTTATAAGAAAATATCCATATATAAAATATAAAATATTTACTTTCCAACTTATAAATACCTTGCCTTAAATGTCTACTCCAACTAAGCACAAGATATAGACATAAATATCACTTTGAACTGTCTGCTACCCTCAGAGGTTCAACTGCCGTGCCATAACCATCAATCCTTATGCAACAATCTATTTGAGATTAGCAAACAGCGCTAGATGAAATCAAATTGAATAAGCAAATAAAATGCATGGCGAAATGACGATAAGAGCCAACACAAAATATACACAAAAGTAAAAAAAATCGTTTTGGCCCACATGCAAAGAGGCTCAAATTTCGCCGGCAACAGAGCTGTTGACTTGCAGTTCAACAGGGGCCTCGACGTGGACTCCAGGGCTGCCTGACTCACACCCAGCCGCCAATTTCAAGTAGGCCACAGATGGAAATTGAAAATATGCCAGTAAAATAAACAGTTATTGAGTTGACTTTTTGACACTTCCCGCTGCGATAGGCAAAGAATGGCTGTGGCTACGGCTGCGGCTATGGCTGTGGCTATGGCTAGTTGGCTATGGCCGTGGTCAACACCAACGGCACCTGGGCCAGCTTTGCGTATTGGCCCACTTGGCGGTCTATTAATTAAATTAAATTTCGATATAAATTCAAATGGGCAAAGCGTGCGCGATTACGAATTCTAATTGGACTACGACTCCACCATGCCACAGAGCGGCCAATTAGACATTGTGGAACTGGCGCTGGCCCGCCCACAGTGCATGCCCATATATTCATAAGTCATGCTGACCCAACGTGTAATTGTTTGTCGAAAGGTGTGCAAGCTTTACCTTGCCTTTCGCCTTCACCGTCGCCTATTGCCTTTCTTATAATGTGCTGGAGCCCATTGAGAAAGGGTATCATAGTTTTTAAATAATTGGCAGGAGGAAGGAAAGTCTTTAGAATGTTTGAGGTCATCAGTACATTTCCTCAAATCAAATCAGATTCTATGACTTTGTTATCTTCAGCTTAACTATGGGAATATATTGCGAGGATAACTAACAAAGAGAAATCTTTATCTTCATTTTGAAACATGATTGAAATAGTTGTTAGGCTTATCTTTCTCAGTTCTCAATCAATATCTCAATATTGGGCTTAACTTTAGAGTATACTCATGTGAATACCTTCACCCACTTATGAAATATAGAGAACAATTTATGTTAAGCTCTGCTTTTCGAACCTTGCTCGAACTGATGTTAAAGTATCCATATAAATTCTAAATAATAAAATATAAATTTATAGATTTATTATTGAGAGATCCTCATTATATTATACAAATATCATATAATTATTATGTTACCATTCATAGATAGTGTATTTTCTCATCGGCTACCTGTTTGCTAGCTACTCCCACTCAACGTGCATAGCTGTTTTGGGGCGCCATTCTCCTGGCCGGGGCATCAAATTTCATTAATCACGCAAATGCTTATCGCCGGAGCCGCAGCACTGGCAGTTATTCTCTTCTAAGAGGCCAGCCGGGTCCAACAAGTAGTCACAGTCGTGGCCATAATTTGTCTGCCACTCTGGCCCAAAGTGGTGTGAAAACGAAAATGCACCAGCATGACCATCAGCAGTTGGAAATCATTCTGGTTCAACATGTCCAGCCGGCCAATGCCTCGCTTCGCCGCGCTCGCATTTGCAGTAGCTGCAGAGTAGAGAGCCGACTCCTCGCCAGAACTGAGAACTGCCGACTCGTGATTATACTCATACGTTCTGATGGTTCTATTCTGGGCCGGTGCGAAAGGTGTTGGCGGTGCGAGTGGGGCTCCAGTGCATTGTGTGAAAATGCTGTAGGCGGCTTACGTGATGAGTATATCTTGCAATTCCAGAGCTGCTTGCCGCTTGCTGCAACAAGCGATAAAAGTGGCACTACGGCCCACAGCAACTGTGTGCCGGCCTAGAAGCCCACATATGTGGCAAATAGCAAATGGCAAATGGAGACGCCTTCAACTATGCGGGAAATATGCCTAAATGTGGTAGGCATGATAGCTCTTTGACTATTAAAGATTCTAATCAAGTTGTGTAGCAACTGTTAATGGCAATTATGTGCTGTACTGCCTAGAAACACGAATTCATATTCAATATGTTATACATTTACATTGAGAATAAGGCATCATTGAAATGACCATCTTCTTGGGCTTTGCTGTAATCGTTGAACCAAACATTTTTGAAGATTCTGTTCAGCTATAAAGTATATGCACTTTATGAATGAGGCGGTGCTTGCCAAAATAAGAAGTACGTAAAATCCCTGCGTTGATTAAAAGAACTTAATCAATAATTCAAAAATCTGCTGATTGAATGGTAACTAAGAAACAGAAATAAAACCAAATAAAGGTATCGAATTTTATCGATATTAAATAAAGATGAGCTATTAAAATTACAAATAAAAAGCTGCTTATCGCATCCACGAGTATTTTCCATCTTAAGTCTGTACCTTTTGCGAGCTACGAAAACGCTGCATTCATATGGACGGATAATCTGACGAACGGTTAGACAAATGGGTGGTCTTGATCTGACATATGTATATACGTTCTGGTCTCTGCCTCATCAACACATCATTTCATACAGCCATTGCACTATATACTACTTAATTTAAAATTGAACTTTTAGTCAATATTGCAGTAGTTAAAGACATCGTAGAACTGTTGCAAATGCAATCGGAAATATAAATATTAAATATATTTCACTAAATCAAATATTTAATTGATATAGTAAGGCATTAAATTTCTGTCAGTTTTGTGTAGAGTATCGATCAGTTTTGAACTGAAAAAGTTGAAAGAGACCAAATTGTAGTTTCTGTCTTTGGCAAAATTTGTGTGCAACTCAACAAGGCTTTCTTGTAACCCCAAAATTTGATTTAAAATGTTTAATTTTATAAGAGTCAATCAAAAAGTGAAGAAAAAGCCTGAATTCCTTCTTACCTAAAGTGAGCAAGATCAGTGCTATAATTCAATATAGACAAAGGACGGATGATAGATAACCGCTAATGCTCTTTATTTATTGTAGAATGGAGTTTTTCACACGTGGAAATATAGTCCGTGCTGTGCGTGGTACTTGTATCGGTGAGGAGCGTGACCACATCGCATTGTGGGTAATGATAGCTATGGTTTGCACGGCACTAATCCTTCTTATTGTATTTTTGGTTATATATTTTGAGTAACTGTGGTGTACAATAAAAGTGTAAACTTATTGAGTTTGACCGCCTTAACTTGATACAAGGACAATCGTGTATGCGCTTAAATCTCGCACTTCCACTCGAGCTTAGGGATTCCCGGATTCACCTTGAGAGTGTGAGAGAGAGAGACGGTTTATTCAAGTTCACGCTGCGAGTCGCCGTTAACAGGGCCCTTATCTCATTAAGATATCTGGCTGGGGCTCTTATCAGCTACATATTAAAATAAATGCACCCCCGGCAGTCGTAACTTATGTCCTTCAAGACGTCACGTTGGCGGTATCTTCAGGCTGTGTCCTCTTGACTGGTCGCACCGCAAAGAGCAGACGCCAAGCGGTCTTCGGGCCACTTCGAGTCTATTAGCAAGGCAAATTTCGTAACGAGAACAGGAAAGGACGCGAGGAGGAACGGCGTGGGCTGGCATTTGAAACGAGCCTTCGGTCAGGCCTGTTCTGGCCTGACTACGCCTGGCTTGGCCTGGCCAGGCGACAACGATGCCCAAAAAGTGTGCAATACAATCTTGAAACTTGAATAACGGAAATAAAAATTATGAGCAGGAATATTTTAACGTTGGCCGTCGCCACATTTGCATAAGAAAACCGTTAAGAGTGCCCCATGGCCTCTGCTGCGTGCCCCATCATGCTCCATGCTCCCTGCCACATGCCCAGCACTCAACATTGGCCACAAGATGAAGACGACCCCTCCCTCCGATATTTGTGTGGGGCACGCGCGCAACCACCCCACCCCACTGCCACGCCCCCAATCCAGTTGGCGCTCACAGTTTATTGTTGTTTGGCGTTGTAATTGATAAGTTAATTTACATTTTTATTGAATGGCCCCCTCCTCCCCCTCCCCCGCTGCAACGACTAGGTGTCACTGGGCGCCCTGTCACGAAGGTCAGGCCATGCTTTGCATATCATTTCGCAGAAAGAATACGCCCAAGGCTATCTTTGTTTGTGTTTCCCATTTCGTGTGTGTGTGTGTGTGTGCAAATTAAAACGAAAACATTTGTGGTTTATGTTCCTGCCAAATCGACTGTACACATTGTTCAATTGTGCAAAGAACAAAATATTCTAAGAACACTGCAGTGGTTCGATATTGACTTCTCTGGTATAAATATACTGTCGAAAATCAAGGACTTCCCAGGACTCCAGTATTTTTTCTGGAGAACCTTAAAAGTAAATATACTGGAAAATTTGTTGACGATAACTATATAAATGTGTAAGATATTGATTGGTTTTATATATACAAATAGAGAATGATCAAATAAGATAAATAGGTGGATAGCGAAACTTCCATGGAACAAAATCAGTTTGTTATTTCTGAAATTAGCTTGAAAATATATGTCTGACATATATGGTCTCGACTTGGAAAGTATACGCATGTGTGTATATATATGGAATAGAATATCATTTCTATGCTCATCTCAACTTAGCTGGCAAAAGCGACAAAGTCTGTGTGGTGTTATCCTGACAATAATATTCAACGTGACTTCTTCAACACTGGTTGCTATGGTGGATAATTGCTTCATTCATCATTCATATCATAGCCTTATCAACTGTGTGGCTTTACTGACAGCCTATGATATCGTATCTCTGCCCAAATGATGTTCGTGCAAAGAGCGTATGACGAATTGGTCCACTGAAAACGAAAAGAACCGAAGGCTGTTGCTCAGAGACCGAAAGTGAAGGCGAGTGAATACAAAATGAATTGGTTGACTTTACGAACAGAGTGTAAGGAATAAAATGGTTAATTGCCATTGAGAATGTATGAAATTAAAGCTAACTAAT
The DNA here is from genome assembly GCF_054131105.1 of Drosophila navojoa. NCBI lineage: Eukaryota > Metazoa > Arthropoda > Insecta > Diptera > Drosophilidae > Drosophila > Drosophila navojoa. The sequence goes on along the minus strand of NC_142893.1, from coordinate 21,827,540 downwards.
ACGAGTAAAGCATTGCATATGTATTTTTTTCGTCAAGCCTCTGAGTTCTTTTTCAGAGTGTTAGTAAAAGAAATTTATTTGCAAGCATCAAGAAATGAATATGTATGTCTGAAGGCTATCGATAGCAACTACATATTTTGCTAATATACATACTTATATAATATAATATATAAAATAGCAAAATAGCAATATAAAAAATAGTTTAAATATGGCAACGTTAGGGGAACTCTTTTAAAAATATTAAGTAAGCAACGAAAAAACTGTGAGGAAATTAACGAAAATATATAAAAATAATAAATATATATAAATGAAATAAAATAAATATACAATTAAATAAATTCGTTTAATCTAAAAAAATTATAAGACTTTTAAATGGTCACTAAAAAGCATGGAAACTGGATCCGGAAAGCAGAAAACAGCTTTAAGTCTTATAGAGCTTTGATCTAAAGCTCTTCAGTCTTAGGATTGTCATGCATTATCCTTGCAATGCAACATGGACTTCCAGTAGATCTGATCACAGTGTAAGTATTTAGTTTTTTTGCATTATTTTCATTGAATTGAATAAAAAACATTTTCAAAATTTCACATATATATTTAAATTTTTGTTATAGGCGAAATGCCCGAGATGGCGCGCGTCGAAGGCGGTGAATGGAACAGCAGTCCATCGGAGCGCCATGAAATTTCGAAATTCAGTTGCGACAAATCGAAAATCATATTTCTGCTGTTGACAGTGTTGGCCATAGTCCTAACTATTATAGGCTATTTTCAGTTGAAGAAAAGCAAATGAGCCGTGCCCGAGGAGCTCAGTTCGTTGTTTGAAATGCGTATACTTCGATTTGGTATCAATTTTATTCCCTTGAGTGTGTCCCTGGCGCAGCCGTGCATGAAAAGTTAACGAGAATTGATGTTGCATGTTTCGCCGGACACAACAAAGCATAAATTTCTCAGTTACCAGTTGGCAGTAGCATGTAGCATGCAGCATGTAGCATGCAGCATGTAGCCTGTCGTTGTGGTTCGGACTCTGGCGATTGGTGGAGGCAACTGTAGCCAAGTGGTGCTGGCTCGGCAGCTCTGCACCGTACCAACAGCATCTCCAATGCATCCACCATGCTGGGCAACAGCGAACGCGACGTTGCATAAATTTTCAGCCAGCGAATTTCAATTTGCGTAACGCATTCCGAATGGCAAATGCGATTGCGAATGGCAATGCCAATGCGAATGTGAATGTAAATGAGAATATGGCAATCTGACTGCCGAATTTTACTTTACTCTGTGCGTTATTTGTTTCTTTCTTTCCCCGCGAGGGGTGGCGAGGGCTTCACTTGACGCGATTGCCTGATATGCAAACTGGCGCAGCTCCATTCTGGAACCCAATCGAAGCAATCAGCGCCTAATCTAGCAGCCGCATGTGTTGTTGTTGTTGTTGTTGTTGCATGCAAATCACCTCGTTGACTTGCGGTCACAGTGGGTGGCAGCCGAGCCTCTATCTGACGTCACATGTCGGCTCCATGTCTCGTCTGTTTACAGTTGATGAATTGCTAGTTTTGGGTCAGCAACGAAGAAGATCCAGCACCCAGTTGACTGAAGGCTAAAACAGGTGGATGGAGGAGTGTGACTTCCAGACTTATATAGTTTGTATTGTCCATAGGTGGCGGACAAGGGTGTATGCCTTGTGTTGGTTCTGTAATGGGAGTAACAGAACTTTACATACATACATACGCTACTCTTCCAAATAGAGGAATGCTTCTTGAATGCTATATAGCTGTATATTCCCTGTAGGTAGCAAGAGCGGGTATCATCAAGATGTTTCTTCGAAGTTTAATGACCTCAGAACTCTCTGCAACAAAACTATTGCTCATCAGCTCCTCTGGCTGTTCAATCATAAGTATGCGAGTACCTGTTTTAATATAATGAATATATGCATATTATTTATGAAATATTTATTATACAATGACTCAGATTTATATACATTTCACTCATTTTAAATACCCAGATCGGGTAGTTTTTAGTAAAGCAATGTCGATGCATATATTAAATACCCATTTCATTTCATTTTTTTTTTTTTCAAATATTTTATATTCTTAAAGGCAGCATTTATATATTCATTTGATCAATTTATTTCTTTAATCAATTTATTCATTTAGTCCCCCACAGCAATAAGATTAAATATGGGATGTTTGTTTATATATGGGGTGCACCGAGACTCACAATTATACTTCGTTTGTATTCTACATACATTAACATCTCGAGTACGCCAATTTAAGGGTATTTTCTAGTCAATCATTGGCCATACTGATTCAATAAAAATATTTCATATATAATTCAAATCGAATCTCTGTTTATATAACAAACTAGTCGAGCACTACCCTATAAATACTGAAATATTTCATATATAATTCAATTGGAATGCTTGCAAATATCTTATATTCTCTCTGAAACAAAGCCAATATTGGCAGCAGTCATTCATTCATTCATGCATTCGTTGATACACTCACTCATTCGCTTATTTGGCTATCACAAATGCAATTAAATTGTTATTTAATATTTAACCTGACGGCATTTTCAATTATCCTGCACCTGTTTACACTGACAATCAAAATAAATACACAAATTCGCAACAAAACCGAAATCAAAATGGATTTGCGTAACGCGCCCGGCACAAAATTCATTTGAAAATATTTTCCAATTAAATAAAACATTTTTGCTTCTATCAGTTGAACGCCCTAGCCAGAGTCAGAGTCAGAGCTAGAGTCAGGCCGGGCATGCGCGACGTCGACGTCGACGTCAGCGTCGCTGCTGGCGTTTTCTATTATTAGCTGCCTGCACGGCGTCTGTCAGGGATTTGCCTTCGTCGAGCGCTTATTGGCTCCACTTCCTGTGCTCCGGGGGAAACGGTTATTGAAATTGTTTCGAACACTTGACGCCTCCGAGGCGTGGCCGCTGCCAGATATTGTATATATATATATATTGTGTGTTTTTTATTGGCCGCTCGACTTTGTCACGTGTCAATAGAGAGAAGCTGCTGCAGGAGTAGCGCCAGCTGAAGGACACTGCGCGACGGCTCATTTAAATTTTAATTTGTATTGCGCTTCGCCCGCATAGCTGCGCTCACTTTCCCACTTCCCGCTTACCCACTTTTCTGGGGGCATAAAGTTTTCTGGGCAATTGCAAAGTTTTGAAGGAATTCCCATTATATTTCAAAGCGTTTGCCAGTTGACTGTTGGTCTGGTCTCATGAATACATTTGATGTCTATTGACTGAGCAACTGTGAAACACTTTTGATTGTGGCAAAGACAGACCGAGAGAGAGATAGATAGACAAAGAAAGAGAGAGGGGGAGAGAGAGAGAGAGAGAGAGAGAGGGAGTTAGCAAAGTTGTGTGAAAACTTGAAGCAATGAAATACTTTAAATCAGTTGACAGTGAAAATAGTTGAAATTGTTTCTGGCTTAAATTTATGCGATTTTCGTTAAAAGCAAATGTCGTTTAAGCCGCGTGTCAATCAATAAAAGTAATATGTATGCCCGCGTGCACAGATTTGATGCAGATAGCTAAAAATCGGTAGCTGGATTTATTTATGGTCTGACATTTTTTGAATGCCATACATGACTGACATACCCACATGCAAATAGCTGATGCCACCGCAGCAAATAATAAAAAACATTTTCGAAAAACAGAAGCAAACCAAAAACAATCTTTAATCGATTTATGAATTGTTCAGCATGTCCAGCGCTCTGACTGCGATTGATGCGTATAACTGCAAACAATGAACCAATTTCATTAAAATCGCATAAATTCAAATAAATAACAAGGGACGAGCTGTTCGACTGATTGAAAGATCGGCCAGTGGGTAAGATTTAATAAAATCCACAAAAAAAAAAAGGAAAAAAGCACAAACATAAAAATCAATAAACAATAAAGTTGATTTATGCGTCAAAGTGTCAATTGGCAGCAGCAGCAGCAGTACGAGGAGGAGCAGCAACAGCGGCAACCGTGGCGTATGCGTAATTGCATTTGAACGGTCAGCGGCCTGCAGCGCGTTTAAGTGCTTCATTCAATATACGAATGATGCGCACAGCATATCTCACTGACAGCCACGCCCACGCCACAGCCTGTGCTGCCCCCTGCGTGCCACCATTTTGTTCGTTTTGTGCGAAATATTGCTGCCGTTCCATGGCTGATTGAAAAATATGCTTTTGATTTTATTGTCGTTGACCGGCAACTGTTGCAGTTGTAACAGTTGTTGTTGTTGCTGCGGCAGTTATTGTTGTTGTTGTTGCTGTTGATAGTGGTGCTCTTCAGAGCTTTGACGTTCAGCCGCCCCACAATTCATCTGTCAACCAAATCAATTTTGTGGCTTCAGCCATTTATCTTTGTTAGCGCTCGATTGACGCCGATCCAGCTGCCAGCCAGTTGCAGTTGCAGTTGCCAGTTGCAGTTGCCAGTTGCAGCTAATGCGCGTTCCATTTATTGATTTGGAACAGCGGCTAATTGAGCGCTACATCAGCGCATCTCACTTTATCATGATTGGCATTTAGTTGGCCTAAAGCAACAAACCGAAGTCAATCATGGAATCATGGAAAAAATATATATATACGAAACTGTCGAATAGAGATTTCTTCTCCCGTTTTCATTTATATTAGAAATGTATGCCATTCCATTTCAAAGTTTTTCTACTCATTTATTATAGAGTTGTGAAACGGTAAATTGGCGACTAAAATGCTACTCTACTCCACTAGCTCTCTCTGAGTGCTTGAGAAGGAGGAGCAAAAGGGATTTACTTCTCTGCCATAAATTGGAAATATACATACTGAATATTATTTTTTATGAAATAAAATATTTTATATTTAAAAAATATTACCTAAGAGCATACAGAGCTACCCATGAATACATAAATATTTTTCAAAATTCAGATATATAGACTTCAATGTCCGTTAATATTAGAGCGTAATATTTAATCAAAGATTGATAGTTTTAAAAAAATTAATAATATTATTTAAAAATTAAAATAAAATTATAATTGATTATGAGATATGCTTTGACATGAGTAGAGTTCACTTTAAAATGTCGCTTGGTATAAAAACAGTTAAGTCCACTCAGTCTTCTCTTTACCTTCGTTCAACGTGATGTCGTTCGCACAGCTTCCACTAATCCGTAGCCAATTGACACGTGTTTTTCCCATCGGAACGGAGCTGTTTCATAAAACAACACATGTCTCTGCTGGCTGCCGTATTAGTACACATTGTACCGTGTCTCATTGCCATTACGCAGCGAATTCTTTTCAAATCTGTTGAGCTAATATGACACAACGCTAATACGACTGCGATGTACCAGGCTATGCTGCCGGCATACACTATGCGGAGGACCTTGGACTTTGTGTGTATTCCTTTTAATCTGCACGACGACAGCATTAACTTTCCAGTTCCACACACACACACACACATACACAGAGGCGCATATGTACACGACGATTGCACTGAGGGAAAATTGTGACTCGGTTTAAGATATTTATACATATTTTATAATATTGTCAATTCTTATATTAAAATTCCTTGTTTAAATACAGCCCATATTCCGCATTTTATTTGATATTTTTTTTATATATATTATTTTCAACAAATTAAGAAATGACAAACTGCTTAATTTATTTATTATTAGTTAAAAAAATATTTGTTTTCATAAATTTTGTTGCAGTGTGTATATTACATATTATATATCTTATATATTCTATATTTCATTTGCATTGTATATTTAATTTAATTTAATTTCTTTTCCTGTTTACCCCCATTTTATTTGCAGTGCATGAGCAGTAAAATGACGCTGCAAGCTGGCCCAGTGCCACAGGGCTAATGCCAATTGACAGCGGCTTTAAGCCTCATACCAAATGTTCTCCATGTGTGCAGTTGGTGCTGGCTGGCGACATTTTATGAGCAGTTTTTGGTGACCAAATGCTCGGGCCCGGGCTCGGGCTCGACTCCTGCCGGACATGTCAGCGGGCATATTGGGCGCCAACTACTTAGGCCAACAAACCAAAAGTATAGCGTGACACGGCAAAAATGCTAGCAGAGAATCGCAACTGACCTGCCCCGGTGCCCCATTGTGTCCCGCACTCCTGCTAGCCCTGACATCTGTAAACAATTTGACTTTGTATGCCCGTCACACACACACACATATGGGTAACGTTGCTGCTAACGCCTGGCTGTCAGGCTGCAAGGAGCAGCTACGTAATGCTCTAAAATGGACTTCCATGCTCATTTATTTTGCACTTGCTAAACTTTCTGACCAACACTGGCACCTCAATAAAACAATTTAAAAGTCATCGTCGTCAACATTTGGCCAACCTACCTTGCCTTCCGCCTCTCCTCCTGTTAGCTGTCAGTTTCCCCATTTATTTTGCTGCGCATTATCTCTGCTTCTGCTGCTGCTGCTTGGAAGACATGTAGTCTGGCCACAGTGGCCAGTGGCCAGTGGCTAGTGGTCAGTGGTTAGATCCTATCCCACCACATAAAACATTTTCCAACACTTCCAACACACAAATCGAACTTTAAGTGCAGTCGATGTTTAAGTTTTCTTCAAAACACAACAACATCCAGATTCGCTTTACTGATTGCATTCAGCCTGCAAATTGGGCAATCAAAAAACTTTCAGCAGGTTAAATTGAAATGAGCTGATATGAGGCCAAAAAACTTTCAACTGGCGCTGCTGGAAAGATGACGTTCAGTGCTGACGCCGCACGAATTATGTGAAAAGTTTCGCCAACTAAAATGGGACGAGAGACAGGCAATTATAATCAATCAGAAAATAGTTCCTTATCAAATATTTTCGCTTTATTACAGCTATTAGTGTGGGCTTAGTAAAATGCTTTTTGCTTTAGTCAACTTTGATTAACTTTATTGCTATTTAGAAGTTGCCTCAGTTTTAATTCAATTAATTTTACTTTTTGTACAAGGCAGATTTAGTGTAAAATATTACTGACCTAACACTTCTCTTTTAAATTTCTTTCATTTAAAAATCCGGTGCTATTATTTTTTGGCAATTTATTATTGTTCCAAAATGTTTTAAAAATATTTAGGAATGAAGTGGGTTATTACATTAGACTAGCAACTTTTATTTAATTTTTATTTGATTCATCTTTTGGCTTTGATTTTATTTGTAGGTTCCTACATTTTTGGCAACTATACTTTAAACCTACATAACATATTCACTTGCTATGTTTCTTATTTCTCTTTGACTGAGTTGGTGGATATGTATGTATGGTGGATATGCATGCACTGAGTGTGATCTTTTGCTAATACGTCGTCAATGATCTACGGAAGAGAGCAAAGACAGTAAATTTAAAATTATTTATCTGCCCCAAGTATTCCGAGAACTGTTGAAAAGCAACTCTCCCGTAGTGGTTCACTTAAGAGTGTTTCCGAAAGATCGCTATAATGGATTGGGTACCTAATACTTTTTTTACGTTCCCGAAATTCAAATATATTATTCGAGCTCAAATATAAAATTCATAATTTTGACTGAAAAATCATTTTGATTATTTTAAAAATCGTTATTAATTTAATATGGTCAGTAAAAAAAAATTTCTGTAATATTTTTTGACTATAATTTTACATTTGAGTACATTAAAACACCTGTAGTATAAAAATCAAGCAAGATTTTTTTTCCAACCATAATACTTAAAATAATAATTAAGGCAGCTTCACTATTATTTTCAAATCCACAATCTATATAATATAATCTTATTATTTTATTCATTACAATTTTTGACTAACTTTTATTTATTTTGAAAATAATAATTATGTTTTATTTATAATAATAGTTTTTTGTAATAATATTTTACATTCATGAAAGCCCTTTTCTCTTTTAAGTGCAACATAAAATAGGCACAAAGCCAATATGCACCTGTCGCCCTGTGAACGAGCATAGAAACACCTAGTCTGTGCCAATTTATTAAGAATTCTGTTTCACAGCGAACACAACGAACATCTCATGCAGCTGGGCTAAGTGCAATTTGGCAACAGACAAACTAGAGATGCGAGTGTTTGTTTTTCTCCTTCAACAAAAAACACGAAATGAACTCATACGGAAACACATGGGAAGCAGCTGACTATCTGTCATATTTTCATTTCGTCTATGCGCTTTAAATGAAAATCTGCATCTGAAATTGAAATTATGATTCAGTTGGTAAGCTTCAATGGGGGGAGAGCTCTTCGCTCTGTGTGCCATCTCTAAGCCATGTGGATGCTGGAAATGCATTAAAATTAATTATTTGCAACACTCACAGTAATTTGCATTCGGTTGGGTAGCAGCGGGCCGGCCAGGCAGCCTGGAGCAGGGATGGGCCACGCCTCTCGCCAATTTTTTGGCACATGCAACATCATCACATGAGTGCTTATGTATGAGTTTTTTATCTAAGGGATTGACTGTCTGTCGGGGCGCCCACTTCAAAGTTAATTATGTTGACATAGTCAGTTCCAGTTATTTCTTTCTTTCGCAGACCACTCTTCTTTTCCCTTTCTCATTTTTCTCTTTTTGTGGCCCACCGACCACGCCCTTGCCACAGTTGCCCCTCTTTCCACACACACACACACTCAGAGAGCATGCATTAAGAATTCATGCCACACCCAGCGCTGCAAAGACGCCGACGGGCAGCGAGCGGTGGCAGCAGCCGATGGGTGGCAAAACCGTCCGACCGGCCGGCTGCCAAGTTACTCAAATTAATTAAGTTTCGCCTTTGCCAACATTGCGCATACGCCCCGTGCAGCGCTCCTTTTGCAGTCCTGCTGTGCCCGCTTTCGGCTCCCCGGGGGCTTGGGGCGGGGAAGGGCGCAACCTCTCAATTTTTTAAGTGACATTTGCCAGACGTCGCCCGGTGTTTAATATTTTCTAACCGCAGCGACATCTACAGCCACGCCTCCCCCCACACACACACGCCCTGCAGTATCTCCCTCTCTCTCTCAGAGTTTCTCTCTCTATATATACATATGTATATATTTAAAATTTAAAATTAATTGCTTTAGCGCAGTTTTAATAATTCACCAACTATTGATGGTGAACTGAAGCCGCAAAGGGCGCTATAACTAAGTAGTTGTGTTGGCTTGGGGGACGCCACGTTAAATTATCTAACACAAAAGATCCTTTGGACGCGGCATCCCAGAGTCAACCAGAAGCAGCTCTATATACATGTGGTTTACGAATTCAATTTATTTAAAATGAAAGGGAAAGCTGACTCTGGCATACTTATTTTAAAGAATAAACTCTCTGGTGCGACTTGTAGCTACCCTGCACATCTTTAAGATTTTTATTATAAATAATACGAACTCAGACCACGGCAAAAATAACAAGATTTATATTTTACATTACTTATTATATTAATTATTCTTATATATATATATTTTTTTTTATTTTGCTCATTTGCTCATTTTCACTGTTAATTAAACCTACGTTACCTTCTGCATTTATATGTACATCTGTATATGTAAATAAGTAGCAATTGCTAAGAGCAAAAGAGTTTCTTATAATTGCTTTTTCTAGACAAGTCAAAGAGAGATTAAGGTCTCAGTCTCTTTATTCCTGATTCTCTGTCTCTCTCTCTTTCTAGTCTTAATGAATAGAGTCAATGGCAAAATTGACATTGCGTTTTTTTTCAGTTAACGCTCTCACTGAAACTATTTAGCACAATGCTTTGCTTATTCTACTTTTAAAAGTGCTAATTTAACATGTGATTTAGATTAAATACAGCAATAAGTGTAAAATTAGTTTAAATGCTTTAAATCAATGTATTAGTGTGCGTGCTATTCGTTTGATTTGGTGGAGCACTAAACTTTGTTGTTGTTGCAACGAATGACTTTCTTCTTCTCTTTATGCTATGCTTCTTAAACGTTTCGCGCCGGCGTACATACACACATGTATATACTTACACATGCAGGAATGCGTACCAGACAAAATGCAGAGAATGAGCGCAGCTGAGAATAAGAGATCCTTAATAAAGCGACTTCAATTGATTTCTAGTGTGATCTCTTTCTATTCTGACGAAACGAAAACAAATTAAAGAGAAAGCCTTAACAGAGTGATCCGACTAGAGTAAAGTCTTTTTAGTAAAGAGCCAACCTCAACAATGGTCGTGGATTATCGCTATTGTAGAAAATTCCTGATATTTATTGCACTTAAGACACTAGCGCAGAAAGAAACTTTATTCGCATTCATTAACTGCAAAGATGCAATAGAGTAAGAGCGAAAAGAGCCAGATCTATGAGTGTTTGTTCTGTGCATGTGTGTCTGTATGTGTTCATATATTCTATATTAAGAAAACAATTTTACATATGTATGTATATGTATGTAGTATGTTAATGGTGCATGTGAGACTTCACATATCTGAAGATATTTGCTTATTTACGTATGCATACATACATTCTTGCTTGTGGAATGTCGACACAGATTCTAATATGTGGAAATTAAATACTATTTACCAAGTGAGCGAGCGAGATAGCAATGGTGTACAACTTACTGAGAAATTCGGATGTAATGTTGATTTGTTGTTGAGGAGCTTTTGAGTATAAAAAGGAAATACGGAAATAAAATATAAAGTTAATTACAATTTGCACTGTGTGTACGAAAGAAAAGCCAAACAATTCTGCACCGCCTCTTATTGGAAAATAATCAAACGTGAAATTTATCTCTGCTTCTTCTTTCTGTTTTCTCCATATATGATAATGATATAATGGGCGAATACAATATTTATACAAAAGTATCCGAATACTCATATATATTGCATGAACATGCATGCATAAATATTTACGTAAATTAACCGCCACTGCGACAACGGTGAGTCAGTTAATTGGCGTGGAGTCCAATTGGACATCCAATTGGAGACAGGCACCAACAATGGCCGGCAGACCAAAATGTGTAAACACGCGTATGATGATGGCGGCAATTATACGGCTAGCAGGAGATGCTGGGCGGGTGGCAGGCGGCGGCAGCTGCACGTGCGACTGCTGCAGTTGTAAATTCAATTTGGCTATATGCGAAATTAGCAACAATTTTCTGCAAATAAATAAGAGACTGCCGCAGCTGCTATAGTCACAGTGGCCACAAGACAGAATAGCGCATATGGCGCAAGGCAACGACTTACGAATACCCTGTGGAATACCATATATGTATATATTTAAGTTGAAAAGGACAATGTCTTAAATTTAAAAAATGTTAAACACAGCACTTTTGTATGCAGTTATTGATTAAAAATAAAGTGTCCCATATAAATGAATAAATAAAATTTTAGCTCATGAATTTTCTGTTGGCAAACATCGTCGATTGATGGATATCAAAATAGCATTTCATTGAGTTTTGCTAATCATTCGTGGATAATCCCTTAATATACCCTCTCTGCAAGCTATTTAGTGCGGGTATCTTGCAGCGGAGCAACAACAAATGCAAACAAAGCGAGAAGCACACAAAATAATTGAGTAGCTCAGTGCGGGTGTGTATGTGTGTGTGTGTGTGTTAGGGCAGCTGAGTATGCGTGTGTGTGTGTGTGTGTGTGTGGAGCATGTTTGTAGAGGCCAGTTTGTGGTGCTGCTATTGCAGCTCTGGCTCTGTGGTCCATTTCCTTCTGGAGTCGGGCGAGTGGGGTGGCCGGGTGGCGCAGCCCGTTGTAATTTCAGCATTTGTTAACGTATTTGTTTGCATGTTGCACATTGTGAGCCGCCTACTCATAGCATTGTTGGCCATTGTTGCAAATGACGTGGCCACCAGTAGCAGCAGCGCCGCTATGGTTTGACACGCATGCCACACTCTGTTGCACCACCGACACCAACTCCGAGCCCCTCCCACCCACTGCTGCTGGCTTTGGGCTAAACGGGGTGGCGCATGGCCCGCGTTTGGGTACGTGCCTCGTTGGCCATTCGACGCGTTTAAAAAACAATCAATTTTAATTTCAATTTAAATTAGTTGTTGCTGCCGCTTTTTCTGCACCCACCCCCCTGTCAGCCTCTTTGCCGATCTATCGTTCCCTCTGCAACTTGTTCTATGCTTGCAGCCGCAGCCAACTTAACGCCGTTGCATTGACCATAAAATTATTTTTGCTCATTTGTGTTGGCCAGTTGCTCTTTGTTAGCCATTGTTCCTGCTGCCAATTGTTGTTTGTGTTGACTGTTTGCTGTTGTTGTTGTTGCCGTTTTCAGTGAATGCAATTTCGCTCGCTGGTAATTTGGTTTTATTGTTGCTGTTTTTGCGTTTAATTGCATTTAATGCTAAACTCCGGCAATTGTTGCAAAAATCGCAATAAATTTTACTTAAAAATATTCCATGCATTTCAAATGCATTTCACACCAATTTCTGACCTCTCACAAATCGCGCTCACCTCACGCGCTCATTTCATTTCGCAATTATTTTTGCTCATTTTAACAAATGCCCAAAAAAAGAAAGCAAATTTAAATTTCAGCAAATTTTCCACATAATACATAAAATTAACATGAAAATTTCATTGTTTTCGACAATTGACAAATGCTAAAATTTTTCCTTTTATTTCATTTGGAATTTGATGCGAATTAAAAATCCATTTTTGGTTTAGTTTTAATGTGATTTTAAATCGCATTCAACAGTTTCAGAAAAAATATATCACAGCTGCTAAATATCAATAATTTAATAAGAAATATGTAAATCTATTTATTGGAACTAATACGTAACAAACAGTTGCAAAATAAATTATAAATCTTGTATTACAATTTGTAATTAAGAACAAAACAAACCGAAAGTAGATAAAAAGAAAATAAGTATAGAAAGATAGCTCTTGTTATTCTTTAGGCATATGAAATGATATGTATTGTATATGGAAGAAATATTATATACATATCTCATTTATAGTTACTAATTATATTTACTACTTACGACTTGTATTTGATATATTATATTTGTAAACTTTGATATATCTCATATATGTATACATACAAGTACGATTTATATATTATTCTTTACTTTTAGATATCGCATTGCAGCAGACATCATACATATATATAATATATCACATTGAGAGTGCCAGTAGCCAGTTAACCTTTGACGTTCTCCTCATCTGCTTACCTGTTACCCGCATCTGAGATGCTCGAGTCGGCTGCCAAGTAATAGGTTCCGCATGCATAATACATATAATTTAGTTTTTGCGGTCCAAAGCAAAATAACTAAAACTGATTTGTACTTTTGCAAATTGGGATTAAGTGTGCCGGTTGCGTTAACGCATGGCCCGTGGGGCTTAAACCCAACCTAAATCAATCAAGCGAACATGCGAGGCGGCGTGGCAAACAGTGGGGCCAAGGATACGGCCAGGACGCAAGCACGCAAATCAGTCGCAGCCGCAGACCGGCACATGGGATTACAGATACAAACATGTGCATACGGGTGTATGCGTATGTGTGTGTGTATGTATGCGTATTCGTATTCGTTTGTTTGCCCGCTAGCACAATTCTACTTAACAGCAATTTAACGTAATTTACGTCTTAACCAGGAATTCAACGTATGCGTTTTAACAAGCTCCAGATACACCCGGCCGCATCCCTCCCCATCGCATCCAATGGGCGGCTGCCACAGAACATATGTTCCTTTAAGCAGTATCAAAGAACTTTTGGTCTCCAGCGCTGGCTGGATAAGTTATTGGGTGTGTGCTAAGCACACTGTTTGCGCAGTAAATAGGAGCATATTAGTTTTACTGTGACCTGATAAAAAGTAAAATTTATCTGTTGAGTGAAGACTGGATTAAGTTAGGTTATTATGCCACAAGGGCTTTAGCTGAGGCATAAACACTGTTAGAGATTCAAGTCTGATCTACATGGATGATCAGTGAAGACTTTCTGGATGTTATTTCGGCCAAAAGAGAAATACAACCTAACACTCGAATCTGAATCATTACTGCTCAGCCTGACAGACAAGATCTTTGGCTAACAAAAAACTATCGGAAGACAATCTGGGATCTTGTAGCTAGCTTAACTGCTAATCAACTGAAGGGTGTAACTTACTGTAAATTTACGGATTATAGCTTATACCCGTATACAACAGACGAAAGGAAAATGAAACAAATATTTATTTGTTTAATTAATATTAAATTATGTAAATTGTAAATTGATTAAATAATTTATTATTTAATGTTTTATTTTAGTATTTTTTATTGTTTAGTTCTTTAATTATTTAACTAGAGATGAATGAAAGATAGACTTGCGGTGGCTGGGCATTGATAATAGGATGATTGGCGATCTAGAGAGGAAAAGAGATAAATGATATGATGAAGTGCTCAGATTTGATATAAGAATTAGAGATAAAATGACTCAGATGAACTTAAATTCATGAAATAGATGGCGTGAATGAATGTAATTGGGATACCCAAGAAACTTGTCTAAAAACGTGATACAGAGTATCGCACAGTCGACTCCGCCTGCTTGTTGTTTGGATGTTGTATGTGCTGGGCCCAAGCAAAGGACAGTCCCGCCACCAACTCGATACAGCAACAACATTTGCGTATCTGCGGTTGCGTGGTCTTAACTTGTAACCGGAATCAAAGCATTTAATGGCGCTTTTAATCTTGTTAATCGGCCTTTTGCCTGGTTAGCGGAGATTTCAGATAGTTTTCGACCGCCGCTGCCGCTGCCGCCGCTGCCGTCTCCTGCAGATGTTGCTGTATGTTATGTATTGGTGGGCGTAACAGAGGCGTGTCCAATGAAATAGCCATGTTGAATGCAAATACGGTTGGCTTGTATAGAATAATACAAGCAGACATATAAACTTATACGTCTACATATAATTTACAAAATGCCCCAAAGACAAATGTAGCAGAATGTATAATTAAATAAGAAATGTTTAAAAATAAATAAATAATTGTTGCATACTTTTAAGTCAATTCGTTAACTGCCCAAGTATTTCATATGAAATAGCAGTGCTATATAAATATGTATTAAATATTCATATATCTCATCTTCTTTAAATGTCTGGCAGTGTATTTAATCTTCGGTAATCCGCAGATAAGTCGCTCCGCCCCCACCAGTAGCTGGGCTTAATGTTATGTCGCATTTGCTATGAAATTCTTTTATCCGCTCAGCGACTTGGACGCTGCCTGCTGCCTCGGTCCTTGAAGGACAATTTTGACATGCTCTGGCAGCCTTTCGAGTGTACACGACACGGCACGAATGAATATTATTTCTTTATGCAAATTTTCCGTCAAATGCTGCCACTTGTTGTTGTTGTTCCTTTTGTTGTTGCTGCCGCTGCCGCCGCTGCTGCTGGTGCTGCTGTGACTGGCTGTCAAGTGGGACTTGCCCCATCCACCCCCTCAACGCCCCCGTCTCTGCTCAAGTGATTCAGCTCCAGCTCGCCATTTGCGTGATATTTTGTTGAGCAAGACAAATGATTTCCATTTAATTTATTTTCGCTGCTTATTCTAAGACTGTAAGTGGCTGGCGAAAGGATTTAGCTGAATAAATTATAGGTTAGGAATTGTTATATCTTTGTCGGGTTGAAACTGCTAAGAAAATTGCCACTGCGGGCGCCCCACTGACAAATGCTGAACCGGAAATTCAGTAGCTGTAAAATGGGCGATATGGCTGAATGGAATTTATAGTTATTTTATGCTCGGTCTCAAGGCAAACTAAGAAAATTTTTCAATTCTATCTAAATGCGAGAAGCGAGAGAGAAACCAAGCTAAATTTAAATACAATTATATACACAGAAAACTTGTTCTGTTCTCTTTTCTATGTACTTGTATTTATGTTGGGCTGAAAATACATTCATATAATTGTTGCTATTAGCAATTATATATTGTTGGCATTATGAATAAACGTGACTGAAATGAGACTTTGAATCAAATTAAAATAAATTGAGAAACTTGTTTATATTTCAACTAATGTTATCAGATCTTAATTAGTATTAATTATTATGCAAATAATATTACTTTCGCTAGACAATATTAAAAATATAGCATAAGCGAAAGAGAAATTGAGCTAAATTTAAATTTAATTTAGTGGCTGAAATGAGATAAATCATCAGTGTTTAATCAGGAAACTCATTATCATACGTATCCACGAACTGGGAAATGGTTATGTTTATCTTCAGTTTCTCTTCAAAGTTTTAGGAAGCCCAAATGGATCGGGAAGTATTTCGAAGTTTTAATGAGTATTCTACTATCGGTAACACTCGACTGCCAAGTTCTAACTAGTTTGTCTTTTATTTTTATTTCGACTATTATGCATATGATTGCATTGCCTATACTGCTTTTGAAACTGTACTCTTATTATTTTATCTTTCTTTCCCTTTACCAACTAAGATCTTTAAAGTTATGTTAGTAAACTAAAGACTGTAAGACGACTAAAGATTGATACTACTACTTACTATTTTCTAGCTAACTATTTACTATGTAATTTAAAACGATTTTCAAATTCTATACAGTGCCCAACAGTTTAGGCTTCAGCTCTTTTATGTAAATATAAGCTACTTGTTTAACATGGTAAATTTATAAATTATTTCGAAATTATTAGTATAAATATCTAATTCCGTTTTCATATTCAGAACTCGAGTAGTACGCAACTGCTTAAGAATTTATCAGTGAGTCGCAACGGCTTTATTCAAAACTATTACCAAAAATCTGAATCTGCTTCATGCGCCACGCGCTGTTACAATTAACCCAAACACGAGTCTGATAGCTCATAATGAGCTTGCATGCGATTAATTTTCCACATGAGCGGCTGATTTTCAGAGACGGCGCAGAGCATCGCCAGCATCGCAAGTTAGTTCATAAATCATATGCATTGTCATTGCCAGCTTGCTGCCGACTTTGCCAGCTAATCTTGACTGAGAATTAGGAGGTGGCAATCGCGCAGTCGCCTACTTAATATTTCCGCCTCGCCCGCTCCGCACTTGCACCACACTCGCACCACTCGCTGCTCGTATCGCCGACTCACGTCAGATGTCACTAATCTAAATTTATGCAAATTGCCAACTGTCTGACTGGCTCACATGCTCCATGCAGCATGCAGCACGAATCATCCACTTTCCACCCTGCTGTATGCCACTGGCAGCCATCCACATCCACATGCACATGTACAACCACTTCCCAGATGCAGATGCATTTCTAGATGGAGGCGACTTTGCAACAGTTGTAAAAATTGCAGCTAAATTCAAATTTGACATGCGGCAGGCGGAGTCGCAGTTGGAGCCGCAGTTCGAGTCAGAGCCGCGACTCGCGAGTTCCTGTCTCTTGTCTTTTGTATACCCTATAATCAATAAAGTTGTGCTGCTTGATCGTCTATGTAGACGATGAGGGCTAACTAACTGCACAAACTATTTAATACTGAAATTGAATTTGAATTGTAGTTTATTTTGATATTATTATATATTTTTTATTATATTTATTTCTATTGATTTTTTGAGGCAGCGTATATGGCAGTCGCATACATCTGGCACTGTCATTACTTTTTTCTTCTCTCTTGTTCTATTTTGGCTTCTATACTAGTAGCTTTCAGCTCCCATTCATTTTGGATGCAGTGCTCGTGCTGGAGTTGCCAGTTGGTTGCCTTGGCAAGGCAAGCTCTTATTAAATTAAAACGAAGGCGTTTAAGTGCTCTCCCAGCTCGCAGCTCGCAGCTCGCAGCTCTTAGCTCGCAGCTCAATCTGATATGCAAAACATTTTTGAAATAACTCAGCCGTAAATAGTGTGGCAGCTCAGTGCAGCCCAGAGCTCTCGCAGGCTAGGCGAAATTAATTGAAAAACTTACACGCACCGCTGGCCAAGAGACTCGGGCTTCGCAGTTGATTAGTTGGCCAATTGCCAAATCTTAAAAAATAAAACCAGAAGAAAGCTGCTGTGCAGTGTGGGTCCAGCTGCTCTCAAGTATGCCATTTGGCTACGACTAGCAGCGACTTGCTGCCTGGGGCTGCCTTTCAGTTTCATTATCGCGCCTGGCACGCGATGCTCGCTAAGCCGGCCCCACCCGTTCGCAAGTCGGCACCTTTGGTAGTCCCCAGCTTCCCTCCCTCCCCGTTTTTGGCGAGAAGCGACAAAGTGTGAAATGTTACACCGCATATGCCACACACACACGCGCCTACTGCCAATGGACCAGCAATGGCAGCTGAATGCACAGTCTCTGGGCAGCTGGCAGGATTACAGCATTGTCTGTCGTAAGCTCTCCAATCAAAAGCCTGTCATCCATTCTTTAGAGTCCGCTCACGATCTTTGACATCGAATATAGAATTCGACAATTGATGGATCTATTGTTACAGAACTTTGAGTCTCGACACATCTGACCAGCTGTTCGGTTGTCTTTTTACACCTAGCCACTATTCGTGTCCGACACATTTGATAATTTCGACAAATCTGATGTGGGGCACGTCGAACTGCAACCGGTATATTATCAGTTTTGTTTTGACAATATCAGACAAGTCGAACGTCGTCTGACTGCCTTTAGTAGTGTCGACCCAAATCATGTTGGCCAACGTCTCGGATTATTTTTTTTTTAGCTCAAACATATCAGACTGCGCCCAATTTGAAATGTTCACTAATTATCAATTGGTAATGGATGTCAATGGACAACTTAACAACAATTACTATATTTACATTTAAAAAATTGGTTTACAAAAGTTTTCCACTTCGAGTTTTGTTATAAAAATATAATATATATATTTAATAAAATATTATTTATATAAAATTATTATCATATTTATATCGAATAAATATATATTTATGCAAAACAATATTTAGATTAAATGGTTTTTATCAAATTATATAATATATATCAGAAAATTATAAATAAATTCCTGATTGATTAAATACTGTTCTAAAATTACTATGCCGAATTACTCTGCAGCTCGTTGATTAAAATCTCATTGCCATCCCGCTGCATGGCCAATATGGCTCAGTGCCCCAGTTTTGGGGGCAAATCCCAGAGCTGCCTCAGTCTCAGTCGAACGTTTGCTCTTTGTTATCCCGTAAATTGAAATTATGCACTGCTGCTGTTTGCTTTTCTGCTGTGCCACACCACAGTAGCTACCAGAAAACAATTCCCCGGCCAATAAGTGAGCATTTTATTCGTATGAAATGAACAGTGGCAGTGAGCAGCAGCCGGCAAAAAGTATCTGCAAGATACACGAACCGAAGCGCTGGGGAAGCGTGCAAATATTTTAACTAAACGCCGAGCGAGTTACTTTTATCTCCAGCTGCAAATAGGAATGGGTATTTGTGAATGTGTCTGTGTGTGTGTGTGTGTGTGTGTGTGTACCTGTGTGTGCATGTGAGGCGCCGAAATACACACCCAACATGCCACGCCTCCGTCAGCAGCACAGCCGCTGTTGTTCAGTCAACATAATTTTACTACTTTTATGGGCAAAGTAATGCCCGACAGTGCCCTGGCAAGACTCCATCGTGTAGATCCTGCCGTGCCCTCCCACCCCACCATCCCACCAGCCTACCGACCCTCCCACCCACTCTCAATTCTTGGGCCGCTCCGTTCCAGCCACGTGCACGTTTAAATTTCAACATTTCGTTTCATCTCACGCGTCTCGCGTGTGCAATATACTGAATGTGTTTCTCTACAAAAGCCACGCCCACGCCCAAGTACGCGCCCCTCACCCACCCCGGCCCCTGCCCCTGCACATGCTCTACATGCTCCCCATGCTGCCTGTCGGAGTTTATTGGCCTCGCAGCATACTTTGAAATTTACTGAGCTTCACTTGTAATGCTTCGCTATATTGAAATTAATTACAAACAAAGGATGCTGCTGGAAGCATGTGTATCTCTATCTCTCTCTCTCTCTCTCTCTCTCTCTCTGCCTGTCTCCATCTATTGTTCGCTGACTTTCGATTTCACTCGTCTGCGTGAATAACTGCGCTGTTGAGCTTCTCAAATTAATGTTCCGCCTTTGGCAATATTTTGGAGTCTAATTTCTGATTTTTAGAAAAAAACATCAAGTGCCACGCGAGCGAAAATCTATAATTTGTATATATGCATATACATAGATAAATATGTTTACCTGTATATATGTATATATATGTAGATATGTATATATTTCGTACTTATATCCAATGGCAGCTATGCAGAAAAAACAATATAAATTCAATTTGATTATTTTACGCTTAACTTAATCAAGTAATTTAAAATGCATTGTTCAATTGATAATATTCTAGCATTAATATGCATAATTATCACGTAAGCATTGCATGCGGAAAAGACTATAATAATAGCCGCCTACCAATAAGAAAAAAGGTATTTAAAAAAATTAAATAAAAATAATTGCTTTACAAGTTTATTAGGTTAATTGTACTAAACATTTTTCGTCAAAAGTTGTCGAACTGCGGATGCTCTGCCACGACTTGAATTTTAAATAGAGTCGGAGCTGCTCGATTAGCAAATCCACTAAACTCTCCGTAAAACTGATATTCCAATTATTCTAGGCCTCTATACATTAAGTATGGAGACTCTATTATCCAAATATCAAATATTTCTGTATTTCTATATTAGTTTCGACCTAATGCAAAGCTAAATATTATTGTGTTTTTTTTTTTTTTTTTTTTTTACAAGTTGAAGGTATCAATTATATATCTAGTTAAATAATGGCTTTGGCATAAGTAGCCCTTAAAATTTCAACTCCTAAATCAATATAAATGCATGGATTAATAGGCCAATAAATATATAACAAAAAAATGTATTGTTTTCAATTTCTAATTAGACATTAAATAATGCCACTTTTTTATACAAATTTGTACAGCTTTAGCTCAAATCAAAAAGCAATAAAAATTGGCATAGAAAGCGCTTTATTTTTAATGGGAAACTAATTAAAATATTTTTGCAAAATGAGAGAAAAAATTCAGCATGGACAAGAGGCAATTTTGCCAATTGTGTAAACAGTATTACAAGATAAACAAAAACGTTTTAGACTGAAGAGTCGAAATTACATTTTCAGTCATAATTGCATAAGCACAAAGAGAATGCAACTTTTGTGAAGATAAACATGACGATAAAACGCCGAAAGCCGCTGACAAAAGTCAACAAAGACTCGAGCGAAAAAACAAAGAAAAGTTGCCGAAAAATTCTTAAGAAAATTGCTACTGGAAAATATGTACATACATACATATGTACATATATGAACATTTTCTCTCTCGCAAAAGCTGCTGCCTGTTTGCGCATCAAATATGAAAATCTTGTATGTGGAATGGTGTTCCATTTAAGACAATTAACAGTAGCAACTTTTCTAGATGGCAATTTCATAAGCAATTTAGAGCCTAATATTCTACTCTAGATTGTTGTTCACATGACAAATTAACGAACAGATACCTAATAAACGGAGCTGACTGGCTGAGAGAAACGTAAACACATCCACTTCTCGCAGAGCAACAGCAGCTCAAGAATTTATACAAATCTGATTTGAGCCAGGCCAGAAGAAAAAAGAATGTAGAAAATAAAGCCAACAAATAAAAGGCCCGAAAGGCGTCTCTGATGTTCTTTGTGCTTATACATACAGTAGTATGTATGTATGTATGTACATATCTGGCCTAGACTCTGTCTGGCCGTCTGTCCGCTTGTCTGGCTGTCTGCGTGAGCATGCGTGTGTCTGTTAATGTGTCTGTGTGTGCGAGTAATTGAAAGGCTAATGAAATTTTCGTCTTTATGCCATTGAAAATTGTTTTTCGACGCTAGAGAGAAAAAAGTAACAAATATGCAGGCCCAAAGCAGACGATAACTAAAACTAACATCCAATTCAATTTTGCGTCGCTCCACGGCAGCAAATTAGAGATGAGCGCGTGACAGAACGTAAGGACAGAAAATATATTTAAATATGGGTATACTCTGAAACAAATTCAAAATATATGTTTACGCTGTTATTATTCTCGCCTTCCATTATAACTCTCCACAAGAACGAGTTCCCGGTATTCCTCCTGTCACTTGTTAGAAATCGCTACTTTTTCCAATCGACTTGTTTAGTTCTTCTGTCGTGCCTATCGAAATCAGAGCAATCCTATGCCAGTGACTCAAGTAGCCATCTCGTTCTCGCTCAGGAACACTTGAGCCACGTTCAGCATATACATACATACATATGTACATAGTTGACTCTTTCGTATTTTAAGCTGTCAATTTATAATATTATTGTCAATATGAAGTATTAAAAACTTATATTCTTAAAGTCAACATGTTCTTAAATTTAACATTTCTGTATTTGAAAATATTTGTTTATTTGTATTTATTTATTTTTATTGATTATTATTAGCCTATTTATTGATTTATTTATTATTCTATTCTATTCTTTTTTATTTTATTGAGTCCCGTTTTATGTTTGCTGGGAAGTCACGCGGAAATCTCTAGTCCGGCGGCTAGTAGCGATCATGAGAGGGACGAGGTTGGGCGGCTGCGGTTGAAATTAAAAAGGAATTTACCCAAATTGCTATTGAAGCCCGCGAAGTGAAACGTTTGCGAGGCTTTTGCTTTTGCTTCTGCGGTTTGGGCAAAGTGCCAGGCAAAATGCTGGCAACAGTTGCAATTGTGGCGGTGGACGGCGTAGGCATTCGTTGATGCGAAGGGGCGGCAGGGGCAGCTGACGGGCGACAGTTTAATTGGGTTAGCAACGTCAACGGGCGTCCCAGAGTCGGATCATTGGCGCTGACATGCCACGAGTCTGGAGGCTGTTGGCTGTTTGGCGGGAGATCAGTGCATTGAAGTGGATTGAAACGCAGATGAGAGCTGCCTGCGCCAATGTCAATCGCAATCCCAATCGATTTTCGTGCTCACCGTCCACTGGATTATTTCGTAATTAAACGCAAATGCAGCGGCCATTGCCCAGCGCCTTCACTCTTTCGTTTTTGCTCAAATGAAGCGTAAAAGCGTGCGTGGGCGTGGGCATTGGCGTGGGCGTGGGCATGGCCAATGAATGCTGTTGTTTTTGAGTGACCACCAAAGCGGCCGTCAATTGTTTGGCCATGTTTGTTGACTAATTAATGACACTTGAATGCTTGATTTCACCGAATGCCCCACAGTTGCATTTGCATCCATCCACTTCCGAATGCCGCCCATCTGTGGGATCAGTCAAAGCGATGCCGTTGACCTTGCCTGGCCCAACCGGGAGCCACTGCAGCTGTCCGGCTCGATGCCAATCGAGTTCATTTGTAATTTAACAGGCTGCTGCAGCCATTCGCATTTTGATGGCCAAACGGATTTTGAGCAGACTTCCTGCTGTTCGTCGATCTGTTTGTTTATACAAATACATGACTAAAGCCCAGTTAAATGCTGTAAATGCCCATTTAGATTATATCTCTGGGCATTACACATCCAAGTCTCGCTTAACATGTTCACACCTCCTGTTGAGCGGCGCTAAGTGGCAGTATTTGTTGTTTGGCGAATTTCAGCACTCGTGCAGACCCGCAGCGACTAATTGCAGTCAGCTGTAGGTGCCGGCAGTGTCCACTGGCGGCCACCAACCAGCACAAATAGAGCTAGGGCGGCATCGGGCCAGAGTCCGGTATCATAATTAATTCAAATTTAAATTTCCTTTTGGCGCATTGCACGCGCCTGCTTCGCAGGGGGCGAGTGCGGTCGGTCAGGTGGCCATAATCATGCGCGGCTTTTAGCGTCTGCCACGCCCCCGACACACGTGTGTGGGCTAGTGTGTGTGTTGGCAGCCAGTATAATAAACTGTTTAAATATTTAGTTGAAACGAGTTTTTAATGCTCATTTGCGCTTTTAGCAGCCGGCTTCAGCTAACGGGGCTGAGAGTCGGAGCTGGCTAACATTTTCGGCTGTCCGGGCCAGCAACCAGTAAAAGGGTGAATGCCGTCATAGCCGTGCACTTGTTTTTGTTGTAGTCGCATCGTGAAATCGCCCTTACATAATTACAGATTGCGATGCCAACACGCTTCGGTGGGCCAAGCAGCTGTTGTTGCTCCAGCAGCCGCTTATTAATTTTTAATTATGCCCAAAGACGGGCTTGACCTTTTTCATGCAGCCCTGAGCATCTGGGCTTGCCTTGCCGGTGCCCCGGCCCGAGTTCGCAACCTTTTCCGCCTCCTTAGGCATCCTGATGTGGGTAATCAGCGGGCTGTTTAATCTGCAGTTGTTGAAGCCACTTTCCACATGAAATTTAATAGAGTCGACGGTTGGCTAGCAGTGCGACTCATTACTTAGATCGCATATATGTACATATGTATTCAAATGGATAGCAGACTCCTTGCGCTGCACAAAAAAGGGAAAAGCCAAGAAAATGCTGCCTGAGTCTAGTCGGTGTTTACTTTCCAATTGCCGAAGCAGAAAATGTAACAAGTGCAAGTCGCGAAATGAGAGGCAAATCTGAAGGCATTCTCGGAAAAATATTTTTCCTCTTTTTTTCTAGGTGCCATTTCGCAATTATTCAAATTGCCAGCACCGGCTGTGTAGTGCGTGTGTCTGAGGCTTAGCTGTCATTTCGCTGAGTGCAGCACCTCGCTTTGGACGAGGTGCGAAAACTGGCACGTAATTCGGCCTGCAGCTGCCAGCCGAGCTGCAGTGAAACCTGTCAGCTGGCCAGCGAGCTACCCAACTATGCGGCAGCTGAGAGCTGACCCCAGGGCTGCAGATATTCGCCAATAAATTAAAAAATGTTTGCCCAGCAGCTATGGAAAACTAATTACTCTATTACAAGCGATGGATAATGCTTTGAGGGGCGGACAAGGGGAGAAGGAATAGTGAATCTGAACTCTTAAGGCTTTAGTGCTTGAGAATAGATAGTAAATTCTGTATAACAAAAATTGGGTTTTCGCCATGTTGCGTATGAGCGATGAAGTGCAAATGCATCTGACTGACGACGCTCACAACAAGACATGAGAAATGCTCGGGAAAACATTTCCAAATGGTGCCTGGGCCCAACAAATGCACCACTAAAAGTTGCACAAACAACCACCAATCAGTCAAGCAGTCAGTCGGACAGTCAGTCAGTCAGCCAACAAGCCAGCCAGCCAGTGTTGGGTTACGGATACGGATACGGAAAACATATACTGTCAGCTACATCCTTCTTTGCCTCTCTGCTTCTTCTACTATGTGTCAGAGAGCGGGGCGGGTCGGGTCGGTCTGCGGGATACTGACTAAAAATGCTTTCGGTTTGCGCAAAATGCAATTCGCCGGAAAATGACGCGTGCCACTGGCTGACAACTAATGTAGCGCACTGTTGCTGCTGCTGCTGCTTTTGGTAGTACAGCTAGCCAACATTTCGTTTTTTGTAAATTTATTGTAGCCCTGTTGTTTAGGCCACACTGACAGACAGCTACCTAATTGAAATTCAGCTAAAAAATGATCTCATCTAGCTAGCAGCACTTCCCAAACATTTGCATGCAATAGCAAAAACCATAAATGAGATTGATGACGCAGAAAGTCCACAAAATATGCAACTGTATATTATTTCATGAGGGAAATTTTTATAATATTACTTTAAGAATGTATAAATATTTTATTTTTCAATATACTCTAATATCTAAAATATATTAAAAATATATATATAAATACTTTTTTGTTATTCATTCTCTATCAAATTGAATATACAATTTTTGTTCACATGGACTATATTCTGGATGTACCAGGGTAAAAGTCCGTTTTTATGTTCATACATTACAAAATATAAATATGATTTGCTATGCTATGCTAGAGTGAATAACTTATATTGCATTGTTAGATTAAATAAGATATATTAAAAGGTAGGTATTTTATTTTATTATGATATGGTATGAACTCTACTGGTGAGGGACTAAGGTGATATAAGATTATGGAAAATTGCAATTAAATGATTAAAATAATTATGTTATTTCAAATTATTATGCCTGTGATTGTATGAGAGTATGAATACAATTAGAATGTGAATGAATCAATTAATATGAGTGGGATTGAATGAAAGTATGAATACAATTATAATTGTCCAATAGATCAGTGAAATCGATTAATTTATGATTATGTGTTATGTTGAATGCGCGTATATATATATTATATATATGTAAATTAAATGCCAGAAAATGCACGGTCATGTCCGTCTTTTTCAGTTATTGGAACATGCATTTAGTCCAATTTGATGGCCTCCTTGATCACATGAATGCCACTGGGGGCCTTTTTGGTCACATCCTCGCTCAGCTGCCAAGAGATGGCGCCAGTTTTGTCGTCGCGCTGCTGCACACATTTGATTACCTGGCGATTCTCCGGGAGCAGCGTCATGGCGCCCGGATACTCAATGAAGACCACCAGACCCAGGGTCTCCGCGAGCTCAATAATGCGATGCAAGTAGCGCAAGCAGAACCACTTCTGTCATAAGGATGCGTCAAAGAGCGAGATTTATAAGATCGTGTCAAGTGCTTTGCGATTAGTCGAAACTTACAGTAGAGTTGCCTTGGCCATCTGCCTTCGATTGGGTGCCGTTCATAAAGGTGGCCGTGGCGTACTGGAGGCATACAAACTCGCTCAGCTGTGGTGGCAAGGGGGGTTATATAGCATAGTCTACAGAGCTTACGGTGCAACTCATACAAACCTTTTCGAGTTGGCCCAGGAACAGCACCGACTGCTTGGCAATGTGTGCGAGTGCCAGCTGAAAGGCCACCAGCAGTATATCCATGATGTTGTGGTCAGTGCGATTCCAAAAGGAGTCGCTCTCGTCACGAATCAGCTTGATGCTGCTGCGCACGTTACAGAAGTCAAAGTCGTCCACGGTCTGGGAAAGTGAAATCAATTCAAATTAAATGCAATGGCGTTGAATATGAAGACTCAGTGGCTATAGGTACTGCTCTCTTACCACCTGATCCAGAGCAGTATAGCGATTGAGGCGTGGCACAAAGAACCACACGGTGTACTCATTGATCGTGATGTACTCGAAGATGATGCGAACTCTGTCGAACATTTGCAACAGGAAGCGACGTTCGCTCTGGCGAGTCGCCTCGCTGGCAGCCAGGCAATTGGTGGCCAGCTTCTTCAGAAGAGCCTGCTGATGGTCGTTGTTTTGGCGATCCAACAGCTTGACAAAAGTGTCAAACGGATTTCCATCCTCCCTGCAATAATGGTAATAGAGACTCGTGAGCTTTTCAAAGTCGCCCAGAAAGCGTGAGGGGGTGTGGCAGGCACCTGAGATTGCGATAGGTGCTGGCATCGGCCTGAATAATCTTGAGCCAGTTATTGGCGTACTCCTGCTGGTAGGTGCACATCAGCTCCGTCAGTCGCGGCGGCTGTACGAAGAATATGTTGTGGAACTCGACAACGGACACCTCGCGCCACTCGCCCATATTGAGCTGGAAGCTAATGTAGTCCAAGCAGTCCTCGTCGTCGAAGCGGCGATGTACGTTCACCTCGTACACCATTTGGCGGCGCGAGCGCATAATTTGCTTCATCAGAGCGCGGCGCTCCTGACGCTCCAGGGCCTGCTTCGAAGTGCTGGGCTCCAGGTCCAGGTCGCTCTCGGGATCCGGATCGTATTCAACACTAATGCCCCCCAGGCGCTCCAGCTTGAAGCTCATCTTCACGCTGCCCTTGCCTATTTCCAGCTGTGACAAGCGGCGCAAGCTCTCGCCATTGCTGTACTCCATGCTGCACATCAGCTGCAGGGCGAGGCCCACGGGCGTCACCATCAGGGACGACGATGGCACTGTGCCATTCGGCTTGTCCAGATTGTACAGCAAGAGATGCACATTGTCAACTTGGGAGAACTTCAAAAACTCCTTCTCGCAGCCCAAACAGTTTTCAATAGTCAGCTGGACAATCGAAATAGGCGATGAATTGTAATTTCCCCAAATATAATTTTATTCCTTCAATTATCTTTCAATGCAATTCAATTCCCCTTGACTTACCGAGACAATTTGTAACACATTGGTTTCTTGTTGTTCAGCCATTTTACACAGTTTTTCCTCGTAGATTTATTTTCTTTTTAACGAAATTTTCTTAAGCTTTGACACACTCGCAGCGACTTTTCAGAAAGAGTGTTGGTGAACGTTGGCAGGGTCGGCCTCTTTTCAATATCGATGACAGTGACGGGCTTGAGCAATAATCGAATCGCCATTGCAATCGAATGCAATTCGCCAGAGTTGCCATTTCTTCGTCACACAAAAAACTAAATTTTGCTGGAAATTTGATTAAAAGAAGCTCAATAGGAATTCGAATAGATAATATAATATAAATAAAGATATTTAATTTATGATTTTGTATAAAAGTTAGATATTTTTCATTGCAAAGAAAAAAAAAAACATTAATATTAAGAAATACTTTTATATGTAATAATATGCAAGAATTCTCTTTTCGCTGTGTTCAAATTCGTCTCACAATCAGATTTTCAAGATGCCAGATCTGACGCGAAAAAAGCTGAAATAGCATCAGTGGGCACATTTAGTGCTGGTAAACGTCATTTCGAATTGACACCCGAAATGACGTTATTTTTTAAACTGACTGGGCCGTTGGGACAATCTGCAATCCGATTAACCCCTCGACGATCGCTTCAGTCCAATATAAATATTGTGAAATCAACAAGGAATTAACATTATGAGGCAAAGCCGGCCGCACGCGAAGTGAGCCGTTAAAATTAGAATTAACGGCTTTCTAAGTGCCATAAAAGCTGCCACAGTGTTTAGCCCGGCCAACAATTAGTCCGACGTGGCATATTAAAATCGCTATAAAATGCCATTTTTCGTTATACCAAAAGAGAAAAATAAATAAAACGAAAAACCAAAGATGCTGATGTGCTTGGAGTGCTTTTTAATTTAGTACAGCTTTGGCCAATGTCATCGGACTAATGCCGCCTCGTAAAACACGCAACAAAGTCATAATTTGTCGGTTAAGCAAATAAAAGCAAAATTGTGAATTTTCTTTGCGAATTTTTACGATGCCGCCTTCTCGACAGCATCTGAACAGAGATTTTCGGGAAAATACTGCAACTCGAAACGGGAACGGGAACGGGAACTTAATTTTAAAATGAATAAATATATATCTATATATATATATATGTGTTTATTTTTACATGTATATGTATTTTTAATACGTGCATTCATGCATACAAAATACAAACATTTTATTTTGCTTTTTGAATTTTAATGATGATTGCCTTTTGGCGCAGTGCGTGCCTCTTGATTTATAGCCTCGCTTTCGGCCAGATGCGCTGCAAGATTTCCGCATCTATGCTAGGCCGATCATTAGGCCTTAAAGGCTGGACATGAATATCTGTCTGGCTGCATATATATGCATACATATATCATATCTGAGGACCACACACACACACAGCTTTTAATTATCAGTGGCCCATGCAGCAGGCCTAGCCATTGCCATTACCAATACACAAGTAATTCAATAAGCTGACCAATAAATTTTTGCCTTCATTTGCTCTCGTAAAATCAAAACACTTTGGCCAGCTCCGTGCAGCTGTGGCTCTAGTCGCAATAGAGCTGTGACCACCTAATAAGCCAAACTCGCCGACGGCTCGATTCGCCAGCTCGTAATGCAAACGGAATTATTGCAATTTAACGGAGGATCGCGATCCCCTGGAGTCGTCGTCTCTCTCGTGCATTGCAATTAGTTGGCAACTCGTTGGCGCTGCCTCGGGCTCGGCCGCCTGCATTGGGCCGGTCTCACAGCAGTAGTCGTTGAGATTTTATCGCTTACATAAATTTCCTTGGATAAAAGCGCGAAAATGTTGCTCATGACTGGCAATATGTCCAGACACACATCACAGGCACACACAGACACAATCACTGGCACACGACTACAGTCTCCTTGGTCTGCCCCGCCCCCACAGTCTTCGATCATTGAGGAAAAGAAATTATAGCAATTTGCTTGTCAAATTGTTGCAAGCCGGCACAATAAATCGAACTCTTAATGGTTCCATCGCGATAGAGTTGTTTTAGAAATAAATTATCCTCGAGGCAGCACAGGCTGCAGCCACAGATCCTCGCAGCCTTTCATCGTCGTTTAGTGATTGTAAAATGTGCAATTTCATTGGTATGCCTCTTACTTCAATCCCATTCATTTGCAGCACTAATTTAATGGTGCTATGCCATAGAATGGCCAAATTGAATTTAGCGGTGATCAAATTGATTGAAATATTGTT
Organism: Drosophila navojoa; assembly: GCF_054131105.1. Classification (NCBI taxonomy): domain Eukaryota; kingdom Metazoa; phylum Arthropoda; class Insecta; order Diptera; family Drosophilidae; genus Drosophila; species Drosophila navojoa. The sequence continues at coordinate 21,797,508 of NC_142893.1, read as the reverse complement.
TGCTATTGATTGATGGCATGCGGGCGGGCCACGTTGTCTGCAAGTGGCCAAGCTCTGAGAAGAACTGGACAGTAAGAAAGGAGCCAAAGTTGATCGACTGGAAAGTATGATGGAAATCCATTTGTAATATCTACATGTATCTATAAGAGCGTGAAGAACTGTGTTGACCTGAGGAGCTATCAAGATTTCTAAGACATTAATGTAAAGAGCTCCAGCTCCGATTCCAGTTCGATTCTTAGGCTAAGTCACTGATATCCAAAAGCCACCAATGCCCGAAATAAAACAATGTTGCTGAGTTTTCGTCTAGCCACTGGCCAAGTGCATGGGTCAATGGTTTCTGCTAGCAATTCTCTCTGCTTTTAGGCCAATTGTTGCCAGCCGACTCACATTTGCAATTATGGGCATTTTTATTGTCTTCGCTTGCACCTGATATGGTCTGCCTTGAGCCAGGATGCTGGATGCTGGATGCTGGATGCTGAATGTGGGCAGAGGAGCCGCATGTGGCAGCTGAATCGAACGAAGCTCTGTGTGCTGCCTTTGCTTCCGTAATTCGAAATGTTTACGGTACATTTAATTTCATTTGGATTATTACAATATGCTTTAGGAGACTAGCTCCCAAATGTTTGGCTGCTATCCGTCTCTCCATCCCTCCCTCTCTTTCTCTCTCTCTCTCTCTCTCTCTCTGTCCCTCTTACTCGTTCTCTCGCTCTGATGCCATCGTTCCCCTCTCTTGTTTTCTGTGTTTTTCGCATGCTCCATTTGCGGCGTCTTTCGCCGGAACAATGAGCCATGAAGTGGGTGGGCGTGGCCTGTGCTTGGGCCTGGGCCTTTAGTCGACACTCAGGTGCTCGTATTTCATTGTTGTTGCCAAAATGTAATTGCGAATTTCAGACAAATGTGAAATTTGAATTTACAAGTTTAACTTTTCTTGTAACGAGTAAAATCATTTGTTTGCCTTGCTTACAGGCACAATCGTTCCTTCCGTATATACATATATATGTATATGTGAGAGCGTGTGTGTGTGTGTTGAATGTGTGTTGAATGTGCAGTTGGCAAACCTTGACTAAGTTCATTTGTTCCATTTCAACGCTCCCAGCAGCTGCCAGAAGTAACAGAAGCGTCTACTTCCGCCGCATTTCTTGCCAGGCCGCATAAGCAAATGTACTTGCCTGCTCGTGGATACTGCCGCTCCAGACTGTTCCTAACCGTATTTTCACTTTTTCCCACCATTTCCCAATAGTAAGCGCAATGAATTCTTACATATGTAGGCAGACCCACTAGTAGTGCTGGCATCCCTTGACAGACCAGATCATTTGATTAGGAAATCTAGAAAAACCTTTACAAATATATTGCTGTTACATTTTGTATACCCAATCAGGGTTTATATGTATATAATTTGTAATGTATGTATAAATGGTCCCGTTTTTATATGAAGCACGGATGTGCGCTAAGATTTTGTATGGTATAACCTTCACTCAAAAGGCAAGAGCTGGGATCGTCGTGGACGAATTTCAATTATTGTGCGCTGCTGAGTTGGATGATTTGAGTGACCATAGAGTGAGAGAGAGAGAGAGAGAGAAAAAGGGAGAGAGAGAGTGGGAGAGAGAAAGAAGAGAGAGGTAGAGTGAGGGAGAGTAGGACACATAGCGCCACCCGTGCTCCATATAAAAACGGGACCATTTTTTCAGAGCGCTCACAGCGCACTGGCTTTGTTGTGCTGTATTTTCACTGCTCGAGCCTCAAGAGACTGAGCCGAGCAAATACGAAGTTGAGGAGTCTCTCATCCACATATGTATTTCGGCGCTGAAAACGCCATCTACATACATATGTGTTCTCTGGTCAGTGATTTGAGCTACATACATATGTATGTATATGGGACACGATGATCAATTGTCGAGTCAGTAGTTTGTCAATTCAGCTTTTATATCAGTCAGGCAGTCGATTGGCATTAAAGAGCTTCGCTTGCGCATCTTTAAATATAAAATATGAACTCTATTACCCATTTTCAGTTTTTATTCTCCGCTATCCAATGTAATCCAAAGAACTTAATAAACTCATTTGTGCGTTAATATGACTTATTCAGTTTGAAGAAGTGAATAATGTAATTTAAATTTCTAATTCATATGTATGTATGTATGTATATTTTTTTCGATTATTGTATATATGTATGTACACAACGTGTGTAGGTATAATTATGTATGCATGCGAGTAATGCAAACATACATACATACAGGATTATTCTATGGTTGGTGATGCTATTTACTCGTATAGCGATCAGCTTGTGTCAGTGCTGGCTTACAAATGCCGATCAGCTTGTGTCCGTGTTGAATGCATGTTATTTGAATTAATAAACTTTCTGTATGGCTTATGTATACCTAAATATATTATATACATATATGTATATATCTATAGGTGTACCTATTTAGTATATGGAATCGTCTACGTTTTGCTATATCTATACATATGTATGTATGCGTTTACAGCTAATTGTGAATACACATAGAGGTGGAAAATGGAAACCCAAGAAGCAAACAACTGTGACTGCTTTTGTATATCGATTGTGAAATTGTGAACCATTTCGCGTGATCAGCATCGAAGTTATGTATGTATTAGCAGAATCGTGGGCTTCCCATAAAGCTGTCGGCAAGTTGAGCCAGTTGCTTCTGATTATAAGGTATTTTGTCATATAAAAATAAGAAATACTATGTAATTAATTATAATTTTAAAATTTGTAGCTTTCAGAGATATCATAAAAGTAAATTAATATTATGGCACTCCCATATTATATACCTAGTAAGGATATGCTGCTAGCGTTCAAAGCTAATTTTAGTGAAGAAAGTCTCAGAGCGAATGATGCTAGATTTAACGAATATCTGGATGAACGAAAATTGGGCTACGATAACATCGTCTCTGTTCTTAGAAAGCTGCACACTATTGAGGATATCGTCCAAATGAATCAATATACTTAACTATACCAGACGAATGCAAGAGTTACAAAACATCCACAAAAGCAGGTGGATAACAGCGCTGAATTCTACAAATTGAAATTTGGCCAGTTGCCCATCAATCCCAAAGATGTCATTGAGGCTCATGTGGACGAGCTTATACTTATTTCTGAAGAAAGTCTGCGAGTAAATCCATTGCCGACCCCGCTGTTCATGGCACAGCTGCCACATGCCCATGAGCACCATGGCATGGGGAATCAAATGTGTCGGTATTTTGGCCATATTGTTCAGTGTGAATAACACTTTTGTTGTTTTCAAAAACCGAGGGATACCCGCAAAGGCATTGAAAAAGAAATGGACTGTAGTCTTTAGGTCGAACCGCGTGATGTTTCGTTTGATTTATAACGTACTCGATGTACTTAAGAGTTGTCGAATCTATCGACAATATCTACTTCCCATTACCGATGTCAGCCAGCCATCAACACTGAAATTGCGACTAATGCTGAACAGCTGCAGGCTGTTCGGCATATTATCTCCGGAGCCAGCACTGTTTCGCCATACATTCTACTTGGAACACCAGGTGAGTGAGAGGCAGAGCGAGAGAGAGAGAGAGAGAGGTATAGACAACGACTGATTGCATCCCCTTATAGGCACTGGAAACCACAACCATAGTGGAGGCTATTCTCCAACTGTATGTACTCAACCAGGGTCGCATCCTGGTGACAGCGGGCTCCAACTCAGCCTGCAATACAATCGCTCTGAAGATATGTGAACATAATGAGAATCACAAAAAGTTTGTCACTTTGCCCATCGACAAGAAAAGAAAGGCGGTGTTTCGCCTATTCTCAAACCTAATATATTGAAAAGGAGATTTGCGTTCTGTACATCCCTTGGTATTGAAATACTCGAATTTTTCCGATTGTCCCATCGAGGACGATGTAAGATTAAAGGACTGTCGAATAATTGTGACGACCTTATGCATGGCTGGCGTTCTCGCCTTCAGGCAAAAATGTTTGCCTTTTGCATATGTTTTCATTGATGAGGCAGCCGCTTCCACGGCATCAAGGGCTCCGCTTGCCACGTAATACTATCTGGAGACCACAAGCAGTTGGGCCCCGTTGTCATTGACAAGAGTGCAGCTGCGCTGGGTCTGCGCCAGTCACCAACGGAGCGTCTGATGCTGAGCAAACCGTACGAGGTCGATGCTGCAACGATGGGCAACTATGATTGCACGCTGCAAACGCGATTGCGTTACAACTATAGATCCCATCCGAAGATTATGGGGCTGTTCAATAAGCTATACTAAAATGACGAGCTTATTGCGATGATAATTTGGCCGCATCATGGAGCCACTTGCCAAACGCACAGTCTCCCGTTTTATGCCATGCTGTATTTGGGAAAACTAGCCGCAGTCCGCAGTCAACGAGCAGCTACAACGATCAAGAGGCCAAGGTGCTGGCGTGGTATATAGAACCATGCTCAGGAAGGGCATTGGTAATGCCGTCAAGCCGCAGGCGCAGGACATTGGCGTCATCACGCCATATAAGGCACAGTGTGAGCGGCTCAAGCACTTCCTACTCAAACAGGGCCATCAGGCTGTCTGTCTGTACCGTGCATGGATGCCAGGGCCAAGAGAAGCCAATAGTGGTTGGCTCCCTGGTTTGCTCCAATGCTGACACGACCATCGTGGCCAATCCACAACTGCTGAATGTGCTAATCTCGCGAGCCAAGTCGCTATTGATACTGATTGGCAATCCGTATACTTTGGCTAAGAATCAAGGCTTTCGCTGTATAATTGAGCAATGCAAACTGAGTGGAAACTTGTTGGGTGTGAGGAACTTTCGCATGAAATCTTATACAGCATGAACTGTTCCTATTTATGCATATACATATAACGCTGTATGTATATTTATTTTATCAAATGAAATTTGTTTTTATTATATCTACAAAGTATGTCCTGTATGCATAAAATAATATAAATAAGCACAATGTATGAATGTTATTAAGCTGCTTATTAATTTGCTTGCTGGATAAATTGTGAGCCGCATTTGCGCGTCTTTACTGTAGCTAGAATTGTTCGCCGGCTTTTGTCCATTTGTTTGGGCTTTGTGCGCCGTGGGGAGCTTTTGTGCTCGAGCGTCATACCGAAAATGTTGCATTTCACGTATTGTTGGCGCTGGCTGTGGCATTCGCTCGTGCCTTTACTTTGCTGGCTGTTACACATTTTCTTGCTCTTCTCCTATTGTTGTAGCAGAGCCACAGCCGCAGCCAGAGCCAGCAGTGATGCGTTCTGGTCTGCCACATAAAACAGTGGGCCACACACAGTCCAGGTCCCATATAGAGTCCGCAGCAGCCTTTGCATGCACACATGCACAAACACAATTAGAGACTTGGTTTGTTGGTTCAACTTGTTTGCTTACATTCAACTTACTTCACTTCTGCTGGGTTGGTTTCTTCTTCTGCTTCTTCTTTTTTTCCTTGCCTCCTCGCTCTCTCGAAAGTTTTTGGCCAACTTTGTTCACGTCATTGTGTGAACGCCTTAACTTAATTTTGTGGATTTCTATGCATTTCTTCACTCTCTCGCTCTTTCGCTCATCATCTTTCGCACTCTCTCTCGCTGTGAGAGTGTGTGTTCAGAGTTTTGTGATTGTTTAAATGTTGTATAATTCACTGATTTCTTGTGGCTTTTGTTGTATTTTTGTGTGCGACTCTGTGATTACGTTTGGTTTGAAATCTGGGCGCACGATGCGTATGAGCAATGTTCGTTGTGTGTGTGCAAAGCGAAATACAAGAGAGCATTGCATGGAAATATGAGGAAATGGAATAATTAAATTGCTTTGCTTTTCACTAGATATTCGAATTTAACTCAACACTCAAGTGTTTTTTATTTAATATATATAATAAAATAAAAGCAATCAAACTCTATTAAAATAAGTATTATACATTTTAGATTTATATTAATAAATAAAAGTTAGAGCTTTATACTAGATAAACATCATTATTGCAATCCACCCAAGAAATCTTTTTGAGCTATAAAATAACCCCAAATACTGAAAGTAGCCCAAAATAAAAAGAAGAGGAAGAATAAAACTCTTCAAAGTCCTCATTTTCCAGTGAGGGGAGCATCATGCACTGCACATTGTTGTATCCGAAATTTATTGGCAGCACTTATCAGATTCGCTCATAAATCTGAGAAAAAAGCCGGTCAAAGCCAATCCGATGCGTGGGTGGTGCCTGGAGCGGGTTAGCGGTGAGCCAGACATTTATTTGCATGCTTCACTGTCCACTGTCCAGTGTCCAGTGTCCAGTGTCCAGCATTCAGTATTCAGTGTCCTGTGTCCAGTGCCCAGTGCCCAGTGCTGGTCGCACAATCCACAAATTAACATGACATTTTTACAAGCCCAAACATGTGTACACATGGGCCTCCGGTCGGAGCGAGCTCCCACTCGAAATTAATAGCCGTCCGGCCAGGCGGCCAGTCAGGCATGATAATAAAAACAACAACTAGGAAATATCATGAACGGCCTAGGCGGCCCGTTATGGACACGGGCCAAAAAGTCAAACATTTGAATAGCAGCTGCGTCTGTTGAATATTGAGATCGAAGCGAACAGGTTGCCAGTTTATGCATGTGCCGCCTGGCCATAAATTTAATTACTCAAAGCAGCCGGAATGAGCAAAACAAAAAGCCATTTGCAAACCCCTTTCGAGCCCCCAGCCCGCATTATAATTTGGGCCAAGTGATGTGTACACATACTCAACGTTTTCATTGACAGTTGTTCATGAAAGGCAAAAGCTGAGCACAAAGCAGAGAGTGAGAGAGAGAGAGAGAGAGACTCACAAATCATGACAAAACATTTGGCCAACAAGTTTGCTTTCTTTTTTTTCGGGTTTGTTTTTGTATTTCGGTGCAAAATTCAAGCATGGCAAGGACGATGACGCTGATGACGATGATGAAGTTATCAGTAAAAACAAGCAAAATGTTGGCACAGTTTTAAAAAGCCATAAAGTTAGTAGCAACAACAACAACAAATTCGAGCATGGGAGGACAGAGAAAAATGCAAAAAGCAAAGAGAAAAAAAAAAAAATAAGAGCGAAATACAACAATCAAAAAAGCAGACTGCAAATGCTAAACAAGGCAACAAAGTTTAGACAGCATCTGAAACTCAGGGCAGGGAGAATATTCTGTGAGGCTTGTGGGTGCAGCCGGTGCATGATGCTCTTTGTGATTAAAAGCGAATGTCCTGGCTGTAAATGTTTTGTGCGGCATCAAACGACAAGTCCAATTCGTGTTGACATTCGTGTTGCCAACAGAGTGGGAGCGAGAGAGAGAAAGAGAGCGAGAAACAGTGAGAGAGACAGCGATTCATTATTGCTGCTTAAGCACTTATTCGAATGCAGCTGGCGGCCTGTCGCAAGCCGAGCAAAGCCATTCCAAAATGTGGCTAGAGCGAAGAAGCTGCCGACTGGATTTTGAAGCGGCAATTATGGCTCATTTCCGTGCCAGGACAAGGCCAACTGACAGCTCTCTGTGGCTAACCGAAATGTTCAAGAATGCTTTCAGTCGAATTGTTTTATAAAATATCACAGTCGATTCTCAAATGGAATTTTTCATGAGTAGCGCAATCGTCAGCGGGTTTATTAACGTGAGCATTTTATAATAATCTGCATGTTTATTCATAATAAATTTTATATATTTTTCATAAATAGTAAACGATTTTACGACACAAATATTTATAAATATATTTATTTAAATATTTGCTTACTTACAATCTATATATAAATGAAATAAATTATTGCTTTAATTTTTTTACATTGTGTTTACTTCATAAAAAATATATAATAAAAGTAATTTTTTTTTTTATTTAATACTAAATTAATATATCATGTCAATTAAACAATATAGAAGAATAGACAAATAATAAAAATAAATAATTAATCAAATAAATATATAAATAACAAATATTTCTTTATGATTATATTATATATATATGTGGATACATGTATAATATAATTATAAGACATATTTATAGAAATTAAAATGCTGTTATTATATAGCATATTTGGATTTTTTATTTGCTACAAAATCTTTTGTAGGGCATTTCGCTGTCGCATATTCCTCAACAAAATACACAATTGTTGCTAAATAATTTTGCAATTTAAATCTGTTTTTAAGTTATGTGTTGTTTTCACATGCTAAACGACAAATATAAAACATTTTGTAAGCCGCTTATTTGTGTGCAGCTATTATATAGCTTAATATTGGGTATATTTACGAAATACTTTGTATTCTATATGTATGTACGAAGTTTGATTGTTGGCTTACACACTTCACACACACACACACTCACACACATGCACGCACAGCATTTGCAAAATTACATTCTCCAAGTGTTTAGGTCCAGGCACCTGCTGCAGGCCCTCTTCTCCCTCACGCTGATGCCTCCCATACAAAAATATGACGTATGTTGATGCTAACATGCAGAGTTGCCCGCAAAATAATAAAATGATTCTAATAAATTTTGTGCTACGAAATATTCCAAAACTCGGTCCACTGCCATCAAGAGGAAGCTGCACATTTTGCAGAAAGCGCTTGTGGGTGTATTTCTCTCTCTCTCTCTCTCTCTCTCTCTCTCTCTCACTCTCTCACTCTCTCACTCTCTATCTCTCTCTCGCTCTCTGTCTCACTGTGTAGAGTATAAAAGGAATTAGGAATGCAATTTGAGGTTATGTTGGCAATGTGCGCCCAGGCAGATCGGCCGTACAGTAGTCCCGTTAGCCGCCTCCGTAGCCAAGCAACCGCATCCCTAGCTGTATGTGCCTGTGTGTCAGTTAGTCAAACAGACAGTTGGTCTGGCAGTTGGACATATGCAGACGCAGCAAGCCAACCGTACGGCCCCGAGTCCAAGCCACCGCCCACCCGAACCCGCCCACTTTTGTGTATTACACTCAAACCCAAGAATTGCCCAGATATTAATAGACAAAATTTGGAGTATTGCTTCCGTCATGAATAAAATTTTCGTGCAGTAGATGCAACGCATTGCCAACTTGAGAGGTTTCTCAACTTTTGCACAAGCCACTCCCAATCCCCGCTCCCACTCCATTGTCACCCCAGTGCCGACCCCCGCCAGGAAGGGGCGCCTCTGTTCAGCAGTGGAGCACTCACATTGTCGTCGTGTGCGTCAGTTTCCTTGAAAGTTTTCAAAATGTCCATTCGTGGAGCATTCAACGTCCATTCAGCTGTCTGTTTTTGTGGGTTTTTTTAATTTTAATGATGCTCTGTGTCCGCCAGCTGCCACTCCCACAAAAAAATGTAAAATACTTGGGGGAGCTGCTTCTGCGAAAATTCTCAACCAAAACAATTTCGGGCATGTGCATTTTATGTGCGCATCGGGACTCGGAGACCCCGTTCGCATGGAACTCTATGGAAAAGTATTTCTGTGTTTGTGTTTATTCGTATGTACTTATGGCAATAGCTGCTGCTCCTGCTCCTGCTCCTGCTGCAGCTAGATGGCAGTTTAAATGAGATTATTTTAGTTTTGGCATAGTTGAAATTTTTGCAAACTTGTTTCGTAATTTAGCAACAAAAAAAGGGACATTTTCTGTGCGCTCAGAGGTAAAGAGGTAAAGCAGACTTACAGTAGGCTGAGCTCTATTCATCATCTATAGCAAAAGTCGAAGAGATACTCAGGACATTATGGGAATATCTTACTTGAGCTGAATGTTAATCATCAATCAATCAATCAATCAATCAATCAATTGGTCAATCACAGCCTCTACTAAGATAGATAGAGCTGCCAGCCCCAAGTTGGCGCCGCGTTCTTCAATCGGCAGATTTGTGGCAAACCCAGTGCGGCCAATGTAAAATTCAACTAGAGCTAGGGCGCTTGAGTAAACAACTGAAAGATTTATGATATCAAAATAGTGTCACATAAAATATTCACACCTTCGCTCTGCCAGAATCTCGAACGTTACAACAAAATGACTTAGTTTTCGTTTTCCTGGTCATGGTCTCTACCATGTGTGTGTGTGTTTGCGTGTGTGCGTGTGTATCCGCATCCCAGTATCCCCAGAGTGGCCTCGTAATGCCAGCTGATGCCGTTGACTCGATAAAGCCATTGTTTATATGCGCTGAAACGAGTTGGATTGCATTTTGGCCATAAGTTGGCAGCATTTTTTATGCGTTCATCATGCGGTCAGCATAAATTTTTCATCGTCGACGTTTCGCTTGGCTGGCTCATTTTTAGCCAAATGTCTTGATATCGGACCACTCCGGTCGCCAGTCGCAACATGTTGCCAATTTTGATGTCTGAATGCCATAAATCAAAGCGCTTAAAGCCAAATACGCAGCCAAAGTGAAAACTCCGACGCCAAATGCATTTGTGCCCGCCAGCGAAAATTGTGGAAAACTTTTACTCGAGTTTTTGCTGGAGTCGCTGCGGCATCTGCGGCTGCGGTCGACTCCAGAATTTATGCATATACAAAGTATTCGCAGAGCACGGCCAGGAGCAGTCCAACTGGACCAACGCAAATGCCACCCAGAAAAGTCAACTTTGAATTTACGTTAAAATTATATTAGGACATAAAAGAAACGGTTCGACCTATTTTTGTTTCACACTAAAGCAGATGCCTATTCGCTTTTCGTTTTGTTTTGATTATGTTATTATTATACATATATTTGTTCACGAAAGATACCTGCAAATATTTCATTGAAGCACTCGCGCAGCTCAGTTAGTCTTTGAGGCCAACCTGTCGATCATTCGGCCACTGTGGCAAAGCGCGATTGAAATATTTGTTGATGTGAACGGAATCTGTATGATATGGACGACAATTGGCAACTGAAGCAGCTATAAAGCGATGTGAACATATATATGATATATAGCCAGACAAACCAAAGGATTAGCGCCACTGCGGAACCTTTTTCCCTGCAATGAGTGAATGAGATGAATGTTTGGTGAACAGAGAAGGAAATTGAGAGTGGGTCTTACCTATGCATCCATTGCTGCTTCTTAATCGTAATGAGTCATACATTGTGGGCGAGCTGAAAAATGTGAAAAATCAAAATATTTGTAAAATCAAATAATCTGTATCGAGGACCGAGATATTTACTTTAATCCGTTGCGCGTCTCCCTGTAGCTATTGTTGCTGGAATAATCGTAATGGGCCTTCATGCGATTATGCTGCTGCTGTTGCTGCTGCTGGTGCTCCTGCTGTTGTTGTTGCTGCTGTTGCTGCTGCAGCTGCTGCTGAGCGGCTTGCTGCTGCTGCGCGGCCTGCTGCTGCTGAGCGGCCTGCTGCTGCTGCTGTTGCTGCATATTCGTATAGGCTTGAGCAAAGTTCCACATCATTTGGTTGGTGTTGGGGCTCTGCACCCAATTGGAGTTGCCGGTCGCCGAGCCGCCAGTCATGCGGCCGTGTTGCATCTGCGGCATTTGAGTGTTGGAGCCCATTTGGGACATGGCCGACATAGGCTGTAGATCGGGCACGACGACATTCATGCCACCGCCATCGATGCCGCCCCCTCCGCCCATCACCGGCATCACAGAGACGCTGTTCAAGGGCGTCACAGCTCCGGGGGGCAGCTGCGACATCGACATGCCCAGCTGGCTGCCTTGAGTCTGCGGCATCGACGACATCATGCCCATTGGCTGCGTCGGCATTGCCGACCGCTGCATCGGATAGGACATTTGATTGGCCGAGGACATTGGCATCGACATGCCCGCCATGCTGGACAGCGGTAGCTGCATCTGATTCATGCCCGATCCGCCCATGCCCGATCCGCCCATGCCCATCGGCATGCTCATTGGCATGCTCATCGGCATCGAGCCGCCGGCCGCGCCCTGCATGCTCGGCATGCCCTGCATGCCCAGGGGCTGCATGCCCACCATCTGCAAGGAATGCAAACCGTGAGAAATTAGAATGCTCGCGACTGAGTACCCGATCCGTTGCCCACATCGTCGGTGTAGTTAGCCTCGTAGGGAATGTTGTAATTCATGTTCATATCTTTCGATCACTGCCAAGTCCTTCAAGAAAACCTCGTGCTCAACTAGAAAATCACTCACTTCGAATTTAGGAAAAATTTGAGGAAATTAAAATTTATTTTTGTTTTTTGTTTTTTTTTTGTTTTTGCGATCTGAATGTTGAGAGCCAACGAACTAAAAGGTTTGTATGAAGTTTCCAATTTCAAAAGGTTCCTCGAATTGGGAGGGAATAGTCGTTGCTTGCTTGGATTCAATGAAATCGTCATAGAAATATGTCTCATTTCTAAATCTCAGTTTATGTTGGCGTATTTATTTATTTTTATTCGTAAAGCTGATGAGTTATTTGAAAGATCCCATTGGATTAGGAAGTAATATATCCATGTTCTTTTATTTTTATTTTATTCATCTTTCACTTATTAAAATACGAAATAAGGAAATTAAAAGCTTTTTAGAGGATATTTGTTATGACAGTAAGAAGTACTTTGGAGCAGTGCTGGAGAGCAGTGTTATCTTTGAATGAATAAATTTAGAGTTCCATAAAATATAAACTAGGTGATTGATTTTTATTTCCAAAAAATAAAAGAAATTTTAAATGCAGTTTTTAGTGCGATGAGGATTTACTTAATATGTATTTTATACAAAAATATAAATGTATATTTTTAAAGGTTCCATATATAGTGTTGCTACTCTTGCTAGCAAGGAATTTCATTTTATTACATCACGAAAATAGATTAGGTTTTAGTCGTTTTCTTTAGTTTTTTCATTTGTTCATAGATATATTTAAATATAATATAATACAAATATAAATTTGTTAAAATCTTCAATTATATTTTAATAGTAATAAGTTAAAGCCAAAATATCAATTACAAACAATGCCACTGCTTATTTCAATTGTGAACTCAATAACGTTGAAAAGAGAAGCACAACTGGATATAATTATTGTTATATTTGTTTTCACTTTTTATTACTATTACAATTTATGGTTAATAATCGTAAAATTATATTGAATTTTTCATACTATTTCTCATACACTTTTTATACCCTGAACCCATTGAAAATGGGAAATCAGGGTATAATGGTTTTGTTAAAAGTATGTAACAGGCAGAAGGAGGCGTGGCAGACCCCACAAAGTATATATATTCTTGATCAGGGCGACGAGCTGAGTTGATTTAGCCCTGTCCGTCTGTCTGTCCGTCCGTCCGTCCGTCCGTATGTATGAACGCGTCGATTTCAGAAGATATAAGAGCTAGAGACTTCAACTTTTTTTTAAAATGTCCGTATATATCACGCGCAGATCGAGTTTATCACTAAAAAACGATAACTCATTCCGATACTTTTTTATCGATAAAAAACCTTATCGAAGATCAGTTAAAAAATTATATCTCCTACATCTTTCAAGCTAGAGTCTCCAAATTTAAAATGTATATTAAGATACATTTTAGACAATTTCGGTTTTTGTTAAAATTTACCCCCCACTCCTAAATCCATCCCCTCACCCTCATATTTGTAAAAGTCGTATATCAAATACTAGACATACATTTAACATTATACATTAATATACGTCTAGAAATCAAATTATTCAACACGTAAGTTCTCATAATATTGCCACACAGCAGCGCAACCCAAGCGCAATCGCCTGTATATGCGTGTGTGTGTGCGTGTGTTTGTTTGTATGTGTATGTGTGGGCGTGTATTTGTTTGTATGTGTGTGTGTGTGTGTGTGTGTGTGTGTGTAAGTGTGTGTGTGCTAATTATTATTGAAATATCAGTTCCTTGTAGGGTTCAGGGGATCTCGTAGTCGAGCAGTCTCGACTAGAGCTTTCTTACTTGTTCTATATATACATATGTATATATTGAACATTATATATGATTATTTATATATACATACATATATTATTTACGTTTTATATATAGCATATGTCTGAGTTAACGTGTTTCAAGTTTCTGCGCCCAGTTTTCGCGCTGTCCCGCACAATTAATTTTACCTCCACTTGTCAGCCGTGGCCTGGCGTGTCATGGATCGGATGGAGCTGCTGGTTGCGCTGTTGTCGGATATCCTTGCTTGACTCCATATACATACAGAAGTGTCTATGTGTGTGTGTGTTGCTGCCACTGCCGCACCATTTATGCCATTAAGTCATTAGCTTTGTTTAACAAATAACAAACTGTCAATGAGTTGATTAACGATGTTTTTCGCATGAACTGCAATTAGCTGACGCTGTTGCTGCTGCTGCTCTGCCGTTGCTGCGCTGCCGTTGCTGCGCTGCCGTTGCTGCCTGATAAATGGGTGTGATTTTCGCCCAGCGTTGCCTGTTGACTTGCTGCCAACTTGGTGGCCACTTGGCCACGTTAGCAAGGCGACGCGGCTCGTTATTGATGCGCGCACACCAAGCATCCAAACACCATCATGGCTAACGCCATCGCCATTGCCATCGCCTTTCCGTCGCCATTCTCATCCCCATTCAGCCTTCACTTGGCAATTATTGTGTTTTCTGATGAGCTGTGAGCTGTGTGCCTGGAAAGCCGCAGTCAAAGTCAGCAGCCGTTCATCGCCTGGCATCGTCAAAGCAATTACTACCCGTTGACAAGTGTAATGTCAGCCAACGACTGTTGCTCTTGCTGTTGTTGTTGCTGCTGTTGCTGCTGCTGCTGCTGCTGCTGCTGCTGTCACCCATTCATTCGCTCACTCACTCAATTTTCTTTCTGAAGGCGACTAAACGACACGGGGCTCATTTTGATGTTTGCAATTTATTTGCCATGGACGTAAGACAGGAGCGTATCTGTGCTACAAAATGGCCCAGATCCCATTTATATGCGACTCTAAATTAATACTAAAGCATTAGAATAAAAGTCAATAATGCAATAAATTAATTCAAAATAAAATTGAATATAAATTATTAAATTTTTATATTTTTATTTATATTGATAAAGAATGATTAAATATATTCCCAAAATTACTATTAAAAAATTTAAACAATGCTATAATATATAGAATAAACTACAAATATTGTAAAATCACTTACTACCTTGAATGCGATCTTGCTTTAAAAATAATTCACAAAATAATTATGCATAATAATAAATCATAAATTAAGTAAAATTTGTATCACCGAATACACTAACAGAATAATTAATATGTAAAATATTAATTTACAGAAAATATTAAAAAGTGAATAATGTAACAATTAAATATATTATTATGGACCTATGTTCTAATAATCTGTACGTAAAACATTAAAATTTGAAAAATAATAATTTTAAATTCAATAATGTTTTAAAAACACTTTTCGAGCCTGAATGCGCTCCTGTTTTAAATATATTCCCAGAATAATTATTATGCAGAATATGCACTTGTTGTACAACTTTTATTAACAATGTTGACATAATGCTCTACGTGGGTTAGCATGTCCTGGCCAGTGGGTGTACTCACGCACAAATACACACACACAGAGAGAGAGAGAGAGAGAAAGAGAGAAGTAGAGAGCAAGTTCACAGCTTACATACAAATACGCACATAAAATAAATTAGTTTCTGTGCAGCGCTAATTGCCTTAGCCCAAAGTTAATTACAGCAAAATTTTCAAATTTTCCAAAATTGGACTTGTCAAAAACATTTTGACATTTCCCACTAGGAAATTAGTTTTACAAACTTTGGCGTTTCTGTGTATCGGTCACCTCTTTGTTACTCTAACTTAATGCGGTATTTGATTTTCAATATCATAATTATATATGATTACAATGCAACAGCACGAACAGCGAGCGAAATTTGTGAAACATTTCTGTTGACTTGCATTTGCTGGCAAATGGGCACGAATCTCATTCCCCTGATTAAAACTCACATAGCCGCAGAGCTAATTAAGTACAATGTTAATTAATGTGTTAGCGTCTGATAATTGCATTAAAATTGTATACATGTCAAATAATGAACCTAACGCGTGCAGCTGAATCAGACTAGTTCGACAAAAATGTCACAAAATGAATATACGAAATTCGATTCACTTTAAGTGAAGGAAGTCCTAGTATAGAATTGTATTCTATGGGCCAGCAGGACAGCAGTCAGAAGAAGGCATTGTGTAACGAACTACTCAAAATTTAATCAACTGAATTCGTTTTTAATGAGCACGAATTATTTAGCAATAAAAAGTTTTCATAATATATGCAAGCTGTCATGAGGAATCCGAATTTATTATGTAAAGTTCAAGCTCTGATCTCTAATTATACGAGCAGCACAACTAATGAGCTTTGTTTAGCTGCACTTCGTATTATTATTCTCCATCAGCAAAATGACAATTTTCGAATAGAGCGCACAGCGCCCGGGCTTTAAGCAGCTCATTTCGGCTACTCTCTATGGGAGGCAAGCAAGCTCAAATTATGCAAGTATTACTAACAATATATTAATTGCCTCAGACTCTTAGAAATTGCTTGTAAGTTGGTATAAATTTGTTCAGGTTGTTTTGTATTATTATTTCCTAATCAAGAATAAGATATTTGTAAATCGATGGGGAATATAATATGGGACATAATAATATATTTTACATAAATAATAAAATGTTTTACATAGTAAATATCTAATATAAATATATAAATATTAAAATATTTCACAGAAATAATACAATTTACATAATAAATATTTCAGATAAATATTTAAATATTTTTCAATAAATTATTTAGACAAATATTAAATATAAAATATTAATATATTAACACATTTATTTATTTATTTCTATAAATATTTTACAGAAATAACAAACAATTTTACATACGAAATAATTTACATTATGAGCGACATTTGTCCATGACCTGTTCTCTTAAATATGAATATAAAACACACCAACCCCATTCAAAATAGTTTAGAAATATACACAAATATGTACGTATGTATATTTACATGCAAGCTTCCATGAGCCGCACTAATGAATTGTGTAAATTTCCAACTCTGATCTGTAATTATAAATGCAGCCATATACAGAGCAGAGCTAATGAGCTTTGTTTATCCTCAGTTCGCATTGTTATTTCCTGCTCAGCTGTCAACAAAATGGCAAATTTTCGAGTGCAACTCACTGTTGCAGGCCCTTCAGCACCTCATCTCAAGCCGGCTCATCTTATCAGCAGGCATCGCAGCTCGTGCTCTCATATCTCTCGCAACTCATTAGTCATTACGCATGCATGCTCGGCGAGTCTTTGATTTAACACCTAAGCGGAGCTGAACAAAGGCGTCATTAATTAGGAATGTTAAGATGATGAAAACTAATCTGCTAAAAGCTTGAGCTCTCGCTACCGGGAATGAGGCCCATTTGTCTGAAAGGATCAACACGCTGCCGTCGAGTTGCGAGCTCAAGTGAGCAGGACTGAGTGAAGGAGGGCTTGACATTGTTTGGCAGCGGCTCACATGCGCTTAATGAACTCCAAAGCTGCTGCTGCTGCTGCTGCCGGCAGCTACAACAATGTTGCACAGCATAAAATGCGCCGGAATCGACAGTAGAGCTGAACGGAAATCAGGCAAAAGGGCAACAGCAGCAACAACAACAAAATAAGGCGAACTTGAGAAGGACAAGCAAAAATCTGTGCAAATCACAAAATTTTGTTGGGGCGAAAAATGAAGGCAGTGAAAATTGGGACATGAGTGTGCTTGTGTGAGTGGATGAGAGGATGTGGAAGTTGAAATCGAATCCGCACACAAAACTGGGAGAGAGAGAGAGAAAGATAGAGAGAGTGAGAGTGAGCGACGCATTGGACTGTTGCTAGTTTTGCCATAAACTAAGTAAGTTGTATCGGAATATCTACCTCTTTAGCCTGCACCGTCAACGATGGCAGGGGGGGAGAGGGGTGGTGCCTCGTTCTATCTATCTTTAGCCAGCATATTCGCTACGTCTGCATTCAGCTGGCGATGCCGATGCATGACGCTTGGCTGAGTGCAAATTCAATTAACTTGTTACAACACAATCTCAGGATCAGCTTTAGCATCTCTGCAGGCGGCAAGTTTGGCTGCAGGCGACTTTGGCATTGGGATTGTTACTGGGATTGGGAAAGGGATTGGGTATGGGTCTGGCATTGGGATTTGCTGCACTAAAAGTACAAGTAAAACTAAAACTACTCGAATGTTGCGCCATTTACTTGGCCATAAGCAGCGGCCAACGACGGCCCCCTCGACGCCCCCCTTTGACGTGGACACGTTCATGTACCGTATTTCTTTGGCTCGCCAACTTTGTTTATTTTATTTAGAATTTTAATTCCAATGAAATTGGTTTACGGCGCACAGCGCTATCAGAGCAAACCACACACACAGACACACACACACACTCAGAGAGATCCACTCAGCCACCATATTTGACTATTTCATTTAAGTTCTTGTAAATGCATTTTTCTTATTCAATTAATAAAAGATTTGCATCATCTGGCTGCCCGACTGACAGCTTGAGCAAACATTTTCATTTGCAAGGTAATCCACAGAAGTTACATCAGTCGAGATTTCAGATTGGCATTGGTATAGGAGTGAAGCTGAATGCGAGAGGCGACTGCAGATGAATAAATATAGAATTTTTAATCAACTGTCAATTAGTTTATGGGATGAGTAAATAATGAATGACAGGGCAGCAGGAGATGAAAAGGCTATTTATAAACTCTGCTTCGGATCAAAAATACTTTCTTCTGTGTAAAAAATTAAATATGGAATCTGCGCAAGGTAAACCCATAATGAGAACATCATTTCGGCTCATAAATTACAGCTCAACCCGTTTTTATCCCCTTGGCCCAAAGCGAATTATGCGTTGATTTTGAGAAAAACCTGTTGGAATATCTGCTGCCTCCTGCCAGCGCACACCCGTAATAATAATAATAATAAGTGCTGCAATTTATTCATATTTCATGGCCCTAGCACCTGCGGGCTCAATAAAAAAAGTCAAAAAAGAAGAACTGCAGCTGCTGAAAAAAGGCTAAACGTTAGACAAAGGCAGAGGCCAATGTCAATAGGTTTGAAATTAAAGTTTAAATGAAGCGACGCCCCGAAAGACGCCTACATCTCGTTTGGCTCTCGCCTCTTGGCTTCTTTTTTCTCTGCTTTGGCTGTGGCAAAGCCCAGAGGCTGGCATTTAAATTAGTCTAGGGAAGTGCGAATGAAGTGGGCTGCGGTCCAGACGCAAAGCCAGGATAGCAAAGGACACCGAACTTGGCGCGCAGCTCTTTAATAACCGCAGTCGGCACTGAGCTTTGACCTTTCGTTCTCTTTATTTGCCTGCTGCTCCCGGCCATGAGTAACCTTTGCGCGATATATATAGAGCATAGTAAGTATCTAAATATAGACGTATACGTATTCCTGGTACGTGCGGCAAATCGGCTGCTTAAATCATTACCCCAATGCGCGGCACGTTCGGCTGCAGTGTCGAATCGACTGCATTTGCAATTAGATCTGCCACCGGGACGGGCAACTGCAGTGGCTTCCGCTCCCAAGCAGCTGCACTGATTTTGTGCCACCGCACTGCTAAGCGGCACTGGCAGGACAGCTACAACTGCTCACAGCAGGATGCCTGGATGCTGGGATGCCTGGATGTCTGGCTCGGCGTAACAAATGCCAGCTTCAATT
Organism: Drosophila navojoa; assembly: GCF_054131105.1. Classification (NCBI taxonomy): domain Eukaryota; kingdom Metazoa; phylum Arthropoda; class Insecta; order Diptera; family Drosophilidae; genus Drosophila; species Drosophila navojoa. Next base: position 21,778,006 of record NC_142893.1, on the reverse strand, counting down.
CAGCCGGCCAGACATTTGTAGCCAAATGCGCGCTGGCAGCACATCCTGCGACATTTTTATGATGTCTGCCCAGCTGCTGGCTGCTGGCTGCTGCCAATGTCACCTTTAAGTCGCCTTCCAAATCAACGTCACGTAGCACATACAACAAACATAAACGCTTCGCACGACTTGACGAATAGTTTTGCTGACTGCTGCACAACTTGCTATAGTTCTCTCTCTCTCTCTTTCCCCACATACCACCACTCCCACTCTCCCCCTCTCCCACTCCCTGTGTGAGCTTAGATTCAGCTACGTGCCAGCTCTAGTTACAAGTTCAAAGCAATCGATGTGTGTGTGTGTGTGTGTGTGTGTGGGCAAGGTCATGGGGGTCAGCTTGTGCGGGCTGGTCAATTGCCTGGCCCGGCATCAATAACGGCTTGTTTGCATTTCACATGTGCACCATAAAAAGCTCCAAGTGTCGGCAGCAAGTGCTAATCAAGGGAGTATACTGATAACACTCGCCGGCTATAGTTGGCTGTGCTTTAATTGTTATATAGCTCTGTAATGAAATATTAAATAGGATCAAACACAAAACAGGTTTCTAAATCCTTTTCAGCTCTATTCATGACACGGAGATATTTATTTGAAAAAAAAAAAATAAAGCAAAAATATAAATAAATAAATAATGAATAATTAACTGAATAAATATTTAAATAAATAAGTAAATATATAACTAATAAAAAATTAGTAACTAGACAATTATTACAATAAATTAATAAATAATAATAGTAAATTGATAACTAAATTTAAAAAAATAAATAATATAATTAGTAACTAAACAAATAAATGAACAACAAAATAAATAAACATCGATTTATTTTCAAATTCTTTTCAGCTTTATTTCGCCAGAGAAATGTTTATAAATGTTGAAAATCTCTTTATAGCCTAATCTCGTTGATTAGAAATCTACATCGCATATATGGAAAACTCTGTGTGACATTTTCACAGTTTCGTTTTCTCCATTTGCTTCACGTCTCCGTTGCTTAGCTCTTTAAATGCCGACGCATTGGGCATTTCCTCTTTGCGCAGACGAGTCGAAGGATTTGTGATTTCATTCGCAAGTTGAACTTTAAAACAAAACGCTGCACTCGATTGAGCAATGCGTTTTGTGTCTCGTTCGTTGTGTGTCTCTCGTTCCTTTTTTGAGGTCACATGGCAAAAGTCAGAGTTCGTAATTTGTTTTTTGATTGCTGTTAATGTCATGCCAGCATTAAGACTACGTGTCCAAGTGCATTTGACAACGACTCCAACTCCGATTCCGGCTCCAACTGAATGTCTGAATCTGTCTTCCTCTCATTGCACTTCCATTGGAGTTTGCGAGCCGCACACAGATCTGTGTGCGTGTGTGTGCGCTGCCCGTTTCCGGCTTTGATCTAAACACCGTGCAATGGTATGAGTGTCTGTCTGTCTGTCCATTGGTTTGTTTCACTTCAATCAGTTGTCGGTCGACTGCCTTCGTTAAGTGCCATCTTTGCATGTTGCGCCTCTCCGTCTCTCTGCCTGTCTAACTGCCACTTGGCCAGAGCACGCAATGGAACACTCTTGCCACTTGCCACAGCCAACGGCCAGCAGCCAACAGCACAGAGCATACAGTCCACAGGCCAAGTTCGTATAATGTTTCGGGTCTGTCAGAGCCATGATTTAGACTTTTGATTACTTGATTACATTTGCAATGCGTTTCCTCCGAGCCCAGATGTCCTAGATGTCTGTTTGTACGTGTGTGTGTGTGTGTCTACTCTATCCCGTTCCGTTGGCACTTGTCGGCGGCTTCGTCAATGATTTAAATGGAGGTCAAGCCAGCCGCTCTGATTGACGCAGTACATTAAAGGGCTCTCTGGTCTGCCGTTTGCCCAGCTCCACTGGCTGCCCATCCACATCTGTGGATGCGCCAAGCTGTTGGCCAAAATGTAATTTGCACATCGATTACATGTAGAAGATGAGCTGCGCTGCAATTTGATGCGTAAATGAACTGAAACCGATCGCCAATTCGTTTACGACTTCAACAGCTGCACTCCAGCTGAATCGAAGTCTTTCAAATTGATGGCAGCAGACGATGGCCGAGCTATTTGAAATTCAGCCTGTACATAATTAAAGCTAAAGTGCCTTTATATACCCTCAATCCATTGAAAAAGAGAAATCAGGGTATTTTAAATGTTTTGAAATCTTGTATGCGAATTGAAACTCAATTTTTTTTTTAAATATTGCGACTTCTTCACCTTTTTCGTTGTCCTGCTATACGCGATTTTGGCAAAAAATCCAGATACGGTCTCGAATCCGAGCTTATTTTTCAGTTATATACTGTCAAAAGTTTGGGTAATCCTCGCCCTTGTTACACGAAAAATAAAAATAGACCTAAGCGTTTGTGTTTTTTTCTTTTTATTTATTTAATATTTTTTAAATTATTTTTTTTTTCAGAATTTTTATTGTATACTTTTAAGTTTTTAAGGAAATTACATACTCTTTAAGTTTTAAGGAAATTCGTGATATATCCAAAGTTTAAAGCCATCATAGTTATTTATTCTTTATCTAACCATACAAACTCGATTTAATCTGGAAGGACTTCTCCGCACGACACTTAAATGCCTTAAACTGTCCCCAACTATCGCCTCTTAAACTGTCCCCAACTATCGCCTCTTAAACTGTCGCATGTGGCCACAGGCGACGTTGCACTCCTGATAAAATACATGTTTATAAATCAGTCAATGTCCAGGCAGAGGCACGGAGTCAGACTCAGAGTCAGATTCAGGCCCCAGCCGGCAATTTTCAACACTTGACTATTAAAAACTTGAACGTTGTTGACTTTGGCTTGAGGCGGCACCTTTCACCTCCCCACGATAGCAGTCTGTTAATTGGCGGGCTCGTGTTGTTTATTCTTGGTATTTTAAACAAAATAATTCATAAATTAATTTCAACATGTTGGCACATACAAGAAGTACGTTTCAATGAGGCAGAAAAAAGTACATAAATGTAGCGAGAAATATGTAAAACTGTAGCGAGTCGAACGTTCAAGCGTTTATGAAAAATCACCTCATAAATTTACAACAACGCGAACACAACAATTATTTTCAGGAGCTGGGAGAAAAGTAATTGCAATATGTTTAAATGGGAAAGGGGGAAAGCGGAACAGGGTTTTTATTTTTGGTGAGGCGAAAACAGGAACATGTCCATGCCCATGTCGTCGTTATGCTTACGTGACTGAAAACGAAATCCCAATTTATTTACTCAACAATTTGGCAGCCTTTTTGTTAACAACTTATCAAAATTATGACAAAATTGCTTGCCAATACCACACATCCAGAGCAGCGCGTTGACGGGTTAAGGTTAACCTCTGTGGCCGAGGCTCAACTGTAAAGTTGAGCGAAAGAGACTTTTCGGCTGTGGGCAAACGTTCAGGGCTAACCTCGCATAGGCCAAGCGCCTTGCTGCCGCGCCTCCTGCTGCTGTTGCTACTCCTGCTGCTGCTGCTGCTGCTGCTGCTGGTGATTGGCATTCAAGCACTTCATTATTGCAATTGCCCCATCGGAACTCGGTGCCTGCTCCTTGTGCCAGCAGACTGAAAGCCGCGAATTGAAATTTCACGCAAGTTTAACGCAATGGGAGCAGCCCAAGCACCACCGACAACAACGACGATGACGGTAAGGGGTAAAGCTGTGGTGCAATTTAAATGTCGGCCAGCGCTTGGGTCCGGTTCGGGTCTGCGCTCCCGTTTGCATTGTTGACCACTGAGTGATGCAGCAAGTATTCCCTGGCCAGCCAACAGCCAACAGCCAACAGCCCAACTGCCCAATAGCCCGACGACCCTCTCAACGGCGAGTCCTGCCCCGCCCCCTTGTTTGAGGCTGCCTTGCGTTTTCGCGCCGCGCAAGCCGATAATTTATTAAAGGCGATTATTATGGCCTGGTTCGAAGCAGCCCAGTCTGGCTGGGTTGCGTGTTATAGTAATTTACTGGCCTTTTGTGGTGCAAAACAAGTTTGCAAGCAGAGCTTGGACTGTGTAGGGGAGAGCGGAGACTGAGGAACTGGCACCCTGGCACCCTGGCAGCCTGGCTGTGTCCCCCTTGGGGTCTCATTGGGTGCCATGCGTGATGTTGTACTTGCGGTATTTACATATGAAATGTGTTAAATTGAGCTCTTTTTTAGCGCAAGTTTGTTTTAGCGAACAAATTGCTGACCTTACCCCGAGCGGCCTCTACCGCCTCTACCGCCACAGCCGGCACACAAACGCTCTTTGAGCACATTATGCGCGAATTATAGTTTCAACATTCCAGAAACTCAACCATGCCCCATAATCGTGCAGCGATTTGATTAAAAAATCGCACACTCATCGCCCCGAACGTTGGCAAATCAGCAGGAGATGCAGGAGAGGCAGAAGGGGTCTAGCATAAGGAGGAGGCGTGGCTGAAGCCAAGCCAAGTCAAGTCTGGCTGGCTGGTTGGCTGGCTAAATCAACTAACTAATGAAAAATTTGCATATCCACATGCTCAAGTGTTGAGGGCAAAGTTGAAACTCGATTTTGATTTTTGTTGTTGTTGCTTCTTTTCTTGCACTTTTTTTGTGGGCGTGGCAACGGCCATTCAAAGTGCATTCAACTGTGCAATTTCGCAGCACATTTGTTGCTTTGTATTGTGTGTGCAAGTGTATGTGTGTGTGTGTGTGCGAGAGAGAGTACTCATGTGTGTGTGGCATGTGGAAATTTAATCGCCATTTATTTCGCTTGTTAAAATGCTTTTATTCAAGATCTGGAGCACAGACGGCAAACTGCAATAATAGAGAAAATGTATATATATTTAAAAATATATATATATGAATGGGTCTGTGTGTGGCAAGACAAAGACTGGCTATTGAAAAAGTCAATATGGTTTTGTTAGTTAGTGCCTGAAATACAGTTAAATTTCAAAATGCATTTAAGCAACACAAGAGAAAAGAGGCAAATCGATTTCAATTAACAATCAAGTTTTACAATGAACTTTATAATCCGCTTAAAAGTCGCTGCAGGAAATAGAAATAGAAATTGCATACCCTAATTACGTAATCATTTTTAACCAGTAACGGGTTTCCTTTGTTGTCTTTTGGTGGGTGAATTGTATGGGTGGAGGGGCAGCGGGGCATGGTCCTTGAGGGACTGACAGTGGCTCAGCTAGCTTGTCAATTTGTGTTGACTTAGCCAATCCAAACATTCTGGCGGATGCCTTCATTTCCAGCATTGGGTTTTACGGCCCACAAAATTTCACGCAGCCTGGTGGCTCGGTGGCTCGGCGGGTTGGTGGCTCTGTGGCTCGACAGTTCCCAGCGGAACTGCCCAATTTGACAGGCGGCTGTGGGACGCACAAATTGAAGACATGTGCTGAATTTTATGGCTTTTAAATAACAAGCCATAAAAGCCGGTCCTGGCGGTACGGGCGGTCCGGGGGTCCGGGCGCGCGGTCGCGGCCGGGCCACTGGCGCAAAGGAAAGGAGTCAACAAACCGGAAACTGTCAAAGGAATCAAACTACTTAAAACGAAAGCGAAAAGCAAGCAATGAAAACGAAAGCATTTCGCTGTGCGTGGTTTTATTTAAAAATAGCACAGATACAATTTTATGCGTATTTATTTTCTTTGACTTTTCTTCTTTATGTAGCGTTATTTATTTTTTGCTCCATATACACTTCAGGCGCGACGATGAGCTCGCAGTTTTTTACACATGTTTTATGAAACGGTTGCTCGCCCGATATCTGGGCCAGAGTCGGAGGCAGAGCAGGAAAAGGAGGAGCAGCGGCAGCAGGCAGGAGCCGGAGTCGGAGTCGGTGCCGGCATAATGAATGTGAAACGTTCATGGCGTTGCGTCCTTGCGCCTTGTTGGTGAAAATTACAAGTGTCCAGGGAATTTGTTTCGGGGCCTTCGTTAACTTGGCCACAGGGTCAGCGTGGCACTGGACCAGCGCTGTGGCATGAGGAACGAGGAATGAGGAACGAGGAATGAGGAACGAGGAATGAAGAATATGTAATGAAAACAAACGAAACGAAACGAAATGAAACGCAGAGCAAATCGTTTTTATCTCTTAGAGCGAAAAGACAGCAGACAGCAGACAGTGGACTGTGGACAGACGACAGCAGGACAAGGGAGTGGAATGAAAGAGGCGAGACAGAGGGTAACCGAGCAGCAAATGCTGTTTACACTCTACAAAAAAAAATTGACCAGCTCTTTGCGTCCAGTGGCCTGGCAGTCGAATGAAAGCGAGCAAATAAAAGGGCGACAACAAAACGAATTCCGATAGCCAAGTTAAATGCTTGCAGTGATAATGACCAGAGCCAGAGCCAGAGCGGGTCGCGGATGGCTGGGGAAAGCACAAACAGCTGAAAAGCCAGTGGCAGTAAAAGCATTTAGATTTCACTTAAAAGAAACTAAAAATGCAAACGAACTCGCTTCAATGCTCGTAATGGCAACCAGTCATGAAATACCAAGGTGCAAAACCCAACAGCAGCAACAACTGCAAGAACACAAGTAACAAAGGCAGAAGCAGGAGCAAGAGCAGGTTTGCAAATTCTACTCCTGCTGTGAAACGCTTGGGGTCTCCCCACCGCCCATCCAGTGGAGCTGCAAGCGTTCGTTGCGGCTCTTGGCAAAAAGCGTGCCCCACAATTAGTGCAGCTGAAAAGTGAACTCGGTAAAAAGCCTCAGAATCTCGTTTAATTGTTGATGTGCGGCTAGGAGAACGCAGGGTGCATCATCAGTGGAGGGAAGTCCTGAGTTTTTGGTCAAAAACTTGCACCTCAATTAACTCGAAAGTCTTGAAGCGAACAATTAGCAAAGGGAATCTAATATAAGAGCATTAGATATGGACAACTAAAGTGAATGATGGCGAATTCATTATTTCTTAAAGTGACTCGAATGCAACAATCACATTAAATAAATGATGTAGATTCCTTATCATTTACGATTAGTATAATCTGTACTTCGTTCGTCCGTATGTCTGTTTCTTTCTCTGCCTTTATTTCCGTATCGTTCATCTGTCCATCCGCGTGCCCATCCGTCGTCTATCTGTTATGCCATCTGATCGTCTGACTGTCAGTAGGTCTGTCGATCGGTCTGTTTGTCTCCTCTACTCGCCTCACTCCATCAACTTGACCATCAATCCACTCGTCTACATCTTACTGTGGTGGTCTGAGAGTCCGTCTGTTGATCAGTCCGCTTGTCTGTCCGTCTGCTTCTCCGCTCGTCTGACATTCTGCCCGTCTGCCCGTCTACCACTCCCTCCGCCTGTTCGTGGATTCATCCGTTCGTCCGCTAGTCCGTCTCTTCGTTCGCTCATCCACCCGTCTGTCTGTATGTACGCAGGCCATATTACTGGTATTGAAACTGAAGACATTAAACTATGAATATATACTTATCTATGGTCCCACCTTAGAAATCCATATGATATTCGGATATGGCAAATCGAGCATTTACTATATAAACTGGCGTTGTTAGCCCCTGATATAAAATTTACATACTAGCCCCATTCATTGCCAATCGAGTAAAATTATATCTTCCAATGACACAGTTAACTTACTACAAACTCCTCTCTGACCCTACCAAAAGAGACTCAACTGTTTTTGGTCTATGAATAACTTAGACGTAGTCGGTCTTTTGTGTTTTAAATGGAAAAGTAAAGAATATGCAAAATTCCAAATGTGACACACGAAATAATGAAGAGCTGCTCGAAAAATGTATTCAATTTTGGCAAAGTTCTAAAAGTTTGAAGTGAAAGCCTAGGCCTTTGCTAGAAAAACTTTGTAGGCTTTACAAGTCAAAGTTTTGTGTGCTTTTTGACAGGAGATTTAACAACAATTTGAGACCCTTAGAATCATTTTGAATGTTGTTGCTCTTGTCTTCGGCAACGCTCTCTTGTTTTACCAGCTGCAAATTTAACTTCCCTCTTTATAAACTTTCATGCTTTGCATCTCTTTGACGTTTCAATGACTCTCGATTCCCTTTTCAATGTCGAAGTGCATTTTGTTTAACTTTTGCCTTTTGGCTTTAAGCTGTTCTTTCAGCCCTTGCCTATCTGGCTATATAACCGATAATCGTTAATTTTAAATCCTACATAAATCACTAGTTCTTCTATCCATGCACTAAAGCGATTTATTTAGTTTTCCGCTCTTGCTGTCTGCTTAATTTTTTTTTATACCCTGAACCCATTGAAAATGGGAAATCAGGGTATAATGTTTTTGTGTAAAAGTATGTAACAGGCAGAAGGAATCATCGCAGACCCCACAAAGTATATATATTCTTGATCAGCACGATGAGCTGAGTCGATATAGCCCTGTCCGTCTGTCCGTCCGTCCGTCCGTCTGTCCGTCCGTCCGTCCGTCTGTCCGTCCGTCCGTCCGTCTGTCCGTCCGTCCGTCCGTCCGTCCGTCTGTCCGTATGAACGCCGAGATCTCAGAAGATATAAAAGCTAGAGAGCTGAAATTTTGTGTGCATACTCGTGTATACCATACGCAGTACGAGTTTGCTTTATTTTTTCGATAACTCATCCGATAACTTTTTTATCGAGAATAATCGAAAAATGTATTTTGTTTTTTGAGCCTCATCGGAGTACTATTAGATGTAGAGACTTCAGATTTACTGTGTATATATATATGTAGAATACAAACATTTTGTAATCAACAGATTTTGGATACCACGCCCCCTTCGCCCCCAATTTGTAAAAAACGTATTTCAAGTACTAGAGATTTGTGCTTTGGAATGTACACACATTTTGACCATATAATTACGCCCTGAAAATTTCATTAAGATCGTATGCTTACAAACGAAGTTATTCACCAAGTAAATTCTCATACTGTTGTCCACACTGCAGCGCAGCCCAAGCGCAGTCGCTGCTTACTGCGCAGTTAGCAGAGCGCGGGCGCGTGAGGTTGGATGCATGTAAATGTATGTGTGCGTGCATAAAAGAAGTGCAGAATGATAAGAATATCAGCTTGGAGGGTTCAGGGTATCTCTTAGTCGAGCAGTCTCGACTAGAGTCTTCTTACTTGTTTTTACATCAGAAGACGGGAAAAGTGCAGGGCATAGTGTGACAAAATCACTTGAGCCGGCTTAACGAGGCTTGTAATTGAATTATGCGATTTTATTGTGATTATTTTAGAGCTCAGAGTCGCACAAACAGACAACAGTGTCGACTGGCTGGCAGTGAGGGGGTAAGGGCGGAGGGAGCTCTGAGTGAAGTTCGTGATGTTGTCGCACTGAGTAATGAGATACGTAAAAGTTATTTAAACTTTTAAATCCGCGTCAATGCCTTTTACTTTAGCATTCGCTCATTTTGCGCTCGCCGCGTTTGCCGCGCTGGCTCGGTCGCCTCTTGGTATGCTACACTTCTAGCAGCCACATCCTAAACGTCCCGGAATGTCGGCTAGTTAAACGTTTGAAAAGTTTGCCAACTGAATCGCTGAAATGATTTGGAAAATTACAACAACCAGCCGACAAGGACGACACAGACACAACCAAATACAAATGAGTCAACGCTCCCACGTCGCCCAGCAGTTGGCCAAATTCCTCAGTCTCCCCTCCCTGACGTTGTCGCCATCGCCCTCGTCCTCGTCCTCGTCCTCGCCTAGGCATTCGTTCGTGCATATTTCACATACCAAGGCAAAAAAAGGGTTGATTGGCATTTCTCGCAGAGTAAGCAAAAGCGTTTTTTGCTTTGCTGTGTTTTTAGGGCCCCAACACCTAAAGGGGGGCCCGGCCCGGCCTAGCTGGCTGGCTGCTTGGCAAGTGTTTTCAGTTTTTTTTGGGGCTGATTGCAAGTACGAGTACACGTTGCCAGGTCCGGCAAACACAGCCTCGACAGAATGCTTTGTCTACGTCCTTGTGGGTGTTTATTTGAGGAGCTCTTCGGCTCTTTAGCTCTCGTATCTCTCACAGGGACGTCTGCCTGTCAGCCGAAATTCATTTGTATTCGAAAATCCCCTTTTGATGAACTCGACGCTTTTCGTGTTTGTCTGCAATTTTTTGATAGGCCCCCTCATCGCTGTGCCTCATAACACTCTTTCCTCTGGCCTCGTTGAATGCTTTAATGCAATTCCTAAATATGTTCTACAGAGTACAGAGCGCCGGCAAAGCCCCCTTTGATTACTTCACTATACGACGCAACACAAGTTCAGACAGGTATTATTTCAATCTTGTGGATATTTGCACGGGATGTTCCGTCTTTAGTCTAGGCTGCAGCAGTTGATACAGCTTTCAGGTGACAGAAATGTTGCGACCTTCCTTCCAGATTGATTGAAAGATAACAATATGTTTTAAATTAAAAACATGATGTATTTCTTTTTTTTTTATGCACTGAACCCATCGAAAATGGGAAATCAGGGTATGACGGTTTGGTCAAGGGTATGTAAGCAGAAGAAAGAGATGTGGCAGATTAAAAATCGATACCTACTCCCGTTATATTCTTATTAATTGAAAATCTTATCCTTTGCTAGAAAGTTAAAGTCTCCAAATTTTAAAAGTACTTTTTTTAGATTTATGATATATTTTGATATAAAAATAGAATTTCGGTCTTTGGGTTCAGGCAATCTTGTAGTCGAGCAGTCTCGACTAGAGTTAACTCACTTGTGTTTTATTGTATCACTTGAATATTTCACTTAAAGAATTTCTCAATCGATAGCTGGAAAATACTCGTCTGGCTGTTTATTGCTTGAACAACCTGCTCGTCTTTGGGGTAATAAATTATCATTTTAATGTAGATTTGTGCCAGCAGCGAGCAGCACCTGCCAGACTCTCTCTTTATATAGTTATGCACATTTATATGTATGTGTTTGTGTGTACGTTCTCCCCCACCAACCACCCATACCAATTAGCATCTTGCTTTGTGCTTCGGTCTGCTCTCGTAATGTTCATAATTGCAGCAGAGGCCCTTGAAAAACTTTAATTGCTCTCTCGATGGCTGAGGCTGTGGGCAGGAGGAGGCGGCTGCCAGCTCGAAAACCGATTTGTTTGATTTATGGGGCTAGCATTTATAAGCGCTTTGTTCCAGCGGAGATTCTGCACCACCCAAACGGTATATATACGCATATACATGTATAATGCCCACTTATAGTGGCCAAATTGAATCAATAAAGCATGCATAAAAAGTTGGCGAAAATAAATTATTATATTTCGCCCTTTCAGTCCCAATTAATGTCAGACGCACAGACGACAGCCAGGACGAAGATGCGGAGGACAGCGACGTAGCGGAATAAAAAAAAAACAATAAAAGCGAATTACATTAAAATTACACAATCAGCAAAAAGCAGAAGCACCAGCAGCAGCAGCAGCTGAAGCAGAAATGGAAACCTTGTTACGCTGCATGGGAAAACAAAAAGCGAAATGATTGCATAGAGTAGGCGAGAGGGGTGGCGGGGTGCAGCACTGGGCAACAGGTTCTTGAACCAATTGAAAACGTTGTTAAACTAGTTTTAATTAGACAGCGGAGCCTGTCTGCCATCCCCTGCCCGAGTCGGAGTGGGCCAAATGAAACAATGGCTCATAGAGAGAATAATAGCGGACATCCGATTCAAGGTAATTTCAAATCATGAGCAAGGCAGAAGTGGCATACTAATTAGATGTGGCTGCCGACAGCCGAAACGCGCATGATGTGCGAAAAAGTGTGAATGATGTATTAGGGTTGAGTTCGGCTAACCGCCATCCAGTCAAAAGCGCATCAAAATCAAATCGGAATTGCAGCAAAAGAAGTTCGCTTAATTACTTTCTTTGCGAATTAGCTGAGCGGAAATAACGAGGAAATAAAGATGAGCGTGGAACAGGGAGATGGAGAGCAACAGCTAGAGCGGGAGCGAATTAGACTAAAAGAGCAGCGTTTGCTGCAGTCCTCGGTCTGGCGATTAAAGAACTATAAAGAAATTGGCACGTAATCAGCCAAAGCTGCAGAACTTAGAAGCAGCATTTCATTAACTGAATTGCTTTGATCTGATTCTCACCCACTCCTGATGAAGCTTTGAGTGGGGATAAAAATGTAATTTTCCCATGATGATTATTATGATTATGAGTTCAAGATAGGATATCATTAAGGTATTACTTAAAGGCAGACAGAAAGGGAATCGTTTTTGGTGTTTGTACTTATTATGAAATATAACAATAGAAATATAAGCAATAAAAAACACACAAAAAATACATGTATATATGGAAATCAGCTAGAAAGCTATTATTAATTTATTTATTTATATATCTTATATTAGGTTTTTTTTATTTTTTTACCTAGATCAAAAAATCAAATATTTTTCAGAAATAAATTTTTATTTTTATTTCCAATATTTATTTAACAAGAAAATCTTAAGGACTTTTGAATAAATATCAGATATAAAACTAATATTTAATTTTCTTAAAATATTAAATTTAAGATCTTTATTTATTAAAAAAGATAAGCTTAATTTATTTAAAAAAATATTTTTAAAAATTCAAAAATTTCATATCAAACATATATTGAAAGGAAAGCTTTAGTTGTAATTTATTAAAATATTAAATATACAATCTGAAATAATTGATAAATATAATAAATGCTTTAAGACTAAACCAAAGTTTAATTTTTAATCAAATACTAACTTCTTCTACCAAGAACCTAAGGACACTGACTTAAAACTAATTTAAATAAGTGTTTTAGTTCATTTAAACAATTGTTTTCAGTTTTTGACATAAGCTATTGATATTTATTAAAAACAATTAATAATTTAATATTCTTTATCACCTGTAAAATCGCAACTGGCTTTGCTAAGCATTTGCTCTGTTTCAACGTAGTTCGCATTAAATATTTGTAAGCTCAATTAGCAAGCCAATTAAACTGGTTTTAAGTATATCAATCAACGTGAAGAAATAAGTCTTGAGCTTGCCACAAACCTGAGCATTACCCAATGGGACTGAGTTGACTTGCATTAGCAAAATGCTTTGCAATAAACAAAGACTTAGTTCATATAGTTGTACATTCAGATACATGTATACATGTATATCCTACACCGTACTTTTTTATATGCACAGATAAATATATTGTTAGCTTCAGCTATCCGCGATGTGAAAAGAAAACCCTCAACAGACAACAACATCAACCAATATTAAGGATATCCATCGATCTAACGCATAATTTAATTTCCACCTCAGTTATGATTTCCACCTCAGATAGATAGCTTTAGCAGCTCTACTATCTGATATTCCACGCCAATGATGCCATCTAACTCGCATGGGTTCATCACTGCGTCCAGTAATCAATTCAAATTAAATCAAGTAATTATTCTCTCGCTCAGTGGGTCCAGTTGGAGCTAAAGGAAGTCATCAGCCAGGCGACATCCTTGCCGATCATATGCAACATTCGGAGCAACCGCAATTTGGAGCGGACAAAACTGTTTGCTCTGCTGCGGTGGTCATCGTCTCGCCCACGGACAGTTGTCCTACGGCTGAGATTGATTGAGCGTAACCTCGACGCATTTCTCAATGTCGAAGCGAATTGCTGAAATTTCTTGGCGTTTTCGCTGTGTTAAATTGCTGGCATTGCTACGCCATGCACCAGCAACGGGCTTATCCCTTTGCTCTGCCCTCTCCCCTCTCCCCTCTCCCCTCTCCTCATGCAGTCCCATCTCATGGCTGCCACGTTTTTGCTCTCTTGGCCAAACTTCATTGCCATGTCGAAGCCAACAGGCAGCGATGCATGCCACTCGTTTGGTTAGGCCATCCATCTGTTGGCCCCTACGTGCCTCAGCCAGCTGCTGTCGCTGCTTTGGCTGCTTTGGCTGCTGCTGTTGGCGGTAACTTTTGAGCACTTCAGTGGCTGGTGGACAACGGACAACGGACAACGGACAGTGGCTCGGTGGTTCGGTGGGTTCGCTTCACGCTGCTTGTCAGTGCGCTGACAGTGGAATTGATTTAATGCTTTTTTGTGCCCCAGCCACAGGTGGAGTTGCACAGACTCTCCTCTTAATTGGCCCCGCTTTGGCGGTGTTTATTCATGCGTTGAACTTGTCCGCTTTTTGCCTCGACAAAACATTTTAATTATTGCCACAGCGAGTGATACCAGCAGTCGAATGGGCGGCAGCGCCAGCTGGGCAAAAAATGATAAGCGCATAATTGCCATCAATTAAGTGGCAACTGAGGGTGCCTCCTGCAAAGAGCGGACACTACCTACTAGACACCTTGCGTGCGCAATCGAAGCTCCGTCTGTTTGTCTGTCGCTCACTCTCGGCCTAATTGAACTGGCTCCCGCTTAAGCAAGTAGATCAACTAGTTTAATAAAGCTTTTATCCAAAGCCAAAGAAATCTACACACAAGTGAATGGCTTATTTACTTGGACATGTGTTTAATTAGGAGGTTTATCTTTTTTTGTAGTTATTCTTCCTGGCTCCGTTTCTCTGTCTCTCTTTATCTTTCTGGATCTTTTGTCACAGTCCTTACTTAGCTCTCTCCCTCCCTCCACCTTTTTACCTCTTTCTTTCTCTTTCTCCCTTTATCTTTTTCTCCTTTTCTCCTCTCTCTCTCTCTCTCTCTCTCTCTCATTTAATCTCTCCAGTTTCCCTTCCCTCTGTGCTTCCCTATTACTTAGTCACTTTCTTTCGCCCTCACTTATTTTGTATCAATATATTCCTCTTTTATACATTCTCTCTCCCTCTCTCTCTATCTTTCCCCTTCTCTCTCAATCTACCTAAGTCTAATTGCGCTCTGTGCCACTGCTCATAATTATTCCCCTCCTGCAACATTTCCATCAAGCCCTTCTGTTCACTCAAGAAATACTAGTGCTCTCACCTTCGTTATTTATGATTATACTCTTCAGGCTGCATATTAGCCGTCTCTTCAAAATTATGTCAGCTCCCTCAATCCCTCAATCTATTTACTACAACTGTTGGGCCAAATTCACTTATCTTATTGTTAACTTGAATTTTATACCTATATTTTTACATTTGGGTTCACCCTAATTACTCTGTCTCTCTTGCGTGGTGAACTCTCATTACTTGCATTAATTCGCCTAGCTCTAAGCAAGCTGCGCTTGCTCATACGTTTGTACTTTTAGTGTATATTAATAACTCTACGAATAAACGTTGCACCTACGATGCGCTGAATTTCATATACGGCTCATTAGTTTAGTTAGAACAGCATCCCCATACTCTGAACTCATGCTAGACAGAAAAACGCTTCTGATCTTACATTTTGGCGCCCAACGTGGGGCATTGCTGTTCAAGTTCCGTGGAACGCATTTAGAGTTATAGTTTGGCTTATGTACAGACATATTCTGCATACATACTTCTGTGCATAAGTGGGATATATCAGCATACAAGCTATTAGTTGCGCATGCACTCGCTTGCCTTGCTGTTCGCACCGGTCATTCACTTTGGTTGACTTCGCTGTCGCTCTGTGACCCCCGTCGTCGCATCACCGAGTCATCTTCTTCGTTTTGTCAATCTCTCGCAGCAAAGCAGCTTCTGCTTGCAATCTTCGTCACTTCGCTACCCCTACGATCCCCCCGCGATCGCAGCATCAAGTTATTGGCAGTGCGCTTACCATCATATTCGTCAAACGTTTGGATAATCATATTCGTCGAATTCGAAATACATAAGTGCGGTTAATCACAAACGCACTTACATACACATATACATATACAATTCACCGCTGGAATTACTCTTCTCACTTGATATTATTGAGTGAAACTCATCGCCGAATTTCTGCAAGCTCAGTTGAGTGGAATTTGTCTCTTGCATTATTCGTCGCTCTTATATTCATCACGCAACATTAGCTCAGTTGAGTGAAATTAGTCACTTGCATTTTTCTTCGCGCTAATAAATATTTTGTGCAATTTGGGTTTAACTCTGGTAGTGAATTTGATCATCGTTATTTAAATAAACCCATAAAGTTGTTGTTGATCGAATAATGTCTCTGGAGAGCCTTAAAACACAGCGCGCGAATACTCGCCGCAATATTAGCCGCATCCGCAATGTTGTCGATCCCAAATTAAGAGAAGGGAAATCTGCACCAGTTCAAGCTGAATTAAAGTGTCGCTTGGAAATTTTGGAAGCTTACTTTAAGCAAGCAATGGTATTGCAGACTCAAATTGAAAAGGAATGTTCGACCGATACAGGACGCACCGAATTGGAGGAACTGTATGTAGAAATAAAGGTTTGCATTACAGAGCAACTCACGGAGGATATACACGAATCAACATTCGCTGCGGTATCTGGGCCCACATTCTTATCGTCGGCCAAGCTGCCCAGACTTGCGTTACCTACATTTGATGGCAATTATGCGGACTACAAGAATTTTAGTGCGCTATTCAACCAAATGGTGGATCAACAGAACAGCTTATCAAACATCGAGAAGTTTAATCAACTAATCAGCTGCTTAAAGGGACCAGCATTAGAAACGGTCAAGGCATTTCAGATCACACCTGAAAACTACCGAAAGGCACTTGATCGTTTGAATCAACGCTACGACAACCCAACATTAGTGTTCTTGGACAATATCTCGTCATTATTTATGCTCAAGAGTGTATCAAAGTCAAACAGCCACGAAATTCGAAGTTTGATTGACAACTCTACAGCATTGTACAACTCGCTAAAATCATTAGGCAACGAGGCACAAATCGCACAGGCAATGTTAATAGCCATTGTTATGGATAAGATGGACATGGAAACTAAGCGCAAATGGAACGAATCATTGGATTATTCCAAGTTGCCTACGTGGGATTTATGTGTACAGGTAGTTGAGAGGCATTGCCAATATTTGGAATCATGCGGTAAGTCCGAATCGAGCCAGGCCCGTACAGCGACTGCTAGCAAACCACGAAGCCAGACAACCACGCGACATGGTTTGTCTTTTAATTGTTCAACTCACTCATGTCCTCTTTGTCTTAGCTCAGAGCATCGAGTCTCACGTTGCAGTCGACTTCAAGAGATGTCGGTTGCAGAGCGCTATGAAGCAGCGAAACGACATGGTCTGTGCCTAAACTGTCTTGGCAAGGGCCACCAGGCATCCAAGTGTCCTTCTACTCAACGATGTCGATGTTGCTCGAGACTTCATCACAGCTTACTACATCGAGAGGCAGCTGTGAGTAGATCGACAACTATGTTGCCCAGCGGCTCGAATTCAAATGATGTGGTGACACATACACACACCAATCGAACAGACCAAGTCATTCTAGCAACGGCCATCGTTGAGGTCATGGATGCATCTGGAAACTACAGGATCGGTCGTGCTCTATTGGATTCTTGCTCACAGGTGAACTTCATCTCAGAACAGTTCGCACAAGCACTACGCTTGCCAAGGGTCAAACGTCACATGCGAATCTGTAGCGTTGGTGAGTCACACACATACATCAAGTTTGGCACTTCGGCCACAATCAAATCACGTTTGGAGGATTTCAAGATGCCCATTGATTTCTGCGTAACGTCACACATTGCCTATCAGCCAGAATCGGACATCGACACTTCATCATGGAACATACCGAAGAACACACCTTTAGCTGATGAGAAGTTTCACAAAACTCGTCATATCGATTTACTTATTGGCACTGAGACATTTTTTGAAATTCTTGCAGTGGGACAAATCAAATTGGGTCCCAACCTTCCTATGCTTCAGAAAACGTTACTTGGATGGATTGTGTCTGGACGCTATAAGGGAGGACAGCACAGGAGGAGTCAATAAACAACAATTTGGAACGACTCTGGCGTATCGAAGACTTGAGTAAACCAATCGACAAGTTCATACCTGAGCAACTGCAGTGCGAACAAATGTTTACTCGCTCTGTACGCCAACAAGCAGATGGTAGAATTATTGTTCGGCTACCATTCAAGGATGACCCACGACATCTAGGATCTTCATACGAGTCTGCTAAGCTGAGATTCGAGTCACTGGAACGGCGCTTAAATCGCAATCCCGAGTTAAGGGCAGCATACATAGCATTTCTGCGCGAATATGAAGATTTAAATCATATGAGTTTGGTACACTCACCAAGGCTTGACGAGCCACATAATTACATACCACATCACTGCGTCTTCAAGCCAAATAGCACTTCAACGAAGCTCAGAGTTGTCTTCGATGCCTCAAATCGAACTTCATCGCAACAATCACTCAATGATTTGCTAATGGTTGGACCGACTATTCAGACTGATCTATATACGCTTCTGCTACGCTTTCGAACGTACAAATATGCACTGACTGCCGATGTTGTGAAAATGTTCAGGCAAGTATTGGTGGACTATCGTGACCGCAAGTTCCAATACATTCTTTGGAGAGATTCAACAGACAAACCACTACGGACATATTCACTAAACACAGTCACATATGGTACGGCCTCAGCACCATATCTCGCCATACGCAGTATGAAATATTTGGCTGATCTACATATGCAAACTCACAAATTGGGATCACAAGCTATAAATTCATCATTCTACGTGGATGACTTTCTTTGTGGGCATGACACAGCAGAAGGCCTGCAACAACTCAAGGCAGAGGTCATCGAAGTACTTGGCAAGGGCAAATTTGAATTAGCAAAATGGCATTCGAATCATCCGGACTTTGTCGACGACAGCACGATCAAAGATTTGAATCTAGAAGATGGCTCAGTTACTAGCACATTGGGCTTAGCATGGAACCAACGTCTGGATGTGTTGCTATTTGCCTTTCGACCCAAATGCTCCGTTGATGCAATCACCAAGAGGACAATTTTATCTGTGGCATCTTCACTTTTTGATCCATTGGGATTGGTAGCGCCAATCATTGTGACAGCAAAGATCATTCTACAGGAATTGTGGATAGTCAAATTACAATGGGATGAGTCTGTGCCGCAAAACCTTTATTTAGCTTGGAAATCGTTTGCTGCATCACTTACTTCACTAGAGTCGCTGAAAATACCTCGATTCTGTATGCAGCCGAACACCAAGGAGTTGCAGTTGCATGGATTCTGTGACGCTTCCATACGTGCATATGGATGCTGCATTTACGCACGCACAGTTGCAGCGGACGGCGAGGTTCAAGTTCACCTGATCACGTCAAAGTGCAGAGTAGCACCAACTCGTAAGTTGTCGCTACCAAAACTGGAACTCGCTGCTTCTCACCTACTAGCCCAACTCTACGTGAAAATCAAGGGGATTTTCACATCGAACCAAACCTATCTGTGGAGCGACTCGTCGATAGTTCTTCATTGGATACAGCAACATTCGTCGACACTATCAACCTTTGTTGGAAACCGCGTTTCTGACATACAAGAAGCTACACCGGACTGTCATTGGAGACATGTCCCAACTAAATTGAATCCCGCCGATCTGGTCTCGAGGGGGTGTACACCCATCGAATTGAACGAATCAATCTGGTTTATGGGGCCGGCGTATCTAAGACAGAGCTCAAACACTTGGCCAAAAGACAAACATCATGAACCAGATCCTGTGATTGTAGCACTTGAGATGCGCAAGTCAGCTTTCAAGGCTACGACGGATATCAATCATCTACTCGACACACTCAGAAACATAAGTTCGCATCGTCGTTGTTTGCGAATTGTTGCTTGGATGCTGCGCTTTATACACGCGCTTCGGAAACCCGTTGAGCTGTCTACGCCCTCGCCATCACCTCAAGAGCTACAGCGTGCATTTAATTGCATTATTTGGAATCTGCAGCAGCAACACTTCGCAGATGAAATTCACGCTTTGAACAAAAATAGGCAAATATCAAGTCATATAAAATTTCTAAATCCATTTTTACAGATTACAGACGGATATCAACTATTGAAGGTTGGCGGCCGTCTCGAATTGGCAAATGCTCCGGAGGTTCAGAAACATCCAATCATACTTCCCAGCAAAGATGATTTTGTTCGTCACTACGTGCAGTTTCTTCATGTGCAACACTATCATGCTGGCTCAAAGGCACTTGTCGCACTAATTCGTCTGCAATTCTGGATCGTAAATGCTCGAGACCTGGCTCGTTCTATTGTCAGAAGGTGCGTGCACTGTGTGCGCTACAAGCCAAGGTTGCAACAGCAACTCATGGGAAATCTGCCTGTAGAGCGATTGACGCCATCGAGACCTTTCGCTCACTGTGGAGTTGACTTTTGTGGACCAGTCAACGTCTATCTCCGCATTCAGGGCAAGGCTCCTCGCAAGGCCTACATTGCCATATTTGTATGCTTCGCCACCAAGGCTGTGCATATCGAAGTGGTATCTGACCTTTCAACGGATGCTTTCTTAGCCGCGTTGAGGCGCATGATTGCACGACGAGGATTGCCTGTGGATATATTTTGCGACAATGCCACGAATTTCACTGGAGCAAGCAATCAATTAAAGGAACTGCGAACCTTCTTCTTCAAGCAAGAAAATCAACAGTCAATTATTAGTTTTTGCACAAATGAATTCATAAACTTTCGTTTCATCCCACCCAGAGCACCACACTTTGGCGGCCTCTGGGAAGCCGCAGTTAAAAGCGCCAAGGGGCTTATGACGCGCAGCCTTATGAACGCCCGTTGCACGTTTGAGGAATTGGCCACAATCACAGCAGAAGTAGAAGCCATCCTCAACTCACGCCCACTCACACCACTATCATCAGATCCAAGCGACTTGGGTGCTCTGACACCTGGTCACTTTCTAGTTGGAGACTCCCTGCGAGCATTGCCTGAACACAACATAGAAGATGAACAGTTGAAATCTTTGGATCGCTGGCGTTTGATAACTGGTATCAAACAATATTTTTGGCGACGCTGGTTGACAGACTACTTCAATGAGCTGAACGTGCGCCACAAGTGGACCAAACCATCACCCAGTATCTCTATCGGGGACATGGTTCTCATACATGAAGACAACGTACCTTCTCAGAAGTGGATAATGGGTCGCATTACAGCTACAATTCCTGGACGAGATCAACGAGTACGAGTGGTAGATGTCCGCACTACCAAAGGCATAATCCGGAGACCAGTTCACAAAATAGCGATTCTTCCTGTCTCTTGAAAGACTTCGTCATTCAATGGGGCCGGGATGTTGGGCCAAATTCACTTATCTTATTGTTAACTTGAATTTTATACCTATATTTTTACATTTGGGTTCACCCTAATTACTCTGTCTCTCTTGCGTGGTGAACTCTCATTACTTGCATTAATTCGCCTAGCTCTAAGCAAGCTGCGCTTGCTCATACGTTTGTACTTTTAGTGTATATTAATAACTCTACGAATAAACGTTGCACCTACGATGCGCTGAATTTCATATACGGCTCATTAGTTTAGTTAGAACAGCATCCCCATACTCTGAACTCATGCTAGACAGAAAAACGCTTCTGATCTTACAACAACTAAACCGACATTTCAATGACTAAAAAAAAAATCATCGTCAATTATTTCCATCGAAATATTTTCATTTAATGAAATCAAACACCAGAAGTTAAAGAACCAGTGACCAGATTGACGGGATTCCTTGGGTTCGGGGCTGTTCACTTATCGATTGGTTTTTCTGCGGGAATCCTGGGCCCATTTGAATTTGATTGGGAATGCGACGTTTTTGCGCGTCTGTCATTTTTCAGTTTCATTTAATGGAATTTGCAACAATAGGGCGCCAATTTTAGTGTTCATTTTTTTGTGTTAAATTGAAACATTTATTTATAAACAAGACAAGGGCCACGCAGCGCTGCGCAGAGGCCACAGCTAGAGTCGGGCCATATCGGAAATGCGAAAGCATTTCAATCAACGCATCAAAAACGGCCAACACAAAAGTATTTCATGCAAATTGCGAGTGCCTGGGCTTCGGCCCGGGCTGCTGCCCACTCAAACTCAAACACCGACTTTTTTCCGCAGCATTTGCGCCCTTTGTGATTTATTTCGCTTCTCAGAAAAACTATTACAACAGCAGCATCAGCACCAGCATCAGCGACGGCCCTTGAATTGGGTTTTTGTAGCAAGTTTTTGTTTTAATTAAAAGTGAACTTTAATCGGAAATTGACAAACGCAGCTGGACTTTAATGGCCCAGCCGGAGCTGATGGTGTCCAGGAGTTTTGAATGATTTCGTGATTTCTCGTCTAATTTTTTGTATTTCTTCTCTTATTTGGACAGTGGGACAAATTCAAACCGGGGGCCACAATTGGTTTTCCATCAAACAAATTGAAACACTCAGCGCTGGTTGTGCAGTGCTTGGTTTTACCAGCTCAGCTACGACTGCACTTAACTTAAAAACGTTTCATTTTATATGGCTCTGCTCGCCGCTGACCCCCCAGGGAGCAGGTCTGCCCAGTCGGTCGACGTTGCGCCATAAAGTATGCAACTTCATTGATAACATTTATTTCAAATGCACTCAAAAACCACTCAATAGTATGAAATTTGTTGCAGTTTACCTGCACACAACTCACCCATGGAAACACACACACACACACACTCACACATACACCGAAACACACATGCACAAACACTTGATGCCTCGTCTCTTGGGCCCAACGACGCGTGCTCATATAGCAGAGCCCAGCAAATGAGCATTCATGTTAAGTGTGTGTGTATGTGAGTGTGAGTGTGGGTTTGTGCTTGTGTGTGTCTAAGTTGAGTTTATATTAAAAATAGTTCTTTATTATATTTCCCACATGCTTTGCATGTCTGCCCTCCTGTGTGCCTCTCTGTATGCATGTGTGTGTGTGTGTGTTTGTCCCAGTGTATATACATATATCCTGGTTTTGTGTTGCATAAATTTTATTGAAATGCGCAACATTCATTTCCCGTTCAATTTGTGTGCATAAAAGTTGCCACATAAATATGCTTCACTTGGAAGGGCCAACACAATGGGCATACAGACACGATTCCATCGATTGCGTAGCCTAATGATTGGATACTTTGGATAGTTGGGAAGACAGACCACTAACCAGAGACATTGACACTCAACGGAGCGCCTCCAATTTCCTGTCTTGCTCACATACATACATACATACATATATATGTATATATGTATGAGGGTCCAAGTGTTGCTGAGTCAACGTATTCACTGTCTTCCATTTCAATATTTTCAGTTTATATACATATTTATGTGAAATATAATATTCGGCTCTGCAGTCGACTCGAATCATTTTAGACACATAATTTAATTTGTCTTTAAGGCAAGCCTCATATTAAATTCGAGTGGAAATTAAATTTGCATTCAGTTTCATTAAATTCACACCTTAAATTCAAATTTGTATGGGACTTTAGTGAATGCATTGGAAATATTTTTGCAAAAGATAAAATCATTTACTGAATATTTAATTTGACACAAGGCTTATTATTCACGAGAATCAATGCAAGTCTTTTGTGTAGATTTTATATTGTGCAATTTCTCTAAATTACTAACATTAAATTAAACTCTTTGTGTGGTGGCCCGGGCGCTGCATTGCTATACTGCATTCACAAGCACATAGATACGTGTATGTATGTATGTATGTGTGTGTGTATGTGTGCATTGCAAATACATACTCTTACATTCATTATAGCATTAGCATACAATATGTCAGTTATGTTAGTTATGTTTAGGCTGCCTGCTGATGTGAATTTGGTCGTGTTCGACATATAAACCTGTGTTCTAATACGAAAAATTTGCATAGTATGTGTGAGTGTGCATGCGTGTGTGTGTATCTGTGTGTGTGTTGAATAGCTAAAATATGGCCAGTTGGCTTGTTGGGGTCGATTTTTGCATAAATTAGTAACAGACAGAAATGTACTTTGGGACTGAACTAGAGCAGGAGCAGGAGCTGGAGCTGGAGCAGGAGCTGGAACGAACGCTGGGGGTGAGGGCATCGACAAATTAGGTTACGTCGTCAATGTTGTGGAAAATAAAATAAATAAACCAAAATGGGCAAGATACTAAGTACATACATATATATATAGAGAGAGGTATGCATATACATACATATATCTCTCTCTCTCTCTGCGTATGTCTACTAAACACAGTTGCTTATTATAAAGGGATCTGACCCAAATTTCTAGAATAAACGACGACACATGCAAAAGTGCAATTTCATTTTGCAACAAACAAATTAATAGCATAAGGCTAAAAACAATGAGAGCAGCACAGATAACAAATTACTTGCTATGAATAATAATAAAGTGCAGCCCGAGTAACTAGCTGCCCATGGACACGCCCATCATCCACAAGCAGGGAGAGAGGGGGAGAGTTCGTAATGAATTTCAGATGGCAATGACGACAACGATGACAATGTTGACAAGCCGATGAGCATAAAAGATGAGCGCACAGAGAGCCCAGCCAGCCAAACATAAGTAAATGTATGTGCATGAATTTTTAAAGTCGTTTGTTTCGACAATCGAAATCAACAAAATTGCAATTAAATATTTGTAAGCGAATGTACATTGAATATTGTTTTGCATGGAAATCCCTTGTAAATCTGCTCCTACAAATCTCCTCTTGTAAATGCTCTGCTGTAAGTCTTCAATTCATTCAGCTGTGTATTTCGTAGCGATTTTCTGTTGAAACTGCGCTCCAGAACTTTGGCATTCGCTTCAAAAATTGCCTCGAACGTACTGAAACAATGAGCAAAATTTCATTACCGGACTATGGACGATTCATTGCGCCAGCGGATGGGTCTGTGGGTCGTTGGGGGGGCTGCGGGGACACTTGCTACAATCTTGACGACAATTGAAATGGAAAAGAAAACGAATGAAATGTGGGCGAGCATTTGCTTGCCATTGCCAGGACTGTTATCCCCTTCCTCCTCCTCCTCCTCCTGCTTCAACTTCTCCTGCTTCTGCTTCTGCTTCTCCTCGTTGTCGCGTTCGCTGTCAACGGGCCTGTCAACTTGTCGTCCCGACCACCATCGGCTGCCTCTGCTTCAGCTTGACGTTCCTCTGGTTATTTGCATTAAAAATATTATTCATTGCAATCACGAGGATTTGCACAAAAATGTGCTGCAATGAGCCCTTTTGGCCATATGCGAGGCGGGCCGGGCCGGGGATGGCTGGCGCCGCTTTGTCTCGAGCGGATAATGAAATAGTTGTGACACAATTTGGCAGTGCCCAACAGAAGAAGAGAAGCGCAACTAAAGAGTTATTCTGGATGTGATAAACGACCAAATCCTGAATGATAAGTTGCAAAAATAAGCGCTTATTAAAATGGAAAAGCAGGGGAAGCGAGAGACTGAAAGAGAGATTTTCATTCACATAGAATACATATATATTTATTAGTTAGTATTACTATCAATAGATTCGTACATATACTTCCTTAGATATATATCCCATCACAAGTCTCATATCGTTGCGTGCATTCTATCATTGCATAAGTAATAGCTAGTCAGGCCACTTAGGGGCAATTTTTGTGGCTATGCTGTAAGCGTCGGCAGTCAGAGTATAATTAGACCGGCTGATAACAAACTTCCATTAAGTGTGCAGCAACAATAACATGGCAACTAATTGCCGTGAATTTCAACAGATATGCGACTAATATGCAGTTGCCGCCTTCAAAGTGTGGCAATAAATGGAAAATGCACAGCGACAGCAACGCTTTGAAGTTGCCCCATGTTGCAACAGCAACAGCAACAGCAACAGCTACGGCAGAGGCAACGGCATGTGTGGAGTGTGTCTGAGGCCAGGAGCTGATAAATTGGAAGTGCATTTGACACCGTAGCTGTTGTAACTGCAGAAGATGTTGCTGTTGCTGTTGCTGTTGCTGCTGCTGCCATTGCTGTTGCTTGTAATGTTGCTGCTGTTGCTGTTGCTAATGTGAACGTTGTTGCTGCTGTTGCTGTTGCTGTTGCCGTCGCTGTGGCTGTCAGTAAGGCGCGTGTCTTGGGCTGGCTGGCCCTGGCGCTGCATTTGCATTTGCATTTGTTGTCATCGTCTTCGTCTCGACTCTGGCGGCTCCGTTAATGAAAACGCCAAACGAGGCAGCGTCCGCAGTTGCCATAGTCATTTCCCGCCGCCGACCGCGCGTTTCCCTCGCCAGCTGTTGCAGCAACTCATACGAGCGGAGCTGAACGTGTATTCCTTGACAGCGGCAACACTGTCAGCTATTGTTGCTGACACAGCGCGTTGAACGACTACAAGATGCTCTGTAAACGCAGATTTACTCTTGGTTAAAAAACTAAAAATAGAAAACAGAGCAAATAGTAAAATAAATAAACACATAATAAATAAAAGTATAATGAGAATAAATAACTAAAATTTATAAAAAAAAATAACTACATATAGAAATAAATAAATAAAGTCGAAATACAACTTTTTTTAAATATATTTTTACCATATTTATATAAACTTATATTTAACAAATTGTGAAAACTGCAAAATAAATAATAATATTAAACAGATAAATAATAAGACAAATAAATTAATTAGAAATTAACATACAATAAATATAAGTGTCCTTTTTAAGAAATAAAAAAAATGTAATTTAATTTTATTTATTATTTCCTTTACATATATTCATTTTTTTTATATCTCTCCCATTGCTGGGTATAATTGCAATTCTGTGGCATCGCTCTCTACTCCATGTTGGCACTGGTCTAAATGAAGATGCCGCCTTCCAGCTGCACATCATCCAAAGCCGCCAACTCCCAGCCCAGCTCAACAGTCACGCTTGCTTGTCAAACACTCGCGACACTGTCCTGCCCCTTGCCAGTGCGCCGCGCAGGCTCCGTAGCATGCATCGGGTCTCTGTTCGCTTGGTAAAATGCATTTGCATATTTGTATCCTTATGCCTGCCAGTTAACCCGCACCGTCTGTCCCGCCGGCCCCGCCTCCATGCGCGCCCCCTTTCGCGTCGCCTAACTACTTTTCCTGTCTCCCCCATTTGCAGGCAAGCGGCGCGGCTTTTAACGACAAAGTGTGAAATTTCATTGAATTTGAGCTCGTTGACAAAAGTGGAATGGCAACAGCAACAGCAACAGCAACAGCAACAACAGCAACAGCAGCAGCAACCATTGCAGTGGTGCAGGTGTTGTTGCTGTTGCTTTTGAAAATTAATTTAAATTATAGTTTTTGTTATCGTCGCATGCTTTTTAAGCGCATATTAGCCGAGGAGCAGTGGGAGCAAATGCGAACAGCGAACTGCTAGTGGGGTGATTGGAGTAGATTGGATGTGGATGGGGGCAATGGGGCATGGGGAATATTTTTCTGTGGAAGCAGCTAATTTTGTGGAAAATGATAGCCGCAATTAATATGCCGTCAACATCGTTGTCCTTGTGCATTATAATTTTATGCAAATTTGTAGCACGCTGAAATTGGAGTAGACGAATGGACGTAGCTGGCAGGAGTCGGCGGGCGGGCGCTGCGAGGGCGCCTGCAATTTTTGCTACTGTTTGGCATAAGTGGTGTCATGTGTAATTGACAATGAATGAGAACTGACACATGCTGTAAATTTGCAGTGGGGAATTGAGATGGAATGTTGAACAGAGCTCCAGCCAATTATTCATATGCGCAACGCGATAGTGTCCGGGCCAGTGTCAAATGTGCTCCATCAAGGCAGCAGCTCACCTTAAATTTCATTTCATGTTTCCAACTCAATATGCTTTCAGATCAAAAGTCAACAGTACAAAAATGTCGAGCAAACACTTTACAAAAACTTCTGTAACCTATGAGGAGCAGCTGAATCAACTCATCTTAAAGCTAAAGGAGCAGAAGCTGAGCAGCAAACCGAAGAAGCCGACGATCGATGAGCACCGCAAGCGTCTGCACACCGACTACAATATTGTCGATGGACGGAAACTGGACGTAAACCGAGACAGGAGCAAACCCATATCAAAGTTCTCGCCATGTCGCCCCAGTCGAAAATGCGTAGAGTGTCAGCAAAAGGTCAGCGGGAAGGAGAGCTCCAAGGCTGTGAACGAAAAGCTGAAAAACTTTAAATTTAATTTTCCCATGGCAAGTGAAATTAAAAAAGTCGAGAGTATCTCAGGGAAGCTGGACTGCACGAAGAGGCCCAATCGAGAGAAAGTTGAAGAGGAAGCCTCCAAAAAGAAGGAAACAAGGAAGCAAAGGAAACGTCCCGTCGCACAACATCAACTGGACCGAATGTACTTCGTGCTGGACACCAATGTGCTCATGGATAATCTCCAGCTGTTGGAAGACGTCTCCAAGCTAACACTGCGCGACACTGCGGGCAGCATACTCTATATACCCTACATGGTCCTCAAGGAACTGGACTCGCTCAAGTGCAGGCAGATGACGAGCTATGCGGCCAGGCGTGCCATAGAGTACCTCAATGACAAGTTCGACGATCGCGAGCCAATCGAGGCACAGTCGGCGCTGGAGGACGCGGACCAGCTCATCGATATAGACAGTGGAGACGACAGCATCATCAACTGCTGCCTGCAGCTGAAGGAGCAGCTGGACCTCATGATTTTGCTGACCAATGACAACAATCTGCGACTCAAGGCTCTGGCCTCCTCCATTCGCGTCGCGACATGCTACCAGCTGATC
Source organism: Drosophila navojoa (assembly GCF_054131105.1). NCBI lineage: Eukaryota > Metazoa > Arthropoda > Insecta > Diptera > Drosophilidae > Drosophila > Drosophila navojoa. Next base: position 21,749,631 of record NC_142893.1, on the reverse strand, counting down.
AGCTACAGGAGCAACTGGTGGAGCCAGCCCAGGGAGCGGCGGCCAGCCCACAGGCGCCACAAATACAGAGTTGGATATTAGGTTTTAGTTCTCGATTCACTTCTTTCATTTATTCAGTTTTTTTTTTCAGTTTTGTGTTTATATTTGTCTTAAATTCATTTGTGTTAATTTTTGTGTGTTCTCTGTTAAAGCGACGCGAAAAGAAATTCGGCAAGTGTGTGTCCTTTAATTACAACGGCCATTGGGTGAGCAACATCAATGCATAAAACAATCTCAACTTTTGGCCAAATGACTGCGAGAGAAGCAGCAACAACAGCAGCAGCAGGAGTCGGGGCCTACACACACAACAGCAGGACGAACATATCCCACTGACAATATATCTACGACCAACTTTCGCTCGCTAACGAACTTTTTCTATAAATCAAAATAATAACTTCTAAGCTGTGTGTGAAGGGGGATGATGAAGGGAGGGGAGCGGTGGGGTGGGTGTTGGGGTTACATGGCTTTTCCACATGGCGCTCTACGTCGAGTCTACGCATTGGGAACGTACACTTCCCGTTATTTTCTGCATTCTGGTGTCTTTTTGGGTTGTCATCAGCAAATGTTGCAGCACGCAGAGATGAAAGCAGCGAGGCTTGGCCGGAAAGGCGCAACCACAAAAGATGGAAGCAGAGAGGAGAGAGCAGCAGCAACAGAGAGGAGAGGGAAGAGCAGAACGACACTCACTTACGCAGAGCATGCGATAAATTTAATAAATTACAAACCAAATCCGCAAATTTGTTGAATTTCCAGAAATAAAAAGGCAGAAAGGACGCCAAATGACTGTGGGGCCAGGAGCGTTCCTCCTGACTGCTGCCTCCTGCCTGCTGCCTCCTGCCTGGTGGCTAAGGCGCCAAATGGCAGTGGCGACATTTGCACGGCATTTGGGGAACATGTGAGACAGCAGCTGCTGCACGTGCGTGTGTGTGCGAGAGAGAGAGGGGGAGAGTTGGGTGAGATGAGAAGAATGTTTGCATTTTGCGGGCAAAAGTTTTACTGTAAATTGCTTTTAATCTAATGAACACCGCTAGAGCATCCGCTCGAGAGGCGTGAGCCGAGCCGAGCCCAGCGGAGCCACTACGACAAACGACCCCTGACGTTAGAGTCATTTTTCCTCGGCGGTTTCATTAGAAAATTACTTAAGCTGAAGGCGCACGTATTTACTTACTAGGTGAGCGCCTGGCTGCCGTCGGTTTGGGGTCCGGCAAAGGGTTATCTATTTTGGCTAAATAGCCGAGCTGCAGGCAAGCTGAAGCCAAGCTGGGGCTAAGCTGGAGCCCAAGTAAATAATTATTTGGTTTTTCTCTCTCAATTTTCTTTCGATTGGAAAACAAACGTAAAGCCTTACACATTGACTGCCTTCTCCGTGGTGACGGCCGCCATTTGGGCCTGCACATCCTGCCGAAGCTTCTGCAGGATCCACTCGCGGCTCGTGCAGGGCATATTGGGATTGTTCTCGTAGTTCATCGGCTGGTTCTCGAAGACGTCGTGCAGCTCGTGGCAGTCCGTATTGGAGACGTTGCGCCAGCCCTTGTCGGTGATGTGATAGAGCCGCACTATGCCGCCCGAGTAGGCGTCCTTCCTGGTGGCGTGATAGATGGCGCGACGTGCCAGGTCGTAGGCCTCCTCGTTGCTCAGGTCCCAGCGATAGCCGGTGTCCAGCACGCCCAGGGCGTACGGCGAGCCGCTGCCCACGGAGAAGACACTGCCGTGCGATCGCATGCCCTCCGAGTCCACGTAGATGAGCTTGCTGCCCTCGTCGTCGCAGCCGGCCAGGATCATGCCCATGACGAGGCCCATGCCCTTGTACTCCGCGCAGATGTTGCACATCATGCGGGCCGCGGCGTCCACCGAGATGCGGCGCTTGTAGCGCAGCTCGTGCAGCCGGCATTCGCGGGCCAGCACGCGGTCCCAGTACACGCAGTCCGCAGCGCCGCCGGCCAGGGTGCCGAGCATATAATTATTCAGCTCCACGATCTTCTTCATGGTCTGCGAGCCGATGTACTCGCCGGAAGTGGCCCGCGAGTCGGCGCACAGCACCACGCCCCCCTGATACTTGAAGCCCAACGTCGTCGTGCCATGATCAAACTCCATGCGCACCTTGCAGTGCTCCAGAATTTTTGGCAGATTTACGGCTGGCTGCAAGCGAGGGATGCGGGATGATCAGTGGTTAATTAATAATTTACTGTAGCTCATAATAATGGGTCACTCGAATACATTTTCGAAGGGCGGAGCCATTAATGAATAGGGATTGGTGAAGTTGCTGGTGGCTATTTGAATCTGCTGCAGATCCCACTTCTTTTGCACCTCATCGAACTTGTTCATGAAGGGCAGCTTGTTCACGCCCGATATCGCCTCTAAGGCCATGTCTAATGTCTAAGAGCGAACAGCTAATTTTGAGAAATTTTTAAAGGGCCAAATACTAAATCTGAAAAGGGCTTAGAAAAATAAGTTATGAAGTTTAAATCAGGGCGACATGGGCTAAAAGCACATTTCCCAATTGGAATATAATGAGACAATTCTGAAATTGAGTAAAGTTAACAGAGAATATTGTAAAATATAGAAAGCGACCAAAATTTGCAATCTGGAAGAATTCAGAAAATAAATATTGAAATTTAAATCATAGTGAATGGGTTTCCAATTAAAATTACATCAGCTTATAAGAAAAATGGGAGCTGTGTAAGGCCTAATACAAATTTTAAAAATTGTTAGACTCAAATTTTAAATCCTAAATAAATAATGAATAATATTAAATATAGAAGTAAAAATAAATACAAGTACAAAATACAGCGACTTTTCCTACTTCGGAAATAATAAGAGAATTTATAAAACGGATTATATGTTCAATACAGACGATTTTAGAAAATATTGAGAAAAATAGTAGTCTATGTAAGAACTGAGAAACAATTTTCTAAAATTTGCACAACATACACATTCGTTAAAATGAGAAAATCATGTTGAAATAGGAAACAAAGCAATTTCCCAAATGGAATAAGTTAAGCTAATAAGGAAATCGTGAAAATGTGTGAGAGTAAACAGACAATTTTGTAAAATTACGAAAATAGTGAAATTCTGAATATATATAATTAAATGTTGAAATCATGGTGAGGAGAGACATTTCCCAATTAGAATAACTCAGGCTAATAGGAAAATTCATTTCGCTTGTAAATTTACTTGTTTATTGAGTTTAAGCAAGCACTACATTCATGCTCTGATGTGCATCTGTGCAGTTTTCAGTGGAAGCAGCGGCCAATTTGCCGTCTTAGCCCAAATCTCGCACTTCACTTGGCGTCATCTTGGCCTTGGCTCAGAGTCGCTCTTGTTAAAACAGGTTGAGCTAAGCTCCAATTAATTGCCAAGTCGCTAGAAGGAGAGGCTGAAAATAAGAATGAGAATAAAGCAGGAGGCGGATTGGAGCGGTGGAGCGTTGGAGCTGCTGCCCTCTAATAAACTGGCAGCGGAAATTTTTAACAAGTTGCCGTTTGCCAGTTCCCGCCTGGCCAGAGCTGTAATTAACGCACACACACACACACACATACATATATTCGCTAAAAAGATGAAGCTGGATCCCTTGCTTGTAACTTGCGACTTTAATGCAGCTCAGAGCTAAACTAGTCGGGATTTTGCATATCAGATTGCCACTGCTTGCTGCCAGCTTCCAGCTCCCAGCTTCCAGTTCTCCTTGTGATTTAATAATCAGCCAAAGTGCCAACTAGCAACAACTGCTGCGACTCCTGCTACTGCTGCTACTACTCCTGCTGTTGTTACTGCTGCTGCAGCTCCTGTTCCAGCCAAATGAATGGCTTGGCGCTGTTGCATGGCCATTAAGAGGACAAACGAACTGCGAACTGGAGGCGCGTGCAAAATGAAATGTGGCCAACATGTGCTGCAACACACGCAGCCCCCAGAGAGCAGACGACACACTCTCATGCGGAGTCATTGGTGGACACAGGTTGCAGCTGCCAATTTGCATAAATTTGGATCAGTGACAATTGACGTCCGCATACAGGGCAGAAATATTTTGTCTGCCTCTCACTGCCCTCGTCCTTGTCTCTGTCCCTCTCTCTGTCTCTCTCTTTACGCTCCTCTCACTAAATGCCACCAAACATTTGCAATTGTCGTTTAATTAGAAGCCAAATCGTTTGCTCTGCTTTTCAGGTAATTTGAATGCTAGCCTCCCCTCTCTCGCCCGCCCACTCTCTCTCTCTTTTATACTCTACTCAGGTGTTGTTACCACCGGCTGTCCAATTAAAATGTCATGTTTCTTCACGATGGCGCCAAACGTCTCTGACGGCAGCACATGATTCAGTTCTCTGTGGGCGTTGTCTGGTCATTGCAGCTGTCTCTGCTACCGCAGCACCTGGCTTAATTAGAGGTAATCGTGTCTATGACCCAGAGTCTAGCATTTGCAATTAGTGAGCGAATCTGCATATGATAAGTACGATTTTCGGATACACCTAATCTTTCACTCTTAAGTAGCTTTGTCAAACTGTCTTTCAATTTGGAGCAACAGCAAATCCTCTACAAGCGCCATAACCACCTCTAAGTAGATCTGTGATAACATCGATTAATCGTTTACTTGATGTTTGCTCCCATCGCTGGTTCGAGCCAGCGATGTTATTCATGGTACCATCTGTCTTTCAGAAATGTTTCAGAAGTGTTGATAGCTTAGCCTATTTCAGGCTAGATGTCGCCTGTTTAGCCTGTATCCTGTGGTCCAGCGCTATTTTTAACATATTTCTAGCATATTTTCGAGGTCATATAGAAATTTATGTTATAGCATTTTACTCCATTTAGCACAGTATTTGATAAGGAAATCATTTTTTACGGTGTACTAATATATTTAGTATAGTAGTAGAATATGTGTACAGATAATACATATGTATCAAAATAGAATTTCTTGAAATGATTAAAAAGAGAATGGTTTACCCTAATCCTGTTATTTATAATTTTTGGAATTTATTTTAATACATTTTTTATTCTTACAAATAATAAATGCAAATTTACATATTCAAAAAAAGAAAAAATTAAAATGAAATACATTTAAATATATTTTTGAAAAATATTTAAATATATTTTGAAAAATTTTTAAATATATTTTGAAAAATATTTTTAACAGAATTAATTTTTGCATTTAATATTTTAATAATTGTCAAATAAATATTCCCATTCTTACTTAACGTACAAGATCTCAAGCTTAAGATCTGGTTAGATTACCATAAGTTAAGAGTACATTTATATATTAACACGAAGTGTCTTCAAGGGTCTGTTATTACTATTGTTGTAGCGGCAGATGTTTCTCTGGTTTCATTCACACGAAGGCTTACAGGGTATTAGACGCACTTGGGGCAAGAGTGTGCGCTGTAAATGTTATTTATTTTAATTTCATTTTATTTAACTTTGCTTTCAGTTTGCTTTATTTACACGGCTGCTTAAAATTATTGTTTCAAAATCTGACAAATCCTTTGTTTTACTGCTTATTGGCAGTAAAAGTTTCGTGGCACAACTTTTAAGCTTGCTTAAGGCGGCGGACAGAGCGACAGCCAGAGCCAGAGATTTGGCTGCCAGAGCGTGTTTGGGACAGCTTTCATCATATACAGAAGTTTTGACTTGATGCTGCGCTGCCAGTTCCACACCCAGCCCCCGCTCCCCGCCCACGAGTCTTCCTAGCTGAGCTCCACAGGCACTATCAACGAGACAGCCACATCCAATTTACAGTTCATCATCCGAGCAGTGCGCGGCCTGCCTCGCGCAGGCCTTGTCGAACCGGCAGCTCCGTACGTAAATTTTGACAGTGCGGCTAATTGAGCCGCAAACAGTTTTGACATTTGCGACCGCGCGCGCCGCATTTAATTTATTTTAATTTGAAACGGTCACGCGGCGCGCGTTAGCCCGGCCTAATCCTGCGCTCTAGCCGCCCGCCCCGCCCACTGGCAGCCAGTTCAAAGTTGAGGCTGCAACTGAAACCGAAATGGAAACTTTTGCCAACTTGCTTATTAGGTCAACTTTGGCTGACAGCTCGTGACGTGGCCGGCCGCTGCAAGGAAAAGACAGATGAGCCAAGAGAGACAGAGACAGAGACAGATACACAGAGAAAGAGCGAGAGCGACTGATAGAGATTGAGGGAAAGCTAACCAAGAAGGGAATCAGAGAGCCAAAGCAAAACTATTTTTACAGCCGACTCGCTAACAAAGTATCCAATTTTTACGACGATGCATTAAATTAAAAAGTTTTCGAATGCTTCGCTATGTCCCCCAAGCCTGGCATCAATAATGCCCTAACCAAAATAAAAAGTCGAGGAATACAACGGATCTCTGCTTGACTTTGGCCTATGCCAAGCATTTCATTTCAGTCCATCATTTCAGCACTTTAGCTGTAGAGCATCCAGATGGCAGACTGTGCTCCGATTGCGGTCCTTCCGGCAACAACTTTGGTTGCTTTTAACGACTTTGCATTGGTTGCTTTTCTTCTCCTTCCTTTTCTGCTCTTTTTTTGCCAATGCGAAAAGGCCGCACATTGGGCAGGCCCGAGCTGGAGTCTCGTTTTGCTTTTATGGCTAACAACATATTCGCATTCCATTGCATTTGCACATCCTCCAAGTAGATCCACAGAACTTTTGGCTAATTGTTGCGCTCTGCATTTTTTACGGCACTTTGAAAGCCATTAATTCGCATTTTATGTACTTAATTAGTTTGCTGGGCGCAATTTTACGACGCACTTTCGAGCACTGACTCGTAAATTTTGATGATCGATTTGCATCGATGCGCAAAGTTTGAAGTGCCGAGTGCCCGCCGGCTCCTCCCACCCAAAAACTCTGAGAAGTTCTGAAGAGATAAGCCGACTCTCAACTTGCATTTTATAGCTCACACGTCGTACAATGGCTTGCTCGGGTAAGGAATTGAATTTCATGGGTCCCCGACATCAGAGTTCGGCTTAAGCCTATTTAAGGTTCTTAGCGCTTGGCAGCAGACGGGTCTAAGATCTAGTGGAAGTTGACCTTCTCAATTCTCGAGGATTACACAGACAGTTTAACATAATGTTAATTTACTCTTAAGCCCTTACAGGCAATCACAGTTGGCCATATGTCGATGGTGGTCTCCGTTGCCATTCAGTTGTGTGACATTTGTGCAATTGGCAGGGAATGAAGCGCTCTGGTTTTAGCTTGAATTTCAGATGAGATGCCGTGACGTGACGTGACGTGACGGGTCATCGGTAGCCCCTGTTAGCTATGCAGCCGAGCCGTCAGCAGGATCAACAACAGAGAGCGGAACAAAAAACACAACTGGAACGGAAAAGCGTTTTCATTGTTTGCTAAAACGCGCTAAAAGGCAGCGCAGCACAAGGCACGCACGCGCGTCCGAAACCCAGCGGGCGGTCTTTGTTGTCCAAATGCGTGGAGGAGAACAACAAAAAGAAGGAATTAAAAGAAAAAAGAGGTAATGACCAGAAGAGCTGCTAATGTGGCGATTGCTGCTGCCGCTGCTGCTGCTGCCGACGCATCGCTTCTGTTGAAGGCCACAGATGCGGCGTCCATTCCTATGATGTCTGTGACGGCGTCTGGTTGGGCTGAAGCCTCAGCTCCGCCAGCACGTTTATCGTTGCTGGCATTTGCATTTGGATTTGCATTCGCATTCGCAGTCGCATTGCCATGCAGAGCTTTGTTTCCTCGTCCAGCTAATTTGCCCACAAAGCGTAGCATTTGTTCGACCATGCGCCTTTGTCCATGTTGGCATCGGGCTTAGTAATTGTCCAGAGCCCCGACGACCACTTCTGCTGCCGTTGCCACAGACACAGCTACTCCTGCTCCTCCTGCTCTGGCGAGCTCTAATCAAGTTTTTATGCTGCACAATGTACATTGCACACATGCCAAAGTGATGCTCGTACATGGCGTCAATTACACGGCTTCCAATAGCCAATGCCCGGCTTCGACGACGACGACGACGACGACGGCGTTGTAGTGCCACATAAAACTCAATGGAACGCACAATTGGCACAAAATTAGCAGTTTACTGGAGATGGCCAATAGCTGGCATACCTGCGCTCAGATACTTATATTCTTTCGATTCAGTTCACAGAGTAAAATGCAAAGGAATATTTAAAAATTCATTTTTTATTGTGTCGTAGCAGTAAAATAATTTTGTATCATAGCTTGATGACCGGATGCCGTGTTAGATGAATTTAGATTCAGTTATTTTGTAATTTCATAGAAAGTCTTCTGCAGCATTGCACACTTCATCCTTTGACAGTCGTATACCCGTTATATAACAGTATATATCCATTGTATATCCACATATATGAGATAATGGTGTGTTTCATGATAAATATTTTGAATTTTTGACATTGACAGAAAGCATGTTAAAAGGCATGTGGATACATTTTAGAGTCAGCTTGGATGATTTTGTGGAATGTTGAAAATTCGTAGGCTTTTGTAATCAGAAATGTTCTGCAGCATTTTACTTAAAGTAAGGGAAAATATATTTGAGCTACTCCAGAGCCTGAGATCCAAGATAGGTTCATCTTCTTAAGATTTGAAATTGGAATTGTCAAGAACTTCTTAGCTATCCTCGCACTGGCCATAGTAAACTCCCATCTTAAATATAATATAATATCAAATATAATATAATTATGATATTTAATATATACTGATATAACTAATCATATTTTTTCTTGTTAATACATTTTTACGAAATCGGAGCGAACCGATTCATCAAAGTCTGCATACTAATCGCAAACTCCCATAACACTATATAATGATGTCGCATCCAAGAAATAGTCTTGAGATCCAGTCACAGCTAATGTCGCCCAACTCTAACAACCCAGTCGACTTGCCAAGCGAGCAGAAGCTACTCGTAAGTGCCGCTATTATCCAAAGTGAGGCTAATACAGCGGCAACAATCTCCAACCTGCAACGAGCAACGGGCAATGGGCAACGGGAAGCGTGCGACGTATTTCTCCATCGTTGTCAATCAGTAGAAATAGCCAGAAAATTGCATTATTAAAGTCAATGGGGCGTGACATTACTCCATCAGCGACAGGTTGTCAATGGCAGCCCGATGGCAATGAAAGGGCCAATGCCGAGGAATTTTATTGTATTCCATACACATACATACATACATACCTATTATAGGTACTCGACTTTTATCAGTCTCTGCAGTGGTTGAACTAACGGTTCAGCCGCTGCTGCTAAGCGGAACGATTGAAGTGGAACAACAATTGCTATCGATATTTTATCACGGGATAATTAAATATACTCTTTTACGCTGCGCTTGTTTTTATTTTGAATGTTGCTTCACCTGGGACCACCTGACACAAAGCAGCTACAAACACACACACACACGCACACACACACAAAACTGTTGATAAAAAAGAATGAAAAAAACATTTTAATTAATTGCATTGTGTGGCACTGCACATGGGAATTTACGTGCCTAGGCCACACGTATAAATATTTCAATGGCTTTAATTAACCAAAAATGTAGCAATTAATTGACTTTGCTGCTCAATTTAATTAATTTTTATTTAAATATATTTTGTTCTTCAACAAGGGCGCCAGGTAAGACTCGTTCACCTGCAGCACCGGCCAATTTAGCTATCTGGCCGTTAACCGATGTCAGCGCATTAATCAAAGGAAAAAATATGTGTTACAAAAAATCTTCCTGTTTTTAAGTGTTTAATAATTGATGTTACACATAGTCAATTAGCTTACGGGTCAAAAACATGAAATTCAATTTACGAACTGGAATAAAATAGTATGTATATGAAACTTTACTGTATAAATGTTAATTATACGCATGTATACATACACCAAAGTATGTTATCTGTTATTAATAAAACAAAAAGACAAAAACGATCTTCACAATATCGGAAATCAGTTTACGAACCATAAATATAATAAACAATTTGTGATACAGATCACGTGACCACAGTAAAAATGTAAAAAATGTTAATGTATGGAATGTATATTATAATGAATTTTTCTCAGATTTTAAATTGCGAACTGGCGCAGCTGGAAAATACCATAGCATCACATATGAGTCATAATGATATTACTTATATGATGATATTTCTTTATAGTATATATAACAATATTATATATAATATAATAATATTATTATAATATTATTTACTGTACTCCAGTAGTTCAGAAGTTGGAATTGAAAAGTTTAATATTAATATAATTGAATATATTTAAAAAAAAAAAAAATTAATTAAATAAGTTTTTAATTTATATATATATTGAATATATAAGTTATATTTTTCGTACAGAGATTCTATTTCACACTTAATTAGTGTAAAGCATATCACATACGTATGAATGTCCATTGAGTAGGCATAAGGTTCGACTGGCCCCATTTGTCTTTTTCGGGTGGACAGGCTAACATTTGTTACAGGCGGTGCCTTGTTAAAGTTCTACTTTTGCAGCATTAGCCCCCTTTTCGGCTCTTGTGCAGAGGTCAGGGGGCATGCTTGCGCAGTGCTTTGTTAAAGCTTGGAAAAGTGTCAACCGAAAGTGCGATTCTTGTTTGTGCACATTTTTAATTGTACCGGCGACAGGTGCAAGAGCAAAGGCTCTGCTGTTCACTTGACCCACAATGGTGAACGGACAAGCCTGGGTCTAGGCTTGAGTTTGTTGCAACACACACACACACACACACACACACACAGAGAAAGGTGAGCATTTTCTTGCGGCAGCCAAAAACAAACAAGCTGGCACCGCGACAGTGCATAAAGGTAAAGCGTACCAAGGACATTGCGAGTTAATGTAAACAGCTTAATTAAAAAATAAAACTCCGCTGCGCGCGTCACGTGCTTAAAACCGCATGCGTTTTGCTACATAACCTCAAAGTGCAACCAGGTGTGTGTGCCGGGTGGGCGTGCCATGCCAGGACGCCCACGTGACCGTCACTCTTTATTTGCTTAAATGCACGAAAGTGTTTTAATTTAATTTCTCGTCTTTTTGCACCGCGCAGCGCTTCGCACTTTTCCACTTTGGCGCAGCTCCTAATTAAAACGAAAGTAAATTTTCATCAGGCAGCGCATAAATTATTCTTAACCAAACGAGCGCTCATTAAAAATAATTCTTAAAGGCGTTTATTTTATTTTTATTTACACTTTTTTTTTTTTATATGCTCTCAGTGAGCGTACATCGCATATAGTTTTCGGCTGAAGTGCAGCCAAAAATTGAAAATTATTTGTTTCACAATTACTCTTGAAAGTCCCGCTAAGTCCTCGGTTCCGCCATCAGCTGCGCTTCAAGTGCATGTTGTTGTTTCTTTAGTCTCTTTTCCTTTCTTTTTTCCCTCTTTTTGTTCGCTCAAGTCAAACTTTTCTTTTAAATATTTACCATATTTACCCCATGTGCTGCAAAAGTTTTATGCACATTGTTGTTGGGTAAGAAGGGGGAGCTCCGAGCTCCGAGTTCCTTGAAGTGTGCTCCATCCGTACACACACGCAACTGACTTGCATTGAATAGGATACACACACACATACATATACACACTCTTAAACTCACACATCAATGGGGCAAGTAATTATAAAGTTTGATTGTTGCAACTTTGCTTTTAGACTTTGAATTATGGTCCTCGATATTCTTGTGCCCATTTGAGTATTTTTATGGGCCACTATTGATTTTTGTCGTCAATTGGTAAATGATTAAAATAAAAGCGTATAGAGTCGTCCACTGTCAAATGGAAAGTAGGTCAATTTGTAATTATGAATGTTTGTTCCTTACTTGTTCTTTAAGTGTTCTATATTTTATATTTGCAAATGAAGTACTGTCCGTGAGAGACCCAATACGAACATAAGCAGCTAAGAATTCATAAAGACGCTATGAACAATAACAGCTGATCATTAATGACTAATTGAGATATCCACCCCAAAGTCCCTCGTATCCAAGACGAGGTTAAGTCAAGATATTTAGAAATATATGTGTCAATAGGCTTCATAATAATAAGAATAATCAAAGACGTCCAAAAAGAGCTTACGTCCTGGACCTTTCTAATAGATAGACAGACAGTAGAGTGGATAAATATATTATAATAGGTGTCAGCAGCTTCCAACTGGAATCGTCCTAACTAGAGGCTAGTTCACTGACAATTGCAGGAGAACACAAGCAAGCAGACATCCACGCGCAGAGCTACATACTATGGAATGGGCATGGACATGGATAACCAAATCGTTTCTGACTGCTAGCCTTCCTTGGCCGCATTTCCACTGCAGGAGTCAGCGCTGCTGTATTCGGTATTTGAAGCCACCGAAGCACTGGTTCAGTATGGCTCCCTGTCCTTTATCTGGACTCCCCTCAATTGTTGTCTTGAGTAGCAGCTGCTTTACGCCTGCCACACTGAGATTCCTTTCCAGCTGCTCAGTGGTTTTGCATTTGCTCAGCCTCGTTTGCAACAAATTAAATAATCAATATGTAATACATATTCACTAGAACTCAAATAGAAATTGTAAGTAATAAATAATTAAAAGAAATTGTAAATATAATTATTTTTAGCAAAGGTAAATTAGCTTCCCTTTTATCAAATTGTGTCTGTCTATTGTGAATTCCAAACACCTCTTGGGATTTAGCTGTGCTCTTTGTATGTTTTTCAGCTAAGGAGCTGCTGCTTTCTTTTGCATTATGAAGGGATTAATTTAGTTGTATGAAACGCGCAAGAGAATTGCAATTAATTGCACATATCAAAGGCGCTGAATGAGCCTTTAATCGCCGAGCTGAGCTCGAGCTGTACTCAATTTGAGGTGTCAGAAAGCCTCTCGTTCAACGCACTTTGATTATGAGTGGCCCCAGCCCCAGCCCCAGCTCCAGACACACCTGTGTGAGGCAGCCTGGACACGCAGCAATGAAAGGCAACGAATGTCTCTTTAATAGTGTCTGTGCATTGTCGATGCGACAGCATCAAATGCAGACTGGCCCAGCCCAGACCAGACCAGCTTAAGCACTGCAGTCGCAGAGCGGTGACAACGCTGTCTGCGGTGGGGCGACCACACCTGCAAATTGAGCTGCGTGAAGACCGCAACGAGTGCGGGCGGGCGAGCAGTTGGCAAAATGAAGTCATAAAGTCGGATTCCGCTCGCTCATGCTGCACGAAGGCTGGTGATAACGCCGATGCTGATGATGCTGATGATGATGATGATGATGATGATGATGATGAGCATCATTTTGCTAACTAGTGGACAGCAGGTCGCATACATTTTTGGCCAACATACTGAGCTCATTTATTTTCCAGCAGCTGCTGACTTGCTGACCACAGCTCTCGCTTTCCCTCTCTCTCTTACTCTCTGGCTCTCTCTTTGGCCCACTCTGACACTTTTGTGAAACAATTTAAAAAGTCATTGTCATCAACAGGCGCAGGCTGCCAAGTTCGCGTTGCAAGTCCAGTCCTGTCGATGCCGTCGTTTGTTTGGCTTCCCATTAAAGCGGTCAGCTGCGCGTCCAAGTCGGAGAAGGAGTCGGAGTCGGAGTCGGAGTCTGAAACGAAAATGTCATTGCTGCAAATGAGCAAATGTTGCCTGCAACTGCAGCAGTCCGCATATCGAACGGGGTATCGAGAGTAGAGTATACGCCACGTAAGCCTCTACCAGCGAATCAGACTTGGACAACAATCGAAGTTCCTTGTTATTTTCCCCTATAGATTTGGAATGTCTTGAAATCGCTTTAGCTCCACTCAAACTTGTCATAGGATATGGGAAAGTTCGTCAGAGCGCTAGATAGATATAAGTATATACACAGAGTTATGCCAAGTTTGTGGGTTCTTGCCCACCCAAAACTTTCCTTCTTTGTGGCTCTATTCTGTTGTGTGGGCGTGGCGGGTGGAGGGGGCTAGTGGCGTGACATTGCAATTTTGAAAACAATTTCAAGTTTTTCGACACGCCCAACTTGTTGTCGCCGTCGCGTCCTTCTTTTCTCTACTCTCTTTTTGTATTTTTTTAAACTTTTTGTTTGTCCAAGTGCTTTCAGTTTAAAAACTTGACAGCAAATGATGTATGATATGGGAGCGTGTGGATTGCAGCTTAGCTGTCTTGCCAGAGTTTCCCTTATCCTTGCTGTGTGTGTGTGTGTGAGTGTGTGTGGCAGCCACAGAAACCACATATACTTTCAATATACAATTACGAACTACGCACAATAGAATTTAAAGTTTAGTCTTGCTGGGCTTTCATTCGCCCTGAAGATAATGCAGATGTTTATCGCAGACACCGAGTTTATGCCCTTTGAATGTTTTCGCAGTGCTCATTAAAGTTGTTACGCTGCTTAAATTCATTATTACTTGGTTGTGTGTGTGTGTGTGGGTGGGTAAAGTAAACTCGTCTGCTTTGCAGCTGCTGCCTTGGCTAAATTGCTCTGTGCAAAGCCACAAAATTTATTAAGCGTAAAATTAAAAGCATAAAATTGCATGCTTTAAATTCAAATGCAGCGGAGCAGCAGTAGCAGCAGCAGCAACCGCAGCCACAAAGTGTCGAAAGAAAGCATATCGCACAAAGTTCAAACAAAGCAGCGGCTAGTGGGGGATCTGGAGATGTGGTCGAGCAAGCTGGCGCAGTCTGCATCCTCCTCCTTGGCAGCCCATAGCCTTAGCTAACGCATACTAAATTCAACTTATCGACGGGCCGGCAGTGAAACGTGTTCCGATAAGCGACACGACTTGCCAGCCAGCCAGCTGACTTCGTGTGCTCCTCACCATTTTTCTCCTTCACCTGAGGAAATAACTTGCGCGCCAGCTGATATGTAAGATACGCCGAGATATATTGACTTGACTCGACTTGACTTGGAAGCAAATTGCTCGCCAGCATAAATGCGCTTATGCAGCCCAATCGTCTAGCTATTTATATCATTGTCATAAATTTATGACTCATTACTGTGATAGCTGCGGGAGAAAGCCAGAACCTGGACTCTAGTCAAAGACTCTTAATGCCAGCTAAATTATATTTTAGTCTAGTATTTATGTAGCCTTTAAATGACAATTGCTATGTAGTGATGTACTATGGGCGAAAAGCCCGAAAAGCTCGAGTTGTAAACTTTTGTATGAGCAATATTACAATAATGATCAAAATATATAATATGTTAATTTTTCGTTTTTTGTTTAATGTAACTACGACTTATTTATTCTTTTATACTCGATTAAAATTTATTTACAAACAAATAATATGATTAACTTTAATTTAGGATATTTATCATTTATGGTGCCTGAATAGATTACGTCCATATAGGGAGGTGTCACGGAAGACAGGTGTTTGTGAGGATTTGAGTGTGAGGGTAGAAAATTGCGGAGCAGTTGCCGAGGATGTGGTTGATGCTAATATTTGTTGTGGTGAGATAGTTGGGGCTAGGTAGGATTACGTTAATCTTGAGTACTTTACTTTCGGAATGCATCAGAAATATGCAATATATAAAAGAGAATCATTAATTGGCAATTAATTGAATTTTTTACAATAAATATAAAGATTCTAAATGTGGCCCTCATAAAATTTCTTTTACTAGGTTTATATATATGTATCCTTATATTCAATAATTAAAGAATATTTAAACTCTATACCTAAGCACCCGTCATTTAGTTCCTATGAATATATATATTCCCACACGTAAATTTTAAACAAATCGTTCTATATCTGTTTCTTAACTGAAGCAGTTAAGGTAAAAAACTCAATAATATCTTAGATGCTCAGAGTAAACCAGCTCACCCTATGCGAGTATATCCAACTCAATAGGTATATGGCTGCGATTGCAGCCCACTTGGAGCTGTCCACTTGTGGGCAGCTCTCAGCTAGCTGATTGAGCTATCATGTCCATCGGGCAGGCACCTGCCTGGCCTGCTTCTCAGCTGTGCTTCCCCCCTCGCTGCATTTAGCTTTAGGAATTCATGAGCAGCGTCGCCGGCTTATCAACAGCAAAACAAAGTTAGCTCGAGGGGCAGCCCCGGGGCTGAGTGCAGCAACACATCTTGCACTTTGCAGTTTCTTGTTTTTCCCATTTTTCCCATTATCTTTTCGTTTTTTTGCTTGCTCCTCTCACTAACACAAGTTTGCTGTTGAGTGGAGCAGGCGGGCGCCATCTGGCACTGGGCTCATTATCGTGCGGATTATGAGCGCCTCAAATTCCAAGAGCTGCCATCATCTCCGCTGAAACAATTCAATTTCAACAACAAAATTTATTCGCATATATTTTTTATACACCTCATATTGAAATTAGGCGTGAGTCGCTTTCTGATGTAGTGGTTGGACGCCATCGACGATGTCGTAGACACCACTGCCAACATGGAACTCGGGATGCGTGTTGAGCACATCCAAGCGTAGTATTTTGTACGTGGATATCAGCCAATGGCCGGCACGCACTGTGCACGGCAGGGAGTAATCTCGCCTGAAGCGCACGAAAAATTCCGCACAGATAATGGGATTGGGGACGAATATGTGGCTGGTGTCCGCACACTGAGCCACAAGATTCTGCATCCGTTGCATCTCTTGTTTCGATACAAAATCGTTGGTACGCCGGCACGCCAAGAAGATCATATCGATGAAGGCGAACTTGTGATCGTAGTGCTGCAGGCGCTGAATCTTCAGGGGAATGGCCCGGCGAATGTGGCGCTTGTCAAAGACCATCAGCTTGGCGGGGCTGGCATTGGACCCGATCAGATCGTGCCTGATCTGCTTGTATCCCATCGGGGTCGTGCAGCGCTTGATGTAGCCCTCGTGTTGCTCCACAATAAACTTGGTGATCAGCACCAGCGCCTGCTTCGCATTGTCCACAAATTGCAGTTCGGCAAAGCGCCAATCCCAGAGTAATTTCAGTATCCATAAGTTTAATTTAGTACTAAACATCATCCAAGGACTGTATAAATAAACCATCAAAGGCAACGAAATCGGTCGATCTCGGTCCTGGGCGCGCTCCAGATTGAGATGTAGCGACCACTTGCCTTTGCTTCCCGATGTGATGCCAGAGTTGCCCGAAGTCTTACGCACTCTGTGGCCACTGAAAACCGGTCGAAATAGTACATGGGTTGTCGCTGGATGTAGTCTGTGCCGCTGAAGGATTCCATGGGCATGAGTTAATCGGGCGAATCCAAATTTCATTGGCGGCCTGACCGACATATTCCCATAACTTTTAAGGATTCGTTAATTTCGAAATTTTGGTGACTCGTTTGTCCTAAATACAAAAAAAATATTTAATTTTTGTTTGCTGTGACTGAAAAATCACTGACGTCTGCCAGCAGAGCTCTCGAGACTCTTATGCAAAGCCCGTCACCGAAATGGCATAATCAGGTTAACGAATCGTCTGCCGTCTTGAATTGGCCTTTGTTAGGCGATGCAGCCATGCACATCCATGCGATTTAACAACAATGAGCTCTAATTGTGGCAGCGTGTAGATAATCGACTCACCTGCTCAGCTCGGGCCCCGCTCTGATTGATGCTGGCTGCTGGAGTCTCTAAGGACCTTTGTGAGCGAGCACTCGTATGATTCGTATGCAGCAATGGCAATCTGCAATTATCGAACGTATTAGCAAATGGAAAACATTTGTAACGCCCCCTGGCACACACCCTCCTCCTTTCAAGATGCGCACACATATTCATAGTTGCATTCTCCGCCGTATAATTCTATTTGCTTCTGCGTGGGTGTGTGTGTGTGTGTGTGTGTGTATGTGTGTGTGTGCGTGTGCTCACTTGAGCTCTAACTAACTGAATGCAAACAATGGCAAACGAGAAGCAGACAGACACGCCCACTTTGCCACCGCCCGAAGACATGTTTACAAACTTATTTCATTTGGGTTAATTGCTTCGCAATTGCCCTCAAATTTGCATACAACCTAAGTAATGCAGTCTAATGTCGATTTCAATTATTGCACAACTTTGAATGGAATATGCTAAGAAGATATGCCATTATCTATGCACAAGGCTGCCGGAATGCAGGGATGCATGTTGGCTGATGTCGTTTTCAGCTAAGTTAATAAAGCGGAACAATGGACAGACAATAGGAGTCAAATTGCTTTGGGAAAGCATAAAACATTCCTCCATACGTGCGCAGCGCATGCTCAGGTCTGGCCTTCGGTTTTAGTTAAATTTTCAATAAACTGCTCTTTATACCAGAGCAACTGAGGAGAAAAAAAAAGCACAATAATAACATTGTCTGGCCATAAATGTTTACTGTCATGTTTGAGTCTAATACAATTTATCACATAAACTGCAAACAGTAAAACTATGCCCAAAATATATTTGTGGAGCAGGCGTAGCCATACATAAATGCATAAACCGAAAGGAGGATTCACAATGCAGGCAGCTCTCATGCCAGAAAAATGAAAATATTTTGCTGAAATCACAGTGCCATACAAATCCCCATATAATCTCCCCCTAGAGCGAAACAGCCATCATAGAGCAGCTAAAGTATCGCAATAAAATATGTTAAGTAAATACGGAAAAGCAGATGGGACAACGAGCCAAAGAGAGACAGGCAGACAGACAGAGAGAGATAAAGAGATAGAGAGAGAAAGAGAGAGAGAGAGATACACACACAGACTAAACAATAAGCCAAAAAGTACGCTTGATTAAGTTTAACTTCCGGTTTGTTATAAATTGAGCATTTATGTGGGATTTGTTTGCGAAAACAGTTTCTACTTTGTTGGGCAAAACAAATGTTTACCAGCCGGGCCCATCGAGCTGCCAAAAACTAAAGGCATATTGCCACCTAATACGCTCAGCGAGCGCACACGCTCATATGTCTATTTCCGGCGGAAGTGGTGAATAAAACATGAAACGAAATAAAATCAAAAGGCAACAACAGTGAATGCCAGTTGCCAGCTGCCAGCTGCCAGATGCCGGACTGCCCAGGCTGCCAGGCTGCCAGGCTGGTGGCCTTGCTAAGTAGACGAGTAGCTGGAGTTGTGGCAAGCGGCGAAAACCATATTCAGTGGCCAAAACTGAACTTCCGTTTGACTTGCCGTTCGCTCAATAAGTCTGGCATTGACTAAAATAAATCCTAACGTTCGAATCGTACTGAACAACAAATTAAATTGCAAAACATATCTCGTCTGCATAGTTGCTATCAATTCGACTTTTGGTTTTTTTCGGTTTGCTGCCGCCCTGACAGCTGGCAAGTGGGCAAGGCATTTAATATCCGTAAATGAAGATACTCAATTTCCCTATGACAAAACTAGGAAATAGGCAAGAGACAACAGGCGAGCCTGGCCCAGCCACAAGATACGAGAGCCAGATACAGTTCCCATTTAATGACAACTCACTCAGCCTCTTGCCCAGGTGCTGGCCCAGTTACCTGTGCACTCGACAAATTCTTTGTGATGTCGTTTACTCTGAATATTATGAAAGGCAATTTTAGGGCAAATATTAGAAGAACAGAAATAATATTAGAGAACAGAGATGTCATGGCAAATAACAAGAAAAAAGAGAAATAATATGCTAGAGTTAATAGTGTAATTTTTCAGCTCATCCAGGCATTTTAATACTGCAAACCCATTGAAAATGAGAAACTGAGGTGTATTGTATTGTATTGGTATTGTCCATTCAATATGGTCTGTCAATCCACTCTACCGTCCGTTTGTCTGTCAGTTCATATGAGCGCAGGGATCTCGTAGCCCATAAATGATGGCAACTTGAAATTGTAAATATAATATCTTTATATGATTATGAAACTTATTCAATTGCTTTTACTTCGTATGTTCACTTTGATAGATTTTGAAAAATACGATACCATGCGCCTAAAACTCCAGCAAAATGTATGTAAACGTATCTATGTGTATGTATATAAGTACATATAAATGAATATATGTATGTATATATGCACATATGTACGATGTATGTACATATATAGTAAACGTATAATGAGTACAATTTCAGTTCTTTAAGGGTTCAAGGTATCGCCTAATCCAGTAGTCCCCACTAGAGCACTCTTAAATGTTTATGCTGTGACGGTTTTTAAGAAACTAAAACTGGGCATATCAAAATGCCAAAGCTAAGTTAATTATGTATGCTACCTGGACTGCTCCCCAGAGCATTTATTTTTTATACAAAATGAAATCGCTGCGTAAGCCCAAGGCAAAGTTTACTTAGCCATGGCTAGCACAACTGCCTTGAAATCCATGTAATCTTTATTTGCAGGTCAAGAGCTGTTGGCCAACAAGGAAGCAAAGCAGTTGGATTTGCTGCCAACCGAGAGCTATTTATGCAACTGAATAAACTTGGGGCTTTGCTGTTGAAATGCATTTAATTCGGAAAGTGCACAGAGGTTTATGGCTCTGCTAATCGCCAGTTATATTAACAATCTGGTCAACCGCAAATTATTAGGAATTGCGAGAATTGTGTCAAGTAAGCCGTAGCGAGGATAAAGCTCTCAGCAAGACAATATGTAAATGTTGCTAGGCAAATATTTATTGTTTTGCTGTGTGCCGAGGCTATTTAAATGCCAACTCCTGCTGGCACTGCCAAGCTGCAGGAGAGTCTTTAACGCTGTCGGGGACGACAGCAGTTGTACGAACAACACTGTCCATTGCAGTTGGATACCCCTGGAAAATTCATGCGGTTATTGTAGCCCCGCATATTGCACATTCGCCAATAGCCGGAACAACAATAGCCGCAGGCATTCGTCCACTGCGGTCCCCTGAAGCAGTTGTTAAGCTGGGCGACATCTTCAGCTTCTTCGCTCTCTTCTGTCTGGAGCTCAGCATTGTTATTGTCCGCCAATTCCATTTCAGATAAGGAGTCAACATATAGGGAGTTAGCTCGAGTTCCATCTGCATCGACTTTCTCTTCCTCGGTTGATTTATAAACGCGAGTTTTGATCTTTGCTTGCCCTGAATTGTTCCCTGAATCTTCATTATTTTGATTTAGACCAAATTCTTGTAATCCTGCGTTGTTGACATCCTGATGCAGCAAAGCTTTCTGTTCAACTGCGATATCATTAAAACGAAAATCTGATTGATGTCTTGGAGACGCAGCCTTTTCCTCATCGGTCTTGGGCTCTTCATTGAAATTACTATTAGATGGATCTTTTGAAGATTTTGTTGAAGCCCTCTTTGCTTCATTACTTGTTCCTTCATACTTGTCAGAAACTTGGGATTGATACCTTGCAGATGAGTTCTCTGACATCCGTCTTTCCTCCCCACTGGCAGATACTTGGGACTGACGCTTTGGAGATGATTTCTCTGAATTCCTTCTTTCTTCCCGACTGGTAGAATCTTGGGATTGTCCTCTTGGAGATGATTTTTCAGAAATCCTCTTTTCTTCCCCAGTGGAAGAAACTTGGCATTCGCCTATTGGAGATGATTTCTCGGAAATCCTCTTTTCTTCCCCAGTGAAAGAAGCTTGTGATTGGCCTCTTGGAGATGATTTCTCGGAAATCCTCCTTTCTTCCCCATTGGGGGAATCTTGGGTTTGCCCTCTTGGAGATGATTTCCCGGAAATTCTCCTTTCTTCCCCAGTGGAAGAAACTTGGGATTGGCCTATTGGAGATGATTTCTCGGAAATCCTCTTTTCTTCCCCAGTGGAAGAAACTTGGGATTGGCCTATTGGAGATGATTTCTCGGAAATCCTTCTTTCTTCCCCATTAGGGGAATCTTGGGTTTGCCCTCTTGGAGATGATTTCTCGGAAATCCTCTTTTCTTCCCCAGTGGAAGAAACTGGGGATTGGCCTATTGGAGATGATTTCTCGGAAATCCTCTTTTCTTCCCCAGTGGAAGAAGCTTGTGATTGACCTCTTGCAGATGATTTCTCGGAAATCCTCCTTTCTTCCCCATTGGGGGAATCTTGGGTTTGCCCTCTTGGAGATGATTTCCCGGAAATTCTCCTTTCTTCCCCAGTGGAAGAAACTGGGGATTGGCCTATTGGAGATGATTTCTCGGAAATCCTCTTTTCTTCCCCAGTGGAAAAAGCTTGTGATTGGCCTCTTGGAGATGATTTCTCGGAAATCCTTCTTTCTTCCCCATTAGGGGAATCTTGGGTTTGCCCTCTTGGAGATGATTTCTCGGAATTCCTCTTTTCTTCCCCAGTGGAAGAAACTTGGGATTGACCTCTTGCAGATGATTTCACTGAAGTCCGCCTTGTTTCCCTACAGCAAGCAACTTGGGATTGACCCCTTGGAGATGCATTTTCAGAAGGTTTTCTTGATTTCGAATCCATTGAATCGGTATTGGGAGCATTCGTGGATGGACCTCTTGTCTTTGGGTCCATCATTTCCTCGGTTATTGAGTTTGATTTATTTGCTACTCCCTGCACTAACTGACCGGCAACTAAATAATCACAACAAATATTCTGATTTTGAATTGCTGTAGCTGAAGCTGTTATTTGCCTTAACATTTCCTGTTTTTGTTCGTTTCTTAAATGGTCATTAGATTGACATTCTGAGCCTTCTGATTGCTGGTCGGTAATTAAAATACCAGTATTATAATTAACTGAGATATTTTGGGATAAACCTGACTGCTGTATAGGCTGACTTTTAAGATTCTTTTTTAGTCCGTCTACTACTTCGCTGTTGGCCTGTTTCCTTTTATGATGAATTGGACAATGTCTAATGCTGTGACCCGGAAGTCTCGCTGATTTTATATCTTTCCATTTTCTGTGGCTTTCGTTGCAAAAACTGTCTACTTTTCCTCCTCCACTCCTCGGCGACTTTTCCGCAGAATGCGTTGATCCTTCGATTGCTGAAACACGAGATCTAAAGCTAAGTCCCGATTTCATGCCTATTGCCGGCTTCTCTGAGGATCGACGATGAGTGGACAAGCGCGAGGAGCGTTGGGACGTTGAGGGGGTGCGGGGCTTCGACGAAGACACCAGTTCAATGTGACCCTGTCGTGTTTCTTTTCCCTTATGTACAGACTTTGATTGAGTTTCTATTTTTTTGTACACTCTTCCATCAGTGGTTTCATCCGAATAGTTTGTATTTAGCGACATGATATCCATACTGCCTGACTTGACGATCTGTTTGCTCACAGATTGCTCCAGCTTGATGCCATGAACCAAATTCAGATTATCATACTTGATGTCCGACGTTGTTTTCTTATGTACAGTTTCCGTTGAGCCGGAGGGCCTTATAACTTTGTATTCAACATATTCCTCCTCTTTGACAATACGACTGATGTCTGGAAATTGCGTTGTCTTATTTTCTAAGATTATATCATTGGTCTGAATCGCTTTTCCCTTCATCAGGGGACATTTACTTTTTCTCTTAACAGCCACGCGCTGATTCAGTAATTTAGAATCGTAATTTGAATTGATAATCGGATTGGATAGAGCACAGCATGGTATCGCCTCAATGGGCTTATATCTCAATGGCTTGCATACTTGAATAAACCTCGCCGGCTTTTTGGCAAGGCGGCTCTGATTTCCCCGCACGGTGGGCAGCGGCATCTCCGCTGAGGACAATCAACAGGATCAGGAACAATCAATAGATGCGCTGCTCAAGCACACATTTCTACACTTAGAATTTTTGACCAAGACGAACGAACATTCGTGTAGAGGTTTTACTACCCTGAAAACCAAAATGAAATGTAACTCAAGGCATTTGGCCGAGAGAGTTTAGCAGCCTTTGAGCGAACAGTTTAGAAATATCAATCAGAATTTGTATTATTCGTATGTAATTAAGAGTTGTGTATGTTCTGAGAAAATCATTTGCTTTTATTTTTTTTAAGTAGTCCATGTTCAGTAAATACTGGTGAAATTATAGTTGTTTTTTTTTTTTTTTTTTTCTTTCATCCTTGTGTTAAATTGAACGTTTGCAAAATTATGCGTATTAATTTAATGCAAAATGGGGCGACATGACTTTTTAAAGAAATTGGAGGAGTTCCAAAAGAAACTTGATGTGCCCAAATGGTATTTGGGCCTATCGGACTACCAGGAGCGAACCGTCTTGGAGCTTTGCAACGATCTGCGCGATGACTTCGAGCAGGGCACTTGCTATCGCGTGGAAAAGAGCTTGATGCGTCTGGGCCTCAGTCCGCTTATTACCAAGAAGAAGATTCGCACGATGGTGGTACTGAGTCGTGGCAATGATCTAGCATTCCTCTTCTTCATTCTCGAGGGCTACTATCTGAGCTGTCGCAAAAACGGTGAATACACCACCAACGAGAAGCTGCTGATGATGGCACTGTCGAAAATAGACCTGCTGCCAACCCTACGTGAGCTGGATCGCATCCTGCCACCGCCTCAGCTGAGTGAGTTGGAATTGAAGCGCCAGCACCCCAGCTACAATCAGCCGAGACCCTCTAAGGACGTGGTGCATGAACGACGCTCAACGAAGAAAGTCACAGTTAGTCGTTCGACCAAGTCTCCATACTTCCAGCGCCAGCCGAGGCCCAAGGAAATCGTCGTTAAATACATAAGTAAGCCGCCCAATTTGGTGGCCACTTTCCCATTCTGGCGCTTGGATAAGCCGCCCAATTATGGTAGGAAAACGGAGCCGCCGTGGTTCGCCGAGTACAACCTAAATCCGGTGGGTCGACTCGTCAAGAGTATTGTGGGTGAAGCGGTGGACAAGTATTTCAATCATCTGAACCACATCAAATACCTCGAGCGCAGAGCCAGGTTCAGCCGCAGGGCGGCAGCTGCCCTGGAAAGAGCCCTAACTGACAACAGCGATGAGCCACAGATGTGCACCTACCACAAATTCGCAGTTGGGGAAACGCAGCTGGTCAAGGACGAGATGACGGTGATGGCTCGCAACCGCTGCCTAGAGCTGATGGACGTGACGTTACCCTATCGCCAGATACGCCAAAAGCGCATTATAGCTCAGCTGGAGCGCGACATTGACGATTGCATGAAACGCTATGCGTTGAAAATGGAAAGCACAACGGTGCACACGATTGAAAAGACCGACTGCGTGCTGTGCCAGGAGCAACGTGTAGATCTGCCCGCAGCCAAGCCGCAGGAGCAAAAAGGACGCGCCCTTATTGGGGACGGGCTGCACTTGGCACACACGGAGGTAACCGACAAGTGTATTGGAAAACGGCTCACAGGCGGTGGGTTGATTAAGGAGCCAGTCGAGTTTGAGCCTCCAGCGGATCCGTGCCCGAACTCGGGTATTAACGCCGAGCTGATCCCAGAAAATGACCCGATGCCATGCTTCGCGCCAAAGGGCAAGAGCCAGCACCGCATATCCTTTCTGCTGGATGACAGCAAGCTGAAGAGTCTGCGAAAGAATCGCAAGGAGTCCTCTGTGGAGGTGCGCTTTCAGGGCAAGCAGACCAAGAAGTCGTTTTTCGTGGCACCCACCGACCACAAGCCCTATCAATTCAAGTACAAGCGCATTTTCAAATCGGGCCAGGAGAAGCCGCAGGACATTAAGAAGGTGATCGCCAAGGCCTTCGTGAATGCCCTGGATAGGGGCGATGAAATGCCGGCTCCCCTATGCAAGAAAGCGTCCGTCACATCCGATGAAGATATCGAAAAAATGGAAAAAGAGATCAATGGCGTTCGTCTGACGGACAGCTGCGCCTCCACTGGCGATACCAGCGAGCACAGCATTCGCAGTCACGAGAACCACCGAGCCGACATCGTGGACGCCGTGGTGCGCTGCGCCAAGGAAATTTGGATGAAGGGCGTCAATGTGAAGCGTGCCGAAATGGAGGCCAAGGAAGACGATGACAAAAAGAAGGCCCAGGAGGCAGCGGTACTCAGCTATGAGGTGGAGAAATTCAATCCAGATGATCCGGAGCTCATGAGTCGTCTGCTCAAGGATGGACTGGACCAGCTCAAGAAAAACCAACGATTCGTCCTGGCATCCCTGCCTGACGCTCACAAGCTGCCCGTGCTGCAGGAGTGGATAAAGCGACGCTACGGCAAGCAATATACCGAGGACGAGATCCAGAAGAACCTGCTCGAATCGATCAAAATATTTGAGCTGATTACCATGCTGCAGGCCAATCCGCCGCCGGCTGACTTGCTGGGCATGGACAAGCTGCCGCCGAGCAAGGAGAACTTCGGCTACTGCAAGCAGGCCAAGGCCCTGGTAAGTAACTGCACTGAAGCGCCTCCGCTGTGCCCACTCACCCACTCACCCATTCACTCCTCCCGTTCCCGTGCAGGCCGCCAAGGTGAGGATGAACTACTACAGTCAGCTGAACGACATGTACATGAGTCACATGGGTGCCTGCTGGTACGCCATGGGCAACTACTTGTGCCGCAGCGGACCGCCGCGGAAGACTTTCTACGCCTACATGTCGGCCAATACTCGGGACATAATGCGCAACAAGGTGTGGAACGGCGAATTCAGAAACATACGACGGTTCCGGGACAACTACAAGGAGACCCACAAAACATAGAATAGGCTAATAATAAGAGGAAACATAAATTTATTGACAGTGAAAATCTCAAAGACTATAGTTAAGCAATAAAAGTTTGTGCTAAATAAAATCAATAGTTTCTCTTCACGCGCGGTATGCGCTTGCCGGTGACGCCTCTGCTGGCCATGTAGGCCATGATGGAGCGCTTTGTGCTGGGCTTCAGCTCGCACACGTCGAACTCGATAACCTTGTAGCCATTCCCGAAAGTAATGCCCTCCATCTGGTGGACCATGTGTATGACGTTCAACAGCATGATGCCCTCCAATTGCTGCACTCTGGCATGCAATTCCAAGTCCTCTTCGGAGGCCGTCCGCGGCGCGGACTCCTGCTTCCGCAGAGGGATAGACTGTGCCTGGCGCATTTGGTTATTGTACTCGGCAAGGACTGCGGTGTTGTTTTTGGAATGAGATGACATAGTGATGTCTTCGCTTTGCTCTTTGCTTTTGTCTTCGCTTTGGTCTTCGCTTTGCTCTTCGCTTTGCTCTTCGCTTTGCTCTTCGCTTTGCTCTTCGCTTTGCTCTTCGTTTTGCTCTTCGCTTTGCTCTTCGCTTTGCTCTTCGCTTTGCTCTTCGCTTTGGTCTTCGCTTTGCTCTTCGCTTTGGTCTTCGCTTTGGTCTTCGCTTTGGTCTTCACTTTGCTCATCACTTTGCTCTAGGCTTTGCATTAATTTGACGCGTTCGCATTCGTAACACTTTCTACTTTCGTTGGGTGTACAGGTCTTCGGCACCTTGGAAAACATATCCTCAAATATGACCTGCAACTTCCTGGCCATATCGTAGCACAAGTGGCCGGGACTTGTGTATAGATAGGCATTGTAGAATATGAGGCGCACATCACAAGCGAAATCGAAGGCGCTTGAGTAAAAATTCGAATTGAGGCGGTATCTGACGGTCGACAGATCCATCGGGCACTTCACAACGTTATGGTAGTCGTACAGGCCCAGAAATTCGGCATCAATGGGCTCGTAGAATATCCAGGCCAATTCTTTGTACTTCTTGGAGAACATGCTTCTGATTATCGCCTTACATGCGATAATATCCGGCTTCGGCTTGTTGCCCCAATTCACTGCTGGGCATATGCTAGACATCTCGGATATATAAAATAAAATTAGGAAACTGAAATAATATGTAGCTAATCTTTAGCTCAATAGACTCACAATGCCATTTGACTTGAAATTCTCTGCGTTCCCCTGAAGTATATGAACTAGTTCAAGTCAGCTGACTCAGAACAATGACAAATATATAAAAAGCTTTCTTCTTCTTCTAAAATTGTCGTTTTCAAAATATGCCTACATACACTTGACTAAATAAGTATGCGTTCAAGCTCTATTTAACAAAGGTTGTTTGCAAAAGAAAGGAATTTAAAGCTAAACCTAATTTTTTAATAAATAACTAAAAATCATTTAGTATTAATTTTCTTTATTTTATTAGAATTTTTTATTTATTTATCTTTATTACTATTATTTATATAAAAGCAACAGATTTACCAGAAAAGCACAAAAGGGATTAAGTTTAATAATTCCTATTATAATATATTTACTTATTTGCTAAATTTATACAGATATTCAATAAAAAAAGAAAAAATAGGAATGCGTGTAATAAAAATTTCAAATACCACTGCCTTTTAATGGTGAATCAGTAAATGAAAAATACAATTTTCTTCTTACAAAATTTGTATTTCAAAATATGGATACATACAAAACTACATAGTTTTTGCAAATGATTAACAATAAACATAACATTCCATTAGATGGCCGGCGGCACGGTAAATATGTTGAATCTACAAATTTTGTACACTGAGACCAGCCAACGATTCGTATGGTTCTGCAGCTCGACTCCAGCGAGCTCTTCAGCATTCGAATAGTTTCGCCTGAATCGCATGAAAAGCTCAATGAACACATAGGGCAACTGAGAGGCGGGATCCTCCAGCTGCAGCTTGAGCTCCGGCTCCATATCGATCATCGCATTTTTCATGGTCTCCAGATCCGAGCTCTCACAGTCCGCCACGTGGCGCAGTCCGACAAAAACCACATCGATCACAGCATACCTTAACCCCAGTATGTTGTACAGATGCACATTAATGGGAACTGCCTGGCGAATGTCCTGCTGGCGGAATCGCAGCAACTCTGAAAACGATTTGTGCGGAAAGTTGACCGCCTCGTTGGCCATTTGGTAGTATACATTCGAGGACGAGAACTGATCAATGCTCTTCATATCGCGCATGCGTATGATGTCCGTCAGCGAGACGGCTGCCCTCTTCGACTCCTCGACAAAGTCGTGCTCCTTGAAGTTGCGATCCCACGTCCACTTCAGCTTCCACATGCGCAGCTTGCTCATGTAGTACTTCAAGGGGCTGTACTTGAATACGATCTGGGGCACTACCACCTTGCTGTTTACCTTCACCTTGGGCGCATCCGGCTTTGGGGGCAAGATGAAGCACCTCTGCTGATGCTGGCACACATTGAGCGATTCCCGTTTAGCAGCGATAGCCCGCACCACGCTAGACCAATTACGCAACAATTTCGTACACATTTCGTCCTCAACCTTTATTTTCAATTGATTTCGAAATTTAATTTTGAAATGACAATGTAGACAAGACCTGACCTACTACGTCGAGAAGGCTGACAATGAACTACAAATCAAGTTAAGTGGGTTAAAATAAGCACTAACATGGTGACACCAAAATTTATTTGCGACAGAAAACGAAACGCCCTTCTCCTTTTTTTTTTAGACTGTTCACATTCACAGCGCATACATGCAGACTTTTCTCAGTTCCTCCTCCTTGCCCTTTGTGGAATTGAGTCCATTCCTTTCGGGCTCGTAAAACTCTTTGACAATAGCCTCGACCATTTCGTTGAGTGTATTGTTTAGAGCAGTCCACGACTTATTCTCCGGCTCCCCGCACATTTCGGCATAATACGTGATCTTGGGCTGAGCTCTACTGGCTTTCAACGTTATCACAAATCCATTGCTGAAGCTGAACGTTATCATCTGGTTGGATTTACTAGATGGTAGAGTCGCCTTGTCATCGTCCGTGCTGCTATCGTAGCCCGTCGTCAGATCACGCACGCTCTCAATCTCATATTCGCCGTTCAGGATGCTCGTCGGATACGTATCCTTCCGGCCATCGTCGAAGGTGCGCAGGCGATGGAAGATATTGTTGATAATGCGTTCGTTGTCGAAAACGTGATAGGACACTTGGCTAGTGTGATATCCGTAATTATCGTATATTTCGTCCAGTTTGTCCTGCAATTTCATGTCCTTTTCCGATCGAAGGTATGATGCCATTGAGGCCAAGTGGGCCGCAGCACTTATGCCATCCTTGTCGAGCACATTTGTGGAGAGCATGTAGCCGAAAGCTTCATCGAAGGCAAACAGCACATTCCGTCCTTTGCCCTCCTCTTCGAGCACCTTATTACAGATCCATTTAAAGCCGTTCAGGGTCTCATGGAACGAGAATCCCTCGACCTCCGCCATCGACTTCAGTATCTTGGAGCTGAGAGTGCTCGAGATCATGACGCAGTTGGATGCGTTGGGCTCTTCCTCGCTCATCACATAGTTCTCCCAGGCCCACCAGCCGAGCAGGGCGCCCAGCTCGTTGCTGCTAAAGACTCGATATTTTCGCTTGACCACCTCGGCTGCGGCCATGCAACCGGCAACCGGATCGTTGATCAAGATAAGGTCAGCGTTATTGATGGTCGCCCGTCGCGTAGCCAGGAAGAGTGCATCATCCGGTATCGGCGTGTCTGGGAAGTCTGGATTGGGGGTGACCTGCTCCAGCACAGGTATGACTGGATCGAACTCGATAGCCTTGAATGCCAGCTCAATGTACGGATAACCAACGCCATGCATCGCCGTATAGATGAAATTCAGAGGATATTTTTCACAGTCCTCCAGAAATGTACTGAGCTGTGACTTGAGTGATTCGTAATAGGCCTCAACGATTTGTTTGTACGGATTACTCAGTAATTCGGTAGCGCCTAGAGCTTCCTGATTCCAGGAATCTTCTGCAGGCTCCAGATTCTGACGAATACAACGCTGAATGCCCGTGTCGTGAGGTGATGTGACTGGAGCTCCGTTTGACCAATAAATCTGGAGATCAAAGAAAGGGCCAGAGGAAGGAAGAGTAAGAAGACGACAATGGGAACAGATAGAGACAGACATACTTTAAGGCCGTTGATATTCTTGGGGTAGTGGCAGCCTGTTACCATTATGCCTGCTAGACAATCTAGCTCGAAAATTGTGAACGGCACAAAGGGCGTAGCGATATAGTTCCCGAATAGGTGTACCCGGAAATTGTTGTTCAGGAACACAATAGAACACAACTCCGCAAAGAGTTTGCTATTGTAGCGCGCATCGTATCCGATGACCACGCCTTGCTCAGACCACATGCTCTCATCCGGATATTCCTGCTTCAGATAGGCGCATAATCCTTGAGCAGTCCTTCGGAGGATAAATAAAAAAATACAGAACTAATTAACCATGAACTATGCACAGACTTACTGTATGACAACCAGCTCGTTCATACCGTCGAACCCGGCTCGCATCGGCGCTCGGAAGCCATCTGTGCCGAGTGTCATCCGATTGTTCATGCAGGCCTGAAGCCTATCGAATATCGAATATCGAAAGGAACATATTAATGATTATGCTGTTTTCATTGAATTTCAACGTACGTCTCCCAATCTTCTTGTTTGATAGCATCAATTATTTGAGCCTTCGTATGTGGACTCTGATCCCAATCCATCCAATTGCTGATTTGAGCATCGAGAACTCTGTCGCCAGAGTAACAATGAAAGCTTGCCATACAAGATGGATTCCGGTGGAATACCAAATTCCATGTACTACGTCTTACGAGTCCATTAAAAATTATATCCTGTAATACATTCCGTGCTATGGTCGAAGCGTGCCGCGAGTTCTGCTGCGTCTCATATTGCTGGAGGTTAGCTGTGGATTTTCTATATAGTCGAGGCCAAGAGGAAGAAGGCTTTGAGGAGAATCTCTCGGTAAGCGCGCGAAGGAACAAAACCATTTTTTATTATTACAGAAAATATCTTACTTCACCTGAAATAATTTTGACATGTACTGATGAGGTCTTTGAAAATTGTGAATAAAGTAGAAGGCAAAATCTGAGTCGTCAGTCTACAGTCTACTCTGCTAACAGCCACATTATAACAGAGTGTTAAATGTGGTAACATAATTGAAAGAAACATCGGAACTCCGGCTCAAACTCGCCAAATCTCCTTTTAATGATGTACCAAATAAAAAACCATAAAGTATTTTGATTATGTATATTTTAACCGAACCAAAATGGTGTTGATTACACTGATAGTTTTATTTATTAATTTTTTTTACCATCTATCTAATTATCAAGAAATATCTGTTTTCATATTCGTATCAGGCATGGTTCGTGTTCATCATATTGCATTTGTAATGCATTTTGAAATAACTGAAAATTTGTGGAGAAAACTAAAAATTTGCGGGGCCCTATACATATATGAAAACCCTTCCCATTTCAATTTTATTCTTCCTTGCGCACCTTCAGCCCATTCTTTGCGGGCTCCAAGAACTCAGTGATAACGCCATCCATCATTTTGTTGAGTGTCGTTGTCAGCTCGTCCCAATGCTTGTTTTCGGGCTTGCCGGCCATCTCGGCATAGTACTTGATCTTTGGCTCGGTTCCGCTCGTTCGCAGTGTCACCTCCATGCCATTCTTAAAGACAAACGTTATCATCTGGGAGGACTCACTGACTGGCAGCACTGGTTTCTTATCGGGAGTGCTGCTGTCGTAGCCCGTGGTGAGGTCCCGCACGCTCTCCACCTCGTACTCCCCGTCCAAGATGTTCGTCGGATATGTGTTCTCCTGACCGTCCTCGAAGGTGCGCAGACGATCGAAGATCCTCTTGGTTAGTCCACTGTCGGTGCACATCACGTAGGAGCCAACAGTGGCATGGAATCCGTACATCTCGTACAAGTCCCGCAGTTTCTCCTGCATCGTCATACACTTCTTGCAGCGCAAGTAGCAGGCCATGGTGGCCACGTGCGCCGCAGCTCGGATGCCATCCTTATCGACGACACTGGTGGAAATCATGTAGCCGACGGCCTCCTCGAATCCGAAAAGCACCTTTTTGCCAGCATTCTGCTCCTCGATCGCCTTGTTGCCGATCCATTTGAAGCCCGTCAGCGTCTCGTGGTGCGTGAATCCCTCCACCTGGGCCATGGACTTCAGCAGCTTCGAGCTCACTGTGCTGGAGATCATCACACAATTGGCTATGTCGGGGTTCTCCTCATTTATCTTGTAGTTCTCCAATGCCCACCAGCCGAGCAGGGCGCCCATTTCGTTGCCAGTGAACACCTTGAAATTCTTAGTCTCATCGAGCTCGGCGACAACCAGACGGTCCGCATCCGGATCATTGGCTAAGATGATTTCCGTCTTCTTCTCATTGGCTCGTTCGATTGCCAAGCACAAAGTCTTCGGGTCTTCCGGATTGGGCGAAGGTGCCGTGGGGAATTCTGGATCGGGCGCAACCTGCTGCATCACGGGTATTACGGCCTTAAGGTTTATCTTGCTGAACGCCAGCTTGACATACGCATAGCCAACGCCATGCATCGGGGTGTAGGTGAAGGTTAATGGGCACCTGCCGTTGGCCTCCATGAGCGGGCACGATATCTCCTTCTTGAGCGCATCGTAATAGGGCGGCAGAACGTTGTTGTATGGATCGGACAGCAAATCGTTGCCGCAGAGCAGCGTCTCATCCCAAGAATCCGGATGTGGCTGCAAGTTCTCCATTATCGCATTTTGAATACCCTCGTCGTGTGGCGGTATTATCTGCGCACCGTTACTCCAATAAACCTGCAGACACGAATTGTGATAGTGAGCATTTATATCAGATAGCTCGATCAATCAGTATACCTTATAGCCGTTCTCCTGCTTGGGATTGTGAGATGCAGTTATCATCACACCGGCTAGCGAGTGCATCCTCATCACTGTGTAGGGCACGAAGGGGGTGCCGACCATACGCTTGAACTGAAATACTCGAAAATTGTTGCTCAAAAAGACAATGGTTGTTAGTTCCGCAAACCGTTGACTGTTGTATCGACCATCGAACCCAATTACAACGCCGCGCTCGGCCCACTCAGCTTCGTCCGGGCACTGTTCCTTTATGTAGGCACAGAGTCCCTGACTGGTCCTGTTGAGCAAGAGTTATATGATATCATTTACATTTTATACTCCCCCCAACCCTTTCACCCTAATTAACGCGAACGATTCTTACTGTATGACGACCAATTCGTTCATGGAATCAAAGCCCGCTCGCATTACGGCCCTCAGCCCGGCCGTTCCGAAGTCAATGCGTCGGCAGAGACGACACCGCAGCCTGGGTGGGTGGATGAAATCGGAATTAAAATTGATATTGAAATTGAAAATGGTAAAACGGTCGGTTAATCTGAAGCTTACGTGTCCCAATCCTCATTCCTGACTGCCTCCATTATTTGAGACAATGTGTCCTGGTTGCGATCCCATTTAACCCACTTCTTAATTTGGCTGTCGAGCTCCTTATCGCCTGAGAGCGGCATATGCTTCAGCTCGCAAATCGCTTGGCCCATTGATTGACACATCGTGAACAGTCAAAGAATTTAGAAATTAGTTAGAGAGAAAAAAAAATTGTTATTGTCGTACAAAGTAGTTTGACAAAAAAATAAAAACTAAAGCAGGTCCATGTTTCGGATTGTAATTGGAAGCTGACTAGATTTGGATTTGATAATAAATGCCATGTATATGGAGTTTCCTATAAAGGATTTCTACAAAATGAAAGTAAACCAAATATCGACCCGAAATAAACCAAACCTTGATCAATAACAGTATATCGAATATACATAAATTTGGTAATTAATTTCCCAAAAAGAGAGTAAATTGGATTTCCAAAATATCTTAGACATGCAACTCACATGATTTCCTGCACAATTAGCGACTCGACATGGGGGACTCACAGGCATAAGGACAAGCGGCCCGGGGACATCCTTTTACACGCATGTACTCTTGGCTCGACTAATTAAATATGTTTGTATTTGGCAAACATATTTTCCAAATAGTTAATTATTCAAATGGGCACGCAAAAACAACGAGCCAGAACCAGAAACAGAGCCAGAAAAAAGTATATTTCCTCATAATGAACAGGCAGAAAAACCGCACTAATTGTGACTCATAATTAGAGACATGTTAATTGCCGAGCGAAAAAAAGCAATATATATGTATATAGGGTGGGACAGAAATGAATAAACGAGAAAACAAAAAGAAATTAAAGAGATAGTAAACGGGCAGACAGTTGTAATCCAGATTCGCGCAGCTGAAGCTGAAAACTTGGGCAGGCAAAGTTTGTTCGCTGGTCAGCAGAGAACTTGGCCACAGATTGAATTAGTTAATCTAATTTAAGTATAATGTAAACAGGCCACTTTCTCATGAAGGGCCCCCAAATCGAAATAAGAACGCACACAAATGCCCAACAGTCGCCCAACTTTGGTCAGCCACTAATGTCAACTTTTTGGGGCGGGGCGGGTTGTCTCTCGACTGGACAAACAGTTTCGGGCGCAACTAACCTAACCATACACTCGCCCATTCAGTCAAGCTCCGTCCCGCCGCTACTCATCCAGTCAGCCACTCATCCACTCAGCCATTCATCCAGTTTAAAGTCATCCTGCCCGGCGGTTTGCATAAATTTTGTTTTGCAAATATTTCATTTGCATATTTTCGTTACGTTGTTTTGCTGTTTGGTTTTGTTTCCTTGCGTTACGTTGCGATCTTATACTATATGTATGTATATAAATACATATATATTTGATTTTTTTTTACTCCAAGTTGCCAAGAGACAAAAATATTTCTCATATGCATCGATTTCAATATGTCTAAATGTTTTTATTTAATTTATACCATTTTCTACTGTTTTCTCTTGGTAAAAAGGCCACACGCAGCTGCCTCAAGCAAGGCAGTCAAATTCTGAATTGGTTTATCTTTGATTGGCAGACTTTTGTTGACCCATTTGTATCTATCATTTGGCTAATAATGCAAATACAAACAATAAACAGAAAGGTCGAGTCCTGCCAGCTGAAAATAATTAAATGCATAGCAGTTAAATACCTATCTATATGACGCAATTTATATCTTTATGGAATATGATAAATAGATTACTAAATACATTTTACATGCATGTTTAATACTAATTCAAACTTAAGATGTGTTTTTGCAGGATAGCAATTATTTGCCTGCCTTCTGTTGTGCCACAGTCAACAAGTAAATGTTAAACTGTGTGCCATTCTCAACTGTTAAAATTTCCCCACTTGCACTGTTAACTTAACATCCACAACTCGCTCGCTCTCTTTGGCGCTCTCACTCTCACTTGCTGTTAACTTAAAAACCACAACTCTCGCGCGCTATTAAAATCACTCTGACTGTTGATATAACAGCAGCTGTTAAAATGGGGAGTTCTCAAGACGGTGTTATTGGCAACAAATTAGCGAGTTTAGTCCTCAACAAGCCTTTGAGTAAGTTGGTAGGCGAGCTCAGAGCTAAGTGCCAGCATTGCTGCATTGAGTAGCGCTGTGCGCACTAGAAAAGACGTCACTGTAGTCCAGCTGGGCACAGTGAGTGCAGCTATTTGCGCGACCTTTGACACGCATTTAAATGCATCGCTCATTAATATAATCGACGCGATATGCAAACTACAAGCCACATACACACGCCTTTGACTTGGCAATTTGACAATCTGACTGGCGGCAGACAGCTCCCAGGCGTTGCACGGCTCGTTTCTTATTGGAAATTATGCATGCACCGGCAACTGGGAGCCTAACCGACAATTAGAGCTTCGCAGAGGACTGCCGGGCCTCGATGCGGCTAAGTGGACTGGGAATCAAAGCGCGCGGAGCAACTGCTGCGTTCCCTCCGTCTTCGGAGGCTGTGCCCGCCTCCTGCTGCAATATTATTTTTATATGCCTCTTCGATTTTGCTTGGAATTTTTCTTTTTCTGTTTTTCTCTTTATGGACGCCTTTTTTCTACGTTTTGTTGCCTTGGTTTTATTATTTCTGCACTCCTCTCGTATCTGCATCTTTTAACATGATATTCCTTTTAATAATGCCAATTCATTGACAACTCTTCTGCTGGGGGGCTTGGGATCTGGCAATAAACCAGTCATCTGCCGTTGGCTTTAAATAACTAATGTTTAATTTATATTTAGGAGCAACGCTTTCAAATTATAATTAAATTGAATCCCTTGATCTGCGTTTCCAAAAGCTGCTGACAATAGGGAATTACGTACGTCGCCACGGCTGCCTAACAAAAGGCTGAGCAATCTATATAAAAAAAACTCAAACTCCTGGACCCACTCCCAGTAACGTTCCCGGCTCCGATCCCGATCCCGGTCCCGGTCCTTGGGCGGTTCTCGCCACCTTTGGCAAGGTAAACAAAAAACGTGTGAAGCTCCATGTCCATTACCTTTGCCAATATACAATATATTCTATATACATAGATACATATGTATTTATATAGCATGTATTTGTAAATGAAAAAGAAGAGCGAAAATTCGTCAAGCAATACTAAATCACAAAAGGCGGCAATATAAAAGCCGAACAAAAAGCAGCATCCCCCCTGAGTGCGTATATATGTATGTGAAATATGCGTTGCGGCACCCGAGGTGCCCGACAGATCCGACACACCCGACAGTCCCGACAGACCCAACAGACAGACAGACCCGACAGACAGACAGACAAGCAGGCTGACATTGAGACAGACGGACGGACGGACAGACAGTCACATGTCAAACATTCTTTTGACACTTTGTCATAACATCTCGCTGTGACACTTGTCAGCAGTCGGATTTCACATTCGCAATTCGCTCTCTCGCTCGCACGCCCGCATTTCGGATTGCTGCGTCCTGCACTCCGCACAGAGCTCTCTTGATTTATAGCCTGTAAGCAAGTGGATATCCATCCATACCACATCCACATCCACATCCACATTCACATCCGCAATTCACATTTTACTTATGCATCGTTTTTTGCAATTTTCAATTTTTCTAATGATATTTGTTGCTATTCCTAGGCAGCCAGACCCATGTGAGCAGGAGGCCCCATTACTTGAATGTGGGAATGAATTACTTATTGAATTTAAAAGTTTCTGAATCTTGAATGGGTCCTAAATTATCTGAAATTATGTGGGCTATTATTCAAATGGGGGTTTGAGCAAAAGTTTAGCAACTCATAAAGACCTGAGCTAAGCTTTCATTCTGGCAAATCCATTGTAATCAGTACAAGTATTATAATTGAACTACTCAAACCTGAGCCAAGAGAACTTCGAGTTGGTTGCAACAATTCTGGTGGGGCCCAACACAATTAGCGCTGGAAGACTGAGAGCGCGGTTTTCTAGTTAACTGGCGCGCTGACGGCCATTTATCAGGGGCATCTAATCTAATCCTTTTACTGGTCAAATAAATTAAAATGAAAAGCCTTTTTCGGCTGTGGCCGCCACTAAATTACGCCAAAGATAATTAACCTGTAGACTGTTTACCGGGGCAGACAGAGAGCTACCGAGCGTGCACACACACACACACACACACACATACATCTATATACATATATATACATTTTAGTAGTATCTTTGAGGCAAGGACTCTTTATTAGGCCTTCGACCCTTGGAGCGGAAGCGCAAATGGGCGCATTGAGGCTGTGTAAGCGAGACGCTTTCGAGTGGCGCTGTGAAATTACAAAATGGCGCAAATTATAGCGCAGCCAGCGAAGGACTATAGCGATGGCAACGACGACGACGACGACGGCGGCGGCGGCGGTGTTGGCCATTTCCGTTCGAAGGCATTTTTCCAAATGAAGTTTGCAAGTAATCATGAAAAAGGTAATTTAATAAAAGCAAAATCGAGAAACATAAAACTAATTTACGGATCCGAAATTGCCTCTGAAAAGCGAGTAAAAAGCGCCGCCGCCATCGCCGCCGCCGCCGTAGGATGCCAAAAAAGAGAATTAGTAGAAGAAAAAGTCCAAATCGGCTGCAACATGAAAGCAGCTTAGCCCAGTTGTTGTAGTTCAAGGTTGAGCTTAGCGGCAGCTACATTGCCCAGCCACTCATAATTCGACAGCATTTTGATTTTAAAGAGTCTCAAAAGAGCCAGAGCAAAAGTCAGGCCGGCTTCAGCCAGGCGAAATAATGTACTGCCCAAGCTGGCCAAGGAGCAAGAGAGCAGAGAGAGGAAGAGGGCGCAACTTAAAGGGCTCGAGCAATTCAATAAAGGCCAACAAAGCAAATGGCTAAGCTGATGTCCACTCGAAAGCCGTATATTGAGGAAAGTGGAGAGATAGAAAGAGGAGGGGACAGAGGATCACTTGAGAATGGGTTAAGTCCACACGGAAGCACAAAACATGTCCAGCCATTTCACGCAGCAACTATAAGCTGCTCCAGAAAAATGGAACAACTTGCTGACAAACACACACACACACATACGTGCAGACGACGAGAAATAGATTTCAAGCCTGGCATTCTATAGAGTTCTCTCCCTCCCTCTCTCTCACACACACACACACACGCTCTTAGCCAGCTGTCCTCTTGGCCTGACCAACCGCACGTATGACAAAACAATTTGGGAAGCTTATTTATTTTTTGGGCTCTTCTTCGCCTTTTTGTTCCGGCTCGCTCTTTGGCTGCCATCCAACAAAAATATTTGCAACAAAATGTTACAAGGCCAAAAACTGCAGCAAATATTGCAAATGCTAAAGGACAACATGATGTTAAAGTTTAAGCAAATACATATGCACTTCAGATGTGTATGTGTGTGTGTGTGTGTGTGTGAGTATGGGCTCCCTGAGCATCCTTTTTAGCCATTGCAGGCAGTGACCGACATTGGCGCTGCAATTTTATGCCGAGCTGATTTTCCAGCTAACTTGCACCACAGGCGAGCCGAGTATTTAAGCACAGTATATATGTATGTATGTGTATATATCCCACACACACACACACACACTCACAGCCTCTCTCAGTCACTTGGTGTGTGGCGCTTTCTTCACATTTAAATCATTGAATGCTGCCTTAATGCCATTTTACTTCCTTGTGATGCAAAAGAGCCGTCTCAGCTGTAAACAAACTTTGCCCGAGCATTTGGCAATTGTCCGCATTGAAATTGCAGCTTGTTCTCAATGCGACATTTTCTAAGCTGATTTACAAACTTTATATGCAATTGCTACTCTCTTGTGTGTATGTGTGTGTGTGTGTGTGCACATGGCAAATGTGGCAAATATTTTTGTATGCTTCATAATATTACTAATACGCTACGTGTGGCAGAGTCTAGTTCATTAGTTGCTGCATTTCTTAATTAAAATGTCTAGTTATTTATACATTTTTAGAGCAAATATATATTTGAATCAAAAATAAATTTAATGCTAGCACACATAAAATCAACCCAAAAATTTGTTCCTGAATCTAAGGAATTTACTTCAAATAGAAATGAAAATGACTTTTTCAAATAAAATAAATTGCTGAAATGAAATTGAATATTTCTATTTCCCTAAACTGCATTGAAAAACACTAAATAAATAAGTACAATAGTAAATATAGTTTGACTGAGGATTAAAATGGATAGACATCTTTTTCTTTTTTGTAATTTATAAAATAAATATAACAACATTTAAGTGTTTCAGTAAATAATAAATGCTAACTGACTACATACATTTTACATATAAACATAAAAATAAAAATATGATTAAAAAGTAAACATAAATCAACTGGGAAATATTTTTAAATTCACAAAAAATTGATTTTTTTTTTTTTTTTTTAATTTAAATAGTAAATATATACATCATTGCTAAAGTGAATTCAAATTTTTATTGGTTTAAACTGTTTGGGCAAATACTAAGTGCTAACGAAATATATGTAAAATATAAACATAAAATCAACTTGAGATTATTTTATAAAAATATATATAGTGTTAAATTTCTTCAGCTGACTTAAGCTAAAAATGTAAGCAAACTCATTTCTAAAACAAAATATTTCCATAATTGTAAATATTTTCGATGAAATGTTTAAATAAAACAAAACACAATTTATTAAAACAGTTAAAAATTAAAAAAAAAGAAAAAAAAATAACTGAAATTTTTCACATTAAATAAACTATATACTATTGATTTAAAAAAATGGAAGTTTTAAATACAAATAAGTTAATAAATATATATGTATATGTATAATTGTGTGTAATATCAGCTTAAGCTTTGTAAAGTTCACTTCAGATATAAATAAAACCTTATTTCATTAGCAAAGTTAGGCTACACACATATAGGAAAAATCACTGCTTAATTAACGGCAAATTAAATGCAAATGTTACATTCAACTTTATTCACTTCTAGCTCGAAATACTAACTAAATATATTTAAATAAATATTCAATTCATTAAAACTAAAATGAATAAAATTAAATTCGAATTTGTCTCCCCTTTTAATAACCTATAAATTGAAAATTAAAGACAACACAATAAAGTCAAATATTATTATTACTTGAAACTGTTTCATCAAGCACTAATTAATACATACTTAGTATACTTAAATCAATTTAAAATTTAAATTTATTTAAGCCAGTATGTCTTCAACTGATTCAACCTGAAGCATGAAAGAACTCCTTGCTTCAATGAATGCAACTATTAGCACCTGCATATAGTATCCTAAGTAACTGCGCACATATGGCACGCCAGGCAGCCTACTTGCATTGCATTCGTCGGCTTCCTTAAGCACTTTCATTTGGCATATTTCCTGCCGCAGCAGTTATAAACCCCGTCATAAGCAGGTGACTGGCTTAAAGCACGCCAACTGGCTCCCAACTTTATTTTTAACTTGACGCCAAGTTTTCAAGGTAAACAAAGCGGGAGCACTCCCCACTGAGTGGCAGCAGCGGCAGCATGCGCACATACATACATATATGTATGTTGAAAGAAAAGGAAGAAAATAAAACAGCAACTGGAAAAAAGGAAAAATTAAAATCCATTTTAATTTCTATTATGCAAATTTGGCCAAGTAGCTGCGCCAGTTGAGTCGTTGTCGTGCTGCGAACCAGCTAGCATGTTGACAATGCCGGCACACATACACACACATACACATACACATACACACACACACGGAACTGGTCTAGTCGGGTGAGCCTCTCTGCTGCCAGACAGCCTCGTTCTGAATGCATTCATAATAATGTCATTTGGGCTGGAGGCTCTCAGCCAGAGTCGAGTCTATGGCTATGGCTATGGCTAATGCCTCATCCGTGAGTGCCACGGCGTGAGGTGAGAGGTGCAGGGAGTCGCCAAAATATATGAATACTCCGAAATTCGCCTGCCACTTGCCAGTTTGAACAACTTAATTTGGTTTTGTCAAAAATTGTGCTCTGGCTGGCGCTTGTTCCATATTTGGCATGGTTAATTCAATTCGGTTTGCATTATGTTTATGAAAATGTATATTTCACAAAGCGTCGCCCAATTTAAACGCTCAGTCGAGTGACAGCCGAGTGTGAGCGCAGCGCAGCTGAGCAGAGCACGGCAAAGCAAACCAAAGTGGGTCAAAAAAAAGAAGAAAAATACGCCGTATTTCTCGCGGGTGACACAGACACAAAACACACACACACACACACACACACATGGTGCATATACACATAGACAGGCCGCTGTGGCAGGCGAGCATGTTAAACAGTGCCCTTGCCACAGCCACGCCTACATACCCACACACCCAGAGAAAGAGAGAGAGAGACAACAGGGCACAAGCCACAGCGGCCCAGCGGTGTCAGAGACGGCACTTTGACATTTTTGGAGCACTGTGCCGCGGGCAAAGTGTAGAGGCCATGCTCGAGTTGTGAGTCTGCTGAATTCGAATTCGAGTTTGAGTTTGAGTTCATGCGGTGGCGCCTCGCCTGAAAGGCAAATCATGTGCGGCCTCAGCCAGGAACAGCAAATGCAAGCAAATAGAATAAATGGAGCAGCAGTTGGGGCACATGGGGCCGTCCGTGGGAAAGGAGTCGAGCATTTCTGGCTCTAGCTGCGGCAGCTGCGACATTGATTTCGCATTTCGACATTCGCCAGAGCC
This sequence comes from Drosophila navojoa, assembly GCF_054131105.1. Taxonomy (NCBI): domain Eukaryota; kingdom Metazoa; phylum Arthropoda; class Insecta; order Diptera; family Drosophilidae; genus Drosophila; species Drosophila navojoa. The sequence goes on along the minus strand of NC_142893.1, from coordinate 21,707,224 downwards.
GCGAATCAGTTTACGTATGCCGCGAAATTCTTGCAATAAAATTTTATGATCAATGCCGTCCCGGCCCCGCCCCACTCGCCCCGCCCGGGCGAGCGGTGTCAATTTTTATTGTTATTCCTTCGACATCATAAACTTAAAATCGATTAGCCAGGAGTTGTGCGCGCAACGCTCAAGTGACAAAGTTTTATTTTGATTTATGGCCCGGAATCATGGCAACGCCTAGCCTAGCTCCCAGCTCCTAGCGCCTAGCGAAATCAAAGTCATTGTCATGCGGCCAGATAAACCAAGTCAAGGCGCCACGCAAATAAATCACACAAATTAAACCAAGTCCAATGCAATTTGATTTTTGTTTTCTTCTCTGTTTTTTCTTTTTATGGCATCAACGAAAAAATTGCAAAAGTTCCGCACGAGCCGGCAGCCGGAATCGAAAGCGACTCTGCGACAACCTGAACAAGCTGTCGGAGCAGATTGCGCCGCATTTTATGATGCGGCCAAAGTTTGTCCGGTTTTATCTCTGGCAGTTCAGGCAAAGGGCTAGCTGACTCCACAGATAGAGAGAGAGAGAGAGAGAGAGAGAGAGAGAGAGAGAGGCGGGGAAGCGTGTATACAAAACTAACCAGGCCAAGTCGGCTCTACTAGAAAAAAGGAGAGTCAAAGATAAGATCCGAAACTGCATTTTAAAAGAGTTCCCCAACTAAAACTGATTCACGTGGTATGTCAATGTCGAGCAATGAGTAGTTGCTTACTGATTTTATGCATTTAGTTTTATTGCATCAGCTCACTGTAGATAAAAACTTTGAAATTACAAGAATCTGCAGATAAAATGTATGTCTTTATTAAGACAAATTACAGTTGTATTTGAATCGAGGGATTTTTGTGGCATTTCTATTTGCGCAACAATTTCAGCTGCTGCACGGAAAATGAGACGGACGGGAATGCTAATAGCCAGCTCCATTTGCACGTATATATCGTTTGTAATATACTCGAGTTCATTATAATAAAACGCTTTCAGCTAAATCTAAAGTATTGCTAGACGGGAAAATACCCTTCTACTTAACACACGAGCACGATTGTGATGAACGTAACTTCCTATTGTTTGTAAAAAGACTATTCAAATTCGATATATTCCCAATACAATCGATGTAGACCAAACCAAGCTTAAAGATCTAGCATGCCTTAACGGAGTTTAGGCAGGACTATGTACACATTTGGGATGCCCTGATAAATGCTATAATCCGTAATCGATTAAATGTTAACGGTAATGCTCATATATTATGCTTACACTGTTTAATATGTGTACAATTGAGTCTCGATAATTTGTAATTTTCATAATGTTCTTTTGACTTATCGATAAATAATAAATAATAAATTATCGATCATCGATAATTGAGAAATTTTAATTAATAGTTGATTAGATTGTGTACAGTTTGTTTTATTTATAAATTTGTGCTTACTAAACTAAATTAAGTTAACAGTAAAACGAAATTTAGTTTAGTTCACTTACGTATTCTTAACTAAATAAACTTGAGTAAGGAGCCTCTGATGTCTGTATAGGGTATTCCCGTGACCATGTGTGTGTACTTATATTATGTAAATGGACTTTGCCTCTCCTCATTTAGCCCGCCTTCTCAGGATACTTGGCACAAGTGCGCACCCATTGGTTATTGGTGTGGGCATTTTTTCTTTGATGCGCCTCCCAGTTTTGGTTTCCTTGTCCATAACATGCGCAAATAACATAATTTTTGGCATTAAAATCAATTTTCATCGCTCCCCAGACGCCGTCACTTGTAGCTGGCGCCCCTTTAGCTACTATCGCCTCAGTCGCAGTCGGAGTCGGAGTCGCAGTCAATTCTATGCCTGCCCATACCATTCTATTTGACATGAATTGGCCGCATTGTCGTGAAAATAATGCAAATGGCAATTTCTGGTATTGCCTGGTGTCCAAGCAACCAGCAACTGCCATGCCTCCCCCATAAAAACTCTCACAATGGAGCCATGTACACTTACTGGCTCCAGACTGGGCCTGGACACAACAGGGCTGGGCCTCTATGACAATGGCGCCTCACTGCCATTCAGTGTCAGCCATGTACCGAAAAATTAACAGTCCGACAATATTACGCATGGGCAAACAAACTGCGACTCGTCCCTGATGATGCATGATATGATATACTGTCATTGACTTTAATATTAAAGTCTTCGAGTCTGCCTGTCTGCTTGGCGTGATAAATTTGTATGAAAATCAATTCCTTAAAGGCTTTCCGAAAGTGTCAAAGCGGCCGGAGTAGGGACCCGAAAGGGTTGGCGAAACATAATATACATTACAAAATAATATAAATGGGAAATAAGTATATGGCATGTCGCGTCAAAGTGGGCCGTGGGCCCGTGGTTCCCTGGGTCCCTGGGATTTTCGTTGTGGGTTCGAGCTCTCGCACTGAGGACACTGAGGGGAGAACGTGTGAAAAATGAAAGGAAATGCTGCGACGCTGAGGCGGAAATGAAAAATGCACGAAAAAGAAAAACGGAAATGCTACCAACGGCGATAAGAATGCTTAAAAGCAACAACAACAACAACAGCAGCAGCAGCAGCAGCAACAGCAACAGTAACAACAACATTCTCTGAGAACTACCCAAGCTACCCAAGTAGATGAAGTATGAGAAGTAAACAAACAATACAAAAAGAATAAAGAAAAGGAATAAAAATAAAATCCAAGCAATACTTCACTGTGGAAATGCATTAAAAATTGCACAGCTCTCTCAAAATATGCAATGACAAGGACTTTTCTTAATGTGAAGGTTCGCAAGTCAAACATTCACACATAATGAGACTTGCATTAAATAACAGTATTCGTACGCGCACACAGAACAGGGAAAAAGGATTTAAATTAAATAAATGGAATTTAAAAACAGATTTCAACATATCTGAAGAATAGAACTGAAGGCATGCAAGTGTGAACAGAAGAGGAAAAGAGAGAGAGAGAGAGAGAGAGAGAGAGAGAGAGAGTACTCTATGCTACTTAGATCTGCTAGAATGAGGAGAGAACTCAGAATTTAAATTAATTTGGTTTTCAGCTAGAATAAACATATGATAAATACTAAAGACTATATTGAAAAAGTTGTAAAACTATTCTATGGCTACGAACATAAGAGCATGAACCTTGAACCTTGAACAATTATTTAATTCATTTCTGTCTAGATTAAAATTGCCTAAAACTGAGCAGAATACTAATTTGTAAATATTTCATTAAATATAAAAATGTATACCGTCCAAATGTATACTGTCCATCTATATATGTATGCGGACTTTGTATTATATTGGTCATCGTCAATTAGAATTTCGTTCGACAAATAACGAATTTACGTTGTGCTCTCCTTCACGATGCGCGTTTTTTGAATGCCAATTTTCAGTCACTTCTCTGCGCCCACGGACAGTGAAAGCGACTCTGTCTGAATGACCCCTATTGCCATCTCGCTCGTGCTCAGAATGAAGTTATAGAGGATGCAACAGACAGAGGTATTAAGGGAAATATAAAAAAGTTGAAAAAAAAAAGATAAAAAACAAATTATATAAAAATAATTATATTACTTAATAAACCAATTTAGAAACAGAATGCTCCAGTACACCTTCGTATTGCTAAGATAGATACAAAGCTCTAAGTATTCAATTCAGTTTGCTATTATGGTCTTAAATATGCCTTAAAACTCAACATCTTTATAATTCGAAATCCTCGTACTACATTTTCAAATTGCCTAATTTGTAGACACCCAATAATATATATACTAAAATTCGGATACCAAAGGAATATTCTAGAAATCCAACTGTCCACAATAAATACATAATAATATAAAATGATAATTGTGATAAATATTTTAGTTCAAATATGTCCAATCAAAAGCGTGCTAATTAATCATGGCAGCACAATATGAATTTATTGCCTTCCAAGAAATGAGTCTGTTTGCTTTACTTGTAATCCGCAAATAATTCAATCGCAGCGTTTGACGTTGGACTGCAAGTCAAGCGTTTAATTGACGACACTGGGGAGCTCGTGATTTGTGCTAATTGCGTGGCTGAAAGGCCCTCAAAGGTTTAAATGCAGCATCAAGGAGGCTGTCGAAGGCAAAGTGTATGAAGACGAAGTGGAACGTGCTATCGCGCAGTACTGATGTGAGCAGGGGCCAGGCAATGAAGAATGTGCTGCCTTAGTCCAGACAGCCAAGAGCTCAGACCACATAGACTCTGGCTGCGGACCCGGGACAAGCACTTACACTCACAGTCACACTCACAGTTACATTCGCATATAAAGCCACACCCGGGCCGCCGTCTCGTCCCGTTCCCCATCTGCGACCCATCTAGACCCGTTCCCATTCATATTTCATGGGCCGAAAATTGCTGCGTGTTTGTTTGGCTTTTCACACCAACTTTTTAGCTGGCTTTCGTCTGGCTGGGGCGGGGTGTTCGAGAGGCTTAAGGGCTGGGACAAAAGGACCAATTGTCACGGGGCCGTTCCAGAAATGAGTCATTAAGCAATAAACAAAGCACTTGCTCGAAAGGGGAGACGCACAAAAAATACACGGAAATTGAGGCCAAAAAAAAAAAAAAACAAAAAGCAAGAAATTTGCACACGCGCTATCAATTTGTTGGACAACAATGGGACAAGGGATACGCTGGGACTGCGTTTTCAGGCGCGTGCCAGCAATCAAAAATAATAAACACCCCTAATTTTAAGAAGCGGTTGAAGAAAATTCTCGGCGAACTGTCCGTGCCACGTTCCACGTTCCACGCTCTCGCCCCACGCGCCATGTGCCGTAGCCGTCTCATTAAAATCAACGCTAGCACAATGATGATATGCCAGGCAACGCAGCATCATTAATATTTTGGCGCTTAGGCAAATGCAGCCGGCAGACAGGCAGCCAGCAAACCCAACCAGCCAACCACCCAACCACCCCTCCACTCTACCACCCAGTCTATCGCCATTCGTCTCCATTTGGTTGGCCACCCGCTGCGCTTGCTGCTGTCATGCGCCAGCGAGAGCACAATGCCAGGATGACGCATTGTTTCGTCCTGTGGGGAGGACAGCACACAGAGAGATTTGAATCTTTGCGCCATTGTTCGCAGCATCGAAATAATGCCATCTCATGCATATGCATTCCCGAATAGAATATGTGATGCTGCCGCTGCTGCTGCTGCTGCTAGTGGTGCTGGTGGTGCTCCTAGTGGTGCTGCTTCCAGCGAGAGCGGATGCCAATGGTTATTTTATGCCCCTGCAGAGAGTGAGAGACAATCAAATGCGATGTCACAGTGAGCCAGGAAATAAAACTGCTCTGTTCTATATGCAGATGCAACGTGGTTCCATTATTATCAGACTGTTTGCCATTAACGGATAAACATCTTTTCATTTCTGAGGTCATACTTTGATCAGTGATTTGAACTTGGTTTTTAATTATTATAGTTTTATTAATTTTTATTGGTTGCAAATCATGCTTAGATGTAAAAGAACCAATGTTATTATTATTGAAAATATTTATGGTGAATCATATACTACAGGGAAATCCTGTAAGGAATGCCAATGTATGTCATCCTTTCGATGGTTTCTTTAGGCATTTACAATCCCAATTCTCTACAAAATGCAGGCGACTTTACGGCTGATGTTAAATATTGCGCAACTTCAATAGCCAAATTTGTTGCAGACGTTAGGGGGCAGTTAGAGTGACAGAACTTGACTTACTCTCAATTGTAAAAAAGAGGAAATAGAAGTGGTGCTGGGGAACAAGCACCTTGCTCTTCTTCAAGAGATTGCCAAAGATTCTATGGCTACTTACAATTCGCAACAAACTAGAAAGCACAGAACCTGCAAGAGTTTTTTTTTGTCCCCTGCATACGATATATTATTCAACACTCAGCTAAATAAACTATGTGCCCCAAGGTAACCTGGATAGTCTCTCTAGGTGTAAGAGAAGACTAAGATCTACAGAGCTTGATTTTGACTAAACTCTATTATTTATCTCTTTGTACCCCCCTTTGTAAATTCTTCTTTCCTTCTTCATGGTCTAACGATATCATATACAGCCCTAAGAAATATATTTTTTAGTTTCTGTTAAGATTAGCTGCTCATTAGTTACCAGGACTTGAATCAGTAAATCAAATATTTATTAAATATTTAATATATATATATCGTAAGCAATAATAATAGTTCCATACAAATAATTTAATAATAACTTTTGAATAGTAATATTTTATTTTTGATTTCACTATATATATACTACAAAAACTCGTTAGCAAAATTTAATAGATAATAAGTATAATTTAATAATTATACTTTATAATAATAATAAAAAATAAAAAAAAAAAATATTAATAATGCCTCTAAAGCAAATAGTACAATAATAAAAGTTTAATAAATTCAAATGATAATTCTTCATCATAATATCTCTACAAGTAATAATATTTATTTAATATAAATAATTTAATATTAGCACAAATAAATTAATGCCAAATAAATAAATAAGTTAATAATATAAACAAAATTAAACAAATTTAAATAATCATTTATTAATAAAAATTTTAAAAAAATATTATAAGGTCTTTTAAAGATTTCACGAGATCCACAATATGCACACAGCTGTCAGATAAAAAATATTATCTTTACGCAAGTGCTGCTTGCTTTTTTATTTGCTATTTTTATTTTTCTTTTCTCTTTTGTTTTTGTTTTTTTATTTTTTGTCGGCAACACTTGATGCCGAAATAAAAGCACTTATATTTACCGCTAGTTATTTAACTAGCTATTTGCTGGCAGCTTCTCGGCAACAACAACACAGCTGATGTCCTGCTTCTGAGCAGCCCCACCACGTCCACGCCCACACCCACACTCACACCCACACCCACTCTCACTTTTGAAGTTGTTGTTGTGTCCTAATGCCTGTCGAGTCGGTTCGGTTTTCGTGTTGGCTCTCCAGGTCGCGTCCGTTCAAGCATTGCTCTATTGGTTTTCCCCTTCGATGCGTGCTAAAAGTGTTTTTCTTTTGGCAGTGTGGGTGCTGGCGGGCACCTGCGAAGAGCCAGAGTAAACAGCAGCAGGAGATGGAGTAGTGGCAACAGTGCCAACACACCCAACAACAACAATGACAGGCACTTAAAAAGCGGGACTTCTTTGAACTTGACGCTGTTGGCCGCGTGGTATGCTGTTTTCCCGGCAATGTTATTGCTACGCTGCCAGGCACTTTGCGCCGAGGTTGTTGTTTGAGGCGGACAGGCGAGCGGACTTATTTCGGCCTTCGATTTAGTTTCAAGGTTATGCGCTTTGCCCAGCGAGCGTGCATCCCGTCAGGTGCCTTTGAAGCGGTCAGCCGGATGCCGTCGACTTGAATCAATTGTAAATGAAATTTGCATTTGAATGAAGCGCAGCGCATTCGACCACAGCAAGGGTTTCGATGTCTGGCCATAAATGTAATTACTATAATGGCATGGGACTTCTTCGAGTGCTTAGCAGCTTAAGTGAATCTGTACATCGATATTTCATGCAACTATAGAGCTTATTCAGCTAAAAACTCTCTGCATGAAAAATAAATAAATAATCCGCAGCTGATGTTGATATCAAATTGCATTCTCTATCTGCATTTTGTGATGCTTCCGACAATGTTGAAATTAATTAATTAATTACACACATTTTGGGAAGCCCATTCAAAGCAGCAGCAGCAGGAGCAGCAGCAGGAGCAGCAGCTGTAGAAACAAAAATCTCATGCATGCAAAAAGATGATCAGAGCAGCTAGTTTCGGTCCATCTGGTGCATTGAGAATTTAAGGGCCGCCAGTAAAGTGCTGCAGCTACAGCAACGAGCTGTATAAAATATTTGCAATTTAATTAAACGAAATTAAACAATCTTGCCAGCATTTATGCAAACATGTGTGCCAATTGTGCTTGTAATCTAAATTTGTAAGTTTGCCATCTAAGATGTGGAAGAGGAAGAAGAAGCAGCGGCAGCCGAAGGAGAAAAAGTAGAAGCAGTCCAAGACGTAGACGTAGTCATATAGTTGCTATAGCTACCTCTGGAACTTGTGCTGCTTGACTGCAAGTTTTTGGATTCGTTGCTGCTGCTGCTCCTCCTGCCGCTCCTGCTGCTGGCTTTTGTGGCAATTGGTGGCAAGTTTCTATGAATGTGTCTGCCTGGCGGCGCCAGCACAAAGGACACCGTAACAGTGGCATGTCCTGCAAAATTCAAACAGAACCGAGCAGCATCGGGAAGGAAGCAATAAATGCAAAGTAAAGTTTTGTTTCTAATGACGTCGATAAAGGCACTGAAAAATGACAGAATGAGAGGCGAACAAGAAATCAAACTAAATGAAACTCTAAATCGATATTTGATATACCTGTGCTGCAATTATATACACATAGACATATATATATATATGTAGGTGTATGTATATCCGGAGGGAATGCAAAATATTTGCATTAAATATTCGCATGGCTAAAACTTTTTAATGAATTTATTTTCTTGGTGCCATTAAAACAAACAACATTTTCTTGTTTCGTTTGGCTCCCTCTCCCCACAGCTCCACTTCTTTCATCTGACTGAATTTACGGCGCTTGCCAAATGGCACCGTAGACGAAGAAGAAGCACAAGCACAAGGAGAAGAAGCATAAACATGCAACTAAATGGGCAAACACACTGCAAAATTTACAACAAAAGTTAAATCCAGTGCGCAGCTCCAGGTGTGGCCATAATTGAAATAAACGCGCCTTTCGAACTCGAGCCCGGACAGGTGCAGGACCAGGACGACTGCACGACTGATGCATCGGGCGGCGACCCAATTATATTACAATGAACTATAACAAAAATGCGCCAGATGGCTCGAATGCGCCAGATGGCTCGATTGCCGACTGCCGATTGCAGCCATTCACTTCGATATGCAATTAGAGCTAATTAGGCTAATTTCGAATGACTAGCCAAATGCCAGCAGACAATTTGATATTGACTCTTAACGAGCGTACGATAATTACGATGTCTATCTTGGAAGACTCCCAATGTACACTAATAAATGATCCAATGGGGAACTGCAAACGTTATACTGACGAATCTTTTCAATTGGCCCCGTGAAAGTTGACTAGAAAGTAAATGTCTCTTCTTCCATTATTATCACAGAATTTAAATGAAACATTAAATTCACGTCTGCAATTTAATATGTAATAATATGTAAAGGAGATACCCTGAACCCTGCAAAGAGCACATATGTATATAGAAAATGACACGCACACATACATGGGCAGGCACCCACACACACGCATATGCACATGTTGAATGACATTCAATGTTGCTTCTTGAAGAATTTTTATGGAAGACCAGAATATTTTGCTTAGATTATTATATATTATTATTTTTCTAATTAATATGATAAGGAAACGCCCAATGGGGCGGGATATATTTATGCATACAAGTTTTTGTAGCTGCAAATCGGAAACTGTTATAATTAAATTCACATCATATAATTAATTTGAATTGAATTGTTTTAGAGATTGTGAGCGAGTATTATGCAGTGCGTGTTGTCTCACTCTCGCTTGCTGTTATCATAATTGCTTGATTTCTAGCTAAATTTTCAACTAGTTAATATTTTCCCGGAATGCCGAGAGTCAATTAAAACAAAAGAGCTTGCAACTCATTAACGTGCAAATTGTTGTTGTTGTTGTTGTTGTTATCAGAAATGTAATTGATTAATCCCTGAGCAACAATTGCATTATGTCAAATCGTTTTCAACTCTGATAATATTTTGCAATAACATTGACTTCAATTTTATCGCCTGCGTATTATAATTCATATCCTGTGGCTTGCCGCCTGATTGCGAATTGCGACTGGTGAATTGTAAATTCAGAGCGCACATCATTTGTATTAATTTGAATGCCTGCTGTCGTTGGAATTCTGTTTGCAGGCTGATAATTTGACAGGCAAATATTGTAAGGGCATCACATTGCCGTGTTGTCGTTCAATTAATTTATAATAAATAAATAAGTAAAAGTTGCGATGCGAATGCAAACATGAGCCACTCATAATTCAGCCTGTCAATATGTGTTAAAATCATTTACACATCAATGCACACACACACACACACACACACACATGTACACACAGGTATGTCGTTTATCGGCTGGCAAAACACATTTAATTAATTTAATATATGTGTATAAAATATACAAAAATGTTTCGATATCATTAATGCCGTTAATTTGGGATACTTTTCATTTGCATTTCATAAATTATGAAGGTAATTGAAATTAAGGCTAGCGTCTACATACCCTGTAAAATTGCCGATTATAAGAATATATTTTTGTTGCATACTTTTAGGCTTAGCAAGACTTTCTTATTTAAGCTTATCGAAGTTAATTAAATATACTTTTTTAGGCTATGAAAAACAATGAATACCGAATGCACATGTTAAGGATTGAGAGAGGTATTTTTGTGACCAATTGAAATATATTCCATATATAACAGAAAATGAATGCTTTCTATAGCGAATCAGTTAAAGACGCTTTGATTAATTTCACTAATTGCCAGGATATGAAAGAGGATTTAGCGAAGAAGGCAGGCAAAAAGGACAGCTAATACATTGACTGAAGACAGGCCAAATCATCTGGTCGTGTCAAGCCTGGGGCACACAGCGAAACATTTTGTCATTTTCGTGTAAACGTCAAATGCCAAGTGAAGTCGCATTCCAAACAAAAGCGAGCCGTGTGTGGTGTCTCTCTCTCTCTCTCTCTCTCTGTATGTGTGTGTGTGTCATGTCCCGTGTCAAGCAATTTACAAGTCAAAGGCACGGAAGGCAAGTTTCTGACAGGCCAAACAGCAGGAAGCTGGAACGTTCGCCGTTTGCGCTGCACGGCGAGTGAAAGGAGACGCATTCCTTTCAATTTCAATTCCAAGAAATCTTCATCATCATTGGCTTAATTAATACCACAGACGTTCGACTGCTAAGCAAGAGCTGGAATTTGACGTATGAATAAGTTGAGGGCTATACCCATATTAGACTATGTAGTTTTATTATTCACAGAACCAAAGCAGTCGCAGCTGACTCTCAATTAGCCAGCTCAGCCAGGGCTCCTAGGTGTGTTTAGTTAAAGCTTTAATAAAGTGCTCGGCGCGGTTTGTCAGCCAATAGCGATTGGTGTCACGCCTATCGAGTGCCGCCTGCAGCTGAGCCTCAAATTTGTCAAGGCCTCTCAATTGCTGCCTCAATTGATTGTCCTCAAGCTCAGTGATTAAATCGCCTATTATCCGATTGAGCAGGATTTGAATTTGCTTCAAACTCAATTTGCTGCTGCAAAACAGAGCGAGACAGGGAGAGAGAGAGACACAGTGAGTAAGATAATGAATGGTAATTGAATACAGTCAACTTACTTGATTGCTTTGGCATGTTGCATAATGTGATCGGCGATCTCTGTGGCCAAGTGCTTGCGCTCCAAAGCCGATGTGACCGCTTGCATATAGTAATTGTATGTGACCTTGTCAGTTGCCTGTATCAAATAGTCCAGGACAGGTCGCAGCTGACCAAAGTCACGACTGCAGCCGAGTGCTGTGGCCCAGGCACTCTTTTTGGCATCGGAATCGCTGGCTCGAAAGCGTTTCAGTATCGCCTGGAAGAGCACATTGTTGCCAAGCTCAATGCTCGTGCAGTCCGCAATAAGCCGATAGTCAGCCGACACCTGACTGCCATTCGCATCGTCTTGCGTCAAGCCCTCCACCCGGCTGATGCAGTCGGCCGCGTCGTAGCGACAAGCCTCCTTGTAGGCCAGCCGATAGAGGGCAGCGAATGAACCTGACTTGGCTCTCAGCTGCGCCGAATTCAGCTGGGGCGTACGAAGTAGGAGCGGTGTCACCAGCTTCTTCATGAACGTCTGCAATGAATAGGATTAGATACGATCTTTGTCTAGCCTGCATCAGCTGCAGCTTCATTGCTTACTCGGAAGATCCTTTCTTGATCGCCCCTTAGCAGCTGACCGCGATCGTTCAGCATGGCAACGGCTCTATCCCAGGGCAGAAACTCTGCCTCGCGCGGCAAGTACTCCAGCATCGAGAAAGCCAAATCGTAGCTCTGCTCTCGGGTGGCGGCCAACATTAGGAGGTCATCCAGCAATTGGGCACGATTGAGTGCGTGAATAGAGCCATAGTCAGCCGAGTTGAGTGTTTTGATAATCATTCGCCAATTGGGCTCATCGTAGTTGACGCGGTAAATGCTATTCACTTGGGGATTCAGCATGATCCACTCGTTGGGAGCGGGGTCCTTGCGTAGGCGCAATGTCTTGCCCGTGCTTGGACACTCGAGCCAGAACTGGGGCTGCGTTTCGTCAAAGTTTCCCTGGCGTTGATTGACAAACGTGAGCGGAATCCACCAGCAAGTGGGCTCCCCGCCATCAGCTGCCAGCATGAAACGAGCCTGATCAATCCAGACGGTACTGGAACTGTAATTCCTAATCACATTCAGAAGCGGATAGCCCTTTTGCAATGTCCAGCTGTCCATTACAGTGGCCAGACGAATGTCACCCGCTGCTGCGCCTGAGCCTTGCAGGTCTGCCGCCTCCTGCATGGCCTGCCACAGATCCGACTGTCTAACACTGTCGTAAGCATGCCTCCGCAAATAGTTGCGTATGCCCATGAAGAAGACCTCGTCGCCCAGCCACTTGTGCAGCATGCGCATCATGAGGGATCCCTTCTCGTACGCATATGGAGTAAACTGACCCAGTATGCTCTTCGAGTCCTGCACATCGCGTGAAATGGCGATTGTATCGTTGTACATATCCTTGCAAAAGAACGTAGCCAGGTCCTCTGCCACTCTGCGCTGGAGGCTGCCCCATTCGGGCATGAGAGCATCCAGGGCCAGGTTTCCGAAGTACGTGGAGGGTCCCTCTTTCAACCACAGATCGTTCCACCAACTAATGGCCACCAGATTACCGAACCACTGGTGTCCATATTCATGTGCCACGGTGAACGACTTATCCTCTTTATCCTGCATCAGCTCGTCATCGTAATGGACAAATCTGGTCTGCTTGAACGTGACCAGGCCCCAGTTTTCCATAGCACTGAATTTATGCGAGGGCAGCGCCACCTGATCCACCTTCCTCAAGGGAAACACGAACTTCAAGAGTTTCTCCAAATAGCTCAAAGCCCTAGGTCCGAAATTCGCAGTGAAAGAGCCGTCCCTAACTGCATCTGGTGGCATCCAGCTGCGAAAGGAGACGTTGTTGTGCGTTTCACTGTGCACCACCGGCAGGCTAGATAAGTTGTGCACGGCGTAGGCCACGAGATAGGTGGATGTGCTAAGCAGCGGCTCATGCTGGCACCACACATAATCCCTAAGCGTACCACTGCAATGACAATCTTGTTCAAGCCACGAAGCCACGAAGGATCTTTTGAGTCGGTCAGAAACTTACTGATCCACGCATTTGCTGACGGGCGTATTGCTCATTCCGGTGTAGTTCTTATGATAGCCCAGCGTTACCTGGAAAGTGGCTCTCAGATGCGGCTCGTCGAAGCACGGAAAGGCGAGTCGTGCAAAGGTCGGGGAAAACTGTGTTGCCGCCAAGTAGCTGAGGGAATAACCCAAAGAATACAGAGATTGAATCGAAGATCTAACTATCCTTGTACTCACTGCGTTTGGTTCGTCTTTGGGTCGCGAAAGGAGCTCGAGTAGTAGCCGACATCATTGGCATTCAAGGCTGCGCTGAAGGGTATGCCTAGCACATACTGCTCATGGGTCTGCAGTTCCCCATCCAGCCGCATGGTGTAAAACTCGAGCGTCTCATTGCGCTCAATGCGGCTTACGCTGTGACTTCTGCTGCCGTTGCGCGTTGACAAAGTAATGCGTGCCTCATCTATGGTCAAGTTTATGGCATGCAGCGTTATATCCCTTGTGTTATGCAGGACCTGCAAGTCGATTTGCACAGTGCCCTCGAAGCGCAGATCTTGGGGTGCATTCAGGTGGGTTAATATACGCAGATCGTAGTGCAGCGGCTTTAGTGCATTGGGTAAACGATAGGAACTATCGTGCGATAGAACGATAGCTGGCAGCAAAAGGCCGACAATGCAGCACATCAATTCAGGCATGCTGTGGAGAAATCCAATGAAGATTAGTTAAAAGTGACCGACCTAGAGATACCCTGATTAATCTATTTCTATATAAATGTCTTTGAAATATTTATAAAACAAAATATTATGAATGAGTAAGTTGTATTTATGCTTTTTAATCTCTTTTATATTTTATAGATGCTCAGTTTTTCAAGGTGCTATTGGAAATAGGCTGCAAGCCACTATATTGAAGGAGAAAAAATTGATCGATCCTTTGAAACAAAGTTGATCTCTGTAATGGGAGTTTATTTCTCCAACTCTAACTTTAACTCTCTTGTTTCAAAATCGAATTATTGATGAGATCGGCGGATAGCACATACAGACAGACAGATTGACACACAGATACGATAACTTAATTTCAAATATGATTTATCAACAATATTCCGGTTTCCAGCTTTCGTAATCGCATGCTAGAACCATGTATATTTTAAATTTAATATAGAGGAAAGATGATGATCATATCTATGGTTCTACTGTATATATGTATATGTTTGTATACTTTTGCTTAGGTTTAACACATATGCACACATATTTACACAACACATATTTAGACAACTATTGAATCACAAAATGATATTAAATTTGTATAAAATGTAACCTATTCAATACTCAAATCGTTAACCCTATTTTGCCAAAAATCAATTCTCTTTTGCTTCGGGAAATGTGATCCAATAAAAATCGAATTTTTAGTCGCAGTCGCAGTTGCGTTTGTTTTTGTGTTTAGTTTCGGCAATTAAAATTTTGATAGTCACTTTTGTTTAGATATGTTTAAGTCCGTGCGAGCCGTGTCGTTGCCTCTTTTGCCCCAGGGTCGAGCAAAATGCTGGTGGCTAGTTCGCTGTACCATGCGCTGCACGCCCCCAAATCGAGAAGTGAGTTATATGAGCTACCGCCGCCAGGGCTGGCGCCCATGCCTGATGCTCTGGCTCAGTGGCCTCCGCTCGCGCTACTGCATGTGGAAGCTGCGCCGCGCACTGGGCCCCGATTTCGACGAATTCGATTTTCTGATGGGCGTGCGACAGGCGGCCACCCTGATGATCGAGGCGGTGCGCCTGGCGAATTGGAGCCGCATCCGCAGCTGCTGCACGGATCAGGGCGCCTGCGCCATTTACGGGCTCACGCAGAGCCAGCGCAACCTGCAGTACACGAAGCTGGTGCGCTTCGAGAGCCAGCACCTGTGCCAGGTGGTGCCCATTTCCGTGCAGCGCCTGGTCGAGAGGGGACGCAATTATGTGTATGCGAATATCATGTTTGTGGGCCTTCGCGACTTGTGCGACTTTGCCAGTTCCGGGGAGCAGCAGGAGATGCTGCAACAGATTAGGGACGTGCTGCAGGAGTCGCAGATCCCCGAGCCAATCGCACCGACCCATCGCCGCATCGTTCTGGGCGAGTTTCTGCTGACCCTGCGCAAAGAGATAGCCGATCCCAAACGCAACAACGATGACGAGCCCAAGGACTGGCTGGTAGACTCGTATAACATATTTGGCGTAAAGCTGGTCAACTATAGTCCCGTAACGTTGCAGTATCGTATCATTGAGTTCCTAAAACCAGTTTGAATTCCACGTCTGCTCAGCTCGCCCACCCATTAACCGTTCGGTCACCTCTTATCAATTAATGTTATTCTCACTACGTGTTGCTTCCAAAACTCGTGCCTTACATCCAAATGAATAAATATGTACTCTCATTAGACCCGACTCTACTCGACTTGACTCTACTTGACTCAACTCAGCACGATTCTGCTCGACTCGACTCGACTTGGTAATACGTACGTCTGTTCAGTTGCTGTCACCGATTTTGACTGACTGCACCACCGAACATTCTGCCCTATTTATAAGACTTGACGAGGGCGTAATGAGAGTATTTGAGTAAATGTAATTTAAGCTATGCAAATGGAAATGGTTTTACTTTTTAATTAAAATTGGAAGTCGCATAGATAAAGCCAAAGTGTGTCTACTATATCATTGTAATATGTCTTCTATATCTTGATTTGAATTCTTAAAATGAAATTCACTCAGAAGTGAATATACTCAGTCATAAAATAATTTACTATTTGAATGCCCAAATATATCTGCTCCCATTTCTCTTTCAAAGATCTTAAAATTTTTGTCCACTTATTGTAAGTTTAAGATAATTCCTATTGTATCATTAGTTGCTGTTGTATCATTAATAATCAGAGCTTGGGCTATCTTCCAACAGGAAGATCTGCTTTAAGTTTACTTAACTCTTAAGAGCACCAACTTAATGGTGAATTGATCGACGGTGCTTTGACCAACGTCTTTTGCTTTAAGTGCTTATCTAATAACATGAGTCGTCGCTGCAGGTAACCTCTTCCCTTCAAGGTGCAGAGTCGTCCACGTGCTAATGCTAACAAAATCTCCAGAAGGTGGAAAAACCTAAATATAGTAGATATACACAGGAATCCCGATAATTTGAATTTGCAATTTACCTGGCTTTACGGCTTACCAGAAATTCCACTTACCAACAACAAAAATGTTAAAATTAACATTTTAAATGAGTATTCTTGCATTATCATTTATTATTTGTTTACGTGAAACTGTTGTGATTGATATGGATGGTTGGGAGATCTTCAAGAGCAAATCAATCGGCTCTATAAATTGTATATAAGTATGAAATGGACTTTATTTGTTTAACATAAGCACACCTTACCTGACACTTTTTTTGGCATTGAAACCAAGAAGCCAATTATTATAATTTATATATTATAGATTTAAAAGTAGATTGAATTAAAAATAATATATAAATTATAAAATAAAAGTCTATATATTTTGGTCAGTATATATAAAATGTTTTTTATAAATCGCATTGAAATTATTATGTTAATTTTATTGAAGCTTATGTGTCTATCCCACTCGATCGCCTTCACGTTCCATATTCCAGCTTGGGCAGACTTAAATTTAACTTTCGCATCTTATAGTTATCAAAGCGCATTATATCGCTACAAAATAAAGGGTTTTACGTGTGCATAACTATTTCAGAGTAAATCAGGCTACCGTATTGGATTGCCAAATAAAATGACATGCTCTGCCCTTCAATTAGACTCTTGTGTAGTGTGCCTTGTCATTTGGCCAACAGGATTGGCGTTACCAACGTGCCTGTGCTCTGCTCTGCCCCAACCCTTGGTCGTGTGCGGCCCTTGGCACGCACGTTACTTTCGCCCTTTTGGGCTTTGTTGGCAAATAAACTATTCTCACACTTCGTGCACGGAGAGAATCACGCCGTGTCGCTTTCGAAAGGCACATAAAAAATGGAGGGCTTAATTAAAAAGCAAAAATGTGCTGCGATTTTCCGCTTTTTTAACGCCAAGTGCAACAGCCCCCAGCCCCATCTTCCCAACGAGCCGAGGAGAAATGGACAACATTTGCAAAACTACAAAAAAGGAAACAACAAAAAATAGGGGAAAAACAACTCTACTTAGTGGCGACTTTTTATTTGCTGTTGTTCCTTGGCAGCCGTCAGCAACATTTTCAAATGTGCCCCGGGCTGAAGCTCATGTGTCTTATTGCGCCCTTTTCTTTCGGATAGCGAAACATTTTTTGTTAATTAAAGCGACGCCAACTAATGAAAAACTCGCCCAAGTGCTCATTAAAACTGAAAAGTCTTCGCTCTGTCAAATAATAATGCGAAGGGCGTTGCTAAATGCCAGCGAAATACTAAACTTATGTGCGCACATAATGGTTGGCATTGAATATAATATAAATATATATATACATTCATATACATACATTCAATTGATCGGCTCTAAGATAATAGACTGTCCCTTGACTATGCAGAGGCATTCAGAACTGTGTTGCGTATAAAGTTTGGCAGTAAACATGGCGCTTTAAGACTTTGCATGTCACAACTATCAAGCAATAAGGCTGCAGAAATTGTATTTGTTATCTGACATACATATGCGCATATATAAATACATACCAAAGCTTTTAGTTAGTCTTAACCTTAAGATACCGCTCTCTGCAACCAGCGCTGCTAATAAGACTGCTATTTGAGACCAGCCTTCGCTCCGTTATTAGTAACTTCTTAAGAGAGTATGCATCAATCTATTCTAATTTATTTCTACTCTCTACTCTTTTCACTCAAATCCTACTCGAGCACATGCTGTTGTGTTGAAATCTCTGCAAATTAGCTCCCTGTGTGTCTCCCTGTCTAACTCACAGTCTGTCTGCCTAAGTAAAGCAAGCGAATACAAATCATTAATTGTAGACATCAGAGTTCATTTGATATTTATATTTGCTCGCAACAGCGGAGAGTGTTCTCATTGTTCTCGCTTGTTCGACTGCAACGATCTCTACCTAGTGCCGAACTCAACATTTGAGCGCGACTGAGGCTTTGAGTGAAGGTCGCCCTATATAAAGGGCAGCAACTGAAGCATTTCTTCAGTCGCCCAGACCTGGTGGAGGTCAGTGCTGTAAAGTGAAGTGAAGTGGTCGTTCAACTAAGCTCAACTATGCTAAATGAAAATATTAAGTGAAAATACCAGGATATACTAATAAGATCTACTAAGAGGATATACTAAGAGGATATACTAAGAGGATATACTAAGAGGATATACTAAGAGGATATACTAAGAGGATATACTAAGAGGATATTCTAAAAGAATATACTAAGAGGATATACTAAGAGGATAGATATACTAAGAGGATAGATATACTAAGAGGATATACTAAGACGAAATACTAAAAGGAAATACCAAGAAGAAATACTAATAAGAAATACTTTGAAGAAATACTATGAGAAAATACTAAGAGGATATACTAAGAGGATATTCTAAGAGGAAATACTAAGAGAAAATACTAAGAGGCAATACTAAGAGGCAATATTAAAAGGAAATACTAAGAGGAAATACTAGTAGAATATACTTAAGGAAATACTTGGAGGAAATACTTGGAGATATGCTTAAAAAAAAGCTTCAAACACATACTTACAGGAAAAAGTTGAGCGAAATACTTCGATTAAATAAGTACATACTTGGAGAAAATTCGTAGCAGAAATACTCAGAATTCCGACCAGGATGATCCTGTAAAATATTAATAAATATTAAAAAAATAAAAAAATAAACAGAATATTCGAAAAAATATTTTAATTAATTAATAAATTAATACTTGAATAAATGAATACATAAATAAATAAATACAAATACAGGAATAATAATATTGAAATTGAGATTAATCTGCCATTACATTTAGCAGTAAGCTCGTTAATAAATGCAATTTAGCAAAGTGTTGAATAAAAATATCGAGTTGGAGCTCATCGCTCTAGGCATTCCTCAGCCTTCTCATGTTGCTGGTCTAGACGAGCATTACATCAGGTCTCGCTGCCCGCTCTGCGTTCTCCCATTACACACACATTTGTACAACAGCAGCAGAAGCAGCATAATGGCCAGATTAAAAATATTGGAGCTATAAAGAATTCGCTCTATTCATATGGGAAACAGAGTTAATTTACTGCCTCGATATGGTTTACGGATAATTGTTATTCATTAGTTCGCACACTAATTCAGCGTGCATACTTATATTTCTATTCATATACGTATACATAGATATTTATACATGTATATATGTGTGTGTTTGTGTGTGCTGGTATATTTATGTGCCTTTATGGTGTTACAACTATACAAGCCAAATGGCGGGAATCCATCACAATTTACAGCGCAAACGGACCAAAGTTGGCAATAAAATTTAATTTATATCCTGTGGAAATGCTGGTGTTGTTTGTTATTGTTGCCGCTCCTCCTGCAGCTCCTGCTGTTCGTCCTGCTGCTGTTGTTGTTGTTGCTGTTGCTGGTTTAGCTTCAGTAAAGGCAAACGCGTTCGAGTGTTTGCAAAACATTTAATTCCATTTTCGATTGCTGTGGAATCTATGCTGCCTAGGGTCAGCTGGAGACTGGGAGCTGAGGCGGGGGTATGCATATGCCACATGGGCCACAGCCTGGCATATTAATGCTATAGGGTTGCACTTGAGGCGGGGCTGGCTGGGCTGCGGGTTCTAGAAGAATGCAATTGCAAATTCTCGACAAATTTGAAATTTGAATTGGCAAAACTACCTGACAGACAGCTAGACAGACGGGGGAAGACAGACAGACAGCTCGCCTAGTGTCATTCGTAAGCGTTGTCCAGCATCCACTCGAACAGCATTTGTTTGGGTTACCACTCCCAATCTTCCCCTCAGCTGCAGCTACAACTGCAACTTCTGCTGCTTCTGCTCCCAGTACACTGAATGAATCAGGGCAATTGAAGTGCTTTAAAGTGCTGCATAGCTGGCGCATAAATAAATGTTTGCACATTTACTTTACCTTCTCTCTTCTTTCTTGTGCTTGCATTCAATGGCCGGCTACGGCCAGGACTGTTCCTGGTGTTGGGCTCGTTGCCTCTGGCTTCGATTCGTTGGGCTTCCTGTTCCCAGCACGTTCATAACTCAACTCTGCTGCTGCTCCTGCTGCTCCTGCTCTGGGTGGGTGGGCGTGCTGCTTGACGCTTTATTTGCTTGTAATTTGAAGCTGACTGTGCCGCAATCTCGATACAAATCCACAACAGCTCAAAAGGCAACTTGAACCGCACTGCAGTGCAGTGCAGTTAAAAGGGCTCTGGACTCCCCAGTGTAGCATTGCCATAACTTTGTATATTGTAATGGCAAAGCGATTGACCGAATCTGCCACAAGGATACAAACATCTATCACAAGCACCCAGCCCCACACCCACCCCATAGCCCCACTCAGCAGCCCCACCACTGTGAGTCACTAATTTCCAAATCAAACTTTACTTACTTCAAAAGACCAGGCGAATGCAGTAATGCGACAACTCAGCCAGCTTAAACAGCTAGTTGAGGACGATTAGTGTCGGACCCAACCAGAACCAAAGCCCTTTCGGATAATGTGAACATGGCCAGCTGTCAACAATGGAAGCGCAGTTACCTGGAAATGCGTAGCAAGTAAACCCAAGAGTCTGAGTTAGACTCAACTAGAAACGATAATGCTTTATATAAAATTCAGAACTTAAAATTCTGGCTTCATTGTAAATTATAAAATTATTTCATTAAAATATGAAAATATTTTGCTAATGCTTCAGTATGTATTATATATCCCCTCTCATATATTTCCACACAACCTCAATAGAGTCAATAGAAATACATGATTATTATTAATGTTCAAGTGAAGTAAAGAAAAAATATTAATGAAATAAATATGTGTAAAGAAAATTTAAAATATATTATTGTACATATTGTACATATTGTACACTAAATAAAAAATAAATAAAAATAAAAATATATAAAACAAAAGATTATTTCTATAATTTATTATTATTGTAATTAAGAGTGCCTTTATAAAATTATTTCTACTTATTTTTTGATTCTACTCACCTCAGCGTCACAGTAAGCGCCAAATAAATCTGTAAAATCAACAAAAATAAAATTAGTAAATCCGTAGTTTATCCCAAAAAGGCAGCATTAGCAATCTTTGCAACTATCCCAAATGCTAGCATTACATGGGACTCACTGAAGTGATCAGGTTTATTGCAACTCTTAAGCTATTATGTGCAAGCTCGGCAATGTTTTTGTGCTCGGCGCTTGGATTGGCCATGGAAATGGGACTGATAGGTGAAGTTATATTTGCAGTCGACAATGCTTTGACTCTTTTGCCTCTTTTTGGGGGCAGTTAGCAAAATGTCACGTAGCAAATGTGACAGCGTGGTCAACATAATGAATGGTAGCCCCAGCCCCCCCGCTCGACCCGGAACAGAGCAGCGAAAAGTGCAGCATGACGCAGGTGCATGTGTTACACTCACCGACTCTGTGTGTGTATGCCAGAGTGTGTGTGTGTGTGTGGGTGACTTTTGTGCTACTATAACACATGCACTTTGGGAGTTCATGTCTCTGGCATTGATTGCCTTGGCGGCGATTGCAATAACCCAACTGTGTTGGTAGAAGGGGGGAGAAGGGGGCAAAAGCGCGCCCAAATGTCACGACATTACAGCGGGCACTCGATTGGGGGCTGCTGGCAACGGATCCAAAAATGTGTCCATGCACGTGACACTTGAATGCAATTTGCAATTTGATTTTCTTCCTCCTTCTTCACAGTTGCAGCGCCAGCTCTAACTCCAGCTCCAGTCACACTTCCAGTTTCAGTTCCAGTTGTTGGCTGCATAAGTTCATGTGTCCAATTGATTTCTGTAACTGTGTGTGTGTATGTGTGTAGGTGTTAGCCCTGTCTGTATGAGTGTCTTCGTATTGGCGTCTTTACATTGTTACACTTGACCAATTCGCATTGCAATTACACACCTGAGTGTAGCCATCTGCCTCCTGCCAGCCCACCGCCGCCTCCTGCCACCTGCTCGTAGTTGACTTTAGTGTGCTGCAATTGTGCCGAACAACGATTTGTGTTGGCTTTTCGTTGTTTGCCAATTCCCAACTTCTCGCCCACCCCCACCCCCGCCCCATCCGAGTGAAAGCCAAAAGACGTTGTTTAGCTAGCAACTGCTATTCCGAGTACTTTTTAAGTTATCTTCGCTTTAATAGACTCTAATGAAAAGTCCGAGCTGGATAATTACAAGTGGTTGTCATCCGACCCACTCATTACCCACTCGAATGGAGCTGCGCGTTCCCAATAAAATTGATTGCGTTTTCTCTGCTGGCTGTATGCTACGAGTGTTTGCACTTAAAAGCTCCAACAGCAGCAGAGCACTGCGCTGACATTTGATTTAAATGGAGGAGCGCTTGTAGCCGGACATAGGCCAACAAGTTTGTCCGTCTATCTGTCCGTCTGTCGGTGTGTCGGTCTGTTTGTTTGTGGTTCATTTAGCTGCTGCCACATTTGCAGCTGCTAAACGACCTTCAATGAGCTGACACCCACACGCGGCTAAGTGCGTAAGCTACTTCATATTCAAAGGCTTCCTTCCTCCTGGCAGCAGCACTCATGTGGTTATTCACGTGCCAAATCAATGGGATATTTCATTTTGTTAATTAACGCCATGATAATTGAACGTGACACCACCTACCAGACTTGCTTGACAAGCACTTCACTATAACGTATTTCTCACTAAAAGGAGACTTTAGTTAATTTCAAAGATTTTGTCTGACAGCCGGCTGCTAAATTTTACTGGCACTTAAACCAAACTGAGCTTGGCTTAACTTATAGAATAGGCAACTTTAATTGACCTAGAGAGTTTTAAATGGATTTCTTAATGAATATATATTCTGCTTAACAACCAGCTGCTAGACTTAACATGTACCTT
Organism: Drosophila navojoa; assembly: GCF_054131105.1. Lineage (NCBI taxonomy): Eukaryota > Metazoa > Arthropoda > Insecta > Diptera > Drosophilidae > Drosophila > Drosophila navojoa. The sequence goes on along the minus strand of NC_142893.1, from coordinate 21,683,877 downwards.
AACAGCAACAACAAAATTTTGCGAATTAAACAACATAAAGTAGTAATCATATATAATTAAAATATCATCAAAAATAGTCAAGGAGATTGATTTGTAAGTAAAGGGAATTTTTAGAAATGCAGCCTAACAGCCAGCTGCTAAACTTGACCTCCAGATTAACAGGAAATATATCTGGATTGAACTTGACACAACAAAAAGTTATACTTGAAAAGAATTCAACTCTCAAAATTGTCTTGGTGTCAGAGTATGACACTCTCTGTTAAACTCGACAAGCAAGCACTTAAACTGATTGCCTATGTTTCAGGAGAGAAGTACTCTGTGTAAATAAGGTTGCCTCTGACTACATTTTTTACAACTGCCTTTATTGTGTGTTATTTTGTTTTTCTACATATAGATCATATTCGATTCCTCGTAGTACTTTTGATATAGTTTCAAAATGGCACAAATTTTGTAAGTATTTGCATTTGAATACACTTGGCAGTCGTCTCAGTTGAACAGTTGCTCCACGCAGAAACTCTCTGATGAACCGGCGCGACTGCCTGGGCAACAACGGCTGCAGGAACTCTGCGCTCAATCTCAGCCTGAGCCGCATCAGGGCTGAGGTGGAGGCGGCGCATGACTACAACATTATAGTCCGACAGAATCGCATGCGGCAGCTGTACGAGCGGGATATGGAGCTGGTGAGACTGGAGATGAATCAGCTGAGGACGACGCAAGTGGTCAACAAGAATCGCTTCAGATCCACGCCGCTGGGCATGGTCCCCGTTGCAGTTCGGTACATTAACCAAATTCCGGGCTAACCAAGCGGCGGGCAGCACCTTTCGGGGCAACAGTTGGCCATAGAACGTGAGGTCTTGAGGTGTGCTGTCCGTCAAATGAGCCGAAATAAATGTTTTATTTGAGTATTAAGTTCTGTATCTCTTATTGTTGGAATATAAATTCTATGCGGCGGTCAACGCGCTCTGCAGGCCGCATAATAAATTGATTTGCATCAAGGTTTTTTGTTTTGCGGCCATTAATCTATTTGGAGGACGCCACGCCCCTTGCAGAATTTGCTGTTTATTGTTTAATGAATGAACGGGAAAATTTCCATGGGGGCGTTGCTTGTGCGGCGAATCCTTTAAGAGCTGAGCAGAGCTGAGCAGAGCAGAGCCTTGTCTTTTTGTATCTGTGTTGGCTTTTGTTATGCCTCCTTTGCTTCTTTTTTTCTGTCATCGTGCAGCTTGCAAATTCGCTTTGTTTGTGTTGATCCACCCACACACACAAGCACACAAGCACACACAGACACTAACTGAAAACTGTTTATTATGGCTAGATTGTTGTTGTGCTGCGGTTGGGCTGCAATAAAAAAGCCACTTGTAATATTAATTGAAAGCTAAAGATAAGCTTTGGGGCGAGCGTCCTTTCTCCAAAAACCTTTTAGTGGGACCGCAGTGGGGCGTAGTGTCACTTCATCATCATTTGTCATTGTCTTGGCTGGCAGGCGGTTAACGGAGTGTGATTCGCCGTGGCCCGCCCGTCCCGCGCCGCCATCCCGATTTTTGCATACTCAATAGGTAGCTCGAGAGATAAGACTTAGAGTGAGTGGACGATGCCTATTCGGCAGCCTCAATGCACTCAGATGCACTTCCGCTGAACTTTGCGTCCCTTTGGCTGCCTCTGCTCTGTTTCCGTGTGCAGTCAGCGATGTGCTAATCAAATTATAAATTGTTCCCATCGGAAAAGTCGTTCAGTGCAGTGCAGAGCCGTGCCGTGCCGTGCCAAGGCCTGTCCCGGGGCGGGGGCCTCAAGCTGACATTGTCGTCATCAGCAGGACCGTGGAGATGCCATCATAATTCTGATTCGATGGAGCACAAAAAATGGAAAAGGGAAAAAAGTGCAATAGGGGAGAAACGAGCCGCGCCTGCAATCCTAGTTTTTTTCTGCCCTTTTATTCCATTCCTCTGCGCTATTTAGGCGCTATAATGGAAAACGCCATCGGATGGCAACACAACTGGGTCGCGCAGCTCCATTTGCAATTGCTGCCCTTTTCAAGTTCTTTTTTCTGTTTTTTTTTTTTTTTTTTTTTTTTGTGCAAAGTTTGTGCGTGTAATTGAGCGGGCGTCGAGCATCAGGTGATGGGCCCACGCGGGGATGCAGCCAGGTGTTGGACTGTGGCCCACGAGGGGCACATTAAACAATGCATTCCTTTAATTAACAATTTTTATGCTGCCCACATCTGGCTCTGTGTGTGCGTGTGTGTGTGTGTGTGCATATGTGTGTGTGCAGGACTTTTGTTTCACGTAATTGATGTTTGTATTGGCATTCGTTATACCCTAGCCAAAAAAGTAGCATTGGCACACGTTGGCACACGATTTGTCAGCGCTGTCAACTGGGACAGGCCGTAAGTACATACATATGTAAGTACATACATATGTACATATAATTGAGATGCAATTCAGTTTACAGTTTATTGTTAACATTAGTGTTAGCCTAACAACGTGAATATTAAACGCTGTTTTACGAATCGCAAATCATGCTATTAATTTACTTAATGAAAATTATTTAATTAATTAAAATAAAGTGAATTGAGTTATGCCAAATTGTATTTCTTTCTATTTAATTCTAATATTTCTATTGCGTCGCTTTAGGATGAAATTTAATTTCAATTCCCTAATTTATCTAACTAATCAAAGCAACAGGCATATGTAGTTAGTTAAGTTGAATTTTAATTTTTTTATGTATTATTAATTTAATGTGATAATTTTACAAATTTAAGAATTAAATTTTAGTTTATTTTATCAAATATATTTTCGGTTTTCTGTAAGTACTTATTCTATCTACTAACCAGGCCGTCTATATATACCGTTCTTATTACTGACTAAATTAGACCTTATTTTTAAAAACATAGTCAATAAGCAAATGCGATTCAATCCAAAAGTTGACACATTAATTTGTACTAACAAACCTCAGGTTGGGCACATCGTAGATTCATATTCGTTGTGCAATCATGCAAAATGAAGAATTTGTTTTTTTTTTTTTTTTTCATGCTGCGTTGCATTCGAAATTCATTTCTTTAATAGTGAAATCCATTAACACAAATCTTTTTGGCATTTCCTTACCTCTAACGAATTGTGCTTCTTTATTTCGTGTACTTGTATTTGGGTTTGGTAGTCTTGTTGCTGTTGGCTTGGCATTCAGTTTGTGTTCCATTTTGCAAGGGAAAATCTGCAATCACCTTTGTGATTGTAGTTTGCTTTTCAGCTTTATCGCAATTCCATTCAACAGTTTTCGCTTTGTGCACTAAAAGTATTAAATTTCCTCAAATACTGGCACTGAAATAATCCAAGCAGTTACGTCTAAGACGTAATATTCCAACAGCTGCAGCCGGCTGTGGTCGGCCTTTCAAGGGGAATTCCCCTCATTTTATTTCTTTGGTCAGCACTGGCACGTCCTTTTTCGCACTCATCTAAGCCAAGAGGGAATGCTTTTAATGGTTTTGCAACCATTTCTTATCATTATCAAGGATAGCGTTTAACTTTAAACGACTTTTGTATTGTGGTTCCTCCTGCATTTTCGTTCTGTTTGTTTTTCTTCTCGCCGTTGTTGCTGTTGCTGTTGTTGTTGCTGCTGCTACTGCTGCTGTTGTTGCTGTTGCTACTGCTGCTGTTGCTGTCCAAATGGTTTTCGCTGCATTGTCTCGATTGCATCCAGAACTATAATTGTAGAACTGGGCTCCGTACTTTTGGCGCATTTCCGTCTGCTAACCGCGTTGCTTTTCACTTTTTCCTCTACGAATATATGTATATCAAAAGAAATGGTATTTTAAAATAAAGTAACTTTGCGTTTCTTTCAAATTTTGTACTATACTATTATAAGAAATAATCTAATTTTAACATTTATAATCCTCAGTTTTAGCTATACTAAAAATAACTTACCCTTACATATTATTTTATATATTATTTATTTTATCTGTACTCAGCAATAAAAATTTGAGTCTCTTTTTATTTTTCCATTGAACTTTATATTTTTGAATTGTTACCGCCAATTGCAAATAAGCTTCCGACCTTTAAAATGCCCTTCCTAAATACAGGGCTGATTTATTTGAATATTTATCGATACTATCGAATAAAGCTTTACAGCATTCCGGCTATGGTCACATAACATTGGCTGAAAGTAGATAACACTGTGAATTGTAAACAATAAGAGATAATACATATACATACATACATCCATATGTAATACATCTTTATTTGATTATAAATTATACTTTTACCTCTAGACACAATTATTAAAAACGTGAGCAAACTACAATTGAAGTAGCCTATTAAATTGCGACAATTTTCCTAGCTATCAAACAGATATTATATGCGCCGGGAAATATATGTCATATATCCATTGTGTTGAGCTATTTTTCAATTATTGTAAAATATTTTGAAGACACAAAGCACCCCTATACTAACAAATGAAACCCAATTTCAGCTCGTGTCATTTAAGTTGAAACTCGATTCGTGAATTCGAAGCCAAGGCACATTAAAGCTGAAGCACATGTTGAAGTCGTTGTTGCTGCGCCGAGACTTGTTGCAACCGCATTTGCCACAATTTATTGGACTTTGTATTCGATCTCCCATCCATCCGAAAAGTACTATTTCAAGACGCAAATTCTGCAGCGAAATGGACGAAAAAATTGAACTTGACGCAGCAAAGAGGCTCGCAGCCGAAACAGCGGTGGATCAATATGTGACCGAAGATACAAAAGTTTTGGGCATTGGTAGCGGCTCAACCATCGTGTTTGTCGTCCAGCGGCTTGCGGAGCGCGTCTGGAAGGAGGGTACGCTGTCAGAATTAATCTGCGTGCCGTCATCGTTCCAAGCGCGTCAACTAATACTCGATCACAATCTCACATTGGGCGATCTGGATCGTAATTATAAAATCGATGTTTATATTGATGGCGCCGACGAAGTGGACAGTAGCATGGTGCTAATCAAAGGTGGCGGCGGCTGCCTGATGCAGGAAAAGATAGTTGCCTCGTGCGCCAAGACAGTCGTCATCGTGGCAGACTATACTAAGCGCTCGCTCCGCCTGGGCGAGCAATGGTGCAAGGGCATACCCATTGAGGTTGCGCCGTTAGCCTATGTGCCAGTCAAGCATAAGATCGAGGAGCTCTTTGGAGGCGAGGCACAGCTACGTATTGCCCTAAAGAAGGCTGGTCCCATTGTCACCGACAATGGAAATTTTCTGTTGGACTGGAGATTTGTTGCAAAACGGGAATACGATTGGAACGAGGTGAATACGGCAATAACTTTGATACCGGGTGTCCTGGAAACGGGCCTATTCGTCAACATGGCAAACAAATGCTACTTTGGAATGGCCAATGGCACCCTCAAGGTCCAGAGCAAATAGTTCTCTGATCCGATCAATTGAAAATATTCATATTAATAATACTAAACTGTTACAGCGCATGAATACAAAATAAATAACTAGGGATTACGCCCGATATTTTTTACACATTTGATTATCAAGTCTTTAGTTATCCTAGCTAAAATGATTTCTTGCTGCGACCCGGCAGCAACGTCTCCTTAATATAGTTGAAGAACGATAGCAATCCAACTTTCTTATTGCGCGAAAAGTAATTGCTGACCACATCCGGATTGCTGCTGCCCATCAGCCGATCATTTCCACTGACCGTAGTGGGCAGCACATTGTCGTTGGCGCTGAGCGAGACGAACAGAGCAAAGGGAACCATCCATAGGCAGATGGTAAAGTAGGCAAGTACCTAACAGAAATACACAAATTCAATGATTTTCTGGTTGTATGTATTTCTGGTTGTCTTCATGGCTCACCTGTGTGAAGGGTACATAGACGCTAGTGAAATATTGAAATGCGAGCACATGATTAATCACCAGCATTGCCACGGAGCCAATTAATGGCACCGAAAGCAATTGTATGAAGGGGAAATTATTCATTATACTGAAATGGAAGCCTTGCGCTACTAATCCACACAGCATCATGGTCCATGAGAAGTCCTCAAAGCATATCAGGAGAAGGTATACAAATATTGTGAAACTAATCATGAATAGTATACAACGTCGAGCTGGCGTTGTGTACTCCTCTGCCAGTTCGGCCAAATAGTAGAGCCCAGCCACTGTAAAAGTGCATAAGTTAAATATATATTGCATAGTTTGCTGTTAACCTATATACCTATCGATAATGTTATGAAAGTGATCTGTATAGCTAATGAAATCCAACTAAGTATAAACAGAAAACTCATGATGCTCGAATTTTAGGCGAGTTGATCAGGAACCAAAACAAAACAATGACTCGACACATCGATAACATTGATAACCGGCGATTAATTTTAGGCAGTGCTGCCACCTTGTTGATGCACTGTGTGAAATTAGATGTCAAACAATTGCAGAAAAATCTGCATTGTGATATTTTCTTCCAAATGTATCGTTGTATTCATGAAATTTGTAATGGGTTCATTTATTAAATTAAATAAATATTAAAAAATACGTTTACCTTTGACATGGTGTCAACCTTTTCAAGATGAAATTCTTTTCGCTGACCATGTACAACCGACTCGTTTATCGCTCCTCTCTGTGGTGCGCGGTCACACTTCTTCATTGCCAAAAAGAGAAGCGCGTGGTTTAGCCGCACAGAATTTGCATATTAATAACGCAATTGAAGCAATTATAAATATATACAAAATCAAATATTTGGTTTAGAGTTGAAAGTGCGTAATCAAATCATATCGGTAAATTGGCCAGCACAGCAGAACGAGCTAGTGTCCAACGCTTGCCGCGTGGAGCTCTCGAAACATGTGGAATGCGAATGGGAATGGAAATGCTGCAGCGCAGGAGGAAGACGATGCCGAAATGCTCAATGCACCGACCCGAAATGATGCATCACTCGACAATATCGTGTTTGCAGCTGCTTATCAAAGCGACGACAGCTTGAATGATACATTAGACCAAGCTGGTCAAGAGGAAACCGAGGCTGATGCAAACAGCATGGAAAATTCACCTGATGAGGCAGCAGAAATTGATGCTGAAACTGATGCTGATGGTGATGGTGATGGTGAGGGAGATGGTGATGGTGAGGGAGATGGTAATGGAGATGGTGATGGTGATGGTGATGGTGATGGAGATGGAGACGGCGATGGTGAGGGGGACGGCGACGGCGACGAAGAAGCTTCCGAAGATGGCCAAGAAGGTGGCAACGGCAATGCTGAGGATGATCCAGCAGCGGACAGGCGCACGGCCACGAAAAAAGAGCTCACACAAATCATTGACAAGTGGGAGCAAGAACAAACACAAGCCGGCTACGACCCCGTGCCGACGCTAAGAAGGTAACCCAATTAATAACCATAAAATATATTTATTTTAATAAAATTACTTTTAGTCTGGCCGAGATATTTGAACGCGAAAAGGACTCATACATGCGTAAGGATCCGGATCCTCTGGACTTAAGGCACCCGTATCGCACCGATCCCAGCTGCCAATATGGACTGTTGCTGAAGCTGCTCTTTCGCAAGGATCTGTTTATGGGCAAAGTAAGAAAACCTATGGTAATGCCATTTTAAGTATAAGAATTAATCGAGCGCTTAAAAACACTTTCAGCTTCTTAACGATTATCTGCGAGACAACTACTTCAGTCGGCAGAGCATAAGTCGCAGCTCCCTGGAGTTGAATATTATTGCCTGTCGGCTCATATTGGTCGTGATGCCGGGTCTTGAGACGACAGCCGTATTCCAGACCGCCGAGGAAGATGGCATAATTAATCGGCTTTACAATTGGGCAGAGGACAGCATTGAGCCGCTGCAGAGCTATGCCACAGGCCTACTGGCCGCTGCTATGGAAGTAAGCGATATAGCGATTACCTGTCGGGAGCAGAACATGCGCCTGGTGCCAAAAATGATAAACCGGCTGCATCTGTTACTGGCATGCAGTCGAATGAGCAAGAGCAGCACAACAGAACCGAGCTCTTCGCTCAACAACTCCACGGACAGCAATATGTCGCCGGGCATGCTCAGCTGGATGGCATGCGGTGGCGCTGCGTCGGCCCCTCAGTCGCCGCAGCATAACGGCGCCAGCGGCAGTGCCTCCAACATGTCCATTTTGTTTGAGAACAGTCGCGATGCGTTCTCCATGTCGCGCTATTACAAGCGCATGTATATACCACTGCATCCGCCCACGGCAGACACCAGCCAAATGCTCATCATGCGCTTCCTGACCAGCTTGGGCGAATACCAAGAGTTCTTGGCCATGGCTTTTGGCAACAATGTGATGACGCTGATCTTTGGACATCTAGAGGAGCTTGACAGACGAGACACCTGCCTCGCCTACGAAGTGCTCAAATATCTGGCCTCGTTGCTCTGCCACAAAAAATTTGCACTGGAGTTCATATCGCGCGGCGGCCTGGAGGTAAGCTTCATCGCCCTGTGTAAGACTAGAGTTACAGATATTTAATCTATCATTGGAATATTTCCAGCTGCTATTGAATGTGCCACGACCCAGTTTGGCCACCACGGGCGTCTCCATTGCCATTTACTATTTGGCATACTGTGAGGATGCTATGGAAAGGATTTGCAACATGCCGCGTCCGTTAATATCGAATCTAGTGCGATATGCGCTGTGGATACTGGGCCGCTGTCATGATTCCTCCAAGTGTCATGCCACCATGTTCTTCAGCTTGAGTTTCCAATTTAAGGCGATACTCGATGAGTTCGACGCACAAGATGGCCTACGCAAGCTCTATAATGTTGTAAGTAAACGCTAGAAATGAATAAACAATATTGTTTATTTCACAAATTTTCCATTACTCATGCTACAGATATCGGTACTTAAGATTCTCGATCCCAGTCATAACGACAGCGATAATGGCTCTGAAATCAATGAGGATGTCGAGTGCGCCTCGCGTCAGATGGTGCGACACGTGTGCATCGCATTGAAGCGCTACATGGAAGCGCATTTCTTCTACAAGTACAACAACTTTCTGTGTCAGCACTATGCGAGCTCATCGGCCTCATCATCGCACTACTTTAGCCAACAGCCAACGATGGCCGCCAAGCTGACATTCGACCAGTTGCACGAGCAGATACGTACGCTGCAGGAGCACACCTCGGTGCGCGCTCATTGGGAGCCCGTGGATCAGCTAATGAAGCTGGGCGGCATTACGATGCTCCTGCGCATTATTGCCTTCAGCTACGATTGGGTAAACAATGGACGCTCGGAGACGGTGCGCTCGGCCCTGGATGTGCTTAGCGTGTGCTGTGTGATACCGCGAGTATATCTGGTGCTCTGTGAGCGAATACAAATGCCGGACAAGACGACAACGTCTGGTTTCTGTTCAGTGCTGGGCGCAGCGGCCGGCGAGATCACAGCCGACGCTGAGGTGCTGAAATCAGCTCTGGCCGTGCTCTGCCATTGCGTATGCTCACCTATCATACGAAAAGACAGCAGCAGCAGCAGCCTCCTGAAGTTTGGCAACTCGTCGCGTAAGAACAAAGCCAATCAGAAATATGCCGAAGAGCTGATCGAGAAGGTGTGGGAGTCGGTGTGCTCAAACAATGGCATTGTGGTGCTCCTCTCACTGATGCAAACCAAAGGACCCATCACCGATGCCGACTGCATACGCGGCATGGCATGTCGCGCTCTAGCCGGGCTGGCCCGCTCTGATCGTGTACGGCAAATCATTAGCAAACTGCCACTGTTTGCCAGCGGGCAACTGCAGGCTCTCATGCGTGATCCCATACTGCAGGAGAAGCGAGCCGAACATGTCATCTTCCAGAAGTACGCATTGGAGCTGCTCGAGCGCATCTCCGGCAAGACAAAAACGAAGGCACTGACACCGCTCGATCCGTCGCTCACCAACATGCACAAGGCGAATGTGATTGCCCAGACCCGCATTCAATACAACGAACAGCAGCTCTACCAGCTCATTTTTGAGCACCTGGAGAGCAAGGGCCTCACACAAACTGCTCAGATGCTGCAGCGCGAGGTGGGTCTGCCCTTGCAAACGACGACGACGCGCAGCTTTCATCAGTCACCCTTCGACTTCAAGGGTTTATCTGGCATCAGCTCAATGTCGCGCAGTCGCCTGCGAAGCCGAATGGCCGATGTCTCTGCGGCTATCATGTCCAGTGGCGACCAGAGTCGCAGTCTGTCAGAGGATGCGTCGCCGCATTGCAGCAATGGCGCCGGCACGTCGGGTATGGCCAATGGATCTAATGCAGTGGGCGTTCCTGGATTCAGTCATCTGAGCGCGCAAACACCCATTAAACTGCGCAAGACGGAGCGTGCCACATCCTCGGTAACACGTTCGCTTCAGAAACAAATCAGCTTGGTCAATCCGGAGGCAAGCGCTGTGGGACTGCCGGATGAGTTGACTGTCTCTCCGGCTCTGCATCCGAAGCGCGTGACACTCAATAGCATTGTGACAGAGTATCTGACGAATCAGCACTCGCTGTGCAACAACCCGGTCACCACCTGCCCACAGTTCGACCTATATGAGCCGCACAAGTGCCCAGATCCACGGCCCAGCCGTCAGGTCAGCTCCAACTATAATTTGACCTCCCGGTTTTTCCGCACCCAAGCAGGCTTCAATACGGCACGCTACGATCGCCGACATGTCCACACACATTTTGCGCCCTGGCGTACAATGCGGTCTGCGGACTATGATGATCTGGAGTTCACGTGTTGTGATGTGGTGGGCAATTACCTAATCGTTGGCACACATCAGGGCGAGAGCAAGGTGTTCAATATGAACGATGGCGTCGAACAGTTCTCCTCCATATGCCACACATACGGCGTGGATGCTATACAGGCGAATCGTGCCGGTGATCTCGTTCTAACCACCAGCCTGTGGCGTTTGCGCACCACCATTTTGTGGTCCATTACGGACAACGAGTTCCGGTCCAAGCTGCGTCTGCCCGAGGTCGGATACTGTGAGTTCAGTCAGACCACACAGGATCGTTTACTGGGAACCCACACAGATGTACGTGGTATTACTTCAGCTTAGTGGAATATCTCTAATAATATATGATTGTAAATTGCAGTGCGCCGTTCTGTATGACATCAACACGGGCTCCAAGGTGTCCACATTTACACCCACCATACCCAATCAATACACCAAAAATAGAGCGACGCTGTGCCGCACTGACGAGCTGCTGCTCTCAGGTGAGTTCGACAATGTGAGGAGTCAAAGAAATCATTTTCAAGTGTAACTCTTGCAGATGGCGTGCTCTGGGATGTTCGCTCCGGCAAGGAGATTCATAAGTTTGACAAGTTCAATCAATGCATCTCGGGCGTATTTCATCCGAATTGCCTAGAGGTAAGCTTCTGTTACATATTACCATGTACCGATCCAGATTGAATGTTCTCGATATCCTTATAGATTATTGCAAATACGGAGGTGTGGGATCTGCGCACGTTTCATCTGCTCCAGACTGTGCCGGTGCTGGATCAGCGTAACTGCACATTTTCGCCCATGCATGTGATTTATGGCGCCAGCTTGGGTGCCGATCGGGATCATGACATGGAGACAACTACCTACGATACGAGCTTTAATGTTTTGGATGCTTACGACTATTCGAGCATTGCAACCATCGACGTGAAGCGTAATATCAACGATCTGAGCGTCAGTGCGAACGGCAGCCTTATTGCTGTTGTGGAGGATCACAGCGGCTATGATTCGAAGCAGGAGACCTACGTGAAGATCTATGCCGTTGGTGTTAAAAAGAGCGAGCGTTCGGAAGAGGTGCGTGCGGTTAAGGATCTGGCCATCGATGAGGGCATCGTCAGAGGCGGCGGCGGCACGTCCGCATTAGAGGAGCCGCCACCGCCCGCCAATGCGCCAGGCGGTGAATCTGCGCTAATTCGCATCGTCGAAGAAGCGGCACGCCCACATACGCCAGAGCCAAACATGGCGTTGCTCAATGCTGATGCACTCGCAGACGCAGATGCAAATGCAAATGCGAATGCGAATGGCGGCATTGGTGCTGGCGGGGCTGACGACGAGGCACGCGCCCGTCGTCCAAGCCGGCTTAGGCAATCGTCACATGCCAATTCAAATCTGGCTCGCCAGCATGCACCCAACAGCTCAATTGTTGGTGTGCGACGGCGAGCACGTACACTGGGCGGTACCGGTGCCGTTGCCGGTGCCGGTGTCGGTGCGGCTATCGAGCTTAGAACGCTCATGCGGATGCAGATGCAGATGGATGATATTGAATTTAATATTCTGTCTATGCTTGCAGGAAGATGATGAGGAGGTGCCCGAATCTAATGAGGAGGGCTCCGAGACGGGCTCCGATACGGGCTCTGAAAATGGTGAGTGGTCTGGCAATAGGAATTTCCATAATCAAGTTTGTGCTCTACTCACATCAGCTTTTCCATTAGGTCCAACTTTCCTCGGTTTCCCGCTACGCAGCCATCGCAATCGCAATTTTATTGATATTGATTCCTCCAGCGATGATGATGACAACGATACTGATCTAGAGGATGGTGACGATGACGATGACGACGATCTTGAAATGATTGAATTCGAAATGGGCGGTAAATTCTATTCAAATTTCCCCACAGCCACACGATTATAAATAATGATTATCTCTCTACCCGCAGAGTAAGCCGCCCAGTCCAGATATAGAAAATCAATTATATATCGCTGCCTTGGCCGAGAGAGGTCTCTGTTACTCGTGTACGTCGGGCTCACTATTATCCCCCTCTATAGAAAAGAAGCTATATCATCGCTAAGTTTTGTTAGCTGTTATATTATATATTGTTTGTACAAATTAACGTGTAAAAATTCTCGAAGAAAAAACAACTATACAATACAACAAAAAGAACTTGTTGAAAAGCAACTGTATACAAAAAAAAGAAGAAAAAAAAACTATTAAAGATAAGAATTGTTTAACAATTTCAGAGTTTTTTAAAAATTATATACTTTTCTATGAAAATTGAAAAATAAACTCTAAATTATTTGATATTTAAAGATTTATATTAATATTAAGTGTGATTATAATTTGATATTTCTTATTAACATAAATTTAAGTACCAAATAATACTTTTGTATTTTGATTTGTAATACTTTATAGTATATGACTTTGCATAGGTAAATGTTGGGAATGGACAAAATGTTTGAACCCATTAAGATATTGGGCAGTGTTGTGTGCTTAGTTTTTATTATCTTATCTCGGCCTCGCATTGAGAAATGACGTGCAGGCCAAAAGTTTTCGTTCAATGATTAATCAATTCAGTTGTTTGGCTATGCGAACGCACTCGTCTCTGAATCTGCCAGCTTATCCTTCAGCGCATAGATAAATATGGTTATATGGCTACATTCGGTATTTATCGGGAATTTGCGGTCAAGTTGAATACTTTGGATTGAGTCGAAATAGCTGACTATTTAGAATTGCGAGCCTCAGTTTCAATTTGCCAACGATAGCGCGCGCACCTCGATAGCGGAATACTTAAGATCGCCACTCGTAGCCGAGCCATGTACAAATCTAGCTATGTCTTGGGTGTTGTTCTGCTGCTGGTGCTTCTATCCACGTGCTGCCAGGCGTACGAGGAGCGTCCAGATTTCTGCATAGAGACGGAGCCGATGCTCTTGGCGGACATCAAGCGGCAAATGCTTGCTCCTCTACAAAATCAATCAAAATGCAATATAACTGCAACAATATTGACGCCAAATGAAAAGGTGAGTTCAAATAGTGCAAATCGGTAATTCAAATTTTAATGAACTGCAAATTTTTTAATGGATTGCCCACACGGTCTCATTATAAAGCAATTAAACAGATATATGTACGTATATACGACTAATTTCTCACTCATGAAAACTCATATTGAGTGATCAAAATAGTCTCTCAAATCCGCCACCTTATATAGCAATCGATCAATCAGCCGAGGTGAAGGTTGAGAGTTCGGTTCGGGCAGTCAATGCGAACAAGTTGAGCACAGATAGGTCCTTAAATGATAATTTCAAGGCACTTGAGTCATGGACAGATATCTATACGTATATATTGGGAAATTGAGTTCATATGTATGTAACAAGTATTATATAGCAAATAAATCAGCTTAACTCAATAAGCACTGGCACTCTATATACTGTGTAGAGAGATATTCCCAATTCAATCAACTGGGCGATAAAGAAAGCGGGCAAACGGGAATAGTGTCTGTGAATAGATAATGCGAACAGCCTAGATAACGGAATTATTTATGCGTGTACTAAATTAAATTAAATCTGTGATTGACTAATCCACAGGAAAGACTGTATGATACCATGTGCGCGGATCACGGCTCCTTGACTATCAAACGGAGCAATCATCACTTCTTCAAATTGCTCAACGGGGAGCTCTTTGGGCGTGGAGTACAAAACGACATATGCAAACGTGGCGAGGACTCGGTGCTGGCCTGGGTGCCGTACAAGATCATGATGCAAAACTATGCGGCCGAACTGAATCCCAGCGAGCGACTCAGCTACATAGCCAAGGCGACCAGTGTGGAGCGCGAAAAGACGGAGCTCTGCCACTTCCGGCACGCCGATCTGGTCAACAATGTGATGGACAGTCTGTTCACATGCGTGGTCATGATCTTTGAAGATAACTTTGTGAGTACATTCGGGATATGCTATTGTATCATCTCTAACTGCCAGTGCACCTTCTTATAGTATGGCATAGACGACAGCATCAATGTGCTTGTGGAGTTGCAGCCGGTGATGTACCAGCTGCGCAACATCACCTACCAGCCATGGCGCAATATCACCAACAGCTACAAAATGCGTCTCGGAGACGGCGTGCTCAAGAATCCCAGCAACCAGCGTAAACCCATTTATGGCAGCCTTAGTTATGCATATGTCGAGAAGATTCGCTTGAACACGAGCAGCTTCTACAACGACGAGCAGCTGGAGAAATTGCCGCTGCTGCTCGAGCATCGTGGCGCAATGGTGGAGCTGGATATAGACGGTGTAGGCGGCATAGATGTGCAAGAGCAAGCGTATTTTGGACGAACCATGGATGCCCGCAGCGAGGTGAAGGTTCAAGTGATTGGCCAGTGGATGGACCTGCATAGAGAGATTAGCGCAGACCTGTACAATTATTATGGGTTTGGCCTGCAACATTATAGACAGCACATATCTGGTGTCCAACTGACGTTCGTACGCATCGACGACACTGAGCCGGCATTCGAATCACCCGAATCCAATAATCTGGTCAAAGCGTCGCTGTTCCGGGACATGGACTCAGCACCAGCCAGGATGAGCGTAAATGGCTCAGCGGTATTAACGGAGTGGGAGGCAGAACATCAGCAGGCTGATGATTCCTTCTATCCCTGGTTTGTGATCAGCTGCCTGCTCTTTGGCATAATTGTTCTCATCCTGGTTTACGGAATTGTTCGCGTCTACAATAAAAGGACTAAGGAGAGGCAAAAGTACCAGCTGGCTAACACCAGCAGCACGCCGGCCAATGCCATTTAGAAGTTAAGCAACATTTTTAATACGTTTCATATAGGAAAATCTATGCATTTTGTTCAGAATTCAATTAGAGTTTTTTTATGAATTGAAACCCAGTTCATTTTTTATTTTACAAGCAGCTGTTTGATTAGCTTGATATTTGCTTTTATAATAATAATAAATCGATATCCCTGATAAACAACAATGTTAAAGCCCTGTGTGACGTCACATTTTCTATGGCAGCTGAATTTGTGCCCGTTTCGACGGCACCTTATAAGAGCTTTCGTCATGGCATGACAGTCCTTAAAGTTTTCGTACCCGGCGCAGCTGTTACGTGGGCGTGTGTGATGCGAGTGAGTGTTTTGTGGGGCAGTTGCTAATTAATAAATGTGCCTATCTATTAAAAAGTGCATTGGCGGACGACAAAAAGTCGCAAAAAGTGCAATCAAGCAAGGCACAGTGAAATTGTGAAAGTGTGTTATATAGTTTGTGAAATGTAAAATCCGCGAGCTGGCGTCCTGTTAATCAGCAAAAGGTATGTAACTCGTTTATAGACACCTACTAACATAATCTTAATATTAATGCATTTTGTTAGTAAGCTTAATTGTTAATTGTTTCACCTACACAAAGAATGCACATGTGTACGTGTTTGTTGTTTGTTTTCTACTAAAAATTTGGTGCGTTTTTGTGTTGGATGAGTTGGCAGCCCCATGAACTATAGCCGCGTCACATACGCATATCTCACTCACACAAGCAGAGGACGGGGCGAAGCAAAAAAGAGAGCTCTATATACGTGCAGCGCGAGTGTGTGGGTAATCGTCGTTTCACGTCGTTTCAGCTAGCTCGCGGATTCTGCAGTCGACAGAAGAAGACAAAAGCAGCACCACTGCGGTTGCACAGAAATTTCATTCATCGAATTTTTATTAATTTGGCACTGGTCGAAGTCTAGTTATTTCATTTCCTTGCCAGAATAACCAACTGGTGCACCATTTGTTTTTGTTTCGCATCATTTCAAAACAAACTCACGTTTGAGTGCTTAAAATGTGAAATAAAATTAGTTTTTCGCTTTGAAATCGCGTGACGCGGCCATATTTAAAAAATAATTTAATGTCGAATGCAGTGCAAAGGCAAAGCGAGGCTACATAAATTATATAAATAGTGCTTGGGTAAGTCAGTTTTTGGCTTATGTTGCTAAAAACCTTGACCAATAGAGCGAAAAGTATGAGAATTTAATCGGATAATTGTTAAAAATTTAATAGAAATACATGCAAAACATATTTGTTTCATTTACTGCGAAAGTAGTAAAAATATGATTTTTCGCTCGCACTAATACCAGGTTGGTAAATTGTGTATAACTAGTTGTCGTCGTCGTCGTGTCGTGTCGACTATATAGTTGTCTCGCTTGCACCGCTAGCGGCGAGTTGCCAGAGCGTTGGCCAAACGTCAGTGCTGCCAGAATATCTAAAAGCGCTAAAATTTAAAATTGCGCTTATCAACAAAAATTCTCATATATTTTCGCCTCTGGAAAAGGTTTACAGTGAAATCAGGCAACAAGTGTTAAATTCCATAATGATTATAGAAAGAAGCTGTAATTGAAGGATTTATCGAAGCCGTCGCAATGATGGACCGTAAGAAGGTACTGGAATTGGACAAAATCTGCCGCTTATGCATTTCGGAGCGCAAGGAAATGCGTCCGCTGTTCAGTGAAAAAGTACCCGAAATGCTGATGGACTGCACTAGTGTGCGTGTCGAGCCCACCGAGGGCTGGCCCGACAAAATCTGTGTGCAATGCGTCCATGCAGTTAGTCGGAATCATGCATTTAAGTCGCTTGTCGAGCGTAGCGACAAAGAACTCCGCGAATATATAAAGAGCTTGACGGTACGCCTTGGAATGGATGAATCGCTTACACCGCAAGAGCGCAAGCAACAGAAGCTGCTGCAAAAACAGTTCAAGCATCAGCAGCAGTTAGAGGAGCAGCACCAAAAACTTGAACAGCAAATACTACAGCAACAGCAGCAATTGCAACAGCAACAACAGCAGCAGCAGCAACAACAACAGCAACAGCAGCAACAGTCATCTATATATCTTCTACAACAGCCACATCAATTACAACAGCAGCAGCAGCAACAACAACAGCCGAAGGTATAAAATTCAAAGAAATCGTGCACCAGATTTTCTTTATCAATTCTCTTGTTTCCACTCTCGCACAGCCCAAGAACAAACTGAAACCACTGCGAAAAGGCAGTTCACGCCAGTCAAAGAAACACCAGGAAATGGTTCACCTTCTGCCGGAGCCAGCGCCTCCGCCACCCCCACCACTGCTTCAGCAACAGCAGCAGCCACAACAGCAGATACAACAAATTCAGCTGCCAACGCTGCAGCCGGCGCCTGCGCAACTGCTGCCAACAACGACGGCACAGCAAATCCTCTTGCCGAATGGACAGTTTATAACGACGCAAATTGTGACGCCGCAGCTGGCGCAGATTATCAGCCCACAAACGACGGCATCGAATGCCGCAGCATCGGCACAGGCGCAATTCCTGCCCCAGTTGCTGCAGGCGCCCAATGGCCAAACGTTACAAATTGTTCAGCAGCCGAACGGCACACAGACGCTACAGCTGGTGCAGTTGGTGCCGCAGCGAAGCATGGCGCCGGCGATAACGACGACCACGACAACGGACATGTGCACTACGAGCAGTGGGGCCTCTTTAGCTGAAGCGGATGTGCAGCTGCTGCACGATGGCGAAATGGACGATGAGGATCTGGACGAGGTTTACGAACACTTGGACGGCAAGGGTCATACCTTTGAGACGATAGTCCTGGACGATGATCAGCAGCAAGACTTTCTAAAGGACCCGCATCGTCAAGTGCTCATCGACGAGGAATACACGCAAAGCGAAACACAGGAGCAGGAGACAGATGAATACTTTGACGAGCAGCTGCTGGACCACGAGGATGGGGTCAAGCACGAGGAAGACGATGATGATAATTTCATCATAGAGGAGATTCAATTAGATGAGGACGATATGCTTGAGGATGCGGACGGAGAAGTCGATGGCGATGGCATGACGAATGTGGACGAATGCGAGTATATAACGGATGACCAAGACCACGGCCTCGGCGGCGATGTCGATGATGAGCTGCACTATGCCATAATGGAACCGCCCGATGGCGATGTCAGCGCCAGCGACATGGATCAGGCCTTCATAGATGTCGAGCAGCAGCAGCAGCAGCAGCAGCAGCAACAACAACAACAGCAACAACAGTTGCAGGAACAGCAACAACAGCAGCAGCAGCACCAGCAACAGCAGCAGCAGTCTGTGGACCTGCAAAACATATCCTTGGAGAATGCTGTCGTAGAGTTTGGACAGGATGCATTGGTCGCACCCACATTACATGTCAGCAGCACACCCAGTCCCACGCCCAGCTCAGCGAAACGTGCGCGTCGTGGAAACACACAGGCCCAACCGCAAACGCAACTGGTAGAGACGCCGTGCAACCACCAGCATAGTCCGCCCACCATAAGCAGCAAGCTGGCGGCGGCCAATTCGCGGCAGCTGGTGCAGACGGCGTCAGTGATAGCAGCAGCCGGGGCTGATGACAATTACGAGATAGATGCGAATCTGGTCACGGAGTTCATCAGACAGCATACATCACCTTTGGGCTCGGGTCGTTACATCTGTCACCTGTGCAACACAGAGTTCCGGCAATTCAAGGGCCTCCAGAGTCACATGCACTCACACACCAATTGGATACGGGCCAATTGCAAGAAGCAGCCCCAGTGCGAGATCTGCTTGAAGAGTTTCAAGGGGCCGGGCATGCTGCGCATGCACATGAAGACGCACGACGCGGAGACGAATACGCCGCTGTGCAACATCTGCAACCGTACATTCAAATCGAAGGCGATCCTCTACAGGCATCGGCAGACGCATCAGCAGCGCGCCTATTGCTGCGGCGTGGCTAATTGCCGCAAGAATTTCTCCAATGCGGCCAATCTGCGATGGCACGTGGAGCGCAAGCATCCGGAATGCGTTGAGCCGCTCTACAAGTGCGGCGAATGCTCCACACTGTATGACCACATCGACAGCCTGCAGCATCACGTGGAAAATACAGATCATGGCAGCAATGCCAGCGAGGCGCAAACAATTATCACCACCAGCTCCAATGCGGCCTTCAGCGGCGCCGTTAGCATTGTCAGCAATGGCACCGACATGTCCAGCATGATAGCCGCCGCACCAAACGCCCTCAGTGGCACAACAGCCACTGGTGATACGCATGCCGTTGTCGTCGGCTCATCCGGGGAGATGTACTTCGTGACGCAGGCGTAGCCAGCGCAGTTCGCCGACATTGCCGGCAACTCCGAGTGCCTGCTCGGCATGTAAATCCTAAACAGGCATCTAGATATAAAGAGAGAATAACTAAATACACATGCATATATATAGACATATATATATTATATATTTTTATACTACCCCCATAGGATATCTATACGTAAATATAGTTTGTACACATACACACTCTCTCACACCCATACACACACACCTTGCAATGCTAGTTGTCTGTCAATGTAGTTCGTTCGTAGTACTCGAATTTTGGATACGGCATTTAAATTGTATAATAATAATTCATAGAGAAGCCGTTCTTAGGCATAAGCTCTTAGGTTTTAGCAAACAAAAAAAAAAACACACACACACACAGCCGCAATGTATTCAACATTATATATAGTAAATATATATATTCTGTATGGCTATAGAATATTTCGTACATCCGAAACTGTTCATTGCGGCTACAGATGTAACCAGATTTGATTTTCAGACTGGATTTTATTTAGACTAAATTTTTCGGCTTGGTTTGCATTGTTGGGCATTGATTATTACTAAAAACAAAGCAAAAGAACTAAAGCATAGAATTGTTTTAAATGCAAATAAAATTTAAATAACTATATTATAGCTGTAACTGTTGTTTAACTCACGTGTGTTTGCACAAATATACACAACCCACATAACACCTTAAGCCGCTTTTCTTTCGCTTGTTACAGTTAGCTGGCTCAACAGCATAAATTAACGGGCAAAAGCAATTGAGGTTGTCAAGGTCTCATCGTTGATCGATTCCCTTTAACGACAGCGACACGTGCCTTCCATTCCATTTGATGGCAATACCTATGGTATAAGCAGTTCTATTTTTATTCATTCCGGGTATTACATCTCGAAATAAGCATATACATTTCCATAACTTTTTACCAGACGATACCGGATATGGTTTGCTAAAGAGGTTTCCATTTTTCCAATAAATATATGCGTAATGATATGGTTAATATTCAAGGTCTCTCTTTCTATTCTCTTAGAGTTATAAGTGTATATTTATTTTGGTTCCAATTGAATTTTGGTTTTAAATTTACTGCATCAGCTAAGTCGACGAATTGGAAATTTGATTCCTTCTGAATGGAAAACGTAATAGATTTCAATTTTCTTTCAGCAAAATAGAGAATATTCAAGAGAAGACGCAATTCAATCGCCCTCAAATATGCATTTGTTTTTGGGTCAGCTGATTGTTGTTTGTGCTGCCTTTGAGGTTCTATACCCTGTAAATATTACCAACGTCATAGACGTGTGTCAATCAATTTATATACTGTATATATAAACGATTATTATCTGGTGCTTACCAAAAAGATATACATAATATATATAGTCTATATATACAGTCCGCATATCGTTAGAGTAAAGCTTATCCACGATTTCAATGACTAATGCCGTGTGAATTGAAACAATTTCGTGCTACAAAATTCATTTCATGCTCTGAGCATGCTAAAAATCTGTTTTGAAAACTATTTTGTCCGCATTCCTTGCATTCACTTGATATGAAATGAATTATTTACCTTCCATGCCACCACCCACCCCGCTGTGCAGGTTTTCTAAATAATGGACCTATTTACGTAGGTGAGAAACATAATAATTATACTCATTTTAACTTCATTAACATTTGAAAAGGCAACAATGTGGCAATGCGAGAATCACGTCACGTTCGATTAGAATTCAAGCGAATTCAATTAAGACTTATTTAATTAAGTTTCTCTGGCTATGCTGGTTATCAAATAAACATCGATAAATTTGAATGCCAGTTCAATGCATTTATTTTTCACTGATTTATTTATTTAATATTCATGTTTCAAGTATTTCAAGAAAATTTAAGAATTTTTCCTAGATATTGTATCTACATATATGAGTAATTTTTATTGCAAGATACCTACAAGTCGAGATATGTTAAACTTTAAATGTTAATCGATGCAAGCATAAAGAAGTGAATTTGTGATCCATCAGGGTACAGAGTATCTCTTAGCCGGGTTTGCCTAGCTAGCTAACAAAAAAGTTCAATAGACATAATATAAGATATAGTTCTGAATAGGTAGATCTATGCTCTGCTCAACTGCCTACAGGATATCTACTAGTCGTACCCGTGCAGCTATTCTGGATTACCCAGTGCGTCACTTAATACTTAATGCGCAGCACTTTATGGCGTATTGCAGCATAGTTTACAACGCAATTCGTTAATTTGGGCGATTCTTAATGAGCTTCTGCTGAAATTTGGCCTAAAAAACCAAAGGAAAAACAAAATTGAATATTATTTTCTTGCTTGGTTCATTTACAGGTGCCGTTCGGGGCATATCAGTGGGGCACAGGGGAGCTGGTTGGACACACGCTCCATCTATATAAATAATTATCAGATGGTAAACTCAAGTGCACACTCGGCCATATTGTCTGACTTACCTGTGTCAATATTGTCCAATTTGATAATTATTATTAATTAGCAGGCAACTTTGGCGAATCCATAAGAAGTGCTGACAGTCGAAATTCCCATAAATTTCCCATTATTTATGGCGTAGCTGATTCGCCCTGCCTGGGTGCCCATTAATATGACAACCCGATTAGATAACCAATTAGAGCGGGCTTCAAGTTCCGTTCCTTTCCGTTACTTAGGGCCCAGAACTACGACAAACTGGAATTGGAGTGCGTGACTATGCGTTGCTTAGGCTGAACGGAGCATTAAGGACAATTTAGTACCTTTAACTTGCTGTCTGAATAAGTTACACATATAGCCCTATATGAATATATAATTCATAAACCAAGTGCTGTTGCAAATCAATAAATCAAGGGGTGGGAAATTCCAGATAGTAAATTCACATGACATCATTGGGCTTTGGATTTTAGAAATTTCTCTAGATATTAAATAATATATAATATATATAGTAGAAGAAGAATAGTGTATATAATAACAGATATACATATATATAAGCCATGAAATTTTCATGATGAAATGATTATACATTATGGAATACTTATGCATCCTTGAACTTTCAAAACGACTTGGTTCTGCCAAAAACTGTGCAAATTCTTAGATATACAGCTTGTATAATAAATATATACGTATATACATAAATATTTTTATATATGTATATATATTCATATTTATGGCATATGTTTTAGATGTGCGCCAAAATCTAATTGAAGAAAATAATGAGTCGCGATCGCTTTCGGGTTTTCCGCACATGTGAGATTATATCAAATTTAATTGATTTGACAAGCTAGAACAAGTGTATATATAAATACATTAAAAATATATTTATATATTTGCACGATTTCACTTGGAAAATTCTTGTGGTATTTGCAGCTAAATTATAATAATTAAATATTAAATATGCTCATTAAAATTATCTGCATACTTGCGCGCTGATTTATCGTTATATGTATATACATATATAATATATACATATCTCATATCTAGATTCGTGCTAAATGTGGACGTATTTCATGCATGAATAATCATTCTGAAATGCATCGTTTAAAGCCAAGGGATATTATATATATTTTTAAATGTATATTGAATAATAAATGAAAGCAGCTGTGGGCTGTCAATAATTAGATTTGTTTGAACTAGGTGTACATTACAGCAAATGCGAGATGTTACCTGAGTGAAAGGGCTGTAAAAATGTAAAATTCATGTAACAGAGAGTATGACTTCATAAGTTATGGGTATTATAACGATAGAATAAACAGATGCTATTTGCATTCTTCTTACGTATTTTATACACTTAAAAGCTAAAAGTAATATATATTATAAAATCAAAATAATGTAATTCTGGCATTAACATTGATACAACAGAGAATAAGATTTGTATAACAACGGAATGAACAACAGATTCCGTAAAGCCTACGACGTTCGTATAAAATTTATATAAAATATAACTCTTTCCAATCTTTTACAAGTCATATACAATTATGGGAGACATGCCTTCCCCATTTCCCACTTTCATTTTAAAATTGAATAAAATTAACTAGATCTTAAGGGAAGGTCAAGGTATGTTTCCGCTGAACACTCCCGATTAAAATCGCTACACCCTACCCCCTTCAATCATATTATTCTATGGCAATTCAATATTGTTTATGGGGAGAAAACCCCTTTGAAATCATTCGACAGCTCATTTACATTCATGATTTGTTTATATTTCCTTCTTTTGTTTATAACATGAATATTTTGAATAAACAAAAACAAACCCCAATGGCCGATTCTAATTGCAGCTGACGAAGCAGCTTTTTGTTTATGTCACTCGGCAGAGAGAGTGAGAAGAGGCAGACGCTTACCTCTTTCGACGCCGGAAGAAACCGAAAGCGAATGCTGCCCCCTCCTGTTTACAGTTCAGTTGAGTTGGAAACGATTCGCCATAGATCATAGATCATCGCTGATGCTGCCCGCGATTACGTACGATGCGTGAGGTGCAGTGAGTGAGGGAATCGTTTTGATGTAGGTTCTGGTCAGCGTTCTCTTGTCGCTATAAATGTACCGAGTCCCGCCCCTCTTGGCGGAGCTTTCTTTGCTCTCTGCTAGACATTGACGTAAGCGCAGAGAAAAACAAAATATTTCTAATGCTTTACAGTCGACAGTCGGGCTATATAACTAAATACAAGACATTAGCAATAATTCGAGTACTTAGCTGACTGATTCCATATTGATCTGATTTGGTACCCTAAGTAGACTCTGTGTATGCATTGGGGTATGATGGTTTGGTAGAAATCTATGCTGTCTAGATGATTTTATAAGGCGTGCATGGCAAGCTCACTGTGGTTATATTACATACATATATGAAATATAAATCATTTTGGTTAAATCACTATCTTTATTTTCGTATTTTACAAGATTTCATTATGATTTTCAATAATTTAAATATATGTGTATTAAGTATATCTGTATTAAAATTATCTTACATTTAAATACAGAATTAATCTAAACGAAAATGAATAAAAAATATGATTTCGCCGTACTTGGAATACGGATCACAATATTCAACACAATAACCGTATTAAATTGTATTTTTGAATAGTATTAATCTAGGGGGTTTAATAATTGGCTTTTCTCCTGTTATCCTAAGTTTATTTTTATTATATTTAACCAACTCTCGGGCAACTCTAAGGGCATTTACAAGTCGTGAACTTTCCACTACAGCACTCTTTGCATTTGTTTATATTTCTTCTTTTTTTTCTGTGTGCCGATTCGTCAACAAATTTCCTTTTTGCTTATGTGCAACATCACGAATTTGCAATTTACACTATGATTCGCACTTTGTTTTTCGTGGTGTGTGCCCTACTCCATTTGAGGTACATTAGTTAGTTGCTCAACCGCAGTTATATCTAATCCTAATTTATTGTTTAAAACTAAATAAAGTTGTCACTGAAGAAAGCTGATAGAATATGCCTCCGATTCCTTTACCCATTTGTATTCTAATTTGATAGCGCAATGGGCCGTCGTGCTAGCTGATTGTCTGCCTGGCCTTACTTATTTTTCTTATCGTTGCCATTAAATTCAACTTGATCTGCACAAGTATGTGTGGATGTGTGTATGTATGTGTGTATTGGTAAGTACATACGGATTTACAAATGCTTTTCAAATATTTATACAATTTATATAATTATAGTCGGGCTGCCGATTGCGGGCATTATTTTTTTTGGGTTTGTCGCGCTGCTCTGCAAATGAATATATACTAGGTATAGTATATAAAAGCATATATATATTGTATAGACATTTTTGCGTCGCAAATTCGTTTCCGTTTGCCAAAGAACCGACATGAAAAGGAATTATATAAAATGTATAAAAACGTACAAAAAATAAAATGAAATTGAAATAGAAATAGAAATCGAAATAGAAATAGAAATAGAAACAGCAAACAGAAAAAAAGTGTAATGTGGGCCAAACATTTCGTCAGCTGCCATTGACATTGGCTGAGTCGGTCAAGAGTCCGCTCAGCTCTGCTCTTTATTTATAAATTTGCAAAAAATTTCATTTTCTTAAATTATTATATTTCGAATATACAATATATGTATCTCACACATGTAGGTCTTTGGTATTTGACTGGGTATTGCCTACTTTTTCGGGCTGCTTTGATTCAGCTCGTGAAACGTGCGGTCAAAATTTGGCTTCGTTTCGGGTTTGTTTTCTCTTTTTAAACACTTTTAGGGGCCTGTTTCGCATTAGTCAAGTATTGCCCATGCTGAGCATTGAAATTCCCTTGGCATAACTCCAACATATTCGCCCACTGATTTATATCTGTTTAGTTGGCAACAGCTGCTAATAAAGTTCGGTCGCTCGTTTATACGTTTCTTTTGTATTGTGTGTGCTCGGGGGAGGCCCTGGGCGGGCGGCCAATGGTTATTTCATTCAACACATTGCTACAAACGATTCGTTTGTGGCTCTGGCCTCGTGCCGGCGCCCAGTCAATGCCCGATTTCTTCTAGCCAATATCAAGGCGGAAGCGAATTCGCCGGGCAGCTGCCGAGGCGTGGCTGTTCACGGACTCAGCTCGTGGCCATTGTTCCGGCTAAGAAGTGACGTCCCGGCGTGCTAAATGTGCTTAATTCCATCTCGCCCCCTCTTTCTGCATTTATATATATCTCTCCCTCTCCCTCTCTCTCTCTTTCACTACCTGTCTGCACTAACTTAATATAAATTGCTTAGATTTTCGCAATGGTCAATTGTAAAATGCTTTTCAATTCGTCTTCGCTGCGAGTTTTCTTTCAATGTCAGGGCTGTGGGTGTCTGGTCAACATATAGATACAATGCCTATAATATATATTAAAATCAAAATATCGAAAGCTATCGACTGCTTTAAAAATTCATTTGAAATATTTTTTTAAGCATTGCCAAAGAATTTCTCAAAAGTTTTGCTTGGGAATTTTTATGAGGAATTTTTGCACAAGGAATGGAAAGAAGCCGACGATCACATTTAATATAATTTAGTTCTTATTATAATTAGATTGTCGAAAATTCTGAACTGACTACAAAAAATGCTCGAAATAGTTTAAGAAATAAACAAACAAAATAATGAAAAGTGAGTTCATATTAGTAATCCTCGGACACTCTCTCAACTCGTGCTCTACTCGCTGGGTGCTGAGCTGTTTTATTCAATTCGCAAATCGGCTTCGCTTTGATTTATGACAATGGGCAGTCCAAATGAACGCAGCTGGATGGATGTTATTCACTCAATTTAGTTGCCTTGTGAGTCACGTTATTGGCTAAACGAATAGGTAAACTTGATTGTTATTGCAAAAGTCAATTGCCGGCTTGGCGACTGTCTACCAGAGGCCCCCACCTCCCACCTCCCATCGCCCACCTACCCACCGCCTTCAGCTGACGACAGTTTTCAATTAAACGAGCCCAAGCGCGTGTTTTCAATAAAAACTGTCTTACCCCGAATTCCCAAAACAGAATGATAGACAGACAGACAAACAGGCAGGCAGGCAGGCACTGCATGGAACTAAAGCTGAAATTGTCGACTGCAAATGCAAATTGAAATTCAAATGCTAAAATTGGTAAGCAACATAGTATATATACTATTAAAATTCTTAGCGCTGCCACACAAAACGTGGCTAATAATATCAACAATTGCTCTGCCGCACGCGTCCGATCTGTGCAGCGGCACGTGGCTTCAATTAGCTAATGCCCGCCCCAATGCCAGGCAGAGATATAGATAGATGGAGAGGGGGAGTGGGAGAGGGGGAGTCCTGCCGCACAGCCTTGTGGCAGCAGCCTACTCGACCCTGTCCTTGCCTTGCCGCACGTCATTGCGATGCATCCAAGGACCTTAAAGGTGAGAGTTCCCACTGGCTCAGCTCATCCATGACGTGCGCTGTGTCTGCGGCTGTGGCCTTCTGGGCTTCTCGGATTTCATTAATGAGGTGTCGTCCGATATATAATCCGTTTTGCTAAATTGCGCAAATCAAAACACTTAACAGATGAACGCGATTTCGCTATAAGCAAACAAACAATATAGGGTATCAATCATAGTCCACTCCACCCACCCACGTTGAGTGACAATTTCCCGTAAAATTTACTGGCAGCTGTCATCAAAATTAGCTTGCCAAAGATCGAGCATGACTAAGACCCATTGGCTGCGATAGCGAAGCAAGAAAAAAGCCTACAATCTAACAAATTTTCAAATTTAAAGTACAGTGGAGACACGCAATATAGTAAGTATAACGATAAGATATTCGATATATAAATATAATGATATGATAACAATGTTATTAACAATATTTTCAAATATAATGATTAAATTAAAAAAATTATTCTAAATTATTATTATTTTGTATTATAATATTTGTAATATGTCATAAAATTCGGATTATATTATATTATATAAGCAAACAAATATATAATTATTTAGCTTTAAATATAGATATAGATAGATCTATATACAAATCTATAGGCATAAATGTACATTGTACATACATATATTAATTTGTAATAAATTATCGAGAATTCTAATTCCCTTAAAAGAAAGAAAAAACTAAACAATTCAGTTTTGTCCAAGCTTCAATTATCAAGTGTTTACTGTAAAATGAATATGAATATAAATTATATAGAAAATGAACATATTATATAAATACATATATATGTATATACAAACATGTGTATATAATGAATGTATGAGAACTTTTGATTGACAAACACGACAAGGTTTGCGAGTAAACACAAATATACGTATATATGTATGTATATAATATACGACGTGAAATGGGCGGACTAATCAACAGGCGACGTAAAAACATGCGCTAACATTTTTATTGGCACAAGTGACTCACGTGCAAGTCTTGTGATAGTTAAGTAAACTGTTAATACCAGCCGATTATGAGCGCCTCGGCTATAGAGAGCTGCGGGACGTCTATTTGAACACAGAAAGTACTTTGAGTGATTGCTTAGAGTACATCGTACAGACTCAATTCAGTTGGTCACGCGCCAAGTTCAGCTCGTGAAAATTGTCTCAGGCACGACGGCTTTGTGCCATCTCTAGAAATCAGTTTTGTTTGCTCAATTTGCAGGCACACTTGCTGCCTGTGAGAGGGTCCTTTGTGCATTGCACGGGGGCAGCCTCCATGCCAAGTCAATGCCAATGGCAATGCCAGTGTCAAGGATGCAAAATTCAGGCAAACAATTGAAACGAGCCTGAATGGCGCCGCCCAGTTGGCTGCCTCATGGCCAGGGTCAAACAGCAGCAGCAGCAGCGGCAGCGGCAGCGGCAGCTAGTTGAAGGCTATGACTGAATAAATGATGATGCTTAAATGTTGAATGTGCAGTAGAATATAAGGGATCCTGCATTATATATCTATTGAATATGTGAGCTGCAGCACACAGCATGCCTGTAGCCTGAACCCATTCAATATGGACAAGAGGCATGAAAGGGAAATTTATATAATAGGCAAAAACAGGCTTGGCCCATGGGCTCAATGGAACAAGCAATTTCCGTCTGTGTTGAAGCATCAATTTGGGCTGACCTAATATCATCTGCATGGATGCACGTGACACTACTCATCTGCTCGATTAGAGTATTTCCTAGTCAGGCACTTTAACTCGTTTAAAGCCAAGCCTAGAATGATTGACATAACAAATTATACCCTAAGCACCACAATCAAAATAAATAAATAAATAAAATTTATAGCTGTAATGTAAAAGTATTGATTATTCAAGTTGTATAAAAGAAAATAAATTTATTATGCATTAGCTTAGACAAGATTATTCCTGGAAAGATAGTACTCATATAACACAAATAATTGGCTGATGTTATTCACAGTTATTGCCTTAAGTGCCTGAAGTGTGCCGCACCCCTTATCAGCAGTTCTTTTGTCAGTGTATTAGGTCTGTACGGTGTATTTAGGCGTATGCGTCATTTCTGTCGCTTCTCGCAATTTATCAGCGGCCCACGCTCGACGCTCCACACTCCAGTCTGTCCGTCTGCTTGATGTGAAAATATCAAATTGTTGCGTCACGATTCGAGCATTTTCCATAGCCATTGACATTTAACGACAGGACAAAAACGTTTTTCCCTATTCAGATAAATATCTGTATATATCTGTATATCTGTGTGTATCTATAATTTACATGCATCCGGAACGTGCCAAAATAAATGTAGGAAATAATAGTACGGCTTGCACATGTCAGAGACGTTGCTCCGTTTGCCCGTTGACTGCTCACGCCATTCTATTGTTATATCCGGCGCCGTCACCAGCCTAGTCTTTCACTATCCGTGCCGATGGCACTACGTACGTCACTTGCATCTACACGTACGTCATTTCAATCTCTTTCTCTGTGTAAGTTCCTGCTTTAGTCATATACCAAATGCACTTCTGTCAGACAGTTTAAATAGCCTAGAGCTCAACTTTAGAAGTTGAATGTACAGACATATGTATATCCAATTGTGTGCTATACGTCTTGAGCTCCGTCCGTATGTTTGCACGAACGAAAAGACCTTAGGAGCTGAAATCTGAAGCGTGTACACTTATACCATACTCATATGCTCGTAGACAGCCAATAAAATGTTAAACAGAAAATTTGAATACGCTTATTATGGGTAGGACAAGACGAAAAATGGAACATCTTTTTATAAACAGAAAATATTCTACACTTTCATAGATAGAAAGAAACCACGTTGCTTGGGGGAGTAGACAAAGCCTAACAATTTACAATTAAATTACCTTAGACTCATCTTATAATTCATCAAGACCTACGAAGTGGGCGTGGGAACATTTAAACTGTTCAAATTAGCCAAAATCATGTCAAGGGACGCTTCACTGTATTCCCAAATTCCTCGCATTAGCATTATCAATAATCTTGGAGCAGCTCTAATGACCCTGGCCATGGAAAATGCTTTGATTAATTAGAAAGCTATATTTAGTCATTAGCTGTCCGTTGAAATGAAAATCGTTATTGAATCCGCCACCCGTAACTGATAGGACTCTTGCCCGGTATGGAATTGCATATATGTGTGTATGTATGTATGTGTGTACATTTATACGTATAGAAAGCCGATAAGATGCGAATGATAAGAAACGTATCGGCAGCTAACAAACAGCTGTTCTCTTCTTATTTTTATTTTTTATTTTTCGTATTGGACTGTCTACGTCTCTTGTTTTGGTCAACAATTTAATTAGTCGACTTCGATAACCAACCATTGGAAAAGTCGACTCGGAAGCCTCGAAGGCGTAGAGAGGGCACAGGAGGTGTTCCCATTGGCTTCCGCAAGTAAATATTTGTGACAACATTTTTATTGGACAAACAATTGGAGAGGAAAAAACAATTTGCAAAAGATTTGAACAATAAATATATTCTGCTGACAATAATTTCTTAGAATTTACCACTATTATTTTCTAAATGAATTATTTTGATACTTTGATAAATTTAAACAATAGTACTCGAAAAAGCTATAATGGATTCCCGATAAGATGTTTTTATTAACTCACTTTTAATTAGAGTTTATTTAGCTTGCGTGGGTTAATGTTTGAACTGCATGTGTTTGTGTCAGCTTTATGTAGGTTAATATGATATGTATAGAGCTTCTATCCAGTTCAAACTGGATAATGCGAATATATCTGCCATTCCTAAGTCCCAGGACTGAGTGGGAATGCTTTCTATATTTGCTATGGCCCCCGCTCTTAGGCTGTGAGCAAAGAGTACTGCAGAAAAGTATCTCAGTGTGGAGAGCGCAGCTGTTGAAAAAGTATCTGAGAGCGGAGGCAGTGCTTATATGTGTTGCTGCTCGCACACACAGCTGCGGCTCTGGCGAACGAACAAGTGCTGTGTGACTATACGGCTGTCGCATTCGCACTCATATAAAATGGTTGGGTCGTTGGCACTAGCCGAAGCGACGCTTCTAGCACTAGCTGCCTGGTGAAACATCTGAAATATATTTTGCATTCAGTTCAGCCCCTCAACTCGCTCGGATCGGACGTGTCCAACGCTTAATACTGGTAAATTGTGATAAAGTGCAACTCGCGCAAAATAAGCCTAAATCACGCGTGTGAGAAAATCAAATTTAATTGAGAAGCTAAAATTTTGTATATGTACTACATATATACGCTGTGTGTGTGTGTGTGTGCATCTGTATATGCAAGCATAAGTGCAAAGCAGAAGCTAAAGTATAACTGTGCTGGTCTTCCCCACCCAGTCTGTGCTTGAGCGAGTATATATATACATATAATTATATATATGCACGTTTGTGTGTGTTTGTGCTTTGTACAACACAGAAATTTTCACATACAAATTTGATGTGGAAAATTGAATTAAGGAATTTTGTGTGAATGAAAACTGAATTAAGAATTAAATACAAATAATTTAAAAACTGCAACAGTACGGAAAGTGTATCCCTAAAGGTAAATTATTAAATTATTCAACTGAAGCCAGAAACATTTAGAAATTTTTTTTCGGTTGCGTGCCCTTTGCAAGTGTGCTTGTATGCGTGCGCGTTATACGATTGCATGCACTGGTATTAGTAAACTTTATTTAATTTTTGATGTGTGCTGTAAAAATAGCAAGTAAAGAGCAGGCGGCGGTGATGGGAAAAAATGGGCAGCGACGACCACGACCACGCAATGTGAAGAGCAGTCGAAAGAGTGATAGTCTGACAAAAGAGAATAAGAGTGTAGGAGACGAACGCATTGAGAGCAACAGCGTGCAAGAGAGGGAGAGCAGTTGCGACGCGAAGCAGTCAGTTCAAGAGGCGTTTTTTTTTTCTTATTTGTTTCTTTTTATGGTCAGTCGCTGTTGCTGCTGCTGCGTCGCTATTTGTCTTGATCTTTTGTTTTGAATAGGGTTATTTTCATAGTTGTTGTTGTGGCTATTGTGTTGTTGCTATGAGTACGTGTTTTATATCTGCTCTTCAACTGCTGCTTTTGTCGTCATAGTCATCGACATCGTCATCGACATCGACATCGGTTGTTGTTTTTCTCTTCTTTTTTTTTTTTTTTTTTTTTTCTTTTTATGACTTTTTACTGTAGCCAGTTCCACGTACACTTTGCTGTTCCACAGCTGCTTTTTGTTTTGATATAAGAAATCTATAATCAAGCGATCGAGTATCTGACTGTGTGTGTATTGGTGTTGGTGTGCATAAATTATTAACACATTTTGTTGACTTTAAACCCGTTTCAATTTAATGTCGCCCGCCACTGCAGCTGCCAAAAAGAAAAAAAAATAAAAACAAATTCAATCCATGTAAATTATGCGCATTTCGACGAATTCCCCTTAAAAAACATCTAAAATAAATACATTATTATTATGTGATCATCAGCCAGATTTGTCTGCCTCTAAAACTCTCAGTATGCATGACTAATAACTGTATCTTAAGCATATAATTCGCACAAACACTTTACTGCAGTTTCTTCTGTATTGCACTCGCTCCATTTTATCACATTCGCTTTATAGCTGCGCATATAGACCCACATGTGGCTTTCTTTTCCTACATTTTAATGCGTAGTAAATAATTCAGTATGTCTGTATGTTAATTCACATATGTATGTATGTATGTATGTGTGTACATTCGTACGTAAGTAAATGTGTACAATCACAATTAAGAGTGAGGTATTTAAAGATATATTCCGTGCTCTTCTTGTTGCTTGCTCAAATTGAATTGTCAGATAAGATAATTACCATTCATTTTACAGATGTTCAAGGAAGTCCGTCAAAGGGGAATTCCCTTCATTAATAGCACCTTAATTAATACTTGTACGTGTTCCATGTACCATGTATTCTGCGTTTGCCATTTTTCATAATTTCATTATTCCATTTAGTTGATATTATTGTTTCACTTCTCTTTTGTCTCACAGCTCGTTCTCGTCCGTCAGACTCTGTTATCAGTAGTATGTGCGTGCATACATACATAACATACATATGTATATGTGCCCAAGAGTACTATTATATACGTACATAGTAAGTGTGTGTACATACACTATTTTCGCCTAGGACAGGCCTTTCTTTCTTTGGCACTCGTTCTAATTTCGAAATTTTCCTCTTTACTGCACTATGAGCCTGCTGCAGCGATAAAGGAACTAGGCGTTGATTTACATGCATGTGCATGTTTATAGGTATACAGATACCATCGCTCGTGTCTATTTTCACTTCTGGGCATTCATAAATAAATACACTCTTGGATCATTCGATTTCGCGATGATAGCTCAATGCGTGGCGGCTTAGCTTTAGCCTTAACACTGCTTATTTACTTAAGTGTTAAATGAATTTCTCAAATATTTGTTTAGCAATTTGCACTGAACTTCGTATCATGCCAAAAATAGGTAGGCAGGCGCCCAATAAATGGAAATATTGTATATGCGCCAAGGCAATTTCGATTATGTACATTGCGAGAATTTTCTACTTTTAACATAAATACATAATACGAAATTCCAAGTATGATAAACGAGCATTCTTTAGAGCCAGAAATACGTGTCTATGCTGCAAAGCAAAAACTAGTCAGAGTCTATATGAATGCTTTATTTAATATTGTATATTAAGGCAATCTTTGACTAAAATTGGAAACATAATATGCAAAAACAGTCTTATTTAACAATATAAAAATAATAGTAATAATAATATGCCTATCTTATCTATTAGTAAACAAATGGTATCTTTAGCCAAACTGCAAAACAATTCAGAATTACAATAGTTGTTCACTCCACAGGGCTTTCACTGTAATATAATTCACACGGCCTTATAGTAATAAATGTATGCATGCATATATATACAGTGGCCTAAAACATATTTCATGCAGCACATAAACTAACGGATATATACGAAAATGTATATGCAAGTTGCTAATCTAATAAATTTAGGAAAATAATAATTAAATGAGCGTATTTTTTAAAAATATGTTGAAGTCAACAAAAACAATTCCGCATCTTATTTCAACTTACATATCACAGATAAGGAAACATTATTGAAGCTGTTCTTCATTAACTCTGAACTTGTTTTTGCACTATTATCAACCTTGTGTGTCTTATAATAACATCATTATAATTAGATTTAACACTACTAAATTAAGTGAATAGTTCTTTTAAAAATCAACTAAAATTAGTATTTGCTATGAACACATTTTTTATTCTATGCCATAAGATTACACTAATGTCAATTTAGGTATATCTCGTTTAGTTTTGACCACGTTTAAATAAGCCGTGAGCCACTGTTCATATTTATATGCGATTTGCTGTCGCTTTATTGTGATTACTGCCGGACATTCAGATTTGCGTTGTTCTTCTTTTTGCGTTTGAATTTTAGCAATAAATTAAGTGCCAATGCTATGCTTTTGCTATTGTTTGTATTATCTGTTTAAGTGCAGTTTGTAATTAACTAACGGTAGACGCACTTCGTGTGGCCGTAAACAGCTGTTTAATTAACGATAACTGCCAAGCTATGACCCACTTTTGGCCATATATGTACATATATGTATGTATATATTCGAGATGCACATATATGTATGTATATATTATATACACAAACGGCCATGTGGAGCATGGGAAATTTCAGCCTTTTGTTTACTTTCGTTTTGGGGCTTTTTTGTTGTTGCTGCGTGAATCGAAATTTGCTTGTGGCCCAGTTAAAGTGGGTTGAACGCGCGAGCCGAGTCTCTGTTGATAAGGATAGCCCCATGAGTGTGTCTCTTTGTCTGTCCCTCCGTCTGTGCGTTTGTATTGTCAATCGCGTGCTTTTGTCTGACTCAGCTGAAGGCTATCTCCCTCTGTCTCTGTCTCTCTCTCTCACTCTCACTGTTGCTCCCTCTGCCTCCTTTAGTACGAGTCGCAATTAACGCTTTCTCTCTGTCTCACTAGAATCGCTTGGCAATTAAATGCACTAACAACGCTTAGGCCTTTAGAACTATTAAGGCCTTCGATTTGTTCCGTGTTCCAACAATTGTTGTTGTTTTTGTGTTTATTTATTTTTCTTTTTGCCAACCCCTTGAGTTGACGTATTCGCAACGCTGTTAATAATAGCCAAGTTTTTAAAAATAAGTTGCCAAAAAAAGACGTGCAGTAGCATATGGATTTGAGCAGTCAAGAAGATAAGTGAACGATGCGTCCGTCGCATTGAGTCGAACAAATAACATTCACAACAATAACAATATTAACTTTTTGGATCAGCCGCCAGATACGAGATACGAGCAATGACCGATCGTTGACTGTTTCATGTTAATGACACGACGATTACGGACATACAGAAGTCGTTTATCATTGTACAGTTATATATATTATATATGCATATACATACATATGTAGTAGGTGATTCCCCTCTAAGCAAAACCAATGTCTAAGGCACGATCTACAATAGAGTGAGGCTATCTATGTATATATTGTAATTGTATATGGATCTCAAGTAAAGTCTATAATAGTTGGCGGCCACAAGGCGATAAAACAGCTTTACAGTCGCGCCGTCTGGCCTGTAGCTGCCGCCTAACGCAATTAGGCATGTGCACATATTTGCTAGCTAATGAATGATACAAACACCAGGTACAGATACAGATGCACCCAGACAGATAAGCAAATAGAGATGTTACAGTAGCAAATGTGCATTAGCACTCTGTGTGCTCGCTATTCTATTTTATGACGTCTGCAGTTCCATGTGCTAATGCCGTACACTCCGTGTATTTGCATTGCCCGGACAGAGCCGCTTTCCGCCTTGGGGTGTGTGCAATTGGCAGATGCTGCCGAGTTTCGCAAGTTGTTTGCAGTTGGCCGAACGATAACTTAATTAACATTTGCCCAATTGATAACTGTAGCATGGCCCCAGCTAGCCCCAGCCACCTCAGTATCAATGACCGATCTTCGGCACACGCCGGATCGACCCCACAAAAGCAATAAGAATTCGCTATTCGCGATTCACGTCTGGCTTTTCTCAATTCAACTGAAATCAATTAACCACACGCTTCATTAATTTGCTCTATTCGTTTTTTGCCCAGCGTAGAATGTGTGATGTGAGCCGTGTAGATCATCGGATCATCATCATCATGCATCAATGACTTATCTGTTAAAGAGGGATCAGCTGAGCACACATATTTGGCGAATAGTGGCTAGGATCGGGCTAACTACTGCGACATTAACTGAAAGATTGTTTATAACCCTTAAAGAGGGTCTACAACATTATAGGCTTAACTTTTTCGCTGCTGCACTAAATCATATAATAAAGATACGGATCTCTTGTTTTTTTCTATTTTATACATTATTAAGTGCACAGAATGCGGCAGAGCTATCTTAGCTAGAAAATCTTACTACTATAGGGTACATAGAGTCTAGATTATCGTCATATTTGTATTGCAGTAAATACTGTGTGCTGCAAGGTCCCATTGCGTCTCTCTGTACGTTAGTCATGCTATAATGAGGAATCCGCACTATAGACAGCCTATGTAGATCATCCATGTCTTGAAGAGCGCTGATTAAAAGCTTTGCACTATCATCGAGTGATGTAATAATTGTTAGCCGGAACAGAGAGAGACTCATGCAGTTTGCATGTCTCGTTCCGTTGAGGAAATGACATTGAACCCGGCCTGTCGACATCCGACATCCGACATCCGACATCCGAATGGAATGCACAAGTGCATGAGCTCTATGAGATTCGCGTGCAAAGTGAATGTGTGCTGCGTGCTTTGGGAACCGGTTCCGGGAGGGGGTCGCCAGTTGATCGATCGTTTGACGCTTGCTTAACCCAATTGTAATGCAATTCTGTTTTCTCGTTACAGATACAGCAACGACAACAACAACTTGGAAAATTAGAACAGCAAGAAGAAGAGCAACTGCAACTGTAACTCGTTAAACTGTTTCGCGCGGCAGGGAATGGTATATTTCTTGGGGGATTGGGGCATGGGAGATTCTGACTTGTCGTCATATCAGCAGCATGTTCCAAATATACAACAACAGCAGCAGCAGCGCATCCATGGACATCATCAGCAGCAGCAGCAACAACAACAACAACAACAACAACAACATCATCATCAGCAGCAGCAACAGCAGCAGCAGCAGCAGCAGCAACAACAACAGCAACATCAGCTGGTTGCACAAATCTCAAATAGCCTAAGCCTACTGCAATCGCAGCTGCAATTCGCCAGCGGATCCAGCTTCCTACAGCAACAGCATGTGGCTGGCCCAAGGAGCAGCAACAGTGGCAACAGCAACAGCAACAGCAGCAGCAGCCTGGTAACAGCCAATCTACAGCAACTATCGGTGAGCAACGGCGGCAACAACAATAGCGCCTGCAACACGCCCACCAAAACACAGCAGCAGCCACAGACCGACTCTCATCCACCCGCTCACAAAGTCCATTCGTCTTGGTTGCGGCAATGCTCCGAGTCAAACAACTCTCAATCGACGGCCGATAGTTGCGGCAGCAAGGCCAAGACAACACAGCTCAGTAAGGATCTCCTGGATAACGAGGATGAGGTCGCGCTTCATCCGCTTTCCAATCAGGTAATTTCTAATCAAAAGTCAAACCATAAACTTAGAATAAACTCAAAGTTTACAGCTAGGATTGGGACTTATGTTATTAACAGCGGAAGCGGCTGTTAATAGCATAATAATACAATGATTTGATTAATTGCTGACGGCTAACACGTGCCGTGTAACCCAGATCTGTTCCATCGGGGAAGAAGCTAAATAAGAATGATTGGCATATGGGTGCAATATCTTATGGGGATTACTTTGAAATGAAAGAAAAACAAATGTTGCGATACTTTTTGAAACGAAAATTGTATATATACATAGATATATACGTTGCATACACTGAATTAAGGAGGCCGAACCTTATACTGGCTATCAGTACATAACATAACATAAATAACATAAACATAAATAACAAGATGGGCTTATTTAATTGGATCACGAGCAAAGAGCCCCCTGAAATCAGATTGAGCTAACACAATGTCAGAGACATCGTATCTATCAAGAATGTGGATTCAGCTAATGTCCAGGGTGAGCAAGACCCGTCTAGCTTCGATCGTATTCGATAGTCGAATCATTTGTGCTCCTTTTTGGACACTTCTTGCTGTAGCTCGTCACGCAGGCACTGAAAGTATTCGGAGAGGCCCTCGTAAGAATGCTTCACAA
The DNA here is from genome assembly GCF_054131105.1 of Drosophila navojoa. Classification (NCBI taxonomy): domain Eukaryota; kingdom Metazoa; phylum Arthropoda; class Insecta; order Diptera; family Drosophilidae; genus Drosophila; species Drosophila navojoa. Next base: position 21,645,060 of record NC_142893.1, on the reverse strand, counting down.
TGAACGCCTTGACCACCGCCCAGGTCGACTTGATGAAATTGACATTGCCAAAGACGAGCATATCAGTGCTATTGTTCTCCGAACGCGCTAGGCAGTAGTGCGTGGCTATGTTGAAGACATCGGCATACGGTATGCCCTCGTTAACGCTAACCACGTCTATGGAGTAGAGCTGTCCGGGCGTGCTGCAAGCTCGCAGTGTTTGGTACTCGCTGACCTTGGAGGTCTTGGGGCCGACGTTTGCTTGGAGGGCAACGGTTAAATTGACAGTGCGCACCTGCTCGCCAGCCTTGCCGTTCTTCCAGGGACCAATACAAAGATCCGTGGTGTTTCGCTTATTATGGAACTCTGAGAAGAAAGTCGATGTGCTCGAAAATAGCAAATTGAACATCTTATCCACGTGCAAGCGAAAATTCTCCTTCATGATAAGTCGGCCTTCGTGGTCTGAATCACAGGTTTTAATTGTACCACTGGTCAGATCGGGTGCCTTCATCTTTGGCTCCGCTCGAGTCTTAGTCGGCTTAACGTGAGATACTCTGGACTTACTTTTTCTGTCATGCGATTGTATAATTACCGATTTGCCTCGAGGGACGACAGTGGATGCGGCTCTTATATTCTTCGATTTTCTGATCTCTCGATTCTTATCTGCGGTGCTCCAGATTAAAAGTTTCTTGTTGTTATCAGAAGGTCGCTTGTTGTAAAGTGTGGCTAACTTTGGCAGATGAGAACTTGGTACATTATCACCCTTTGAATTTCGTTTAACATCAGTTCTAATAGCAGCAGATTGTCTAGTGACGATTTGCTTTTGTGGCCTGAGATCTTGCAGTCCATTCTTTAAATTGTAGTAAATCGATTGCATCGCATAGATAACACCTGACACTCAACCCAATTCCTGGGAGCCCTGATACTGTATAACACACTTAGTCAATTGCCATTTGTGCAAGCATTGAATGAAATAATATTGCCAATATATTATTTACGTTACTTTTAAATTTATGTCATCTTGTTCAATTATATTGTCAAATCTTTCAAACGAGTTTTGAGTTCTGTCAACTCGCCCACTTTCATATTCAAGAGATCTAGTATCTTTTTCCTTTCTTTCAACTTTTACGACTCATCCATAACCAGGTCAATTTCTCTCTCTCTCTTTCTCTCCTGCTCGCTCGTTTTAAATGAGATTTATACATGTCTATTATTGTTTACAAAGACCCATCATGAGACCCAGGCCATATATCCGATCCGATATGCTGAATGTTTTTCTGAGCGTTGCCTGACAAGTAAAAGCTCGTAAAGATTAAAGACTAGAATCGAGGATTGATTACACTGGCATACAAAGCAACAGCTGCTTATCAAGGCGTCGCATGACGTAGGCTCTGATTAGATACTACATGAATGACCCCACGACTAACTGCTCTTAAGATCTCAGTAAACATTCCCATACCCAGATACCGTGAAAACACAAGCGCTTAATATTAATGCTCAATGATAATGATCAGAATATTTGCAGCTATCGATAAGTTTCATATTCTCGCTGGACTATCAATTAATCAATTCATCCATTGTACTTTCAGGTGGGAGGACACACGCGCCTTTTGCTGCTCAACCAGTCAACGGTGATCAAGCCGCTGAATTTGCGTGAATTGGACTTCTATCAGAACATTCCGCAGGACGTACAGAAGTTTGTGCCCAAGTACAAAGGTAAGATACCGACTATATTCTCTTATTAACCAACCACACCGATTAGCGACTATCGACTATCGATTCTATCGAAGCGCTTCATAAAAGTGTCACATACATATAAATATATTTCGTTATGAATTAACTGCTCGTTCCATCATGCATTGAAAAAGAAAATAAAGAAAACAGAAATACAAATAAAAAAGATTGATTAAAAAAAAAAAAGAAAACAATTATATGATATTACATCTGTCTTCATTTTCCAAATCTTCGATGCTGTATTCAACTTTTCTTTTGTACTAACTCGCATTTGTCAAGAAAATAAGATATAATAAAAATTAATATTCAAAAGACGAAACCGATAAATATATCAACAATTTATGCGCTCTTCTGTATTGTCCATAGTTAAAGCCAAAACGCATTTCAATATCATTTTTATTTTAAGTATTATATTCTTATATGTGATATCCGTAGTTTGTAAGCATTTTTATGGAAAATTGACAAATAAAAACAGACCGAAAAAAAAATAAAGAGAAAAAAAAAGAAAATGACGAAAAAATAAAATTAAATAAGACTGAACCATATCGTAATCTAATAGGTAAATTATAGCTTTTAAAGTTTTGTAATACGAAAAGCGAAATAAAATTATTATAGCCGCCATGCCCACTTATTGTCTGACTCGACGCCTGGAAGTAGTCCAAGCGCCTGGCCACTAAAGCTCCACGCACACACTTGCATTTTATCACATAAGAACTTTTAGTTAGTAGCGCAGTGACAGCAATGGGTAAGTCGTAAAAGTAAACAAAGTAAAACCAACTCTTCTCCAGCAACGTATATATACATATATATGCAACTATATATGCATATATGCACCTACTATGAACAAGCCAATGAAACACAAATAAACCAATACCTTTGACCATATGCACCCAACTCAGAGGATTGTACAATTTTTGTTTGACAAAAATTATGCAACTTCCCAGAAATATAACAAAACAAAAAATACAATTTTAATCCACGCCCGTACAGCCTGTAGCTTGGGGGCTTTACACATATATGTACATATCTACGCTCTATGCTCGTATTATCCAAAGGTTCGAAGTGCCCACTGAGAGACCTCGTGCTCGTGATCTGCCGCTGAACCAATCAATGAGCCCAATCGGAGAGCTGCCTCCGGAATGAAAGCGTAAACTGTAAAAAATCTATAAACAACCAACAAATATAATTTATTTCCAATATCAAAGCAAAACAAAAAAAAAAAAAAAATCCAAAACAAATGTCGTGTTTTATTTTATGTGTTTGTTCAGAACAGACATCGTGCTGACTGACCCTCTATACGCAATCGAATGCGAATACGAATACGAAATCGAACACGAATATGAATACGAATACGAATACGAATAACCGAACGAGTACACGTTGTTGTTGTTGAGCTAAAGTCATGTGTGATTGTCGTCGCCTTCGTCCCTAGGCCTTTGCCGATCTAATCGAATCGAATCGGATCGGATCCTAATCCGCTCTGCTCTGCTCTCTACTCTCAGCAGCACTCAGCACTCCGCTCTGCTCTGCTTTGTCTGTCTCTGGAACTGAACGTCTCCGAGACTCTCACAGTACGAAAGCCGATTAGAAATGCAAGCAATGGCAATATGGCCTCAACGGGTTTGTATGAATAAAGCACATACTCTATATACATATATATATATATATTTTACTATATACTATATATATTTAATGCGATACTTAATTTTCCAAACTAAATCTTAAGCTATTCAGTTCCTTAAGTACAAATATATGTAGATATTTAAATATTCCTAAGGCTTAAGCTAGAACACAATAAACAAACACCAAAGCAATCAAAAGAACAGAAAAGAAAAGAAAAGAAAACCAAACATATTTATGAAAACTCTTTCGGATTTATGCACAATGTTTCTCGTTCGATTGCCTAAGTTTGATATTGCACTCTGTTTCTGAACTTAGCTTAGGTCATAAGCCATAATTCCTTCTATATGTAAATCATGCCGCTTTCCGTCCCTCCGAAATCGTCCAAAGCACACAGTCTATGTCGGGTCTGTATTTACATATGTATGTTATATATAGAGAGAAAGAGAAGAGTCAATTTAAGTATTTCTAGTAATTTTATTATTAATTGGGGATCGTCATGTTCGTCTGTTTCATTCACGATGTATCCATCCATCTGATGTGTCTACTAAACCATCTTTGATAAGTCAGGCCCATTCATCCATATGCGTAATTCTAACCAACTTAACTCAAGAACTGACATACACACTACATAAATAGAGCTAATGAACAAACATGAAATTAACTGAAACGAGAAGAGACACAAAAACTGATCGCACGCCGGTCCCGTTCTATTTCCAGGCGTTATGCAAGCAACCACCATGGGCGGCGCTAAGCTGGACAAGCGCTATTCGCCCAGCTTCCGGGACGATGCGGCCGCGGTGCCAGTGCGCAAGATGAGTGCCTCGAAGCGCAAGCGGGATGAAGTACTCAGGTATGTAGAAGCATTAAGAAGTCTTGTCCATCATAGACATAGACAGTCAGACAGCCTGCACGTTGCCACACACACACACACAAACACCCACACACAAACACACACACTTACACTACCTTATATATATACTATATATATTTATATATACGTATATAAATCTCACATGACTGAAGCATTCAGCCAAGCAAATGGAAATGAATTTTATTTTTGTTTTAGATTGTGCAATGCATACAAAAAACAAACACGCACTCGCCCCTGTCAGACATTGTTACGGGTATTGGGTATGCAAATATTACAACATTCTATGTGTATGAGATATTTTTTTTTTTTTTATGGCCAATCCAAATGGAAACTGTGCCATGATCGGTTCCATTGAAAACGGCTAACGGTTATACAACTTATTGCAGAACTTTTCGTATTCAACATCTTTTTCTGCATCGCCTACTCGCCGCCAGATGGCGCCGCTGCGTTTTCAATGGAACGGAACATGTCCTGTAACAAACGAAAAGAACAAGAAACGAAAAAAGCAAAAAATGAAAAGAAAAAGAAAAACGAAACGAAAACTTCCAGCTTATTTTGTTTTAGGTCACTCATTTGTGCCATCTATAAGGGGTTCGCAGCATTGTACTTTTGTCTCGCTTGATTCCATATTAATCCCACACATCTCGCCTGGATTATTTGCAGAATGAAGGTGCATAAGAACGGAAATGCGGCCGATGTTATTAAGAGCATTTCGCAACTTGACAACTCCAATAAGCAATGTTAGTATCCTGTGCCATGGCTCGGGACCGGGACTTGGACAGAAAACCCCATTTAATAATGTTTATACAATTCTACATCTCTGGAGGCTTCTTAACTAATCTCTGTATCTGTGCAAATTTCGCTTCACAGATTTCTTGATGCTCGAGAATATCACATCGCAGTTCCGCAACCCCTGTATTCTGGACCTGAAGATGGGAACGCGGCAGCACGGCGACGATGCGTCCGCAGAGAAGCGATCCAAACAGATGGCCAAGTGCGCGGCCAGCACCTCTGGCTCCCTGGGCGTCCGCCTCTGCGGCATGCAGACCTACCAGGCGGACTTGGAGCAGTATGCCAAGCGCGACAAGTACTGGGGACGCGAGCTCAACGAGGCGGGCTTCAAGACCGCCTTGCATGACTTCTTCTACAACGGCTATCGGCTGCGCATTCGCGTCATCCGCAAGATCCTGCAGCGGCTGATGCAGCTGCGACGCGTCATCGAGAAGCAGTCCAGTTACAGATTCTATTCCTGGTAAGTTGAAGAAAGTGGGTCATTTCCAATCGAGAAGTATACTAAGAGTCTGCTCTTTCCTCTGACAGCTCATTGCTCATCGTGTACGAAGGCTATGAAGAGAATCCTATGGCACATCCGCCCTCAATGGATATGGATGATTGGCTGGAGGCGCCAAAGTCAGCGACACTGCAGCCGACAGCTGCCTTCGATTATCACCCGGAGAACAGCATAGACGAGGATGATATTGAAGACGATGAGGCGGGAAATGAGGCGGGCGACGAACTGGAACCGCACGATACGGATGAAGACTTGCAATTGGTGGCGGCCGTTGATAGCGGCAACGCCTCGGCCACCAACAGCAGCACCGGAGCCGACGGCTGCAACTATGATGCGGATGCATCAAATGATTCAAACTCGCGCTTGAATCTGGCCACACGTCGTCATTTACACAAGCGCGGCTTCGCGGAGGCGGCGGCACGTGGCGTCAAGCAAACGGCCACCAGCTCCTCGACCACCACCGACGAGGAGGAGGAGGAAGACGACGAGAGAAACAAGGCACAGCACTCGCACTCGCACTCGCATTTGTCCGTCATGCCGCCGCCACGTAGCTGCGGTGTCCTGCCCACTAAATCGGTGGCTGGTGGCAAGGGCAGCAATGCCAATGCCAGCACCACACCTGCATTCATTCCAATATCCGAAGAGACAGTATTCCTGGACCCTGAGCCAACGCTGCCCAGCGTGACCACCTCATCGCCACATTCCGGAGACTCCTGGATGAATTACAGCAGCAACAGCAGCGACGATTTCTCCGGCCTATCCGAGCAGATCAAGGCCGTGGCAAGCGGGCGACAGACATGTAAGTGTACGAGTAGAAACCATAAGCCCAGAAAGAAATGCTAATCCATTCGTGCTTTGCTCCCATTTGACAGGCAACAACAGCTCCGATGACGGCAGCTCAGATTACGACAGCAGCATTATTGGACCCACGGAGGCCATGTTCAAGCGGTACAAGTCACAGCAATCGTTCGATGCAGCGGCAGCAGCAACAGCCGGCAGCGTGGATCTCACCTCGCCGCCCCACACGGCTGGCAATTCAAGTGCCACCATCAAGTCGGTTGTCTCGCCCGCCTCCTCCAGCGCATCGTCACTGAAATCAGTGAAGGGTGCTGTGAAGCGTTTGCGCTGCAAGGACGACGATGAACACTACGCAGCTCACGACGACTCCCGCGAGGCCAAGAAGTCGACAATAACATCCACTCCCGTTTCGGCCGTCTCCTCGCCATCGAAGTCTCACACGGGGTCGGCAATGCAGCGCAGTTGCGAAAACATATCCAACTCGCTGCTCGCTGGCATTCTGCTCGACTCCCTGGAGCGACGGGCCAGTGCCGAGGGCGAAAACAACAACACCAAGAGCGAGCCAAAGTCATCGACAACTGCGGTTCGCAACTCGGCGCTAATGCATGGCTCCAAGTCGCTGGACATGTCCGCACCGCCCACAGATGACTCGGCCTGCTTCGTGGACGTGCGTCTCATTGACTTCGCCCACACGGCCTTTGTTCCGCGCAACGGGAGCATGTTGCCCACGCCGCCAGCCACCGCGCCCGTCCACCATGGACCCGACGGCGGCTTTCTCACTGGCCTGGACAGCCTCAATCGCCTGCTCAACGAGATATTGGCCGAGGAAAGTATCTAATCTGCCTGCAGTAGTTACCCCAATTGGAGCTTCCAGCGGAGCCCACTCACAGCTAGCGTGCGGGGACGGAGAATAAGTTAAAAATAAAATTTAAATTTAAAAAAAAAAAGTACAATTTGATTTCAAAAAATTACCTAAATTGTTGTAGCAACATGTGTTAAATTATGAAACTAATCTTTAGTAATTCGAAATGTGATTCAGCTAACAAGAAAAAAAAAAACCAACAACACAAAAAAACAAAAAACAAACAAAAATTAACAGTGAAAAGGAAATGCCAACATTTTTAAGCAAAAACAAAACATACGTTAAGTGCAAGGCAAAACGTACGAAGCTGACAATTGTTCATATATTATTTAGGATCTGTTGAGTGTGTGAAACTTAATATCTACAATTTATTTGAAAATGTATCTTCCAAAAGTAGTTACAAGTTTAAAGATAAATTTACTTAAATATTGATAGATTGTTCATGCCTTCTGCATTTCCTAGCGCTGAATGAGAAAGAAGAACAAAGGAAACTGCGTTCTGACTTTGATGTTTTAAGTTTGTGAGAAATGAGTATAAAAGCAAACAACTATATAAAATATATATGTATTGTATTTTAAATTAAACAATTGGCATGCATAACGTGCATTTTTATACCTGCTATTACAATACATACATACAATGCAAATGACAAAGCGTAAGAACAGTATTTTGTTATATTTTTCATCTTTGCTTTACAAAGGTTCCCCTTCTAATTGTAGCAATCGCAGTTAACCTGTAAAAGTGAGAGGAGCAAGTGAAACGCTATAAACATAAATCTTAAATAAACAAAAAACGCATATACATGTATATTACTATTACTTATTGTATAACTAGAGAATTAAATGGAAAAAAAAAATTTAAAAAAAAAAAACATAAATAAACTATGTATATTTTCACTTAAGCACGTTTAAAATTTACAGATGTTCTACTGATTGCAAATAAACTTAAAATATGAATAAATACGTCAAAAAATAAAAATATCTACTGCTGTTTCTCTTTCATGACAAAGTTTATGCCGTTTTGCGGGAAAAAAAATTATTTAAATTCGTTTATAGAAATCAAGCAGTTGCCACACTTTCAAAAGCCAAAAGTAAACAAGCTACTACGTACTTGGCAATATTTAGGACATTTCACATTAACATTATCGATAACATTTTACAGTCTGTTAACCTTGTGTTCATATTGTGACAACAAAAGTGTGTATTTCACCATTTTTATTAATAAGTTGAATTTTACCTATTATTTATGTGATATTTTGAAATAATATAGATTGACTAAGGATATTTTAGTATTTCTTAATGTGTATGCTCTGTCCCAACAGTTAAAAAGCGACAAAACTGTGAACCTACTTATGTAATGTTCAGCGCTAGGTTAACAGATGTTAGTTCACTTGGCATTACCAAAACTAAATACTTGATTATAATTTCAGAAAATAAATAATGGGTGGACATGGACACGGAGAGCCCTACACGGTGCCACATCCATCATGCTATAAGGTGGAGAATGTGCCGCAATTGCTGAAAGTCAAAGAAGCGCTTGGCCGCCAGGGCTTATCCGACCCATGGCTGAGGTGAGCTCTTGAATATAAAAAAAATTTAGTTTCGAAGCTACTTTAACTGCCATAGGAATGAGGCCTGGCGTTACGAACAGAAGGCATTCGGCACACACCGCTCTCGCCTGGCTACGTTTATGTTCCGCGGCCTCGGAGTCGGCTTTTGTGCAGCTGTCGCCACCATCGCTATTGAATATGCTCTCGGAATCGGCAAGGGCCAGGGTGACCACGGACATGGACATGGCCACGACGACAAGAAAGATCATTAGAGCAAGCTCTTTAATTAAGTGATTTAGTTGAATAAATATGCAAATCAGGATACGCTTTGATATTTAATGATACAAAACAACTGAAGTTTGGATATTACTCGCAGAACATGTTTGTGTGGCTTAAACTAAAATCGATTCCGAATTGGATTTCTGATCAATTAGCGCGCGGTTTCAGCTCGTCGTAGCAGGAGCGTAGGAATATCTGTGGCTTCTTGGCGGGGTTGAAGTACTCGTGTCCCTTGGACCAGTCATAGCCGACAGCATATGCAAATATTTGGCCGTTGGCATTGAAGCCGCATTTCGTTATAGATTGATCCATCGCCTCGCTAGATTTGAGCTTGGTGCGTGCATCTTTGTCCCAGAAGCTAAATGTGCCGTCCGATCCAACGGTAACCAGAGTTCCGTGCACTGGATGGAATGCAATATCATTAACCGCATAAATGTCCTGGAATCCGGAGGTGCCCGTCGAGCGATGGCACTTGAATGTAAAGTTATCCTTTGGATTCACTGGGTTCACATACTGTATGGCGACGCGACCTTCGATGCTGCCTAATGCATAGCCCGTGGGCGCCTTCTTTTTGTCCTTGAATATAGATATGGTACGATGCTGATACTTGAGCGGACTCTCCTGACGCTTGTACTCGGTGGGACTGTTCTCCAATGAATAAATGATTAGACCACGACCCGCAGTACCCACCACAGCCATAGGGAAGTCTACATCGGCGCAATAGCATCGCTCAGGCAGATTTATGGCCATCATGGGATTGGGTGTGCGCGTGTCCCAGAACTAAAAATCCACCATTTATATACAATTTGTTAGGGCTATAATTTTATAAGCTGCATACCTTGAGCGTTTTGTCCCAGCTGCCGGTCATGAGACATGTGTAATTGGGACCTTTGACCATGTGGCAGGTTTTGACCGGTCCGTCGTGGGCAGCTACTTGCATTACCTGATCGGAGGCGAGATCCCAGAGTTTTACTTGCTTGTCACATGACGCCATGAACACTTTAGTGCCGTCGTCTGACCAGCATACATCCAGCACTGGCCCTCCCATCGTTTTCATAGATTTTGGCACAGTTGCTCCATTTTGTTCCACCTCCCAACAGCGCACGCTGTTGTCCCAACTGCCGGCAATGAGAAAATTCTTTGGCACTTGCAATGTGCTTGGGCTGAACTCGAGTGCTGTAACAGAATCGTCTGGTGGCGATGCTACCTCGAAGTCGTTCATACGATTCGTTGTCGTCTGTGCGGTCCCAAACATGATTTTATTTTTTAAATGTCGCAAAATGTTTGTAATTTAGCGAGCGAAGCGTCAAACGTACTTGCCGAACGTAAGAATAACATGACACACTAACGTACTACGTACGCAAACGCAAAAAAGAGCGCGTATCGCACGAATATCGGGGAGGTCTGTTATGTTAACGCTAGTAACATAACATAACATAGCTAGTAACGATAGTTTTTGTTTCAGCACAACAATGAGATATTCAGCTCGTATTAATTATTGTAAACAAAAATAATTAATGATCATTTGTCGGCAATTTTATTTGAAGTGAATAAAGTGTAATATCTATGCACATTGCATAATAATAAACTCCTGTATGATGTTATGGAGTAATTGAAATGCTTGTCTTGGGATCATATTATATCAAATCGGTATAATATCTCCTGATGCATTTAAGGGACAGTTGGAGAATTTATCTTATATTGTAATAAAATACATATTAATCCAGTATGTGGCTATAATGCTATATATACCAGCTGCGACGTCTATATATCTGTCTTATATATATATATATGTATATATGAATGTGTGTACATGTGTGTCGTTGAGCGAATTCATATGTAAATTTACTTAGGCATTCATTAGCACATTGTATTTACATATATACGAGTTTGCAAACTAAGTCTTTTATACATACATACATACATATGTATGTATGTACATATATTTCCGTGTATGCCAATTGTGCTTTCTTTGATTTTTGATAAAAAAAATTGCCTTATCTACATTGAACTTTAAAAATCCCTGAGCGCTTGTAGAATCAACTTGCCTAAAATTTTCATAAGTTTTCTGTTTCCTGTTCAAGGTACAAAATACATATTTAATATTCTTATCGGTCAATGGATTTTGAAAACAATGACCTTGTTGCTGTAATTAATTTAGTTGCTTTATGTGCGTACGCATTGGAAATAAAAATCCCCCAGAATTTTAATGCGACACTCGAGCTTTTTTCGACACTTTCGACAAAATATAAACGTAAGTACAATTACCAAAAAAAAAAAAAAAAAAAAAAAAAAAAAAAAAACAGTCAAAAACTGGTATAATGTTTAGTGATATCCCTTGTTTAATCAGTACGCAGCACATCAATCGCAAGTTGGTTTCTTATCCGGGGTATTTTTGTTATCATTGTCGTTGACAACAAAGTGGGTCAAGTCATTGTGACCAACAACAGGTTGACATTGGTCAGGCCATGATATGAGTAAGACCTCGATTCTAGGAAACTGGAGAGAAAATCCACTCGGGTCACTGTGAATACCATCTCTTGATACATGCATAAGTACGCCGAAAGCACCGTGTGGTAATTCACACGAATGAACGGGGCTTTCGGAAATCGGAAATCAATATTTTTTAGAATGATGTAATATTTTAATATAAGGAGATCATTCATAGAATGATCAACATCTGTTACTTTATAAATATGTAATATTAAATAGGCTAGTTACACATATATGATGAATGTATTGTGAAGATACGCACACTTATTATGTGACGTGTAATACTTTGAATGCCCGATGACAAAATCACATTAAGCAGTCAGATAGCTTATATATAACAATAGGAACCATGCGTGCTGGCCATCGTGCCTATATCTAGCTGGCAAGTTGCTAAGCTTAAACTTTGGACTTGAGATAGATAAGTGGGCCTGGCCTAAATGCTCACATTTATCGCATTCTTAATCACAATGTTGCCGGCGATGCCATTGACTATGGTCAGATTGTTGTCAATCTCGACGCCCAGGCGCGGGGCAGTTGGTGCCTTGTTTGGCTGCGGCGGCGCATCCTTAGCCACCTTTGGCTGGGAGCGGGGAGTGCGCTTGCTGTTGGACTTGCTGCTGCTGCTGCTGCTGCCGTGCAGCTGCAGTGAGTTGACCACCTTGAGCAGCCCATTGCAGCCAATGTAGTCGACCGTCTGCTGCTGGGAGTCGCTGCCCAGGTAGATGCGCCCATCGTTGCCCGTGTACTTGATGTAGCCAGCATTGTGCTGGATCTTCAGCCTGGTCGCGTTGCCAATGATGTGAAGACTGCCCGAGTTGTTGGCGATGCGCACGCGATTCCCGTTGCCAATGATGCGCAGATCGCGGCTGTTGTTCTCAATGCGGTACTCCTTGCAATTGCCAACCAGATCCTTGCTGCCCAAATGGATATTCGTGGGCTCCGTTGCGCTGCGCTTGGCGTTGCTCGATTTGCTCTTGTGGTTCGTGTTGCATGTGGGACACTCCTCATCATCATATGAATCGCTCGCCGAATCTGCTTCAATTACTCTCACGCCCATGATTACTCTCTGTGTGTGTGCAAATCAGTATCTTTCCACTGTTAATCACCAGGCGAAAATAAATAATTCACCGATCGCCAAATTTGTGCTACGATTTAGTCACTGTGCCGTGGAGACCGTTTCACAGTTCATTGATTTTATGACTGGTTGCTTCATCTATGTTTTTTGAGTGTGTACAAATATCCAATTGGTATGCTGTTGTTGTTGTTTCCGTAGTCAAATGTCTTAACGAATGACGTGTGAGCTTGTATCGACTCTTTTAGGGGACTCCCTTAAGCGCGTGCCTCATCAATCGCGGTGCTTTTTGCTAATATATTATGTATGTATGTATGCACATGTGTATGCGTGTCTTGCTAACGCTCTGGTATGCTTGTTGCTTGGCCGATCGTTGGCTGTGCTTTGAGCGATATCCGGCCCCGAGGGTCGGCTTTTATACCAGCCGAAACGTTCGGCTGCGATCGGCGCGGGGCTTTTTATTTTCGGCGAGCGATAGCCAGGTGATGGTAGCTAATTCAGGTGTCGCTTCTAGTTCGCAATCGTGTTTGTCGGCAGAACGTTGATAAGAAAAGGCCGTGAATAATGCCGTTAGATGAATATCAATATCAAAGAAAGTAAAATACCCATTTACAATCATTCTTCAAATAGTAATCAATACATATACATACATACACATGTATGTATGGGTTTTTCTTATAGATTTGCTTATCTGTGTTGGTATGAATTGCTCATAAATTGTATCAGTGCGATTTGAATTATCAGAATATACTATATCTGTGCACTCAAATAGTTCGTTTAATTGGCATTAGGAAAGTTCTTTTGTTCTGGGGAGAGAGTCTTGGCATTCAGCCATCTGATTGCCTATCAGCAGCAGTCGCCAGACGTGATTTTCACAAACAGCTGGTAATTATTTTCTAATCGAATCAAGTTTGTTTACAAACAACATTATTTGCACGTCGAATAAACACACTGCGGACATACCACTCACGTAGTTTTCCTGTGTGGAGAAGAGCTTTCAGTTTCGGCTCGCGACCCTCAGTTCGGTATGGGGTATGCTCTCAAGGCTCTGCGCTCTCTTTGGCTAGCCCAAATATTGGCTTTGTATAAGATATTAGATAAACAAAGTTTTATGTAAATTGATTTTCGGTGTGTTTGTTTTCTCTGAGGGTAAATCACCGGTCGCTCGAACAATACCATCTTCATGGATTCCCGCTGATTTGTGTACACTATGAGCTCTGTTAGGTCCGATTGATACGATTGGAGGGCGTGTGCTTCTGGTGGGGCCCGTTTTAAATTCAGCAAAAGTTACACTTTTAACTGTTGACAGTTCATTATCTTTACGGTTATATTGTTAAATGATTTATGTACTTGTTCATCTATTTATGACTGTTCATCTATTTCAAAACAATTATTAGCCATAGTTGAATCTGCGGGGCTGCGACACGTGTGTGTACAAATCAGATAGATACACCAAGTCCTCGATACTCCAAAGTACTACAACAACGACTAACTATCTAATACAATCAGCAAATTAAAAGAACGAAAAACCCCCACAGCACAGCAGTTGCCGAGGCCGGGCACACCAGCAAAGCCATTAAGCTTCTGCCGGTATCTGCTGTGAGAATAACGCTAACAGGCGTACAGCAATTGGACACCATCGTTTTGTTCGAGCATTCGTAAGCGATCAAGCAAAAAAATGAAAAATTAAAACATCAAAATCACCAAAAACCAACTGGTTTCGTCAGCCTTCTATCATATATTGCCTTTTGTGTGTGCTCGTTTCGTTCGGCAGACGACAGTCATTATTGATATATGTATATACTGATATACTGATATACGCTAAAATGCTACCCAAAAACACTTGTTGCATAGATAAGCGATAAGGTAGGTGGGAATTACGGATCGACCATAAATGAATTATGGCTCACAATATTTACCGTTGCTTACAAAAATTCAATTTACAATTACTAGATCAGTATATGACTCTAAATGACTAGTAATAAAATAAAATGTACTCTTTAATAATAGTATGAATTTAATAACTGTTCTATATCTACTAATTAGATCTTACACAAACATATATTGAAATAAATTATCCAGAAAGGCTACATAATATACAGTCGAATCTTGATGATTTCAAATGAATAAAATTTTACCGCTTTTGAGATAAACCAAAAATTCATAAAACGAGATTTAAACTCAATTTAAGTAAACAGGGATTTTATTTAAGAGCTGCTGTTTATTGTAAAACTGCTTTGTACGTCTTCCTCATGGGGCTTTAAATATTAAAAAAAAAAAAGTCAATCAGTAATACAAAAAATTTCGGAGTATATCTTGTGAAAGTTTATATACTATATAATAAATTTTGAGGTTTCTTATAACTAACATTTTATAATGTGATATGGAATGAATTTTCTCTTTTTTTTCCTTACATAACGAAAATTCCTAAAAATTGTAAGCCTTTTGGAAAGCTTAAAACTTTTTTAAATCTTTAGTTCTGATTATATGTCATTATATACAATCTATCTATCTTAACTTAACTACTTAATTCATTTATCAAGGGGACAGCAATTTTCACTAAGCACACATATTTAAGACTTTTTATCGCGATTGGACTGCATTGAAATAGGTACAAGATAATATAATCTCATTTAGTAGACTGTATGCACGAAAGTAAATGACCTCATATCACGTCTGATTATTTATATAATTAAAATTCATTACCTAATGCGCTGTATACCAATAAATCAACGGGCCTTGAATGCTCTGGGTAACCGATATCTGTTATATATTTAGAGATAGTACTCACATGCATTCCAGAAAATTGAAGCGCCAAAAGTTGGTTATAGAAAAATAGATATTGCTTTATTGAATCAACAGTTTTAGAACTTTAACAATGTCTTCGCTTAGTATAACAGAGATTCATCAATTAGTTAAACACGCTATATATATATATTTATTTATATATGTATGATATGTAGCAAAATTGTACTATACGCGTGTATAGAGCGATGTATATAATTGCGTCACGAGGTTACACAGTCGAGAGATTAGCCTGCGATTTGCCACACTGAGATTCTATCATATAATATACATATGGATGTAAATGTGACTGTAAAAATAAATTGATTTGCACTTGTGTTCTGTTAGGAGTATTTCTTGTAAAAGTTTTCTACGTGAGCTCTGATATCTGGGTGATATGCGAGATATGAGATTGCACATTTGCCTGCCTTTGGGCGGGAACACTTGTTTCGATTTATCACTGGAAACTTTCTAGCTCGGCTTTAAATGGCTACAAGAGAAGCGAAAAGAGTGAAATCAAAAGTGAAATACAGAGTTAAGGACTATAATTAAGATAAAGCCAAACACACTAACATTTGACATTGTGCTGCCCGCCCCGTGCGTCATCTCGTGCAGCTCCTCATCCGTATAGGACAAATTGTGTGTTTCGATTTTATAGCTAAAAGTCGCGGTCACGGGCTTGTGGTCGGAGAGCGTATAGTCCATTTTTGACTGATAAGACAACTGCTGGGCACTCAGCATAATGGACGGGTAACTGTTCGCCTGCACGCGATGCAGTATGCGGTCGCACCAAGCCGGACGTCGCTTCAGATTGTATTCGTTGCCGCCTTCGTGAAACTTGAAAGTGGGCGCAAATGTGGGCAGTTGCTCCTCCAGCAAGTGGAACGCGTTGCCCGACTCACGAAGCAGCGTCAACTGGTCTAGCTTCAGCAGCTCATCATAGCTTTCATTCTCCACAGCGTTGCGTATATCCCAGGCGGACATATCGCCCGACAAGCGGAAGTTCAGGTCGCCAAGCCAGAATACAAAGTCGTGATCAAAGATGCGGGGGTAGCCTTTCACATGGTATTTGTGATTGTCCACAATCTGGTGGTAATCCTCTATGCGTTCCTTCAGCTTGGCATCGTGTGCTGCCAAGTGGGAACAAACAAATACGGCACCAGTGCCGTATAGACTAAGTCGTATGCTCACAGCTCCTTTATTGCCCCATACTCCGCCCCATCCGGTGCGCGTCTCATCTGTCTCGATGTCCTTCATGTGCGGTATGTGCTTGTGCTGGGCGAACATGGTAATGAGGATACCCTGCAGCTGCTTCGACTCCACCTTAACGTATTCGTATTCGCTTAACGCGCCAGCCAATTTCAGTACCCACGGATCATCCTGAAAGATGTTCAGTACCTGATTTGTGCTCACCTCCTGCATACCAATTACATAAATGTCGGGCAGCTTGTTCTGTGGACAGCTGGTAGTGCCATTTAGTTCCAACATGGATGTTAGCGAAAGGTCCTTTGGCGAGTGGGTGCCCACATTCCAAGTCAGTAGGTATATGCACAAGTCGGCAATGAC
This sequence comes from Drosophila navojoa, assembly GCF_054131105.1. NCBI lineage: Eukaryota > Metazoa > Arthropoda > Insecta > Diptera > Drosophilidae > Drosophila > Drosophila navojoa. The sequence continues at coordinate 21,628,159 of NC_142893.1, read as the reverse complement.
AGATGCTGACGCGGGCATTGTGTGCCGCTGTCGCTAATTAGCTATGATTAAACACTGGTTAGACAACTATATATGTACGTCAGAGGCAAGGTGAGCTAGCGCTGGCGATGATTTCACTCTATCCAGGTATGGACGTATTCCGTTTCACTGCATCCAGTGGATGCAATGAAATAATATATCTACAATCGAAAACGCTTACCAGTGGACTCTTATTAGATTAACAGCGATTATTACACGTATTTTTAGCAGCCTCCACAATGGCCATGGGCTTCTGCTGCTGCTGCTATTGTGGTCGCTACTGCTGCTACTCACCCACACTGGCGCGGTTGGTCAGTTGGCGTGCATCGTTGCCAGATGGTTAATTTTTAAAACTTTAAAATTTTTTAAATGTTAGAATTTAATATGAAGACGTGGATGCCATAGTAAAATAAATAAATAAAATTGTTTAATATAAACTGTTAAAGTATATAATAGTGGCAACACTGACTGCATTCAATGTGGCCAGATGTGTGTAACTTCAGCTAATATGCTATTATCTGGCAACTCGAACGTTTATTGTTTGGTAAAAATAATAAATAAAAGGAATTCACTGCATCTAGCACTAGCCTGTTTTTCGTAATCAAGAAAATGGGTAGCAGTTTCCCACCAAGTGCTGTGCCGAATTGGATGCACAAACTTAAAAATGGTGCATATGTATCCAATAAGATACTGGAACGCTGCTTGCTATCGTCCATGTCAGACGGTACGTAGAATAAGTAAAATTTATGAAGTTCTAATGCCTCATAATGTATGAGTTTGCTTTGGATATCTTTGCTATTCTTAGATGAGGCCTCTCAGGCCGTGGAAGATGCTATAACGAAAGGTATTTTAGTCCCGAAGGGAAAAGCTACGCGTGCCAAAGGAAAACGTGTTTCGCTTTGTTTTTCTCAGAAAATAAGCGAACTGAAGCCGGACCCCTACTGCTTCGAGTGTCACTATTCAGGTTCGGAGCCACTAAAGAAGTGTCTATCCTGTGATCGTTGCTTTCATGCAGCTTGTCAGCGTAAAAATCCACATCGTCCCAACTACTCGGTGCCCTCGGACAAGGGACAACCACATCGATTCCCACTGAATGAGTCTGATATGGAGAATTCGTGCGACGAAGAAGAGGTTGAAACGCAGCCAACATCCTTTGCTCAAGCAACGTCAGCAGCACCAGCTGATTCGTGCGAACTTGACTACAATAGCAATATCAACGTCATCCCTGGAGATCCGCTGAAACGTGAAGCAGATAGCTCCGATGATGTGTTCTTTGTTAGTGAAAAACCAGCTCGCCAGCGCAAACGCCGTAGCACATTCATCAAAAGCGAGGAGGTCCCAAATGAGGCCACCGACGATTTAGAGCTGTGCACACCTTGCCGCCTGTTAAAGTTGTCCGATTTGTTAAATCCGCCACACGTATCGATCGAAGAGTTGAACTGCCTGCTGGGCTACAGCTGGCAAACGCACCACACTTGGTTGAAGAAGGATGTGCGGAAGTATATGGCAAAGCATTGGAGCGAGCCCGATGCGGCACTTGTTAAGACTGTGCTTTTCCAGAACGACATTTTGGGCTTGTCAGATATATCTACAAATATTGAGTTGAGGAAGTACAAGCACTTGTCCGAGTTCCTCATTGACCTGCTCGACTTGCAGCATAACACTGGCATCTTCTTTGGCACCAACAGCGAGGAATACAATGCAACTAAATGGCTTCTGCGCGACATTACACACGATATACGTGAAATACGGCGCTGCTCCGATTGCTATCGTTATTCAAACGAATCAGATCGATCGCCATTCTGGTTCGCCAAGCCCTGCACGCAGCGTCACGAACTGGTCTATGCCAAGCAACATGGATCGCCTCACTGGCCGGCTAAAGTAGAAACTGCAATACAAATATATTCTCTGTATAATCATATATTCCTTCATTCGCAGGTTATACGCGTGATGTCCAAGAGGACCGATATTTACGATGTGCGGTACTTCGGGGGCACCCATTCGCGTGCCTTGGTGCCTGCGCGTGATATACTCCCAATAGATGCGGACATTTCTCAGCTGAACGCCAAGTGGAAGAGCACGCGTACTTTTAACCTGGCACTGCGTGAACTCAGATGTCACATGATGTTGTTGCATCAGCCTATGTATTTGTTTAACTTCTATGCGGATCCTCGTGAAGCGGAAGAGCTTATTAACCGTGCACTACCCCATTGCATGGAGCCGGCTGATGTAAATGTCTCGGCTAAGCGCTCACGCGCTGGCACGCCAGCATCTGCCAAGAAACGCAAAATAACATCAGCTGTATTGCCATTAACATCCAAACGCATACAGCCCATGCGTCGCTGTTCCATGGCCGTTAGGTCGGAGGCAGTTCGAGAAATCTCAATGCAGACGACTTCGTATTTGCCATCGCCTGGCCTAAGAGAACCGTTTGTTGGCTATCATGCGATGCAGCAAAAAGTTTTGTTCCTAAGCGAGGAACTGACACGAAGCAAGACTGAACAAGAGAACTTGAGGGAGGAGCTGAAGACAGTGAAGCGCAAAAGATGGTGTCAGCACTGCCTACAGGAGGCGGAGTTCGATTGCTGCTTTACTGCCTCGTACTGCAGCGATGAATGCAAGAGACGCGATAAACGGCGTCACCAGGGCACATGCATCCTGCAATCAAAGTCTTAATTCGAATATTGTTTCTGATAAATGTAAGCAAAATATGTATGACGAACATATTTACACATGTATGTATATATACATAACCATCTCTATAAAAATTAAAGATATTTATCGAAATTTTTATTTACATTTTTTAAACAATTTCCCAATTTCATAATTACTCTTAGTTGCTCCGAAATGTAAACAAACGTCTCTCTGCAGCTGATACGCAGCAGATTCAAAATGTGTTTGATATTGTCTGCTCCGTTTTGCCAGCAACAGCTGTGAGCTGCTTACATTGCGCAGAGACAAAATTGCTCCAACAGGTGGCAACGCTGTAAGCTTTTAATAAATCAGTTGTTATTCAACGGCAAAACTTTGCGGTTGTGTTAGCGGTTGATTCGCGCTTTGTTTTTGGTTATTTGTTTATAATCGCGTGTTATTTTTCTCGTATTTCTATAATATATTCGTGTGTGTGTAAACTTTCCATAAAATTTGCAAGAAACATTGACAGTGAAGGAGGTCAATAACTGTGCTGTGTAATAACGCCGTGTGAAAAATCAATAATTGTAAATACGTTGAATAACCCGGAATAATTATAAAAAACAAAAAACACACAATCAAAATGCCCATCGGAACGTTTGATATATGGGATGCCCTAGTGTTGGTGAGCATTTTAATAATATCAGCACTGATCGGCATATACTACCGGTATACGGGCGGCAAGCAAAAGACAACACAGGAGTATCTCATGGCCGATCAGAGCATGACCACGTTTCCGGTGTCCTTTAGCCTGATGGCCAGCTTCATGTCTGGCATCTCACTAATGGGCGTCTCCAACGAGTCGTATCAGTTCGGCACCTTGTTCGGTGCCATAAACGTGTCGTATGCGCTGAGCACTCCGATTGCCGCTTACATATTTCTGCCAGTCTTCTATCGGATGCGCACGACAAGTGTCTACGAATACTTGGAACGACGCTTCGGCCATGCGACGCGTCTGGCCGCCTCTATGGCATTCACCTTGCAAATGGTGCTCTATATGGGCATTGCTCTTTATGCGCCGGCTCTGGCACTGGAGGCGGTGACGGGCATTCCCCGAGGCACGGCCATACTTGTCCTGGGCCTTGTGTGCACCTTTTACTCCACACTGGGTGGCTTGAAGGCTGTGCTCATCACGGATGTGTTTCAGTCGTTCCTCATGTTCGCAGCCATTTTTGCTGTGATTGGCGTGTCGGCTATTCAAGCTGGTGGATTGGGAGCCATCTGGGATGTGGCCCAGGAGCGCGGTCGTGTGCAGTACTTCGACTTTTCAATGGACTTGACCGTTCGGCACACCTTGTGGTCATTGATAATCGGCGGCATGGTCACTTACCTCTCACTCTACGGCGTCAATCAGACGCAGGTGCAGCGGCTTCTGAGTGTGCACAACTTAAGGAGTGCCCAGTCCGCCCTTTGGTGGAATTTGCCTATTCTGGGCATGCTTAGCTTTAGCACCATCTTCAGTGGGTTGGCCATCTTCTATTACTACCGCGACTGCGATCCTGTTCTCAATGGACGCATCAAATCGCGGGATCAGCTTATGCCGCTCTTTGCAGTGGATACAATGGGTAAATTGATAATGGGTGATTGAAAATTGATCCAACAAATCATGAACTATTTTGTTTCCTACTTCAGGTCAATATCCAGGGCTATGCGGCCTTTTTGTTTCGGGTATCTTCTCGGCGAGCTTATCGACAGTATCCTCGGCCGTCACCTCGCTCTCTGCCGTTACGCTGGAGGACTATCTCAAGCCACTGTACAAGACCATCTTCAAGCGTACGCTCATCGACTCCCAGTCAACGCTGCCCACTAAGATCATTGCCTGCATTTATGGACTGCTCTGCATACTGTTGGCCTTTGGCGCTGGCTCCATGGGTGGCGTGCTGCAGGCCTCATTGACAATCTTTGGCGTTGTGGGCGGACCACTGCTTGGCATTTTCACCCTGGGCGTGTGCACTGTGCGTACAAATCAGCGTGGCGTACTCCTGGGCTTCTTGCTAGGCCTTACCTTCGCCTTTTGGATTGGCTTTGGCGGACCGAAGCCGGCCCCAACACCACTGCCATTGAGCACCACCGGGTGTGAATTGAGGAATGTAACTGAGGTGGCGCAGGCGGTGCAGGCGACGATGCCCGGAGCGGAGCCGCACTTCTTTTGGCTATATCGCTTATCCTATCTGTGGTTCTGTGTCCTGGGCTTCTTAGTCACCATTGCAATTGGCTACTGTGCCAGCCTAACGCTCGCTCACTTCAACCTCGCGGACAACTCCCAAATCTATTTCGATAAGTGCCACAAGCAGCTGGACTATGATCTGTTTGCGCCGATCCTCTCGCGACGCTGGCGACGCCAGCACTTGACGAAGCAGGCGCATGCTAACCCAGATGAAACACTAAGAAAGCTAACACAGGCAACTGGAGCCACCTAATAAGAGAATTCTAATTTATTTTAATTGCTAAATGACATGGTATAATTAGCATGAACTGTGGGAATTGCTTGCCAAAAAATACTATCAGCTGTTTTAGCAGTTGTCGTACCTAAAACGTGCATAACAATGTGACCTACTTGTATACCTGCGTATAGCTATAGATGATCAACTGCTTGGGGCGCAAATAACGTCTTCCATTTTGCAAGAGCATACAACCTACATATATATACATACAAATATTACTGTTAACTAGGATGTGTTAGGCACACGTCTGTATACCTCGTAGAAATAACTAGCTGATATTCAGTGGGTGAACGTAACGAATGCCACAAATTCAAATAACCTCAAGGATTAGTAACTATGGCGTTGCATTAGGGACTGCAAGCCAAGAGTCTCTAGTGCAGCGGAGAGCCGGTCTTGATTGATTATTTTTTACTTTTTGTTAGTTTAAGTTTCTTTTGTGCTATCTTTAAAAATGTACCAAATACACTAACCACAATACATATACACCTACATATACATACACATATACAATTGACCCCTGTGTGTGAAAACGAATGAACAAAGTTGAATTTAAGTTATCGAAAATTTGTACTTATATTAATATACTTGTATAAATATTTATGTGAAGCAACATTTGCTGATTATTAAAATATTGTTGTGCATTTACACTGAATGCACCAAAGTTATTTAAGCAATTGCAAACGTTTCAAGTGCATTGAAAAATGACTGTGGAATCGAATTCCATATATGTATGTATGTATGTTGTATACTATACTATATGTGTATGTATGTATGTATATATAGACAGTATCAACTTCATACGTGCGAATTTTGATAAGCGAATTTGACGCAATCAGTAAGGTTGTGCTATTCAGTGTTCTATGATTAGAAATGAATGAACAATTTCATAATTTTGTTACGTTATATGAACATGCGAGCTGCCCAAACGTCATATCGTCGAGTGCAAGGTTCGATATAAACGCCAATTGACTGAAATGGCAGGGCGAAGGGTTAACTTTGCAATTGTTTTGTTTAGAGACAACAACTGAAATGTGTGTCTATAAATTGAATGCGGCAAGCTCTAATTGATCTAATTGAGCCCAGAAATCGAAGAGACAGTTAACTCACACACATAGACGCCGGCGACTGTGAGTGTGTGTGTGTGGAAAGTTTTAATGAAGCCATAGAGTTCAGAGTACCGAAATTCTGTGTTGACATACATATTTATAAAGTAAAAGAAGAGTCGGCGTTAATGCGAAAATAGAGTCCAAAGTCGAGACATAGACGGCGGCGGCTGTGAGTGTGTGTGTGTGTGGAAAGTTTTAGTGAAGCCATAGAGTTCAAAGTACCAAAATTCTGTGTTGACATACATATTCAAAAAGCAAAACAAGAGTCGGCGTTAATGCGAAATGAGAGTCCAAAGTCGAGGCTGGCTGGCGGCTTACATTTCGACTCTAACACGATTCCCCTAAGAATATGACACGAATGATAAATTGAAAATTGAGTTATTTTTTCCACATTAGACATACATGACCGCAAGTTCAGTGATCGGCACTGAATTTGCATTCAGGTACGCAAATGAGAGATTTCACTAAAAAATTTCTGCTTTAACAGCTAACAACATAACATTCTCAGTAGACAGATTTTGGTTGATCGATCAATTTAGTCCGAATCCTGCTGTTTCGCGAAATCGATAAAGATATCCTCGAGCGATGTCTCACTAATCGAATAATGCTTGATTTGCAATGAGTTGCGTTTCTGCTCAACGTATCTGAATATTGTGGACCACTTGACGTCTTTGTCGGGTATTACGATAACCACGTAGCCACGATACGCGTAACTCTCTCTAAAATTAGTAAGGGATTAGTTGCTAAAATGTATATAGAGTACAGCTCTTACATGACATAGCAGTCTGGAAAATCAGCCTTGAATTTCGCTTCAACATTGCGGATCAATTCAGCATATTCAGTTAACTCATTCGTACTGATGTGCGAATCACCCCAGCTCCTCGAAAATATGGAGGATGACTTTTGTTTTATAAGCGTTGAGGACTCTTCCGTCAATAAGGGCGCAGTTCTCTTTCGTTTTTTTTTGTCAGTCTGTGTTCCTTTCGTGTTGACATCATCTTCAGAGGACAAAACCGTCATTTTAGACATCCACCTTGTCTCTGGAAATAGAGAATTGAATGAGAGATATGTGTTTAGACACTGCTTTTCCATCGGCCATTTAGACTCTGACCGTCTACATACCAGAATTCACGGTCGATACACTAGCTGAAAGGAATAATGGAGAATTTCATCAATAATCTATGTATTGAAACATTCAAAGGTGGCCCATTCTCGTAACCTACCATCTCTTTCGATTATCACTTCCGATTCGTGCAAAGAAGAGTCGTCAGATCTAAAAGTGTGATCAGAGTCAGGATCAGGATCAGTGGTGCCCATACTACTACCATCGCTCACCCCAACAACATTTCCATTTCGGTGGCCACTTGAATCCGGATAGTAATGCCCTTATCGTAGTAATGCTTTATCTGCTGCACCGAGCCGTAGAACTGCAGGCTTCCATTGACCATGATGGCCAAGCAGGAGCATACCTTCTCGCACTCCAGCATGTTGTGCGAGGTGAGGAGCAGGGCTCTGCCCATTTCGCGCATGTCGCTGAGCACCACCCAAATCTCCTCCTGGGCACTGATATCCACGCCGGTAGTGGGCTCGTCGAGGCAGACGAGCGTGTGGGCCAGCACAGCCATGGCGATATTCAGTTTCCTTTTGGTGCCCGCACTGTAGTACCTGATCTTCAGATCGAGGCTCTTGGTGAGCACAAACCGTTCGGCCAATTTGCCGATAATGACCGGAACTAAATCTTTCTTAATGCCACAGCTCAGGCCGGTGAATTTCAACATGTCCCTGCCGGTCATATAGTTCAACAAGATGTTCTTCTGCGGACAGAAGCCGATCTTCAGTAGACCCTGTTTGGTCAACTTTTTAATGTTGACCCCCTTTATGTAGATGTCGCCGTCGGAAATTATTTTAACTCCAGCGACCATGCCCAGAGTGCTCGTCTTGCCGGCACCGTTCGGTCCCAGCAAGCCGAAGCATTCGTATCTGCAATAGGCACACCAATCAGCCTCTACCCTATGCACATGTAGCTCTATCTTCTATCTTCTTCCGTGACCTAGGAGATCTTCTATAAGTACTTACGCATTGACCTGTAGGGACACGCAGTTGACTGCCACATAGCGGCGGTACTTCTTAGTGATTCGACGACAGACTAGACTGCAGGCCTTCAGCTCGTCCTCATTTTTGACCAGAAAGTCGATATCCATGCGGGCACGGTGCACATTATCATCGTTGTCCCGCAGCGAGCAATCCCTGGAACGACACCTGCAAAGTAGTTCAAGTGGACGATGATGAATTGTCTTTTATTTGTGGCAAACGCAACCAAACCAAACTTGATCGCATATCGCAGGGGCAGCGCTCTCGATGCCAGCATCAGGAGTATGAAGAACATTATTGGGCCTATGATCAGACAGACGAGGAAATTGAATATATCCAGCTCGGCTACATCTGAAAGTACCGAAAGAAGCAAAGAGTACACAGCTCCGATAATTTCTTGACTTGGTTTCATGCTTTTTGCTTTCAACCAAGTAGGAGCCAGCCTTACCACAGCACCTGCTGTGCAATTCGCAAAAGGATTTCCGGTCCACCTCATGACAATTGTTATTTCCGCTGCTGTTGGTTAATATGAACAGTACGGCCCCATACAACGAATAAAATGGCAGGATCATTAACAGATTATGAAAATGCATATAGACCCTATCGTGTCTCCGCGGGATGAGATAGGCAGCCAAGAACACTAGAAAAGAGTATAATGAAATCGTATTACTGACTCCAGAACAAAATCTTCTGCTGTTCCTTTGAAGGAGCTACGAAAGATGAATTCAAAACTCATTTTGTATAGAATCAATTGAAGGTAGAAAATTAATGAATAACTAAATTAAGACAGACTAAGATGAACGATGAACGAGTTGTTCCGGTACTTGCCAATAGTGCAATATAAAATCAACACATAGGCCATTCCTGTGCCCGGGTCCTTGAAGAGAAACGATAAAAGGTAGGTAAGGATCAGTGCGGAGATGCCGAACAGGAACAGAAAAAGGGATAACCAGCAGAGGGATTCTGTTGGATGACGATATCGTGACAGAAGCAAAGTTGTCATAATCAGCATAAATATGCACAAGTCCCACACCAAGTTCGCCAGCCAGTAGCTCCAGAGGCTAACGCCGTTCATTATCTGAACATGCCTCAAGTGCGATGTCTTCTCATAGATGGGCAGCAGAACGAATACCGAGACCGCAAAGCACAGATAGGCACAGAGGCAATTGGAATTGATGCGAGCCAGACGATCGCTATGTGCAATCAAAACTGACATATCCGAGTCGGCACGCGGCTTGTTTACAACCCTGATTTCCATGTTCGCCAGAGCAGAGGCGACGGCTCTATAGATTAGGCCATGTGAGAGACCAGCTCCATGGTTCATCCGTCGATTGAACCATATCCTGATCGTGTCGTCAAACGTTGCTGCTGCCACATAGGTTTCTCTGAAGCCCTCCTCATCCAGTCGAGTGTGGTTTAATATATATTGCGACACGCTCTCCTGCCCCACTGAAATCACTGTGGCGCCCGCATTCATGGCTATATTTTCATACTCGACGGCAATCCTTCTGTTATTGTTTAAATAATAATCAAGTGGATCTTCGTCAGCTGGCACCAGCATCTCCTTAAGGACGATTGGATCCTGATAGCCCGACAAGTCTGTGGGATCCAACTCCTCCAGAAAATCTTGTTTGTAAACTGAATGCATAGCTGTAAAGAGCAATAGTTCTATCAACGGCAGCACGATAACGACGGTGTATAATATCGCATGATTGCGAGTATGTCGACACTTCTTAAACATCAGTGCATGCCAGTCATTCAGATATTTCTTCGAGCGTTTCAGCTCCCGATTCGCCATGGGCTTGGTCATCCACGCTAGATCAAAAAATATATAAATATACATACATATATCCCAGATGCGTTCCCCTTCTAGTGTCACTTACAATCCTCGCTATCTCGTTCACCTAGTTGGGCACGTCGTTCAACCGTATGTCCACTTATCTTCAGGAAAGTCTCACGCAATGTGGGTGCACTAACCCCAAAACTAGAGAGCTTCAATGTGTCCATCTGGCCCTCCAAGGCCTTGAAGAGATTCGTGAATTTGTGCACGTGCTGAACAGGCAGACGATACGTCAGCTCCGAGCCGAGGATATTTTCCAATTCAACATTTGGAATGTTATCCTTAAGGAAATCGGTGACTTCGTCCGCACTGCAGTCTTCGTCGGCCACACACACCTGGGAGTAGATCCGGGGATTTGCATTGAATGTAGCTAGTGGCGTAGCATGCCGGACTTACCAGGCGATATCCGGGACCCAGACTATTAATAATTTTCTCTGCAGTGCCGTAACAGTGCACCTGCCCGTCACGCATGATGGCGATGCGATCGGCTAATACCTCGGCGGCCTCCATGAAATGCGTGACCATCAGTATGGAGCGTCCATTCTTCTCCATGCGCAACATGTTCCAGACATCATGGCGCGCGCAAGGATCGAGGCAAGCGGTCGGCTCATCACAGAGCACCACCTGGCATACATGGAGGAATCTGTGAAGATCCTTGGATCTCACCATTGATCGCACTCACCTTGGTATTGCCGCACAGAGCACAGCACACGGAGAGCTTGCGCCTCATGCCAGTGGTGAGATATTCGACCCTTATGGTCGCCTTGTCCAACAGATTCATGATGGCCAGATACTTTTCGGCCTCAGCTTCCGCTTCGGCCTGTTCGAATCCCTTCAGGCGGCTATAGAATACAATATGCCAATAGGCACTGAGCTCATTGAACAGGATATTGTGTTGGGGACAAATGCTGAGCGAATAGTGGCCCATTTGTATAGCCGTGGCCATGTCAAGGCCTTCCAAGGTCACTATGCCGGAGGTGGGCGCTGTGATGCCTGCCAGCATCATGAACGCTGTCGACTTGCCCGATCCATTGTGGCCGAGCATAACAGTGATCTCATTCTCAAAGAATTTCAAGCTGAAGTCGTGCACCACCTCGTGATTGCCGTACGACTTGGATAAGTTATGTGCCTCCAAGATGACTTTTTTATTGCGAAACACGTCGGAATCATAGATCTGCGATTTGCCAGATACGGATGGGTGAAATACTTGCTCTTCATCTCTATATCGAAGGCCATACCGTCTCCATGGGCACCAGAACGACTTCTGGCAAGGGAAATACCATTTCTTGGCCACACCGAATTCGCCAGGATTCAATTGATCGACATACATGCCGATTAGGATTCGGAATACGTTCATGAACAACATGATCATCATTGTGGCACCGATGGTCATCTCGTCATCGGGGTGGCTGTATCGAAACATGTTCTTCCACTGTACACCCGTGCCCCGTAGCTCGAAATTATGAATCTGATGGAATATGCTGGGCATGGCGCTGTTCATGAACAGAGACAGGACTATGGCCAAGGAGCTTTTGTGACGAGCTCCCAGCAGTAGAAATGGCACGTAACTAAGGAGCTGCATCAGGAATAACGAGGTCATCGACATCAGGGTGCTGGTGACAAAGCCGATGATCATAAACGTGAAGCACACCAATGTAAATATGTAAATGATAAAAAGTAGCATCAACACTAGAAAGTTGGATGCCGGACACATGCACCACTTCATAACGCAAACAACAACGATCGTCGGTACAAAATATAGTATATAGGCCACGATAAACCACGATATCCAGTTCAGCGTAACAGGCAGACCCATTATGCGCATTACCTCCCTCAGGTGTCTATGTTTCTCTGAAACGATTTGCTGTAAAGGACGCCAAAAAGGGGAATGCATTAGACACTATTCGAAATTATGAGCTAAGTATCATCCGACATAGACGACAGTGAGTTGCAAATGAAATTTAATCTAGATCTAGATTTTCATTTCTAGATTGTAGTAGAGGACTCTGGACAAGCAGACACTTATTAGATTAGGAAAAACCAAATTCTATGAGTCGATGGTCATGTGAAGTATTAGCATTTAAGAGTATGTCTTGAATAATATTTATTCCGATTGAATTCCGCTAACGACTACGCTCCTGATGGATATAGAAAAGTTCCGTCGAATCCGAGATTTTCGTTAAACTCACCTGACCAACAATCAAGCAGGGAGCCATATAAATGAAGATAAAGTATGCGGAGAGGTTATGGTATAATGGAGTCAAATATGAAAAATTCATGTACATCTGTTCGGGAAAGGCCCGGACGCCTATTTGGGGAACAAGGATCGAATAGTTCTTTCTCTGCAGCAACGCCTCATATAGTTTCGCCTGCACAACCAGATAGCCCTCGTAATCGTAGGGGGAGCTCTTGACGGAGTCATAAGTCTTTAAGAACAAATTGGGCTGCCAACTTTTTATCGAGGTCTTATTCGATCGAAAATGCTTCGGAAATCGCAATGCGATATCGAACTTCAATGGCAATTCAACAATATTTATAAGATTATCTTCGAACTCAATGCCCACAAAACCATCTTTATCTTGCAGTGCTTTTTCAAGATCAGATGCGTACAAATAAGATTCAATAATTTCGGTGCCCAATCTCGCGGCCACGTCCTTAATGACATCGTTAAGGACTTTGTTGCGGGGTGAATAGAATATTGAGCTAGGGAAGGAAATTAAACGAATCGGATGATCGAGCAGACTCGCAATGCCGAAATACCTACGGTACATTCACCTGCATTATGTCTATGGACCCAAATTTCCTTTCATCAATATTGATTGCAGTGTGAATATTGATGATTTGATCGAGCTGAGTATACATGAAGGTGAATATTGGAAACAATAGTATGAACGCCATTCCAATGGGATGAGCCAAATGTATGCTCAGATTCTTGCAGATTAATAACCGCAACTTCTTACAAGCGCCGTGTTTTTTTACTCGAGGCTCCACTAGCGTTGACATTTTAATTTTGGCTACGCTCTCAGAATTGTTGAAATATAATGCTAGGTTTCAACTTTTGAAGGAGTTGCAAAAGCCTGTTAGAGCTGTAGTAAAATTTGTTCACTTTTTTCCAACCACAAACCACTGCACTCGAAATTTGAATACCCGATTTTTTAGGTTTTTTTTTTTTTTTTTCACTTTAATTAGTTTTTTCTTGTTTTGTGTATAGTGTATAGAAGAATCATAACCAATAGAAGCGTCAGCCTGTATACAGGAATCGATGCTGCATCAGCCAGCCGCAAGTTTACTTCTTCTTGGACACACCCACGGTACGACCACGACGACCAGTTGTCTTGGTGTGCTGACCACGGACACGCAGGCCCCAGTAGTGACGCAGACCGCGATGCGAGCGGATCTTCTTCAAGCGCTCCAAATCGTCACGCAGTTTGGAATCCAAGTTAGATGAGGTCAGCTGCGAGTATTTGCCATCAATGATGTCCTTCTGTCTGTTAAGGAACCAGTTGGGCACTTTGTATTGCAGAGGATTGGAAATGATGGTGACTACCTTGTCAACCTATCGAACAACAAACAAAAACAATGTAAATAGATTTGTCCTCCAGTTTGTTACTTTAATATTTACCTCCTCCTCGGTGCATTCACCAGCACGCTTGGTTAGGTCCACATCGGCTTTCTTCAACACAATGTTGGAATAGCGACGACCAACACCCTTAATGGCGGTCATAGCGATGCCAACCTTGCGTTTGCCATCGATGTTCGTATTCATGATACGAAGAATGTGCTGGAACTTCTCTGGGATGACGAGCGACTGCAATGCAAAACATATTTGTATTATTCGTGAATTCACTGGTACGGTACAAATCGTAAACAACAAAAGCAGAAATTGCATTTCCGCCCAAGTCAGCGCAATTATTTAGCCATTTTTACATTATTTAACTGCACCATTTTGGTTTCACCGCGTATAGTTTGACGTGCACTTGTTATTATGGCAAAGAAGTGCAACTTTTGTTGTTTGATTGGGTAGATATTTCATGATTTATATGTAGACGCACCATTTTGCCCTGTTTAAGCGACAACTATTCAGCCGAAAAAGAAAGCGGATGTGCTGCTTCTTTCCACTTTTGACGTTGACAGTTCGAAAAGCTGTGTGCAACAACGCTAAAAACGTAATGTTTATAGAATTTTGCAGGGTTACTTTGAACGGGGTAGCCCTGGGAAAAGTGCCGTTACATCGAATAAGTTTCTACTATAATAATGAGTGGTAAATATTCTTCAATATTTAAATGTGTGTATGATATTTACATATAAATATTTCTAGCGCTTAGCTGTGTAACCTCGAATGACGTTATGGCATTGCGTACTATATGTACGGTAGAGCCTAATCCACAGTATAATATTGAAGAAGTGGATATGTACGGAAATACAGCTTTGCTCAAATCTTGCTACCTAGGTAGATTGGAATGTGCACGTACATTGCTAGAATTCGGTGCAAATATTTACGCCGTCAATTATTTTGGCCAAAATGCGCTAACGTTGGCCAGTTATGCTGGAAACTTGCAGCTAGTACTAGAGTTACTGCTGCGCCGCCCATATCAGGACTTTAATTTATCCTCGCTAATACCAGCAGTTTGTGTGGCAGCCATGCGACAGCACAAAGTTTTGGTGGAATATTTTATGACCATAGATCCTATAGGAACACCAAATTTACGAACTGTGCATGGTAAGTATGTAGATTAATTGCATACAGGAAAATTGTTATTTGAAACAAAAATATTTCTAGGCCTTGGAATAAATGAATTGAGTCAGATATTAAAACCAAGGAATTTTCTGCAGAACAAATTAGTAAATAAATATCATTAAGTGTGTGTAACTAAACGGAATATTAATTTTTAATAAATTTAAGCATACAGTTTATAATATCTACCAGGGCTACATATATTTAACCTTCTTAAATATATTTGTACATTGAACTGATTGGGCAACGCTGTGCCCAGCGTAAATTGACAGCTGTTCGCGCCAAAATGCGAGTTTTACCGCGGTAGAATTCATTAAATAGTCTCATAGGCAACACGCAGCACCAAGTCGCTCGGCGGAATTGCAAAAACTATCATTCCACAAATATAATTAAAGCTAAATAATCAAAATGTTTGAGGCACGTTTGGGACAAGCCACGATATTGAAGAAAATCTTGGATGCCATCAAAGATTTGCTCAATGAAGGTACTTTCGATTGCAGCGATTCTGGCATACAGGTAAGAACCGCCACAGCCTGTTTGGATCTTATACAAGATATTTATAAAAGGCAATATGTTTCATTTACAGCTCCAGGCCATGGACAATTCCCACGTGTCGCTGGTTTCGTTGACGTTAAGATCCGATGGTTTTGATAAGTTCCGCTGTGATCGTAATCTCTCCATGGGCATGAATCTGGGCAGCATGGCGAAGATCTTGAAGTGTGCTAATAATGAGGATAATGTGACTATGAAGGCACAGGATAATGCCGACACAGTGACCATCATGTTCGAGTCGGCTAATCAAGAAAAAGTCTCCGACTATGAGATGAAGCTAATGAATCTCGATCAGGAGCACTTGGGTATTCCAGAAACAGAGTATTCTTGTGTGGTGCGCATGCCGGCAATCGAATTTGCGCGCATCTGTCGTGACTTGGCTCAGTTCAGTGAATCTGTTGTCATATGCTGTACGAAAGAGGGCGTCAAGTTCTCCGCCAGCGGTGATGTTGGAACAGCCAATATTAAGTTGGCTCAAACCGGATCAGTGGACAAAGAGGAGGAGGCGGTTATCATTGATATGCAGGAACCAGTCACTCTAACTTTTGCTTGTCGCTACTTGAACGCCTTCACCAAGGCAACGCCGCTCTCTACCCAGGTGCAGCTGTCCATGTGCGCCGATGTGCCGTTGGTGGTTGAATACGCCATCAAGGATCTGGGTCACATACGCTACTATTTGGCGCCAAAGATTGAAGATAACGAAACATAAGGCTGTCGCGCGATTTACTCAGAACGTATTCATATTTACATATTTACATTTACCGCATACTAATTATCTTACATACGACATCTAAGTTTTAAGATCTTTCATTCAACATTTCCTTTGGCCAATAAAAAATATTTCAAACTATAAATTATTTTTGTTTGGCAATAACCATTTAATATTATAACACTGGGTACATTTAATATCAAGAGAGTTGGCATGTGGTTAAATTATAGCAGATCGCCTAAATCTGTTGTCGGGAATTAACAGCAACTGAAATTCGTCAAAATGATCATTTGCAAATGATATAAGCTTTGTTCTCTATAAAACTTTGCAAGCTTTCGAATGTCATCAACTTAGGCTAAGTACTCGTTCATAACAGGCACATTTTTGAGAGTTTGCATGAGTGTTGTGCGAGTACATTTCTCTTTCTTAGAATATATTTTAGAGCGTGTTTGCACGCTCTCAATACTTGAACAATTGGCTGTGTAAATCTGGAAGCCTTAGCCTATCTATTATTTTAGCTAGAGCTGCCATTACAAAACATATAAAGCTAATCTAATTCTGTTGTTCATAATATCATATATAAAAGTGTATAAAAAACATTTGAGATGCGACAAAAAGCAAGAATTGTGCGACACAAACAACATGTCCATGTTGCATATAACAAACCGTGTATAAATATTAATATATGAATATAAATATGTATATATATACACATATATATGTATGTATAATATATGCTTGTAAGGATTAGTACATATTCTGTTTAAGGCGCCGGCGATGCAGCTGAGCACGCACTGGGACTGGAAGTCGCGTCGTATGCGGTGCTATCGTCGTTGTTATCTTTACTTGCCTGGAGCAATGCCTGCAGTGATTTGATGCACAGCTTGGATCCATCCATTGCCTCATTGGACAACTGTAAGATTTATTATTAGCTTGCATGATAAATTCAAAGGAGACACATTTCGTACCATCGTAAAATTTAGAAAGCCATGGGGCAAGCCTTCAAGTATCTGCAAGTGGACTTGGCCACCCAGACGCTTCAGCTTTTTGGCAAGCATAACGCAATCATCGAGGCAAGGATCCATGTTAAGCGTCTGCAGGAGATAAGTTTAAGTTAAAAATGAATATACTCGTCGTCAATTGTATATTTAGTTCAATCTTCACTTACGAGTATTCTGGTCTCGGGTAATTGGGAGAGCCACTCGTCGCTGGCCCAGTATGGGGACAGAAACGGATCTTTGGGCACCTCGAAGGCAAACTCTTCGCTGGGACTGCGGGCAATCAAAGCATCTAAATTGCGAACATCCTGCTGACCAGACGTCGTCGTGTTCTGTATCTCATAGGATTGGGTGCAGCGATTAATGATATTATTAACAGCCTCCTGCAAGCGGCCTGGCAGCGTATCCACAATTATCTCACGACCTGTCTCAATTATAATGTTCTCTTCGGAGTTGCTCTTGTTGACACCATTGGCCAGTGGCAATGGCGGCGGCGCTGTTGTGTTGTCCTCAGTGGCCTCTATGGTAGCCGTATCAATCAGATATTTATCTAGAAAATTGTCAATATAGGCGGCAGATTCGGCATCATTCGGTATCTCGGCAGAAATGTCAACCGGATAATGTTCGATGGGTTGCGAGTCATCCTCGAACGACACACAGGAGCTATTATCGCTATTATCAGTGCTAGGCAGATCTGTGCGTTCTACCGTTTGACTGTGATAGGAGGCGCTGGCAAACGTATCGCTGCTCTCATCCTCATCCGAACGATTAAGCGGCTCGAGCGGTGTCAGCGGACTCTTTGCCGTCGAGGTGCGTCGACTGGAGTTGATGCTGAGTGCTAGCTTCTCCACTTCCCCAACGCGTGCCTCTGCTTCTGCATTGCACTTTTCTTCTAGCTGCTCCAAATGCTTCTCTTGCATTTTTTCATTAGACGGCGCCGCGTAGGCGCGCAGGCAGCGCATCATAAAGCCAAAGGGCAGCAACGGATCCATTAGACACAACAGCCTCGCCGGACTGGGCACAAAGCTAACTAGCGTAGGACAGTAAGCCAGAAACAGACCATCTGGCACTCGTACATTCTGCTCAATGCATTTAAGTGCCAAGCCGATGGAGAGATTAGCGCCCGCTGAATCACCGGCGCAAATCACACGCTCTGCGGTGGTTCCGAGGTGTTGCGCGTTGTTCAGCAGCCAGCAGTAGGCGTAGTATACTTCCTCCAGGGCACGTGGGAAGGGTGCCTCCGGTGCCAGGCTGTAGTCCACCGAAAGTATTGGCACGTCCAGCGCCACAGCCCAGTCGCGTAGATATAGCTCATGCGATTTTGAAGATTGCGCTACAAAGCCGCCGCCGTGACAGTGAAATAGTATCGACTTCGAGGGCGCCGATGGGCGACGCCAGCCACGATAGCGCCCTTCGCCCAGCATGCCAGCGCGTCGCTTCGCACTGAGTAGGCGCACCGACACCGGCAGACCTGGTCCTAAATGTGAACTGGGCACGGGTATATCAACGAACTGCACCTCATTGTCATTGTCATTGTCCGCGCCGTTGACCGGTTGTTGCACACGTGCTGGCAAACGAAGGGGCTCAGCGGGCAGTTCAATTATGCGATTCACTTTGATGGAGCTACCCACAATGCTGGGCAGTTTGTGCATGAGCTCCGATTCGGCAAGAAACCAGAATGACTTGCAGAAATCGATCTTCGCATTCTGCGAAATGTTTACAATACGTCTGGCGCGCAGCTCCGGGTTCATAAGGTATTTACCGCTCGACCATAGGCTGCGAGTGGTTTTTAGCAGTGAGCTGCTGCTATTGTCTGTCTGGGAGTAATACGTTTCCGAGTAGCTGGCCATGCCGATGCCTAGAAAGCGAAGGACACCACGTATGGAGTCCCCATACTGAAAGCCCAAGCAGCGGCCATAGAAACAATACTGATTGATGGTGTCGCCCAACTCGAAGAGCTGTTCGGCCGTATGCCGGCCGCTGCCCA
The DNA here is from genome assembly GCF_054131105.1 of Drosophila navojoa. Classification (NCBI taxonomy): domain Eukaryota; kingdom Metazoa; phylum Arthropoda; class Insecta; order Diptera; family Drosophilidae; genus Drosophila; species Drosophila navojoa. The sequence continues at coordinate 21,608,988 of NC_142893.1, read as the reverse complement.
GCAGATCGCCCGTATTCATGGACCATTGTCGCAGTATCAGCAGATACTGTAAGCAGGTGCAGATCGAGCACAGCAACTGGGAGCATGCCTCTACCTCCTTCATGTAGAACTTCTTGCGAAAGAAGAGCGTGGCGCGAGTGGCAAGCAAGTGCTGGCAAATACCGAGCCCATGGTCGATGCAAGCATTGGTTACATAGATAAAGCTACGATATCCGTTTCCTGGTGTCGATTCGTCAAAATCATATTCATGGGCAAATGCTTCGATTTGCAGCACCAGACGATTCGCAAGCACTATGAAATCTTGCCAGGCAATATGTGCGGCATGCAGCCGTTGTCCATACTCCGTGTGATCCTTGGCAAAGTAGGCGGCGTGGTCCTGGCAATTGGTGTACAATTTCAGATAGGTAGGCTTCAAATCGGCGGGTACAGTAGGTGTGGCAGGGACAGGTTGTGCTACTATTACTTTTCCATTGAGCTCTTCTTTCGATCGAGCCAACTTGATGTTATGCTCAAAGTGAGCATTTGGCTTGGGAGAGTGATTGCTCAACTCAGATGCTTCCGCTGCAATCATTGCGGATCTGAAAAATCAACAGAACAATATTAATTAATTGAAGATGTTCACTTAAAATATCATCATATATTTGGAATATCAGCATATTTAATTATAGCTATGGCTTTCTGATATACACTTCACCAATTAAAAGCTTTATAATTTGGAGTATAACAACTTTCACTTTACAAACTGCGCACTACTCAATTTTCCGTTTCGAATTACATGGCAGGTTTGCCTAAATCTGTCATCACAGATGAAGTGCGGATATTAGAAACTTACTGTTTTTATACACCTAATAGCTAATTCACTTCATGGCTAATTAGAACACTTAAATTCAGGTAATTAAACTATTTCTTAAATTCGGCTGTCGCACTATGGCATGCAATAGTGTTGATTAAGTGTAGTTTCCGTCTAAACACGCTTTTTAGTTCATTAAGTTAATGAATCATTTCATGATGCCTTTTAGCAATGGTTTCTATTATATCAATTAGTTTTATTTTAGCAAGCTCTATTCGTTAGTATTATTCACTACCATTCCAATCAAAGTAGGTAACTCAAGCACAATCACAACAATTGACCGCAAATAATAAAACAGAACTAGTTCAGTCTCAGCTGATCAGCTCTGGATTAAACAGCAAATGACCGTGAGTTTTCCAGCACTAATTCATAACATCGATATATCGATAGCATAGCATACCATCACATTTATTTTATTTCGCAACAGAAGAATCGGTGCATCGTATTCGCTGCAGATTCTTATTCATTTAAACTATAGTACTCAAATTAAAAAATAATGTAAGAAAGGACTGCGTGAGTGTAAGGAGAACAGTATACGCAATAATGAGTGTAAGCATTGTGCAGTACTTTGGCGAGCAGACGAACAAATGTGGCTACTGCTCGGGCACCAACTGCAGCAAATCGCATGGTAAGTGTACTGCAGAGAATTTATTTGCGACTCTCTTATTTCTTTGTGTGTTCGTTATACAGGTATGCATGCATATCGCTTAGCCTGCGAAGATTACCAAGACCTCATCGATCGGGGCTGGCGACGCTGCGGCAACTATTGTTATAAGCCGCAGAATGACAAAACCTGCTGTCCCTGCTACACGATTAAGTGCGATGCTCTGGAGTTCAAACTATCCAAGTCCAATAAACGCATTTTGAGGCGCATGAATAAGTTTCTGCGGGATGGCAAGCGTGAGCCGAACGAGCAGGCACATTCGCCGGGTCAACCGAAAAATGGTGATGGCGATGACGTTGATGTGTCGGGTAGTGCAAATGAGTCTCAACCACAGCTACCTGATAAGAAGCCCTCAGTACTCAACGTAGAGCATGTTGAGGATTTAGTTCAGGCGCATGTTGAACAAATCAAAACAACGAACACCATTCAAGTGTCAGGCGACCCATCGGCTTCGTTGTTAGCAAACAACAAAATTAAAAGTGAGTTATCAGATATTTGCCTAATATATATATATGTACATATGATGATTAAATGCATTTTCCTATGTAGCACTTGCACCCAACTTGAATCCGCCTCGCAAGAAGGCGAAACAAATGCGTATCGAACGCAGACAAGCCAAGCTGGGCGTTCCGCATGAGCAGCCACAGCCGCAGCCGAAAATTCAAGAGAAAACCTTAAAAGACTTTCTGTCTGCCCCCAAGGAAACTGATAAGCATCAGTTAAAGGTCTGTATGTATGCATTGAAATCGATAAGCGAACTTATTCCTAGGCAGCTCGAGATAAGAGCTGCCACTAACTAAGTATTGTATGTATCAAAGCAAGCTAATGCTTAACTTTCTCGAGCTGCATGCTTACTTATTTGTTAGGAAGAATAAGTGCGACAAATGTGTATACATTGCATCCGTTTGTGAGAATGTGTGTTTGTGTGTATTGCCTGGTATAAATATATTGAATATATTGAATGTATCACGTGTGCTCCATTGTTGTCCCTTCTATGTACACACATCGTATTTGTGCTATTTGTTGCAGATCGCCTTGGTGCCTGCCTCAGATACACAGCGCACTTGTACCGATGCAGTATTTGCATTGTATCGCAAATATCAATTAGTCATACACAATGATAATCCTGCACGCCTATCATTAGAAAGCATGCGCCGATATTGGGTTAAATCACCCTTAAAGGTAATTTTCAATGACAATCTGTTTTCTTTTTTTGTTTTATAAATCCATAGCTGCGTTTGGTGAATGTCGATGGTGAGGAATTCAAGCGCACGTTGCCGCAAAGCTTCGAGCTGTATCAGAAGTATCAGATTGTTATACACCATGATCCGCCAAAAAATATGAAAGCCTACCAGGAACATCTGCAACACTCGCCCCTCAAGGTTGCCAATCAATCAAATAAGAAATGTTGAACAACAAAATTCATGGATCATAAAAATGCAGTTCTAATCTGTATGTTGCCATTATTTACAGCACAAAAAAATTGATGATTTGCCGAACGTGGGCTATGGATCTTTTCATCAGCAATATTGGCTGGACACCAAGCTGATCGCTGTTGGGGTCATTGATATACTGCCAGGCTCGGTTAGCTCAGTGTACTTTTTTTACGACCCGGACTATAGCTTTTTATCCTTGGGCACATATGGTTCTTTAAGGTGAGCTTAGAGAGTCGACCTTGCAAATAATAATTACTAATATACTTACGGCTTTTTTGATTATAGGGAAATCGACTTGGTGCAAACACTTGCCGAGCGAGTGCCCGCTCTAAAGTATTACTATATGGGCTTTTACATACACTCTTGTCCCAAGATGCGATACAAAGGCAAACTGTCTGCTTCCTATTTACTCTGCCCCGAGACTTACGTTTGGTTCCCGTTAACTGATGGTATTTAACAGATTGCTGCTAATTAAATATTTATGCTGACTTTATTATGTTTTGTATTTTCGTTAGAAATACGCAGCAAACTTGACGCTAAAAAGTATCAGCGCTTAAATCCGGATGCCACGGCAAAGGACGTGAATGAGTTTTTAAATCAGCATTTAAATGATGTAATGCTGCTTATCAACCCACAGACCTGCATCAACTACGGGAGATTCATACAAGTAAATACTTCTTTATTTGTTGCCAGCTCATCGAATGAAATAATTTCCTTGTTGGTTTGTTTTTGTTGACAGAAAGATGACGATGATGTCGATCGCGATGTGATTATCGAGTACAGCAAACTCGTGGGTAGGGTATGTGCACAGCGCATGCTTTATGTGAACATGTCCTGAAAGGCATTTTGTTGACGAGCTACTATTGTACAAGGATTCTTCGATATATGCACCTATATTCATTTACCACGCAATTAATTTAAATTAATTTAACTAAGTAGTGCAAAATTATGTCATTCAAATGTTCTAGTACGTTTTTAAATGCTGCTGTACCACTAAAGCAACTCGAAAGCAGAGAATTGTTAAGCGAAAATATATTAATAAAATATAAAACCTGTTTTAATCAATGCATCCAAATCGGGGGCTTGGTGAATGAAATATTATGGATGTTAAAACATATGTTTCTCTTACGGGAAACATTTTAGATAACCACTAAGAGGGCACGAACACAAAGCAAATTAACAACTGTTATCAAAAACTCATCGCGGCTTATCTTCAGGCAGCTAAATGCATCAATAAAATTAATTATCTGACAACACATTCGCGCGTCCCGAGTAGGTTACAGCTTCTACTTGTAGTAGTCACGAGCGTTTACAGTTTTTATCAAAGTCTCTCGCAGCATGATTAGATGATGATCTGTAGCCGCAGTGTGTGTGGGCAAGGAAGGGTTATTCTGGGTAGCTCTTTGGTGACATTGACTTTTCAGATATACCGATTCATCTAATTTGACGACTATTGGATACTCTAATGAGGTTCAATTGGTCAGCTAACGAAAGCAATCAGACGGCTTTGTATTATTTGATAATTATTTAATTTAGATTTGAAATAAAAAAGCTTCATAAATAAGTTCAACAATTTAAACGTAATGTCAATGCTTCAATAAAATTTCAGAATTTTCGGTTGTAAAAAATATATTTAATTATCTCATGCTAATTTAACGCTTGCTTGCCAAATTTGCAGGCATTTGTTAAACGCGCTAATTAAAAAATAAGTAAACAAAAATATTTTACGTATTAGTTGAAATGATGACTGGTTTTTGATAAAACTGAGCTTGCGTCTCATTTGATTGCCATACGCGGCATATACTTAATGCTTCAACGAGCTAAAGTACAGATTATAATAGTTATAACAAAAATTGATTACAATCAGCATCAATCTAATCGTTAATCACTCGAATAGTAAATTATAGCAAACTATTCACACTCCATTTATTGTGAAGGGTATGCGGTAGTCAGTGTTTGAATCTCTTGCAGTTTTTGGGGTATTTCGTTTGGGCATGCTAAAAATATGCATGATTTTGAACTATAAGTTTTAATTAACAAAGCAAACAACTCAGCGCGTGTTGTTGCTTGAATTTATTTCAAGTCAGGACTGTCGAGAACCTAGAAATGGATTTATGCTTATGATTCAAGCGTAGCTTGGTCGTTTCCGTTATCATAAAAGGCACGAATTTGTCAATATTTTTGAACTCATAAATTCTCGATGGTGCAATATAACACGCGATTTTTTTTAAGTTTTAGTCTAGCGCGCTTTCAAACCAATGCTAGAGCAGAGAGTGTGTGAGTGAGGGAGAAAGAGAGGAGGAGAGAGAGATATAAAAAGAGAGAGGGAGATAAAGAGAGAGAGAGAGAGAGAAAATCTGCTAGCTTCGCAGTCAACAACAATTTAAATAATTTTTAACCGTTTATTTTTTTTTTTTTTTTTTTTTTCAGCGTTGGCCGAGGTTTTGCTTAAAACGTCGTCGACGACGCTGTTGCCGTCCCCGTCGCCGTCGCCGTTGTCGTTGTCGTTGCCGTCGCACATAAGTTAAGTGAAGTATATATGCCATTGGCTGTTGGCGATTTAGCTTCATTCGTTACGCGGCATTCTCAGCTGTAGCACCTGCCATCCATTCCAGTAACTCCCAAGCCCAATATATATATAGATATATATATAGCTGGTGGCAGATCGGGCGCTAAGCGCGTATCCAAAATGTGAGTGTAGTAAAGTGTCTCTGTGTGTGTATGTGTATGTGTGCAAGCATTACTTAATGCGAAAATAAACAATTTGCAAAAGTTGAGAAAGGACTCAAAACGAATAACAAAACAAAAACTGATATTTAGTCGCACGCAATCTCCCCACAAAGTGTCATGGAAAAATTTCTTGCATATCGTTGAAAGTGTGCCATGTCAACAAAATGCTTTGCTCTCGTATCGAAGATCGTAGTGCTTAATCAGTTCCCAAGTGGAGCAAGTGCAACAAGCTCGCAGAGATGAGCCAGCCCGAATGGGGGCCAAGGAAACTCTTGGCTGGGACGGAGTCAAGGAAGTGAGATGCTTAGAGCAGAGATGATTTGCCAATTTGAACCCAATCAGACGCGATTTACATTTTACATTTAAAGTCTCTGGCTTTTAGTATTTCTCATATTTAAAGTTGCTATAATATATGTTCGCTAGTTCATTTATAAATTCGAATCGAAATATCAACTAGTTTTTGTATTTTTTTTATCTCTTTTTTTTCCTTCAAATCTCTCAATATTTTACAATCAATTTTCAATCTGCACGTTGTTGTTGCTGCTCATTTAAAAATTCGCGTTTGAGATGCGCTCGGCTTATGCAACATTCGAATGTCTTTGGAAATATCTAGATATTTTTTTCACTCTCCAATTCTGTAGCATTTTACTTGTTAATTTATTGGAAAATATGATGTTTTCTTTTTTGTAACGTGCCATTTTTATACCCTGAACCCATTGAAAATGGGAAATCAGGGTATAATGGTTTTGTTAAAAGTATGTAACAGGCAGAAGGAGGCGTGGCAGACCCCACAAAGTATATATATTCTTGATCAGGGCGACGAGCTGAGTTGATTTAGCCCTGTCCGTCTGTCTGTCCGTCCGTCCGTCCGTCCGTCCGTCCGTCCGTCCGTCCGTCCGTCCGTCCGTCCGTCCGTATGTATGAACGCGTCGATTTCAGAAGATATAAGAGCTAGAGACTTCAACTTTTTTTTAAAATGTCCGTATATATCACGCGCAGATCGAGTTTATCACTAAAAAACGATAACTCATTCCGATACTTTTTTATCGATAAAAAACCTTATCGAAGATCAGTTTAAAAATTATATCTCCTACATCTTTCAAGCTAGAGTCTCCAAATTTAAAATGTATATTAAGGTGAAATTTATACAATTTCGGTTTTTGTTAAAATTTACCCCCCACCCCTAAATCCACCCACTCACCCTCATCTTTGTAAAAGTCGTATATCAAATACTAGAGACTTGTCCTTCGGTATACACATACATTTAAATATTATAATTATGTTCTGAAAGTTTCATTACGATCGTACGTCTAGAAATTAAATTATTCATCAAATAAGTTCTCCTATTATTGCCACACTGCAGCGCAACCCAAGCGCAATCGCAATGCGTGTGTTTGTTTGTATGTGTATGTGTGTGCGTGTGTTTGTTTGTATGCGTGTGTGTGTGTGTATGTGTGCGTGTGTGTGTGCTAATTATTATTGAAATATCAGTTCCTTGTGGGGTTCAGGGGATCTCGTAGTCGAGCAGTCTCGACTAGAGCTTTCTTACTTGTTCACATTGATTTTGCATTAATCAAGTTGCTAATTATATGATCAATTATTTTGACTACTTCGCTCAAACAGTGCTACGAATTTATTTTGTGTACCATGTAATTGTGGGTTGTGCAAATAGGATTGTATGTGTGTGTGTGTGTGTGTGTGTGTTTTTAATTTCGAAATTTAATTATAACGTGCAAAAATGTGATTCCATGGGTATTAGTGCAGTGAGTTAAATTCAATTCCGTTGTCTGAGAGTACGTAACATTTACATTCAAATCAAATTAAATCAAATGAAATCAAATACGATTGCCCCAATCGGGAGTGCCAGACAAGCAAATACCCTGAATCAAGCTGTTGTTGCACGCATTCTAGCTTAAACTCCCACAAATATACATATGTATGTATGTATGTACTTGCTGGGTTTTGTTCGTTTCGCACTTTACGCCTACGCTGTGCTTCTTCTTCTCTCGCCTTAAGTGAAATACGTTATTGAATAACTTCGCTGTTGACTGTTTCGTTCATCAATTGGCCATCCAAATATGTATGGGCGCAACTTTCTAACTTCAAAAATCAGATTTGTTTCCCAATTCGGTGGCACTTGTAGGAGAGACCCACAATCTGGAGAGGTGTGTAGGACTTTAATGGATATTGTGGTAGCTGGAAAGTACGAGAAATATATATATTTTTAGTTTATTAGCTGTAAAGGTAAACTGTGGTTCAAATAGACCCTGTAAAATACTAACCTAAAAAAATTCAGAGATCGGATTTGATCGACACTACTGTTGGACCTTATCAAGTTTAAATATACATGCATACATGTGTATGTAGCTCAAACGTAAAATGCGATCTACTATTTATGCAGAGGGGTATATACACATGTAGATACATAGACTCTGAGGACTAGATCGACCCCTACGGTTGATTCTCTTCAAGACGCATATCCAAATCCTCATCAAGATCCTCATCAAGACCTCCATCATTATTTTCGCTCATACCTTCTTTTACCTTTGTGTTACGTACACTGCAGCAAACCCCATATACCCTGAATACGCATTTTCGATGCGCTCCGAATACAATAAAGCAAGAATAACTACACCTAACTGGTACATTACACATATTTTAATTTTATGTGAGATACGGTTCATTGCCATTGAATTGGTTTGCAGAAAACGCCAGAAAAAAGGAAAAAACAAAAACAAACACAAACAACAGTGTTCGATAGCCAAACAAACAGACTAATGCTGATTTGTTTAACAACAGAGCAGAGAGAGAGAGAGAGAGAGAGAGAGAGAGAGAGACAGTAAGAGATATATGGAGCTAGAGAGAAGGAGAGAAGGAGAGCAGGAGAAAGACAAAGAAATATAAACTACCAAACCATGTCAATTGTGAGCTCATGTCTTATGTAAATGGTTTCTGCATGCGTGCTATGGATACATAAAATGTTATAAGGGTATTACATATGTTTATGTATATCGCACAGCTAACGGCTTAATTGTGCTCTATGGCCAAGATCCAATGCTGATATCGTGATACCAGAGTCGCCCCAACTCCCGCTGCAAGTTTTTGATTTCGTTGCTGGTAAATCAAATCAGTATATGCCCAATAAATATCGTATATTGTTCCACAGTCCATGCGTAGGTCCGAAACCATATTATTTTGTTACTTTACAGCTAATTGAAGATTAAGCTAACTTTAATGAGTGCCATTTAGGCTGGCCCCGTTATCAGGCGACCATGCCCGATCGTATAATTTACAATGACGATTTGTTTTCTATTCGCTCTGCCCTCGCCATATAGTCTCATAAATTTCGGAGCTGATTTTATAAAGCCAGGCAAAAATGATGTTGATAAGGCGCCACGCTCCCGATTAGGTAATTAGCCACATTCTCAAACTGAATTGCACTATATAGTCACAGTCCATTAGGGATTTTGCTTGAGAGGTATTGCATTTAGCGTTGATCTTGAGTAAGCGTGAGTTCTGTGGCTGCTACCTGTCTGCTGTAATTGGATCCTAAGTAGCTAATGGAGTCTCAGTAGTATGAACATTTATTTTAAGGCCTGAGTCAGAGGATTGTACAACTGATTTATCAGGGTAAGTGCTTCTAAGCATTGTTGGCTTACAAAGAAATTATTCATATATGAACGCAGACACGATCAAGCTTATTAAGTATATATATTTTGATTAGCATGATTGGACGGTCTCAATTGTCCCATAGTTCAGCTGTTTTACCCTTCCATTTATAGGAATTTCCATTGTCAAAGACTGAGATTTTGTTTTTATAAAATAATTATGGATATTTCTAGCATTCTCTCCTAATCAATATCAAGCTTAAAACAGAGAAAGTTGTGCTCTAGCACATATATGTATGCATAAAACACATTTGGATATTCAGAAGCTTGGCACGGAGCTCGTGGTATGTTCCAGACCAGATCGTGTTTCTGTGCTGTTTTTATTTTAATTATGAATGTTTATGTATTATATCAATAAACGGTTGCTATTTCATATTATGCAATCCCGTTCGGGGAGATATCATTAATCACGTTTCACATTACTATATATAAGATTGTTTAGAAAAATTACAGTAAACATTTGAATGGCATTTAAGCAATCATCGCATGCTCATAACAATATGTTTTGTTGCACACCAATTTGGCGTTTAGGATATCAGGTGACTTAACTAGTTCGCTTATTAGCCAATCAAATTAAATTTATACACATATTAAGCCAACGTTTTGCTCAGACTCGCTTAATAAATGAGAGTTAAATATGGCACATCTTTAATGCGAATTCTACTTTTGGGATGTACATAAAAGTTCCGCAAATGCTAATTCACGTCACGTCGTCCAGTGTCTATTGATAGCTCATTTATAAAATATACATTGAGACGTCACAATTGCATATATTTAACTTCCGATCAAGTTCATCTACCCAGAAAACAGTGAAGTAGTTTATATATATGTACATATATATTTTTATTTTTTTATTGAGCTGTGGGTTTTGCCGTAGCATGATAACCCAATATTATAGAGCTATGGGGCTATATACTTTATTCGCCTAGTTGCTTTAACTTTCGATTTGTGTGCTTTATTGTTTTTTGCCCATTTTAATACAATTTTATTGTTTGCTTTGGATTTATTTCGCTCATTGAGAATTTTGGTTTAACCTAGACTAAGTCCAAGACCTAGAAGATTACCTATCACAGCAAACAAACTCAAATATTTTTTTATGGAGCTACTCTAAAGCCATTTGTTTAATTCTTGGTAATATGGGTTCGGGCAGGGGTAATCGCGTATCGATAGTGGGTAAAATAACAGTAGTATTCCAATGAATAGTAATTGGTAAGATTATATAGTTTAGTATAGTATTGCTATATGTTAAGCTTTTTATAATTTGTATGTATAAGATATGAAGTAAAGTCTATTATTCTCCCTTTTTCGTCAATATAAACTAAAATATTTCTAATAGTTTTCCTACTGTTCATAAGTTCGTTAGATATTCATTTTAAGCTTTGATTATTCGAAATTTCATTGCATATCGTAAAAACTTGAATCGTGGACTCCGATCAATTGACTATTATAATAAATTTATGTCTCTATGATTGTGCGTACGTATGCGCATTTTATAATGCCTTATAAAGGACCAGGGAAATTTCATGGTTATTATCACAGTAATTTGATAACATACAAACACAGCATAAAATGTGATTCAATAAAGACTTGTGGGCATAGCTGCCGGCTCAAATGTTTCCCCTAACACCGTGCATCCTTGGCTTAAGGTATTGGTTAGTCGGGCAACGCCGAGATTTTGAATGATTTACAGAGCAGCTCCTATCTATCAGACGACTCTTGATGTGGGCAGGCCGCTAGTAAATTTACTTTTTTCGTTAGCTGAGATTTCTTTAATTTTTGCAATTAATGCCTCTCGAGTTGCTATGAATGTATGTCATGTGAGTTACGTAAGGGTAAAGGATGGCTCATCGTAAATTTCCCACTCAGATGAACAGCCTTGAATATGAGCTGTGGAAATACATCAGATTTTGAGAGCTGCTAATTGAAATTTATGATTATTTCTCAAATTTAATTAAAGTGTTTTAAATTTTATTACCAGACGAGTGTGTGTGTGTGTGCCTGGCATACTGTCGTACTTAACCCTGTCTAACTAATATTTACACACGTAAATTAGACGAGGCTAAATGCCAATTGGCGAACTGCATGTGCAATATTGTGAATGGCTTTCAAACAGCTGTCCAAGTCGTATCCGATATACGAATTCGACGTGCCAAGGGCGTCATTATATTCACAAACACTCTGGTCAAGTATTTTTGGATTTGCGAATGCAATTCTAGATGTTTCTCTATTTATTTAGTTTTTTTTTTTTTTTGTATTTTAGGATTGCATCTGAACAATTTTGTACCGGAATTACTTTACAAAAATATTTAGTGTGGCGTGCTTGGGAGCAATTACCTTATCAACAGGCTGCTTCAATGGCCACAATGACAGGCCACTAACTGTCGTATATATGCAGTATATATACACATAAATCAGAATTAAATCAAAAATACTTTAAAAAGTTAATGACGAGTTTTTGGTATTGCGATTTGTCATGTTCATAACTCAATTTGGCGTGAATGCTGCTCACGTGCCTGGCTAAAATGGTAGCTGAGACGTGCTTAAACTGTTTGTCAACTAACTATAGTCCCATATCTCTTTGATGTCGCTAATACAGATATGGTAACTGTATTCGAGCGCACGTGTTAGCCGAATTGTGCTTAAAAGCCCGCTCGAAAGATACAATAGAGCTAAACTGGCAATGCAGGTCGATCAGGTGTTTCCCTAGTTCGCGCAAAATCAAATCAAATCTCAAATTCACTGGTATTATTTATAATTTAAATTGGAACTTATTAAATCTGGGTTCCACATTTCAATGGTCAATTAATCGTGAAGAATTCACTAAGATTAATCTGTAGAACTCATTTAGCCAGATCGGCCGTTAATTGGCCTATAAAAACTTGACTGGGGCATTCAAGTTACGTAAAGCTCGTTAAGCTTTACAGTTGGCACGTTTTGTGATCTTAAAGTTATAGTTTTCTCAAAATTTTAAATAACGCTTCAAGAGTCTGAAAACTATTATAATTTTAGACTTATGCATAATGAACAACGAAAACAAAGAAATAGAAGGGGATTTCCCTTTATTTAAATAAATCGAATATGTATTGCTTAAATTGATATAATATTCATTTAAGATATATCCGCTTGGAAACCTGAACTCAAATGACACAAAAAACCGAAAGACGAAAATAATAAATAAATAAATCCGCATTCTCGCTTCACGTTAAATTGTGGCACTTATTTAAACTCAAAGCAATTTGATTACGACTTTCCCCAGGCTTAATGCAAAATAATAAAGTGTTTAACTGCTTCTTCTTATCACCTTTCAGTTGATATTGACGGGTGGCACAGCAATAAAGGCAACAATAATCCGGCAAAATGGCTGTTATTCCCTTCTGTAAGTAAATACATATGCAAATACACACACACACACACACACACATACAATAACACACATATGCAATCCAAAATAAGTTTCACGTGCAAAAAATGATCTGAGCTGTTGGCATAATGAATCGCTTCAATATTGAGCGTGGCGCATGCGCGTTCATTATCCCCTACCGGGGATATACCGCTAATTGCTCTAATGCTCATGTCAAATTGTGGTGATGTATAAATAAATACAAAAATAAATATAGAAATATTCATATGTAGCAAAATAAACAAGAACCAATGAAAGCACCTGCGGCACTTTCGACTGCCCAATACCCGCTCAAAAAGTGTTTGAATTTGTATTTATTTTTTCTTCTGAAACTCTCGAATGTGAAGATATTTGCTACCTACTTTTGAGGGAAAGTTCATCAACAATTGTAGATTTTTCTAGAGCTAACAATAAATAAATCTATGTATTTCTTCTGTGGGTTCTTCTTGAATCTCTAATAAAATATACACAAATTAATTTTAAATAAATAAAAGAATATTTTATTGATTATATTTTCCATCGTATTATATAACTATAACTATACAAACTACAAAATTTACAACTAAATGTTTTTGATTATTAAAATAAAACTAGGACACGGAAAAGTACAAAGGACTTTGTCTTTAAAGCTAGAAAAGTTGTAGATCCTGCTAGATATAAATAGAGAGCCAACATCACCCATTCACTAGAAAAATGAGTATAGCAATTGAGCATTATTTATATACTCAAATATTTGTTATTATTTGACAGTTTATGTGCCGAAGCGCGTGATTGTGGCCATAATGTTGTTCATGATGTGCCTCATCAATTATATGATGCGTGTGAATCTGTCGATCAATATCATCGCCATGGTAACGGAGCGAGATGAGAATGGAACACTCGTGGAGCAGCCAGATGTGAGTAGTGGACAATATATCGTAAATATGTTTATTATAATTATCCATCTCCTTGCTATAGTATGGCGTGCGCTACGACTGGACGCAGCAGGACCAGGCCCTCCTGCTGGGTGGCTATTTCTATGGCTACATGATCACCTCGTTGCCGGGCGGCACGCTGGCCGAGATGCTCGGCGGTCGCAATGTGGCTGGGTACAGTTGCCTGCTGGGCGCTTTGCTAACCGCTCTGACACCCTTGGCCGCCTCCTGGGACAAGTACGCCGTGTTCGCTCTGCGCTTTCTAATTGGCCTCGTCTCGGGCGTGGTCTATCCGTGCTGTCACAATTTGGTCTCGAAGTGGTCGCCGCCTGATGAGAAGGGAAAGTTCGTGGCCTCGCTGATGGGCGGCACATTCGGTACGGTCATCACGTGGCCCCTGTGCGGCCTCATCATCGAGGGTCTGGGCTGGGTGTGGGCCTTCTATGTGGTCGCTGCCTTTGTGGTCGTCATAGTGGGCTTGTGGTTCTACCTGGTGAGCGACACGCCCGCCCAGCATAGCAGCATCAGCATCAAGGAGCGGGAGTATATTGAGAACAGCCTGGGCGGCACTCTAAGCAAAAAGGCGGTAAGTATCGAGAACACTTAACATGGATTACCATCGAGCTTAATGCTTCTCCTTCAACTTCTTGTTCATCTAGAAATGGCCTCCATATAGGCAGCTCATCGTCTCGATGCCTTTCTGGGCGTTGACTCTGCTGCACTATGGCAGCATGTGGGGTCTCTTCTTCCTGATCACAGCCACGCCCAAGTTCTTAAGCGAGGTGCTTGGCTTCAATCTCTCCTCGGCTGGCTTCCTGTCCAGCTTGCCGCACATTGCGCGTCTGCTGGCTGCGTTTGCTTTCGGTTCCGTTGCGGATTGGATTCGAAACAAGGGCTGGTGGACTCTGACGTTCACTCGCAAAGTCTTCTGCGTGCCTTGTAAGTCAAAGGCCAACCTGTCTCCAATATGACTATTAAACCTCTTTTGTCTTTGGCTTGCAGCTCACATCATGCCCGGAATTATGCTCATCATATTGGCATTCTGCGGTCGCGATCCTTACGTGTGTGTGGCTATAATGACCATATCGCTGGGCTTCAATGGCGCTGCGACCTCCACCAATTTGGCCAACTCGCAGGATCTGGCGCCCAACTTTGCGGGCACCATGTACGGCATCATCAATTGCCTGGGCACCACGCCGGGCATCTTCTCGCCACTGATCGTGGCCGCGTTTACTGAAGAGAAGGTGAGACTCATCTTAAGCTAACTGGATTTTTGTCTAATTAATCTTTCGATTTTTGTAGAACACCATCGATGAATGGTTCTGGATATTTATGATTGGCGCCGCTGCCTACATTTTGCCTGCCCTATTTTTCTGGGTGTTCGGCTCGGGGAAGATACAAAAATGGAATGAGGTGCAGACCACCGAGCCTAAGGAGGATGTTGTCAACACAAAGTTGTAGTTTGTGCCTTGGCAATCTGCTGTGATTTCGTAGTAATCTATGTGTATATATGCCATATTATGTCGTATGTACGTTTGTATTTATAAGTTAATGTGCACCTTTGAGGGGTGCACTAATAGCAAATCCTATTAAACTTAATGCTGGTATTTATTACTTTGAACCCTAATTGCTTTTATTTTAATTCGCTCGATTGAAAATATATTAGGTAATTACCTCAAGTTTAAAGTAATTACTGCATAAAAATAGACATTCGATTGTCCAACTTTTCCCATCAAAATCTTGACACCCACTTTGTGTAATACTCACGTTTACTAGAGATATTGAAACCTGTCGGCATAAACATATAAAACGTCAAATTGTTAACGGCCTTAACATTTAGCTTCTTTTTTTGTATTTTATTTTTATTTTTGTTTTGTTTTGTTTTTGGAGGGGAAGCAATGCGACTGGTTGCGGTCTCTGCAAACGTTAATTTTTGCGCATTCAAGCAAAAAACCCCAAATTGACACAACAATTAGTTAAATGTTAATCAAAATGCACAACTGGAAGCTTCGCTTTTTACGTTGCTGATTTGTGTTGTTGATAAATGGAGTTTTAATAAAATTTCATCACGGCCGTACACATATGAGGCAATGATGACAAAAGGGCTTTCTAAAATATACATATATGTATATATTGTGTATACATATGTATATATTGTAAAATATAAATATAAAAAAGTGTGTAAGAATAAATACACAGGCCATAATTGTTCTATAAATTAAAAAATGAAGGTCGTTTTTTGTGCATCAATCCTTTAAAAAATGTATGTTTCTATTTCTATAATAAGTTTTGAATAAAATTATCGGCGCGCTCTTTTATCGACTTTCGGTTATATTATGTATTGTTGCAATACCATTACCAGTAACAGTACCATTTTGAGTAAAGTACTTAAGATAACATTAACACTGCTGTTGACTGGCAGGCTGGCAGCCGCTCATAGCAGTTCAGCAAACTGTAAAGTTCTTGTCGCTACATTCACTCGCCTGTTACTGTATTTGTGTGCATACGCGAAAGGCAACTCTGCTTTTAGTAAGTTAACTTTATTTATTTATAAGCGCAGTATAAACGCAACAGCGCACATTACTTTACACATTTAGCACAATACACAACGTCAAAATGGCCGAAGTCGAAGCTGTACAAATAATTGCGGAATCTTTGAAGCAACAGGTAAGCCAAGTGCACCACTCTGTCTGTCACACCATCTTTGTCTTTTGTCTCCTATATGATATGCAGTTTTTGCATAAAAACTCTTCGTGTGAGAGAGGGGTAAGAGAACGCGCAGTGCGTTCAACTGTAGAATTAACGGCATCAGGGCCAAACCGCTTATCTATCCAATTTTTCTGTTGTGCAAAGTTCAAAAAGCACTCAAAAAGTGGCCAAGCAATGTTATTGCATGTTTTTGAGTATGTGTGTATATTGTTTTTGTTGTCGAAATTGTTGTTGTTGCTAGCCGGTGGTTCTATTTGGTGATATAGATACGGAGCGAATCTTGATATGAACTGCAAAGTGTTCCAAAGGTTTTGAATACTTGCCCCCCAAAGTCTGTAAGCTGTAAATCACACGAGTTAAGCAGCTGATTAAAATCAATAAACAGCTTGAAAGAGATTTTAAAGGAAACTATTATACGAATTTTACTCGCCCTATTGAACTTTAAGCCTCTAAAAAAACTAAAAAATTTAAAATGAAATTTATAAAGTAAAAAATAATTTATTTTTAATAGTTTACAGCTCGGATATACATATATATATATTTGATCAGCTGCTGCATCGTAATCTTTATTGTCTAATTATATAGTGCCCATAGAAACATCTGACAATATTTGCACATTCAATCCACATTTTTAAGCCCAAACTTAGTCCGATTTAAATAATTTTATATACTACACATATACTAATTTTTAATGCAAATATGATCTGTCTGGGCATTGCAGGGCGTGGAATATGTGTTCGGCATCATTGGAATTCCAGTTATTGAGCTGTCGATGGCCTTCCAGGCGGCTGGCCTGAAGTACATTGGCATGCGCAATGAGCAGGCCGCCTGTTATGCAGCTCAGGCCATTGGCTATCTGACGGGGAAGCCGGGCGTCTGTCTGGTTGTCTCTGGACCTGGTCTGCTGCACGTGACGGGTAAGAGTGCAAATGCATCGCATTGAATTATATAGTCAAACTATTTTTCGTTTCTAGGTGGCATGGCCAATGCTCAAGTAAATTGCTGGCCTTTGATTGTGATTGGAGGTGCCACGAATCAGGATCACGAGGGTATTGGCGGCTTCCAGGAGTGCCCTCAGGTAGAACTGTCGCGTCCCTATTGTAAATATGCAGCACGTCCTGCCAATGCTGCATTGATTCCGCTACACGTTGAGAAGGCTGTGCGATATGCCACCTATGGTCGTCCAGGTGTGGCCTATTTGGATTTCCCCGGCAATATACTGCAATCGAAGGCGATTGAATCGACGATTTACAAATCTGTTGCACATCCCGTGGCGCCACTCGCCTATCCACCACATGATGATGTCATACGCGCCGCGAGGTTGCTGCGTACGGCGAAGCGTCCACTGGTGATCATTGGCAAGGGCGCCGCTTACGCTCATGCGGAGAACACTTTGCGTCATTTCATTGAGAACACAAACCTACCGTTCCTACCCACGCCCATGGGTAAAGGTGTGGTCTCTGACACGGCTGCTCAGTGCGTCGCCTCGGCCCGCACCTTGGCGCTTCAAAAAGCGGATGTGATATTACTGCTGGGCGCTCGGCTCAATTGGATTCTGCACTTTGGTCGCCCGCCACGCTACGACAGGGATGTGAAATTCATACAGGTAGACATCTGCCCCGAGGAGCTGAACAACTCGGTGGTAGCATCGGTGGCCGTCCAGTCGGACATTCGCCCCTTTGCGGAGCAGCTGTTCGAGCAAATGAACGCGGTGAACTTCCGCTTTGGCTACGAACAGGATTGGTGGAAACAGCTGGTGGCCAAGTGCAAGCAGAATCGCGATACAGTTGCGCAGATGTCGCTGAATACAACGACGCCACTGAACTACTATGCGGTCTTCCATCATCTGCGCGAGCTGCTGCCACGTGATACAATTATTGTTAGTGAGGGCGCCAATACGATGGATATTGGTCGTTCGATGTTGCTCAACGAGCAGCCGCGTCATCGCCTCGATGCTGGCACCTTTGGCACCATGGGAGTCGGGCCCGGTTTTGCGATCGCCGCCGCTCTCTATTGCCGGGACTTTGCGCCGGGCAAGCGTGTCCTCTGCGTGGAGGGTGATAGTGCCTTTGGTTTCTCGGGCATGGAAATCGAGACAATGGTGCGCTACAAGCTGCCCATTACCATTGTGATTGTGAACAACAATGGCATTTACGGCGGGTTCGACAAGGACACCTTTGAGGCAATACGCAGTGAGGGCGACTTGGCGAAAATGTAAGATTCGCATCTTATCTTCCGTTAAATAACTCGCAGCTAATCTTATCATGTTTACTTTTGATTCTAGCACACCGCCATCGGCGCTGGGCGTGCAAGTGCGCTACGAGGAGATGATGAAAATGTTTGGCATGAAGGGCTATTTCTGCACTGAGATCGAGGAGCTGCAGGCGGCCGTAAAGGCGGCCAATCAGCTGACGGATAGGCCCACCATCATAAATGTGGCTATCAGTCCCTCCTCTGATCGCAAGCCACAATCGTTCAACTGGCTCACAGAGTCCAAACTATAAAACAACGCACACTGATTAAGCCGTATATATGTATGTGTGTGGTTGTTTATGGTTTTTATAAGCAGCAACGTTTACAACTTAGTTTATAAGCATAAAGTTCCGCGCATTCCTTCAAATTCTTTACTTTCAATATGCATTTGTCACCATATTTTCTTTGTATATACACAACATGCAACAATTTTTATAAAACCAACGATTGTAGAATTTCAAAGGCAATGTTTCAATTGTAGTAGTTAGTTAGTATATAGTACATTTATCGATTTTATCCGGTTCGGGCCTACATACAATATAGCTAATTTAAAAACAATGCGAGTTTTTGCAAAAACTTATTGAGTTCTTCTTGTGTATATACTTTTCTGGTAAAAACTATATATAATATGAATACTGTCATGTAGCACCCATAGAAGCAATTGCATTATCTTGAGTATTCAAATGTTTGCAAATGTATTTCAAGATTCGTGTTGAATGAGTTAAATTACATTTAAGCACTTATCAAGAGATTGTACTATAAATCGAAAAATTATAATTATATATTATCGAAGTATAGCTTATAGATTTTCGACTTGACGCAGTTGGTCGTCTTGAAGGCTCGTTGAATTTAATGGTGATCAATCTCAACGATTGTCACGCACCATCTCGTCCTCCAATCCCAGATACTGCAAGAACCAATTGAAGTCCACCAAGCGCCCCTTGTGTAGAAAGGGCAGTTTTGGACACAGCTCGAAGGCTATGTTGATGGGTGCTATGTCGGGCACCTGGTCGGCAGCCATGTTGAAGAACGAGAGCACATCACGCATCTCAATCTCGCCCTGCTCGTTGCGGTGCAGTACCTGCAGAATGTCCTCCACCAGCTCCAGGCTGAACGGCAGGCGACAGCCGCGCAGCGTGGATCTCACTTGCGCCTCCGTTAGGTACGGCTTGCAGGTGGGATTTATGTGACTCAAGTGCTCCCTGATCTCATCCACATTGTTCCACAGCGCACGTTTCAGTTCCAGTTGGGCAGCGGCGCGCACATGATTGCGATCGCAGCTGGGTGGCGGCATCTGCTCCGACGAGAAGTAGCGACACACCGTGAGAATCTCATGATTCCGCAGCATTTCCTTAGGGAGAAACGCGAGCAGGGTGGACTTCAGTGTATCGAAGCTGACGGTGGTGCCTTCGCGCAGATCAGCATTCGGCTGGCAGCGCAGCACAAACTGTTTGTAGTTCGGACGCACTGCATCACGGATCTTCTGCATAATCGCACGTATGTCCGCAACGGGAAACTGAAAATGGAAGACAGGAAATGGGATTAAGAGTTAAGCCACATACGGAAATAGCTCACCTCGTTGGCATGCTGTTCCATGTAGAGCAGCGTAAACTCATCTGCTGAATTGATGTGGAAGATGTGATCCCTCAGGCTCAACGTGGCACCGATGTAGAAGTCACTAGCGCGATAGTATTCCGGTCTGTTTGAGCTGAACTTCTCCTGTCCGGGCAGCTCCACGCGCGCTCGCTTCAGAAACTCTCCGCCCATGAAGCCGGAATTGCGCCGGGCCACCTCATAGATCTGGATGGTGTCATCCGCTAGAAAATAGCTAATCACAAAGCTGCGCTCGCAGTTCTCCCGTATGATGGACATCAGTTTGGCACCAAAGCGCAGAATGCATCCGTCGTACTTCATCAGCTTCCTAAAGTCCGCCTGCGGCGGCTTTGGCTCCACGGTGATGCAGTTGCCCTCCGAGTCCTCATAGCTGCCCCAGCCATTATAAGGCGGCAGCCGGCGCATCTTGCCCTGATTCAGAACGCGCTCATCGTTGCATTCCGGCAGAGGCTGAGGTGTAAAGTCTTGAATGCCGTACTGGGAAAAGAATTCTCATATGAGCCATTGAGCTGGATATATCTTGAAGTATAACTGAGGAAACACTGCCAACCTTCTCTCTGTAATATTGCTGGGTGAACTGATCGCAGCTGGTGAGCACCACATCGCGTCCAAAGACATTCAGCACGGCGCCGATTCGCAAATCCTGATCCGTGTAGTAGACAGTCTGCTTCTG
This sequence comes from Drosophila navojoa, assembly GCF_054131105.1. Lineage (NCBI taxonomy): Eukaryota > Metazoa > Arthropoda > Insecta > Diptera > Drosophilidae > Drosophila > Drosophila navojoa. The sequence goes on along the minus strand of NC_142893.1, from coordinate 21,588,077 downwards.
GCCCGTGTTTAGGGGATCTGCCACGTAGCGCACGTCGCGCATATTGGAGCCGAGGACATTCAGCAATGTGATCGCTGTTTGCTGACCCGGCAGCGAGAGGCCCGTAAACTCCTTGGGCAGTTTGCCCCGCCTTAGAAACGTGTTGGTGCCCTCACGGCCGGAGTTGCGTGGGAATTTCTCTTTAATGTCTATGGTATCATCGGCTAGATAGTAACATACGTCCAGCCGCCGGACATCGCCGAACTCGGAGCGATCGTTCCAGTAGCCCTGAAACTTGAGCACACGTCGATCGAACTCCAGGAATTGGGCGAATGCATGTCGCTTGGGCAAGGCGCTCGTTGCTGGACGAGTCGTTTGCCTGATGGCGGACTTTTTTCGCAGCTCCGTGGTGGGATCACTGCAAGAGAGATGAAGAGAAATTAGCTGACCTCTGCTCAAATTGGCAGCTCTAGTGTGGCTACTTGGGCTCCATCAGCGCGACGGGCACTGCGATGCCGGCGCGACTAAGAAACTGCCTCGTGAAGATGTCGCAGCCAGTTATGTGATAGACCCGATCGAAGATCTGCACATTGGTGTCCACATTGAGATCGAATATGGAGATGAACTCGTGCTCGCTGGGCGGCCCTTTGGGTATGCGCTGTCGGTGCACGAGACAGCCCTGCGGTATGCCCGAGTTCTCCACCTTGGGCTCGGTGACTTGCATGGTGCCGTCCTCCAGGTAGAAGTAGATTTTCACCTTGCGCACCTGGTAGGGCGCGTGATAGATCTCGGTGAGCGGCTCCTTGAAGTACGCATTGAAGCACAGCACCTGCTTATCGTAGGCCAGCCAAGGCGGCAGCTTGGTCGTCACTCTGGGTGGACTCATCAAAGTCAGCTCTGTGCTGGGTGGGGGACATTTGGGGTCCACTAGTGGTCCATTCGGCTCCACCAGCTCCGGTTCACGCCGATCCGAGAGCATGTGTATGCCCTGGTAGTGCATCAAGGTCTGGCGACGCGGATGACGGCGTTTGGTATACTAGCAAGAGAGGAAGGTGAGAGAGGTGGGCGAGTGGTGGGTATATCACTTGGTATGTGTGTGTGTGTGTATGCATGAAACCAGTTGACTACTCACATCGTAGAACTGCGCACCTGGCAGCATTGGCATTCCAGGCAAACGGATCATTCTCAATTTTTGCCAACACCTTTGAATTTATAAATTTGAATATAAATTTTGATTTAAATTTTAGTTCTTTTTGGGTTTGCCAAACTTTGTTGCCGTATTTCTTAGAAGTCCAAGTTCAGCTGCCCAACTGTTTCGACATTTTCTTCTTGACTGGCTGACTGTCTCTCTAATAAATGGAACAAACAGCTCTATGGCAATGCCATCGAATGCCATGGCAGCAGCTGAGGCAGCAACTGGTTGCAGCAACGCGCGTAGTCAGGGAGTTCCATTTGATTATATCTGCAGTTGGGTGAAAGGATTTATGTTGCACGAAACATTCTGCTGGGAAAACGTAGTGAAAGAAACGATAGTGGGAAATTAGGGTATAATAGTAAAATAGTGGGAATGTATGTAGTAGGTAAAGTACATAAATACATACTTGAGCGAGACGAAGAGTTGAGTTCATTTGTAAAGAACAACAGTTCGAAATATACCATTTGATGCTATACAATTGGATTTTGAATACCCGGCCACCTTCCCTTATATGCAAAAAAGGAGGATTAGGGGTAAGTTACATCGTAGTAAAAAAATCCCTGCTAAAGTACTCTTGATTCCTTCTTGGAGTTAAATGGAGAGTTTAGCATAATAGAGATGTGGGCATAGATCATTTTATATTCTTCTTCTTATCTTACCGTATACCAATATAAATTCTTTCTCATCAACCAATTTTGTACATATTCTCTCTATAGGAACTTCATGGTAATTGTCTTTTACATCTTTTAAGCTGATTGCATAATAATTATAATCTTATATGCATAATCATTTGTTATTTGTTCAACTATATAGTCATTTTATTGGGTTTTAATTGAAATATATTCCTTATATACTATAATTCTGTAACAAAATTTATTAAATTAAAAGTCTAATGGAATTTGTCTTGAAAACTTTTAGCCTGTAGAATAGAGCATAGGCCTAAGGGTCTTTCAATTCACATATATTTAGACCCTGTCTACTAACCCCCATCCGAATTCATTCCATTGTATTTATCGTTCCATATCTTTTGAGTTGCATTGGGAACAAATGAGAATGCATCTTGGGCCTCAAGTTTAATTATTTTGCTTGTAGTTGTTCAAGGCAAGGTCGAAATGTTAATTACTTGGCTAAACCGTTAAGTCTTATGGATTTTCCGTTACTTTAACAGTGCGTATAGCACCAGTCAATGCGTAGACGTGCTAATTGAGACGACAGGTAAAAGTAGGAAACCCGCCAAAGCACGTGAACTTTTCTCACACCTCGCACTCGAGATCGTCACGGGAACAGGTCTTCAGAGATGCAATCGAAAGCGTAGAAACATAAACGGCCTAACGCTCGACCGGAGAGCACGAGACGAGCGCACAAAATGAACATAATGTGCGTTTAGTATACATATTTCCATACTTGAATTAGTCAATTCAAATTAACTAGTTTACTTTACCCTGTACTTTAGGGGCTTGCTCTTAACATTGCTGCTGGTGCTGGACGCTGTGCAGGCAATGGATGCTAATTTGACCACTTGGCGACAGCATCGCAGACAGAAGCGTTTCCTGATCTACGAGGACGGTGGCATTATAAAGGTACTCCCATTTGCCATACTTACGCAGCGAAGGAGTTCGTTTGACCTTTGACACTTTGCAGCTGGTAACCGGCATCGCATTTCCCGTGGACTTGGGCGAAAAGCACGCCTGGCGTCAGCTGGTCTGCCTGATGAACTTTCACTATCAATTCCCAGAGCCAACTTCTCCTGTCTACTGGTGGAGGCTATGGAGTCATGACAAAGGTCGCAGAGATCACAGAGATCACAGTTACCTTAAGGGTCCCCTTAAATTAACCAAAGAGCAGCTGCGGCAGCAGAAGGCCTCGCAGCCCACCCAAGTGGATGCAGCTCAACAGTTTCTATACGAGCTCGCCTTGAAGTACATGAATCAACGTGGCCAAGATGGCCAGGCCTGCCTGCAGCGCCTGATTTGCGAGAACGGACAGGTCCACGAGCACAATGGGCTCTATGCGCAGCTGCTGCACCGATTGCTCATGTGAGTAGCCAAAGAGCCGCTAATCATATGAACATAGAATATGTGTATAACTCGATGCTGCTCAGGCCCCACAGATCTCTGCCTGAACATTATCTGGATGCCTACAGCATGGGCAGGCACGGCATCAACTGTCGCCAGGCATTTCCCACAGCTGTGCACTGCGTATTGGATGATTATGTGCATGTCCATGAACGCGGCCTGACGCAGAGCTATGTGTAGGCTAGTAATATGGATAATACGGTATAATATGGCGCTGGTTGCCCATTGGCTAGGGATAGACACTTTAATGAGCACTCAATCAAAGCTTAGGCATTTGAATAACAATTATAAAACTAAGGTCTAATTAAAGCAATGCTAATTTGTTGGACAAACACTCGTGAAGATCACGCCAGCCCACTTAACTCTGCCTTGTCTTGTCATTATCACCATTACTATCTTCATCATCATCGAGATCGTCACCGTCGCAAACTTTCCAGTTGACTTGATAATATTTCTTCATATTGCCCGAGAGCCATTGCAGTGCGCAGTACTGTGTGCAAAAATTACATGTGAATAATTGCTTCGAGGCGCTGCCACGTCTGCAAAGAAACAAAAGAATTGAAATTTTTATATATAAAAGTGGGGAAATCAGGATGTTGAAACAAACGGATAAGCAGGTAAGTGATTAAAACTCGAAAATTCTGTTGCTTAGGTCAACTCTACGAGGAGAACTTCTAGGTATTTGCACTCGAATAAGATTTGAATCCACCACAATCTATCAGTAATATACATTTAACTTTGCAATCCCTTACGAACCACAGCTAGGCTATACTATCCTTAACACTTTTATAATATGTCATGATAGATTTTTGTCTCACATAAATCAAACACAATAGGAATTTCTGACTTAAGCAAGTTTCATTGGATCCCATTCGCGACATCTCTAAGACTGAAACCGGTTTCATCTCATCTTGTTTTTGGCACAGCGCTAAACGAATCTCTTAAGAACAATGGCGGCCAGCGGTGGGCTTACCGTTTGACGACCATAAAGTAGTAGGTTGTATAGAGGCAACTGGAGCAGTTGGTGGTGGTGCAGCGAGCAATGGGTCCATTGTTGATGTGGCCACTCATATACGGCTCGGGCAGCAGGCGATGCAGTGCGGCATTCTCATAGACAGGCACGTGCCGATTCAGCGTCTGCAGCGCATGCAAGCAATCATCATAGAGCGTGACCTGATTCTCCGCCGAGGGCACGGCATAAATCTTGCGTGTGCCCACTGGGAGCAGCAGAAGCTTATTTGTCTCCAATTCCCGTACCCAGAAAAATCCTTTCTTTCCGATGGGGCTGTAAAGAAGAAACGGAAAATTTAATTGGCATTATAAAATTCCACAAAATATGCGCTAAAATATGTATATCAAATATAAAACATATATATATTAAATTTATTAAAGATTTCAATTCAGGACTCAAATATTTAGTATAATATTATATTTTGATTTTTAATATTATCGTCATACTTTAGTTATCAAAGTGCAGCAAAATATGAAATTTTATAAAATAAATTAGCAATATTTTTCCAATTCTTCCCAATTGAAAGCCTTCATACAAAATCGATTTTAACTTAATAGAACATATGATAATATAATTAATTAACGCCAATAATATAGTATATGCATTGGATTGATAGTAAATTAAATTCTAATTTGATTCAAGAACTAATATAAAAATATTTTTAAAGTAGTGTCAGTCATAAGATAACTTAATATTAACATAATATTTATTGATTGCACTCACATGGGCGTCACTTTCTGTCTGTTATCGTAGAAATTCTGATAGAAACGCTCGTAGATCATGGGTATATAGTTGACAGAGGTGTTGTGAAAGATGCGCACATGGTTCATGAACTTGGAGAGCGCTGCCGGCAGATAAATAAGAGCACAGCCTGCAACAGAAAAATAAGGAGAGAGAGAGAGAGAGAGAGAGAGAGAGAGAGAGAGAGAGAGAGAGAGAGAGAGAGAGAGAGAGAGAGAGAGAGAGAGAGAGAGAGAGAGAGAGAAGAGAGTAGAAGTGTATCACTCATTATTTCTACTATATATTTACGATCGGCGTGGAGGGATTGCAGCATGGGGAGATTCGCAATGCGCTCGGGCAGATGCAGCAGCGCCTCGTTGTCGCTCACGTTCAGCTCGTTGAGGCGCACGCATTCGCTCAGCTGTATGGGCAAACGACGGAATTGATTTTTGGCTATATTCAGTTGCTCCAAATTGCGCAAGGTGTTCAGCTCTGAGGAAGACAGTGGACATCTACAGTGTGAACGCGGTCAAGGCCAGGCGGCGTGGTTCGCTTACCCACAGGCAGTTCGGTCAGCTGATTGCCGCTGACGTTCAGCTGTTGGAGGCGCAGCAGCAACCCCAGTGTCTTGGGCAGCTCTCTGATCTCATTGTTGGACACATCCAAGAACTCTAGGTTCTCCAGCATATATATGTCCACAGGCAGCTCGCTTAGGTTGTTGCCAGCCAAGTGGATGAACTTGAGTGTGGATATATTCAGCAGCCATTTGGGTATTGCGGATATATAGTTCTCTTTCAAGTAGACCTCCTCGAGGTCCTCATACAAGAACAAGTCCATGGGCACATCTTTGAAGTTCAAGTAGCTCCAGTGCAGTATGGTCTTATTCATTGCGAGGTGGATGGATTACACAATTATTGTACTCATTTAATTGAAACGGACGTTTTTTGATTGTTTGTTTGGTTTGGCACCACTCAAATACATGTGCATATATATACATACATATACATACACATATATTTTTATTTAGTGTAAATAGCTGTATTTATTTTTTACGCGGTCATGATCAAAATTTGGCATGCGGCGCCTTCACTGTCAACCACGAAACTGGGCGCCTTACCAAACAAACAGCAACAGTTTGCTCTGCTCGTCCAAGAGGAATCTTTTTTTGACTTTTGTCTTTCGGCAAGATGCTCGTGAGCGTATTAGAAATCGCTCAGTCTCTCATTTAATAGCACAGCGAGCAGAGCACTATACTTTTCATTTATTCAAATATTTTCTATTTCACTATATAATTGGTTATTTGGTAGGCTTGCTGGCGTATACGTAATGTGCCGCCTGAGAGTATGCAAAAGCAAAAGCTTGGACGACATTGACATTGAATGTTGCCAGTGCAATGCAAGCGACTGCATTGATTGTTGTTGCCGCCTTCTCAAGGTCGTTGCGGCAACGAAGTGGGCGTGGGCCTTACTGAGCGTCAGCTTTTTGTGCTAAAAGTTCAGTCCGTGGCTCGCCCATTGCGTTTCTGTGCTAAAGCTCGAGCAGAGCTGCGTATGCGAAAAGCTTGGCCTATGCAAAGCTCAGCCAAGTTTCAAAAGCTCATTTAAATGGTTGCAAACTATGCTTATAGATGTAGTTTCGCAGATCTAACGAGTTTATTCGGAGAAATTGAGTTCTTAAAGGTTGAGAGAGATCGAGATCGAGAGCTGATTTGACATATGCTCAAAAGATTTTAGTCTTACGCTAAGCTTAATCACAATGTGTAAAATAATTACTGTAAATCATATTCATAAGTTGAAATATGAACTTTACTTATTTGTTGTAACTGATTATATTCATCCGATAATATGAGTTTATCTATTATATATAGACAACTTACAGTATCAAATCTAGGCAGGTTTCAGACTTACATGAATATAATCAATTTTCTTATATGTTAATATATATTACAATAATATATTATTGATCTATTTATATATGCACAAATTTAAATATCAACTAGAAGTAAATTTCAGATTTACGTGGGCTAATCAATTATAATATATAAATCCATTTGACTATATGTTATTAATATATTATAAGTTTGAGTATCAACAAGCAATGTTCAGCCATAAACGTATTTGTTTATTTTGTTTTGTTCATGTTGTTTATTTTCAACCTTTTTACGCCAATTCTTCAGACAATTTGTACACACACATCCAAACACACACATAAATAGCTCGAATTTAAAGACACGAATAAAACGCAATTCACTGTTCTTAAAATAAATTAAATCAAATTTTGCAAATTTATTTCGACTAGTTTTGACAGCTTTTGCTCGGGCTAAGCGATTCACCAATAGTTTCCTGGGAAGGTGTCATAGTACGGCGAATAATGGTGATAGCTGCTATAGGGCGATGAATGATGGTGATGGTGGTGATGATGGTAAGGACGACTATAGTAATACGGCGACGAATATCCATAGTACGGCGTAGAAATCGCTATGGGCACAGGCAGGTCAATGCTGATAATTGGCGTCGCTTCCAACGGGGCCATCAAAAGGCCTAAAACTGTGAAAATAATTGCCAAGACTTTCATATTTCGTCGAGCTGCTAATGTAAACTGAGCGCAGTCAAATGCTGACAGCTCTCTTATAAGTATGTCAAGCTTAGATTGACGATGAATGTGCAAAAATCAATTTCTACAAAAATTAGCAACTCTTCTATGTTTTTCCCCGTAGACTAGAAAAAAAGTCTGCAAATTTATTTTGTAAATATTTGTTTTATTCGTTTTTTTTTTCTCAAATTGTTATCAGCTAATAAAGCTCTACACCGTTTATCACAAGTTGCACGTTTTTTACTTCTTTTTTCTTTGTTTTTGTTTTTTTTTTTCTCTCATTTGAGAGAGGGCGTGGCTTTACGCACCCGCCCTAACATTCACCGTCAGCTGTTTGAAGTCGCGATCGCTGAGCAAGTTCCATTTGTAGCCCAAGATCTGTGAGATTTCGCGTTCGACCGCCTCATAGGAGCGCGAGTTGCGCCTCAGCCACAAGTGGAACTCGTCGCTCCACTCCGGGTGCCGCGGCCAGTCGCACCGCAAGATGACAGCGAAGCGCCGCACGTGCAGCCTCTGCAGATTCTTGGCGGTGCGTGCCAGCAGCAGCAAAGTCGACGTGGACACCTTTTCGCGTATGACCTGGTTCAGAGAGAAAGAGAGGAAGAGAGTTAGAGAGTGAGCGTGAAAGATGTGACAAAATGACAAGTGCATACGTATATACACATATATTTTTTATAGCTAAGAGGCATAACCAGCTCTCTTTGTAGTTTCTTAATTTTAAAGGCAGTTATTGAAGCTGAAATTTGATTTGCTAATATTGAGTTTAATGTCATAAGAATTTGTCTGCTATGCGAGTAAGGATAACAGCGTTTGGAGTCTTAATAAAGTACTTAAAATTAGCTCAAGTCTTGAAATTCTTATAGTTATGTTGATTACTTGATTTCATTTCTGTATTATCTGATGGATTATATTGAATAAATACAAAAAAAATATTAGTAACTACTCTCCGCATATTTTCTTATAGTTTTCCATTTTTTGTCTCCCTGCTATTTCAGTACTTGGTTTTATTATTAAATTTTAGGCTGTTTATCTACAATTCAACTTATTGCGGAACTTTGCAACTGAAAATACTGTCTGGAGACTCTTGGATATCACTTGGATATATAATAGACTTATTGTAATTTATGAAACAGTCACTAAATTAGCATTAAATGATTTTTTATGAGAACTTCAATTCGAATTGAAAGAGCGAAAATGTGGATCTCTCCGTGCTTGTTCTTCAACACCTACTCTATCAAGCTATGTTCGCGTAACATTCTGATCTTCCGTTCGTCCAGAGTTTGCTTTCCCTGTGACCGCTTTACCCATGCTCGCTCGTTTTAAAGGCAATTGCACATTACACATATATGTATTTATACATTTTTGTCTAAAATCTGTTTGCCAGCCCCGCAGTTCCTCTACTCCTTGATCTAAGTGCCTGTAGTTTTTCTGTCTCACTGCCCATCTTTATAATATTTTTCTTTATAACATATCATATATACGTATATGTATTCTCTTGAGCAACACTATTAGCTATGAAGGCATGTTCATTCATATCCGTCTGTCCGTCCGTGGGTATGTCTATGCATTTGATTGTGATCTATATATTTCATCTATATAAATTAAAATAAATCTAAAATGTTTACAAATTTAAATTGAAAGCCTGCTTAAATATACAAAAATTATAATGAATCATATCGTATCTACTAATCAATCATATAAAGAAATAAAACCAAGTAAAACCGCAATTTCAAAGTGCCCACATACCCAACCTCTCAGCTAGTAAATATAGTACAATATATACATATATAGAATGAATATGTATAAATACCAGTGTATCCAGATTGAAGCACTGCCTGCACATCAGCAAGAGCACGCTGTCGACGCGACTGTCGAAGGGTTTCGGGCTGCTGAAGCGTGGCAGGAGCTCGTGGCCGTAGACCGCCAAGGTATTCTTGTAGTGATCCACCATGCGGAGCAGCAGCTCGGTGCGGATGCGCGCCTGTGGTGCCCAATAGGTGATGCTGTGCACCGGCGCCTCCGGCTGCAGCACCACATCGCCGTCCACCATGTTCTCGACGCGCAGATGAACCCTGAGCCGCGGATTCGTGGCCTTCAGGCTGCGCCAGGCCTTGACGCCGCAGGCGCTGATACTCAAATGGTTGGGCGTATAGCAATTTTGCAGCAGGTGCAAGTGCCGCAGCTTGGTGTCCGCCAACAGGGACAAGACGTCGTCGTCGATGTTCTGCGGCGATATCGTGAGCTCGCGCAAGTTGAGAAACAGGCCCACGTGCATGATGGGGCAATGCATTGTCGTCACATTCACCAGGTTGAGCACGCGCATTTTGGTGCAGCAGCTGCAGACGACCTCGTCCAGCAAATGGTTCGCCTCGAAGCGCTCCAGCACAAAGTCGACGAGCTTCAGCGTGTGCAGATCGGGCAGGCGCAGCATCAGCTCCTTGAGGCCCTTCAGCAGCTGGCCGCCGGTGCCGAACAGCTTGATGCCCTCGGGGTCGTTGGGCTGCGACATGTTGCAGGGGAAATGGTAGACCAGCGATCGTATGCGCTGACCCATGCCAATCAATTCGGACTGCGGATGCTGCTCCAGGCCCTGCAAATTAATCGAGACTTGGGCTTAGCTTGGCTAAAGAAACTATTCAGCTACCAGAAAGGCTTCTCTGGCCAATCGAATTCCACTACATCTGAGATTCATATTACATTTTCGTTCAGAGTCCAGGCCGAATTCTACGCTTGTTTACCTTGTCTATGCTCCATGACAGCATCGTCATAAACTGATAGATGTTATTGAAGCTGTGCCAGGGCCGGAACTCGATGCCTCTCAGATGCTTGCCGATGCGAGCCAAGCAGTTCTGGGTGCGCATGTGGTCCAGGCAATATTGCCAGCCCGAGTAGTAGTTGTACTTGGGTCGCGTGAGCGTGCGATCGTCGACCACGAAATTGCTCCACACGGTGGGCAGATAGAAGGCGCTGTACCATTGCCGGCAGACCTGAGGGGGCAGTCAGTGGGGGGAGTGAGCTGTGACAGCAGCTTGCGCCGGAGGCCACTTACCAGACTGGCGTAGTAGCGCTCTTTGGGCGTGAGGTACGTGAATATTTCCTCCAATATCAGATTGGGCAGTTCGGACCAGCGGGAGTAAACGCGCTGCGATTCATCCAGTTTCTCGTTGGCATTCGCATCGTCATCCTCCTCTATATCTATATAGCAGGCTGTACAACAGAGAGAGAGAGAGAGAGAGACAGAATCAGACAGAAAGAGACAGCGAGAGTTGTCATCGTGTTGACATTTTATGCTTATCGCTTCACCTTTCTCATTCTCATCGATCTTCCAGCCAGCTTTCTGCATAACCTCTATCTGGGCGCTGTTCTTGCGCCCAGCGCTGACTGTGGACATGTTTCCCGAGATTTATCTAGTATTATCTATATGGCTTCGCTATAGATTTGCATTAACATTTGTCTCATTTATTTACAACACAACAAGCGGCACACAGCCACACACACACATTACGTTATTCGACTCTAATTTTGAAATTTTTGGCACCGATTGCTATTTATTTTTTTCTTATTGCTCTTCTTTTTCTTTTTTGTTGATTTTTTTTTTTCTTAGACGCGATTTATTTTTATATAGTTGGGTTGGTTCGGCTCGCTCGGACGTCGCAGCGCGTCGCCTCGCGTTTGGGCAGCGACTGACACAGTCTTCAAAACTAATTCCTTCAATATTCTAAATGCTATTTTCGAAATCGAGAACGTGAACGAAAACGAAAACTTTCTGCAGATTCTTCGTCAAGTTTCGAAATGGTTTCATTATTTATTTTGTACGCTCTCCCTCTCTCCCTCTCTCTATCTGTCTCTCTTGGTGAGCCAAAGGGCCAACATTTTAGATATTGTTGCGCGTTTATTTACATACAGAAACTGTTTTCGCTTGATTTTCGTTGTTAAAATTAGACGGCCGGCTTTTGGGGGTGGCGGCAAGGTCTTAGGGCTGTCTGTGCCACACGCAACTGGGGCAACTTGTTGCGTCTGCCGATGTTGCTGCTGGTGTTTTCTTACTCGTTGATGTGTTCATTATAAACAAACATTTCTCTCGATCGACTCACCATACGCAATGCGATCCCCAATTGAATAAGAGCCTCACTCACACTCTCACTCTCTTTCTCTCTCTTCTAATTGAGCTTTAGTTAGTCATGCTTGCGTTTCTATAAACATTTGGTTATGTGTAATAATACAAGTGACAACAACAACATAACAAGCTGATAAGCTTAAGGTGAATGCCAGTGTATATTTTATTTGATCAAAAGAAAATAAATAAAATTTCAATATTTGCAAAGTTAACAAATATTTGGAATGTCGATCATTAACTTAAGCTAGTTTAGTATTATAAACTATTATTTAATTTCGTCTCTTTACACTGATTTTCGCTGAAAAATGTCTGTTTTATTACAAGTTTAGCTACATTTATATAAGTAACAATTTTGTAACTTATAATTATAAAGCACATTTGCGAAAATGCATTCTATCCAAGCATTTTCTTTGAGTTTTTCCATTATATTCTTTTCATATTGTCTCAATTTTCTCTAAGGAAATATCAAGTATATTCTCCAAGTCTTGAATGCTTAGCTGAACGATCACACTATTCCTTTCACCTCACGGCACTGAGTCCCACTAGGTCTGAGCGACTGAAGAAATGCTGCAGCTGCCGCCCTTTTTATAGGGCGACTTCTACTCATACACTAGGTGGCGCTCAAATGTAGCGCACCAAGAGGAGGTCGAGGATGCAGTCGAGCTGTAAGTGACCAATAGGAGATCTCTCTGTCTCTCTGCTATGAGCACTCTAGCGTTTACTGCAATAGAAATGCCGAAAGATGACAACTTAAATGATCTTCAGTATCTATCTTTGAAAGATAGAGAGACAGACTGTGAGATGGAGAGTGAGACAAACAGAGAGACAGATATACAGATAGAATTACGCTGCTCAAGAAAATAAATGATTGATAAGATATATAATAAATAACTTGGGTACATTAATATGTATCCGATGGCTTAAACTGTCTTTTCTTCTAGTGGATAGTGCTCTTAACTGGACTAGAACTTGTGCCTAGTCTGCCTCAATTTCAGATTGTTCCATCTAAACTCATTTTGGCTTAATCTAGCCAGAAATAGGCCAAATTATGTTTGTGAAACTCTACTCTAATGGATTTATGAACTACCCAATAAAGTTGTTTGTATATTTTTATTCATATATTATATTACAATTTTTCTACAACTTTAGCTACAATTACAGAACTGACAATATTTAAAATTACAAAATAATTTATAAGAAATATATAATAAATATAATCTATAAATATACAAATTTCTATACCAGTTACGCTTCACATTTTTATTTATTTGTTGTTTTAAGGTGAAAATTGTGTGAAAAGCTACTTGACAATTCAGGCGAGTGCCTTTGACATTTGACACCACTTTGCACAGTGTCGGCGAGGATGAAGGAGAAAATGCCAATGTCCTTATGCTTCACATCTTTGTTGTAGTTGCTGTTGTTGTTGCTGCAGTTTGTTGCCTTGACGATGCCAGCAAACTGCTGTTGAAGTTGGCCAGTGCACACTGGCCAAACGTGTCCAGTTGTCCGGCATGCCATTGCCATTGCCATCAAGGAAGCAACTACACACAGGCCATTGTCATTTCCGGCAGCTACACTTAGCGGAAACAGCTGTTTATGTTGCGGTTCGGCGGGACACTGCGAGTTGGCGGTGGACTTAACTGGGCTGCGCTGGAGGAGCTGAAAAAATGTGCAAAGGCATTTTGCAATTTTCTTTGGCATATTTGTGCAAAGTGACCAAAAGTGACTTGGTTCCATTTTCATTTTGTTCTCTCCCTTGTAGTGTTGTAGTTTTCCTTTTACTCTTATTATTCGCTCAGCAATGCCCGTTGCATACTTTTAGGATCAGCGCGTTTTTCGCGCCCGAGCACTTAAAAATATGCTGAATATTTTATAGGCCGCTGCCAGCTGAACGCTACGAGCTGCAACAATGTGCAATCGGGCTGTAATTAAAACAAATTTAAAAGCAGTTAACACACTCACACACATACACACGCACACGCACACACACACAGTGCGCTCACTTCCGCATTCGGTTTGAGCACATCAAATATGACAGCAGCAAAACGTTTCGTCTCTCGTCCTCGCAACATTTTGGCTATGCAAATTTGAATGTCAACAAAAACGTTGGCGTTTAACCCAAAAACCTGATTTTGTGGCATCGTTTGCCATTTTAGACGGCTGCACGGCAAACATTTTCGTAACATTTACCAAAAAGCTTTACAGTTCCGAGTTGGCAACACGAAGCGCATTGCGCAAAATTAATGCAACCTCCGTTCGGGTGTGTGCCTGTGTGTGTGTGTGTTTGTAACTGTGTGCATGAGTGTGCGTACTTAATAGAGATGCGTGCGTGCCTAGCTGAGCAAATTACCAAGGTTTAAGCATGTGGTGAAAGTTCTTAAAAAGGAAATTTGACATTAAGTATGGAAATAATATTAAATATTCATTAGTACTTTTTTTTTATATTCGTTATTTTAGTTTTGTTATTATAGTTTTATTAAATCATAAAAAATATGGATACATAAATATTGAAATTTAATATTTATTATAAAATACTTGTAACAAGAAGAGGTAAGCATGATACAAGTGAAATAAATTCTTATTGAAAATGTATATAATTTTACATCAATAAATATAACATTATATAAATAAATATAACTATTAATAATTAAATATTAATATTTATCTTGGGTTTTTTTTTAAATCATAATCAGTATTTTGTATAAAAATAAATTGTCTAAATTTATAAAAAGCAAAAAAAAGAGGAGTTATAAAATAAAATTCATTGTACATATTTTACGTATTAAAATTTTTTGTTTGCGGTTCTTATTCTCCACAGGTTTCATTTATTGTTTAATTCAGATTTTTGTTAAATATTTTATGGTGACTAATTTTATATTTAAATTCATTATTTATTTTTTTTTCTTGAAAACGATTTTTTCTTAATATTGTTTGGTTATGCTTCTTATTTGAGAACTACAAGACAGATTTGCACAATTACAAAATAATATTCAGCAAATATTTTGATTTTTGCATACACATATATAAGAAGGAAGCCAAAGGACTCTCTCCTGGCAGCTGTCATCCAAATTAAGTAAGATGGTTCATCACTGACGTGAATATGCATAAGTATGCATAAGCGAAGTCAGGCGTGTGTGTGTGTGTGAGTGTGCGTGTGTGAGCATGTATGAGTTTACCGGCAGCTTAAAACTGTAAAACAGGAAGTTGCTCGTTGGCTTGGTTAGCCAAGCCCGGCCAAGCACTCGACGTTGTCTTCCTGTTGCTGTTGTTGTTGTTGTTGCTGCTGTTGGCCAATGCATTGGCCTTGTCCAGGTGCAACGCGCTGGCAGCTGTTTTGGGGCCATTGTTTGGCCGTCGGATGTTGCCAAGTTTTGGCCATTTAATGTATAATTTTGCAGCATTTTAATTATGTAGAGTCTATACAGTCTGCAGCAGCAGCAGCAGCAGCAGGTGTAGTGGTAGTCTTAGCCCGCCCGCTTCCGCCCTTCACTTAGCTCTGCCATGTGGTTATGCAAATTTAGAGCTTATGGCCAAAAACGTCGCATGACTTTGATTTTTGTTCGCAGATGCAAAATGCTATTTTGTGTATGCTCACATTTTAATTGCAAATCATTTTGCCAAGTCATTATGAATTCAAGTTACTGCTGTTGTTGTTGTAGCATAACTTGGAGCGCATTCGCTTCTAGCTGCCAACTTGCATTTAAGTTGGCTCAACAATAGTTAGTCTTTGCTATATGTATGTAACTGAGACAAGGCAGTGAGTGCTTCAGCTAGAAATACTCTGCCCTACTTAGTTAGGCTCCTCTATTCGTACACATATGCATAACAAAACATTTGATGGAGTTGAACTATGCTCAATAAATAAAAGAAACATAACTAAATATATATGTAAAATTGCTGTATGGATTCAGAATTTAAAAAAAAATTAAATAAAAATTACAAGTTTATATATTTCAAATTAATCATATTTAAAATGATATGCCTAATACTTTGAAAAAGTTGTTCGTTTCAAATAATAGTCTAACTTATATAAGGAGAGGCTATATGCCTCTAAGTTTTGGCTTGGCTTTGTCAGCTGCTCGCTGTATGTAGCCTGATACTACGTACTCCATACCCCATATATGTGCCATATTACGTTGGTATATCCCCAGCTTTGTTGCCTGTGGCTTACATCAGGAAAAAAAGAAGAAATAAGAACTTTCTGACAGTTGCAACTGCCTGCTATGAATTTGGATGCGCGCAGCTGTTGCTTATGCAAAGTTCTTTTGCTGAGTGGATAACTTAAAGCCCCCGAAACTTTTGTGAAAAAAACTTACATATAGCAGGGCTCAATCTCAATCACAGCAGAAAAAAAAAGAAAAAAAACGTTACTTCCCCATTCATGCTACAGCAACCCCAGTGCAATTTCAATTGTTCTACTCCATGCCGGAGGCTCTCGAATGCCAATTGGGTCGCTGCCACCCTCTTAGTAATTTGACTTGACAATAGTCATGCATTTTAATTGAGCAACAGCTGCGGTTCATCTACAGCCAACCACCCAATGAACCCACCGCCCCACCGCCCACCCTTTTAAACGCCCACTAAACGCAGCAAATTGTGGCCATTAAAAAAAACGCTATATAAAATAGAAACTTTTTACCAGTTTTTTATTTGCGTGGAAATGACAGCAATTATTTGTAAAATATTTATATTACAATTGAATTGAAAAAGTTTTCTGTGTGTGTCAGCTTCAGCGCCCTTCCCCCCCCCCCTCCCCATCCCCCTTCCCCGTTCTACCTACCATTCCATTCTCCTAAAAGACAATCACAAACAATTGGAGAAACTTTGGCGCACTAATAAAATGAATGGAAATTAAAGCAGCGCGAATATTTGTTGGCGTGTGCAAAACAATTAAGCTAAAATTGTTATTGCAATTTGAAAACAATTGTCAAATTATGCAAATGCCGACTGATTGCCAAGTACGAGTATTTTTCAACAGGCCAACCCCTGACTGAATCAGCCCTCACCTACACAAAGTTAACAAGGTAAACAACTTACCCGCACACACACATACATATATACTCAAGTGGTGCTAGCTGCTCAAAGATTTATGGGCAACGCCTTGGGGCCTCGGTCTCGCCTTTTCTTCTTGCTGAAAGATGACGCAAAAAGTTGAATGTGGCACGTTGTCAGCTGCAAGGCGATTGCAATTTGCATAAAAATTCATTGGTTATGCGGCAAAGTTGACAAAAACCACCAGAGCAGACGAAGATGAAAAAAAGCAACAAACTCAGCAGCTAGCACGAATCTAAAAAGTTAGTCAACACGTTGAATTACCTGTTGGGACACAAACAGGCAGACAAGGTGCTACCAGCAACTGTTGTGCGAGTAAATTATTCCATTACCAATACTTACATCCGTAATAACTAGCAGTTAGTATTGCTTTGACTTATTCTATTAGCTGTGCCAATGCAATTCAAGCAATAAGTGTAGCATACTTTTCAGCAAACAAATTTAACTATAAACCGATTTGATTATAATTGAGTGAAAGCACTTGTTATCTGTGATACCTGCGGACTTACCGATTTGGGGACTTAGCTCCACATACAGACATAGGATAAGTACTCTGAGCCACAGGGGAATGCATATGTAATATGTAAAGTGTTTCAAATTGAATAGAAAAGAATATGAAATAAATAATTTTAGGATTGAGATGCATATATTTTTTTCAGGCACAAACTGTAAAAAAATCAAGCATAGTGAATTAAATAAGTGATATAAATAAACTTATTTTAATTATTAATTTTGAACATATTTAATAAATTTATTACTAATTATTATTACATATATACATATATATTTTTATTATTTTCTAAATTATTTATAATATATACAAACCTAATAAATCATATTTAGTACAGCGACAATAATATATTATATTCATGTAAAAGTTAAAGTTGCAAATATAATTGTTATATAATTGAAAATTAATATATCAAGTAATTAATAAATATATTTATAAACAATTATTAAAAATAAAAGCAAAGTTTTTATTATCGTATATTAATAATGAAAACAACTATATTCAGTAAAAAATATGTTAATTTTCATACTCGTTTCAAATAGTTTTCAAAATATTGTGTTTATAGCTGCTCATTCACACTCCAATATTCATGAATATATCTGTTTATTTTATTACCGTGCCAATTAATATGCTTTCCAAAAGCAATTAATGTTATATGTGAAAAAAAAATTTGAATGAAAAATGAGCTTTTAATTAAAACAATATTACGAGCTGTTACGGCGTAAATTAAAATAATTCAATTTAAATATCCATTTTCAATTATGTAATGACATAAGAACAGCTAACAAAACAATATATTTCCTTCATTTTTGTTGTTGTTGTTGTTGTTTTTGATTAATTCTGGTCCAGGTGTTGCGGTTAGTGAGCACGATAAAAAGTCACTCGCTCAATAAAAGATGGCGTTGACCACAATCACAGCGTGTGCCACATCCGTTGATTGCCGCTGCCTCACACACACACACACACACACTTGCACACACGCACTAACAGCTGCCTCCGCTGCTGCTGCTGCTACATTTCCGTTACATTAACAAAGCGCTATTGAACGACACGAACAAAGGCAACAACAAAATTGAGCTTTACAAGCAAAACAGCAAAAAAAAATAGTTTTTGGCAGCGAACAACAGGAACAAAACGAATCGACAGCAGTTATAACGTTACATGGAGAAGGCAAAAGGGCAAACTCTGTCCCACTTGCTCTCACACTCAAACACACCACACACACTCACACACACAGACAGCCACTTCGCAGTGCGTGTGTATTTTTTGGTCAGTTTTGTAATTGAATCACGTTTTGTATTAAATAAACTTTTCAAATTATCGAAAAATTGACTTGCACTACAAACGCCGCCTAGTTCCATTTACTCTTGTGCGTGTCCCGCATGTGGGTTGGTGTGTGTGTGCTTGTTTGCTTGTGTTTGTGTGCGACTTGCGTGCGCCTCGCCCATTAACATAAAAAAACGTTCGAGCGCGCGCGCTGCCCAAAAAGCACTTTTGATGCTTTTTTATGCAAAACACTTGACAGCCTCATTAGTATTGAAACGGTCAAAAGTTATATAACCGGTTAGCCCGTTTCCCTCTTATACTCCAGCTCTCTCACTCGCACTCCCACTCCCTCGACACACTCATATTCTGCTTTGACGCGCTCGCTCACATAAGTGTGCCACACGATTTCCAGTTTAACGCCATTTTTGCGGCTAGGGTTGCCAAAACGTTTTTTGATTATTTATTTGCAATTCGAACACTTTTTGTTTGTGGCATAATTGAAGTAAAATGAGTTAACAAACAAACAAATGGATTCATTTTTGTGATCACGTGCCAAGCGTGGCGACTCCATGCTCCTTGGCCATTTATGGGGCACAACACAGCACAGAGCCTGACTGCTGCTGGTGCACGTGTACAGACAGCAACAGCAGCAACAGCAGCAGCAGCAGCAACAACAACAATACAATGCATTGCCTGCATTCTTTTCATAACATATTTTGCATGCAATGCTGCGTGTCTGGCAAGCTTGGCGCCGTCATTTTCACCCAGACCAACTGGGTGGCAACGTTGGCCAGTTGTGTAAGCAGCCCAGTGCATTGGCCAATGTTGTTCACACAGACACACACACACACGCACACATGCAGACAACTTGTTTTCGCGCCATTTGCACGCGTCATGAATTTTTCATAAACATTTAAAGGGATTTCATTACAATACATATAGTATATACATGTGTGTGCGTATGTATGTGTATACGTATTTATATTTATTTACATTTATATGTATTACAGCGTACAGTATGCAGGCCTTAAATTCTTTTGTTGTAATCATGCATATTTATAGTGCATGCAATGCAAACCTGAATGAAGGGATGACACGCAGAGTGATAGCCGTTAAGTAAAAACGTTTTTTGTTATATAAAATATTAATTATTTATATCTGCACTAACAAAAAATGATGATTTGTGTACAAAATATTAATTAACAATATGCCTTAAAAAAACTATTTTAAAATCAAATAATCAATGCACTAAAGAAACGTTTCCATAAATGAATACAAAATATATAATATTTTTTACATTATAGAAGTTGAATTTTTATTTAAAACTAACAAGTCATCTCTGTTCAAGATTTTTGTTCGATTTATTTACAGAGCATTCGCAGTTCGTATAAATAAGATTGTGAAATTCCTACGCGATTTCCATGCTCACAAGTGCCGAAGAGCATGTAAATTAAAAATTAAATTCTGTTCACAACAAGCACTTTTGCACAGATGCTGTGCGTTTACTTACAGCTGAGACTGTCCTGGCCCAGGGCCTGGGATGGGGGATGTGGTCATTGAAAGCGAACGGAACTTAACGCAAGTTAAACGGACTGGACCTTCAATAAGCTCATTTTTAAGCCATTAAGTAATTAAGGTTGAACAATTTGCCAATTTTTGTTTTTGTATTTTCGTTTTTATTTTCATCGCAGGTCGCTGATATCGATTTTATTTTAATTCATATTTATTTAAATGACTTTTCATGCACTGCCACAGTAATGAATGCAATTCAATTAATTTCACCAAATTGTTGAAACTATAATAAGTAGATTAAATGGTCGTAGTTAATGGAAATGTTTAAATGCTTGGCAAGATTTAATATTTATTTATTTGTTTGTTTTGTTTTGCTTTGTATAGTCAATAATAATTATATTTTAGTCAAGCTGTAAATATTTGTATTTGCATACCATTTTATTTTTCGTTTGTTGTTGACTACGTAATTGCAATTAATGTGGCTAATAGCCTGGCTTGTTTCATGCAAGTCTTGCTCTGCCCCATAAGAGTTCAATTACACTTTGATGAGCTACGCTTAGTTGGCAAATCTTTTTATCAGCCACGAAACAGGCCAAGAACAAGTGGCCAGGCTCCCAGTTGAAATTCATCTTTTAGTGTTTAATTACGCCCACGTGGCGCTGCGAAACATTTAACTGCCCAGCAGACTAACTGAAATGCAAATAACTTTGTCGACAGCTCGGCAGCTCGCTGAGGTGTGGAGGCAGTCATCGCATTTACACTTTATGGACAACTGTCACTAGCGCTCGGGTCACTGGGGCCAATTTGCAGTTACGAGTCCGCGCATCATTTCATTAAAAATAATACCCGCCTATGCTCCCCCGACAAACTACCACAAAATCTGCTGAATCCGGCCCAGCAAATGCTCGCCCACCCACCGACTGCAAATTAAACCAAATTAGTGCGAGCAGAGAGAATGCGAGGGGCGGGGATGAATGAGGCTGGGGGTGTGGCAGCAACAAATGAAATGGGCTTAGCAAATACGCACATCATATTACGAGCAGATTCATCCACACAGCCAGCCAACCAACTGACATTATTCATATTTTATAACCCAAACACAAAACGAGGCAAGTCGAGTTGCCAAGTACAACAATTATGGTTTCACTTTATTTGCTGTGCGCGGCTGGTGTGTTTGTGTGTGTTTGCACTAGTGTTTAGCCTTTGCCACAGTGCTGCACAGCAGTCAGCCTACCGCTGACAGTACAATGCGCTCTACTGTTCTATACCCTTACCAGCGACTCTATTCAGTGGATGATTATGCCCTAATAAGGTGAAAGGGTAGTTATTTAAAAAAAAACATTTTTTTTTTTACTATTTTTATTTATTTAATTGTAAAAGTAAAAATTAAGTGAAAATTTATATTTATATTATGCAGTCAAAAGCTATATATATATCAAAATGATTTGCTTTGCTGATATGATAATCAGCTTGTAAAACATTTTTTTTTGTTTTTATTAAAAATATTATCTATATAATAAATATATTGTATTTTAAATATAAATATAATATTGGTAACAATATATAATAAATTCAAATATAATATATATAATATCAATATATACAATAAATACAAAATATGTACGAACTTTTAACAATCCGACATAGGAAAACTGTTATTTTAAAGCATAGGCCACACTTGAGTATTTATGAATACTTTGATTTTATTAAACATGCATATATTTACGGAAATATAACCTATAAATAATTGCATTGAATTAATAATATTTTGTTATTTATATTCATCTTTAATCTATAAGTTTATGTAATTGTATAATATATATTTTTAGATGTCATATACAATATATTTTTATACATTACATACATTAATGCTCAATAAAAGTTTAATTTATTAAAATATTTTATTAACATCTAGATTAATCTTTAGCACAGTCTTTACAAAAACATATGTCAAGTTCGGAATAAAATGGTTAAGGTATATCCGAGTCAATAACTCTTGCCTAATACGCACAAAAACGCATGCACAATGATAAATTGAAGAGACAGCGATATAAAGTGAGACAGGAATAAAGCGAGAGAGAGGGAGAGAGAGCGCTGGAGGTCGACCTTTGCTCAAGTTGAGCTGACATGCACATTCTTGCATATTTATGCAGTTTTAATTGTGTGTTTGTTTGCGTGCGCTTGTGTGCTAATTATTGTCAGTTAGCTGGCGCATATGGGTTTTAATTAGCGCCCAAATCAGATCAAAGATGACAAGGAGGGCGTGCACGCTGGCAAGATAATAGAAGCACATGCATTTTTAACGATTTGCAATTAGAGCTCATTAATTGACTTGCGAGCAAACACAATGCGCTGTGCCTAATTGAGTCGCAAATGAAGGAAACGAAAGCATATGCTAAGGTTGAGCAAATTATTTAAAAGGCAAATAGAAGGAAATTGATATATATATATATTTTTTAAAATAAATAAATATTCGATTGTATTACCTTTCCAGCAATTTAAACACGTATATACATATATGTATGTTTTTTTGTGTATGTGTACTTGATAGTTATATCACGCTGGCTTTAGTATACATATGTTATGTCGTTCAGTCACAGTAATCCACTATTAATGTCGAGTGTTCCGACTTCTTCTTGGAGTTCCTCTGCCAGCACTCAATATTATTCTTTATTTGTTGATATGCTGTCAACGTAAAATCGGACTATAAAGTAACTTTACTTTGTTGATCTTAACTTTCAGCACAAAACTGCTATGGCACTTGCCATTTGACTCTCTCTCTCTCTCCCTCTCTCTTTCCCATAGATTTCTGTCTCTTTGCTGCATTGTTGCCTGTCGGTATTTCCAATTTGCGAACGCATATCAAAAACGCATATTGAAATGCAATACACAAAATGTAGCTCTGCAAATGTTTTGAAAGATGGCCAAAAAAGAGGAAGCAGGAGAGAGAGAGAGAGCAAAAATAAAACTAGACACACAAAGGGAATGCTAAAGTGCCAGAGCGATGGGAGGAGGCAACGCCAAACGTTTATTTCATCGTCTAAATGGAGTTTGCATAGAGTGTAACCAGGCGAGCAGCAGGTGGAGCAGGAGCAGGAGCAGGAGTTGGAGGAGCACGACGCTGTTGGGCGCTGGACTCGATGCCATTTGTTAAGCACAAGTTCAATAGCATTAAGAGTGCAACACAAATAACCATAAATTCGACTAAAAGCTGCAAATGCTGCATATTTTCGGGGCACTCAGTCGATGCGATTGTCGAAATGAAGAGTGGGCGTGCCACCGTTTGCCCGCTCCCTCTCGCACTCACTGTGATTGGAAAATATTGCAAAATAAAAATGCGAAATGAGAATGTCCCTCTGTACACTCGCTCCATATACATACATATATGTATGTATGTGTGTATAAGCATTTTGCGTGCTGTTAGCTGCAATTTGATTTGCCAACAGAAAAAGAAAACAACAAGAAATTGTCGATTTTTAAATAGATTACGTATTCGCTCCGTTGGCCGTGTTGTGCATTTGATTTATTGCGGCGCCTCAATGTCCACGTGGCCCGTGGCAGGGTCCGGCCAAAGAATTTGCCAGTTCTTGAAGTTATTTTAATATTTACGCTGCCGTAACATATGGCCAAAATGATGGGCGGGGCCTCAATGGAGGCAAGGCGTTACAATAAATTGCCAGGCCAACCACAATGATTTACTGCAACAGCCGGAGCAGCAACCGCAGCATCCGCCCTCCTATGCCATATTACGTATACGCACCTTTGTCGGCGTGTGTGTGTGTGTGAATAGTTGGACGTGTATTGCTATAATTCTATTTTCTACTCAAAACCACATTTATATTTATTACTTTAGCATAAATCTTGTCGCATTTTCGCATTTGTGTCGAATTTGTCGAGTTTACTAGTCACCAAGCAGACTTCCCTCCCCGACTCCTGCCCGACTGCTCCCTTCACACGCACACATATACACTTACACACAGCTTTTTGCACGTCCACAGCGTTAGGTAAACAACAAGCTGACCCCAGGACCCCCCAACACACACACACCCACACTCACACAGAAGAACTACTCTGCTTTTACCTTCCACGCTCTGAGGCGGGTGTGAAATATATGGCGAGTTTTTCTTATTTCTCTTCTGTTTTCTCTTTCGTTTCTCCTGCTCCCATCGTATGCTGCACGAAATGAAGTGTACATAATTTGCCATCGCACATCAAGGTGCATAAATTTTGTGTGTGTGCTGCCCAATAAAAGCATCGTAGTTGTCAAATATAAGAGTAACAAAAAGGAAATAAAAAGAACAAACAATTTGCACGACCAGGTCCAGGTCAAATAGCTGAGCTGAGCCATAACTATGCAGTAGGTGGGTCAACAGAATTCAGTAAACAAGGTAACAAACAGCTGCAGATTTATGCCAATAATTTGATATGGATAGGCGAACTAGATTCTCTCTATACGGAAGTATATTTGAATGAAAGTTTTCGTTTTCAATGATTTAATGCGTTCTTTAGCTTTAAATATGTAACTCTTGGCGAGATATATGTATATATACATACAATTTATATATATGCATACTGTGTGTGTGTGCAAATCCTTGCATGTTTATATCCCCATGGGAAGCCTTTGCCTCATGTTCGCTTAAATATTCAGTATGTAATTTGATAAACAAGTAAATTTGATAACAGCTTCGCATCAGATCCTCACGGCATTGGCAACTTACTTAAAGACTGCGACATTGAATTTATGTCCAATGCTGAGAGCTTTAAGCGAATCCATTTAAAATTAAATTATATAGAGCCACAAGAATATAATAGATCAAAGAGCGATTATGCAAATCTCTTCGCAAAAGCTATGCATATCATATTTATTAGCAATTTTTTGATAGTTTTACAGTTCACAGTTTAGAATAACTTGTATAAATCAACGCAAGAAAGTGTTACGGTAATTTACAATATATATATGTAAAATATATAGATATTTATTTTATTTTTACATTATTTAATTTATTTATTAAATAGAATTTATTACATTAAGTATAATTAAATGAATTTATTTATTTGAATGTTTATTAAATACATTTATATACTTAATTAAGCTGAATTTTTGAAAAGAAATAAATTTAATTCAAGTTATTAAATTAAATAAAATATAAAATATGCAGATATTCATTTTCTTTTTTACATTTTTTAATTTATTTTTTAAATGAATTATTAAATAATTAATTAAATTAAATATAAATATTTACTTGAATATTTATTAAATTAACTTAGTGCTAAGTTAATTATTTTTTATTAAATTGAATTTAAGTTATTAAATAAAATAAAATAAATTAATAAATTAACTAAATTTTTGTTACTTATAATTATTATAATTCATTTATTAAATTGATTATTTTGTATTTATTTATAATAAGTATAATTTGCAATGCACGAAAGGCTAAGAGCTATTTAAGTCAAAACATAAATAAATAACTATAAGTAAAATAATAATAGTATTTAAATATATTTAACTATCTTAAAACTCTTTGTCTGGCTTTCAAGTATTTATTTTGCATTTTGAAATTAATTTCTAATGTGTGCAAATGTTGTTAGACAACTCTAAAGTTGTTTAGGCACACGGACAGACACATTAGACAATGCTCAGCCAGAGCTCGAACAATAATTTAACTTCTTTGGAAATGTCAAAATGTTGCACCAGAAATTTCGGGCCAAATGTCACAAAACAAACAAATACAAATATAAAAAAAAAAAAATAATACAAACTATGCAGATATGCAAAAATTATTTTAACCTGTTGACCGCCTGTCAAATATGCAGATTTAGCAAGAACTTTTCAAGGTTCAGCAATAAATTGGAGCGTTGCTAGTTGCTGTTGCTATTGCAGATTGTTGTTTGTTTGTTTCTTTTTTTTCTGTTCTATGTCATGTGACATGGCCCCAAATTGTGCAACAATTAGTGCCAGTTAGGCAAACAGTTCGCTACGTAAATATTGTTAAATGATGTGCCTCGAAATGGAATCTACCCGAAATCAATTCTATCCATGCCAAAATGAAACTGGCTATCAAATGACAATTGAGTACGCTGAAGTCAACTAATCTGTTATCAATGAGTTTGCATATTTTATAAGCGTACCTATATTACTATACCTTTTCATTCACAACTCAAAGTTAAGGGCTAGGGAATTGAGTTTATTATATGAAAATTCGGCATACAATTGGGAACTTTTCAAGTTCAACTAATTAAAAAGTTTTAGGTAATTGTCAGCATAGTAATAGATAATCAATATGCCTATAAATCGATATGTAAGTAAATAAATGAATGGACAAACAAACGAAAATGCTTAGTCGAGCATCAATCTCGAATGAAGTAAATTTATTTTTAAGTAAAAACATTTAAATAAATATCAGTTTTCATGTCACGGCATCAGATCGAAATGCCCTTTTACTCCATGGACTATAGACTAAAGAGTGCATTAAAAAATAAGTAAAAAACTGTCGTTGCAAGACCTGAATTGTGTCCAGCCAATGCCCTGAAGAGTGTTTAAGCATATTGCATAACGAGGCAGTTGTGTGTGTGAAAGATAGTGAGAGAGACGGGAGCAAGGGGTGCATAGATTCGCATGCGGTTCGTTGGTTCTGTTGAAAAAAAAAAGAAACAACAACAACAAACTTATTGTTTTGATTTTGTCAATGACAGCAAGGCAGTCTTTATTTTTTGTGGCTGTTGCTGCTATTGCTATTGTTGTTGTTGTTGTTGTTGTCGTTGTTGTCGTTGTTGTGCAGCCAAGCAAAAAAACTGAGAGCAGGCAAATTTGGCAACTGACAGTCTGCACTTTGCGCAAATGTGGCCAAAATGTGCAGGCTAACAGCTCGGAAAGTAGACAGAATCTGTGGCCACAAAAGAGCTGCCATTAAATTCAAAATCCAAGCAATACCAAGGGAATATATTGAAGTACTATTGGCAATATTTAAATTTATAAATTACACATTAGCTGTCGGGGATGCAGTGAATAGATGTGACTAAAGAAGTTCACTCTGGCGTTAAAATAAAATTAGATAAAACTCATTCACGATATGGAAGTTATTTTAAAACTTTACTGTGTCGTAAGCAAACTAAATTCGATTTTATTATGCTCTCATTGACTATCGGAGAGCGGAGTATGGAGTAAAAATGTGTGGCATGCATTTAAATATTGTTACGTCAAGGTGAGTGTCAAAGAGGTTATTAAAGCTTAAATACAGATATAATATAGCGCTCGTTAAAGTGAATAAATTTAAATATCTTTACTTAAAGAAAGTGTTAGAGTTTTTTGGAATTAATATATGGAGTTCGCTAATCTAGAGAAAAATTATTGCAAAAATATAATAGGGATTTTATTATTGCTCACAGCTAAATTTATGCAATAAAGGATTTATTGGAAAAAAATAGCTTGACATGTAATTAATTTTTTTAAATTTATTTTTTTAAACTCTTTATTGTTAATTTTGGGTTTCATTTCAACAAGACACTTTAAAAGATGCAAAAATCAGAAATTTAATTTTAAATCACAAGCAAATACTTTGAAATATTACAAAAAATAATTAAACATCAAAAAGAAAAGAGATTCAAATTGAAGTGCGAATAAGGAACAAAGCAAAGATTGCTAAATAACTAGCATAATAGATAAAATTGATCTCAGTAGTGGAGGCATTCAATAGATTTCTTCGTGCCATTTAATGGACTACTCGAATATGGTCTACAAGCCAATATACCCTTCTTATAATAGAATATTGGCTCTTGTCAAGGCTAATACGCAATAAAGCAAAGATGACCGTCTTCCATCATCCTAGGCATATCTAAGGTTTTAGCACCGTTAAGCAACGTCCATTAAACCTAAGAGAAGTTCTAGCATCACTTATGCTGACAGAGATTTGAGACAAGACCTAAGCTCTCTTATTCAGAAAATACGTTTCAAGGAAATAAATATTATGATTAATTGTAATTAATAAGCAAATGGATATTTTGTTGACAATCTGTAGTGGCCAAAAGATGTCAGCTTGGCAATATTATTTATATGCATTCGTGACTCTTTCGATACGCTGATTGCTCTATCAACAACCCGAGTTGTTTTATATTGGCATAATGGAGTAGCACTTGAGCGTGTGTCACATGCAGGCACACACACGCATACCTACACACATGCAGTGTATACCTTACCCTATGGCACAGCGTTTTCCATTTTCCATTTTCCATTCAGTAAACAATTTAAGACAACATAAAACATCGCTCAGTGCGCCACACTTCACCGCACACAAACTAATTTCATCAAATTGAATTTATGTGTGCCCTGGCAGAGCGAAGCACTTACTGCCATACTGACTGACTGACTGACTGACTGACTGCCTTACTGGCTGACGGACTGAGTGCCTGCCTGATTGAGTGACGGACGTACTGAGCTGCAAGTCTTGCCACTGACATGGCCGTACCTTTTGGCATTTGGCTGCTGTTTCAAATCGCGACAGCTGCTGTCGCATATTCCGTCACTTTATTATTAACTGCATTGCCCCAACGGATACTCTAACAAGTGCTTTCCATTCGATATCGAGTGTGATACAACGCAGACCGTTCCATGTACATACATACATTTGATAAAATGTAACTAAATCATTTTAAAATAATTTTTTAATAAAATAATATTGCATCGAGATGGATACCTGAAAATGTACTTATTTAACATTTGAAATATATAACAGTTTAAACTACGTCCAATACAAGGAATGGACATCATTTCAACCAGAAGTGGCGAATACTTAATATGAATAATTAATAAAAAAAAAAAAAATTCATTCGAATGAATAATTGAGTTTTAAAAGAAACGAAATGAAATTGAATCAATGAAATTTACAGTCATATTGACACATATTATATATTACTATATAATTTAATATTTGATTTATATTCTGTATTATATATAAAAAACATATAACATTTTTAATATAATATTTATACTTCATATGCATTGAATTTGTTCTCCATTCTATCAGTAAAATGTTAAATGATCTATATGACAAATCAGTAAATAAAATATGAAACAATAATATCTTATCTTATCTTATCTTAGATACATTTTAAGTAAACGTTGATTTTAATTTGCATAAACTGTTTCATTTATACTTATTTGTATTGAAATAATAAATATGTTGTTTCAGTAGAGTAACCACATTTCGCTAATATCCCCAAATGCTCTTCAGTCTTATTTATTTTGAAAAATGCGCTGCAAGACGAACGCAAACATAATTCAGTTTCAGTTTCAGCTTTTTGGGGTAAAAATCTGTCACAGCTTTCCCAACAGATGCGTAAATCCCGGCAGCACAAAAAAAAAAAAAACTCTCCAGCTGCCTGTCAGTCTGTCTGCCAGTGTGTCTGTCTGTCTGTCTGTCTATCTGACTGGCTGTCTAATTTGAAGTTGATGCCACCTGACAGAGGTGCACCTTTTGGAGCGTCGACAAACAAACTAATCTAATAGCAATTTGCATTTGATTGCGATTTTGATTTGATTTGCAGCAGCGTGGCGTCGTAACGCGTCGAAACTTTTCACGAATACGAAATGTGAAAAGTACAAATGAAAATGAAAATCAAAATCCAAATGAAAATAAAATAAAATAAAACAAAAATAATATAATATAGTCCAAAAAACATTTGAATTCGAGTGTGGCGCTTGAAAGTTTCTGTGGTCTTTGGCATTAGACTGTTTTATTGTGGCGAGGCGACTTCAACTTTCGACAACGACAACGAGCTCTTGCCGCAAAGTGCGGTCTCGGCAGCAGATAACTAAATCAGGCAACCGTTGCAGCTGATGCTGTTGATGCGGCTTCAGCAGCAGCTGCGTCGACTCCGCATCCGTTCGCTCACTCGCATAATGGCACACTTTCCGTTTCCGTTTGCCCGACAAAATGGCGTTGCGAACTTTCTGTACCATCAGCGATCAATAGGCCACACCCCCCAAACTGTGCAGTATCCCCAACCCTTTGGGAGCACTGTCGCAAAAAATGAACTACGAATAATTTTAATTGCAAAAACAACAATAGCAAATAAATTGGTAGAGTGCGAGACTAAGAGTAAGAGAGAGAGAGAGAGAGAGAGAGAGAGAGAGAGAGAGAGAGAGAGAGAGAGAGTGTGTGTGTGTGTGCGTGCGAGCGAGAAGCAGTGTCATTGCCCGCAATTTCCGCTGCCCGTTTGAATTTGGATGTTGGTCGTCGGCTTGTTTCAATTGCACATGTTCACTAACTTTTATCACACACTGTAGCGCATGCAGCTTAAACTTTAAGTATTTGAAATAACACCAAAAGCAAATCGAAGTGCAACACAACTAAGAAGGTTTTTTGGCATTAAGTTGTTTCTGGTTTTACTTTGAAATGCTTATATATACTACGAATTTATATATTATGTTTTTATACACGAAATAAAATGTCACCCAAATATGCTGGCAGTGATTAAAGACTATTAAGTCGGATTTCGAGTGGCCTCGTCGTCGTTAGACTTTTTGTCGATTCATTCTCAATCTATCTATATCTTCACCTCTATAGCTTCACCTCGTCGATGTTAGATGTTGGATTAGGAGTACACTTTCGCTCAAACCTTCTAAAATTGCAGCCCATAGAGCCTACATGAGTCAGATGATTGGGGTCTCAGCATATGTACATTCCGACAGGGTGACGTCAGCATGGCCGTGATAAGCGAAGCGATGCGATAACATTGAGCGACAATGTGCGAGAAAGCTCTGCATGCTAATTTGTATGCATTCGCTTAATACTTGTCATAGTGCAAGCGAAGCCAGAAGAGAGCCAAAGCGGGAAAGTAAAGCGAGTTGCGAGAGAGCGATACTGAATCGCTTTATTGCATAATATAGTTATACATGTCTTAGCATAGATCAGCAACTTGATCTGGACTAACTGCATAAGTTTCTAATACAATATAAGTAAATACAACCAAAAACGTACAGCAGATTGGGAATATCTAAGGATCCTTAAACGACTTTACCAAGGCTTAAGCGATTATTAGGCAATATATTAGATTAAACAAAATTGTATGTCTACGCAAACTAGGGGCGTGTCAAATCGGTGATTTTTCATATTCTATGTTGGGATGCTACGAACCTGAAATATATAAACTCGGGCTTGCCACCCAAAACCAATAGACTTTGGTGGGTATCCGCAAAAGTTTCGATCTCCTACAGTTTAAGAGCTGGAGTTTCAAATTCATAGTTTTGTTACTAGTAACTTCCTCTATCAATGACCAAAAAATAATTATTACGTCTCTTTGGGGGCGTGGCATATCGAAAAATATCCTGAAACTCTTACTACCAGAGAAATCATTCAACAAATAAAAGTCGAACAATATTGTCCGCACTGCAGCACATCCCAAGCGCAGTCGCTGTCAACCGCGCAGTTAGCAGAGCATATATGTTTATAACATACATATAAACATATATGCTCTGCTAACTGCGCGGTTGACAGCGACTGCATAAGAATGTTTGGAATATCAGTAGTATGCAGTAGTATTCAGGGTATCTCTTAGTCGAGTAGTCTCTCCTAGAGCACCCTTACTTGTTAAAATATAGCAAACACAATTGTTCGAGATGAGAAGAATGTGTTATTCAGTAAACAATAAAATACCTGATAGTACTTTTTCTTATCAACAATATTTTGAATTGAGCTTGTACGCATATTAATTCTGAGAAGTACATATATAATTGTTATTATGTCTGCCTTGCCATTCATGGTTTCGCCCAGTCGGAAACCTTTGCCTTTAACGTATTGGAGACGGTTGATAACACACTCATAGCAGATCTTCACAGCTTGAGGATCGTATTTAAAGAGGGTGAAACTGAGTACGAGTATTAATTCGCACCGAGAGCTTTAAACGAATCTACATACGCTTGTAGCAAAATGATAATAAATCAAAAAGTGTTTGTGGCTGTGATAGCTATTTTGTCAACGACGATAGAATCGGCAAACGTAGATGAAAATAAGAATGTGAGTTTATTAAGCTGAAGATGCTGTTATTATTGAAATGCAAAATTTATTTATTGCGGCATAACTCGACTGTCCTCAGCTTTGCAAATCGCGCGACGAACTGGATACCAACTGTGGGCCTTATGCATATAGCATTGTTAAGCTTCTGATGGAATCTTTTTCAACAACCAACAAAGATATCGAACTTAAAGATAAGAAAATCGCAGATCTAGAAAGTAAAACTCTTAGCGGAGACATTGCTCCACAGCCAACAAGTGATTAAAAAAGTGAATTTGAACTAAAAGAAGAAAATAAAAAATTAAAAGATAGTCTGAATATGAAACAGGTAGAGATCGCAACTTTACAAACTGATCTAACTCATTTCAAAAATAATTTAAATGAAATAAATAATGAAAATAGAAATCGTGAATTGGTTTTTGCGGATAACGAAAATAAAATTAATGTTAATGTTAAGAATAATAAACAACAAATAAGTGAAGTGACTAACAAATCTGAGATATGTAAAATTGACTTGCGAAATTCGGGACAACAAAATACAATATCTGAAGATAAATTAGCATCCTGTGAAAACAATGCATTAGTTATTGAGAAAACAGCCAATGAGAGTTCAGTACTTCTCAATGAAGACGAAGAGCGAATAGCGAATTTGACAGATACCCTAGACGAATCGAACAATCAAATATCAAATCAATCTAATACTATTTATCATATACTAATAAAAAATCAAATTCTTAGCAAAGATTTTGTTCTACAACCAAAAAGTTATGAAAAAATAGCAAAGCTCATTCAAAGTGAACTTGAGCTAAGAGAAGAAAACAAAAAATTAAAATATAGTCTGAATATGAAACAGGCAGAGATCGCAACTTTACAAATAAATCTAACTCATTCCGAAAATAATTTAAATGAAATAAATAATCAAAATAGAAAATGTGAATTGTTAGTTGCGGATAACAACAAAAATAAAATACTTCAATTATTGAAAATCCACGAAGACTTAAAGATCAATAAAGAGCAATTAGGTGAACCGACTGAAAAAGCTAGGAAATGTAAAACAGACTTAGAAAACTTGGGAAAACAAAACGCATTATTAGAAAACATAGTAGGAAATTTGATGACAAACTTAACATCCTGCGAAAGCAATTTATTAGCTATTAAAAATGCAGCTAAGGAGAATTCAGTCGCTCTCAATGAATACAAACAGCAAATAGCGAATTTGACAGATACCCTAGACAAATCGAACAATCAAATATCAAATCATTCAAATATTATTGATCAAATATCCAAAGAGTCAGCAAATATAGCTCAATGCGAAAATAATTTATTTGCTAAGGATGTTGAGCTAAGCAGCCTTCAAAACAAATTAGTCGAATGCAAAAAAAGTCTTGAATATCTTCCGAAAAGTTGTGATCAGTGTACACATTATTCGGGTAAAGCAACAGTAGAGGCTAAAGGGTTGATTCCGTTTACCGTGTCGTGTGATACGTCGTGGACCATAATACAACGTCGCTTTGATGGAAAGGTCGATTTCCATAGGAATTGGGAGGAATACAAGCATGGCTTCGGAGACTTTAATAGGGAATTTTGGATAGGACTTCAAAAACTACATAAGATGACAAACGAGAAGAGATATGAGCTCTACATACTCCTTCGTGACCAGAAAAATGAGAAGCGGTACGCCAGATATGATAACTTTAAAATTGGGAGCGAGAATTCAAATTTCAGATTGATCTCACTTGGTAAATATACTGGAAATGCTAAAGATTCTATGAGATACCACGAGGGAAAACAGTTTTCAACATATGATAAAGATAATGATAACTCTTATCAGAGTTGTTCCAAACTTCTGAGAGGTGGCTGGTGGTATTGGAATTGTGCATCTAGGTAAATTAATTAACAATTAATGAAGAATATTTAAAGAATTTATTTGAAATATATTTATTTTCTATTTAAAAGCAACCTGAACGGACAAAATTTCACTTGCGAATTAGAAAACTCGAACCAGCTAGAACACACTGGATGCATTTACTGGCAGGATTGGCATGGCCGAAGCTATTCCCTGAAATCTGTGCAAATGTTTATACGCCCAAAGTAATCTGAACTAAAAGTTCTTGTTCCAATTGTATAAATATTTTAATGTTTTTACATACACATATAATAAAAATGAATATGTGTATGCATATTTTTAATATTATTAAACACAATTTGGGTTTCATTGTTAACTGAAGATTTAAGAAATACGGTATTTTTGTACCCTGAACCCATTGAAAATGGGAAATCAGGGTATAATGGTATTGTTGACATGTATGTAACAGGCAGAAGGAGGCGTGGCAGACTCCACAAGGTATATATATTCTTGATCAGGGCGACGAGCTGAGTCGATTTAGCCCTGTCCGTCTGTCTGTCCATGCATGCATGCAAATTTGCATGTATTCACTTAGTATGTCATAGTGCATGGAATAGAATCCAGAAGAGAGTCAAAGCGAAAAGTAAAGCGAGTTGCGAGAGAGCGCATAATATAGTTTTTATACGCTGGACCCATTGATAATGGGAAATCAGGGTATATTGCAGACCCCATAAAGTATGAATATTCTTGATCAGGGCGACGAGCTGAGTCGATTTGGCCCTATCAGTGGGTCTGTCCGTCCGACCGTATGCGTAGGAATGTACATACATATGAACATTATGATTAAGTTCTGATAATTTCATTAAGATCGTACGTCTAGAGATTACAACAAATAAACTCGTATAATATCAGCCCAAGCGCAGTCGGTGCGTACTGCGCAGTTAGCAGGCGCGTTCTAATACGTGCGTGTGTATGTATGTGTGCATAAAAGAAGTGCAGAATGATTAGAATATCAGCTTGGAGGGTTCAGGGCATCTCCTAGTCGGGTAAGGCGAATAGTATCTAAGAATCCTTTAACGATTTTGCCATGGCTTCAACGATTATTATGCAAGAGGCTTCAATCACGTCCTTAATGTCTGATGTAGCTGGTCTTACGACAAGAGAAATTGTTTTACGGCAACAAATAATCGTTAAACAATAGTGTGCACACAATGGTAGTCGGTGTTAGCTGCGCAGTTAGCAGAGCGTACGAGTTTATACATGGTTCGAAATTCGAATATCATTAGTAGGAAGGGTTCAGGGTATCTAGTCGAGTAGAGTTCCACTCGAGCATTCGTACTTATTTGTTGTTATTTTAGAATGTACGAATACTTGTTCTTGACCGATATGAAGATGAGAATAATGTGTTATATGTACATTAAAATACTTGCAAGTACTTCTTATCAACAAAATTTCGCATTGAATTTGTACGCTTATTAATTCTGGGAAGTATATAATTCCTGTGAGGTTTCTCCCAGTCGGAAACTTTTGCCCTTAAAGTATAATCAAATTATGAAGGCAACATTGGTTGATAACAGACTCACAGCAGGTCTGCACAGCTTGAGGAATGCATTTAAAGAGAGTGCCACTGAGTACGAGTCTTAATTTGCACGGAGTGCTTAAAGCGAATCTACATACGCTTGCAGAGCTGTGTATATATTTATAATTTGTGGCTTGCACAAGCAAAATGATAATAAATCAAAAAGTGTTTGTGGCTGTGATAGCTATTTTGTCAACGACGATAGAATCGGCAAACGTAGATGAAAATAAGAATGTGAGTTTATTAAGCTGAAGGTGCTGTTATTATTAAAATGCAAAATTTATTTATTGTGGCATAACTCGACTCTCCTCAGGTTTGCAAATCGCGCGACGAACTGGATGCCAAGTGTGGGCCTTATACATATAGCATTGTTAAGCCTATGATGGAATATTTTGCAAAAATCACCAAAGATATCGAACTTAAAGATAAGAAAATCGCAGAACTAGAAAGTAAAACTCTTAGCGGAGACATTGCTCCACAGCCAAAAAGTGATGAAAAAAGTGAACTTGAACTAAGAGAAGAAAATACAAAATTAAAAGATAGTCTGACTATGAAACAGGCAGAGATCGCAACTTTACAAACTGATCTAACTCATTTCAAAAATAATTTAGATGAAAAAAATAATGAAAATAAAAAATGTGAATTGTTAGTCGCGGATAACAAAAATAAAATACTTCAATTAGAGAAAACCCACGAAGATCACTTAAAGATCAATAAACAACAAATAGGTGAACTGACTAAGAAGTATGAGATATGTAAAACTGATTTGGAAAATTTAGGAATAAAAAATACAATATTAGATTATAAATTAGCATCTTGTGAAAAAAATGCATTAGTTATTGAGAAAACAGCCAAGGAGAGTTCAGTACTTCTCAATGAATACAAACAGCGAATAGCGAATTTGACAGATACCGTATCAAATCAATCAAATACTATTGGTCAAAAACCAAAAAAGTCAGAAAACATAGCTCAATGCGAAAAGTATTTATTTGCCAAGGATTTTGAGCTAAGCAGCCTTCAAAACAAATTAGTCGAATGCAAAAAAAGTCTTGAATATCTTCCGAAAAGTTGTGATCGGTGTAAAGATTATTCGGGAAGAGCAACAGTAGAAGTTAATGGACTGAGTCCGTTTACCGTGTCGTGTGATTCAAATATCGCTGGATCAGGGTGGACCGTAATACAACGACGCATTGATGGAAAGGTCGGTTTCTATAGAAACTGGGACGAATACAAACATGGCTTCGGAGACTTTAATAGGGAATTTTGGATAGGTCTGCAAAAACTACATAAAATGACAAACGAGAAGAGATATGAGCTCTACATACACCTTATTGATCAGGATAACGAGCAGCGGTATGCCAGATATGATAACTTTAAAATTGGGAGCGAGGATACAAATTTCAAATTGATCTCTCTTGGTACACATACTGGGAATACTAGAGATTCTATGAGATACCACGAGGGGGAACCATTTTCAACATATGATAGAGATAATGATTTCTCATCTGATAATTGTGCCACAATTCTGAAAGGTGGCTGGTGGTATTGGAATTGTGCATTTAGGTAAATATAATAAATAATTAATAAATTTAATTAAAATATTTTTTTTTTTTCTCTTTGAAAGCAACCTGAACGGACAAAATTTCTCTTGCAAAATGGAAGAGTCGAAACAATTAGAAAACATTGGATGCATTTACTGGCAGGATTGGCATGGCCGAAGTTATTCCATGAAATTCGTGCAAATGATGATACGCCCTATTTGATCTGAATTAAAAATTCTTCTGTCTTTAAATTTGTATCATGTAGATGAATATGTGTATGTATATTATAGGCATATATCAAATATTATTAGGCGCGCATGTAAATATTTATATATTAATATTGTTCTTTCACAGATTGAATGGCAAACCTTTTGTGGCCAATTTGATAGTATACCGATATATACATATTCTTTATCAGGGCGATGAGCTGAGACGATGTGTCCGGCAGCGCGCATGAACAAGAGGTTGGTCAATGTTGAATGCATACTCCCGTATACCATACGCAGTAGAAGCTTATCATATTTTTTCGATAGCTCATCCGTTTTCTTTTTTTATCAAGAATATTCGAGTTTGTTTGTTTGTTTTTTTTTTTTTTTTTTTTTTTTTTCAGCCCAATTTGAATACGCTTAGACTTCAGGCCTTCATTTTCAGTGCGTACATAGATTTGATAATCAAGATTTTGTAATTTACAGTTTTTCAATTTCTAAAAAGAAAGTATTTTAAGTGGTAGAGACTTGTGTTTTGGAATGTACACATATCAATATATTCTGAATTATCATAATGTTCTTTGCATGGTTCACGGTATCTCCTAGTCGAGAAGTCTCTCTTCATTTTTTCAGGGTATAATGGCTTTGTTGAAATGTATGTAACAGGCAGAAGGAGTCGTGGCAGACCCCACAAAGTATATATATTCTTGATCAGGGCGACCAGCGGAGACGATTTGACCCTATCTGTCTGTCCGTCCGTCTGTCCGTATGTTTGAACGCGTCGATCTCGGAAGCTACAAGAGCTAGATAGTTGTTTTTTTTTAGTATGTCCATTTATATAGCGCGGATATCGAGTTTATCTCCAAAAATCGACTCATCCCTTTATTTTTTTTATCGATTGAAAACCTTTTATAAATTCAGTAGCATAATTATATCTCCCACATCTTATTTATAATGTTTGATTCTTTGAATTCATTAATTTTGTTTCAATTAATGCTCAAGTTCCGTTGGACACAGCCTCGTTTCGGTACTTTATGAGCCTGGCCATCAACACTAAACATTTATAGCATGACATTAATTTTCCTCTGTTTTTTTTCCTGCAATTTTTTGCAGTTTTTGTTGTCTTGTTTTCTTTTTCTTGCTGTGGGGATGCTGCGGCACAGCAAATTTGCGGCTTTGCTTTCTTGTGTCAATTATTTGGTTCTCTTCTTGTTGTTGCTGCTGTTGCTGGTGATTTTAATTGAATCTCATATAGTCGTATACAAAGCAGAGGCCAGAGCGAGTAGGGCGAGCAGACACACATGCTGGCACTCTTGGCCGTATTTGTATTGTGCTACGATAGCTCACACAGCATTAACTTGGCCCGCTTGCATTGTTGGCCTCCACTTGAAGGAGCTCAAGCCGTTTGCTATCAGAGGCACTTTTATCGCCGGCCACATCTGCACCAAATAAAATAATTGAACGTTTTGCGATAAGCATCGCGCAGCACAGCGTCTAAAGATGCTGCCGGCTCCTGCTGCTGCTGCTGCGGCTGCTGTTGCTGCCTGTTGACTGTGGCCTAAACGAGTCGGCTGTTAGCCATGCAGCAGCTCTTCCACTCTTCGAGCTGCTCGTGTACAGCAAATGTCATGTTTACAGACCGCGCTCAGTCGATTTGTGTCAAAGTTGAGTTTAGTATCTATAAAATTATATAATACACTTCCTGATTTCAATTTTCCTTGCAGTTTTTGTTTTGTTGTTATTTTTTGTTTTTGAAAATCTAGTCCACAATGGTACAGGCCCTGGCCTCTCAGCCTCGGCTGAGTCCGCGCATTTGTCTTAACATGCCGCGGCATTGTTTATCCAGCCCTATGGCAGCAACTTAAGGTTTGGGCCTCGTTCAGGCCATTGTGCTGCCGTTTTTACTGCTCAACTTAAAAAGAGTCAATAAAATGCTCAGCGGAAGGACGTGAAAATTGAGAAGGTTGCGGTTAGTTAGGTCCAGCTGATACG
This sequence comes from Drosophila navojoa, assembly GCF_054131105.1. NCBI lineage: Eukaryota > Metazoa > Arthropoda > Insecta > Diptera > Drosophilidae > Drosophila > Drosophila navojoa. Next base: position 21,548,874 of record NC_142893.1, on the reverse strand, counting down.
CTCTCGACATACGAAACAGTACTCGAAAAAAAAAAAACAAAAAAAATATATAAATAATAATAATAATATTATTATTAATACAACAAAATTTTAAAGAAATTAACATTTGATAAACAAAGCGTGAAATTTATATATAAAAAGTCATAAAATAATAAATATGTAATAAATTATTATAATAAATATTATAGTAAACAAATATCATTAAAAATATCAAGAAATAAATAAAACCAAATATTAAAAAAATATTAATAACAAATTAAAAGTGAAAATAATTTTAGAATACGACTTTTAGCATTAAATTAATGTGCTGTCCTCAATTAAAAACCAAAATTTAATATATTCAAAAATCATATATAAATCGCATTTGGAAAATAATATTATTAATAATGAGAAGGGGCGTTAATATAATTATTAATACATATTTTATCTTAAATATTTCCAAATTTAATATTCTTACTTAAATTATGATATAGTTCAAATTACAACATATAACATATTCTATGAGAATAATAAATATACATATATCATTTATATTGAATTTGTAAAATGCTTGAAATGGTTATATAATTGAGAGAGACTGATAATAAGTGGACCAAAGCACAATTTGTCAATTTATACACAATTATCTCTTGTTTTTTTTTTTTTTTTTTTTTTTTTTTTTTTGAATAATTAAATTAAATTTATAATTTAAATATATATCTATTTTTGTTCTGTAAGAATTTAAATATAATAATATTTGTATCTATGGCGAATCTAAGGTCTAGCATAACCAAGTGTTTCTTCGGATTGAGTGTAGGGCATTGTTATGGGATGATCAACTTAAGACGCGCTACTGCACACACACTCTTAAAGTTCAGGGAGTCCAAAAAAGTAGAAGCAGAAGCAGCAGCAAGCGCAGCAGCAGCAGCAGCAGCATCAGCAGCCAATTCAAAGCCGTAAGCGATATGCCGATAATATGATTTTCAGTTAATAAATAACTGCCTAAAGAGGCGATAGCTGGCCGAGCCGGGCGTAGCTGATGGTTTGGCTTACGTGGACGTAGTCAATCCGTTTTGGCTTTGATTAACTGTTGTCAAGAGCTGGGCACAGCCAGAGTAGGGCAGGGCCCGTGGCACGAGCTGCTTCCTCTGTGGCTCTTCTTCAGCTCCTCAGCTGATGGCTTTGTTTGATTGCCGCTGCTGCAAATTACTTATGCATTATTATAACTTTGATTTTGGTTCCAGCATCTCCAAGTCAACACAACAACAAGAACAACAGCTAAAGCAGGGCGCACGTTCATTTATCTTGATGCGTCTTTCGCGCTGCTTTTGGCATCGACTGCGATTTTTCAACTGCGGCGCGTTCTGCTGTCTTCATTGTGGCGTTATCTCACGGCCTGTTCTTTCTTTATTTTACTTAACTTACTTCTTTTTATTTTTATTTTTTTTGGTACTATAGCTCCCCCTATGTTTTTTATTTTTTTCTGGACTGCATACGTCAGACGCTGATAAGCGAACGCTGCGAGTTGCTACCATTTTTGCATCGAACGCTAAAATATTTCTTATGTAAAGGGCCCGACGCTGATTTAGCGTTGGCTGCATTTAAAATTGTACGAAGCAAAGGGAAGGAAGAAGAGTAAATAACATAAAACAACAACAACAACAACAACGATCCCACAGGGTAGATTTGCACAGCTGATAACATTACGTATACGCCAAGCTGTCTTCGTATTTACCTTTGATGCCGCCTTGTGAATTATTTTTTGACAACTCTTTGGTCATCGATTAAGCAGCTTAAGGCTTATCGCCTATCCGGCTGTCTGCCTTCCTGCTTTTTTGGGCTGTCAAGAAAGTAGGGTGATTGACCCAGCCAGGAGGTCTTAAGTAGCTACGTAAATAATCCAATCTCTGGCTGCTAAAAATTATGGAATTTCAATGGACTCTTGCTCGCATACCAGTGAAATGTTTAAACACATATGTGTATGTATATGGGTAGAGATAGACATTGAAGAATGCAAAAATGTAGTATAGAGCTAATATTACACAATGAGCATCCGAAAGGGTAAGACTATACAAGGAGACAATTGAGATCTATTAATTCTTACATATTTTTGTATATTTTAATTAGCCCACAGAGCATGTCAATAGTCAACAATCCACAGAATCATTTAATATAATAATATTAAATAAATGGAATTAAGAAAATAGTATTGCACTTTTTACCAATTTTTAATAATTGTATTTTTTAATGCAAAAGTATATTTTTTTACCTTTTATTTCTATTAAAAAGAAAACTGAATTTTGTAAGCGACAATTTTAAAATTGCTCATTATACATTTTTACCAAAAAAAAAAAACATATTTTATATATATACAAACATTGTTTTAAATATGTTATATTAAATAATAACAATAATATTCCGAACTATAATTTTATTGTTTACTAATTAGCTTTAATTATTGATTGGCATTTAATCATTATCACAATGTTGCTCAGCGTACTACACCTAGTTCATGACAACTTGCAAATAAAAACCAATAGATCTGGGGCTGCCAGCTGTGCCCACTCGCCTGGCATGAGAAAAGCGCAGTGCAATGTAAAATAGAATTTCTATTGATTGCTATCATGATTCGGTGGCAGTCAAGCAGAAGCCAGAGAAGAGCTCTGATTTGCCTGCACAGCAGATTCCGTGGCTCATTCTCGGTTGTCAGGTCGTATTTGGATTTGGTATCTGTTCTAGATCGCTATCAATTAGCAGAAGCTGCTGGCTTATTTTTTCAATTCAAATGCCAACTCTTCTCATCTCACACAGGTATGTGTGTGTGTATGTGTGTGTGTGCTTGCTCCCCCAGCGAGAGTCGTGTAGAAACAAAGCTCAGCTCAACTATTTATTAATGCTAAAGGCTGACTGTCTGGCGGGTCTTTGGCATTCGTCTATCACGGCGATGCTGTTTGCTGGCGATTTGATTTGCTTTTATTTCTATTTCATTTTGTTTTGTCTTTTTTGTGTTTTTCTTTTTCTGTTTTGCTTTTGCATTTAATTGAAATGAATTCATTAAGCCTTTGATTTGCCTTGCAAATGGATGCTAAAGCAAAAAGAGCTCAACCGACTTTACCTTTGACGTCGCTGATGCTGAAGCTGAAGCTGAAACTGAAGCTCAGCTCGACTTGACTCGGCCCCGGCTAATGGAGCGCACATCAAAGCGCGGCCAGCTTTGCTGGGCTCGCGTCTCGGCATGGCAGCTCGTTTAACAATAATTTAACTTGAATTAAATATGTACGAAAATTAACTGCAGCAACAGCAACTGCAACTGCAACTGCAACAACAGCAACAGCAACAGCAACTGTTGCTCCAATTCGGTGCAGTCGACTCTTTGCAACTGTTGCACGTTTTGCATGTCAAGAAAATTGCTTCATTTACGTCCGCGCCGAATGTCAACCACGAACATGATAAACCGAGACCCAATGCGGACATAATGAGTGACTTATAGGACTCGCCAGATGTCAGGGCAATGTACGAGCATTTTCAAGTCACAGATGAACAAAAAAAAAAAAAAAAAAAGAAAAGCAGTAAAAAAAACCGAATTGGAAAACAGAAGCATTTTGCAAAATTTTAATTATTTCCCGAGGCTGAGTTGGAAAATGTTTGCACAAGGCTGATTATTTGTGTACACTGTGCTATCAGATACCCCGTAAAGGATGAATTTGTGTAAACGTAAATATGTGACATGTAGGAAATGATGTGCGCTTAAATTGTAAAATATTATGCTGGAAAAATTTAAGAAAATATATGTAGTCGAAAAAAAAAAATATAAAAGGGAAGAATATTAAATAATTATCTTAAAAAATTAAATATGCATATGTATCAGATTATCTTTTTCTCTAATTTTTAATTAATTTATTCCACAAATATATAATTATATAAACTAAATAAAAAGTATATATATTTTTAGCAGTAATTTTTTAAATATTTATATTTTTGTATTTTCTTATTTCATTTTACATAAATATATTTATTTAGAATACGTTTTTACTATTTTAAACTGTTATAGTTTTTCCTCATATATTTTATTCAATTTTTGTGTTAGCGTAATTAGTATTTTTATACAAATATATATATATGTTATAATATTGTTTTATATATTTAGAAACATATATATTTGATTTTAATATAATTTTAGGATTTGTTTTTTTTTTTTTTTTTTTTAATTCTTAGAACAGATAAAAATATGCCAGATGTACTTGAGTTAATTTAAACTCTTCGCTCGAATTTGAATGTAAACTTGAGCAACTTATCCATATTTCATGTATTTCACTATTCAATTAGAAACCGATTCGAGTCATTTGCTATAAATACAGCTGAATCGTCCGTTAATGCCTAAGCGAACCGCTTGAGCTGCGGAAAATGTTCTAGGCACTTGGCCACAGAAACTTTTCAATTTTCTTGCAACAACAAAGGGGTCAGCCGAGGCAACTGTCGAGTTATGGTTACGTGACTGGGCTGAAATAAAAACTTTGGGACAAGTCCCGTTCGAGCGGCAAATTAAAATTGTTCAAAGTGCCAGACCACCTCTGACCCCAGCCACCAGCCCCACGTAGCCCCCAGCTCAACGTTGCTGGGCTGGGCAAGCAGCGCTATCAGCCTCTTAGAAGCTAATGGCACGTGCTTATCGAGCATATCAGCAGCAGTTCAAGCATTTTGTCACCATTGACTGGGTTTTCATCTCTGATGAGGCGATGCGACGATAAGTGTGCTACGAAAACGGAAGAACGGAGGAACGAACGAAAGGAATAGACAATATGAAAGGAGAAGGCCAAAAATGATGATCATAATTGAATTTAATTGTCGCACAAATCTGCTCGGTGTGAAATTGTTGCGAATGAAAATTTATGAGCTATAGATTTGCGTTCGGTTAACTGTTTGCTTTGTAGTCCGGGCCCCATAGGCCAAATGCTTGGCCAATAAATTCAAATTCTATGGCCGCATAGCAATTATGCAATTGTTTGTGCTGCAAATAAAATGAAGCCAAGTGTATACGTTGCTGGATGCAAATACTTTTGGCTAGCAGGAAGACAGCACAGTGAGTCGCAAAAAAAGAAGAGAACCCAAAAACCAAACCAAACCAAACCGAGCAAAGCCAAGCAGCCAGCGTGTTCTGCCAGTCTAAAAACTCCAAATCGATATGCAAATAAACGAATGAGGCGTACACACAAATCGCAGAACGAGCTGTGCTCAACTGAACTCCAGTTGCTGCTCAGCTGCCACGCCCCCCTTTCTGTACGAAACGAAACAGAATAAAAAACAGAAAACAAAAAACCTTCGGCCGGCGGAGAGCGGCAGCCAAAGCCGTTTTGACCAAATTCGTCGCTGGTTCTGTGTACCTGAAGACGGCAACTGTTTCTGGCTACTACAACGAGGCCCGACTCGGAGCTGGGAGTCTGAGCCGTAGCATTCACTGTGGTGGTCCACTCCTGGCCATGGCTTTTTACTATTGCTACCAATTGTGCATGCAATTTATTTTTAAAGAAATAATTGCTCTGCCGTTGCTCTACCAGCGATTATGCAAATATTAGTATTTGCCGTAGCTGCTGCTGCTGCTGTTGCTGCTGTTGTCGTACCCCATTGGTAACCAAATAACTTCGGCATAATAATAATAATCGCACGTAAAGGCAAGTGAGAGAGTTCGTCCAGCACGATTGCATATCACACAATTTGAATATGCCACACACAATGCGAATCCCTTACACAAATTTCACATAAATCAATTGAGAACTCGGTGTACATATTATAGCAATTACATATTTTCTTTTCTTTCTCAATAGTTCTAATTGCTGCTTGCATTTTAAGCGGATGCCTGAAAGTATGTTTCACAAAATACCAATCGAACAACTTGAAGTTACACGAGACAGCGCATGGGTGACATAAATTATGCTTAAATTTCTATAATAGCAGTTTGAGTGCTTAATCACGCACACAGTTCAACAAGCATTATTCGTAATGGCGTCAATTAGACACAGATGTGAGTTGCTTAACTTATTAGCTCTCAATTTGAATTAAACTCAATTAGCTATAAACGAATTTGCGTTTGTGGAAATCTTGTTGCAGAAACCCTTCATAGGTTTATAGCTCTTAAAGTTTTCTGTATTGGAAGTTTATAGCCTGTATTAGATATTGTATTTATTGTTGTGTTTTCTTTCAGTTAGCATACAATTATTTTAGTTGATTCCTCGACTCTCCATACTATTCCTCAATATTTGATTTATCCCAAAGTAAAGTTTGTATGTATGTATGTAAACATCATTTTAGCATTTACAGATATTCAATTCTTTTATTCTTAAAACCTTAAAAGACAAAAGACAACTAATGTTTATTAAAATTTAAGAGTCAAATGTATACTAACCTGAGTTTTTTGATATACATATACATATGTATATATGTACATGTATCCATTCTCGTTAGACACCAAAAGGGGTTGTCCTGTGCACAATAAGGTTTTCTCTTATCAAGTTCGTGCAAGGTCGAATTGCTATGCAATTCGTATAATAAACTCTGAAATACATAGATATGGGATGCTTAATAAAATCTATATAATTTGACACGTTTAGAAAATCAACAGAGTATACACATAATGCTACTAAGTTACTCTCATAATTTTAGTGCGTGATAAAGTGGATAATCAAGTATATGCCAAAGCTTTGGAGCTCCAAACAGTAGATCAAATGTAACAAGTAAGAAAGCTCTAGTCGAGATTGCTCGACTACGAGATCCCCTGAACCCTACAAGGAACTGATATTTCAATAATAATTAGCACACACACACGCACACACACGCATACAAACAAACACACGCACACGCATACACATACAAACAAACACACGCATACACACACACATACAGGCGATTGCGCTTGGGTTGCGCTGAAGTGTGGCAATATAATGATAACTTATTTGATGAATAATTTAATTTCTAGACGTACGATCGTAATGAAACTTTCAGAACATAATTATAATGTTTAAATGTATGTGTATACCGAAGGACAAGTCTCTAGTATTTGATATACGACTTTTACAAAGATGAGGGTGAGGGGGTGGATTTAGGGGTGGGGGGTAAATTTTAACAAAAACCGAAATTGTATAAAATTCATGTTAATATACATTTTAAATTTGGAGACACTAGCTTGAAAGATGTAGGAGATATAATTTTTTAACTGATCTTCGATAAGGTTTTTTATCGATAAAAAAGTATCGGAATGAGTTATCGTTTTTTAGTGATAAACTCGATATGCGCGTGATTTATACGGACATTTTAAAAAAAAGTTGAAGTCTCTAGCTCTTATATCTTCTGAAATCGACGCGTTCATACATACGGACGGACGGACGGACAGACAGACGGACAGGGCTAAATCAACTCAGCTCGTCGCCCTGATCAAGAATATATATACTTTGTGGGGTCTGCCACGCCTCCTTCTGCCTGTTACATACTTTTAACAAAACCATTATACCCTGATTTCCCATTTTCAATGGGTTCAGGGTATAAAAATATCTATGATATCTATAACGGAAATTAAAAAAAAAAAAAAAAAAACTAAATTCCAGAGCTTTCCATTTAACTATGCTATAGTCTTTTTTTGTTTAATTCTCAACTGTTTACCTCTTTGACGTAGCTTTTAATTTTCTGCAAATACTGGCATGTTTGCCCTTTCTATGCAGGGGCTACAAATAAAAAACACACACTCTCAACTTAACTGCCCAAACTTCAAGAACAAAGTTTAGCGCGAAAACTTTCTGAGGGCCGATAATAAAACATGCCACAGTTGCGGTTATTTTTGGCCTTTTTTTGCGTTTCCCTGTACCTTCTTTTCGGTTAATGAAAGTGGCAGTAAATGAAATTGGCATCACGTTATTATTCTTTTGCCTCTTTGTTGCTGTTGCTGTTGCTGTTGCTGCTGGCCAGACATGTGGGCCTCGCAAAAGTTTATCTTATAAAACAACAACAAGCACTTAAGTGTTATATGCCACCGTATTACAACGGACGGAGGGCCCAAAGTCGCGCTCAGAACGACCCAAAATGCAGCGTAGCATAAATGAAAGAAAGCTGATAAGAAAAGCAACAGCAGCATGCCTACAGTAAAAACAGAAAAAAATCGAATATAAATAAAAAGAAACCCTGCTAAAAAGGCGGCACAAAATTGCTGCCCGCATAAAGGTAGACGAACAGCCAGGGAGATGTGAGAGGGATCGCGCTGAATGTAATAATAAAATAAAACAGAAATTGAATGTTGCGATTCGTTTCCGTGGCGTATCCAGGTGACAAGCAATTCCCCACAGGTGAAACAGTTAAGGTGTATATATACATACACACATATTAGCAATTGCCCTTAGCGCTATAAAACAAGCTAAACATTTTGACATGGGTTGCAGCGCTCACCAAAGCTGTGGGTAGGTGAAAATGAGGTGTAGCCGTAAAGTCCTAGCGGCTGACCCTTTCTGCGCCTGGGTGTTGCACCCATGTCACTGCACTGACAACTGGCGTTAACCAACCTGGAAAGAAAGTCAGAAATCATAACGTATCGTCTCATATCATATCATGTCATATCGCAGCGCTCATACATACGTTTTTAATGAGTTGCCGTTCGTTTTACTTTATATACATACATATGTAAATATATATTTTTTGTACTTTTGCCTTTTTACTTCTGTTGCCTGGCATGCAACGAATATTGCATTTCCGCTCATCATTTCTGGGACTTTCTTATCTGCCACAGTTTGGTTACTTATCAAAGAGAGCTTCTTGGCGTCTGTCTGTCAGAGTCTTTATGATATGTTTGCCCTTAAGTTGAAAGTGCCAAAAAAACACATGAAGAGATATGAATTGCCGTCTCCGGATTTCGCGTTTGCCAATTAGCAGCAGCTGCGGCCATTGGCATGCAAATATTTACGCAGCAGAACTTCCAAGTGGATGCCCAACTTCGCCAAGAGCATTAATTGATGTGCTTCCAGCGAGTGTTCCTATTAGTAGATACCCTCTTCTTGCATTATTAACAAATTCTGGAAGAGAATGGTGCAAATGTATATAAACTTGATTTTAAAGAAATTTATCGTTTCCTCTCAATGATCATACTCTACAATCTATCTGTTTATAAATAGGAAATTCGTTAAATTACACAGTTAATCAGAATTGAAAATATATACATATATACTTTACCTTTTCATTTAATTTACCTAAGGCAAAAAATGAATATACATATGTGCGTAATTAAAACACTTTAACTATGTATTAAAATATTTACTTACAAAACTGTGACATATTCCTCTGCTGTAAGAACTGCAATATACCCTGTTAATTCTATACGTTTTCTTGAATACCTGGTATACTGGTACATACATGCTCACACACACACACACACACACACACACACACACACAATATCAGCTTGCGTGTGTGTTTGTCTGTGTGTGACATGAGACATTATAATGCCACATTATGTTGCTAGTGCGTGAAAGAACCGTACATCAGAGCACAACATCCATAAATCAAAATCCACAAACACATGCGACGTTGTTGTCTATGCGCTGCTCTTGGCTCTTAGCTGCGCTGACTGCGCAGCATGCGTTGACTTCGCTGTCTGCGTGTGTGCAGCTTGTTTGTATCTGCTGCGAGTATTCGCAAAAATTATTACACTTGACATGATTGAATATACCGCTGAGTATGCGAGAACATACATAACTGCAGCCATATGGATACACACACACACTTACAATGCAGAGGTACCAGTTGCTGGACATTGGCCCACTCGCAGCGCCCGTGCCCTCCAAGTGTCCACGGCTCTTGCTTGTTCTGCTGCTGCTCCGACGTCTGTGGCTGCGACTGCGGCTGAACATAGTTTTTGCGCTGTCCCAGTGGGCAATTCCCGTATCGCTGCATGTGTAGTGTGTACCAAGTTGACATGGCGCATAAATGTAAGTGGCCACAATGTTGCACACAGTACTGTACGCCGTACTAAATTTTCAATTAAAATGGTTTACAAAAAATTCACTTACTTAACAGCGAATGGCAGTTGTTCAAATTGGCAATGTTTGCAAAAAGTATCGATAGCGATATATGCTCAAAGCATATGTTTTGCTCTGTTAAGCGGCTCAAATGAAAACAAATTGACATATATATATATTTTTTAAAATAATTTCAGCTTAAATAAATTTTAGATTGAACAAAAAACAAAGAACTTTTTATAAAGATGGACCAACATCAACAATTGCAGCCCTGGCTACACTATCCATATCGATATCGATATTTTAAGCGATATTATTTAAACACTAGTAACAACTGTTTCAAATTGTGGGATATTTTTGTCATAATGGCCTTTTAAACTTTTCAATCATTACACACAATAGAACACAACACAACACACACCAGCACACACTCTCCGTTTAAATTCCACCCCACCTGTCCGGATTGTGCAAAATTTTAGTGAGTCGAATGCAAGTTTGTTGAAATTGGCATCGTAAATTTCAGCTGTTGCCATGTGTTTGGAGACCACATTGACCAAAAACAAGACATTGGCTCTGATCAATCAAGGGTACAAGGTCCTCGCCGAGTATGAAATGATAGAGAAGAAGCAACTGAGGGGCATCTATGCGTTACCCAGCTACTCCAGTCTCTTGCTTTGGTTCGGTGTGATATTCATACATAGTGGGATGTATTCGGAGAGCGCATTCCGCTTCTCTATTCTGTTGCCCGATAATTTTCCCGACGAGAACTGTCCGCCCACTGTCATCTTTCAGAAGGACATCTTCCATCCGCACATTTGCCCCATATCGCACAGCCTAGATCTGAGCCCCGTTTTTAAGGAATGGAACAAGGATCATCATCATATTTGGCACGTACTCAAGTATATTCAAGCTGTATTCGCCGATCCCGAGGGCAGCGTCTGCAACTCCCACGACGGCGAACCGATTGCATTGACGGATGTCAATAATATGGAAGCATTGCGGCTCTTGGCCAACAATCGTGTGGACTTTGCTCTGCGCGCCAAGGCTAGCATTGTTTGGAGCTGGAAGCATATGTTCGATAAACCGCCAATCAATGACCCACATTATATTATTTTTGAACGCTATCGTCCCGAAAAGCATCAGGCCATGATGAAACGCATCAAAAGCAGTAGCTGGTACTCTCTTCCGACGTCGGCGTCGCCGCCCTCGACATGCGTGGCCCGCATCGAATCTGCTCGGCAATTGCTCGCGGAGGAAGAAGCTCAATCTAGAGGATTTAATAGCCTGGAATTAGTGGAGTGAGCACGTGACTAGCGCATTTTTATTTGCACAAAAGTGTACTGGTCAATGTGCGTGCACCCTAGTTGTCGTTGAACATCATACACATACATATATGTACATACATAGATGTGCAACACTAATGTTAAGTATATTACAAATGATGTTCTGATTGTGTGTGGACAATAATCAAATTTAAAAGTAAAACTGTCATATTTCCCTACCAAATTAACATATTGGGATATTGGTTAACATCACTTACATATAACAGCATGTTAACTTTAGCAGCAGCCAACAGTATCGATATCGATACTCTGCGAACTTTTTTATTTATAGCACTAACCAAAGTGTTTATAGTCCAAGCTATGTATGTATGTTATTTTACATGCTTCAGTAATTATTTTAATTCTGTGGAATGTTACGTAGTCGACGCTTGGCATTTCTCCAATTCCATAAACATACATACACACATACTTATGTAGTTAATTATATCGGTAGCAGTTAATTACAATAGCAGTGCAAAAAGCATCTCTGTAACAATCAACTCGTCGTATTTCAATTTCGCGTGCTAGAAAATTTTAGCAAATTTTTGTTATACATAAGTGCTAATTAGTGGAAAATATGAAGTGTGCAATTAGCTAATCAAATGCCACTTAGTACGTGCGCGTATAATGAGTTTCAATGTGAACACTGTGTATATCATACATATGTACATACATATGTATGTGTATATGTATCTGCCGTGTTTTTAAAATTTGAAGCCAGCAATTCCTATTGGGACAGCATATCTACAATGCATGGGTGTGCGTTTGTAACGCCTCCTTCTCTAATTTAAAGCATTAAAATACATTTATAATTACATGTACACATACTTTAAAATAATATATATTTTTCTAGTGCTCTACATCGATCAATTAGTGTTTTACATTAATTACATCACATTCAACGCTCTATGTTTTCATGCTCACGGCTATTCTTTACATATGTATTTAAATGCATACATGTATGTACATACATATGTATGTGGATGACAATTGTATGGGTGCGTTGCTAATTAAATGCGGTATATTCTGGAATAGTACTACATGTGTGCATGTATGTGTAATCGCAATAATAGAGCCAGAACAGTTCGCAAAGTCACCAGAGTGGGAACAGTTTTCGATTCAGAATAATCTGTTCCCACTCTAAACTGATTATGTTAAGTGCTTTTATAGAGGGAACAGATTATCGTAGATACATGTGTATGTAATGTTTGTATGTTAACTGTTACCAATTGTGATTAAATGGCGAATATTGCCTTAAAAATCTCAATAATGTTCAATGTCCCTTAGAAACTGTTACAGTTTGTTTTTAATTTAATTTTTTTATTGCTCTGACGTTTAGAGTGCTGCGCTATATTAATGATTTCAATATTAACATCTATAACATGGAATTATCTTCAATAATTATAATTAAGCATCCTATTACCTGTCGCCAAAGACGTCACACAGTTACCGTTACAGATTGTGGCAACTTGTGCAATGTGCTGCAACTGCAACTGCAACTGCAACTGGTATGGCGAAATATTAAAAGCTCGCACGCCTCTGCTCTGCTGGTGGCCGTCGACAGCTGGTGCAAAATATACAAAAGTGACAATTTGATTTATCACTGCACTTTGTCCTGCAGCAGAGTCGGACAGTGAGAGAGAGAGAGAGAGAGAGAGAGAAATAGACCAAGAGAGGTACATAGTGTGTGTGTGCGTGTGATAGAGAGCGAGAGAGAGAGAGAGAGTGCCTCTCTTTTATGGGCCTGGTCGTTAGGCAGTTGGTTGCGTATCCAAAAATCGTTCATGAAATTATGGATGCGAATGCAATGTGCCATATTTTAGGCCATTTATGGTTGCCAAGTTGGCGCACATTTAGAGTACAGTGAAGTTTGAACTAATGGAAAGCTTTATTAAACAACAATTATTATTTAATTAGTACAACTTTTCTTAATATAGCAATATATACCGAGAGAGATAAAGAGAGAGATAGAGAGAGAGAGACTTTATATATATTTATATATATATATATGGTCAACTTGCATGGCAAAGAGTCCACCAAACGCAATCATTCTATGGCTTGACGTCTACTTGGTATTATTGAGCACAGAGCTTCCTTGCCAGCGAGCTTTTACTGTAATTGCCTGTCTGGCGGATACAAATACGAGCAGCTTCCTTCCCACAGAGACATGAAAGATGCTAAGTAGACAATATGGCAAATGCACGCCAAACAATTTTGGTGGTCTACATTTCAATGGCCTCGACTTCATTCCATTTGACTATATATCCATTTGGTCTATCTATTCGACTCTGCTGCTATCTTTGAAGCTGCTAGCCAATTGGCTGTGGCTGCTTCCTGTTTGCCAACATCTAAGCAGAACAACATAATGCGCTTTAAAAATGGGAGTGAAGAGTGATTATATGTATTATTTAATATGTTAGTGTCTATAGAATGTTGGGTAAAGAGTTTACCCTAGAGTGGTCAGAGGACGATCCGGCTCTTTGTTTTATGATTATAAATATATAGTCGTTCATATAGTAAGTATCATTTGTTATCGCAACCCTTATGAAAACTATATCATGAATAAGCTCAAAATAAAAATTATTTTCTTTAAAAATAATAAAATATAATTTTAGTAAAAAATTATATAATCCAATATATTTTTATAATTTGTTTTCGATAATGGAAATGAGTTAAAAATAAAGGTAGAATATATTAACAATATAGAATGTAGATTTGTTTTTTGATTCAATATATTTTATCAAAACATTTTTTAAAGAATCGCCTATTTATGTATATATGTATTTAGAGCTAGGGTATTTTTTAGTCGAGCACTTTTCATTTATAATTTAAACTGATTTCTGAAATTCTACTTTGTTATCTACTAGATGATCTTGTTCATATCCGTTCCTCATGCCAACAAAAGATTCGCTGGCTTTGTTTCAACTTCATTTAAGGGGCGTTATTTCGAAAATGAAGATACATACATACATACATACGTATATATCGTATATGGGCAAGCGTCAACAGCAGAGAACAGCCAGGAACAACATTAACAATTAAGTTGTAATAAATTATATCGCTGCGTGGGCTGAATTAAGACTCGAGCGAAGAGTTGCGTATTTTCTTTCAGTTTTGGTTTTCAGCTTCAATTAAAATGCCATAAAAATTGTTTCAAGCTGCGCGGGGCGAGCAACGCGTGACAAAGTATAAAGGCCATTGTTATTTCTTTTTATTGATATCTTTTTATTTTGGGGCTTTCGACTCAAATTCATTCCCTGGTGAAATCGGTATATATTGATTGTAGTATATGCATGGGTAATGCCCCCGCTGTTGCAGTTATCAACGGAAATCAAAACAATTGCCACCATCGAAGAAGTCGCAATCGGCGTTACGTTTAGCTTCATTTCGCTTCGTTTCGTTTCGTTTCGTTTGGCTGACAAGTAAGTAAGCCAAAATGCATTCAAGTGCAATTGCAAACGGCTTGAGCGCAACAGGTAAAGTTGAGCCGGCTGCCTCTCGTTGAACTGGCCCGTGGGCAGAGTATCAAAGCTTCAGAGGTTCGATTTCCTTGGAAAACCGCTAGAGACTTTGGCATGGGCCTGTGACTGCCGATCGCCGACTGCCGACTGCCGAGTGGCGACTGCTTAGCATTGGGCTGGCCAAGACTTGTGTTGTCGTCGCAGATTGGTATTTATATGCAAGTTCACGGCATGGCCGAAGCGCGCACACACATCATCATCGATTATAATCGAAATGGGATTGTAAATCAAATCGCATTCAATGGCACTGACTTTAAAATGGGCTTCATTATCGCCGCAGTTGCAGTCGCTGTCGCACAGCCTCGCCTTCTCTCTCTCTCTCGCCTTTTCCATTGTCGGTGGCAACTGTGCAACTGCCGCGTCGTCGATGTGACATTCAATGCCATAATTTATGAGTTTATCTTTTTCGCGCCGCCAAATCGTACGCTAAATGCTGTCTGGACCAGAATCGAACAGCACAAAGTAGAAGAGAACCCGATCCAGACCAGAGGCCAGAGACCATACGATACCAGACGAGACCAGACCAGGCCATACCATATGCCCCATTCGTCGTCGTCTGCTGGTTCCTCTTGGCTCTCGCGTATGCAAACAAACGGCAAACAAAACCAAAACGTGCGCATATTTTATGGCGCTGCGAATCCCATTTGTATTGGTATTGGCATTGCCATTGCTATTGCTATTGCTATTGGTAATGGTAATGGTAATGGTATTCCTATTGCTATTGCTATTGCAATTGCTAGCGCTGCTGCTGCTGCTGCTGCTGTTGTTGCTGCTGTTGTTGCTGCTCTTTCAGTATTTCTGTTAGCTTTTCGATTTCTCGCTATATTCGATTTGTGACTTTGCTCAAATGCCGACGTCGTTTAATGTCGGGCAATTAAAATTGGAGTTCTCTCTCGCTTTCTGAATATGTGCTGCCTTTATTTTTATGAATTATGGCCTTTGGATTCGTTCAGCGTCTGTGGGGGTGTTGCTTAAAGTGAATCAGCTGCAGTTCAGTTGTTGTCATTGCAATGGCCAGAGATACGTGTGAAATACAAATGTGTGCTGGTACCTACACACATATATGTATGTGTGAACATGTATATGTATCTGAAGACTATTGTTATGCAAATGCATAACTGGGAAAATGATTCATTATAAGTTTTTATTTACAATAGATTTCAAGGTGTGCGATATGAGATTCGATATAGGTATCTACATTCTAATATTTTATTGTTATTTTAATAACCAAAAACCGGATTGTTCTAGAGATTTGCAAATTTTAATATATTTTTCTGTATGCAGTTAATGATAAAATGTGCTGTTGATAGAAATAGGAACAGCAAGAAGTCTTTAAATATTTGTAATATTTTTTTGCATTAGTTAATAATAATAATCAACAAATAATATAATCATATAATTTTTACGTAAAATTGAATGCATTACAATCAAAAATGTATGCGTCTTAAAGATTAATTATTAATTAGTAATTATAAATTGATTATTGAAAGAAATGTTTAATATTTAATAGGCAATCATAAAATGAATCTAAAAATATTATAAATATATATAAAAACTACATTATTAATAACTCAAATTAAGCATTCACACTGAATTATATTCTGAATTATTTAATATTTATATAAAATTATTTCGTTCACATATTTAAATTAAATATAATGAAATTGTTCTTGAAAAATCTAAAACATACCACCTTCTATGAAAGAAATTAAATAAAAATAAAATGAAATGTAAATATAGAAATAATGCCATTAGAAAATAAAATCTGTGTATACTAATTTAAAAATAATTTATAATTACGATAAACACCATCCAGTCGAAGGCCCCTGCTGCCAGTGCTTAGCCTTAAGTTGGAGTCAATTATCTATTAATTGTAGCTTCATAATAATAATAATAATAATAATAATAATAATAATAATAATGAAATTATATTATAATAATCATACTAATAATCATCGACCTAATTCAATATAAATGTTTATTTATAAGTAATATTTCATATACAATCTTTAAAAACTCAGTCATACATTTTAAAAATTAATTATTAATTTATTTTTGTAAAATTACTATTTCATTGATAACTCAAATTAAACCAACAAAGCAATTATAATTTATAAATATTTGCAGAAATTTTCTTTGAGAACAAAAATTCATTTCTATATTTAATTATCAATAATTATTAAATTAATTTATTACTGTTTGGCTGTTTTAATGATTGCTCGATTTTATTTATTAACTGACATTATAATAATATTCATGTTATATTAACTATCTGCTGCAATTTCCAACTCACATAAATCGCATGCTTCAATTCAATGCGACGCTGAAACTGAATTCAATTAGCCAACATATCCAACAATGTGCTCATGCCCATGTCGCATTCCGCTGTTTGCTGCACTGATTTCAGTTCAGTGAGGACACTTTGTGGCCAACAGCCTTTTGCCACATTCCACACGTTGGCTGGCTGACTGGCTGGCTGGCTACAAAAGTGCCGACCCGCTTCTTTTCAATTTCAACGCACTTGGCCATGTAATCACGGCCGCCTAATTCTAAGCCGTTTTTCATGGCCGAAATGCGAACCGGTTGGCCAACTTTAACTAATACATCATTATGTTGGCATGTTGCTGGCTCTAGATGTTGTTGTTGTTGTTGTTACTGTTGTTGTTAGTGTTGCTGCTGCTGCAGTTGTTGCTCGTAATAATCAATTACGCGTCAGGCACGATCTTGACGCGATCCTCGCATGCCTCGCTCACATCATGCGCAACGATCTTGGAGCTGCAGCTATTTTCCTTTCGGTCCGAGAACTCATGCGCCAATAATAAATTACGAAACAAAACTCAAAGAACAGGTTCAATTACATTCAACAAGAGCTTCAAACAGCTGATTTGTAGTTAGCTAGCAGCGAGGCGCAGCAGCAGCAGCAGCGGCAGCGGCAGTGGCAGCAGATTGGGGCAGGGGCCATTGAAATGGAGCCCAATGGCAAATTAAATAGATTTACGCTGGTAAAGTGTTGCTGATTGGGATAATCAACGCGTTTCGCCGAGTTGCTCTGTTGTGCTCTGTTGTTGCCTGTCAAGGCATTATTACTGCCATTGCCTTGTTGTTGTTGTAATTGTAGTTGTTGTTGTGCTGTTGTTCAACAACTAGCTCACGTTGCGGCTGGTCCAGGCTGTCGAGTTGCGGCCGTCGTTAATCCCAAATTCACATTGAAATTTGCATGGTCGTTCACGTGCAGCAGCAGCAGCAGCAGCAACAACAACAACTGCTTGACACACTTACTTGTTGGTGTTGGTGTTGGCGTATTTCCGGTGTTGCTGCGCTATGCGTCCGGTTTTAATAAAATTGCTGCCGCCGCTGCTCAAGTGCTGACGCAGTCTCCTGCTTGGCTGCAGCGAGAGCAACATGTTGCTGCTTACGTTAAACTTCCTACGCTGCTGTTGCGACGGCTGCTGCCTCTGCCTCTGCTGCGTCTGCCTCTGCTGCTGCTGTAGTAGCCGGTCGCCATGTTAGCATATTGATATCACCCGCAGCGTAAATCTTGTGGATTAATCCAATTTAACACTTTATGCTGCACTGCGCTTTGGCCATGTTGCTGGCAGGCGGGCGGGCGGATGAACAGGCAACAGTACCAGCACCACCACCACCAGCAGCAGCAGCAGCAGCAGCAGCCACAAGCCGAGCGCTTTGCTAGCCTGCAATATGAACAAACTTAATGCTTGGCCAGCGCTGCAATACACTGCCAAAAATTAGGCGAACAAAAATTGATTTACATTATATATGTATAACATATATATGTATAACAGTCGAAAAGTTTTAAACATATTTGAAATTAAAATTGTTTTCTTATTTTTTATAGCGAATTGAATTCATTTTACGTTAAAATTTAATTTGTGTTTCAGTTTTAGTTATATATATATATATTTTTTTTTTGTATCAGCTTAATTAGTTAATAGTTTGCTTTGTTTTTATATTTCATTTGGTATTATATTAAAGCCGTTTCTTTAATTATTTTCAATTTAAGATATTAAAAAATATTTAATTTAGCAAATATATGTAGAAAGTTTTATTTTTTTATATTTATTACTTTTTTCCTTCGAACTATAAAGTTTTATTTAATTTATTTACATACATTATAAAAGACTTTGTTTATAAAAAATGAATTTTTTTCCTTTTGAGCTATTTCGTTAATATAGTAAGTTTTATTCACAAACACAACACTTTGTATACAGAGATTAAAAGTAAAGTGTCCAATATAAAGAAACAACACGTTATTCATTTTATTTTTTTAAATTCACTCATGTTTTTTTTTTTTTTTTTAATATATCTTCTCTGTATTCCTGCTCTATTCATGTTTCATTTAGCATCGCTTATTGATTCAATCTCTTAACGTCGTTTTCCTTAAACTTTATGCCATGCAGCCAAGCTTAGTCTATTGATTCTTTCCATTTTCTCGCTTGCTTTCTATTGCCAAGCGTAATATCAATCTTTTGCTTCCTTGCTCAATTATTCTCTTCCTGCCAAGCTGCCCCAGTGTGCTGCAGCTGCCGGCGACTTGCTATGCGCTCAATATCGTAGAGCGTATTGCGTATACGACAGATATTCCCCGAACGCTCATCAGATTTTCATTTCTCTATTTTCCGTTCGGTGTCAGCTTTGCTGTCTCTGATTCCCACTTGGCCCTTGGCACAATTTTCGCACAGTGTACGACCTTTTCAGTCACACAGTCACTTTGCGACTCCGTTAGTTGGGGCTACCTTTGGCCGACACAAATCCCGGGCTAGTGCCCCTCCCACTCCCCACGCCCGCGGCACGCCTCTTGGGTGTGAGCGTGCTCTCCCTCTCCCTCTCTCGCCCTCTCTCTCTCTCTCATTCTCTCACGCTCTTTTTAAGCTAGCCCACATAGCCAGCCAAGTTTCCAGCTCGTAACGTTTTTTCGTTTGTTTGGAGTGCGCACAAAATTTAATACGCTTGTGGTCACATGTGTTGCGCGCTTTTTACATATTTTTAAAAAATAGCAAAGACAGCAAGCAGACAGTTTTTTCTGTTTCCCTTCCTTTTTCTACCTCCCCCTCATCTGTATATGTCTCTTTCACTCTTTGTTGCGCTTTTCTCTTGTGTTGCCTGGGTTCCGGCCAAAAGCGCGCGAATTTAATTAAAATATGCAAATCGCTCTGTGGCATTTTGATCAAGTGTTGAGTTCCCTTTGCAGTCACTTGCAAGTTCACGTGGTCTTTCGCTCTTTTACTCTAGGTTAAACCACACACAGAGCACGCTCCACTTGCTTATAACTGGCATTAAGTTGCCCCTCTCGCTTTTTAAAATATAACCATTCGAATACCCTGTAAGGCTGGTGTAATATTATGGATAAAGTTAGCGAAAGCGTTGGTAAATGTATTAATAATATAATTTAAATTCCTAACTAAATATATACAATTTTTAAATTTTTACTTCTGAGCCACAAATATAATTTAGGTAATCATAGCAAGTTTACAGCAATATAGAGTATTTTGTTGTCGTCTCTGAAACTTTTTTACTTTGTATATCATTATTTTTTTGTTACTTTTTTGGTTTTGTCTTTTTGGCAACTTTTAGCGATAAAGGCGAGCGATAAAAATGTAGCCAGTCGCGCTTTTATTTTTATTTTATTTTTGCTTTTCCTACTACTTGGAGTTGAGCTGCGCTGAAGGGTTTGCACCTTCCCGTTCCCTTCTGCCTTTGGTCCGCAGCAAAAACTCATTTATTTACTTCAGAAGGTGTGATTTTTATTTGGAGCTGCAAATTAAATTTATTGCACATTTTATTTCCTTTGATGTTCGTTTGTTAACAAAATTGTTGTCTGGGGGGATTAACGTAACGGGCTGCGGATTAGCCAGGGCATTAACCAACAGCCAACATCGTGATACGGCGTAACTCCTGCACTCCATCACTGTTTGCTCACTAGACTTTGCTCTTCTTAACGCCCTGCGCTGGCGCTCTTTCGATGTTTCATTTGCATTTTTATGGCAAATGTCTGGGGCGAATGCAACAAAGTCTCACAAATGCGATTAAGTCATTCGCTCGTCTTCCCTTTGGCTATTAGTGCTTCAGCTTTTCGTTTTCTATTCGTTTTTTTTTATTTTTTATTTTTTGTTCTGTGGGTGCTCATTGTCATTTCTGTTGCAATGTACACTTTTAATTTGGTCTAATTAAGCTGAGAATGTGGAAAAAAAAAACAAATATAGCTAAAAACAAATTATGCGCATTTGTATCAAGCAGGCAACTGAGATAACCAAATTCAACAGACGATATTTCGCTATCAAGGAATATTTCTATTAAATATCGAATAAAATGGCCTTAAGCTTTTTAAAAAAAAAAAAAAACATAGTTTATGTAAGGAAAGAATTCAGAAGTAACTGAAATTTATTTCTGGTTGGGCACAAGAAAAAATATTTACAAAAAATTTTATCTGAGTTTTGATTATTGTATTTAATTAAAGAATATTGAGTTTATTTTCTGTTTGCTTTCGACAAAGCCATAAATATTAATAATAAAATATAGCCTCCATTTATGTACATCTTGACCTAATTGTGAGATAAAATAAAATATATAAAAGTGAAAAATGATATATATTTCGAATATAGTTATACGAAATTGTATTAATGTTATAAATATACTTGCATTTATATAAATATATATATGGCGGAATTCGGATATGCTGGATGAGTCATTAATGAGAGCGAAAATATATATTTTTTTCCAATGATTATAAATGAAATACAATAAATACAAACAGATTTATGTAGTTTGAGGTGTAGACAACTACAGCAGTATTAATTATACAGTATTTCCCATGTGCACATTAAGAGAAATTATTATATATATCTACGAAACTTAATAAATAATAATCTCAAAATTTAACAGCTTTCAGATGAATAATTAAACGTGCAGTAAAATGACAAATGGTTCCTCAACATTTGTAAAAACTAATAAATATTTTTATATATTTTTAAACTCTAATACCGTCATTAATAATGTTTCTACTGTGTGACATCGCCTCTATTCATTTAAGTTTTTCCTGATTCTGTTCTATTTGGCAATTTTGTATACAACTGAAAGCAATACCCTATAATTTGGTCTGTTTTATAGCCAAGCACAGCACATTGCTAAAAAGATCTCGTTGAATGGTGTTGGATAGCAGCCCGGCTTAGCTTTGGCCTCTTTTCTTTTAGCCAACATGCTGTGCACAAAGCTCTCACAGCTGAGCCATTGCAATCCACTTCATCATACTCAAAGCCGACAACACCTGTGCAGCTGTGTGTGTGTGTGTGTGTGTGTGTGTGTGTGTGTGCGTGTGGCAATGACTTGGCCAACAGCTTGCTCTAGTGTGTGACAATGTGAGCCAAGTTTCAAGATATGTTGGCTGGCAACCAGCAGCATCAGCATCAGCAACAGCATCAGCAACAGCAGCTGTTGCCTGCCTAAAAAGAAAATTCCAAAATGGCAGCGAATTTTCTTTTACAGCGTTGTTTAAATTTTCATTTTCCTTTGTTCCATTTTGTTACGTTTTTTCTTCTCTTTTTGTTTTGTATTTTTTGGTTCATTTTATTTGTGCTTGGTAAATGCTACCAGGATATTTTGCATTGGTAATTTGGCGTCATTCTCAGATAGTTGGCACTACGTGTGCGACTCCTGCTACCTGCTGCTGCTGGAGACGAAGACGGCGACGGAGTCGGAGTTGGAGGTGTTTAAAACCCAAAAATAAAATAAAAATTGTATGCTTAGTTGACCCAGTTTGTGTGTAGTAGCTGTGTGTGCTGAGTCGATATTGAGCAACAAAGCTGCGCTACAAACAACACAAGCACACACACACACCTATACATACACTTGCCGTACAAACAGAAATATCCTTGCAAACTTAAGCCAGAGCCTGTCCGCAACACGTTTACACAGTAGAGCAGAGAACATACAGGACGAGACGATGCCGACAGCCAGTGTGCCCGCATCAGACAAAGATTCAAGTCGACTCGACTTGGTTCTTTTTCTTTCTAGCCAGAGCCTTTTGGCTACGGTCAGCTGGCGATGGCTGATTGCAGTCTTAGCACCACCAAGTATCGCCCATATTGAGAGGTTTCTATCTCCGCCCGCCCAGAATTGAATGTGCGTTGCATTTAATCAATTTTTGGCATAGTCAAATTTGCGCCATTCCAACTTTTCAATTCAGTTCGCATGGCAGAACATTTAAACTACATGCTTGTTGTTTTCCAAGACTCTGTTGTGGTTTTTCTGTTTCATTGTATTTATTTTTTCGTTTGTCGGTTTTTCGGTTTTTGGATTTTTCGTTTTTCGTTTTTAGTTTTTGTTGAGCTCTGCTTGTGTCTGCTCTATTTGAAAATGCCAGGACTTATAGACTGCTGATGGCCTAGACGGAATTGCGTCTTTTCTACTTTGTGGCAGTTGTCATGTGGAAAGCGCTTAACATGCCTACTCTTATTTACCTGGCTGCAGCTCCCTCCGCTTGGGCCTGACAAAACGAACTTTGTAAAATCGAAAATCCTTTTAATTGAATGCAACTTAGCTTCAGGGCGCCCCAAGGGGGGAGAGCTGAACACATGTTTAAATATTTGTACACATTTTTGCTTCAATTTAAATTCCCTGTTTCACATATTTGCGAGTGCCTCGCCTGTCTGTGTGTGTGTGTATGTGTGTTGTTAGTGACGTAAGTGCTGTGGTGCACCTCAAAAGTTTGGGAGCCGTCTGTTTGGCTAAGGGCGCCCATTTTGGGGTCTGATTGAGTGTCACGAATTTGGGGCTTGGCATGGACTATTCTGGTCATGGCACGAACTGTGCCCCTCTATGCAATTCTCAAAGATGCAGCGATAAGTGCAGTTTAATTAGCAGCTGCCCGACGGTTGCACTCAATGGCAAATATTCGGTTTAAATGCAGATATCTTAAGCACATTTTCAGATATCTCAATTTAGATAACCGCAATTATTTGATTTCGTTATTTTTACAACTGAAAATATTTATGCAGTGGCACAAACATCTAATGGCGAATCACTAGCTATTCAGGCAAACGGCAAAAATTGTTAACTTCGTATCGAAAAATACTTGGGCAAATATTATAAATTACCAGCATCAACAATTTATAATGAATAATTCAGCATTGCGGCCAGGGCATGAATGTTGATTGCATGTGGCTGCATATTGCCAAATGCCAGATGGGGGAACCCCCGCCCGAGCCGCCTAAGCCGCCCTAGCATCCACAGAGCTGGTCTGTGGCCAAGGTCGGGTTAAAAATCAATTAAAGTTTTAGATGAAAACAAAAACGCAAAAACCACAAAGCTCAACGCACAACAAACACTAAAACAGATGAACACACGCACACGCACACACGCACACAGGCACACATTCGCAGCATACCAAGTATTTTGTGAAATGAATTAAAAATGTTCTGATTTAATTTTCAGACGAATTGATAACAGTTGGTACTCTGAAGTTGACCCAGTTCGAAGCAGAAACCGCCAGCAGGCGGCCAAAAATCAATTTAACCATAAAGTAAACACCACGAACGCATAGCTCTGCACATGCATGCAACATAGATTGGCCAGATTTTTCAGATCAACCACAATGCAGTGTAATTAATTGAGGTAAAATTTAGCAAATCAAATAAGACAGATATAGAGAGAGAGGGAGAGAGCGAGAGAGAGAGATAGACAGAGAGTTGCCGTGTGCCATTAAAAAGGTTTTATCTGTGCCCTCCAGCAGTCATTTATGGGATTTGAAACAGTTTCCGAATTGAATTAGTTGGGGAAGACTAATTTTTGATTGTAAAACAGTTTTATTTGTCTGTGTCATAAAAAAAATGGTCTTCATTAAAATAATTTCCCATGCTCATTCAAATTATGTCCGACATTTACATTTAAAGAAGGCTTTTGGTATTATCGCTTTCATACTATTTATATATGTGAAGAGAAATTTCAGCGACAGCGAATTAGCTCTTTAGAATATTAAATATGTCATAAACTTTTACTGTAAAATACAATTTTTGCTACAAATGCAAATAGTCCAACAAACAAACAACAAACATTGAAAAAAGAATAAAGTTTTTTCTTATTGTTTCAAATTTCATAATTATATTTTATTAATTTTATCAAATCAATGTTTTAAAATATGAATAGAAACATATTTTTATTTTGTATATATTTTGTGCTCTATATATTTTTTATATCTATATTAAAAAAAGTTTTAATTTTAGATATATTAAATTTATGCATTTGTAAGATATTAGTATAAAAACCAAACCAAGAATATTGTTATATGTAATGAATAGAATATTAGCTATACATAATATTTAAAGCATTTTTTATATATAAATAAGATATTATATAAAAATAATATTTAAAGCGTTAATTGTTATTTAAGAGCTTTGAAATACGTTAGTAATATTAATATTAGGTTTTTTTTTACCAAATTTGTTCCTGTTTATGTATAATCGTTGACTACAAGTTAATAGGGCCCTTGTCCTTCCCATCTAGTTTTAAGTTGTCTTTTAAGTCCCAACTAAAGGTTTATCATCCATTTTCCTTTACCATCTAAATATATAAAAAAATGTTTAAATTAAATTCTATGTAAATATAATATCTCAGCTGCATGGACATCAAATAAGTCTAAGCTCTGTATAAGAAAAAAAAAGCTAGCTTTAAGCAACATGTGATAATTTGAAAATAAAGCATATATAGAATTGAATTGAATTATAATCCTTGTTAGTTATGTTAAATTTACTATATTGATCCAAACCCCATCGGTTGGATTATTTTTCAATCAACAATTTAGCATTTAAACTTTTTTAATTCCAGTTAATATTATGTTTGAAGTTGAAAAAGACAAAATCCGAATATAAATGTTACTCAGTGTACATAACAAAGGGTATTAGATCTTCGCTAATAACTGTTCTTATGTACATCTCTTATTTTTTGTATATTTTGTTGTTGTTGTCTTTAAGCTAAAAATCAATTTGCTGTTACATAAACATGCATCAATGTCGTCCCCAGCGTCGTCGTCGTCGCATTGCGCTGTCAGCCATGGAATGCTCTTTGCTCAAATGTCGAATGCTCATTTCTGGTATAAGATAAGAACCGAACGCTGTAGATTTGAGTCCGAGATTTTTGTAGTTCGAGCTACAAGCAGCTACAAGCGCCAATTAGAACAAGCCGCAAGCACCGGAGCCGCCGAGCCCCAATGCACACACAAAAATATTTCACTCATTTTCGTTGCTGTTCGGCTCGTCTCTGGCTGGCTGCAGCGGTTGGGCCAGTTGTGTTTGCCTGGCTCTGTTCTCTGATTACAGTCAGTGACATTGAGACTCGGACAGAGAGAAAGAGAGAGAGAGCGGGGGGAGTGCGCTAGAGAGTTTTAGGGGCTGACATGCTGTTGCTTTACAAGATCATAGATAATAATATTAAATTGGTTAAATGCCGTCTTGGATTACCCAAAGCGCAGACAGCTAAATGTTGTCTCCGATTCCTTTCAATAAATGTGCATTTAACGACCACCCCGAGAGAGCATTTTGGCCTGTGTTTTCCTTTGCTTTTCCATTTTCCACGTAGAGTCTTATCTAACATTATTGATATTATATTCCATCTTTTCCTCTCCTTCTTGTTCTTTAGCTTCTCTCGTAATTAATACAGATGAAGTTCTCGAGCGGTTAAGTAATTGATTTCGTTGCTTTGTTTTGACATTATTGAATTACTTGAAGACGTTTGATTAATTTGCATACGACAACCAATTCGTGATCTAAATTATTTCGTTGTGGTTCTCGCTCAGGTTCTCAATTCGGGCCTTTTATGGACAATTGTTAAATGTTTTGGGTTGTTCGTTCGGTTCGCTGGCCGAGCCGTGATTGAAGTAAAAGGGCCCTAATGAGCCGCTATAATTCAATGCCAGGCCAAATTTGAATTGCTTGGCAGAAATTGTGAAAATTTGTTTGTGCTATTAAAATTTCACCGGAAAATCCCGAAACAATGGCGCTGTCTGAGATTCTTTTTGTCTATTTGTCTCGAAGATCATGAACTCGGCCTGTTTTTGCTGCCTTTGTATTAACTTTTTCTTCTTCTTTTTTTTTGGTTTGTTTGCTGATAATTTTGGTAGCACAAATCAATAAAGCAAAGCGGAATATTTTAAAGTGGAGCTGGCCAAAAGACAAAAAAAAAAAAAAAAAGAAAAGCGAAAATATTATTGCAATAGTTGTAACACAGGGAAAACGTTTTGGTAGCCACACAGATTGTTGTTCATATTGTAACGGTTTTTTAAAGGCTTTGCTTAGCGGTTGTTAGTCGAGGGGCTTGGCCAGCCAGCCAGGGGATGGGGCTGTTACTGTGAGGGGGACTTTATGGATCTCGGACGAAAATATACACAGCGAGAAACCAAAATAAATACAAAAGTTATTCAAAAGATATATGTATAATATTAAATACATGAATAATATAAATATATTCCCTTTGAATATGACATTGTAAGCCTTATTAAAAAAATGTATGTATAATATTAGATAAATAAATAATATAAATATTTTAAAATAAACAAAATATTATTTAAAAAATATATGATTAATATTAAATATGTAATATTTATTTTAATAAATCTCTCACCAATTATATTGTTCATACAGTTTTTATTTTCATGTATATATTAAATCATTCATTTTAATTTCTCTTAAATATGCAATTGTAATAATGTTTTACCAAGCTCTACCAATTGTTGCATCTGTATATTTCCAAAAAGTAAATACCATTTTGTCAAGTGTAATTCTCCGTTTCAACTTTAACATCAAAGGTAGCCATGGCAAATATTACAACAACAAATAGCTATTTATTTGTTGTTGTTGTTGTTGCAGTTAGCTGTGTTACCTTTTGTGCTTTGCTCCAACTGGCGGAGTCAGCCAAAAAACGGTCTCTAAAGCTGGCTGGCTGGCTGGTTGGCAGTCGGAGCCAAAGCCAATACCTAATTTCATGTCATTAGTTTGTGTGATAACTGTTACCATTGAAAACGAGCCAACAGTGCTGCTTCACGTAGTCGTCGTCGTCGTCGTCGTTGTTGTCGACGTTGTTGCTGTTGCTGTCTGCCTGTTTGCCTGCCTGGCTACCACTGGGAGCGCAAGGAGATGCAGCAACAGCAACAACAGCAACAACAACAGCAACAGCAGCCGTAGCAAACGAGCCGCCTCCACTGGAGTAGAGCTATTGAAATCATTTAAACCATTTAGACCATTTAAGCTATTTACAATTTGCCATCATCACGACATTTTCGGCTGCCGCTGGCGGCGTTGGCTTTAACGGCGCTGCCAGCGGCCAAAAGCTGCTGCTGCAGCTTGGCCAAAATCAGAGCAATTCAATTGAAAACATTTGTAAAATGTCTCGCTGTGTGTGTGTGTGTGTGAGTGTGTCGCTGTCTGTGACTCCTGACTGTGTGTCCTATATGAGAGTGCCAGGCACGACGACGACAAAGTTAAGAAGTCAGTGAAAGAGACAAAAACAAAAGACCAAAGCAAAGCAGTTGGGGAGCTCTGCAGCAGGAGCAAGGGAGCAGGCGAGTCATATGTCAAAAGGTCAATGCTGATGTTTTTGTTGTGATTTGCTGCAGTGCGCTGCCGTTGTACAATTTGTTGGCTGCAAAACGTTTGAAATTGCTTAAATGTCAGCTTTCTGGCTGACATTTCTTTTTGGCCAACTCCCCACAGAAACGAAACTAATTGAGTGCGCATTTGCATTTGCCAGGAGTTTGCTTTTGTCATATTAATTAAAATAATGACGGTCGGCCCACACATACACATAGACATGTGCACACACACAGACCGCCATGAATCATGCGACTTTGGGGGTTTCGGTTGAGTTCTGTACTTTTTCTTGCTCTTGTTTTAATTTTGATTGCATTTTGATGCATTCAACAGGCGGCTGGCGGCAATTTGCATGCGAACCAGTCAGCGGCATCGGCATCGGCATCGAGCTCGGCATCGGAAGCGGCATCGATGCCCGCTGGCTGCTTTGCTGCACGCTTTTCGCTCTCGGCATTGATTGAAAGATCGATTGCTTAGACAAAAAGCCAAATGAATTTCATCCAGAGTTGCCAGCTCAATGCTGCCCGTTGCCAGTTGGCAGTTGGCAGTTGGCACAGCGTTGATATCAGAGTCAGAGCCGCATCATTGTCTTGCCAGTTGCCCAAAAGCAGCAGCGCACGTAGCTTGTCAAGATTCTTCAATATGCAAATGTGACCGGGCCAGTGGCATTGCCTGCCAACAGTGGACTTCAGTCTTCACTCTTCACTCTTCAGTCTTCAGTCACCAGGACTTGCAGCGTCCCATTCCCCGGATCCGCCCAGCTGGTCGACATCTCCTGGCTTAGCTGGAGTTGCTTTATCTGCTGCCTTTCTTTCTTGCGCCGTCTTCTGTCATTTGGTTTTGATTAAATTGGCTCAAAATGTTGCTTACTCACTTGACAGACCAGGGCTGGCAACACTCAAATATATTTTATTAGTAAATATTGAAAAATATTGGATTGAATTGAATTCGAACACGATTTAGATGAAGAGTGGAAATATTCATCAATTCTATTTAGTTGAAATGAGTAAAATATATAAGCAATAGGTCGAACTGGGATTAAATCATATATAAGGGGAAAACTTATTCTTCGATCTGTTATGGATATATATGTGTATATACATGTATGGTTTATTTATATATACATACATATACATACATATATTATTTCTGACAATATTTTTTTAGGATTACTTTTTATGTACAAATTGACGCTCTCCAGCCCTGGTTTCAGTAGGTATGGCTTGTAGCTTTGATCCAATCGGAATGCAAATTATGATGAGCTTTGCTAAATTGTTGAATAATTAGTTTGTGTGTGCTTTGACTGTTGCTGTAAAATCTTCCAATATATCAGTGTATATCTATATAGAGGTCAACTAACGGTAGGGCGAACATTTAATGTGGAAAAACTTTCAACAACATTTCGACTGCACTTGGACTGGCCAACGAACATTTTTGTGCACAGTCAGCGAGTGCGTGAAGTTTCCAACTTTTACTCAGTGCGGGTGCGAGAGCGTATGTGTGTGTGGGTGTGTGTGCGTGTGTGTGAAAGTCATACGGGTTGCCAAAAATTATATGCAAATCTAATTAGTAAATGATTTGAAGCGTGAAATTGAAAAATAATTTTTTGTTTTCCACATTTCGGATTTTTTCATTTTCTTCTTCTGTTTGTCGTTTTGTGCGTTTATGCAGATTGTCCAAATGCGCTGAGCTGTAAGTGGCACAGATACAGTTACATGCAGCAACGGAAACAGCCACAGATATAGATGAATCGCAATGGCGTTTAAATCAGAAAGCCTGTGAAGAAAATGGCCCGTCGCATGGGCCCATTGCAGCGAGGGCGGCACAGCTTTTGTTAAACACAAATTAATGCATTTAATTTTAATGCAAATGTTTATCAGCTCATTTAAAATGGGAAATCAGAGTATAATTGTTTGGTTCAAATGTATGTATCAGACAGAAAGAGGCGTGGCAGATCCCATAAAGTGTATACATCCTTGATCAAGGCGACAAGCTGCGTTAATTTAGTTATGGCCGTCTGATTATCTGTCCGTTCGTCCATATGCTCTTCTATCCGTCCGTATAAAGAGAAACTACCGCTGCTAAAGACTTGAAATTTCACATATATACTATATATATACTGATATATACTAGTATATATCACAAGCAGTACATCCCATTTCTTCTGATTTCAGTATTTACTCGTAATACTATTAAACCTAGAGACTTCACAATTACTTTGTAGGCGCTTCGCCCCAAATTAAAAAAAAAAACGTATTTCAAGCAGCAGCCACTTGTATTTTTGAATATACACACATTCCACGGTTATTATCATATAATGGTCTAAGTACAAGAGTAATTATTCCACAAGGAATTCCCATAGTAATACCCACAAGCCCAAGCGCTGTCACTGCTAACTGTGTACCTTTGTGTATTTATTTTTATATGTATGCATAAAATTGTAGAATCGTAGAATAACAGGAAGATCGGCTCTATGGGCTCTCTGAGTTCAAAGTATATTCCTTATTAACAGTATTTTTGCTTTATGCATTCTTAAATGAAATAAATAATAGAAACAATGAGAATAGCAAATATTAGTTATATATGTACATATATAAGAATCTGATCATTTGCGGCTACGAAGATGTGAGGCAATTTCGTGAAGGTGACGAAAACTGAGTTGAATTAAAGCAATTTTCAAATTGAATTGCATTTATGAATAACAATTGGCAACAGCAACTGCGACTGCAATTGCAATTGCAACGCTGTTGATCAACAGCAAATGCAACTGCGCCTACGTGAATGCGGCTGCTGCTGCTGCTGCTGACGGTAGCCGTTGCACAGTTGCAAATTGGTCCATTTTCCAAATGTGTCGGCTTCCTATTGCCGCGCTGCTGCATGTGGGTAGTGACAGAAGCAGCCTAAATGGCAGCAGCAGCAGCAGCAGCAGCAGCAACAGCAGCTGCATTATCGTCATCATCATTATCATTGTCGCCGCGGCGGTTGTCGCCATCGTATATCATGCGCGCATGTTCGCGCAGCCAGCCTCAACAATAGCGAAGGAGATGACAACATAAACAATCCTAAATGTAATCCAACAGTATCATCAAGTCGAGCGGCACGGCGTCAGCGGAGGCCAGACTCGGCTATAGCCCAGACTTTTGGCACCCAAAAATATGATTGCATACAAATCAGGCAACAGCTTCGTTGGCGGCGACAACGGCCCTGCACAGTGGAGCAAGTGTATGATAGGAAAACAAATTAGTCAAATTGTATCCTCAATTATAAATGCACAATTTATTTAAAAGAGATCTCTCACAAGAGAGTTGACCTGACAGATGCCGCGCGGGAGTAAAGCTGATTGGAGGAAAGCCAAACTATTTTTGGCTATTTATAAAATTGAGATTGAGTCAATGGGGAGTAGAGTCAGTGGATATAGACAATTATAATGTAATGTAATTAATAATGTATGTCCCAATCTACAGGAGTACATGATTCTAGGGAACTATGATGAAATCGAATGCAAATTGTAAATATAGATATGAAGAGTCAAAAGTCATTATACAAATAATGATAATCAGTGGAATTTGGCGAGCACAGAATGAGAAACAATAAGAATAAGAGCGGAAGAGAGCGAGAAAGAGAGAAAAGAGAAAGAAATGATCCCAAAATCGATTACTAATCTTATTTTCATTTCATATTCCCTCCATATTTACCTTTAGCCATATTTTGGCTTCTCTCTACTTGTGTACAGATGAGTTAGGCCCACCGTGCATGGGCCACTTGGCAGACGGGCGTGCATTATGCGAAATTCAAATGCCTGACGGCATATTTCACAGCTGTCGCCCCGGCAGAGCGAAACTTTTCACAGCCGCCGGCGTCATCATCCTTGTTGTTGTTGCCCAATCGACCCCACTATCCAGCTCCATCCTCTGCTTCATTCCATTCTTCATTCTATATTCTGGGATTCACTCCATCGCCGCTATTGCTGCTGCTGCTGCTGCTGCTGCTGGTGATGGCAATGGCAATGTTGCTGTGGCGTTGACACTCCCTTTTGGCGCTTGGCTGCAATGAAGCATATGCAACGCGCTGCATTAGCGGCAACTGCGGCCAAATTCTCACTGAAAAATGCGTGCAAATTGTAAGAGTATTGCTTTTACTCATGCTGCTGCTGCTGCTGCTGCTGATGCGGATGCTGCAGTTGCTCACTCGTTGCCGTTAGCAATGGCTGTTGATATTGTTGCTGCCGCTGCTGCGGCTGTTGCTGCTGGTTGGTGCTCTTGTTGCTGCTGTAGTGCGTGCAATTGAGCGCCTTGCCACGGGCAAGAGGGGCACTCACTGGAGAGCAATATTGCGCACTTCTGCGCGACTAATCGAGCCTTTCTTTAGGCTGCGGTTTACCACCGGGTTGAATGCTAAATATAAAATATATAAAATTATATAAAAAAAAATTTAAAATAAATACATTAAATCTATATTTATTTTTATTTTATTTCTCTGACTCGTAGCACTTAACAATCCATGCATTATGAGTAATAAATTAACAGAAAATAAAACTGTAGGCTGATTCCCAGGCCCAGAGAGTTATGGCGCGACATGCTGTTGACCGAAATATATTTAAAAATGTCTTTGTTATATTTTATTTTTAAGTAAAACAAATAATACTAATATATAAAATAATAATAGATATATTTTTATTCATCTTCTGTGTTTTGTTAGTTGTTTGCATATTAAATTATTTATTTGTATCTTTATCAATTTCAATCTTGTCCGTTTCCCATTCATTTCCAATTCATATGATCCTTCTGCTAAGCGATCAGTTTATCTTGTTCGGCTGAATCTTCGATGCCGTCGTAGCAGTGCATTCTCCTCGTCTATGCATCTATTCAATTTTCGAAACAAGAAAAAAAATAATAATTATAATAAAAATAAGCAATATACTTTGATATCTCTTTTAAACAAATATCGAAATTGGTCAATAATTTCCTGAAGTGAATACCCTTAATGTTCCCCACTCTACGCTTACGCTTTGTCGCATATGCCACACGCAAATTGTACGGCAATTTCATAAGCACATTGCCTCACGCATTTACCAGTTGGGTTTGTCTCTGGCTGTTGATATTGTTGTTGTTGAATTTTGATTTAGTTACGCATGAATTTGGAATCCTACAATGCAGCAGCAGCCAGGCAGCATCTATGGTTCCATGGTATAACATATATACATACCTACCTACATACATACATACATACATACATACATACATATAGAATGCAGCTGACTGACTGACTAAGTGAGTGACGGGATGGATGCATTAATTGAAAACTGGCTGTGTCGGTAGTCAAGCGTTTATGAGATGGATCTGGATCTGGATCTGGCTCTGGCTCTGGATCTGGCTCTGGGCACCCGCTCATTACGTGCGGCGGTCGCACTGACATGATATGCATATGATACGAGCATTCGTCGCCTCAGTGCACGAGACAGTCTCGACTGCACACACAGAGAGAAGGAGTGAGAAGGAGGGAGTGAGAGAGAGAGAGGGAGGGCGTCAACACTTCATTTCAATTGTCAGGGCGGGCAGGCAACCCACACACTGCCGGATATACGCTTGCCAATGTCATATTTAATTATACTAACTCAATTTGCTGTGGCCGTGCGACGTCGGCGGTTGCGTAAAGTTTAAGTGCAATTGCCTCGAATGCAGCCAGAAGTATGATACTCTATGAAGAATGAACAGAGTGTGTGTGAGTGTGTGTGTGTGACAGTCTGGAGAGTGTCACGGGGCTCTCGGGTCTGGGTGGGCCCGCGGTCCGCCCATTTTCAAAAGCCAAACGGCAAATTGCCGACACGGCATTGCTTAAAAATAAGTAAAGCAACAAAATCACGAGTGAGCTGCAGCACTGCAAAGACAACGAACTGGTGATACTCTATATATGCAAATTTGATCAAATTATATAGCTCTTAAGACTTTGAGAGCGTCTGCTCGAATTGAGCTTAATCGTTTTATTTGCCCAAAAGAAAAACTTAAGGAATTAGTTGTCCTGCAATATGCAATGTCGATTAGATATTAATTTATGTATATATATATATATATATATATATATATATATATATATATATATATATATATATTTTTTTTTTTTTTTTTTTTTTTTTATTTCATATAATTTATACCCTTTCTTACCTTCAACTTCAATCTAATACTTTTTATAACATTCGTATTTTATGTAAAAGTTGATTTGTTGAAATAAAACTAACTAATTAAATGCTAAAATTTAATTATAAAATATTTATTATATTTTTATTTTGTTTAATCTATCTGACATATGTTTATTTTATTGTAAATATTTATTTAAAAATGTAATTTATATTTAGTTATTTACTTTATTAACATATATTATTGTGCTATATAAGTTTTTCAAATTAATTAAAAAAAAGAAGATTTTTAATGATATGCCTGCCTTTAAAATGTTAAAAAAAAAAAAAATACATATAGATATATAGATTTACATCTGTGAAATATAACGATATTTATATGGTTTTATTTATGTATATTTGTTTTTTTTTTTTTTAACTTATATATATATATATATTTTTTTTTTTGAAACAAATTTAATCATATGCAAATAAAATTCTTTAAGATATTTTATTTAATAATAATTTTTGAATAGATCTCTTACTTAAGTCAGTCTGATTGACTAAGTACTTTGCTTTCAAATATCCTATATGGCGTATGCATGCAAAAGTTCCTTGATAATGAATCGTTAGAACTCCATTTTTCCTAAGATCCTTGTCAGATCTGGTTGCCAAGTTCACTATCTAGTAGTTATGCCCACAGCGGGCGCTGAAAAGTGTCCGTGTGTAAAATAAATGAGGAAAAGGCATTAAAGAAAGTCATTAATATGCAGCAGCAGACTGTCAGGCGGTAACGGACACAGCGGACGCAGATGACAGACCGACCAAGCAGACAGCTGGCTGTAACCGATTCACTCGACTCACTCATTGTCTGACTGACTGACTGACTGAATGGCTGAATGGCTGACTGACTGGACAGCTAGAGCAACTCGATGGGATGCGATGCGGCAGAGTATCAATTACTTGAGAAAAATTACTTGTCCAACTGCTTTGGGTTCTCCTCCCTCCGCTCTGCCTCTCTCTCTCTCTCTCTCACACTCTCTTTGGCAGGCATTGGAAAATATCCGTGTGTGTGGCGTTGGGTTGACGGCTATGATCAAACGCTTTTGTGGCCCACAACACGCACACACACACACACACACACACACACACACACACACACGCTCACACATTGCACGCACCACACACATTGTATAGGTGCTTAAAGACTACGAATTTCTCGACTCTGGGGGAAGTCTTAATTTCCTTCTATGCAAACTTGGCCATTTGTCGCTGCGACTAAATGCTCCATTCATAGCCATGTTTTTTTTTTCGCAGAGAGAACTTCTTTTTCAATCTTTTTTTTCTTTTTGCTGGCCTTTAAGCCGCGTGTTTTGTGTTATATATTTTGCACTTCTAAGACATAAATTTACTTGCGACTGCAGGCACATAAATATGCAGCGAGTAAAGGCAGTGTAAAGCGATTTTAGCCCAAGCAGGGCGAGATATACATACTTTTTGCTGCTGTTGTGGCAAGGGACTCTGTGTCCTAGATACTCTATTTAAGATCAGCACTAAAGGGCGTATTTAGTGACTATACTAATTGAGATAGGTTGAGGGATTCCAAATATAAAATAATTCTGTAGCATTTGTAATTTACATATGCCCATAATAGAAACATCATTATTGAAAATGAGTCTTTGCAGTACCTTAAGATATTCACATATGTAAACCTATAACATATTCTCTTTAATTTAAAATTGGAAATATTTAAAGTAGGCAATAGAGAGCTCAGAAGTAGTACAGAGTCAGAATCGAAATATTTTTTATTTTTCCTTTTTTTAATTGTTTGTTTTTAAAGCTGTTTAGCTAAACGTGGTATACTCATAGTGTGACGACTTTAGCTTTGCACTATGATTTTAGCATTTTGTTTTTTGTTTTTGTTGTCTTTTTTGTTGCACTGTTGACGTTAACTCAATGTCGCCGTCGATGCAGAGTGTTGCCCATCTAGCGCCCCCTCGCCACTCCTGCTGCTGGCTGGCTGGCTGGCTCCGACAAACTGCTCAGCTTGTGGCTGCGGCTCAATGGAATTGTCATCCTGCTGTGTTCCAGTTAGTTGGCCATGC
This sequence comes from Drosophila navojoa, assembly GCF_054131105.1. Taxonomy (NCBI): domain Eukaryota; kingdom Metazoa; phylum Arthropoda; class Insecta; order Diptera; family Drosophilidae; genus Drosophila; species Drosophila navojoa. The sequence continues at coordinate 21,512,254 of NC_142893.1, read as the reverse complement.
GGCTTTGCGTCGCGATTCTCAATGCGAGGCGATTCGATGGAGTATCTTTGGCGCTGTCCCGCTGCTTGTTCAATATTGAAACGGTTTATGGTTTTTAGTAACGCGCCGGGCGGGGCGACACGTACTCCGACTCTAGGCAAAACTTGATTTGATTTTTGCAGTGTCGTTTATTTTTTTGGCTTTGCACTCGTTGAGGCAAGCAGCGCGACTCCCTTGTGCACTTGTGCGGTGCGTGGCGCACTCGTATCTATAACTGCAAATCTTGAACGTGCCACAGACACATATGCACACACACACAGAGAGAGAAAGGGAGAGAGAGAGGGAGAAAGACGCACATGCTCCACAAAGATTAAGCCAAAATCGTACATCAGGCGCGGCAATGCGAGCATTGCGAGCATAAAGCCAAAACTGTGATTTGTATGGCCTGAGCGTGTGGCAGGCCAAACCGGCTTCGAGCTTCAAGCCCTGCCTCTGCTCTGCTCAGCCCCATGCCCCATGCCCCATGCCCCGTTCCGTACCGCTACCCATGCCGATACCCACAGTTGGCCACAGTTCGGTCTTTGCCAGCTGGCTGGCATATTGGGTGGCATGGCAAACATTAATAATGTCAAAATTGAGACACTCGAAATGAATTCTGTGTCATTTGTAATTAAAGAGCAACGCTTGCGGTCATAAATTTCTAACATGCATCAATACAACAAGAGCAACAAGCATCGATGCAAAGACAGAGCATATCGCCCAAAGGAGCAGACTTTCTTTACAGCTTTCCCATATACACACATACATACATCTATTTATAAATACGTACACATATATGCGTATATATGTATATTTTCATCATTGGCTTTTACGCATCGTCGATTGAATTGTCCACTGAGCAAACAGAAAACTTACAAATGTGCATTTGTATCTGGAGCCTTGTTTTCCTCTTGTATTTTTCTTTATACTACATAGATATATTTTTTTATTTTTTTTATTTATTTACTTTTCCAAAGCCCACATTTGTCAAAAGGCGAATTTTCCACACTTGACGGCACACGTCCGCTTGAGTTTTTCGTTGTTGTTGCTGTTGATTTTTTACATTTTTTTCACTCCCCTCTCTCTCTCGCTCCCTCTTGGTTTTGTGTGTGGGTCACACGTGTCAAAGGTGCGCATTTTGACTTGGGCCTCAGTGTCTGACTAATCGAGCATTCAATTTTTTAATGAAAGCGTATTAATACTTGACGCTAAGTAAAGTCTTCTTCTAGTCAAGTTGTCTCGTCTCGAGTGCTGTATAATGTGTGTGTGTGTGTGTGTGTGTTCGGGCATCTGTTGCGTTTCTTTCTGTTTGATTAGTTCAGCTTCCCCAAACATTGTATTTGCTGTCGTCTATTTATAAAGAAGTGTTTCTCATGTTTTGTTGTTCTTCTTCTTTGTTTGACAAGTGAAACATTCTATGGACTTTCGCTATAGCATGAATTATGATGGGGCAAACGAACAAGTGAAAGTGCAGCAAGGAAAACATTTCGAAACTAATCAAATTATTTTGAATAAAAATTGAAAAAAACTCTTAAAATTGGTAAACTTTGACGGTATAACAAATTTAAATTTGATAAAATTTAATTAAAACTATGTTACTTAATAAATGAAGAAATTTAATATTTATTTTACTGCATCAATACAGCAATCAATAAATATGTATATCATTTATTTATTTTTTTTATAAGACTTTTAAAATAATTTTTGAGGACTAACATTGTATATCAATTAAATCTATTTAAAATTACTTTTTGATTATTTTTGTATAGTTGTATTAATAATAATATATTTAGCTGTATACAGTTTTATACAAATTTACCTTTTTTTATATGTATGTATGTGCAAATTTTAATTTTATACAAATCAATAAAGGATGTAAGTAACAATTTAGTCCGATTTGCCACGCCCCGTGCTAAAATGTTGACAGCTGCAATTAATTAGTTTTAGTCACAGTCGTGGCGACCTATTTATATATAAGCAATCAAATTAGAAATACATGCTCGATACACTATGTATATACTATATGCATATCAGCCTATATATAATATAATAAATGTACGTTTATCTCAATAATCTGAACAATGCCCTCGAGCATATGGGGTATGTGCCACATGGCGATGCACTGTGCGAGCAAATGAAAAGCAATGCAAATATGCACAAGTTAAATATCATAGAATTGGCCACAAGTGGGCAGCCAGCATTTCAAAAGCTAACATAGCTTACGGCCAGGCTTTAATGCCAACGATTTGCGGCCTGATTAGGCCAAAATGATGCATCACACACAAAAACAGAAACAGAGAGGGACGAAAGAGAGCGAGAGAGAGAGAGAGAGAGACCAATCAGTGGGCAGGCAATGTGATATGATGAGCAGAGTTGGCCAAGCCAAGCAGAAGAAGAAGAAGAAGAAGAAGCAGGGGAGCTAAAACACACGCAGCGCGAGTTAAATATATGCGCTCTGTGGGCTCCGCTGTAAGCGCAGATGTTAGATAAGGAGTTGGGGCCAAAAGAATGGAGAAAGATGGTAGACCATTTCATAGTTAGTTTTGCCAATTTCAAGGAAACTGCTGCCTGCATAAGGGCCAGCAGTAGCAGCAGCAACAGCAGCAGCCGCAGCAGCAACAACAACTGCGTAAGAAATGTGGCAGCAGCAGCAGCTCGCACTCTACTTATGGCAAGCAAATACGTAGCAATAGTTGTTGTCTTGTGCTTGTTCTCCATCACAACTATGAATAATCCAAAATTTGCAAATACAAGCGAGCCAGTTGCATTGCTCGCATTTCTAGACAACAGCAGCAGCAGCAGCAGCTTTTGAATGTTGCAAATCTCTGCCACTTTATCTCAGTGGTTTCTCATTTTTCTTCTATCCAAACTGTGGCCCCCCTCTCACTCTCTCTCTCGCTCTGTGTTTGCTGCATATTTGCGAAATGGCTCAGCAGTCGAGCGTCCTCACAGTTGAGTGAGTAGTTTGGTTAGCTGTGCAGCCACAGCCACAGAACATCAGCAGCAGCAGCAGCAGCAGCCGCTTTTGTTCATCCAGATTTCACTGATAAGCATTTAAATGAGGCTCTGTTGCAGTTTGGACTTTGGGTTGACTTGTCGAGTAGAGGGGGGCTGTGCAGGGGTGCGCGTGACTATTGCCTAGTGTTCTTGTACTTCTGCTTCCTCTTCTTCGTCTTCGTCTTCCTGTGCCACTCTTGTAATATCTTGTAGGATGTACAAATATGTGCGCGTATTATACAAATACTGCACTAGTTTTGTTATAGATTTGTGTAACTGGGATGCAACCTTGGCAGCATATAGAAACTTAGTTGGTGCACAGTGGGATTAAAATATTTTGCAATCTGATAATATAGATGAGATAAATATTGAAAGATCATCGAAATTATTATGATGCCATTTCTATCTTATTTAGAAATAAAAAAGCTTAGCATTCATGATCCTATATTTGGATATCTTTTAAAGAGAGAATATAGATTATTACAAATTTATTCATTTATTTACTTTAAATTTTCCTTTCCATTGCCTCACTGTGCGGTCATATTCTACACTAGCAAACAACACGCTTACATATATGGCAAGACTTTGGGACGGACATTCATTGCCCACTTCTAAGTAAAGAAATCGAAACCGGGCAAAAATAAAATATAAAGAGGAAAATCAGTGCAGCGATGGAAAAAAAAAACAACTAAAAGACGCTTGAGGGCATGTGGGCAGCGGGGCGGTATGGAGGAGGAAGAGGCTGGCGAGCTGCAAGTTGTGGCAACTGGCACTGGGCAGTACAACAGGCCAATTCCTTGGTATTTAGTGCAGAGCAAGCCGTATGGAGCGACTGCGGCAGCAACAAATGTACTTGCGACTGATATTATGATTATTATTATAGTCGACCAGGGGGCATGGAGCAGGGGGGGAGGGAAGCGGGTTGGTAGGTAGCAGTTGCCAGTAGAAGGATGCGAAAAAAAGCAACAACAACAACAACAACAAAGGCAAAGACAATAAATCTGCAGCAGCTTCTTTTCAGCGGCAAATGAAAATGTTTTGAAAGCGAATGCAGGCAGCAGCAGGAGTTGAAGCTGGGGAGCTGCGGCATGGAGAATCGCTTGAGGTGCACAGATGCATACCAGCTGATAAGAAATATCTCATATTTTTGTTTCGCCTTGGCGGCTGCTGCGACTGCTGCTGCTGCTGCTGCTGCCTTCGCTCGGACTTGGAGCGAGAGTGAGCCCTTAAAAGTAGTGCAGGTTGCTGCACCGTCTGCAGGTTACCAACTCTTTAGAGCTGCCAAGTCGTGGCTTCTTTCTTCTCGTTTTATTTTTTTGCAAGCGCGTTATCGCTGCACAGCCGCATAAATAATGCAGCTTAAAGAGCAGGTTGACGCCTACAAAAACAACGCCAACAACAACGAGAGTGCAGCAAAAAGGTAGCAGGAAAAGGAAGAAGAATCGAAAGCTGCCAGCTGAAGCATATGCCTAAGTAGTTGTTATGTTTTGGCATTTGTTGAAGTAACTGGCGGTGATTAAGTTGGCCAACGTATTGGCAGCCCGCTCAATAACTTGGCCAGGAGAAAGATGCACCCAAAAAAAGAACAAGTAAAAAGCGAAAAAAGAAATGGAAAAATATATATATACAAAGAAATAATTGCAGCTGAAAATTGTTTGCTTCGTTATTTATAACTCTTTGCACTCGCCTTGCGCCTGTCTGTGATTTCAATTAAAAAACTGCCCAACAAATGCGCATAAAAAGCGAACAAGTTGCCAAGCCCACGGCTCAAGCAGCAGCATTTATATACACTATAGATACACTACCCAGTGCCTGATGCACTTTTAACAGTAGAAAATTACATTAACTGGCTAGAGTTGCTCGTAGTAGACCACGCAGATATCCTGTATATACTCTGAGTTTTTCGAGTGAAACAGCTTCAGTCGTAGATCGTTAATAACTGAACTCATAGAGTGGGAAAATGTACATTGCATAAAAAAATACTGTTATATTTATTTATAAAATAAAATACAAAATATATAAAAAAAATTAAAATAAAAGATTTTTAATATGATATATATGAATATGTAATATACGTAAAAAAACTGTTGTATTTGTTTATAAAATAAATAATAATACAAAATAAATATAACTATATTACTCTTATAATCTAGTCAATTTTCTTGCAGATGTTTGAAAAATAATAAATGATTTTTAATATGATAAAAAATCGTCGTTATATTTATTTATAATATAAAACACAAACTAAAATAAATTATCTGTAATCTATATTTAAATCTGTTTTATTTATTTATCAAATTATTCGAATAAATATATAGGAACACTTCGACAGTATACGATATGTTATTTTGATAAAAATTATAAAACTACATATATAAATAAATCTGATACATTCATTCAAAAAATATTTTTCTATTTTAAAATTCTATCTATAATGAGGCAACCTACTTTAATTTATACATACATATTAACGACTGCAGGGTATGCGGAGTGTCTAAAACACCAGCAGCAGCAACAACAACATTAGTAACAGCTATGCAGTTATGTTTTTTTTATGACAATTTCTTCATTTTAACGGCGCAGGCCCGGTTGCTCGCTCGGTCCGAGGCTGCGGTCCAAGTTGGCGCTTCCGTTGCCATTGCCACTTGGCTTGGCGTTGCCCAAACCCAAAACGTAACCCAGTCCTAGCAATTATGCCAGTACAACAACAACAACAACACCAGCAACAACAACAAATATTTTACGAGGCAGCATTTCGAACTCCATTAGCTGCAGAGTTATGAAAGTTTTATTGCATTCAACGTGCTTTTTGTGCCTCCCTGTCGCCTGTTTCCTGTCCCCCATTCATTGGACAAGAAGTCATTGGCATTGCGCCGGTTCTTCTCCATTCCTGTTGTTATTGCCGTTCTAGAGTCAACTACATTGGATATCTATATAGAGGAATATGGCCACAACATGGACAGCGACACATGTATTGGGTAGCCTGGCTAATGACTTGTCGTTAAGCTTTCACATCAACTCTTGTTTTTGTCTAAGATATGTGTGTGAATACGTCTGTATATGTGTGTGTGTGTGTGTGTGTGTGTGTGTGTATGTGTCTGCCATCTATTAGTTTTTTTTTCTTTTCTTTTTTTTTTTTATATATTTTACGATATACACTCTGGGCGCTTAGCAGCTCCTCCGCAGCCATAATCAATTGAAGTTTTTAGCACTCTAGCCATATATACATCAAGCGCCAAATGTGATTTGAGAACGCAGCCGAAGAACCCTTTTTAAGCACATTTTATGACAAATTGTTAATTTAAGTGTCATATATTTGATTACATTATTTGCTTTTAATGAATAATTTATAGCCATATTGTGAATGTGGCTAAATTTCAATGCTCATAAATAATTTTAATTAATTACAAATTATTTTTATTATTTTATTTATTTTAGTATATTTATAATAATTTAATATTGTACATTTTTTAGGTATTTTTTCTAAATCTAAATCGTGTTTCTTAATGATGAAATCGCATATTCTCATAAAAAGCAATTCACTATTTTCGTCTATTGTTTTATAAAGTGTAGCAATGCAAAAGCCAAGAAATATATTTTGCTTTTTATACCCAAAGGGTAAAAGCAATTGGCATGTGCTCCAATATCCAATCTTATTTATTAATTGTGTATTTGGAAATTGCGTACGAATATGGCATATGGGAGCTCTACAGTGGCTCTGGACTACTTTTAATTACTTGGATTACCTAGTGAGAACTTAAATTTGTTTATTGATTTAAAAATAAATATATATTGTTTTAAATTAATTTAAGCATTTATCTATACCTTTTCCACATATTTATTTAAAAAGAATTTTTGTATATTTTTGTTTTGATGAATCTAAGCATTTTTACATACTTTTTAATATATAATTTTTGTATTTTAATAAAATATGTATTAACGATTTAACACGATTTATGTTAGCATATCTTTATCGATATATTCTATACATTTTTTCTTAGCCCTGCATATGCAATCCAACCTCATGCACTCACTTATATATGTACATAACTCCAACGCCTGTCTTTAGTAGGGAGTTTCTTAGTCATATAATTTGTGCACCTCCTTCTCGGATGTTCACATTTAGGGCTAAGGCTGTAAAATTAGCATATTCCTTGTTGGGAGGGCGCATTCCGCACATACGCACACACAAGCATACACGCACGACTGATTTACAATCTGAACTACACGATCAATTACAACACCACACACACATACACACACTCATACTTTGGGGCTTGGCTCTGGCGCATGCGTTCAAGGGCGTGGTGGCAAAGTCACACAAGCGGCTCATATTTTTGCACACGATGACGCGAACCATGATCATGATGATGATAATGATGATGTTTATCGTGATCATGAGCATGATGTTCAGCTGGCTGTTGCACTGATCGCAATCAAGAGACGCCGCCGCGTTGCCGCCAAGTGATTATTGTAATGATAATGAGACAACTCGAGTAACCTAGCAGAGCCCCAGTTCCCCCTCTCTCTCTCTCTCTCTCTCTCTCTCTCTCTCTATCGCTCTTTCTCTCTCACTCACTCTCTGTTTAGCTAGTCAATCTGCCGGCCAAGTGTGCTTGCAACATGTGTCGCGTGCATAATTACCAGCCGATCGGACGCAAAAGGTGTTTGCCCAGCTTTTCCCCCACCTCCCCCACGCCGCTGTCCCGTTATGGTTCACGCTGATTTGTACACAGCCTTTGTTGTTCTGGCTCCTAATTAAGTCATAAAACAGAGGATGCCGCAAGAACAAACAAATAACTTTGTTACACCGACGACTACCTGTGCCCTCTATTATCAACAGCGGCGAGTTCCTTGAGTTAGTTGAGGGCGCGATGCGTGTGTGTGTGTGTGTCTGTGTGTGTGTTTATGTACATGTTTATGACTGCTATGTGACTTTTAATTGCCAGCTGAAGTAAAGCGCACAGATTGCCATAAAAACAACGGCAACAATCGCCCTTTGCATATAGCGCAGACAATAATGCTCCGATTTCGCATACTCTGTTCATTCTCTTTGAACTTTTTCTGCACGAGTTTTACTTTCGCTGAGTTATTCAATCGTATGCCGACTGTTGACAGACAGGAATTCGGAGGTATTTTTAACACATTTCATAATGGTGCTATTAACACGGAGACAAAGTCTGTGATTAGCTGAGTGTAACAAGTGAAGATCATAGAAAATGGGGCGATGCAAGTGCTTATGGTAATTATATATATGTATTGTTATATAAATATATGAATGTGTGTACAGCGCATCAACAGTTTTCATCGAGTTTCGAGTGGGCTTAGCAGATCTGCTGTGGGCATCTATGTGGGACAGGCGTAATTCACAGCTGAACACAATTGCCTGACAACATCGGCCTCTCGCTGCTCACAAGCTGAACCTAAGACTTGGCATTTAAATCAGCAGACACCAAGCAACCAACAACAGCAGCAAAAACAACACAATGACAACATCCACAATGTCGACATTTACGAGTGCTAAGCAGCTCAGACACACAACCGTTGTAGTCAAGACACCCACCACTCAAAGAGACGGGCAACACACAGTGCAGCAGACTGGCAAAAGTCAGTCATTGTTATTGTTGCTGCTTGAATTTTATTCCTTTTTTCGTTATTGTCTGAAGCCGCAAGAAAGGCATTTTGATACTGGTTCAGAAAGCTGAAAAGAGTATATACGGCTTGAGCATATTTGGCAAGATGCAGCGGAAGACAAATCTATTTATTAGTTGAAACTGCCTACTAAGGGAGTGGCTAACAACTAATTACTATACAAACTTAATCAATTTAATGACAATTTCGGAATACCTACGCCTAAATTTATTTAATAGCATGAACATTAAATAAATAATTAAATTAAATAAAATACTCATAATTTATTTGCACGTAGAGATTCTATGGGCTTATCATCCTATACAACTCAGCGAGAATCATTAAGTTTCCCTCCAGAAAATTTCATCAACATTACAATTAATTCTTTAAATACAAAGCAAAATATGAAAAATAAAAATAAGTTAAAAGAAAATAGTATATTCCATAGCAGAAAATCTTCATTTCTATATATATGTATTGTTTGCGCATCTTAAACGAGTATTGTGCAGTCAGATCGGCTCAACTGCCGTAGTCTTATTTGTTATTTTGTTTGTTTGCCATGAGCTGTGCAGCGTGTTGCAAAAGAAAATTAGAAAGTACGCACTTGAAAAGTGTCTGTGTTTATGTCTGGCAACGGCTGCTACCAGGCTTCATCCTGGCCCAAGCAGCGTGCCCGAAAAAGCAAACGCATGAATAGTTTAATTAAAATTTGCCTTTAAGCTGAGCAGCAAAAATATCACAAAAGAAACGAGTTACACAGACACAGCGACAACTTCCTGGCGCAAAAAAAAAAAAAAAAAAAAAAAAAAAAACAAAAGCGAAAAACGAAAAACTTGTTAAAGTTTTCTAATTTTCCCAGCTGACGACAAGTGTTTGGCTACAGTTTTTGCCCGTTTACTTTGTGAAAACCCTTAAATCTTGTAACCTTTCATTTCTAACTAGGCCTTAGAAAGTTTAATTTAAGTTTTCTGTTTTTTATTTAACTCCCTCTCACTCACTCTGTCTCTCTGGCTCTGTCTCTCGCAATTTTATTGCCTTGAGTCGGCTGAAATCAAAGCTTTATTAAAAATTATGTTATTTGGCTCTCGGTAGCACTCGATTGTTATATATGGGTGTGTCTCATCTATAATGTGGCTTGAGCGGCTGAATTGTGGCTTTGATCGTTGCCAAAAAATAAAAGAAAAAAAAACTGAACATAATAATCATTTGTAATAAAGTTCAAATTCGTTTAGCGCGCTGTTAAATGCCTGAGCCAAATGCTCATTTAAAACGAATTTGGTTAAAATCCCAACAAATGTGATTATTATAAATAGTTGTTAGTTGGCCTTTTAGTTAGGAGAGGAATACCTAAGAACCTTAGCATTTCTAAAAGTATAAATATTATTATTATATATATATTTGTTATATATACATAAATAAATATATATTTCAGCTGGTCTACTTTAGTCCATTCCACAATGAGTTTAATAAAGTCTTCATTAGTTGCAACCACAATAACCAACATTAACAACGAGAAGAAATCTTGATGTATTTTTATATAAAAATAAAGAATTTTTTTAATGGTAGCCCCAAGTTGAAAAACCGCAGAAATCATTAGAGCGAGTGTTAAAAACTTTGACCACAATCAAAGGCGAAACGATTTACAGCTATAAATCCATAAACATGAGAATAAAAGCCAAAAATAATTATTGCAACTGCTTATGACATTAACAAATAGCAAATTGTAATAAAAACTAAAAACAAGAAATCAACAAAATCTCCGACTACAAATTGAAATTTATTTTATTTTCCATTTCTCATCTCGGGAAGCGGAAAATGTAGCACAAGTCTCTAAAGAGTTGTCGACGGGGAGCCTAAATAAAAGTTTTTTTTTTAAATTTTTTTTTATGTTATGGGCAATGTGTTTTTCCGCCGACATCTGCAACAAAAAGATGTTTTCCCTTGCTTTTACGAGAGATAAGAAAATTTTTATTGAGTAGCTGTTCAGTTTTCCTCGTTTTTTTTTGGGTCTTTAGTTGCGCAATCGACGTTGAGTTCAAAATGTCAATTTTTAGTTGTGTTAAAGGCGCTGCTGGTGCTGTAATTACTGTAAGTGTTGCAGCAACAAATATGTTGATGGTGGAAAACGAATAAAAAATAAACTTTGTGCATGTACAGAAATATATAAATTTATAAAAAATGTATAAAACCGAAATCGAAGCAAAGTGCTGATAACGATTTCCGTTGCCCGCTCGCCGGTTTAATGACTTCATCTTGCAAGGGTAAGGAAATGAAACGGCTCCAACCGACTGCGTAATACTCGTTTAAAGAGCAAATATTAAAATAACAAAAAATTTAGTAAGAAGTCGCTATATATGGACCTTTTCTATAATCATAAGATTTCATTCATATGCAAGTGTATAAAAAAAAACTTGTGCAGCATTTTGCTTAATGGCCCATATACCTTCTTTGAAGTGGGTGAGCGTGTATATAAACGTTTTGTTTGGCACTTAGCGGCATTTACATTGCTGGAGTTGCTTTATTTTTGGTATTTCTTTTTTGGTTGATGATAAGCGTTGACACCATTAAAAATTAAAAAATATATATTTTGGTTGGAGCCGCTGCCGATGCCGATGCCGATGCCGATGCTGTTGCCGTTGCTCCAATTATAATTTTCAACGGCCCCGTCGCATCATTCATTTGCATTTTGCTTCATAAAGGGTTACAGATGGCTCGGCAGCACTTACAGTGGAGGAGGGGTGCGGGCGGGGTCAGTTCGATTGGACAACTCGCTTTGTTTCACAGCCAGCTATCAGCAGACAAGTGACAAACTTGAAATTTATGATTTGAAAGTGTGCCGTAGCCAAAGACCCGAGATGCCCAGTGCCGTTCCCTCGAGTGTCAATGCAATAAACACTTATACTGCAAGATAGACGCAGTGAAAGAGAGAGGGAGAAAGGTAGTCAGAGAGAGAGAGAGAGCGAGAGAGATGGAGAGGGGGTACAGACAGATCGACTGTGACATGTTGCATGTGTCATCATCATCATTATCATCATCATCATCATCAGCAGCAGCAGCAGCAGCAGAGGCAGCTACGATGTCTTCTTTTGTCGTGCCTCGGGCACTTAGATAAGCCTTAAGTTCCAGTCCAGTCAGCCAGCCAGCCAGCCAGCCAGCCAGCTAGTCAGCTTTCTACTCGGAACAGCTCATTGGTAGCCACTTCTCTAGACCTGACTCCACAAATTGTCAACTGAGTATGCATATACTACTTATAAGCGCCTTACAATGTGGCAGACATATAAATTTTAGTTGGCCACATTAATGGCCAAAAGCCAAGCCAGAGAATGTCTCTATGGGCCAATAGGCGAGGGATGCCCAAGGAACTTTAAGGAAACAAAGTTTTCAGTTTCATATAAGTGCAAAAAAACAAAATGTTACTATCTTAAAAAATATTTATTTATTGCTTATTATTATTGTAATAAAAGATTAAAGTTTTTTTATTTTGTTGCTCTACAATTATGCATTATTAAAATAAAAATATTTAATCGTGCAAGAAAAAGGTTTATCTATTATTAAATTTAGCTTAATGTTTATTTAAATTTAATTTGAACTTTTTCTATAAATTAGCTTCATTAAATTGATTAATATATAGATACAAAAAAAATCATTTTTTGTATAAAAGAATCAATTTAGTTTTCATGTTTCATCTAATCATTTAAAAAGTATAAAAAACATTTTTCTATTACAGTTATTATTTTTTAAATAATATTTGATATTGCTAAAGTTTATTAATTCTACTTTTCATAATAATATAAAATTTCATTAAATTTTTCTTATGCATTAAACTTGTTATTTTGCAATTTCCACTGCTTCGCATTGCTGAACTGCAACTGGTTGGCCCTCGACAGCTGCTCAAGCACCACTCATATAAAGCTTAAGAACCAGCAAACGCAATAACGTTGATCATTGAGATTGGGAATGGAGTAAGATTCAATGTTTTAGTGCAGCCCTAAGTCCTTGTTGTTCTGCAGGCCGCACACAAAGTGCTGTTTAAGTAGTTGACAACTGCAAAATGTTGATGATGACTTAATCTTGGCAGTCAAGCAGGCAGGCAGCAGCAGCAGCAGCTTCACCAACAGGCAGCACCAGCTAGCAGCAGCTGTTGCTGCTGTGCATCTCCAGTTGCAGTTGCTAGTAGCTGATTGTCTTGCTACGGAACGCAGCCAAAGGTATGCAGCATCACTCTGTCTCATTCTTGGCTGCTGCTTAACGAGTGAGCCGGCTCCTCCTACATCCGCCTGCGTCCTCCTGCTCGACCGTCAACAGTTAATCTGCAATTTTATTATAATTTGATTTTTTAATGCTCAGCGAGTGCAAGTCTCGTGGCTCGTTATATGACGCTGTCCCCTGCTCTACTAGTCGGAGCGTCTGAAGAGTAATGCTTTCTTTTAGCCATGGCCAAGTTTTACGATCTCTGTTTTTCTTTTCTTTTCTCTTTTTTGTTCATTCCTCCTCCTACTATGTTATTCTGTTCGGTTTGGCTCCGTTGCTGTTGTTTTACAATGTTGCTGGCCACTAAATAATGCACATTTTAATATTCGGCGGCGTGAGGCAAAATAATTTGTATGCCCTGAACTCATCGAAAATTTGAGTTGCGGGTATAATATTTTTCGGGTAAATGAATGTAAAATGTAAATGGAGATGGAGGAATGACAGATCAAAAATAATTCTTCCTTTTCAGTACTACTACAGTTTGTTTTTCATTTGTCAATAGGTCTAGAAAATGATAATAAATGGAAAAGAAGAAAATCTATTTGGATATGCAGAGCGAGGACTTTTTAAATGAATATATTTCAATAGTTAAAAGCTAGAGCATGCCAAGGTCGGGCACTGCCGCCTAGATTGTTTCTGGGGGGTTTTCTTAATTCTTTTGGTTTTCACGTTAACCATATGCCACAAATGGCATATGAAATGTTTCCGCGTCGTCGGCGCCCATGTTTTAATAAAAACATAAACAATGTTAACGCACACACACACATACATACGCACGCACACACAGTCAGTTACACAATGTAACTTGCAACAACCATCCACAGATATTTGCTGTGCTGCACACTGTGAATTTATGCAAAAATATTTTTGCCATTTTTCCCACAACAATCAATCAAAAATCAAGTGACATTCTAAACGGCAACAGCGAACAACAAAAGGCCGCTGGTGTTCATTTCGATTGTTTTTGTTGTTGTTGTTGTTGTTGTCGTTGTTGTTGTTTACCCGTTTGGTTCGTTGGTCAGTAGTTTTAGGTTATTGTGGGATCTGCAAAAGCTTCGGGCCCATAGCACATGAGTCCATGGCCCACGGCTCAAAAGGGAGCTGCTGCTGCTGTTGCAGCCTCAATTCCTGGCTCTTGCTATTAACATATATGCATATATTCGAACTGAGCACTGAGCAGACTTTTGACAGCGCGGGTTAGTCGAAAAATATGAAGGAATGTATTGGAAGAGAAAATGCTATGCAAGAGATCAAGAATACACTGAAATATATACAAATATTTTTGTTTACATACGATTTTTATTTTTTTAATATAAAAAAAATTTTAATAATCTACTTTCAATTCGGCATAGTTAAAAAAAAAATATTATATATTATTTACGTGCTTACGACTTTTTTCTATATAAATAAAATAAATATAAAATAGGTATGTAGACTAAATAAATTAATAAGTTTACTTTGTATGAATTGATGTACATGCAAATAAAATAACATATAAACTAATGATAATTCGCAGAAATAAGAGTTTTCCTGTAAGAACTATCGAATTAATCAAATTTGTATGTTTCCGGAAATAAAAACTTTATTCTTGTAAAACATTTTTATAATATCATATCCCCTAAATTTTGTTTCAATTTTTCTCAGATTTTTAATACTAAGATTACTTGCCTTCTTTAAGTCCTGTTTCCTGTAGCTAAATGTTTGCGGCGTCCATCGTTAAAATACCACCACAACAAGAAGAAACAAGAAGTTGAAAATCAAAATAAAATTCTGAAATGCAATTTGTTGTTGCTTTGCTGGGGCTCACGTGCGCAGATTTCCCACAGAAATGTTTTTTTCTGGCTTTTTTGTTTTGAACAAATTCAATTGTATTATGCAACATCTGCTGGCAGTCGCGTATCTAAAACTTAAATTTATACAAATATGCAATCCATGTTTTACTCAGCTATGTGAGTTCATCTGCACCCGCTGCTGCCTTCGCCACTTGCGGCGGCGGCTGCGTCGTCGGCGTCGCCGCTGGCAGCATTTATTGTTACCATCAATAAAGTTATGTAAACATACACAAATACACACATGCAGATGCACATGAACATGCACATGCACATGCACATGAAGTGGTGCCAATCCATTTTACATATGCAACATTTTAGGTTTTTCATATGAACGAATCCCCAGTTCGCAACGAGCCGGGCCGGGCCGTTCCGGGGCGGGGCGGGGCGGGCGGGTGGTGCAGTGGATTCAGTCAGCCGGCGAGTGAAATTTACATGAAGTACATCATTGTTCAGCTTTGTCAAGCGCGCAAAATTTGTACGAATATGAATGAATGCAGCAGCAGCAACAACAACAACAACGACAACAGCTGGCAGAGCTACGCAAACAGCTTGTCGCAGATTTTATACTCTATCAAAAGCTTAAATTACAGCCAGCACGCATTAAGTATGCAGCGTTTCCATGCAGCACTTTATGCATTTGCCACACATTGTTGCTGCAGTTGCACAGCTCTAATCAGATTTGGGTCACAGTGTGATGAGCTAGTGAAGCTCTTGATGGACTCTAAGATGATGCTTATCTAAATATTGATTGCCAAAGTGAATCGATGTGCATGGCAATGGATTGCGTAATAAATGCAATTGAATTGATTATTGTTGAATCCATTGGCTTAAAGTGTTGCAATATTCATATGAAATTCCATTACTTGGGGTATTTTGATTCGAATGGTTCACTAATACATCTATTGGTTTAAGTGTTCTCAAATAGTATTTAGTTATGAAACAAATCAAATAATATACGTGACTTGACAATGTCATAAGCTAACTGTTGTAGCCGAAGTACTTAATAATACTCAAGTATTAAATAAAGCATATTCAATACTAATAGTTCCTTCACCAAGGACATCTGAATCGAGAAATCGAGAACTAATTATATTTCATATAAAGTCTCCTATCTCTCTCCTCCTCACTAAAGTTGAATACTTTGATTTACACAGATTTACATTTATCGATAATTATCGAGAACTAATGTTTTCCAAGGAATACAATTTATTTTCGATTTATCACGATTTTCGATTTTGGCGGGCTACAAATTATCGAGGCTAGACTGTATTTCAATTTTCAATGCAAACTAAATTGATATGAAGTCCATGCCAATCGCTTTAGCCAGCTGTTGTAGCCACCTTTTGTTAGGGCATCTATATGGTACGTATAAATCGCTACCTCTGTTACCTTTGGAACAAACGTGTGGCTATTGTTGCATGCCAAGAATCAAAGCAGCCCACAACAAAAGAGTCCAGTCCAAGCCGGACCAGTCAGACACATACATAAGTACATGTATACATATATACAATATATATATATATATATATATATTCACTGGCAGTGGCACTGTGCCGCGTTCAGTGAGTGAGTGAGCTTCCAGCATTTGCATATGTTTCCTGTGACTTTTGACGATTATATGATTTTTGTGCTCTTTACACGAAGTTGGCTTCAGTTTTTATTTAGCTTGGTTTTTTGCTTGCGCAATGCCTGAACGGGGCAACTGCAGACGCGTTGCATAAAAATAAATCTCCACACACAGAATAGAAATGCTGAACAACGACGACGACGACGACGACGACGACGTGCCACAACATGTCCCGGGGCTTGAGTCCCGCAATGCCTATGGCCACTGTATTGTTGTTGTTGTTGTTGTTCTTGTTCTTGTTGCTTTGGTAGTATCCAAAAGCCCAGGAGATTTACGTGCAATTCAACAGTTTTATGACTTTACCATCTTTATACAACATACATGGATGCACACACACATACATACGTACATACATATATGTATTTATACATAAAAATATATTCTGTTTTTCGTTTTTGTTAGTTCAGCATCTTGTTTATCGCCTGCAGCTGGCAAATAAACAAAATATGTATTTATATAGCCGAAAAACCAAAAGCAAAAAATTTTGTGCCTTTGGGAATTCTTGGATTTCGCTTATGGAAATAATCATATTGGCAACTTATGTAAATGAGTTCGAGTCAAAAGTTTTGGCTTTTTGCCAAATATAATTGCTAAAAATTATGCGAAATATTTAAAATTTTGGTTTCTGTCGTCTCAGGCGAATATATCTAAAACTCATGAAAGCTTAAGACTAATTTAAAATATTTGATTGATCCAAAAATTAAACTAGTTGGATAATTAATTTGGATAAAACTTTAGATTTAACTATTACTTTGAATATATTTTGTCTCTTTTAATTTCTATGTGAAGCATCTTAAGACGAAGAGTTTTCCTATATACCAACAAAATTTGTTTCTTTGGTGTTACTATATAAAAGAAATAAAGAGCTCTTTTCAGCTAATAAATTTTTTACAAAATTAAAACTATTCGAATTTTTATTATCGTAAATACATTTGCTTATTGTTTAGTATATGAAATGCGGGAAAAAAATAATTGTATAAAATTTTATAAATAAATAAAAAATATATTTTTCTAAAAATTCAAATATTCATAATATAGAATAATAATAGATAATAATAATAATAATAGATAGATTATACTGCATTACTTTGTTAGTATTGAAATATCGCTTTTTATGAAAACTATATATATATACTATATATTTATATTAAAAATAGGAGATATGTTAACAAGAAATTTAACAGACTTACTTTTATTTGCAACTTTATTATTTGCATACAAAATATTTCGGTTCTCGAACCCAAAGTCTCACAAAATTGATTAGCAACTCGCTCATTTAAGCGTCATGTAAGACAAAGGTTCTTTTCAAGATTTGTCAACATAAAAAATGATATGGGCGATTGCTAAAGTGCTACTTATTAATCTGTGTGTGTATATGTCTATGGGGCAATCGTCTAATAGACTAGCTCTTCACTTGTCTAGCAAAGTCTCAGCATGAACTCTTCACATCATTCAGTATTACCTCACAGCTGAGGTGACAACCAATTAAATAGCGATTTTTTTCCAATACCCGCAAATCTCATTAATAAATGTTTACTAAACAGAAGAAGAAGACAGACTGGGGGAAAAAAAAATCAATATTATTTAGTTGCTGCTTTATTTCAGTGATGTTTTTTTTTTTTTGGGGAGGCATTGTCATGGAAATGTGTTGCTGCTGCTGTGCTGTTAATAATGATATATGTCCAAAATCAGATAACTTATAAGGTATGAAGGCATCGCCCTTTTGTTGCTTGCCATATGCCAGATACTAAAATTCTTAATTATAAGCCAGATGAATAAGGCAAAAACTAAGGGGAAAAAAGTGAAAACCAGTTACAAAACGTTCGCGCATTTGCATAAGAATCGGAAGTTTCAATGTATTAACTTGTTTTATGTTTGTCATTATTGGCGATTTTACAGACATGTTTCTACGCTACCGTGCATGAAAGACGCACGGAGATCCGAAAGCCAAATGATAAAGATAAAATGTGTAGCTGGTAGAAGGAGGAAGACCCTGTACAGACCCAAGCTGTGCACTTCAGCTGAAACTGAAGCTGAAGTTGGAGTTGATGTTGAAGAGCAACCGCGACTCATTAACACAGCCAGCTGGGTGGGTCATAAAACTATGTACGCAATTTTTAGTGTTGGGAGCGCGGGTTGGCCTAATGAATATTTATGGCATCTTAAACATAAATTATTTCGCATATCGAAAAAAGAGGCAAAAAGACATGCAAAAGCCAGCTTGAAATTTATAGTTAATTTGATTGATTTTATGTGGCGGCCCAGCAAAAGAAGTCCAAGACGCTAGGCATATGAATATATATAAAGATCTATATACCTGTACACATATAAATACATATGTATATATATGTATGTGTTGGTCTGCTTGGATAGCCGCACAATGTAGGCACTTTGGGTAACAATTTGTAGGCCTTACATTGATTAATGATGCGCGAGGGAGGGGGGAGCCGGGAAGCCGCAGCTAGACAGCAGAGTGTGATTTCTAACACGCTAAAGATGCGCAATCATTAGGCAGCTGCGATCCTTTCAACATGACAGCGCAGGATCAAAAGGGCTAACAACACCTATACAAAGAACTTGCCCCACTCTCCTCCATTCTCTGCTCTTTCTCTAGCGATTATCAAACAAATTCGATATTGATTATGGTGCGGCATAAACAAAAGTACACAATCAAAACGCCTCAGAATATGAAAAACGTTGAGATCATACAAAGATCATTAGATTGATTGATGTTTAAGGATGCGCCTTGCATGAACTGTAAGCATGAGTGGATGTAGCGCGTGAGAGAGCAAGAGAGTGAAAGAGAGATAAAGAGAGCGTGAGAGAGAGCTAATGAGTTGGCAATTAAACAGAGCTGTGAAACATAGCTAGAAATCCGCTATTAAAAAATAAATGTATAAATAAATAAAAATAAAATTGAATAAATATATAAAAATTATTTGTAGTAAGAAAGAATTCTTTAAATAAAATAAGTTCTAATAATTTTTAGTTGTTAGAAATAAATAAACGCAAAAATAAATCGAAAAATTAATTTAAATAAATTTAATAAATATATATATTAAAATAAAAGTAGCTTTAAATAAATCATAATAAATGTGATTCATAAGAGTTTAATTACTTTTATTTATTTATTTTATTTATGATTATCTGGAGATGTTGACCATTAATTTTATATATTAAACACATTTATTCTTTATTTTTACTTGAATAGTTTTCTATTCAACGCCTTTTTGCACTTAAATTTCCCTTTTTGGCCATTTGACAATTTATTAACTCAATTTAGTATTTGCCACTCAGTTTGGCAATTAATAGGCAACTTTTAGCCATTTATTGGCTATTTTTTATAGCTTGTCAGGCTCCGTATTGGATAATATTGATGAGACCATAATCGAAATTAGAAATTCAGCTAGATCTTGGCATTTTATTGCGCCTGGCTGCTGCTATGTAAATCAAATGCACTGCGGACGCCCTGCAGCTTTCTAACTAATTAACACTTAATTTTATATCAACGAAGAGGCTGGAAAAACAGCAGCTGGCTTTTTAGCTATCAATACATGAGTGTGTGTGTGTGTGCGTGTGTGTGTGCAGCAACATGGTTGTCATGTTATAAATTTTGTGGTAATGTCTTCGAATTGTAGTTGTTGTTAATCGCATGTTTGTCGAGCGTGTAATGCAGCCCATGCAGCGCCTGCAATCACTTTGTACGGCCATTATAATGCCCCCCAGATACCCACACACACAAACACACACACAAACATACACACACACTAACGCTCATTTATGGAGGTAAATGTATCCATATAGTACACATGTATCTATCTATCTTTGCATCTTACTGCCCACACTTGCATGTATAATTAAACAAGCAGCAAAATGTTTTGGGTTAATGATTCACAAAATTGTCCAAAATTTACGGCCCCAAATGCAGTTGTCCAAAAGCCAGAGGGCAAAATCGTATACTAGCTATAACTGCCATGCCTCGACCTCCCTCTCTCTCTCTCTCTTGGCCTGTGCTAGGCAAGTTAATGCATTTACCACATATGGTTTTCATATTAGCACAGAAAACTAACTAATTGTTATTTTCTTCACAAATTGGATTTTCATATGGATTATTGCAACACATTTTGCGAGTAGTGTTGATCTATAAATGCGATACGATATAGTATATACTATATACACATGTACATTTACAAATATATATGTATATGTATATTGCTGAGTGCATATTATAATATTGTTATTATAGTTTTCACTTACCTGGCTTGGCCTTTAGGCGCTTAAAGTGCTCCATTGTTTCAGCATTGCAATTGATGTTTTAGCCAAATTGGTTGAGCCACAATTCAGCTAAAATTGTAAAGCGAAATGTGCCTTGAATAATATTATTACATTTAATGTGGCCGACTCTAACTGTGTGTGTGTGTGTGTGCGTGTAAATTGCATAAATATGTAATTGTTAGCTCATAATAGAAATCTCTCTCTCTCTCTCTGTGTGTGTGTGTGTGTGTGTGTGCGTGTTTATCTAAATCGTAATAGCTTTTAATGGATGACAGCTAAGAGGAATTGTTAATTGGAAAGCAGTTGCATTTTAAAGGCCATTTAATCGTGGCTCACATTATGCCAAATGGAATAATATATATCTACATATAATAATTAATAAATGCATTTTACTGAGCCTGACGACACTTAACTTAATGTTGGAGTAATAATTTATACAGAAATTTGTATATAGTTATAAATTAAATGTTTTTAAGTGCGTGTATTTAGTAAGATTTTTAATGGATATAGCTTAAATTAAAATACAATTTCTCTGAATTCCTTTAAGAGGCTCAAGCTAAAATTCTATATTGTTGGCGTAAAAATTTATACAATATTTATATTATTCAACATTTTAAATATCACTTCGTTTTTAAATAGACATATTCACTAAATGAAATACACATATAAATACATTAGGGAGCGAGAGAGAGAGAGAGTGAGAGAGAGCAACGTGGAGGGACGTCTTGTGTTCGTATTCATACTTAAAATTGCACTCATATCCATAGAGAACATTATGTTTTGCATGTGTGTGTGTCATATAAATAGAAATTAAGTTTCTAAAGGTGGCCCATAGAAAAGGTTGTGACAAAGCGAAAGAAGGAGAAAGGAGAAGCACACATACATACATACATATGTAGGAGACCACAATCAACTTGTTAGCAGCAGCAGCAGCAGCCGCAGCAGCGAAAACATTTTGCAGTAGGCAAGGCGTGCAACAAAAGAAGTGGCATGCAGCCGAGGCGCCACATACTGAGCGGCGCCTCCTTATAGAAGCGGCTCACGCACAGAATGTTGTCAAGCCATGGCAAACGGAGAGGGCAACCAGAGGGGCGAGAGCGGGCAACGGGCGTTCGGCATCGACTCCCGACGCGCACATAGACGCCAATTAGCGTTCAACATTTTATGACGATTCGAGCGTGGCGCACAGCACATACGTGTGTTCACGCATCTCTGTGTGTGTGTGTGTGTGTGTGTGTATGCAGCGCTTAGGGGTGCTACAAAAACATGGCAAAATATATGAAACGCGTTGCAAGCGAACCGAGCCAGAGCTGCAACGAAATCAACGCGCTGCTGCAACACTTCATTATAATTATGGCAGCTCTAGCTGCAACTGCAACAAAAACTCACTCAACTAAGACACACACACACACGCACAAATGCACACACACACATTCACATGCTAAGCTCTAGTCTATCCTCAATGCTAAAATGCAGGCAAGCAGCGCGAGCAGCACGAGCTTTTTGACATTGACGCGACATTGACACCAAAATGTTGGTTAATAAATTTTCTTGACTTGGGAAAAAGAAAATCGCAGCAGTAGAAGCAGCAGCAGCAGCAGCAGCAGAAGCTGCAATTGCAATTGCAACTGCAGTTTTCAGTGTCAACTCGCTGACATTTGACAGGCGCAACTGTCGCACAAATGGCAAATGGGGAAAACTCTTGCCAAAACCTGAAGCTCTCAATAGAGACGACGAGTTGATTAAATATATAGAACCAACACTGAGATAACGTGAGCCGGACTTAAGAAAGCAATCCGAATGGTCAAAGAAGTAAGAAATAAGGAATATTTATATTTTTATTTATTTATTTGTATTTATTTAATAATAATATTTACCAAATGAATATTCGAGGTAAGTAATATACAGGCAGATAAGTACTGTTTTATTTGATATCTTTAAAAAAGAATTTTAAAATTATTTTTAGTTCAGTTTAATATCTTGTATATTTATAATTATATGTTATTCCTTATATGTATATAGTATTAGATCTCAACTAAATCTATTTGATATTAAATTATTTTTTATTTTCATTTATAATATTTTTTCCCTATTATCATATTTGAAATTTATTGTTTTTATTTCATAAATAATGATTTTATTTTATTATTGTTATTATTCCTTATTTATGTATGTATATATAACATATTTTTGTAAATACTTAGACTTTGACGAATAATAATTTTTTTTCTTTATTTTCAATCGCATTTTGAATCTTGCGTTTACCATAATTATATTATATTATTACATGAGGAATTTTCTGCATTTTAATTCTAATATATCAATTAGTATAAAAGCAATACTTTTGTAAATATTCGGACATATATACATTTAATTTCACTTTTAAAAAAATTTTTATTTTTAACGAAGGCTAAAAATACATAAAGTTGATTCACTTTACATTGAATTAATCAAACAAAAGAATAAGGAATCAATTTTAAAAAATTTGATTTTTTATTGATTGCTTTTATTGCAGTCTTAGCTTAGTTAACAAATTTCCTGAGTCTTGTCATTAGCATATAAGTGACATATACATACATACATTAATACAAGTATTTATCTTTAGTAAGTACTCGGATAGCTGTTGTCGTGGCTTGGGCTGAGGCCGCAGAGTGAATAAGCAGGAGAGTTAAATATTTGTGAAATTATCCACAGCGCTGTTGCTGTCCGACTTTTGTGACTGAGCTGCACATTTGATATATGGCCACACCTTTAATCACTCCGCCACCGCAAAAAGAGATTCGCGCAGCAGAGAAAATATATTTCGGCATTTCGCTGAACTTTGATGTGCCGAAATTGAAATGGACTCATTTCGCGCGTCTGTGAGACACACAAAGGCTAAACAAAAGTAAAGCCGAGGCAGATCTGAAGTTTTAAGCAGTTGATTTGTGCCAAACCTAAAGAAGAAACAAATAAAATAAAAAATAAAAAACTTATAAGAAAAGAAGAAGTTATTCAGCGTATCTCTGGCAGTCAGAAATTATAATTTATTTAGAACAGACGCCTGCGAAGTGTTGCTCAAAGAGCTTCTGCATTTGTTTCTTTTTCGCTCGTGATGTGATTGGGCTGTCCGATTGTCCGACAGGCTGCCAAACGAAAAGATACAAATACATTTCGTATGAATTTTGGGATTTAAGCGCGTGAGTAACTGACATACATATATGTATATGCATATATATATGTATGTATGTATATGGCTTGCCTGGGCAGCTGGTCAGGCAATTATAAACAGAAAGGAAAATCCAAAATCTACGTGAAACTAAACCCAAATCGCGTCCAAGCAATATTATTATTAGCAATTTGCCCAAACCATAATAAGCCGTCGAGCATAGCCAATGGGATCAGACAGACAGAGAGTCGTCGGCCAGTTTGTTATAAACTGCATTGGCTATAAACAATTTTAATTATATTTATTATGCCATATGCACAAACAAATTCAAACAACAATAAAAAGCAGAAAAAAAAAAAAAATTATATATATATTTTTATAACAAGCTTACGTTAAGCTTAATGAGTTTATACCTCATTCACATGATGAGGGCAGGCATGGATTGCACATTTGGTTGATAAATATATTTAAACAAATATGTATATATATATGTGTGTGTGTGTGAATATGCGAGTTTATGTCAATATATGGCGTGCAATTTGTTTGGGATTATTGTGAAAATGGTGCAAAACGTACAAAAGGTCTGTGTGAATACAATAGAATATTTAAATTCTGCATTTATTTTTGCGTTGTCAGTGGCTGATAAGAGAAGAGCTTGCTTGAGTGATATAGATATCGTGGCTAGGGAATACCCTGTGGTTTAAAAATACTTGAAAATACTAAAGGCTGCCAGAATAACAAATTCGATAATTATATTTAACATCTATAAGAGCCAAATCGAGAAATGTAAAAATTAATTTTATTATAAATATTTTACATTTTCAATTGAATATAAAAATATAAAAATTTTGTAATATATATATATACATTTATGTACATAAGCTAGAAATAATAACTTGGTATTTGTATTTATTTTAGCTTATTTTTATTATTTTTTAGCTGACTTGTCTTAATCGAGTTTCACTAATTTCTGGTTTGAAGTATTAATATATTCAGCTGTATCGTAATTCTAGGTAAGCCATTTAAAAAGCATTAAAAAACATTTTATTTCACACGCGGAAACAGAAACGCACCTATGATATATATGTATATATTTACATATTCGTATATTTACATGCTGCAAATCACACACATATAGTCATATATTTGTTTATTTGTGTGTGTGTTTAAATGGAATGTAGCGCAGCTGTTGCTGTTATTTTAAGCGTTGTCCATTGTTAATTTAAAGCATCCTTTGCCCGCTGGCTTACTCGCCGCCGTATGGGAGCAAAGAGAAGTTGATAATGCATAAAATATATAATTTGCAAAATTAATTAATTTTTACAACACATTAATTTCACCCTGACAAACACACATGTATGCATGCATGTGTGTGTGTGTGTGTGTGTGTGTGTGTGTGTGTGTGTGTGTGTGTGTGTGTGTGTGTGTGTGTGTGTGTATGTGTGTGGCAGTCAGTCAGCCGTGCCACATACACCGTTGCCCCACTGGCCACATATAACTCCCGGTTGTCCCTCGCTGCTGCTGCTGCTTCTTCTTCTTCTTCGGCCACCGTTGCGGCCGCTGCTTGGCTATTGAGGTAAAAGTAACTGCAAAAGCGCTTGCAGCTCTCATTATGCTGCACAACTTGTATAATTTCTGTTTAATTTATTTAAAGGTAGCTAAAATGGAGCACAGACAGTCAGTGCTGATAAAAAAGTAGGTAAACAAATGAAATATGTATGT
The DNA here is from genome assembly GCF_054131105.1 of Drosophila navojoa. Taxonomy (NCBI): domain Eukaryota; kingdom Metazoa; phylum Arthropoda; class Insecta; order Diptera; family Drosophilidae; genus Drosophila; species Drosophila navojoa. The sequence goes on along the minus strand of NC_142893.1, from coordinate 21,486,753 downwards.
AAAATACATGTATTTTAGAATTTACCAAGTAGAACTATGAAATTGAATATGTTAAATAATCATAATAATTATTGTTCTTCAAGTTGTTTCTAAAATTGTTTGAATACTGATTATTTTCATTTGATATATAAATATGAATAAATATAGAATATAGAAATTAATATATTTAATGTCAGTTTTTACTTATATATTTATATTTAATATCAGCTTTATATAAGGTTATTAAAATCCAGGTTTGCTAGTTTTATTTTATGTTTATTTTTTTCTTTTATATTTTTGTTGTTGTCTATTATTATTTTTTTATTCTAATCGTACAAATTTTCTTTATGCTCTTTTTTAAATATTTTTATGTATTATTTTTTCGCTTTAATTCGTCAGCTGTCTTCACTGACCTGCTCAACAGATTTGTATTGCCCTGGCGTCTTTATGATGTGGTATGTCTGTAGCCCTAGGCTTTCCTTGCAGTTCGTAGCGCGATATAAAATGTTCCGAAATGCGTATTTGGTTGTTTAGTCCTTGGTGTGAGGTGTTTCACAACATTCAAGTTCATGTCACACCTCGGCCCATATGTTGATTTCGTTCCTTCTCCTCTGTCGAAACAGCACAAGTTTTTTATGAGTGCTTCGATCAAAATTGAGCTGCCCGGCCATGGTCGAGCTGGCCGGCTGACCAAGCCACCGAGCGTCCTATGCTTGCGAATTATGTATGTCTTTTGACACGCAGAGCCAACGCCCCTAGGGCAACAGAGACTACAAGGGAACCGTTTTTGTGCCAAGGGTAGTCAGAGGCACACTTTATGGAGGTGCCCGTCGCATTGTGCATGCCTGCAGTATGTATGTAAGTCCAAAAGGCTCTTGTGCGAAATTAAAATGTGCTACATTCGCATGTTTAATTAATGAAATGTTTGACAATGTCGGCAGCTTCAGACTGTCGGCTGCCAATGCCTCTTCCCCTGTCAGTTTCGTGTATATATGTATATTATATATATTTTATTTTTGTTTTGTCGGTTGGGCTTTTTCTCTGCCCTGATCCTGTGCCCAACTACTCCGCCTCCTGTTTGTCCCTGGCGTTTGTGGTCGAAGCGCTTTGATGGAATGCTCGCTCAAAATGCCAACGCTAGCACGCACATGTTACATATGTGTGTGTGTGTGTGTGTGTGAGCTGTAATGGGCCCCTTGCATTATTGAAATCGACACAATTTTACTTTTAAGCAGAGACGGCGTCAATGCAACATGTGCAGACCGCAGCCAAGAATCGCCCTGAGTGACAACAGTCTCTGAGCCCGAGCTATGCACAGTGGTTGCAAGAAGGCAAAGCGGATCAAAATACTTGAATATTCGAGCTCAGCTGTCGCTTGCGAGCAATTGAGCGATTGAATAAATAATCAAAAGGAATCGAGAGGTCGAGAGAGTTTAACTATTGAGCGAACAGATTTTGTCAATACAGTTGCGAAGAAAAGTATACGGCTTTATTAATTTTGTCATTATACAATGTATATTACTATAGTTAGATGTCGCATAATGTGTATATTTCATGTAAAACTGTGAAACTAATATGAATCATAAATTTCATTTAAATTTAAAATCAGCTATTCAGTTTCTCAATAGTTGGAACAGTTTCTAAGTTTTTCTTTTGATTTGAATTAAATATTAAATTAATAGGGGAAGGAATAGTTCACTCATAATTATTAGTAAATAAAACCTCAGAGATGTATTAGTTGCTCAAATAATTAGCATTGGTATACTGAACAACTACATTATTTAGTTAAATCACAGACTAATCTGCAAGCATAGTATACATACTAAGCGCCTTACTCAAGTATGCCAAAACTGCAAAAATAATTAAATTATTCTCTAGTTTTCCTATTAATATCTTTTATATCTTTCTCTCTATCAAAATATATTATACAATTGACAATGAATTTTAAATTTTATTTATTTTAATAACTAAAAATAAAAAGTATTTAACTTCTATCAACTGTAAATTGCATTACCCAGGCAATGGCTTTGAGCCACTGTGCATTGTGAGCAACATGTTGCGTGAGGTGTTGCTGTTGTTGTTTATAACGTTGTTGTTGCTGTTGTTGTTGTTGGTAATGCGACTGCAACTGAAACTGGTCTCATCTGTTGAGGTCTGGTCCCCGGTCTCCAGTCTCCGGTCTGGTCCGGGAGGTTGGTTTTTTACTTTTCGCATCAAGTTCAAAGTCGAAATGCTTGTAATATGCAAAAATGTTTTAATTAATCACTTTGATGCGCACCGGCAGAGCAGACGCAGGCGCAGGCGCGTGACATATTGAGAAGATGTTCAGATCCGTCATCGAGCTGCCGTCTGCACTGTCTGTCCGTTCCTCTTGCGATGATATGCATACATACATACGTACATACATACATGATCACACTCTCGAGAAATATTTATGTCTTAATAAGTTTGTCATTAAACAAGATGTGCTCAAGCAATATGCTTATGCACATGTTTTCTCTGATTAATGTTTAATACTCTGCTTATGCGAAATCCAATGCGAACCTTGAAATTAATGCGACCTAGAAGTTTTCTATTGAGTTTCACTTTTATTTTTATGAACCTGAGTAAATAGAATATTCGGCAGAGCATCCAAACGTATTTATTTAAATCAATTATTTTAAGCCTAAAATATACGCTGTCTTTATTCGTTCGGATGATAGATCCAAGCACTTTTTGAAACTACAGAAATCAATAGCAACTTGAGCAATACATTTGTATTTGTCTAATAAATTGCAATCATGGATACATTAAAAACATTGTGCAATTTTTTAATTTTTAAAATCGAGCGATCATTAAAAAGAATAAGAACATAGTCGTCATTTCAATTCGTAGCTAAAACTTGTAAAATGCATCTTTTTAATAAAGTAAAAGTCATGAATAGTTTTCGAAATTCGATTAAAAAAAAAAAAACATTTGCACTATCTCGGCATAGTTTAGTTAATATCCACAACATATTTAAAACAATATCTCTTAAATTCCTTGTAGCCTAAAAAGGCATCTGGGTGTGCCCTTCAAGCTTGATCCCGACTGGTGACTGGATTTACCTTCTCGGCTTAAGCAGATGAATTTTCACTCTGACTGACTTTTTTTAATGCCAAGTATGTTAATTAGTATCCGAATGAACAAATTTTAAAAAATATCTCTTACAACTCAATTACTTGATACGCAAAAATGCTAAAAAAAAATCACGATAGCCTTTTGAAGGTCCCAAAAGTATTATATTTGGCTTTGTGTTTACTTAACACATGTATAAAATTATTTGTATTTTTCACTGCATCTATAAGCACTAATACTATTCCTCTTTCTGTGGTACTTTTACTTCAATTGCAATTTCTACTACATTTTGATTTTCATTTCTACTACATAACATTTTCTACTGTTGCTACTATTTGTACTTTAACTACTATTTCTACTACGACTTTTCTACTCTCACTGTCTACACTGGTATTTAGGGTAACCTCTAGTAGGGCTGTATGTAGAGAATATTATTTGATATTTTTGCATGATGAATTTTTCATGCCTAAAATTTTATTTAATACTGTTGGATGATTATATATGTATACGCACACACATATATATGTATGTACATATATGCCACGTATGCCGTCACTCGAGCTTACAATTTTAGGGGTTTATGTCAAAATTTTGATTAAAATTTGACTACGCTTTGGCTTCCCATACTTTTTTTTGGTTTGTATGGGGCTCTGCAAATGTTTGTTATATTGCGTTCTATTGGAATTTCCCTTTTGGAAATGCGAGTACAATGGAAAAGAGCAGCAGTCGCAATGGTAAACAATATTTTCGCTTTTCACTGGCTTTTTGGCTCTGTGTTCAATATTTCATTCTTTTCTATGCGGGGGCGGCAGAGAAGCCTTCACCTGGGATTTTAACCTGACGGCTTTTTTTGCGCATTTTTCTGTTGCCAGTTTTTAATTTTCCGCCAGCGCCGTTAAGCTTGTCATTAACCCAGTTTGAACTGCGACCAAGCCATGCGCCATGCCGCAGCAGTCGAGCTATGCCCAGATATTTATACACCAATATATATATATAGTCATGTATAAGTGCACAGATATGCATTGGCATTGTGCATTTTTTATGGACCGCGCTGAGATTTAAATGAAATTAAAATCGGAGCTTGACTTGCGGGCACGCCTGAATATTTAACTTTATGCGAAATGGAAATGGCTCGAACTATCGTTTTTCATTATTGCATAGGGATTTTAATAAAAATTGGCATACCTATAATTGATTGCCAATCCACTTGGAGCGCCGTCGCAAGCTTGAGTGGAGTGAAACTCAAGTTGTGCTTAGTTTTTTAATATTTACTTTATTTGATAATATAGTTTGCTCTATATAGAAGCAAAAGTTGATAATTTGCTAGTGCGCTTGGCCTTGTTTTTGAGGAATTTTAAACAAGTCAAGGAATTCGCGCGGTACGAAAATAAATTCCATAAATATGCTCGAGTCTGGTTTTGCGGCAAGTTCGTTTGTTCCTATGTCTGTGATATTTCTTAATATATATGTATGTATATAGTTCTTTTTTTTTTAAGTTTAAGAATGCCACACAACGAGGCAGGAGTCAGGCAGCAGCGCAGCGACAGAAAAAGGTCGCCACAGACAAAATTGAGCGCTAGCTGAGCAGTAAAAAAGCTTCAGAAGGCAACAAGCTAAATGCCAATAAAACAAAAGCAAAACACGAAATATATTAAAGCGGCATATTTTGCTTTTATAAAAAACAAAAAAGGAAAGAAGAAGAAGAAAAAGAACTATACATTTTTGCTGCCGCCATAAAGCGTAGAAATAAAAGCACTTAAAGTTTGTCAGCAACGCGATCAAAATATGTTAAAATCGAACTGAAATTACGGCACTTAAGAATCTTTGCGTATAGATGTATAGGCATACGTATGTATGTTTCCATATATATATATATAGTTATATATGGTTTCTGGTTATCGAGAACAAGGCAGGCATGGGGAACCCAGAAATTTACGACTTGAGTGATAATGCGAGGCGCCGCAAGGTGCACGCAGAGAAGACGCCCTCATCTGCATTATAATGCCGATGATGATTATAAACAAATATATGTATGTATACGTGTATTCGTATATGGCATCAAAGACCTGCTGGCAACTTCCGATTTATCTCAATTGTGGAAAATCAAAACTCCAGCGCATTTAGCAGCAATTTGGAACACGCACAAACCTGAAAGCTGATACAGACATTCTCGAAAAAGAAACCAAATAATATTCGAATATGTCTTCATTTCACGCCCCAATAAAGGCAACTAGTGGAACCTTTTATATACATATATATATATATATATATATTTATATTTATTTTTTTTTTGTCACTGATTTGCGTATTAATTTGTCTCTGCTGCGAGCTGTTAACTCTTTGAAATTGGAGTAGCTGCGCATGAAGTGACAATATGCCTAAACGAGGTTGGCTCTTGGAGTATGCCCTAACTGATTACTCTTGGATATTGTGTGCGATTGTGTGGGGGAGTTCTCGATAAAAACACAATAAAAAAAATCGTATTTTAGGATGATTTTGTAGTTTAATTGTGATCAGAGTTTTCAAATGTTAAAATTACATTTCTGTTAATTTGAATATATTTAAATGAATTGATTTTAACATATTCATTAAAATAAAGTCTTATCTAACTTTTGAATCCGTGGAACTATTAATTATTTTGAAAATAAAATATTTAACTAATTAATTATTAAAGAATTTGTGAAGTTATTTTATTAGTGATGTAATGATCAAATCATATTATTACTATTAATGTATAACAATTTAATTAAAATATATCTTAATATATTTAAATTTACTTTAAATAGGTTTGATTTTCGCATTTATTGAATTTTGTTTTCTATATTATTTGGTAAACATAATTGAATGAATATTGAATATATTGAAACGTTTATGCCAGCCTTCGTCGCAGTTAGGTTATGCGAGCAGCTGTTGCCGCGGAAGTAGACGCCCTGCAATAAAAATCTTTGCACGCCTCCCTGCCTGGCCTAAATCGGGGGCCCGTATCAAATTCTTTTGCAAAAAAGGAAACCAAAATTGTGTAGAAAAAAGGTAAGAATCTGTCCAAACACTTCAAAACAATTTGACATCAGCTCAGTTTATTCCCACAAAATGTGAAGAGATTGCTGATATATATATGCCTTTGATATCTCGCTCAATAGATTGTCAAACTAATTTGTGCGCAGGTAGCCCAACTGGAACTCCAACGCCAACTCCATCGAGAGGGATAAAGACGTTGCATCTACAAAAAGTATCACATGACACAGTTCGACAAAAGGTTGACAAACTTCTTGAATTACCGAAACCCGGCGACCGGCAACCGTCTCGCAGTCAGTGACAGAGACGTGGACGGAGTCTGGGCCATTTTCAATTTGTGGCTAGCGAAATTTATGAAGCGTATAATTTTCATATGCAACACCTGCTGCAGTTGTTTCTCTGTCTGGCACTTGGGCGCTCCTCGGCTGGCTGAAGTGCTTATATAAATAAAAACTTTATAATTGCCGACTGACTGTGTGATAGATACTCTGTGCATTATTATGATGGTGCTGGGGCTGAGGGCTGGCCCTCTGAGTTGCTTATAAATTAAGTCGAGCCACTGCTGCTACATTAAGGACACTTGATAGCTTAATTTATTGCCAGGCCAAAGATGCAGGACAACGGCTGCAGAAAAAGCCAATGCTGAGATAATTGCATGCAGAACAAGAACGCAAACCAGTCCGCGTGGGTGCTGATGCTGATGCTGATGCTGTTGTAGGTCCTGCTGTGGGTCCTGCTGCTGGTTCTGCTGCCTAGCTGGTGCTGCTGGCTCTGCTCCAAACGAAACTCCTGCTCGTCCTTTGCCTGGCTGCACTCGTATATGTATATATGTATATGCATATATATATGTATATATGTGTGCTCTTCTGCCACCAACCGACTGTGTGGGTGCTCAAGGATATGCATGTGTGTATGTGTGTGTGTGCTCGCTCGCGTTGCTGCATAAAACATTTTAAATTGAGCGTTAAAATTAAACGATGCATCGCAAAACTAACAAACGTGTCTAGTGCACAAAAGGGCAACAAAATGCACTCATTCGCCATTTTGTTGGCCGAACCAGTTGAGTATGGGTGTGGGTGTGGGTGTGGGTGTGGGTGGGGGGTGAGCTTGTTTATAAGGTCGTTAATCGTGTGTATATATAGTGCATATATCTATTATGCTATGTGCCACTACATAAACAGCGCACATAAAATTGTACACAATATAAATTTGAAAAGTCAACGACGCTTCATGGAGATTTCGTTGTTGTTGTGCTAATTTTATAAATGCTCTATTTAATTCAACGATAACTGGAAAGGACAATGCAACAATGCTGCGCCTTGTCGATTATTATCGGCATTATTATTATAGTATATAAATTATATATGTGTAGTATAGTATTCTACTAGTTCGTGTAATTGATCTCAAATTAAAGTTAAAGCGCTAATTGTAAACAAGCTCATCAAAAATAGATAAAAATAGTATTGAAAGCGAGTTTAAAGACGTGAATAATTTTTTTGAATAAAATTTTTATTGAATAAAATCAATTTAATTTAATGGTATATTAATTAATTTTCCAAATTAATACAAATATTTTACTTTATCTCGATAATATATATTTATATTGCAAAGCATTGCTGTGGCCGACAGTCTTTGATATTCATTTCCATACACAAAATATTTATTTAGTTATAGGATTGGTATAAAAGTGCTTCAGTCATTAACAGATACAACAATAACAAAATTACAATTGCATTTCTTGCATTGGCACACACACACACAGATTGCTTCTCTGTATCTCTCTCATTCAGTCTCTTCTTCCTAGTCAGCTATTTAATCAACCAGAAACGAATTGATAGATGATATGTCACAGCAGGCTTTATTTAGGAGAACCTAAATGGAAAATATGAAACCGAATACGGGCTAATCAAAAATATAATTTAACAAGTCAGCAAATTCCGTTCGATGGGATTACAAAGTAGTTTGCTATTTCAAAAATGGAAAGTGAATTCTTATGGAATAAAGAAGTTTGTAGCAAAGGCATTTGACTTTAATGAGCTGTTTGCTGTCTTCTTTAAGTTATTTCTATCGTGACTATACATAAATTATTTTATACATTAATTTTTTTAATTTTTTTTATTTATTTACATAATGATTTATTTATTATTATTTTTTAACTGTTGCGCAATTTGACAAATCATAATTCTTACATATTTGTTTTACAAGTATTACATAAGAATATATCTGAATTATATTTTGTATAGCATATCTTTTAGTCGTGTTTCAGCATGAGTTTCAGTATTTATTTATTTATATATATATTTTTTGTTGCTTTTGTCTGCTCTTGCTCTGCAAATTGACAATTTAGCCTTTCACCTGTCTAAACGAATCTATCGCACATCAAAATAAATATTAAAAACTAACCAACAATGGCAAAGCGAAGACTGAGGCAAGGCTAAACAAGGTTGTTGTTGTTGTTGCTGCTGTTGTCAGTCAGCCAGTCAGCGAAGTAGCACAACGTCACTCAAATGCTCGGCTACGCGCAGGCTTCAAGCATCGACATCAGGTTTGGGCCTGGTTATGGGTTATGGGTTTTCGGCTTGAGTTTTTTGAGAGTATTTTGAAATTTGAGGCCACCGGCTCGGCACTCGGTCTACTCGAGAGTCAAGGCGAAGCCGCCGTGTGGCCACAGTCTTATTGACATTTCAGCGCGTTATCGCGTCGGCCAACAAAAGGAGTCAACTTGAAGAGCGCCAGTCAAAAAGAGCAGGCAGTCGCCGAGTCTGGCAAGCGGGCAGTTGCTCGGTCGGACAGGCCCCTAATCAACTCAGCCAAACTCAACTGCCTGACTGACTGACTGCCTGACTGAGTGCCTTGGTATGCAACAATCTGTGTACGTAGTTGGCCAACAAGAAATAACCAACAGCTAGATGACAGCTGCGCCACGTCTAACGACTATCAAATGCTCTACGCTGCAGGTGAGAAACAATTCCTTATATATTGTCTTGGGGCATTAACATTTACGAAAAATGTCTTGTTTCTTATAAAAGAAATTACTGCTCAACAATGGCCGTAAATAAAATTATTTTTCAATTTAAATATTCCAAAAATTACAATGAAATATTTCGGTAAATATACTAAAATATATCAGGATAAATATTTGGAAGGGCTTACGTTATTTTTTCTTTACCAGCCACAAACGCAACATTCTTCAAGTAATTTAATCCAAAAGGAAGAAGAAATGTTAATTAATTAAATTAAAGAACTGTTAATTGATTTGAATTATTTAAACTTTTTTTTAATACTTTTTAAAATAGTTTAGTATAGTATAATTATAATTTAATTTAATTTATATTTATATTTATATTTATATTTATCTTTCCTTTCTCTTTCTCTTTTCTCTTTCTCTTTCTTCTTTCTCTTTCTCTTTCTCTTTCTCTTTCTTTTCTCTTTCTCTTTCTCTTTCTCTTTCGCTTTCTCTTTCTCTTCTCTTTCTCTCTCTTTCTCTTTCGCCTTTCTCTTTCTCGTTCTCTTCTCTTTCTCTTTCTCTTTCTCTTTCTCTTTCTCTTTCTCTTTCTCTTTCTCTTTCTCTTTCTCTTTCTCTTTCTCTTTCTCTTTCTTTTCTCTTTCTCTTTCTCTGTCTCTTTCCTTTCTCTTTCTCTTTCTCTTTCTCTTTCTCTTTCTCTTTCTCTTTCTCTCTTTCTCTTTCTCTTTCTCTTTCTCTTTCTCTTTCTCTTTTCTCTTTCTCTTTTCTCTTTCTCTTTCTCTTTCTCTTTCTCTTTCTCTTTCTCTTTCTCTTATCTCTTTCTCTTTCTCTTTCTCTTTTCTCTTCTCTTTCTCTTTCTCTTTCTCTTCTCTTTCTCTTTCTCTTTCTCTTTCTCTTTCTCTTTTCTCTTTCTCTTTCTCTTTCTCTTTCTCTTTCCTCTTTCTCTTCTCTTTCTCGTTCTCTTCTCTTTCTCTTCTTTCTCCCTTTCTCTTTCTCTTTCTCTTTCTCTTTCTCTTTCTCTTTCTCTTCTCTTTCTCTTTCTCTTCTCTTTCTCTTTCTCTTTCTCTTTCCTTTCTCTTCTCTTTCTCTTTCTCTTTCTCTTTCTCTTTCTCTCTCTTTCTCTTTCTCTTTCTCTTTCTCTTTCTCTTTCTCTTTCTCTTTCTCTTTCTTTTCTTTTCTCTTTCTCTTTCTCTTCCTCTTTCTTTATCTCTATTTCTCTTCTCTCCCTTTCTTTTCCCGCTTCTTTTCACCTTTTTCCACTCCCTTTGCGCCCGCTCTCTTGTCGCCCGTTCCCCTTCCCCCCCCCCTTATGTACTACTTATCTTATAAAAAATAAAGTAGAGTACATAAAGCAGTTAAACTGATCATTTACGTATACTAATGCAAAATATTATAAGATCAATTCACAATTTTCCCAATAATCAATAAACGTTTCACATCGGCAGACGAAATATTATCTCTTCATGAGCTCAACTGCTTAAAGAATCGAATAGGCTCGCTTTTCTATTACCAAACGGAAGAAACTGATAAACAACAGCAAATTTTTGGCGCGCTGTCTGACAGGCAGCAGCAACAAGAGGCAAGAGGCAAGCGGCATCAACTGTTCAACTGTTCAACTGTGATGGCAGAGAACGCAACTGCAATGCACATTATAATTTCCATTAGAAGTCAGCAAACGGCGGGCAGCAGCAGCAGAAAGTGGGAGTGGCACAAATGGGGCGAGCAAGTGGGGCAAGAAGGGTGAGCGAGAGACAGCGGGAGAGGGGCCCATAGTAGTGCTGTGCAGTCGGATACGGCAACAAGTCCAAGTCCAAGTGGCTGCTGGCCCCGTCGCAATGATGGCGTAAACAGAGAACTGTCATTATGACAGTTGATTCTTTGCTGCTGCTGCTGCTGCTGCTGCTGCTGCCCATTTAAAATGATGGCCAGCGAGTGCAGCTGAAGCTGGCAACTGGCAACTGGCGACTGGCTGGCAAAGATATATAATTTTATACTTTCGCATAATGTTTTGCATTAAAATTATAATAAGTTTCAACTTTTTGCATTTGCGATTGCGCCCAGCTTTTCCAGTCTTTCAGATTTCAGGCATTCAGCATTCAGCATTCAGCTTTCAGTTTTGCAGTTCGGTCTGTGGGTCAATATCATTGCGTTATCTCTGACTCTGTCTGTCTGACGTCTGACGTCTGTCGGTCTGTCTGTGTGGCTGGCTGAAAGTGGAGCAAGTCAGTCAGCCTGTCATTTATTTAATGTTTGAAATGCTTGAAATATATTCATTGCATTGCATTTTAAATAGATCTCCCTGGGCCCCCTCCCTCTCTCACGCCCACTCCCTTGTTTTTAATGGCACTTGCCATGGCTAAAAGGGTCGTTTCACTGTAGATTGTGGGCGGAACCTCCTAATGATTTTCTGGGCCCTGACTCTAAGTAGCGGACAACTAAGTAAAAGGGTTTATATTAGCTACTGCGCGAAGCGAGCGACCGCGTTCAGCTTGTAAATGGTTTATTGAAGCGTTTAATCTTTGATATTGTGACAGTTATTTAAGGAGAGTTCTTCAGGAAATACAGTCTCTGAGACTGTAAATTCAGTGAAAGTTTACGTGAAAGTTGCCCAAAGCTCTGCCTCGAATAATGTTGACCTCCAGCTATTCACTTGGCTTTTGCTCACTTGTTTCTCGTTAATTTTTACTAAAATGTATATGAAAGGCAGAAAAAAGGAGACGAATGTTTGCCTCTCTGAACTCTGAACTGTAACTATGCGAAATCTGAATCTGATTTTGTTCATAGCTCCCATTACTTTGAAATTGTTTGTTGGATTAGATTCGCCTATTTGTATAATACTATATATGAATATATGTCACGTATTCTCCTTCCATTGCCATTTGCATGCGTTGGTCTTGCGCCTTCTCTAAGAATCTTCACACTAATTAACACCAAATGTTCCAGCCCCTTGTGTTAAGTAGCTGTCAATATGCAACGCAAGCAGCAGCAAGTGGAACAAGTATCAGGAGGGAGAGAGGGGAGGGACAACGCGAGGTGGTGGCAAGCTGCAAGTTGGCAAAGTTTATAATTCCATACAAATGGGCGTGCAACAAGCGGCAGGAGCTATACAAAATGCCCAAAACATCAATTTATTCTCATTAAAAGATATGAAGGTGTTTGTCTGTCGTCTTGGCAGCGCACAAACACAACAACAACCACAACAACAACAACAGCAGCAGCAACAACAACAAAATTGTTCTTAAGAAAACTTTCTATGGAGAATGCGAACAAAAGCATGCAATTTATAAACTGTTGGTGGGTATAGAATGCTGTGACTTGGTTGAGGAATGGGGCTTCCCTTCGCCTAAGTGGGTGGGCGGGGGATCCAGAGTTGGCGCTGGGTAACAAGCTATGGAAGTTGGTGGCACCCGCTAGCATCTGCTTTAGAATTAATGCAACAAATGGTCCACAAATCCCATCGCGGCTGAAGTTGTGAAAGTTGAGGTTAAGCAAGTGCAGCCAAGAGGTAATAAAGTTTAATTGAATTTTCATTATACGCAATTTTTTTTGTAGCCTTCTAGACAGTTGCTGCCTTCGTTGGTGTTGTTGTTGTTGTTGTTATTGTTGTTGGCCCTCTGCGACGCGCTAATGAAAAATGCATTTCAATATTCAATTACGTTGCGGCAAACAAATCCAGCGAGAAGTGTTTGAAAACTTACTCGAGTAGAGGAAAGAAAAGAAATAAATATAGATTTATATTACACATGAATATGATTTGCTAATATTACGAAAATATATATTAATAAAAAATAATTTATTATTATTATCATTCGCTTATAATCATAAAATCTGATATCTCATCTGCCAGCTAGTGCTTGAGGAACTGCATACGAAATCTTCTTACATATGCATGCAGCTCAACTCTTTGAGCACATCTCGCTCGTATAGGATGTTTTTGAGGAGCTGCTGCCTGCTGACTGCGAGCCGAGCTGCACAAAGAGCAGCGCGCAATTTGTGTTGCTTTTGTAATGCAAATTCAAGTGGGAGTCAAGACGCGTTTGTCGAGTGCATGCCACGCCCACAAGCGGGCAACGACGCACATTGAGGGCGGCAGAAAGCTAGAGAAACATTTGGCACTTGCGGAACCCCAAGAACACACAACAACAACAACAACGAGAAGAAGAAGAAGAACTGTGAACAGGCATTACATTGGCATTCATCAGCAGGCACAAAACACACGTTGCGATGCCGCATGTTGCATATAAATGTAGTCTCCCTGCCACATGTGCTGCTGCTGCACTGTGAGCAAATCAAAGCCAGCAGCTAGCTCTCATCAACAGCAGCTTTTGATAATGATGATGATCAGTTTGTTGAATATGATATGAGGCTGATGATGACGTTGATGGCGATGATGACGATGACGTTAATAAGTAAGAGCAGCGACCGTCAGGCTTCAACTTGAGGCAACGTCTGTCTGTCCGCTCGCCTTCCCACCTCCAACCCGTTGCAGCATCCAATAAATCATTTTTTGTCGGCGGTTTGTTTGCGTTTCCATACAGAAATATTCCCCCCGAAATTGTTCTCATTAATGCCCTCGCGCTGTTTTCACCTAAACTATTTTAGTTTATTTTGATTGCGTGTTTATACACGTATATATTTATTGACGCTCCTCTGCTAAGCACTCATTAATCAATTTTTTGTATAAAGTTTTGTTTTTGTTTTGTTTTTTTTTGTTTTTTTGGTAGTTTGAAAACGATATCTATCAAGTTTATAAGCAGTTCGATTTATGTTAAACATCATCAAAAGTCACACTAGCTAAACATTTGGCATGCGTCGGTGATTTACATACATTATACATTATTATTACCCCTGTTCTTCATCTTTGATATCTCAGCCTCTCACCCTTCTTCCCTCACTCCCTCTCTCTGTCGCTTGCTCTTTCCTTCACGAGACTCTAAATATTAGTGAGATTGATTGTGGCATTTAAAACGCCTCAAGTCTCAAGAGGCAGGCGCCTTAAAAACCCAAAAAAAAGTTAAAGCGAGTTTTGTTAAAGAGCTCTCGTATATCAGACATGCAACATTTAAGTCAGGTTCACAGCGCTCTTCATGATTAGTTTGATAATATCTGTTGAATTTATCCATGCATTTTTTTGACAATTGTTTTCTAAGATGCTTAAAATTCACTTAAGACTTTTCAAGTTTTTGTAGAGATGTGAGCAAATTTGTTGTTAATATGATGCAATTGCCAGTAGTTGCGTCTTTTTGAATCTAGATTATATGTCAAAGATATATGTTTATCTGCCTTTGCTTTTACGTATGTATATCTCTGCCTATGCGACATGAGGTATAAATTGCTTTGATACATATTCATGCATACGGAATCATTTTATTATATAATAAGTCTTTTTGTATATATATTAAATTCTAGATTGAATTGTATTTCAATATTTATTTAACGATTGAGCATAGAATTATTATACATTAAGTAGAAAAAGTGATATATGTATGCATATTATATATATTATATATTTTATATTATATATTATATATTATATATAAATATATAATATATATATATATATATATATATATATATATATATATATATATATATATATATATATATTATAAACATTTCCTTCATTTAGTCATTTGCTTTCCCAATTCTATTTCAGTTAGAGATTTACAATGTTTCTTGAACATCTAATTACCTAGGCGATTTATCTTCATAAATTCGGGCACATTAGCCCCAATCGTTTGTTTTGTTTTTGGGTTTTGGTTTTCGGTTAGATGCGGATGTTTATGTGGCGTCTTGCAGTCTAAGCGCTTCCTGCCAAATTGTAAAATCACCCAGTAAAGTCCCTTGTGTCATGACACTTACAAAACGACCGCAGCACATTAAAGTCAACGCCGCGCTGTAAAAGGTGTTTTCGGTCGGTCGGTCGGTGTGATATAAAGCCAAAAGCCGCAACACTATTTCCCCATTGACAATAAAAAATCTTTATTTAAAACATTTCACGGCAGGCAACAATAAAACACCAAAAACTCCAGTTGTTGTTGCTGTTCACTTTGGCCAAAACCGCAACATGTTTGAAGCATTTACACGTGCGGCAAAGCCAAACTCAAAAAAAGAAACAAAACATAGAAACGGAACAGAACAGACAGCGTTCAATGCGAGTGAAGGTGGGGCTCAGAGGCAGCAGCAGTGGCAGCAGCAGCAGCAGCAGCAGGTCAGCAGACAGGAAACGTGTGAGCTGCAGCGCCAAAGGCAGTGGCAACGTTGTTGCTGCCGCTGCTGCGAAACCATTTCAGTTTGAAACTGTCTCAACTATAAAAGAAATCAATTACTTTCGCTACGTAGCGAATGGAATGAGCAGCGGCGAGGCGCGGAGTGCAGGACCTGGCCAAGACGAAGGCCAGGCAAATGTGCTCACACTTCCGCCGGGGAGCGCTAGTCGGGGCGGAGGAAGACTGTAGAATGGCCCTGCAGAGTCACGTGCCACAAAGAACGCGCTACAAATTTGTTACAACTAATGCGTGGGTGCAATTCGAAATGCGGCTCCTTACATATGCAGCCAGAGCTGCTACAAAAAGGCGAGTGTACACTTATCGAGGGTAGCTAGAGAACATGTACCCACTAGTAACAGTTGTGGCACATAAATCGAAGACTAGATCCATAACATAGAATTTGATAAGAAATTAAGAGAGAGATTTGCGATTGAACTTAAAGTGTTTTCATTATTATTTTTTTATATAAAGTTATGATTTATTAAATTCGTGTTTACAATGAAACTTCACTGAAAAGATTTATTGGATCAATATGTTTTTTTTCTTATCTTCGAATTTAAATGTCAAGTTAAATATAATAAATTTCAATTCTTTAAATTACTTCCAATATATATACTAACGTAACAGAAGATTATTATTTTATAATAACGTATGAGCAAATATCATCATGCTTTCGAGATGGTTTGATCTAAAAATAATTATTGCTCACAGGTAAATACAAAAACTTATATATGTTTGATTTTCACTCTGTGACTCTTGATTGTCCTATGTCTTCCTTTCTCAAGCCTGTGGAATCGAAGAATAAAAAAAGTAAAGAAAATACATATATTTCAGGAAAAACTTAATTATGGCTCAAACAGAACTGCAAATATTTCTTAAAACTGAAATTGAAAATGATTGAAACCGCCCTCGCATTGAACTTTGCACGAACTGGACCCGAGAGCAAGACATGTGAATAGTTTGTGTGCGGCTTCAATGGCACTTTGAATATTGTTACGCTCGATTTGAGTTCGTTGACTTGGCTCAGGGGCGTGCCGTGACAAGGCGAGGGGGCATGGCCCCCAAAAAGACAGACAGAGAGAGAGAGAGAAAGACAGAGAGAGAGACGAATAAATGGTTTGCAAAGGGACGGACAGTCAACGGTTGCTTTGAAGTTGTGCAATCGAGTTTATCAAAGTTATTTTTCGCCGAGCTGGGCTTGCAAGTAGCCAAATGTGATAAGATGCGTTAAGTAATTATAAATGTTAAGCAGCGTTTTCGTATCGTGCATCTAAATGCAAATATTTGACGCGCATTGGCGCTGGGCTTCAATGGGTTTTGCATTTGACTTGAGAGGGAATTGGCACTTGTTAATCTAATCGAAGCAAACGGAGCGATGCTGCCAATCGAACCTGCAACGCAATGAATGCACTTGCCACAGTGACTAGTGGCACATTAAAGAGGCGCAAAGGTGCTGCAGCAACAGCGGCAGCCGCTGGCCTGCCCCTAGGGACAGGCCCGGTCGTCAACGACGTCCATTATCAACGAGGCGCAACTAAAATATTTTAATTAACGCAATATTTGCACAAAATAACCAACATTACAAGTTCAAGGCGCTAGATAAGAGCCACGTACAAAGCGCTGGGCGGCAGGAGCGCTGCACAGAATAAAGCCAAGGGGCGAGGGGCGACAATGTAGACGCCTTAACCCAACAAACATATTCGACAGAGAAAAAGTTGCCAGCAGTTGGTTGCGTAGCACAGCAGTTAAATCGGGTTAAAAGAGGGAATCTTTAGGTATACATATAGTGGATATATAGATCGGGTTTATATTTGTACAACATTGAATAAAAAGATTTTAATGTTTTTCCAGCCACAACAAAAATTATATTATATTAATTTCAGCTGATTAGGAGAAAAACATAATTTATATAAAAATTTAGATTTTTCATATTTATATAAATGCTAATTTTTTTTGATAATATAATAGATAATATATCTTATATTCCTATATTCATTGTGTATCAACTTATTCATCTATACGATAGTTCATCAGTAGCCAATGAAAATGTACAACAATTTACTTCAATACTTTTATATTTATATAAAGCTGAATAGAAAATTCTAAATTTAGTTTATAGATTACACGACATGCATTATAGTTTCCTCCTATTATACTAAATACAAGTTAATTTACTGCGAGCGGAGCTTTATGAAAAATATTAAAAAAAAATATATATATATATATATTTTTTTTTTTAAATAAATTTGGTAACAATATTAAAAATAATTGGACAAACTAAAATAAAAAAATAATAATATTATAGATATAATAAATATTTATTATTTATAAATAATATTGAAAATATATGTCTTTATATGTTTTTTACTCACATTATATGTTGTTTATTGGGTTAATATTCACTTTGCCATATGGGATGTCTCTCTCTCTCTCTCTCTCTCTCTCTCTCTCTCTCTCTCTCTCTCTCTGTGTATGTGTGACACTTGCAGAGCTACAACGGCTGCTGCTGCTGCACTTGACTTGCCACAACACGCAACGGTCCGGCTAAGGAGGCTTGGCAGTGCAGATAGCCGCTGCCACTGCTAGTGCAACTGCCACTGCCACTGCCACTGCCACTGCCACGCAGGCGTACACCACTCAACGCCTTTTGTGTGTCTGTGTGTGTGTATGCGTGAGCATCTAAGATAGACATGCAGATATCATTGTGGCAAGTACTCGCTGGACACTAGCAGAGTACAGATACATACGCACAAGTATATGGACACACATACAGCTATATATGTACGCATAAGTGTATACAAAATACTTATATAAGTACGTCGTCTTGGGTCGACTATCGCATTGCAATCAGCGCATGCGTTTACAGCGGACGATCTCGTCCCTTTCACAGTAGCCGTTGGTGCGGCCCCTTGATTGGGCTGGGAGAGGGAGAACCTGGTTCTGGGTTCCCCCAATCCTCATCGGCGTTCGTTCGGAGGTTCGTGCGTTCGTTCGCTCGCTCGCTCGCACGCTTATCGCATTTTAGTAGTGCAGCGATTTATCAAAGTTAACATAGACTTTTAGCTTGCCAGCCGCGATAGTCGAAGCAGAACCCAGCACCAGAACGGGTCCACAAGGCAGTGGTCTGGGCAGCCGGTCAGCCAGCCACCGCAACCTTCTCCATGTCCAAGCCGGCCAAGTTGGCTGGCTCGAGGGCAGCGACCAAGCTGGCGCTTTTGGCGGCGTCTGGCAGAGCCTCAACGCATTGCGTTATAAATCATTTTTATTTGTTTTGGTTTTCGAGCAACAGGCGCAAGCTGCGCACAGCCCAGTGTCCAGTGCCCAGTGCCCAGTCCCCTGTGCCAAGGTCTCGCCTCGCTCTCTGTGCCTCTCTCTCGGGATCTAATGCTTTGGCGAGATTCACTTGCGTGTGTTATCCGAGCGCAGAATCTAAGGCAACAAATGCACATTAATGACGCCTTTAAAGACGTCCAGTTAGGCGCTCGCCGAAATAGTTGGCTAATGCTAGAAGCAAAAGAAAGAAGCCGTAAAGAATGTGTGGTTCCTGTATTGTATTACTTTCCTTTCACATATCGTTTTATTTACATATATTTATGCGTGTTTACCTTCAGAAGTTTCACAAATGATATGATGTACGGTAAATAGACACATAAATTAATTCGTTTATTTTAGAATCAACATAAATATTCATGATTCTTGTCTTATCACTATTTTATTTACATACAAGAATAAGTTAGTGATTCAATGTATATATTAAATAAATCTCAATTAATGCTAAAATCAAGAATTTTCGTAGTTTATTGCTAAACTAGAATATTTCTTCATATATGTATAAATGATATACATATACTAAATATGATTTAGTCCACCCTAAATCAAATATGCGAATCTTTTAAATTCTCCTAAAAAATCACTTTTAAATCACTTTCAACTTGAACTTGTTTCTAGCCTCACACGTTGCCGACCTTGAGCCAGATGAAGTTTTAATGTTTTTGGTTTGTTTGCATTTCAAGTTGAAGTTCAACTCGAATGTGAAGAAAAAAGTTTGCCCTCGGCAGCAGTGAGAACGTAAACTGAAACGAATCTGAACGCAAAGCATCGTAGTTCGTAGTACAACTTAATTACAGTGACTGCTAAAAGGCGACGCACACAGGAGGGCTCACAGAGCACACAGCACAGAGGTTGCCAACTGGGTGCCGAAAATATCACTTAATTAACATTTTTCGCCAGCGCCAAATGCCGAATGCCGAGCGTGGAACGTGGAGCGTCGAACGTCGAATGTCGAATGTCGAACGTCGTCCGTAATTAACGCGTCCACTTAATGCAAACGCCATTGAATAAACGAGTAATTGGACGACATGTTGGCCAAAAACGCAAAAAGGGAGCACAGAGCACACAGCACAGAGCACAGAGAGAGAGAGACTGGTCTGCAGAAACTCAGCCTGTGGGCCACAGGCTATGCAAATGATTTGCCACAGCCGGTTGCACGGTTTGGCCAGCACCGTGTGTAGTGCCTCCAGCCTGGCCACTTGTTGGGTGGCCGTGCGACAAAAATTAAAGCCAAACAACGATTTCCAATCAAAGCAACACAGCTTGCTCTCCGCCGGCTGCGCTACACCTCGAGCCGTACTTCTGCGCGAAGGCGAAGGCAACGCAATTCGCGCGTCCGTAATTATGCGACAAATGCGTGAGGCAAGTCACAAGACTTGCGTGCCCCGGCTCTCCTCGCCGCACCTCTGGCCCTAGCCGAGTTTATAACGTAATTTAATTAATTTATGCACTCGCATTATTCAATGAAGTGCGCCGCCTGCATGCGTAATTACTGCACCTGGACAGGATCAGTTATTCTTTTTTGCCCAGTTGGCGTCGCGGCGACTGCCGCCTGGGCGCCCGCTTTGCATGCCTGATGAAGGCTAATGCCAAAAAAGAAGAAAGAAGAACGAGGAAAATAGCGAATATCAACAGAGAATTTTATTTTCACAGTGAATACCCCTTATGTGCGAAAGATTGTGTGCTCGCTCTGTCACTTCTTCTTTTCGCCTCTTTCGCCCCATTACCATAAGGCAATATTTATTTTTATGGATACGAATTACTTGAAAGCTTTTTCTAAAGTGTTTTCGAGCGCGTTGAATAGCTTATCAAAGTTAGCGCTAATGTCAAAATGACCCCAACAGGGGAACAATATTAATGTAAAAATATTTAGTATTAAATTGAGCTAAATTAATTGAAACTCATATAAAAATGTATTTGATTAAATTCCTCATATGCCATTCGTCATATGAAATGTTGGACTTTTTATAAACAATTTTTAATTAATCATAAAATCCAGGGTGTGTTTGGTAATATTTAATATATGTGTCGGAGATATCGGAAATGGTATTTTCTATTATATAAACACGACACTATGCTTATAATAGTGATAACACGATGTTCATAATATTGCGAAGACACGACATATCATATATTATACATATGTAAATTCTCAAATCTGATATAATACGTATGCAACAACATGAACACATTTTGAGAATTGGAACAAGAACTCCTTATTCAGGCTCCATGGGGGATTACATACATTATCACAGATTTGAGAGAATAACTTCGGCCATGCCAATCCTGCCAGTAAATGCATCCAGTGTGTTCTAGCTGGTTCGAGTTTTCCATTTTGCATGAGAAATTTCGTCCGTTAAGGTTGCTTTTAAATAGAAAATGAATATATTTTCATTAAATTTTTTAAATATCATTCATTAATTATTAATAAATTTACCTAAATGCACAATTCCAATACCACCAGCCACCTTTCAGAAGTTTGGGACAACTCATAGATGAGTCATCATTATCTCTATCATATGTTGAAAACTGTTTTCCCTCGTGGTATCTCATAGAATCTTTAGCATTTCCAGTATATTTACCAAGTGAGATCAATTTGAAATTTGTATCCTCGCCCCCAATTTCAAAGTTATCATATTTGGCGTACCGTTTCTCATTTTTCTGATCTATTAGATCTATGTAGAGCATATGTCTCTTCTCGTATGTCATTTTATGTAGTCTTTGCAGTCCTATCCAATATTCCCCCTTAAAGTCTCCGAAGCCATGCTTATACTCTTCCCAATTCCTATAGAAATCGAGCTTTCCATCAATGCGACGTTGTATTATGGTCCATCTCCTATCACAAGACACAGTAAACGGACTCAATCCTTTAAGTTCTACTGTTGCTATTCCATAATAAGCTTGACACTGATGACAACCTTTCGGAAGATATGCAAGATTTTTGTTGCATTCGACTAATTTGTTTTGAAAGCTGCTTAGCTCAAGGTCTTTACTTGCTATTTTATTTCCTAAGTCAATCTTACATTTCTCAGATTTCTCAGTCAGTTCAACTATCTCTTGTTTATAATTCTTAACTTGTTCGCGAATTTGCGATAATTCAAGCATTTTATATTCGTTATCCGCATTCAACAATTCACATTTTTTCCTTTTGTTATTTATTTCATTTGAATTATTTTCGAAAAGAGTTAGATTTTCTTGTAAAATGGCGATCTCTGCCTGTTTAATATTCAGACTATCTCTTAATTTTGTATTTTCTTGTCTTAGTTCAAGCTCATTTTGAATGAGCTTTGCTATTTCATTATCACTTTTTGCCTGGGAAACAAAAATTGCATCTTCTAGATTTGCGATTTTCTTATCTTTGAGCTCCATTTCTCTGTTGATTTTTGTAAAATATTCCATCATAGGCCTAACAAAGCGATATGTATAAGTCCCACACTTGGCATCCAGTTCGTCGCGCGATTTGCAAAGCTGAGGACAGTCGAGTTATGCCGCAATAAATAAACTTTGCATTTCAATAATAACAGTATCTTCAGCTTAATAAACTCACATTCTTATTTTCGCCTACGTTTGCCGATTCTATCGTCGTTGACAAAATAGCTATCACAGCCACAAACACTTTCTGATTTATTATCATTTTGCTTCAAGCGTATCTAGATTCGCTTTGAGCTCTCGGTGCGAATAAAGACTCGTACTCAGTGCTACTCTCTTTAAATACGGTCCTCAAGCTGTGAAGATCTGCTGAGAGTCTGTTATCAACCAATATTGCCGAGTCAAATGCTTTAAAGACAAAGGTGTCAGATTGAGGGAAACCATGAATGGTGTGACAGACATAATAACAATAATATGTATGTATGTATTATGTACATATGTAGTTCCCAGAGTTAATAAGTGTACAAGCTCAATTCAAAATTTTGTTGATAAGAATAAAAGTACTTGAAGGTATTTTATTGTTTGAATGCAATAGCACATTTACTATAAATCATGTCTGTTGCTACAGACAGACGGACGGACGGTCAGACAGACGGACAGGGCTAACTCAACTCAGCTCGTCGCCCTGATCAAGAATATATGTATATACATATATGTATATGCTTTATGGGGTCTTCCAGTGGGTTCAGTGTATAAAAAGGAATTTTTTCATTAAATTATATTCTTGATCAAGGCGATCAGCGTTTGCTCGATAACTCATCTCCATTTCATTGCTATCAATAATAATCGATATTTTTACTTAATTGCTTGGGCGGGACTTGAATATTTTGAAAATAATATTTTTGAATATTTTTGTTGCCAGAGGCGAATTAAAAAACTTTATTTGTTTTTTGTTTAAATTAGACTATGACTATGAATTAAAAGGTGCGTAGCATGCAATTACTTACTAAATATTCAATGCATTTATTATTTCTAATTCCAATGTACAACAACTAATGCTAAACTAATGTTTAGTTTTGTCTTTAAGCATTTCAGCTCAGTAAAATGCATTTGAATGCAATTATTTTGTAAAACGTTAAACCTAATGTATTAAATCGCTATTGCATTGAATCATTAATTTTAAACAAAGATATACAGCAATAAATTTGCGTTAAATCATACGAAAATCGCTCCATTCACGTTGCCAGTACGAAGCGTATTTATAGCTAGATCGAGACAATGGACGACATTTCAGTTATTGTTGCCTGTAGAGAGTGGAGTCTGGGTGGAACTTGCGGAGGGGATTTGCTCTGACCCATGGGGCGTAAGACATGTGCGCGCAATTAGACACGCCTCAGCTTCTTGTCTCTGTGTGTGTGTGTGTGGATGTTGTGCCTTGTGCTGTAAGCCTAAGTATCTGTAAGATACGCGCGCACACACATAATCATAATCCGCCACAAGCCGTTTGTACAATTGAACGCACTGTGGACTGAACCCAAGTTGTAAAGTTGATTGAATAGCTTATGCTCGAGTGTGTGTGTGTACGAATGTGTGTCTGTCTCTCTGTCTCTGTATGTAGCTGGATTTGACAGCTGGATAGCTGGACAGTTGCTTGTTGGGCTTTTGCTTTTGTTTAGTTGAAGTATCTGCAGTTGACATTGGTCTAGGTGTTGTTGTTGTTGTTGTTGTTGCTGCTGCTGGCGTTGTTGTCGCGTGTGACATGACACAAAGTGGACAGTTTTGATTACTGTTGAAATTGAAAGGGAAATTGTTGAGACGCAGTCAGAGCCACGAAGTTGCCTCTGTGGGTCAAATCAAGCCACTGCAATGGCCAACGACTCGATTACGCGCCTCTGTGCCCAGCCAGTTAGCTGTGACCCAAATTGGTTTTGGACTTAAAGGCGTGTGTGCAGACTGTCTCGCTGACTGTGTCCCAGGGTCTCTAAGCCTAGGCTGCTCGCCGGCAGGCAGCTGTCACAAATTGGTCGACTGCAGGTTGACCAAAGCCATTTACAAGATTTGTAGATGCAATAGGGCTGCGCAGGCTTCAAGCATGTGTTTAAGTGGGAAGTTATAAAGTCCGATAAGCTGACCGAAGACAGGAGGGATTTAGTAAGACAAACAAAGATCGATGATTCCCCATTATGACAATATTTAGTCGGCATCTAAACATGATACATATATATTATTAATTAATAAAATATGCAATTCAATGTCTTTGAAATAGCACTGATTGATTACCAAACTCAATTAAACTCAATTAACGGTCCCATTACGTACTTATGCAATCTATAAAAATCATACGTATTCATTGATTCAATTTATTCTACTGAGTTTGAAAGCTTTATTACTCATATTGAAATGCTAAACTCTAACATATAAATTAAAAGTTCAAGAGCCAAACATATTTATTACGCTAAAATGAGTTTTTACTCTAGTCTTGTCTTTAAAGTCCACGTTCTTCTTCCGCTTATATATTATTTGTCAAGATTTTGCAGTGAATTTTATTTTGTCTTATTTAATATTTATAAATATATTAAAATCTTTCATCCAAAACTCGTACGGCAAAGAATGTGCAGTAATGAAATTTAAGCTTCGATCAAGCGTATTTTAATATGCCATGGCTAAACCTATAGAAGTATGCATTATACATATATTTGTTTTCTCTCTTTCCTTCGGCATTAAATCTAATAGAAAAAGCTAAAGAAGCAAGCTGTCGGGTGCAGAGACTTTCCGCCCTGTGCACACAGCAAATAGTAGAGCAAAACTAACTAAATGAAATATTATAAAGCTTAAACAATTGACAGAACTATTATTTCCAGTTGAAAGAGAAATGAGAAACTGAGCGAATCAGTGGAAAAAAGTGGGAGACAGTAGCAGAGAGAGAAAGAGTGTTTTGTCTCACATTTGCAGAGGAGCTCTAAAACAAGCTATGAATTATTGAAGGCATGTTGCAACAATTGCGTGCCACTCAGCCGAGTGGAGGCAGACGACGAGTCAGTTGCAGATTGCATTGGCCTGGAATAAGCCAAATAAGCCGTGGCGCATTATCAGAAACTATGTCATAACCTCAATGCATCAATTACATTTGCAAAGCCAAGAAATTATATGCCCGACGATGTAACACACACACACACATACTGGCAAATCGCTCACAACATAATAAATGAGCATCTATAGGAATTTAGCGCATAATCAGACGAGCAGATGGGGCTAGAGTTGAATGAGACAGAGAGAGAGAGAGAGAGTTTGCATTGGTGACTGGGTTTGGCCCATTGCAAGATAAGCGACTAAAACAAATGTCATACTCGCTACAATGGTGCTTGCAGCAACAACAACAGCACAACACGGTAGCAACATGTGTAACAGCAACAGCAACAGCGGCAGCAGCAACAGTAACTGCAACTGCAACTGCAACTGTTGCTACCGCATTGCCTTGTCCGACAAATATGATACGAGCTGTAGCCCAGCTCCTTGGCGTCCTGCTTCTGCCTCATAATTGATATTTTTGTTTCGTGTTCATGGCAGAGGGAGTGAGTGGGTGGGCGGGGGGTGAGCAGCAAGGCAGCGGCAACGGCAACGGCAACAACGGCAACATGTTGCCAGTTCCCCAACTCTGCACAGATAACAACGAGCAACTCGTGTGCCTGCCTTGGACTCCAGCGGGCTCCTTCTGCCGCTGCAACCCACATGCGACTCTCAATGAATTCCTCTTGCGTGGTTGTGTGATTTGAATTTATAACTTGGCCAGAACACAAGTTTTGAATTTGAGTTGGACTGCTCCAGCTCCTCCCCCTTCTTCTTCTTCTTCTCCTCTTCCTCCAGCTGTTGGAGTATCTATGGGGTTTATTATTGCATTATCATTGATTTAAAACCAATTCATCAACTCGAACGACTTGACGATGACTCTGTTCCAACTTGCAGCTTGCGACTAGCGAATTGCGCCTGGCTTGGGTGGGTTTGCTTCACTAATTGATTTTCGTTATGAATAATGATCCCGGATCGCACATCATCCAAATGGATGGACTGCTCGTCTGGTGGCGGCGTCTGTTACAGTAATATTCATAAATCAGGATCTGGCCATAAAAAGAGAGACACAACTACATATTCGCAGTGGGCGCTTCTAGTACAATTGAGGCTCGGTATGCTTAAAGCAACATTCGATAGTTGATTAGAATAAGAAATGAATGCGGAAACAAAAGTTGGCTCAGCGTAGATAAAGCTAATTGAAATAAATGAAGTGCATTCTGGGAACCCAGACTAGAAAGAGATTAAGCGAAAATTGAGCTATTCATATGAAAATGTCAGTAGGGAATCAAGTTGAGTCGTATTTTATTAATTATCAATTACAATTGTTGTACGCGAAATAATGTAAAAATATATACAATTTAATTAAAAATAATTCTTTACTCTAATATAAAATTAAAATATATGTTTATAAAAGTACAAAATTAATTAGTGAATTTAACTCAGTCTTGCTTAACACAATTCATTAATCATATACAATTAGATTCAAAAGTAGCAAATCAAATAATCTTGTAACCATTTTCAATTTTATTTTTTATAGAAAAAATATTTATTATAACATTAAGTAAATTTGTATTATCTGTAAAAAACTAATGCAAATGTCCGAGTGCCATCAAAGCTTTCTAAAAGCTAAAGTCTTGGATAGCCCAATGAAAATTAATGAAAAATTTATGCCAAATTCATTCAAATGCGATTTGAAAATTCTTAAATTTGATATTTTTATTATAAAAGTTAGCAATGGGGCACGAATACTTTTAAAGTGTCTCATAAAATCTCTCTTGTGACACGTTCTAAATGCCTTTTGATAATTGGAAAGCCATAATTTTGCTCTTAAGCAGCTTTTATTTATAACCGTAAAAGTTGAGCTTTACCGTTCAATGCACTTCTAACTCCGTAATAGTTTTCCGCTTATCCAAACTGACTCAGAAGTCGCCCGAAAGCATGAGAGAGAAAAATATGGGAAAAGACGCTGTATATAATTGCATATGCATATTTGCGAATATGATTGTAAAGTTATTTTTTATAGCATTCTCTACAGATGAAATGGACGTTTTATGTGCCGAATCTCCATTCAGGGTTCAATTTGGTAGATTGCAGCTCGAGGCAACCTTTTTGTGGCGTCATAAAAATCAAAACAGACAAATCTTTATCAGCCGAACGCATCGTAGTAGTAGGAGAAGTCAAATAATAAAAAATCAACTAATGCAATCGGGCAGCACTGACTGAAGCATGCTCCTTCATGAGCCGAAAGGAGTTTGATGTGGAAAGTGGATATAGGATATAGCCTTGCTAAGCCTCTAAAAAAGACTATCCAAAGTTTTTGGCGATACAAACTCGATAATAGTTGTAATGTAATGTATTAAACTCTGCTACACAACACTTATATACTCCTTTCATTTCTTGAACAGGTATAAACAAATTTGTCGAGGAAAATATTATAAAAAAGATGCTCCATACAAGAGATTTGGTAGCTGGAAATATTTGTATTATGAACCTCAACTCTCGCAGGTAAGGCAACGAAAAGATAGAGGGACGCCTTGGCAGGGCACAGAGCACAGGGCACAGACAGAGGGACAGGGTCAGCTACTGTTATCTAGTTTTCTTTGATTCGAGCATTTGGAGAATTTTTTAATATGCATAAATAGCTCGTAAATATGCAACATTCGCCTGAGCTGCTGCTACGGCTACGGCTAGTATATGAATAGCTATGAATTGCTTTTCATAAGACAGCTAGATAGAGGAGAGAGAGAGAGAGAAAGCAAGAAAGAGTTACAAAGAGAGAGAGAAAGAGAGGAAGAGAGAGACGAGACGAACAACAAACAAATTTTCATTGAAATTCCGACAATTTTCCAATTTATTTAATTCGTTTGGTTGTCAATGGCGATGCGACCCAACAGATAAGACATCATCTGATCGCTGCCTATCAGTTTCATAATATATTCTAATTTTTTAATTAATTGCTAATGGTTAGCCACAGCATTGCGGCGACTAATGGCTTGAATGTCTGGAGTGCCCACGACTTAACGGTAGGCTTATCTTACGCAAGCTATACTTGACGGATGCATCTCTCTCTCTCTCTCTCTCTCTCTCTCTCTCTCTCTCTCTACGTCTCTCGCTCTCTGTTTCTTGCCTTATGGCTAATCTCACGCACTCGTCAGTCTGTCTGGCTTTAATTAGTGCTGCATTCGATTTTTATGGCAAATGATTTAAACGGCAAATCGGAGCGCGCAAATCAGCTGCCGGTTTCCATAACTCATAAAGCATAACCATTCAATTTGTTCGGGTTACTTGCCAAAAGTGCCTGCCAGCTGTACAGTGGTAACAGCAAAGTTAATAGTTTCAGGCTTAATAACAATAATAATAAGCCAATACAAAAAATTGAGAACATACAAAATAAAAAAAAAATTGTATCAGATCAAATTAAAACATATATTTAGTCATATTTTAAATTCATTTAAACGTTTACCAATAAACTAATAATATTTAACATTATTATTTACATAATTATAATGTAAAATTTTGTTGAACAATTTGAAAAATATTTTAATTAAATCATTATTAATATAAATTAAATCATTATTATTTTTTTTAATTATTAATTGTTTTTCAGATGTTTTATAATGAATTATTATGGCATGTTGACTATTTTCTTTTGTTTTTAATATAAATATATGTATATAAAATTTTTTTTAATTAAAAAAAAAAATAACAACAAATTAATAAAGTACATAAGCTTAGGTATATAAATTTTTAAATATCTAAAGGTTTTTCTCTACTCTATCTATCATATACTATCAATACTTGACTCACGCAAAAGCGTACCATAACTTTTGAGTCACTGTGCCTTCGCAATTCCCTTGGGGTTTATCGTTTACCACAGATCAGAGAAAAATGCCGTTGCTGTCCGCCGTTTGCTGGCTTTGCACTTTCTTTTCGGGGTCTGCATTTCAAGAACATCATGTAAATCGCTCAGATATCGAACTTGTTAACAAGTACTTAAGGGCTCTTTATAATTATGGGCTCGGCATATACCTATAGGTGCACATATACTGCATGTGAATGTGTGCATGTGCCCAAAAGGTGTATGCCATAATGAGATAGTGATTTCTTTCTTTTTCGCGGGGAAAACAAAGGGAAAAACCGCAGCGCTCGCTACCAACAAGTGATGTATGTGTGGCATGCTAAGAATTTCGCGGCATAATTTTATAAGCTGAGCCCCCTCCCGCCATCAGTCACTCGCCCTGCCCCTGCTCCCAGCCCCTGCCCACTGTAACTGGGTTGTTCTCGATCTTGTTTTGTGCCTTATGGCTCTGTAATTTATGAGCGTGGGGCGCGCGCGTTGCAGTGCATATCGGTAGCTGTCATCATTATGTTTTTATACCTCTTCTCGATGTTGTTTTGAGGTCAAAACTGGCGTCAGTCCGACTTAAACGATGCAGCGTGAATTGCCTCGAAAAGAGAGATATAATGGGCATGCATTTGATATTGAGAGAGATACATATACATGCATACATATGTCTGTATACGTGCGTGTGTGCATCTATAGAATGCATACGCATTTGCTTATGGAACTGGCCAATTTCCCCTGTTACCCTAGACTTTTCCAGCAGCTTAAATTTCAGTGCTTGTTTAAACTGTCCCCCTTTGAAGATAAATCTGCGTAGATTTGTGCTTAGATTCTGTGCATTAGACGCCTATTTTGCTTTTGCTGACTTTGCTAGCCTTAGCTTTCTGTGCTAAAGGTCAACATTTTCGCACACACACACACTCAAACTCAAAGCATATGCTACGCATTTAGAAAGCAACAGCAGCAACAGCAACAACAAAACTCATACCAGATACATCGCATGCCAGCGCCCAAGTCTCCAGTTCCAGCTTCATCTTCGGTCGCAGCTCTCAGGCTTTAGGTCTCAGCTCTGGACGATGACAATATTGGTGGCATTGTCATCGTTGTTGTTGCTGTGGCTGTTGTTAATATTGTTGTTGCCAGCACCAAGCCCACATTTTCATAATTCGCTTGGCCAAAAAAAAAAAGCCAAAGCAGCAAAAGTACCAACAACTAGGCAATAGTAGTTCCATTATACACTAACAATTGCAGATAATTATGAACTAATTGATTCGTTAAAAAATGATAAGAATTTTAAAATGAATTCAATAATCTTTTTCTACTATTATAATAAGCAAACAAATAGCTAATTCTGATTTAATTGCCGTAGAGTCTATGGACTTTCATAAACATATTTTTATAAACTTATCATTACCAACAGCTAACACCATCAAAAATTTTGTAAATATTTATATTTTATCTATTAGCTTGTATTTATTTTGTATTTAAGTTTATGTCTCTTATGAATTAATTGTGTAAACGGATTGTATTCTTATTTCTCTTTTATCTTTAAAACCCTTTCATTTTATTTTTAAGTTCAAATTTTAAAAAAGGGTTATTGCATAGCATTGTTTTTATATTTCTTAAATATTTTTAAGTCTGACTTAATTCCGTTATTGAGCTTATACTATATTTATGACTATCTTAGCTTGTTATTTTATTGAGCTTAACTCTATTTTTGACTATTTAATTTTTTGTTTGATATTTTTACAAATTCCAACTTAATTTTTTATATTTGGCAATTTATTATTATTAAAGCATATTTGTAAGTAACACAATTTATTTTATATTTGAATTTGCTTATCTTTAATAATAATCAATTAGTTTAGTTTTGTGAGCTTTCATTACAATTTCTTATAGATTTCTCACTAATATTATTCTAAATGATATTTCTCAACTTGAGCGTTACGAACTGCCTGGCCCAGTAAATGTACCTCGGAGTCAAAGTAGTTGAGAGGAACCCCAAAAGCAGCGTCCGATGGCAACCAAACTCATCGAACAACGCCAGCAACAGCAAACGTTGCAACGGACGGTGCAACGTGGAAGGTGGAACGTGCAACGTCGTCGTCGTCGCCGTCGTCGCCGTCGTCTGCCTCTCAATTAATGACGATCATTGTCAAGGCTTTGGCGCAGCTAAATAGAGGCTGGCTCGCAATCTGGCTCCAATGTCGCTAGAAGAGTTGTTTGTTGGTGCGTAGGAGTCGCCCGCACTCGACTCGGCTCGACTCGAGCCGGGCCTCTTCTGCTTCTTGCTTCTCTTCGTGGCAGTGCCGTTAGTGTGTGTGGCGCATATTTAGGCATGTTGCAACATGCCTTTTACAAGTGCGCGCCGCAGCGTTGCAATATCAAGTATTGGGACTCTACTACAGAGTGGGTCTTTGGTATCCGTTGTTGTTGTCGTTGTTGTTGCTGCTGTTGTTGTTGTTGCTGGCATTGCTATTGCCGGCGGCGTGGCCGATTATGTTGTCGGTTTTGGAGGGTGCGTCAATTTATGAGTTCATTGTGCGTTCTCCTACTGCTTATATTCCGCCCCGTTCTGCACACTCTTCACACTCCAGGCTCGCTCTCTCACAGGAAATGTAGCCAATGTTTTAGATGCTTTAATGGCTAATTATTAAGTTTTTGAATTTTGAGTGAAGAAAGGAAAGCATCAAAGGTGAGAATAGAGGAAACGAGACAACATTAAGAGAGATTAAAGGATCTAATGAGATGAGATGGGAACAGATAAGGAGCGATAATTGATTGTGATAAGCAAAAATAGCTGACAATAAAAATCTGAAGGAGGAGACGGAACAGAAGTGAAGAACTAAGAAGACACGAGATAAAAGAGAAGTATTAGAAAATCAAGGATAGGCAAAAAAGATGTAGAAGATGAGAAGAGCAGAAGGCAAAGAGGAGAAAAGTGGGAAGAGAAAAGATGTAATCAGGGGGAGGAAAGAAGCGTATAGGCAAACAATATTAATGATGATAATCGAAATGATAATCAAAGCTATGTAATTGTAGGGATCAGTGAGAAAAAATAAATAGAGCATAGTATAGTATAATATAATATTGTATTGTAGTATAATATCGTAGAACGATAATGCATGTTTAGCTGATATATGTATATGTAAACTAGAGTCTTGGACCGGACTTGAATTAAAACTCCATTTTTTTAATCAACAATTTTTGGACTTTAAACGACTTTTAATTGAAATGAATATATCACATTTCTCAGCAGCGCAGAGCTCTGTTGGGTTTTCGTGCAACCCCAAAAACTTTACTTGTTGCATCGTCTTAACTCTCGACTTATGTCTAGGTGCAAGCTGTAAATTTTCAAGTTTCACAACCCCACCAAACAAAGCGAGCTGAGGGAAAACTTTTCAGCACAAGCCACAAAAAGAAAATAAGAAAAGAGACCAAGGAAAATCCCAACCAAAAATTGTACAAGTTCATTTGGAAACTGAGCTGAGCTAAGCCGCAGTTTGAACTCTCTATTTGGAGTTTTGCTGGACTTTTGCAGTTCTTAACTCTGGCTGGAGGCAGAGGCCGAGGCAGCCTCATCCATCATCATTTGTATGGTGCGGAGCGTGGTGTGGCGGGAGGCGGTGGGGGTCGCTGAGTCTATTAAACATTTGATAATTTTATAACAAAAAGCGAGCAGCCGAGCAACTCGTTCTTTGTTCTAGCTGCTTTTTCTGCTGCTAAACTTGCTCTATTTGTGTGCGTGTGCTAGCCACAGGGCTGCTGCAACAGCTGCAACGAGGGTGGGTTGGATGGTTGGATGGCTGTCTAGCTTGTTGGGTGCTTGTTTGCCTGGCTGCGGCAGTAACTATGCATTTAGTCTGATGTTTGACTTACGACTTTTGCGGTTCGCGAAATGCGTTCCGTGGCGTTATGATTTTAGCGAGACTTCCAAGTTTATTAGGGCCATGCGGCCCCTATGCCGCAGCTCTCCATTGCGGCCCCAGCGTAAATACGTGGAGCCAGCCAACTAAGCACACACGCCTGCCACCCTTGCTGCAGAGGGCAAATGCCACATTGATGTTGCAGGCGTTGAGAACTTGACAAAACATTTCAACAACGCTGTAACGACGCCAGCGCCCGCATGCCGATGCAGTTGCATGTTGCCGTTGCAAGAAGTTTTTAGGCGCAGACAACGCCTCGAACTAAACAACAACAGCAACAGCAACAACAACAGCAAGCGGAGGCTGCAGCAGCAAAAGCAACAACAATAATGCGATGCCGCCATGAGGCGAAGACTGTGCAACGATTAATGATGCAAATATTTTTTGAAAGCGCGAAAAATTGTGCATAAATTTACCATGACCATGGACAACAGAAAACAGCAACAACAGCAACAGCAACAACAACATCATCAAGAACAACACTCTGCTTGTTTACGAGCTACACTTTGTTGTTATACACTCTGCCTCTGAGCATCGCTAGACATTGTCATTTAGTTTGTCAGGCATTAAGCACTTTGTGGCTCTTTATAGAAAATACATGAAAAGCCTTTGTTGCCTTTTGAATAGGCGCATATCAAGGGGAAATTTCTGTATTTACTATTACTATTTTGTCAGTGTTTTATTAAGTTAAATCTAATTTAGGGAATTAATTTTGTTAAATATGATATAAAAATATAAATGTGAACATATTTTTCTTGTATTTCTAATCTTTTTATTTTGTTTAAATTAGAATAATGTATTTTTTCGCTTACTAATATTATATATATATATATATAAATATATATATATATATATATATATATATATATATATATATATATATATATATGTATATATATATATATATATATATATTTTTTTTTTTTATATTATTACATGATTTTTCATTCATCATTTCTTTATTAATGAGAATTCTTTTATTCATAACAATTTCTGTGTATTATTATTGTGATGTTTATAAATATTAATAGGTTTATATTATTTTAAAAATTTAATGAGCTATTTAAACAGTTTCTTGAAATGATTAAATAATAAAGACATTGTAACATACATTTTGAGAGAACGATTTTAATTCTTAAATATATATTCGTTATTTTCCCACAACAATTCAGTAATCTTTAAACTAAAATATCTAATTCAATATAACTTAGAGTAGATGTCATGCTTTAGTCCATATCCATACCAAATAATAATAGTAGCTGATAATAATGTATGCATTACGATTACGATTTGTTAATAACTCAGAAGGCTAGTTAAAGTTATTCAGGGTGTTCGAAGGTTCGGTGCTGGCGGTGTAAATGACACTGGGTTGTTTGTTGTGGTTGTTCTTGAGTTGTTTCCTTGCCCATATGCCGGCGCGATGACACTTAACAAATGATCGCATAAGTGCACACAAAACGCACATTGCAGTTCACTCGCCAGAATGGTGGATGGGGGAGGTTTAACTGGGGGCCATTGATTGGGTTGTTCCTTGGTCGGCCTTTTGTGTGGGCAAATTCTTGAGTGGTATCGCTGCTCGGCCGGCATATTTTGTATCACAACAAATCGTGAGGGTATGCTTAAGTACCGGAGTGCATGTGAAATGTTTACAAAATAAATGCGGCACTTGAATTAGGCAACATTTGTTCACGTTGTTGTTGTTGTTGTTGTTATTGTTGTTGTTGTTGAGGCAGGTTGGCTTTCAATCTGTATGGCACAAACCTTATTAAACTCAATCTGTTTAATCAAATTAGTGGAAATCAGCACTAGAGAGTGCAGCACAACAGCAGCAGCAGCAGCAGCCGCCCCTCTCCCTCTCCCTTTCTCACCACTCCCTTGTAGGAAAGGTGGAGGAGTGGAACCTCACGAGCCGTGAGTGAGTGTCAGTGCGTTGGCGTGTTGTGCCCGATCCTCGGAGAAGGCGCTGGCTTGGCTTGGCTTGGCTTGGCTTGGCTTGGCCTGGCAATGGCATTTGGTGCCGCTACACCCACTTTTTGGCCAGAAAGGAAACCTTTTGTCAGAGTCAGAGTCAAAGTCGAACTTCCAAGTCACAGTCGAGGCTGGAGCTGCGCTCGCATTGCCTATGTGGCACATTAGGCCTGACTTTAAAGTCTTTCAGCTGGCATTTGAACTTATTGCCACAGTTGGGAACGCTGTCATAAAAGCGGTCGGGGAAAACTCTGTAGGTTGGCTCCAAACAACAAAAACAACAATCCACAGTTCGGCATATGGGTAACGCTTTGTTGCAAGTAACAGAGGCTTAACCCTCAGCCCAGCAGAGGGGAAATTCGTAAAGTTGCGAGTTGATGTAGAGTTTGGCAATGAAAGAAATAAACCTTAATAGGTTTTATTTATGTGAGCTAAGACTATAAGGCATGAAATGAAGAGGCTTTACTATATATTATTATCAGTGAATGTTTATTTAATACAGAGCAGCTCTGAGCTGGCTGAACCCCTTTCATACACCAAATACTCCTTCACTGACTTCGTACATGTTTATGGCTTGGAACAAAAGCCACAAAAACAAAAAAGCAAATCGCACTCAGTTTGGTGCCCTTTGGCACTATTTTGCTTTAGCCGAATTGCCACGTCGTTGGCTGTTGATGCCTTTTGCTTCGTCTGTCCCCCACTTACGGCAAGCGGCTTGGTGGCTGGCAGTGGGAGTGGGAGTGAAACCTGAGCTCGGCCGTTGAAAATCCTTTAGAGCGTCACTAATTAAAATATCAACATTTTAAGAGGCATAGTGAATGTGTTAAATTGACTTTTCTCCTGGGGTGGTTTTGACAATATCTTGGGCCTCAATATCAATGCATTTTCGTGAATGGATCATTGTGGCTTGGCCCGTTTGGCTGGAGGTCAGCGTTGGCATTTGAAGAGGTCATAGTTGTTGTTGCCGATGCTGTTGCCGTTGCCGTTGCCGTTGCAGTTGCCGTTGCCGTTGCAGTTGCAGTTGCCGTTCGTGAGAAGCGTTATGTTCAAGCAACGACTAATTAAGTTGCAATTAAATGTTTTTAATAGCCAACTCTGACTCAATTCTGCCGACTTCGTCTTCCCCGCCCCACTTACCGTGCGCCGAGTGAGAGCCCCCCCTCTAAGAGCAGGTATACAACTACAAAATGCGTGGCGTCCAAATGAGGAGCGCGCCTCATTAAAGCGCGCACGGTCTGTGGGGCTATTACCAAAAGACGTGCAAAGGCTCACAACGCAAAACGCAATTGCAACAACAACAAGAGCATCAGAAGCAGCAAAAAAAAATAAATAAAAAATAAATGAAAGAAAAAAAACGCATTTTTAAAATGCTTAAACATGGCAGACGAAGACAATTTTCAATGGCAAAGCTTTCAATGCTCTTACGAATTAAAATGTAAATATTAAATTGTAATATAGATATTTGAAGTAACATGCTTTTAAATTAAGCGAAACTTAAATATTAATTAAATCTAATTTTTTATAATTTTAATTTTGCTTTGTAATTTTAAAAATTTTTTTTTTTGTTATATTGAATATTATAAACTAATACAGTAAGCATTTGCAACTTTTCAAATTGCATGAAAATTATTCTTCTCCAAGGACTTGGGATTTTTCTGCTTCCAAATTGATTTTTTCAAATTGAATTTTATTGAATTATTTCTTATAAAGTTGACATTTAATGCAGATAAATGGAGAAGCATTTTTCTCCTCAACTCGTAATTTAAGAGACATTTGAGAAAAATAATAAATATAATATAATATAATTATAATATAAATTATAATTATAATTTCATAATTATATTGACCTTATATTGATTTTTTTTTTATATATATTTTGTTTAAGTTTAAATCCTTTTTTTTCAATATCCTATATATTGATAATTATTTTATTTTATTGCAATATAAAAATAAAGTGAAACGAAATTTCTATTTATTATTATAAATATTAATATTATTTATATTAATAATAATCATTAAAAGGTTAAGGCTCGATATAAAAATTTACTAAACTAGGTAAATTTAAACTTATCCATGCCCCAATCGAAATTGATAATTAACCTTTATAAAGTAATTCTATATACAGAATTTAATATATATATACGTATTACTCCCGTTTCCTTTTGGCAATTTCATAATGTCTCTTCTTCTTGCCTCGCAAACCTGTTGCCAAAGCTAATACTCTCCTGCGGTCAGTGTATTTAAGTGCAGCGTCCTTCTGGTCTGCGTTGTCGGCACAGGGCTGCGCGCATGCGCACAACACATGCCGTGGGCAGTTGTTGTTGTTGTTGTTGCTGGTTGCTGTTGCTGGTTGCTGTTGCTGTTGCTTTGCCACTGCTGCAATAAACGTCAAAATGCGGCCCATTGCTGTCCATTTCATCAACGTGTGAAATAAATCACTCAAAGTGCTGCAGATCCATTAAGGGCACCAGCAATGAGCAGAGCAGAGCCCGTCGTCGCAGTCGCTGTTGACGCGCACCCGTCGCGTCGCGTCGCGTCTGGTCGCATCGCATCGCATCGGTTCGGTTTTGTGGTAAATACATTTTTAGCATTTTGTCTGCTGATACCTTTGGGTGTTGTACAAGACGATGGCAGCGGCTGCAACAATAAAGACGCAAGCACACAGGCTGCATGCCACTGACCACGCTCAGCATTTTTTGTTGTTTTCTTTTGTGTTACTTTTTTTTCCTCTTTCATTTTCATTTTCCTTTTTACTGGAACTACTGCTGCTGCTGCTGCTGTTGGCTATGTCCGTATGCTGCGGCCCATTGCATGTTGTTCACCTTTTGCAATTTCATTTCATGTTTGCAACTGGCTGTGTCCGAGTGTCTGGTTTTATGATGATTTCTGGCGTGCTACGCGAGCTGGCACATGCAAAATTCCAAATTACATTTCATTGCTTAAATTCAATTAACGGTAAGCAATGCGAATTGCTATCAAAACAGCAACAGCTACAGCTACAGCAACGGCTACGGCAGCAACTACAGCACAGAAATATATCAAAAATAACGAGAGCCCTCTCCAGTTGCGCTTTCGTTCTCAGCTGATGCCAAGGCCCAGTGCAGTTGGCCATTAACTCAGCCCAATTCAAGCCATGTCGAAGCCGAAGTCAAGGCAAGGCAAGCCCAGGCAAGGCTAGCAATCAACAAACAAGTAGCCGCCGCTGCCTGGCGTGTAGGTAAACAGAAAGTTGATTGAAAGTTTCAGCAAAGTGCAGCTGGGAAATGCAGCCAACTATGCTAGAGCGAGACAGAGGGAGAGGAAGAGGGAGAGAGAGAGAGAGACGAGCAGCGAAACGAGAGTAAGTTGTCTGTGTAGGAGCAGAGAGCCAAGGCTGACAGGTAGCTCAGGCAAATAAACTAGCAGATTAAATGTAAAACAAGTTAACAAAGTGTCATAACTAGTTCGCATATTAGTTCAAGCAGCAGCAACGGCTGCATTAATTAATTAATGGCAAATAAATTTGTAATAAGCTAATTAGTTTGTAAAACAATATAGTATTAGCAGGGCCGTGACTTGAAGTCCCTTATCACCCGTTGAGATCACTGTTTTTTCCAATTTCAAATCATAATTAATGTACGCTATACATTCTTTATTCTCACTGATATCGAATACATTAGGATATCACTCTTTCAATACTTTATATATCATTGGGATATTGACTTTTCCTTTTTTCTACAAATTTTTTTTTATGCTAACGTTTGCATTGTCTTAGAAAAAGGTATTAGAAATGCCCAGAAAATTATGCTATATAAACATGATATGGTATATGTGGATACATAAGTAGTCGAGTATGAAAATGGATTGCCTAGAGCTCAACCCAATAGAATTAGAAATATACAATTAGACATTAACCTATTTAGGCTATGTCCATGTTTGTATAAATATTATTAAATAAATTATTGAATTTTACGTTATATATTTTACATATGTTATAGACTTCCATTCACTATATATTCCCGCTATGAATTGAACCGTGGATGGTGCACTAGTTTGTAGTTTTATTATATTTTTACTTTTATTTATAAATGAGCGCATTAAATAAAAGCATACTTTAAACAGAATTCAGTCAGTTCAGAAGTCAATCAAATTTTATTGCCTATGCTTAAACATCGCTCCGGTTATATATTGATTGCATTATAGGTGTACACCCACTCCCACTCACTACGCAAAATACGCAAGCAGAAATTCGCATTACTCAACTTCAAGTGCGGCAATTGATGACAGAACTCGAGAAATTGACACAAATCTCATGCATTGGGCAATGAAGTCGCTTGGGGGCGACCGGCCTACAATTGATTCATAAAATATCTTTGAGCTATTGTTGCGCAATTTGGAGACATTGTGTTGTATTGTCGTTAAGTGTAAATAATTGGCATAATTTGTGCAGAGCAAAACGTAATTATAATGCAGTTATTGAAGCATATAAATCTTATAGGAATTCTTTCTACTTAATTAGTTTTAATGACTCGGCCCCGCCCCCTGCGCTCAAACAAAAAGGGCATAACTAACAATTAAGCTCGCATTGCTTAACCGCAAGATGCATATGAGCATAGCATATATGTGTGTGTGTGGGTATGCACATATACATATATGTATATTAACTCGAGCAGAGACATGTATTTGTTAGCAAGTATGTCGCATAAATCTTAATTACGCTTCGTCGAGCGTAAATCATCATCAGCCGCAGAGTTTTGCTGGCGAAATTGATTCATGCACAGCAATTTCGCCAGCAAACTCTGTGGAGGGAATCTTCTTCCAAGTAACTGACAATTTGGCGGCATTTCTTGAATTTTTATGACCCACAGACAAAGTGACGACTGTGGAGCTTTTGAAACACATTCTTAACCCATTAGCTGGTATGGAATTTCTCTCTCTCTCTCTCTCTCTCTCTCTCTCTCTCTTTCTCTCTCTCTCTTTCTCTTTCTCTCTCTTACCAGCGTCATTGATAATATGCCATTATCCATTAGCATGTTATGGCTGATAATTGTTGACAGTAAATCAAATGCCAGACACGGAGAACACTAATAAGGAAGGCATGGCATATGAGGTGACGATAATGCCTAGAAGTGGGCTGAATGGAAAACACAATTTACGACTCTAGCGGTTTGTACAGGTGGCATAAAACAGAAATAAAATGGATGGAGGTGATTAAAGCGAATTCTTGGGAATTTTTAGAAGTAATAAAACAGCAAAGCCGAAAGAGTATTATGTTGAAAATGGGAAAATATTTAGTTTTCCCAAGGAATTTTCTGAAGAATATTTCTATTATATATAAATATATATATTTTTTAAAGAGGTCGAACACCCTCTGCAGACTTTTACGAATTTTATAATATAATAAAA
This sequence comes from Drosophila navojoa, assembly GCF_054131105.1. Classification (NCBI taxonomy): domain Eukaryota; kingdom Metazoa; phylum Arthropoda; class Insecta; order Diptera; family Drosophilidae; genus Drosophila; species Drosophila navojoa. The sequence continues at coordinate 21,446,538 of NC_142893.1, read as the reverse complement.
TAGAATATATTAAGTCTGTCTGAACGCTTTATATATATTATTGGTCTAATTGCTACAATAAGCCTTTGTACCGGAAATTTTTTGAAACTTCGAAAATTTCTGACTTATTTATTTATTATTTATTTAATATTTCTGAAAGTTGTATTATTTTAGCTCTATAACTAACCTTTAAAATGCTTAAAATATGGTCACTCTCACCCCGTATCCATAAAGTTATAATTGACCAACATTCAATGGCTTTCAATGGGTTAATCCATCAGATTTCATGGAACTTGATCCCATTGGCATGGGATGTCAAAAAGTTCACAGAAGTTGGCTTTTATTGTTATTTGGTTCTACTTTCTTTTGATGGCGCTGACAATTCGCAATCAGCTGCATACGCATGCGATTCAAAAAGCTGAATTTTCTTGTACGAGTTGTAAAGATTAAAAGTCCATTAGGCGTGCCGCACGTAGAACTTGTTTAGATAGAGTGCGAGGCATCGAGGGGGCTGCGAGCTGGGAGTGGACTAACTGGCCCCAGCCACAAACATTAAAAAAACCGAAAAAAAAGTAATGAAGGAATCTTTGAACATGGCAGCGATTTAAATGCGCGCAATGCAATCACTCAAATTGGCCAAAGCGCCGGAACGTGCAGATGGCAGCCGCACGAATGGCTGAATTACATGAAATATTTTAATCCGAAGCGGGACAGAGCGAGGGGAGCGGCCGAGGGATGCGGCGAGTGGCAGAGGCAGAGGCAGAGAGTTGCAGTTAAGTGCATCCATCAGCGTGTATTTAGTATTTAATAAATACGGAAGCGAGAACACGACTCGAACACGATTCAGGCAACGGACGGCCTTTTTGACGCATACGAGCGAGCGAACAGTCCTTGCCAATAGTATGCACACACACAAAGAGAGAATGAGTGAGAGATAGAGAGAGACACTCAGTCTTGATGCTGCCAAAGAGCTATTTTAATTTATTTAAATTTTCTAGCCGCTCATATTACCAACAGCAATTTACAGACACTCCAGCTTAGAAGCAGGACAGACAGACATCCTTTTGGCCAAAGCGAGGCGAGTCAAGGCGAGGCGAGGCGAGGCGCGTTGCGGCGTACACGACTCTTGCTGCGGCAGCCCGTTCGCGACTTTGGCCAAAGAAAAGTGAACATCCATTAGTTGTGCTAATGATGCGCAACCCACTTTGCCGCGTTCCACGCCAGCCAGCAGGCAATACATGGCTGGCCAGCAGCACCTTCTACTTGGCTGGCTCGCCTGCCCAGCTGTATCCTGTGCTCTCCTCATTTCTGAGCTGGGCATGTGGAATTAGTTTGCGATTCCGCAACGCATTTGGCTCGCTGGTTAGTTAGCTCTCCTTGCCCCCCTCTCGCGCTCCGTGTGATTGGCTAATGCAAAGCCGAAGTGGCTAAAACGAGCCACGCACTGGGAAGTGCATTAGCTTATAAAAAACACCGACAAAAATATATATGGTAATAAATAAACATATATCTCGCTGAAATCTCTTAAAAAAAAACTTAAATGCATTTATTTTTTATTTTTTAATTATTGTATTTTAATATTGCATTTTAATTTTGCTTCAACTGTTTTCGAGCTTTGTTAAGTTAGAAAATAGATTTGTATTGGATTTTATTCTCATATTTTCTCAAAGATATGCCTGGAAATATAGAACAAATAAAAACAAAAATGATTACATATTGGATAATTTCAGATTTGTTGCTAAGTCTTAGATATAAGAGTGAATGTTCTCAGAGATATACCTGAAAATATAGAAAAATTAAACGGGACTTGGAATTTCTAGTGCAATAATATCCATTCGTTTCGCTCTCACCATCAATTGATTCAAATACAGCTCATAGGGTATATGGCCGCTAATCGGATCTATGGCCACTGGCCACATTTCATCCATTTCCTCCTGAGTAAACGGCTCGCCCTCCTCCATCATCAGCTTGCCAAAGTACTCCTTGGTCAGGTAGCCCTTGTTCTCCAAGTCCAACGTCTTGAAAGCTTCTAGTATTTTCTCTGGCGGCGCTGGCTCCATTCTAATCAAATATAATTCAGCTTCTTTAATTGTCTAATTTATACTTCTGTTGCCGTCAAACTGACTTGCGCTCCATGAGCAATTGCGAGACGTGTGGCAAGAATTTGGTCAAGTGCACCACGCCGCTCGTCTCCTCCGTTTCGGTTGCCGAGATCACCTCGTTGACCTCCTGCTCGGTGGGCACGCAGCCCAGCAGCCTCAGCACTGTGCCCACCTCTCGCACATCGATGAGCTTATCGCCATGATGATCAAACACGCAGAATGCATCCGAGATGCGCTTCTCCAAATCGTTGTTAACTGGCAAATTTTATTCATTTAATTATTTCATTTCCATTTCATTTAGTTGTCGCACTTACAGTCCAAGTCCATTGCTCGAAATGCGCTCACTGAAAGTAGCTTGTTGAAAATTTCGTTTTGTTGAATCAATATATCAATGAAAAGTTGCTAGGCGATTGTTGAGTGAGCGGGAGAGAGAGGGAGAGAGAGAGATGGGTTGTTTTTAACAGGCAACAAGTGCATTATTGGATGGGGATTTCATGGCCAAAGAAATTGATTCACTCAAAGAGCGTATGCTACGCATTCGGTTCGATTAAGCAACAAGATAGTTGGCCAAAGTTGCAACAACAACAACAACAAGAACAACAACAAACTACTTTATTCACGCTAATGCGTGTCGTGTACAACACGCTTCAAGCCACTTGAGCTGTGCGCACTTGCGTCCAAGTTTTTGCAGCAGCAACACGTACACACACACACACACACACTCACACACACATGCATGCATGTAGAGGGCTCTTACTAGCTCGGCTTGGCTTTGGCTACTGCCATAAACACTAAAAGTGTTCGTCATTTACTGTTCCAGATCCAATTAACCATTTTGATGCATTTGCTTCCATTAAGTTTTTGCCCCTCTCTCTCTCTCACTCTCTGTTTGTCTACCTATCTCGCCTGCTGGCTAGTTTGTAGACCCTTTTTTTTGCCTGGGTCTTGGCCTGCCTTTTGTAATTTTGCAGCCAGACTTACAACGTGATCGGAAGTTTGTCTTAGCCAGCGTCGACGTGTCCGTGACTTCGAACACTGCCCGAGAGTGTTCGTGTGTTGTTGCTGTTGTTGCTGCTGCTGTTGCATCTTGCAAAGTACTTTGTAAATGTTGGCATGATTTAAGTCAAGCTCTTAGTCTCTTTATACTGACATTTACTCTAAGTTTGTCTATTAGCCATGCGATTAAAATTTAAATTGAAGCCGAAGAGCAGCAACAGCCGCAGACAAGCGCCTGTCCGCCTGTCCTTCCGACCCGTGTCCCGCTTCTTGTGCATTTTTTCTTTCACCTGCCACGCCCAGTTTTCAGAGCGCACCTCAACACTTCCGCTGGCCATCAGATTGCTACACTCTGAGCACTCTGTGCTCATCTGTCAATTTCGACACCTGCCACAGACAGGATGGCAAATTGTCAGACTCTTCCTGTGGGCCTTCATTATGCTGCGGTATTTAAAGGCCGGGCGTGCCAAAGCGCTGCCATTTGCTCAAGAGGCGAATGGGGTATATTTTTTATTTCAATTGATATTCACCATACCTTAGATTCAGGTGGTTATCCTGCAAACGAAAGACTATAAAATAAAATAATTATGCAACAAATGATAACTAGATATACCTAAAATGTACTTAAATGTACATTTACTTTTGAGGCTCTGTAGATAAACTAAATAATTGTAAATTCTGTTTTTTAAATATGTATTTTCTATCTCTCTCTTTCTTATATTGTTTATTATATAGATATTTTGTTTATAGATCACTTAAACTAGATATTACCAACCTTTCCGTTGGCTGCGGCCATCACACGATCAAGAAACGATTCGAAAGTTGTCTGAATGTGATTTTTTGGTATTTTACAATTTAATTTTTCTTTTGCGCATTAAGAAAGTTTTTATTTTTAAATATTGAAGATAGCTACTAATATATATATTTTCATTTCTAAACTCAGTAGCTGAGAGCCGCAGCTAAATGGACTATTCTCTGTTATTCAACTCACTTGCGTTTGCAAACACTCTAAAAGCCAGATTGCCCTTGAGCAAGAGGCAAGAGGCAAGAGTCAATTATGAGATTTAAGTAGAATGCTTTTGCATATACATCTGGCATTATATATGTATATGTGAAGGACTAGATCCATTCAAATCTGTTGCCCTTTTATAATACAGCCGCAGACACAATCGCATCGTTTCATTAATACACAATTTATAAATACTTCTATACCACTTGAATTGCTCCTTCTGTATATATATATGTGTGTGTGTGTGTGTAAATGTGGCAATTAAATGGAATTTAATAAACAAAAACATGCAAATAATGAGCGCTACCTTTCACAGCAGCAGCCCTCAAATCTAAGAAGCAAACAAATATACAGAAATCGTTTGAAAGAGTTGGCCCAGAAACTTTTGTTGAATTAATTAGAGTAAAAATGGGTCTGCCGCACCGACAGGCTGACAGACAGACAGATAAACAGCAGCTGCCGATTGTAAACGACTTGGTTAAGAGAGGGGAAGAGAAAAAATTGAATTCAATTCAAAGGCAAATGATATGAAAGAATTGATTAATAATCATAGCGAAAACCACAAAAGAGCTCCCCATGAATGAGCCTCAAAACTGAGCCACAGACTGTGACTGTGACTGTGACTGTGGCTCGAGACTGAGATGCCGAGCTGAGCTGGGGCTGGCTACTGGCCATGCCTGATGCGGCGCACTCTCGTTTCGATTCGATTCCAGCCTCAGCTTTAGCCAAGGCCAATTGCTCGGCCACAGTTGTAAAGCCTGGGCGCAACAGCTAGCTACACATGCTACAGCAGTTGCTGCTCGTTGTTGTTGTTCTTGTTGGCATTATGATTACTGTTGTTGTTGTTGCTGCTGCTGCTGCTGCTGCTGCTGTGCTCCACATTCTCTGACAACTGGCGTCCAGTCATGTTTTGTTGGCACTGGGCAGCCGAGCCGCCTCGACTCGACTCGACTCGACTCGACTCAACTCGACTTGACTTTGATTCAATTTCCATATGAAAACATCGATTTGCGTTTGGCTCCGGCTCTGCGCCCGCGTCGCCGTAATCAAAGTGTTGTTTATGGAACACGTCCGGCGTGTTGTTGTTGTTGTTGCTGGCATCGCTCGCTCGCTAAAAATTGCTCAGGGCAACAATTGCGCGCCTCGTCTGAAAAATATGTGGCCAGCGATAACTTTTGCCCGCTGCACAGCACGAAAAGAATTTCTATTTACATACAACAACTATGCTTTATAATTTAAAAGATGTTTGTGACGATGTATTTTTATTTTATATTTCTATAATTAAAAAAAAAATAAATAAATAGAAATAAACACAAATAAATGAAATAAATAAATTAAGGCATAATTTTGGTAAATTTTATGTACAAATTGTAAGCGACCAAACCTCTGTTTAATTATTTGTGAAGATATATGAGCTTATATTTATTCAAATTATGAAATAATTAAATATTAATAAGAATGCAAAAAAAAAAAAATGGTGATAATAATAATAATAAAAAAATAAATATAATAAAATAAAACACAAAAATATTTACATTTATTATAAAAAGTTATGCTTCATGGTTAAGGCTATATTTATTTTATCTCATATGTCATATACAATTAATACATTAAATATATTTTGAATAAATAATGTCATTAAAAAGTTAAAACAAATATTTTGTATAGATCGATTTTTCAAATAATCTAAATTATTTATAGATAATTTAATAAACAAATTCAAAATTAGAACCAACATTTTTTGCTGTGCAGCTGTGGAGAGAATAAGATAGACAGCAAGAGTCAGTGATAGCGTGTGAGAGAGAGAGAGAGAGAGAGAGAGAGAGAGAGAGAGAGAGAGAGAGAGAGAGAGAGATATTATACACACACACACACAATTGCACACGTAGCCGGGGCTAGTTATGATTGAGTTCTAATGAGTTGAGAAAAATGTATCAAGGAAAACCAGTTCCCGGAATCGCAATTAGATAAGTGGGTTTCATGCCTCCAGCCGGCGAACTACAAGCAAGCGCAACAAGCGAAACCAACAATTGTCCTCATAGCAGCTTCCAGCCAGTCAGCCAGCTCTCAACATGGCCCAACATCAACAGCAACAGCCACAGCCACAGCCAAAGCAGCTTTGTTGTCAGTCAGGAAATGGAAATTGTTTTCCATTGGAATGGACAACGGGCCATCAGCGAGGCTTTTCCTATAATAAGGCGTTAAAATTTATTTCGCAATTTAATTTATTGTGTTCTCTTTGCAAGAATATACACAGAGCTGCAACAATTACCATGCATGTGGGGAACTCGTTCAACTGGTTGAGAGAGCTTCGGCGAAAATTTGCAAACCTGACGATATGCAAGGCGACAGCATCAGGTGTAGCAAAAATGTTGGCAAATTTGAGACAATTGTCAAATTGCCGGTTCGACTAGAATAATAATATGATAGAGCAATGGTGCTTAACAATTATTTCGTTGGAAGAGTAAGTGCTTCATCTCGTTATAAATATACACTTATTTATATAGATGTACATAGAAAAGTACCGATTCATTGTTTTTTTGTGGACTCCTTCTCTTTTTCAACCCGATTCCGTGCTGGTCATTAGCTAGCCATCAGAAGAAAGGCCTTTAAGCAATTTTGTGCACTAGTTTACGTTCGATTAATAGGCGTAAAATATTAATGCGCTGAACACGCCTGGTAGCTGCTGCGAGTTAAAGCAGAAACCCAAAAGCGAAAGGTCAGTCTGAGTACAAAATGTATATACATATACACACATACATATATGTACATACATATATGGCTACACCGATTTCGACTGCTCTTTAAAGTTAATTGGCCGGCGTTCGCGTTCGCGTTCCGCCCGCCCGCCTCTCGGCCTTACTTTCTAGCTATCAAAGGGCCTACGCCCTAATGTGCGTGCCTTTCCAATCACAAAGTCCACGTTGAGAGCTGACGGTGCAGGCCCCATCATTAGGCCAATTTATACTAATGATATTTCTGAGCGCTGAGAACTTTTTAGTTATTTGTGTTTATTTTCATATTTCGTGTGCCTGGCCCAAGCCAAAAAGCATTTCGCATGCATGTGATAATGAATTTGGCGGCGCTTTGATTTTTGAACTTTTGTGTTTTGGGGTACGTACATATATTTGCCTGGGACAGCCAACAAGATAATAAATCAATAATTATTGCCAAATAATGCACAATGTAAGCTGGCCAACTGCAGCCAGGCAGCAGGGCAACGGGGCCACGAGGTAGGCAGAAAGATAAATTACAACGCCGCGTTGCAGGCGTATGACTTAATTTGCCAATTTGAACGCCAAAGGCTAAAAGCGTACTTGTTCTTTGGCCAAAAAAGGCCAAACAGCTGCTTGCCGGCTTTAAACGTCAATTTCCGTGCCAACAACAACAACAACAACAACAACGACAACGACAATAAAGCAAACAACGACCGTTGTCTTATTAAGGCCCAAACGCGTGCCCCAGCTTCGGTCTCTCAATAATAAGAAACCGTGCTGCGGCCCAATAAGAATTCTATTATATTCATGCCACACAATGTGATTAACTTGTTGACCCTGTGTCCAGTGCAGACAATGTCGAGCGGATTTCGAACGTTTCAAACAGAAATGATCGAACCGAAAGCTAAAGCTAAAGCAAAAGGTAAAATCGGATCGCCATCTACAAATGCACTTCCGTGCGCAGCGGTTAAGATTTGAGTTTTATGCAAACACAGCGAAAAAATGGCATTCGTTAGGCGTTGCTAATAATTGAATAGGCCCACTCGGAGGTCCACAAATATCTATACATACATACATATATAGGCATACGTATATAAGCGAATGAGAGCGTTGTGCAAATGAGTGCCGTCGACTGCAAAATACCCTCTGTTCCTGGGCAGGAAAGGAAATAGAATAATACCCATATGGGTAAATGTGATAAACCTCTCAAATTTCAAATATGTAGAGAATATAGATGATTATGTCATATTTAGAGAGCTGTAACATGATACAGAAAGATATGAGTATATATATATTTTTTCTGTACTAGATAATTGATGGTAAATATTTATTTGTATAGTGTGGATTCTATTGTAGGTAAATATTTGATTATTCGCCCCGTTGACTAACTTCAAACTCTTCAAACTCCTTTACACAATAACAAGCAAAGCCAATATACCCGTTTCAGTTCGCATTCGGGTACAATAAAAACTCAATCAAACCACAAAGCAGCTGAAACGAAGGAGCTGCTGCCACCGCTGACGGCGACGCACAGGAATGCAACAACTGAGCGCTCAAACTGGGCACCTGCATGTGCCCAAAAGGCGGCTCTGACTTCGGTTTTTTAGCGAACACAGTGGCTTGAAGCCAATGAAAGTTTTATTTACTGTATTTTCCAACATATTGCTAAAAAACTTCACTGAAAATATCAAGTTTAATATGTAAAAGAGATCAGATTGTATTTGAAATTTTATTGCTCAGAATCAACTCTGGACGTAACATAAATAGAATAAATTCGGAATTTAATAAGACTTTTTCACAAGAGGTAATAAATATTGACTTATAAACAATTATTAAAATTATTAAATATTTTATATTTAATATTTGTATTTCATATTTTGTATTTTTTTATTTTTCCTTTAATATTTTTTTATTTTATATCTTATATGTTGTATATTTTGTATTTTATAACTCTAATTCATAATCAAATTTCTTCTCCAATAAATTGTTAAATTAATTTTTAAAATTTTTAAGAAAGGCGCTTCAAATAGTTAAAAAATTTTCTCATCTTGATTTGATAATATTGTATTTCCAATCAGTGTGCGTGGCTGTCGTTCGAACATGTTAATTTTTGCCTTCAGCTTTCGCTGCTGATTTGCTGGCAATTCATAGAAAATTTACTTGACATTGCAATTGGGCAAAATGAAATGAAATTTGTATTTCTTCGACTAGCATTCACACACACACACACACACCGTAATCTATATATATACTGAAAAAAAAGAATAACATTGGCGGAAAGTTGATTTTGGTTTAGCATGACAATCACTCGGCTTGCGCTGCCTTGGGTTGGTTCAAAATGCTTGGCCCGGGTCTTTATGCTGCAAGGCACACGCCCACCGAAATTCATAGTTAGAGCCGCTTTAACCGTTACTCGCAGCCACAACTGATTCATGACTTAATCACCGGCAATCGGTAGCCGCAGCAGCAACAGCAGCAGCAGCAGCAACCAGCGTCTAAAAAGTTCCCCTCAAGTTTGGCTGCACCCAAAAAAAAAATTGAAATCAGAAAGAAGTAGAAAAAAACGACTCTATCAACAGAGTCGAGTGAGTGGCTTGTGCCGTCGGCAAGCGAGCCACTTGGTGGGTTGCTCTTGATGTGCTGCCTTGGCAATTGATTGTTTGCTCTATAACTGCAGGACTTTCGCATTGCAGAAACCAAAACATACGACATACTTGTCCGATTCGTGCCAGTGCACGCTGTGCATTATGTGTTGATCCAAAGATTTTCACTTTTGTTCAGCATCCGTTGAGGCGGCCAATGGCAGCTTCCATAAGCCATAAACAAGCTGCTAGAGATAGCCGATACATGCACAGGTCCCAGTGTGCGTGTGTCTGTATGTGTGCCGAGATCAGTTAGCTGAGATCTGCCAGAGAGTTATAAAAGTGTAAATAAGGTAATTAGTGCTTCCGGGCATAATCACACACGACCTGACGTTGACGTTGACGTCGCTCAACTCTGGAGCTGTAGTTGTTGCGGTTGTTGCCGTTGTGATTGTTGTTGCTCGCTCTTCATACATGTATGTGCGTCTCGTGTTGTTCGTTGAGTAGCTAACGAACTGACGCTTGGCCAGCGAGCAGCAGCTGTGATCTCTAATCAAATGTGAGCGACTTGAGAAATACCCATAACTTAATAAATGCTTACATATGCTTATTCTCATAAACAGCTTCTGCTGAGAAGGAAGCTCAGTCTAGGTTTGAAGATCTCAAGTTGGTGTTGAATTAATATCTGTTCTGAAATCTGAAATCAGTTCCTGCATGCTGCTCTTACAGCCAATACGCCTTGCTTTTATGCATTCTCAGTGAGCCACAGGGTATAACAACATTGTTCGAGCTTGCCAATGGAGGAAGCCGCAGCGCTGGCAATTGCTGATAAGCTATAAAAACAAACAGTAGAAGCATTCGCCACATCCAAAGCCAATGCCCCAAGTCTAACAGCTAAGAAACACACTCGCACACATACGTGAGAACAAATTTAACATAAGTAAATATTGCAGTAAATACGTTGCGAATCGCATTTATTTCATCCCATTGCTCGACTTCATTTTAATGGACTTTAATTAAATAATTGAATACAAATATTTTAAACTTTTCAAAAAATAATTTATTTTAATAAAATAGTTTAGATTCCATTATTACAGCTCGAACTGTAATTCAACAACAATATATTATTAGTAAATTCAAAGTATGCTTAATGGGAATAATAATTTTATTTGGAGTTTTTTTTTATATTATTACTTTATTTTGACTTAAAATTGGTTAGATTAACGAACTTTTTTTTTCAGTTTTCAACATTTTTTTCTTTTTTAATCAAAATCTGGTTTCAGATCTACGTTAATTATATAAAATGCCTTCTGAATTGCTATTTAGATTCACAAAAAGCTTGATGAGCTATCACAGTCGTCAAGCTCTTTCTCTAACTTCCTGTTTTTATCAGTGAGATTATTTATGTTAATAGTTAATGAATCTACAGTTGAGCTCATTTTATTGCTGAGGTCAAGTAAACTTTTTTCACAAGATTTTAGAGCCTGTTCTGTGTCAACATTTGTGTTCTTCAATGCAAGTTTATTTTCTAATATTGCATTTACTTTTTCTAAATTTACCAACTCATTTTTACATTTCTTAGAGTTTTCATTCAGTTCACTTATTTGCTTTTCGCTTAAACTAAGAGCTTTCGAGTTCTCCTCCTGTTGTTTCTCAAAATCAGCAATTTTCTTATTATTATCCGAGTTCGATAATTCACATTTTGCAATTTCGTTATTTTTTTCATATAAATTATTCTGTAAACCATTTAGATTTGTTCGTAAGATCGAGTTTTCTGTCTCCTTTTGATTTAGACTTTCTTTTAATTTTTTTATTTCTGTTTTTAGTTCAATTACACTTTGAATAAGCTTGCCAAATTCTTTTTTCATTTTTGTATTTGAACCAAGGTCTTCGGTAACAGTTTTATTTTCTAGCTCCACGATCTTCTTATCTTTAAGCTCTATTTCTTTGTTGATTTTTGCAAAATATTCCATCATAGGCTTAACAATTCGATATGCATAGGCCCCACACTTTGCATCCATTTCGTCACTTGATTTGCAAAACTGAAGAAAGTCGATTATTTCCAAAATATTTATGTATATTTATCAATATTAATATAAACTTCACTTCAATGTACGCACCGTCGTAATATCGATTGCGTTTGCCGATTTTATTGACAAATTCATTGACAAAATAGCTATCAAAGCCACAAACACTTTCTGATTTGTTATCATTTTGCTTAAGCAAAAGGAAAATATTTATTCTGTATTGTTTAAGCTTGTGATTCGGATTGACACCTAAATACAGTGTCTTTCATTTAAATATGACACAGAAGCTTTAAAATGTTATCAAACTAAATGGCCTTGTCTATTGCACACGTATGTATGTATAAAGTTGCGAAGGTCTCCGACAGACACTGACATGATCAACGCGCTTATCTCCTGTTATAAAAATTATTATTATTTTCTTTTTTTTTTGCTGTGCGCATTCTTTTGTATACCCGATCAGATTGAAAGTATTTTTTGCATTTCATTCATTTCTTTATGTCATAATCACATTTTGAAAGAAAGATTAGGAAGGGCCATCTACAAGAAAACTTGTTCAACAAATATGTAGTTCCCATAACATAGCGCGTACGATTGCAATTGCGATTAATGCCAAGTCTATGTCGATGTGCTCTGAGAATGTTATCAAACGAAATTTCATTGTCTACTTTGGAATAATTCAGAGATTCTTGGAAATATAAGGCAAAGGTTGCAGACCATCGAGTATTACTTGCCTCGTGCTTATCTCTTGTTATTCCCTTTCGTTGTCTCAATATGTGCATAATAGAAAATCGGGGTATAGGAGTGATATGTGAATGTATGCAACAGGCAGAAGAAGGTGTGGCCTTGGATGCAAATAGAAGCTGATAACGACTGGTATATTAGGTACATATATATATATATATATATATATATATATGTATATATATATATCTTTCCAGAGTACAGAGTATCTTTTTGTCGAACAGTATCGAAAATGTATTACAATTTAGTTCATTTTTTGTTCAAGCCCTATATAATATATTTTTTGTGTATACATACATATGTATATATATTTATGTAAATACATATGTATATACATACATATATAGTTCTGCATCTGTTTTTCACCAATCAATAACTACTGTTAACTGTTCATTGTATTCAGGTGGACATTAAAACTCTGATAATTTGATGGATTAGTTGTTGCCTTCGAGTGGCATGTAGCCAGCCCCACCTACCTAATGTTATATATATGTATATATGTATATATATATAATATTTGATGACTTGATTAACATCACACTGAAATTTCACAGCTGCTTGTTTCTCCCTTTATTTTAATTTTTTTTGCTCATCCTCTGTTGTGGCAAGAGTGCAGAACCTATGCCACGCGGTTCCAGCGGCAAATCAAAGCAGCCAATTAGCACAAAATTTGTGTTTGGACGAGACGTGTTTATACGTATGTATATATACTCATTTGAGTGTGAAATTCAATCAGTGTGCGACCAGAGCAGGTTAGACTCTTTTCAAATTCATTTTTTCCTCCCCCCCTTTGTTGTTGTATTTGAAATTGTTTATTAATTTTGATGGCAAATATATTTGCTTAATTAGCATTTGGCCATAATTTTGTTGAGCCAATTTGTTGTTGCTTAGACGCAATGCCAAAAAACAACCAGATTTGTATTTCTGTCCATTTCATTAGCTGGCCTTGCGTAATTTATGTGCATCTGGAGACTGGAAACAGTTTCCGCCCGCATGCCTTACAAATATTCTTTGGCGGTCGCAGCCGACTGCATAATACTCTCTCACACACTACAAAATAAAATGGGCGTATTTATATGTGATCTATATAGGATAGGCTTGACGGTAAAACTGCCTAATTTAATGTCATACACACATTATTTTGTGTAAAAAAGAATTACAAACATTGCTTGAAAGAAATATTTTATTTTCGATTTTTGAAAAAGGAAACAAATTGAAAAATTTATAAAGCTATTTACAATACATATTTTAATATTTATATATATTAATACTACATATTATTCTATTACAATTTTTATTTTAATCAATGGCGGAGCTTGCTTAAATTTTATATTTATTTAGTAATATGTATATTATTATTACATATACACATATACATATGTTATCAGATTTTTATATATTTTCGATTGTTGGGCTGGCTTACATTGATTATTGATTGAATTTAATACATTAATATTACATACATATACTTGTGTATTGGGATGTTTATTTTATAGGGTATATGGCTTGTTGAGCTCGTTTTAAATTCGATGCTCTTGCTGTTTTAATTGTGTGTTGACTCTGCCATTTCGTGTGTCGCTTTGACCGTTCAAAGTCCCATAAATCTGCAGCTTTATCTCTGGCCCGAGATCTTCGTCAAGCTGAGCATTTGTGTTGATTCTCATAATATGCTAATTACAAATTGTTTATACCTTATTTATACCTTTGTTGCTGTTGCTGTTGTTGCTGTTGACTTTTCGTTTGGTTTTTGGCTTCGTCGTCTGAGGCTGACTGACGAGCGCCGCTTCAGCTGCTGCTCAATTAAACAATATCGACATCTAGTTTTGTACAAATTAACATAAGATTTGTGGCTGGCCGGCGATGAGGTAACAAATTACGTACAAGCATTTATCATGTTATTGCCGTGATTCGAGCCCCAAATAAATATAAATATTGCTTCGATAGATTTTTATTTAAATATTTCAGATAAACCACCCAAGTTTTTTGTTTGCGGCTGCAGTGCATACCCGAAAGCCAACTGCCAAATGACAGTTTCTAATGTCAAGCAATATCTCTTATCCAAATGATCATCAATATGCATACACACATACACATGCATAGAAATGTGTAGATGTGTATCGATATTGACTTCATGTTTATTTGACACTTTTGTTTTAACCGAATTTCGCACAGTTACCTTTGTCTCCTTGTCGTGTCTTGCAAATTGTTAAATGTTTTTGGTTTAATTAAATTGATTTATGGCGGCTGCTGAAACGCATTTGCATACTGCAAGTGTCGTTCGGCTCACACGACAGTTCAATGCATGTCGACTAAAAGACTTCGATTAGCGATTACTTAAAACTAGGCCTTTGATAGACATTTACTTACTGTCATAGCATTTGAATGCCTATTTTATTCCACAGCTGCTTTGACATTCTACATACTTGACTCAAGCACACTAATCTACATACATCCACTTTGCTAAGGCTGAAGCGAATCCAGAATATGTCATCTTCCAACTTATCTATTTAATAACTTAATACTGCTTCGTTATACTGACATATTTTCTTGTCTTTGTAACTGAATTATTGATAGTGAAAATGGTGTGTTTTGTACTGTTAATATGATGACATTACATTATTACTACTAATAATATTGAATTTGGAATTTTAAGCAATTTATGAATATATCAATTGAAAGAAGAAAATTATTATGAAAGTTATAATATTTCTGTATAAATATAAAATGGAAATATGGAAAAATTATTAGCTATTACAATTATTATGTATATTATTGTTTATTACAATTAATATGGTCGTAATATAATGAACTGAGTATTGATAATATAATTATTCAAATTGAACAACTGGAAGATCTAGAGATTAATAAACTTATATTAACCACGTCTTCGTGTTCGTCTTTTCACCTTGCTGTTTAACTGTCTTCTTACTGAACTGCTGTTGTCATCCTGTTGAGACTAGGATGCCACATCGCTTATATAATATAGAAGTATGTGAATTGCAGCTATACTCGTATTATTGAGAAATCTTTTCTAAATTTAAACTTTTTCTATGATATCAATTCAAACTATTCAAACTATAGCTATTTACTGGACATATGTACAAATGTATATAGAAGTGTATTATTAGTCAGTAAAAAGTGATACTTGGCAAGCATAAAATTATAAATAATACACATATGTACATACATACATACATATATAAAATTATAGGTGAAAGGTTATCTACTGGGAGCAGCCAGCTTTCATTATTACAATTGCAAATATAGAATATATGGTCCATTGCTTCGTAATATTAATAATTTGCAATAAACTTTTTCGGCAACCGTTAAATAAATGGTGTTTAATTTATTTAAATTACCCATAATTACATCGACTCAAGGGGCCTGATAACCGAGGAGCAATTTTTAGTTTACGGGCATCCGAGTGGCAGCAGATGCTGTGCATAAGAAATATACAAAACAGAAGAAAACTTATAACTGTGCTTGATCATAGCAATTAGTGAGAATTTGATTTTGTTTCGTTGTTATACTCATTCGCGAAACTGAAATGAGTATATTGGCTTTCTGCAATGCTCGCCTTTTGAAATACATATACTTTTATATACCCCCAAAGTGCAGTGTCACAATTTCCCTGATTGGCATACTAGAAGTGTGGCAGTACGGAAAAGACACTTTCCGGTTTTTTAGGGATTTTTTGACATTTGATTTGGAGGCGTGGGGGCCGTGAATGACTATTCTGCAGTCAGTAGCGCCCGACTGTAAGATCTTACGTTTCTGTGCTTTCGCGACTCGCATGTCTGTCTGCATGTACATACATATGAAAGAAACAAAACTGAAAGTGTTTGCTACTTGGAGTGCAGCTTGTGCGTAGCTAAAAGCTGCATGGGGGTCGAGTCTGCTTTGGCCGCGGCCAGGCCTCAAGCCCGATGCTGCAGAGTTGCGGTTGGGGCCGTTAATTGAGGGGCAACTGTCTTGTGGTCACACGGAGTTGCCTTGCCAGCCAGCACACACACACACATACACACACACACACATATTTATTCATAATAAAAGCTGAGGAATGAGTAAATTAAGAATTATGGCTTTGGCATGCAAATTCAAAATTTCCGATACACTATAAATTACTTAAGAGCGGCCAACCGAGGAGACAGAAAAGAAAAAACATGAACACACAAATATATATGTACATATATATGTATATACAACATATAAATCAACAAAGATACAAAACGTAAAATTAACTTGAACCCCATAAAAAAGATTCAATGCTTGAGTTTTGTGTGAAATGGCACTGTCTGAGGACCTTGAACTGATTAAAGCAGGCAAATATCGATAGGGAAAATGCAAGATCTGGCTCTCGCGCTTATTTGGGTGGCCCAACATGCAGCGCAGTCATTATCCCCATCAAATTCAGAGGAACTTTGGATTATGTTGAGTAAACATACAAAATTTTGTATTTATGATTAAATTTGACCGCATTTCACACACACCCTGTGCAAGGTTAACCAAATGTATTTGCACATGTGCATATCCATCAAAATCAGTATAGTTCTCTTCTCAATCCATAGCTGCGTATTTAGTCGATCAGTCAAAGGACAATTATAGCGAAGTCCGTCTAACTTATTAAATCCATTCGCAATAAATTCGTTACATTCTACTCTCATTTCGCATAATAATCTATAATATTGGCACATTACGAAACAGATGCAGTGCACACGGCTCTCTAACGATGCGCCCGATGCATCCATTTGCTAGAATTGATCTACCAAATTAAATGCCAGCCGCAGCAAACTGTTAAAAATCGTTAAAGGTAATATCCAGCTGAGACTCTTTGCTCAGCTCCTGTTTGCACGCGTGAGTGTGTGCGTGTGTGTGGTGTAACTAGCGCATAAGTATTTGAGTATGGCTGCATCTATTTGCCGCACAATAAAATGATAAATGAATTTCAAACTGTGCGCGTTATTCAAACGCAGTTGTCCATCAGCAGGCAATGCCATTGCCAAGTAGAAGCTCTAGCTCTGGCTCTGGCTCTGGGTCTTACTTTGGGTCTGGTTATGGCTGTGGCTGGTGTCCAAGCCCGTCCGCCAATTTCAAGTCGTTTGGCCAGCTGCAGCGCGCCAATTGCATCTAAAATTGTAATATTTCCTTTACTAACTGGGATCTAAGGCATCTCTGCTTCATGTCGCTGTTCGCGCTGAGCAAATGTACTTAATACATACATATTGGTAAAAGTCTCAAATTGAATAAGAATAGTATTATAGAATCTATAGACTGAGTAATACCATATGTGTGTATCATAAAATTAAAAATAATATATATATATATATATATATATAAATATAATTGATCATATATAAAATAAATTTTAAATACAAATTTGTATATATGTATATGTAAGTTCACAGCTTACAGACATTTTTTTTTGCTATTATATTATTATTAAAAAAATATATATATATTTATATGTATTTTCACATACTCTTTCTTCTGCCACTGAAATAGGCAAGTATAAATATATATATTTTTAATACAGATATAGAAATATTTAATATATACAAAAACAAATAGCTGATTACGTTTTCTTTGTATTGATGGTAATATTATTTTATTATTTTGTTAATATTCAATGAATTCAAGGTTAGCATGCGAATTAATCTGAAAGTATATGAAAGTATATTGCTATATGAAAATAATCTGCCATTCAGCCATTGAGGCAGATATTTTTAAATATTTTCTAAATGTGTCAAGTTTCAATTATTTTGAGATGAAGTAATATATATCATAACAAATATTAAAACATAATAAATATAAATAAATACATATAAATGAAACTATACATAGAGCATTTAATATTCGATAGATTTGTAGGAATTGTTGCTTCTTGTTATACATTTATTTGTATTATTTTGCTTTCCTTGTGTGTGCCATTAGCATTTCTATTACTGCAGCCATTATCCGGGAAAGCTTTCCACGTCATTTTTTTAATTAGTTTCGAGCGCTGCCCGGGTCTGCTGTGTGGCTGGAGTTGGCATCATGCGTGTTCATCATGCAACCAAATGCGACCTGGCCTGGCCCGCTCGCCAAATCACGATCCTTTCGAACTTTCAATTGCAGCAGTTACTGTGGCAGTCGCAGTTGCAGTCGCATTCGCAGTTGCAGTTGCAGTTGCAATGGCAGTTTACTGTCTGCTGTTGCAGTTTTCCACTGCTCGCTGATGTGGCAAACGTGCGGCAGTCATTTTAGCCGAAACGATTGTCGATCATGCCGCACTTCAACTTGCTGCAGTTAGCAGCTAGTTGCTGCCGCTGCTGCAATTAAAGTACACCGATTGGGGATGGGGCGTAAGTGGCTGCGTATATAGTTAGTTGGGCCATAAATATGCATTTTGCATGTGCTGCGCTGACAGCTCAGCCGCAAGTGTCAAAAGTGCCTGTCAAAAGCCACCCACATGTCGAAACCATAAACTTAGATCATCTGGCGGGCGAGCAAACAGGCAAACAGTCAGCCAGGCAGCCAGGCAGCCAGGCAGCCATGTGATAGATTTATGAAGTTTGCCAGCGTTTCTTTTTTGGGGCCAGGCAATAATCAGCGGCAGCATCTATAATAAGCAGCTGTCGGCGAGTCACTTGAAATATGTATATGCATGCATGCATGCATGTATATGTATGCCATATCTCGCACGTTGCATGTCTGTTGATTGCTGCGATTGAATGTTGCGTGTCTGCATTGGCAATAAAATGCATTTATATCAAAATCTGTTGCACAGTTAGCAACTGCTTCAATTAAAAGCACAAAAAAGCAAAGTCTCAGCAAGCTTGCCCCCGAATAACTCGTTGCAACTAATTTGAATTGTGCCTCGGCCAGGTGTTAGAGCACGGGAAACTGGGTCATTGCTGTGCCACATTGAACTTCTGAGCAGCATTAATCAGCCGACTTGAATACGAGCTGGTCAACCAACCTGCTGCTCTCTGCGTTCCCGTTGTGCATTACTCACGGACCAACTCTTCTTCTCTCCCTCCCTTGTCTTATCGCCAATGCTTTGGCTAAAATAGCGAGCAGCTGCTCTCACTCTTGCGATCTCCACCTCGCTCACTCACTCACTCCCTCTCGCTATCCCTTTGCTATGCACTTTAATGCCACAATTGACTGACACTCGTTTGTCGCACTTGTCAAGCCAGCTATTTATCCCATCAGTTGTGACTCAGTGTGCCTTTTAAGAAAATGCATCATTCAATTTTCCATCACGTGCCATTCCGTTCTAAATTTATATAAACTGAAGGAATTTTCTTTCGAAATACATATCGGGGTTGTCCTGCGATAAAGTACATGTTGAAATATATAAATATTTATTTGAAAAAAAAAAATAAATAAATAAAATAAAAATAAAAATAAATAAATAGATTAAAATCATTTTTTAATGTAATCGTAAAAAGTTATAAATAATGTTCGTTCAGGCTATCATTAATCAACTTTTGGTAAATTCAAACCCCGCATATATAAATAATTAACTTTATTGAAAATTTATTTATGAAAACTAGGCAGGTTTTTATTTAATTTTATTTTATAATAAAGATAAACAGAGAGTATAATTTTTGTTTTAATGGATGCTAGCTAATTGAGAAGTCAAGTAAATTAATTCTATAATAATAAATAATAAAATATAAAAATAATAAATTATAAAATATGTACGTATAAATCATATACATATATTTTTGGTAATTTTGTATACATTCTATGATCGGGTTTCACTGTAAATTCATGCATGAACAAATATGGAACTCTAAAAAGTCTCTGGCTTTAATTTGTTGACTGTAAATTGTACGATTATTGACCAATGAGCTTTGGGCTATGCTTTCGCTTTCGAATTGGCTTGTTTTTGGCTCAGTTTAAACGCTTTAATTGCGTTAACTAAACTCCACTTAAAATCAGCCAGAGGGCATGTTAACCTTCGCACTTTAAAAACTATTTTACACATTTACACACCGACCAAATTGAATTTGCGCGGCTTTCGCCTGCGATCCGCTGCTGCCCGCTGCCCGCTGCCCGCTGCCCGCTGCCCGCTGCCCCGTGCTGCTGGCTACGCCTCTTTGCTGCTTTCGTCTGACTCATCTGCAACCGGAATTTGGCTGACAGGCAACCGTTGGCCGCATGTCAAAGTCAAGCTGAGGGCGAGCCGTGTGCGCAAAAGAAAAACTTTTCTAGCCACAAACGCTGTGGAGAGTGCAGAGGGAGAGTGATTGAGATAGAGAAGAGGGGGCGAGTGGGGGGTAACTGGCTTAGTCGTTGCCTTAATTAGGTCATGCAACCCGTGGGGCAGCAGCAGCAGCAAGCAAACAAGCAACAAACTGTCGACAGTTTGGCAAGGTGTGCGATAACTTTGACATTTTGCAGCTGGGTCCCACGCGAATAGCGTCAGCAGCATCAGCGCCAGCCAGTTGAGATGTGCATGGACAGCAGTGCGTATGATTTATATTTCAACTTGCAGCAAAATGTCGCAAATATGCGAAAAAACAACAACTAAAATACAAATACAAAAAAATGTAAGAAAATGCATTGCATAAGTCCAAGTCGAAGTCGAAGTCAGTCACAGTCACAGTCAGCAGTTAGTGGATGCGGCGTTTCGCATTGTTTCGGTCGAAAGTGACATTTTAATTGCGACTGCCCGCATGATATATGAGCAGCCTTTTGGTCTGGCCCGCACACACACACACACACGCAAACACAAGCGTTAAGACGTTCCAGCTAGAGTTGGCCATATGCGCCATATGTTGGCGCTGCCAATTAGACAACGCCATCACCGCCACCGCAGCCACCGCCGTCGCCGTCGCCGTTGCGTTTGCTGCCACGTAAATTAATTTAATTATGTCAATGCAAGTTACCTTGGAGCCGCAACAGCAATAGCCACAGCGACAGCGACAGCTACAGCGACTTCGACGTTGACTTAGTTGGCTTAGTTTATTTGTCAAGCAGTGTAAAATGGCGTAAACAACATGACTCGCATGCCAGCAGCAAATGAAGCGCCAGCGGCAGCGGCAGCGGCAGCTGCGAAAGGAGCTTGTAGCATGCAACGTGCTAGGGCCGTAAGATTAATGCCAAGCTCACTTAGCAGCTCCAGCTGAGTTAACTATTTAACTAACAGAAAAAATTCTACTTATATCCTCTGGAAATGAGTTGAAACTTTAATGCAAAAGATAACCGTAAAACTATTAATTGATTATATCTTTAGTTTGAATTCAAAAAAAAAAATTAAATTTATTTTTCAGGGTTTTTGTAGTTTAATTAGTTTAACTTTAATATTTAGTATTAATATTTAATATTTAATATTTAATATTTAATATTTAATATTTAATATTTAATATTTAATATTTTACATTTTACATTTTACATTTTACATTTTATATTTTTCATTTTACATTTTACATTTTATATTTTACATTTCATATTTTATATTTATATTTTGTATTTTATATATTATATTTTACATTTTTATATTTTATATTTATAATTTATATATTTATATTTAATATTTTACGTTTTACATTTTACATTTATATTTTATTTATTATAATTTATAATTTATATTTTATATTTTATATTTTATATTTTATATTTTATATTTTATATTTTACATAGTATATATAATATTTTATTTTTTATTTCTCATTCGTCATAATTTTCATGCATGCACAATTTGTTTGGCAGCCCTCGTTGGCTGCCCGCTTTTCTTGCCATTTTGTTAGTGTGCGGCGCTTTTGTAATTAATCAAACCCGAGCGAATTGACAGCGTGTAGACAGAGCGGCGAACATGCAGCTTAAAACCGAATCCAAGTCCAAGCCCAGCAATGTCCCATGTCCCCGGATCCATGTGACGTGTCCCGCGTCGGATTCCGCGTCCGTGCCACCATGTGGCGTATCCAGTCGAGTGAACTTTTAACTTTTTCGTTCGGCTGCGGCTTTAAAGTATCATCGTTCCGGTCGAGCATCAATGCCAATGCCAAATGCGACGACATGGCCTGGTGCTGGAAAATGAAAAGTTCGACCATAAATTCAAGTGGCGAAACGAAGTCCAGTAGGAGGAGGCGGGCAGAGGAGGCGGCTGTCTGCCTCAAGGCCCATTGTACAAAATAAATGCTTTGGCGTTATCGCATTTGCCATCAAAATAAATTTCCACCTGTGCCATTCGCAAATTGCAGTGATACCTGTTCGTTGTTATTCTCACTCGACGCGAAAAACTCTACGCAATGCCACTCAGCTCAACTCAACTACTGACATACAATTCAAGTTTCCTTTTCGCAACGCAACGCAAGGCAAGGCAACGGCACGGCAATTATATAGCAATTTCCACACGTATCGAACATTGATCTCATTGAGAGCAGGGCCTCCGTTACGGTCCTCAGCTAGATAGACAGTAAAATTAACGTAAAAAGCAACAATTGTTGCTGCAACACGCATAACTAGTTAGTTGTAGCCTAGAGAGGAGCGTTTGTCGTGCTGTCTAGCTGAGATGGGCAAAAATAAGGGCCAGGCACGACACAGCACGAGCGAACGCACTGAAAGAAGACTAGACACGAGTGGCACGAATACAACAAGCATATATAAAACTTGCTTCAATATATAGGTACAGGTACTATCGATGTATCGATAAGTAAGGTCTCGTGTCGATAGATTCGTTGCTGGCTCAACTCTTGCGAATCTGCACGTAATGAAGCATTCAAACAGAACTAGACATGGAGGAACACGTGCTCATGCGATGCAACACGAATTGACAGTGCAAGTTCTGATAAGTTCTTGTCAGACTGAAGATTCTAAAGATTATAGCCAATAATAAAAAAAGTATATTCTAAAAAAAGAAGCGTGCTTATGTTACGAATTATGGAGTTGTAGACACGTTTAAACGGCATAAAGCACGAATTCACTCGACTGAAAAAAAAACCTCTATATAATATATAAATAATATGTAAAAATATATACATACATATATATACAATATGTAATAAATATATAACTCTTTTATGTGTTATATATTTTGTATTTTTTTTTTTTTTTTTTTTTTTTTTTTTTTTTTTTTTTACATATATTTTATGTAGTCAGAGCGGCCTAATATAATAGTTTAATTATATGTTAAATCAAACTTTTATTTTAATTAGTTCTTCGATTGGGTCACATCAACTATTCATATAATAAATATATAGTAAGTATTTACAATATAATTGAATTAATGACTTTCAATTTTAACTGAATTGGTTTCTCGATTGAAAAAGGATTCTTTGCATTCATAAACTATACATAAAAAATATATAAAATATATAATAACTATATATAACATATAATAATATTTAATACTTCAGTTTTACGATAAGTTAAATTGAATATGTATTTTCAGCATTAATCTCGTTTTTATCATACTTTAAATTTTGGAATCCTTTCCTATCAAATCGATAAGCTGCACATCGCTAACTGTTGTTGTCAACGCCAAGCAGTTGAAATGTATCTCAAAGCTCTTGCTTTTGCTCTCTGCCTTGCAAATATGTCTTTAGTGCATCTCTCGGCTGCTGTCGCTGCTGGACTTCAAAGGAAAACGCAGTACGTGCAATTATGCGCCACGTTGCGCATTATTAGAGCTGAGTCCCTCAGGGACTGACTCGCTGAATCGCTGAATCGCTGATGTCCAGGCCGTCATTTGATTGCCTTAGCTGCGTACATGCCGGCGATTAACGGCTGATTAGACCAGGCCAAGCCAAGCCGTGGCGGCGATAGGCAGATAGCGAGACCCAGATACGGTCAGCGCACGAGCGATAGATTGAAATGTATCTGCTGCATGTGTGTCTATTACCTTGCAGCAGTTATGAGTGCGGACTGCCTGTAAATGACTCGCCAGATGCCAAAGAATTCGTGATGCAGTTGTAAGTCAACTAGAAGACGTGCGCTTTATATTAAACCTAAAAAGCAAAGCGCAGCGGCAATTAGATAGCAGCTAATAGAGCGGAAGTCGATGTCACTTTAATAAATGTACTTCTTGAACCGAGAAGAGACTGAAACGCTTCTAAACTGCGAACAGAACTTGTTGAGTCTAGCAATAATTTAATAGCTCAGCTTGAGGAGTCTAACACAAATACTTACCCAATTAAAAGTCAACGAGGGAATTTCCCATCTGCTTCGAGTATTTCAAGTGCGTAAAAACATAATTTATCTAGTTTCCATTGCATTGCCAGCACACAATATCATCAATATCAATGAACCAATTGCCCTGCACTTAAAATTAGAAATGGAAAATTGAAAGCTGAAAGCTGAAAAATGAAAACTGCTGTGATACAAAGCAAATAATTCGCATAAATCAGAAACTCGAAACGATATCCAAAATGTGGGTCACTGGGCAAGGGGCCCATTTAAATGGAAAAACACACTTCAAAACATTTTCAATGGATGGGGAATGGAAATGGGAAGGGAAAGGGGAAGGGGGGCGAGGGTGAAGTGTGGAGAACAAGGGCGTGTGGCCCTGTTTGCCACATCAATCGGAAATGTAAGAAGCCAAACGCCGCACAGTAGCCAAAAACATCTAAACAAAAGGGGTAAAAACCTTGCACAATTATCCAAAGGAAAAGCAAATACGTTTATATGCATAGGCCCATATACATATGTATATACATATATAAATCTGAACAAAAGTGAGATAAACACACATGAAAGACAATCGTAAAATAGGCAACAATTACAAATTCAATTGAAATGAAAAGCAAATCGAAATGTAATTTTGTTTCTATCTGTGGGATATGTGGATGCAGACGTGCCAGTGTGTCTGCCAGCGTTAATGAAAAATTTCACTTTTGCTCAACTTCAAACAAGCCAAATATAATGTTGTTGTTGCTGCTGTTGTTGTTGTCGAAAAACCACTTGAGCTACTTTGAACAGCAACTGCAAAGGCAGCAGCAGCAGCAGCAGCAGCAACAACAAGACAGCCGACACATACAATAATTATGACGATCAATTTAGATGCAGATTGCATTGCAGCAGCGACTCGGTGCAGTAATTGAGGTGGGGCAGCTCCAAACGCCCACCACACACACACACACACATGCACAGATACCAGCTTGTATCTTATAGATACATTTGTATATATCGAGTGCCTCGGACTTGATTGCTGCTGCTGCTGCTGCCGTTGTTGTTGTTGTCGTTGCTGTTGCTGCTGGTCTTGTAGCCAGCTGTTGTTTTGAGCATTTTCAATTTTCATTTCGATCTGCTGCTGCTTTGTTTGCATACCGAACAGCAACTGCAGCACCAAAAAAAAAAAAAAAAATAGAAACATTGTCATAATAATTATGAGCAGATAAAAAATGAAAATTAAATGCCTCTAGAGAAACGCCTTCGCATTGGCCGTGCTCAGCAATTAGGTAGCCAGCGGCATACACGAAAATGATTCAAATTATCATATACCCTATAATTATAATACAGTTGTTGTACTACAGCAAACAGTAGCGCGACTGTTCCAAATGCAAATGAAACCAATTTAAATGTGTTAGGCAGAATATTTCACAGAAAATATCTTAAGTTGAGATTCAATTAGCTCATTAAGCTCGTCGCCCTGATCCAGACTCTATGTAGTTTTTTATGACGTCTGCTACGCCAACAGACAAGCACGAGCTTGGATTGGTATCTCTCCGTCGGAAACCTTCACCTTGTATTCGCTAGAATTTGTATACTCGGAACTCGGAAACTATTTAAAATGGACAATCACGGTATAATGTTTTTTTGCATTCGTATGTAGCAGAAGGCGTGGCAGGCCTGATAAAGTATATATATATATTCTTTATCAGTCAAATACTAGACTTGTGCTCGACAAATACACAACTTTGAGCATTAATATTATAATTTATGAAGATTTGAGCTATTAAGCAATTAAGCTCTCATACTAGAAAGTTAGTTCCTCAAATAGGTTCAGGGGATCTCGTAGTCGAGCAGTCTCTACTAGGTCTTTCTTACTTATTTAATAAAAATATTTGCTGATAACAGCATTCACGGTATTGGCATCATATTTAAAGAGTGCGACACACAATCCAAATTTCAATTTTTGTCCAGGCCTTAAATCGAATCTACATAAGTTTAAAGAATTAGCAATAAATATTTGTGTTTTGTAGCAGCAAAATGATAGTTAATCAAAAAGTGTTTCTTGCTTTGATAGCTGTTTTGTCAATGAGCTTGGCAATGGAACCGTCGAATGTAATTGAAAATAAATTGGTAAGTGATGTTAATTTGATGAGTAAAATATTAATTATTTATTGTGAAATTATTCGACTCGTTTGCAAGTGTGGGCCCTTTTTTTATCGCATTGCTGAACCCTTGATAGAACATATGAAAGAAATGAAAAAAGAAGTCGATTTAAAAGATAAGACAATCAAAGAGCTAGAAGAAAAGATAGCCAGTGAAGAGCTCAATCTGAACGAAAAGATTGAAGAACAGAAAGCACAGTTTCTTCAAAGTGAACTTGAGCTTAAAGCAGAACTTAAGCACTTACAAGATAATCTTAATACCAAGGAGACAGAAAACTTGATCTTGCGCCTTAATGTAACTCATCTGGAAAACAATTTAAATGAAAAAAATAATGAAAACAGAAAATGTGAACTTGACTTAAAAACTTTAGATGCAAAAAATGTAATATTGGAAGATAAATTAGGAGATCTACTGACAAACTTAACATCCTGTAAAAGCAGTGCATTAGATATTGAAAAAACAGCTAAGGAGAATTCAGCAGTTCTCAATGAATACAAACAGCAAATAGCGAATTTGAAAGATGCCTTAGACAAATCAAACAATCAAATATCAAATCAATTTAATATTATTGATCAAATATCCAAAAAAAATAGAAAACAAAGCTCTATGCGAAAAGAACATATTTGCTAAGGATGTTGAGCTAAACTGCCTTCAAGGCAAATTAGACGAATGCAGAAGACATCTTGAATTTCTTCCGAAAAGTTGTGATCGGTGTAAAGACTATTCGGGAAAAGCAACAGTAGAAGTTAAAGGACTGAGTCCGTTTACCGTTTCGTGTGATTCGAATATCGCTGGATCAGGGTGGACCGTGATACAACGTCGCATTGATGGAAAGGTCGATTTCTATAGAAGCTGGGAGGAATACAAACATGGCTTCGGAGAGTTGAATAGGGAATTTTGGATTGGCCTGCAAAAACTATATAAAATGACAACGGAGAAGAGATATGAGCTCTACATACACCTTGTTGATCAGAATAACGAGCAGCGGTACGCCAGATATGATAGCTTTAAAATTGGTGTGTATACAAATTTCAAATTGATCTCTCTTGGTACACATACTGGGAATACTAGAGATTCTATGAGATACCACGAGGGAGAACCATTTACAACATTTGATAGGGATAATGATTACTATCCTGACGGTAATTGTGCCAAAATTCTGAAAGGTGCCTGGTGGTATAATGCATGTGGAAATAGGTAAACTATTTTCAAGTGCAGCCAAAACTGTTAGATTACATTTAATGTCTATTTAATAGCAATCTCAACGGTGAAAACTTCAGCTGTAAAATGGACTTTTTGAATAAGCTACAAGGAACTGGATGCATTTACTGGGAGAGTTGGCATGGCCGAAGCTATTCCCTCAAATCTGTGCAGATGATGATACGCCCCATTCAACCTGAAATATGAGAACAATCGCATAGTATATTTATTAAATAAAATTAGAATAAATAGAAATGAAAATAAATAAATAGAAGATACCATTAACACTTTTTTCTTAACATTTATATTTTTGTGAACATAATTACGACAAGTATCCAATACGTTTCTAAGCAGAATTACACTCATTCATATATTTCTATATCAGCTTAAATGTTTTTCTCTTGCCAACTGTTGCATACACATACTTCAAGCATATCAGCTCAATATGCTATTATTTGCTTTTTGAATTGCTGTTGTGTTTTGTTTTTTGTTTTTGCTCTGACTTTAATTATATGATATGCTCGATATCTACACTCAGATGCACATGCTCACACACACACCCACACACACACCAGCACCACCAGTAGCCGGCTACTTCATATCAAGAGGCACAGAAACTCATTAGAAGATGTCGAAAGAGAGAAATGCTTGAAAAATGTAAACAATGCACTTGATTAGTAATGTACGGCAATAGACAGCTGCAATTGGATGATAAGACACGGTTAATTAGCTGCTACATGCTGTCTGCATTGATAAGCAAATGCACACGCCGATGGCATCCATCCTCTTGGCATTAACTGTGTTTGTGTGCCATTTTAATTGTAGCTTCAAGACTCAAGTTCTTGTAATTATTGCTCTACCGTATTGGCCGCCATGCCGTCTCGCTGTGTGTGTGTGTGTTTGTGTATTTTAATGTATAAACAATTAAATCCTATTGAATGCATCCGGCCCTGAAAAATGTAAAATGAAACTGAAAACGAAAACGAGAAATCTTACGCGCGGTGGGGGGAGGTCAAGCGAGTCGAACGAGCGAACGACCGCCCACCCGTATGGTTGCTGTTGCTGTTGTTGTTGCTGTGATGAGTGTAAACAGAAATGAAGGGAATCTTAACGAAATTAATTTTAAAGTGAAATTCTTAAGACCTGCAGCCGGTGCATATATGAAAATTAATGTCGAAGTCCGTTTCAGTCCACAAAAGCCACAGAAACCTCAAAAATCGACAAGCGGAAGTCAGCTGAGTACTGGAAGCTCTCTACGACGATATATCTACATGTACATGTGTATGCATGTGTGCATGTGCATGTTGTTTCTATCTGACTCTGAAAGCGGAAACTGCAGCTTTGCCAGCCAGCTGGCCACAAGCTGACCCAATACGGCTCATACATTTTTAATTTTTCATTTTCTTTCTAACGTATTTCAAATCAATGCATTTTGGTAAAGATACACGCACCAGAGGCACTGAGACAAAGCCATTGCATTTGGCAGTGGTTACGACCGCAGCACGTAAAAGTACGACAAATACACTGAAAAAAATTTGGGGTTGTTAGAGAAGAATTTATTATAAAATTAAAATTGTTATTGTTTAATCGTCTTAAATATTTGTAAGAAAATTTTATATAGTAAAATTCATTTGTATTTGCTTAAGAAATTTTATACATTTTATATAAATTTTTAGATTTTATATACAGTTTCTGTACTTACATATATGAAGTTATATAATATTTCTAATTATATATGTATGTAAAGTTATATATATGTATGTAAAGTTATTTTAAAAAATCTTATTTAGTTAAAGTACTTATAATTATTTAATTTGATTCAATTTTAGTATTGTATTCCATTTCATACTATTTAATTTTAATTTAAATACCAGAAATTAATATAAACAATTTGTTTCATTACATTTTAGCATCATTTATAATAGAAAAAATATTTTTTATGATATTTTTTACACAATAAAATTTGCATTCAGTCAATGATTTGTTTGTCATGAAAAAATATTTATTGAAAATCCCGATTCTAGTCCAAATTTTTGTTAAGTGTATTTACATTTTCGTCACACCAGGTGGCGCTTTTAGGGCTTCTCTCGTAAAAATTGAGCTATTAAATAATTTCTGTCACACAAATTTGCTTTTATTGTTTATTTCCGTTCGCTGGTGGGTGCCACGCCCCACTCTTAACTGCTGGCTCTCACCTGTTAACAATGCTTGTGGCGTCTTCCCAGCTAATTAACGTCATTATACACAATTTTATATATTTACCTATGATGATGGGCCCATTGCTTGGCACATTTCCATTGCCTCTTTGGCTCACTACCACCCTCTCTCTCACCCTTTCTCTCTCTCTCTCTCTCTCTCTCTCTCTTTCGGCTTGCATTTTCCACATTCGAGTTGACTTTTTGTCACTTTGTGTTTGTTTGTTTGTTGGCTTGTGATTCATAGGCCGAGTGCTCCACCCTTTTCATCTTTGATCTTTGTTGTCTTAGCAATTCCCAGTGCCTTTTGATGTGGAAACAATAAAAGTTTTCAGCATTTGTTCGCAAAATTTGCTCTTTTTCTTGTATTGGTCTTGGCTCTCTTCCGCCATTTGCGGTGGCGTCTGCTTCCAGTGAAAGAAAACCCATTAAAACGCAAATCAGAGCCAGCCCTCATTGTTGTTGCTGTTGATATTGCACCAGGCAACACGCAACAAGTGTCAACTTTTTAGCCATGTGAGTTACTTGCGTGGCGGCGGCGGCGGCGGCGGCGGCGGCTTTTCTACTTTAACTTTGCCTCTATTATACGATGACAATAAAAGCAGAAAAAACCGAATAGTAACAGGAAGACCAAAAAAAAAACAGAAAACAAAATATTAGTACCTCTGCCTAGACCAACTGTCTGCCTATGTAATTGACAGGCGGCGTTCATACCATCCATTCGTCTCTCTCTCTCTGTCTGTTTGTTTGTACGACTTTTTTCTCACCCTAGTTTGATGGCACTGTGCACACACACGTCACACACCTCACACACACACGTCACACACCCAAACCAAAGCAAATTGTTATCACGGCGAGCAAAGCAGTCGTGGAAAAAAATAAATGGAAAGAGTCTGTCACAAATCGTTGACTGCGTAAAAAATGATTTTTAAATATTTATATGTGCAGGCCATGCAATTGGCGTTGCAATATTTGAGCTTATACATATATAGTGTATATATAGTGTGCATATGTGTGTGTGTATGTAGTTTGTTCCTTATGCTGTGTGCAAATAAAACGCGCAGTTGTGACATATTGACCCATGCAGTCGCCACTCCTCGGCCTCCCCCTCTCTGCTCGTTCCCCATACATTTGGCATATCAATATCAACTGCAGTGCATTTTTTCTCCTCACTCTTCTTAATTCCTTTTGAGTTTTGTTTTAAATCTCCTGGGCTGAGTTTCGCCCGTGCGTCAATAATTGCAATGGTAAACATGGCCATGTGCCGCATGCAATATGCATGCTATGAAAAAATATGAAGCATTAAATGCAAATACAATAATATATTTAAAAGATTTTCCGTACTGCCCTCGCATGTAAACATTGTGCATTGTGCTTTAAGCAAAACGTTTATTTCCTCTGGACGTGCGACGCGGTTCGTTCAGGTTCATTCAGTTTGGATTCAGTAAACATTTATCGGAATATATTCTGTTTATGTTTGACTTATCAGCGAGATCAATCAATCAAGGTTTCTGGGCAAGGTTTTTGTTTAACCTACAGACATTCCCAAGAAATCAAGACTTAAATTTTCATGGCGGAATATGTGGGTCAGGAATTAAGCAATATTCGTTTAATAAGTTCATTAACAAATATCAAGATATCAGCTATCAGGTATTTGGGAGATATGGCAAAGTTTTATGGGTTCTTAACGAACTTCTCTCAATGATATGTTTTCAGGAAAGATACTAAAAATCTCCAGCATGATTTTTCCCTGTACTTAAAAACCAGGCCAATTAAATACTGACGCTATCGCCGTCCAATCGATTCGACCCAGTAAAAAGTTGTACTTTAACGCATTTCCGCTGATGGAACTGCAACAACTGCATCAACAAGAACCAATCTGATGTATAAATAAACAGCAGCGTAACCGAACTTAAACAAACCATTTGTCGTCGTTGCCAGCGATCGGCTTTCGATGTGACGACACATTGATTACATTCCGCATACTCGGTGCACCGGCTCAGTCGCCTCTTTGCCCCCTCCCGCTTGGCACAGACTCTGCTGAGCACGGCGAAGGAGAAAGTGACTTCTAGAAGTACATTGCCTGGATAAGATCGCGTACATAACTCATTACAGCGTAAGCGATATGATAGAAGAACCACTCGATAGAGATGGCTAAATGAGAGCGAATATCAACTGGAAATTGTGTAAGAGTGGGCGTTGCTTACGTATCTATATGAAAGCCCATGCAGTTGATATCCATTCATATATTTAAGATTGTTCGTTATTCCCCAGTGTGGAAATTGAGAAATGTGTTAAGGTATATGTTAATGTAGAGATTGCAAATCGTCAAGAATCTTATTTTAAATTTCCTAAAGTACTTCAAAATAATAAAATTAAATTCTTTTAGTTCTTAAATAAGCAATATATTACTAATAATAAATATAGTTGTATAATATATAGTTGTAACTATATTCACATTAACAGAGTATTAATGAAATAAACAGAGCAATGACATTTTAATGATTGACTTCAACTTAGGGAACTTAAAATAATGGTCATTATCAGTGTATACCTCTTGAGCGTATAAATGTTCTTATCGAACTCATTTCTTGGATTTAAAACTGTGTAACGTTATATAATTATCATATCTATATTCTTTTGTTTGATTTCTTACTTAAATGTTATTAAAGTATTTCAATTATTTGCATGGCTGAAATTTATACTTGTAATTTATAACATATAAAAATTTTAAAGTAATACAACTATAGCTGAAATTTATATACATATATACATCATTATTAATTTGCAAATTTTACTTCATTATACTAAATTATATTATATTAAGTTTCAAAGTGAACACAATGTTTTATATTTTATCTAGTTTAATTTTAATAAACAAAATAATTGAAAAAATTATGTTCCATGTATGCAAGCTCGTATTACATATAAATTATTATTATAAGTATTTTTAAAATGTTTAATTCTGCATAATAATATTAAATTAAAAGTTGATATATTTCTGGTATATGATATTATTCAGGTCAGGGGTCAGCTTAAATCTAGTTCAATTAAAAAAAAAATGTGAATAATTTATTTAGCATTTACTCAATCTCAAATTACACTTCTTTTGCGCTCTGCTTTGTTTTCGATTCAAGCATTTAATATTCGTTGTGGTGCAGCTTATTTTCCTGTTTGTTGTCAAATGCATTGGGGATTTCTTGCTGATGTTGCAGTTGTTGTTGTTGCTGTTGTTATTACTGTTCTGTTGTTGTTGTTGTTATTGCTTCTCGTTGTCGTCCGCTGGCGGCTGATAATATGATTCGTGTCCAATGCGATATGAGGCGTTACAACGTCATCCCATTGCAATCTGTGGCGTTGCGGCTCGCGCTTCGAATCCACACGCTGCAGCCGGTCGTTGCAGTTGCTGTTGTTGTTTCTTCACATTTCGATTGTTTGTGTTGTCACAGAGATAGAGATACGCATACATAGACATATAAATACAAGCGCACGCGTTAAGCACACAATTATGCAGACAGTCAGGCATTTGGAATTTGCTGCTTTCGGTTCTTTGGCTCTCGGCTATCGAATGGTCGAGAGAGGTGAAGGTGTGAAGGGCGTCCCCCGGCCATGTCGGCCCATTCGACAGCTCCATTTTACACTGAAATTAGATAAACAAATAACAGAATGGAGGCCCGAATTCAATAAACAAACACAAAACTTTGATTGCACTGCACAAACACGTAGTTTTACAGCACGGCTCGGCGACAAATCATGTCTTGGAGTGAAGAAGGAGAAGAACTTGCTCTCACAGCATAAACATGTTCGAGTAGGGTATTGCGGCTGGATGGTGCAGAATAAAAGGCAAAAGTAATTATGTATAATAAATTTATATAATTTGTATAATGTATACTTACACGCTTGACTATTCCATAAGAATATATTGTCATACGATATGTAAGAAATAAATCAAATTAATTATAAATAAAAATTAATTATAAATGAAAAATATGTAAATTAGACATTAATCTAAACTTTAAATGCATGTAAAAATATTAATTGGTTAAAATAAAATTATTTACAAAATATATATATATAGATTATTGAAGAATATTTTCCCAAACATCATTTTTGTAGGGTACCTAAACCTCGTTATCTATTTACTTTTTTTTCCAAATGCCTCAATTTCACTCGCATGAGAAAATTTTAATGGGGAAAATGTTGGTGTCTGCTTGCTAATATGCAAAATCAATAGACATAACAGAAATGTGCATACTTTCATAAATGAAAATAAATAAATAAATATATACAGATACTTATATATCTATATAATATATATGTAGATAGCTGCACTTCACATTTCTCAGCGCGAGGTGTAATTGGAGCTTGAATCGTTTTCCACTCGAATTTTAATTCGCTGACTTGTATCGGATTGCAAAAGCCAATTAGCTGGCTAAAAAACTAATCAATATTATTTCAAGAGGTTTCTTGAGAATGGTTGACAGATATTTTGCAATAAATTTTAATAAACACCGAAACGGTATTCATAAATAACTCTTATGTAGATTTATTCCTGTCTAAATATATATAAATTTCATTTTTGTTTATCATTTCATAACTTAATTATTTACTCAAGATAAATATAATGTGATAATAAATAGCTTGTTAAGCCAGTTGATTTCTTTATCAATATGTGTCGAGCTATATTTATTTAGTTTATATTACTAGATTATCACTCCATATTTATTTTGTTATCAGTGCCTTACACCTATCACTCGACGAGTACGTGCCATAGATCCTAATGATAACTAACGGTCGGTATAGAGATCGAGTAAGGGACGCGACTCTACTAAAACATATTTGGAAATCATTTAAAAAGAAAGATTCCAATATTATAGGGAAAAATAAAAGTAGAAACTCTGAGAGACAAACGGCTTAAGGATCAAATGCTTAAAGACTGTTTTTTATTATTTATGAATATTATATATCTTATAATTAATATTTAATTATCTTTTATATATTTGAAATCAAGTTACTCATAGTGAAATGATTAAATGCTTCAAGTCTAATAGAAAATTTTATGTATATCCGAATATCTCAAATGAAGTTCTCATTGATATTTAATGCTTATCAAACACTAATAATATTATATTATTATATATTACAGTATACAAGAGTGATATAGACAAATATTTTATATAGCTATATTATTATATTAAAATAGCTAAACAATATTTATATATATTTTCTATATAGTTATCTATGAATGATTTAAAACTCGATAAACAGCTCCCAGCTTAACGAACTCTTGCAATGAGATATAAGCTTGCTATGAGTATAATTCAAACTGAGCTAAGCCTCTCTTATGTTAGATATAAAGCTGTATGTATATCTCTATATATTCGAGTAACTAAACTCTAAGCAATAAACTCTTCAAGCCCCGTGTCATTTATGACTTTAATAACTGACAGTTGTTGTTGTTGTTGTTGCATAATATCCCTGGCTATAATTCGAATTATCGTATTGAATCTTATGCAAAACTATAACAATTGCAAACGCATGCGATAACTTTTGCAATCATAATAAAAATACAACAACCACAATAATAACTTAAACCAACTGCAGTGCAATTCGAATGGCTAAAACGTTGTTGTTGGTCTCTAAACTGAGAAATTGCCATTTGAATAGATTGCCTGATGATGGCTAGCACGATGGGTGGCCTGGCCGGAATGGGTGGGCGTTCGGTTTCGACTGACTAAAAATCTAAAACGATAAATATTTAAAAGAGCCAAAGCAGCAGCGTGGGTGTAGGCGTGGCTGGCGATCTGTCTCGCTCTCACTCTCTCGCTCTCTCCCTCCTCTCTCTGTCTATTTGCGAAGGAGTCTTGGTGTGTGTTTGCAATTTAGATAAGTATTATGACATATTTGACACTCTCTTTCATATAACCGAACAACTTCGTGTTTATTTGCTGAGAATCGAAACTGAATATGGAAATTGCGCAAAGTACTGGAAGACAGACAGCCGGACAGACAGACAGGCGGACAGGCGGACAGCAGCCCAAACGAAAAATCAATGAAATGCAATTACGGCAAATGCATTGCCGGAGAAGTTGGCTGCCCAGTGGGCGGGGTGCTTGGATGGTTGTCTTGACTTTGGCTCGATTATGTTACAATGCACATAAGTACATTATAATAACAATTGTTGTAATTGTTATTGATGAGGAGGGCGTCGGTGTAACTGTGTGTGTGTGTGTGTGTGTGTGTGTATGTGTGTGTGTGAGCTTAAGCCGTAAGCATAACTGATAAGCTGCACTTACCTGCATTGATAATTTAGAATGTATATTCATATAGTGCAACAGCAACAAAAGCAACAACAACTACAACACTTACAACAACAACAACAATAAGCATAATATTGTGCCACAAAAGCCAAATGACATCTGTCGTTTCCGTTGCTCCTGCCTGCCTGCTTGCCCCTCCACAAAACTCAACCTCAAACTATCTAAACTATCCTCTGTGTGTGTGTGTGTGTGTGCCTTTGGCGCACCCATAATTGAATAGTTGCGTATGTATGTATGTGTGCGTGTGTGTGTGTGTGTGTGCGATTGCGGGTGTTTGCTTTGGTTTTCATTTTGACTTGGTTTGGTTTTTGGGTTTTAGGTCGTCCCTCTGTCTCTGCGTTTCTCTCCCTGTCTGTCTGTCTGTCTGTCGATCTATCCATCCAGCTATCTGTACAATTTACTCTACTCCCCTTTCACTGTATGCTGCTTTTCAATTGCTATTGTTCTTGCATGTTGTATGTTGCATGTTGCATGCTCTGGCTGCGACTCGTGACACCGGCGATAAAGGTTGCGCCCCAACACTCACGTGTCTTTCTAATTTGTAAGAGTTTAATTCGATTATACTCTTAATGACAAACAAATGTCATTTCCGATCGAATATAGATACAAAATATTCCCGTTGTAAGAGCTGGGCGGAATATGAAAAAAAGTTTATTGAACTGCATAGATTGTGGACATGTGAGTTGAGGCTAAAGAGAATGAAGAAAAGGACAGAGTGAAATCATTTGAAAGTCCTGGCCATGCCAAAGTCACGATTAGATCAAATTGCCATACATTTATTTAAAGTAAATCTTTTAATATTGAACAAATGAGATCTATTGTGAATTAAAATTGTATCCTATATATTGGAGATGTACATTTAATTTTAATTTGATTTAAGAGTATTTAAAACAAATATAAATAAAACCTACATTTTAAATATAAAAAATACTTGTGCCAATACAATTCAGGAAAATTAAAAAAATAAGACTTATTTATTTTTCAGGCTTTCAGGTTCGGGTGGGCAGCTTTGAGCAGCTCATGCTTCATTTCTCTAACAGGTGTGTTGCATTCTCTTCTCTGTTCACTTACCACAAATTCCTCTCTCAAATGAATAAGAGGATTTAGTTTAGTTGATTTAGTCAGCAAAAGATTTGTTGGTTGGTGCAGCCGTAAAAGAGTGGTTTGTATTCTGTCTAAAAACTTTATTCACTTTTATTTCTGTGTCCAGTTTCTAAAAATTTTATATTATATATGTGCATAAAATTTGTCAAATAATTTACCTTAAGTTTATTTATTAATTAATTTTAATTTTATTTATTTACTCATTTTACTATCTTTGCATTCCCCAATAAATATATACAATAAATAAATCTGCATTTAATTAAAATAAATTAAAAATCAATAGACAGACTACTTCTGATCGATCTACCATCTTGATACCTCTCCTGCTCATTTCCCATTTGTTGTTCTCATGACGAATTCCAACCTTAACTTCCTCAGCCCCCACAACGTCTTTGGACTTCCTATCGGTTGCCCAGCTCCATGCACACAGAGTGTTTGGTTTGTTTTTAATTTGTTCGAGCTTGTACTTTGTATTTGGTCATATCTCATGTGGTTACATTTTTGGGTTGATCATAGATAATATTTTCAATGAAAACCAAAACAGAATCTAAGCAGCCAGCGCAAAGAGAAGTAGGAAAAGGAAAAACAAAATTTTGGGCAGCTCTCATGCATTTTTGAGCAGCAGCAGCAACAATCTTATCTATGGAACTAACTTCAACTGCAAATGGCTTGGAGTGTTATGAATTATTAATAATAAATTACAAATTATATTGTGGGCTGAAAGAGAGAGAGAGAGAGAGAGAGAGAGGAGGAGAAAATGCATGCACAACGCTAATGAAATTTCAATTAGCTTGTCAGATCGAAGGAAGTGACTGCAATGGCGCATGCAAGTTTTATCTGTGACTGGCAGACTCAGATGGGCAAGAGAGTTCCATTCGAATCGAATCTTATGAAATCTTAGCCCATTTTATATTGACAAGTGTAATTATGCGCACGACACAATTGCCACGTCAAAAATAATCAAATAAATGTTGAATGCAAAGTTGTGCGTTATGCAAGACGTACCAGCACACACACACACACACACATACATACGTAGACACACGTGAACATGTCACGTTGCAGTATTGTCATCCTTTTGTCTGCCTGCCTCAATGCAACCTCTGTGGCTGAGCACAGGCGGGGCATTCCTAATGACATAAAGACGTGCTGGTGGTCCTTTTTGGACAATTAGTGCTTGGTGACTCGGTGTCCTCATGCCGTGCTGCACCTGTAACAAGCATAACCTGCTGTAAATTCAACATGCATAATTTATTTCATATTTCTGAGCTCCATGCAGCTAGGGTATCATGATTTTACTCTGAGTGGAATGGAAACCACAAAAATGAAACAGAGAAGATGCAGAGAAGTGACTAAATTATGAAATAAAATGGGATAAAATTCAGCTGAAAATGAATTGAGATGAAAATATTTCTGCAGAGTAAATACATCTTTTAACAGGAGCAAATTACTTAAAGTACTTGACTAAAGCAAGGAATAATTTAAGTAAATTATCAAGCATACCAAATTAGAAAAACATGGAAATTAAATTGAGATACTTTTGAAGCATAATATATGAGTTAAGTTGAATAAAATAATTTAAATCAAAGTAAGCATTGTTAATAAACTATAAAGAATATGCAACTTAAGACTGCAGTAAATTGAAATAAATTCAAAATATTCATATTAATATTCATACGAAATGAGATTTGTTTTTCATCACATCATATATAGCCAATAGATTTAACATATTGATAATTAGCTGATCGTGCAGAATAATGGTGTTTAGTATAGAATTTAACGGAGGAAAAGAGACAAAATATAAATAACATATATACATTTGCTGAGAGTATTAAAGAATTCTAAATTCCTTTCCATAAAAACTTACTAAAGTAATTGCATTTGCAGTGTATATTCCAGTAGTTGAATATGTTAGCATAGGAAATATTTCCATGTATTTCTACAAATATATACGGCTAAATATTATTTAATACTTTCCTTCCAGTCGATGACGATGTTGGCAGATCTATTTATATTGTAATTATAAAAGTATAATGATATATATTTAAAAATTAGTTGATATTTCCATTCTATGGCAAATGCACTTAGAGAGTATTTTCTAGTCGTTCACTATTGTTTTTCAATTCCTTCAATTTTCAATTGATTTGTACACATTTGATTCTGCTTACAATTTTAGTCATTGATTGCCCAGAGTTCGTTAGTAATTTTTTGATTGGGAAACATTATTTATGACTCGTACTATTTGTAAATGCAAACACACGCACACACACTTAAGAATTGATTCTTTCCTTCGACCTGTTGTTATATCTTTGTTTCAGCTTTTTCTATTTTCTGTGTTGTTTTTGTATTCCTAATTGGAATTCATGCAGCGGACATTTGCATATTGCTTTGTTGGCCCTGGCCCAGCCAGGCATGGCCCGGCCCGGCACTTGCCTGGTTTCGTAACTGTATTTTTCGAGTGCCCAGAAAGGTTCTGCTTAATTGTGGTCACAACTCAAACTTAATCATAAAACAGCCCGTACGCATATCATAATGTGTGTCTGTGTGTGTGTATCCGTGTGTGGGTAAGGGTCTCGCAACCGAGGGGCCAGGGGAGAGTACGCTTTGGTACCCAATCAAGCATGCGCGTGAGTCGTACCATCTTTTTGCGTTCGAACTGGCTGCTAACTGAATTCAATTACCAAAGTGCCTACTATATGCAAATAAGCCACAAGTGCACTTGACAAAACGCAAACACACACACACGCACACACACACGCACACGCACACTCGTTTGCCCAGTGGCCGGCCAACAGCTACAGATACAAATGCAGATTCATAGATATATAGATACAGAGTGCCAGTTGCTGGCTACAAATAAGTGAAGTTGTTGCACTCGAGCTACTGGCACTTGCCTCCAGCTGCTCCCAGCCCACTCCACGCGGCCCGTCCGCCTGCCAGCGGTGCCCTCTCCGCTGCCCTCGGCCACGCACTGTGTGGACCATGTGAAAAGTCGGCGGCGTGCAGATAAAAACCTTAATATAAGCA
Organism: Drosophila navojoa; assembly: GCF_054131105.1. Classification (NCBI taxonomy): domain Eukaryota; kingdom Metazoa; phylum Arthropoda; class Insecta; order Diptera; family Drosophilidae; genus Drosophila; species Drosophila navojoa. Next base: position 21,406,274 of record NC_142893.1, on the reverse strand, counting down.
TAATTAAGTTGATGATTTGTACAAAAAAGGAGACGAGAGAAATGATAAACACAAGTGGCTGCTGGTTGCTGCGCCAATGTCTGTGTGTGTGTGTGTGTGTGTGTGTGTGTGTGTAAGTGTGTTGCGTATTGTTGCACTGTAGCTATGTTGAAGCAAGTCTAGTACAGTGAGCATTCATGGCGAGACAAAAGCAAGTCAGATAGTCAATCGGTTTTATTGTTTGAAAAACTACTTGAGCTCAGGCACTTGAGCATTTGCTCTAAACTGCTCTTAAAACATACGAGACAATCATAATTTCGGTCTTATCTCATTTAGAATAGCGTTCATTAGTTGACTAATTGAAAAATCAGAAGGAGCTCAAAATGTATATATGTATATCCATATACAAATATGTACATAAGCACCATGCAAAAGAATAGACTACAAAATAAATAGAGCAAAAACATGAAATTAATAATATTTTTCATACAAATAAAATATGAAAAATAATCTAAATAAACAAGAAAACATATGTTTAAAAAAAAAAAAAATTGTAATATAAAAAAAAAATAAAATATATATGTATAGGTAAATATATATTTTATATATTTATACACATATTTGCTTTAAAAAACATTTTTTAGATTTTTTATTTACTTATTAAAAAATGTTTTATTTTTATGTATTTTATAGCTTATAAAAATATTATATGAAATAGAAAATTTTTTATTTTTTCTTATGACAAAATTAATTATTGATGAATTATTTAACATTATTTGCTTTACATTTCTATCATATCGTTCTCGAAGTTCCCTTGCATTCGTTCATCAGCTAGAGTCTTCACTGTACACCGTTTGCATTTGAAGTTTCAGTCACATCATTGAGTTTTCATAGTCTCGAGTTCTACGATGCGCAGTTATGATGGGTTGATGATGTGTTGGCTGCTTCTGCTGCTGCTTCCCTTCGTCTACTTGGCCTGCCAAAAAAAAAGAAGAAAAATACACAAAATTTGGTCGATGACGTCGCATCAAGTTCAATGGACTGTTTTGTTGCTTTTGCTGCTGCTGGTGTTGGTATTTCCGTAAGTCACAGCAGACAGACATTGCATAACAATTAGCCGAGAAATTGCTGAAGTTCTTCAACCCGAAAGAGCCGCAAATAATAATTCACAGAGATTTCCAATCGATGTCTTCATTAGGCTGTTCAGCTCGCCATATGTGGAGCTAAAACTGGAAACTATAAACATGTGCGTGTGTGTGTGTGTGTGTGTGATGACACATTTGGCTTCCCATTTTGGATAGTTGGGCCAGTATTGTCAGGGTCCATATCGATGGCAAATTTATGCTTAATGAGCGTATCGCTCAGTCTGATAACTCGCAATGTTGAGCAACTGAAAATGAGGCTAAATTTGTTCCACATCATGTTTTTCAGCTGCTGTTGAAAAGGTAAACAAAAGTTCTTTGGTAGCTTTGATTGTTTCTCTCTTGGATAGAATTCTGTCTATAAATAACTAAAGCCAGTTTCTAGTCTCTGACTTTTGCACAAATTCAAAACAAAAACGGAGCGAAATGAAAGCAGCAGGAAAAAAATCAGAATGAAAAAAAAAAAGAAAAAAATTAAGAAATTCTCTGGCACACACTTTGGAGTTTATCATTGTAATGCAAATGAAGGAAGTGCGCATCGTTTCATTCTCTCTATCTCGCTCGCTTTTATATATGCACACATATGTTGCCTCTGTCTCTCTTTCTCTCTGAATAAAACAAGGTGAGGCTGTGCAGCAACAATTTTGATGCCGTGGGAAATGCTTTGGCGCATGTGTTGCGAATCACTTCATTTTTGGGGGCGGGGAGGCGTGGCGCAACTCTCGTTCTGTCAGTCAGTCAGTCAGTCAGTCGAGGAGTGAATGGCATTGCGCCACACTCACTCACAAGAATCGCAACAACAACAGCAACAACAACAACAACAAGTTATGAATATGAATAAATCATTTCACGCAGATTGCCAAAGCTAAGATAAAAAAAAAAAATCGCGCACTTTCGCACACATTGTACAGTTACACAGACGCATGCACATACATATGTACATAATATATGTGTGTATGTATAATGCGCTTCCTTTTGACAATCAGCATCAAAGTGACACAGCTTATTTGGCCAGGGTTGGGTCGAGAGAGAAGGTGAGTCGACTGCTTTGTCTGTCTGTCCGTCTGTCTGTCTGCCAATCGAACGAGGTGCGAGAATATTTTGGCAAAAAGTTTTACAAGCTCCGTGCAAGAAATTTTATTAAGTTTAAGTGACTTAGCCCAGGTGCCAGCAGAGGTTTCATATATACATATGTATATAGATTCATTTCAATGTTTTGCATATTTCATACATGTAAATGCCAAATGTGTTTAAGTACTCCCAGGAATATTTCTCAGACATTGAAAATGCTCGTGTAATTGCATTTGATTTCTTTTTTCTGCTCTTAGAAAGAGTTTCAGGTCTTAAATAAAATTTGCTTAAATAATTTTATAGAATTTCTTTACGATAAAATAAATGAACGGGCTTGAACTACAAATGAATTATAAATACAAAGTAAAAATAGTTTATTAGCTTTATTTCTAAGTTTGTATAGCTAAGCATAATTTAAAAAAAAAAGAAATTCCCTGCTTGATACTCGTTCATGGATCAACTTATACGGATTTTATATACACTAGAAATATTTAAAAAGCAAAACGGTTATTGCATTACCACATTAATCTGTATGAAATCGCCATACAAATAATATATATCATGGAAAATATTTTGAGTGAAATATATAAAAGTATAATATTTTCTGTTTCGTCATGCAATATGAGGAATTATGTTTAAGAAAAGATACAATATAAGAAGAATATATTTTTTAAATTCAAGCAATAATGAATAGATAATAAAATATACTATAAATTCAAGTCTTCGGGGCAGACACAAAATCAAACAACCTGATAATTCTCGCACGAGCATAATTATTATTTATAATAAAGTTAAGTATTCAAGTTAAATACTTGAATAGTTGCTGAGTGCTTGGCCCTGTCTCTCTAATTTGTGTTAGTTATACGCTTGGTCTACATTTAGTCACAAGAAACCGCTTGTAATTGTTATTATTCAGGGCCAAAAATATAAAAAAAGCGAAAACGAGAACAAAAAGTTGGCGGCCCAAAAACTGAAATTGCTAGTGGGCTGCAAGTTTGGCTTGTTTCTGGCTAGACCGAATAACAGAATAGAACTCAAGCCAAAAGACCAAACCGACGCAACTTGTTTTGCAGTTGTCTATTTATGCGCTTAGTGTCCATAGCTCAGAGTCGACTCGACTCGACTCCACTCGAATCCACTCCACTCCGCTGCCATTTCAACTCGTATGCAAATAGTGAGCTGCACCACTTCCTGCTGCCCAGTGTCCGCCTCTACAATGTCCACTGCCACAGTGCTGCCACAGTGAACCAGTTTTTGCCTATCGACCCAGTGCGAGAACCAACCCCTTGTTTGCATTTTTTATTAACAAACAAAAAATAGCGACCGAAAAATAAAGGGTATGCAATATATTTGCTATAAACGAACAAAAAAACAAAAAAAAAGGAAGGAAAGCAAAGTAAAATGTAAAAATAAAAGAGAAACGGAACCCCTGTTTTGAGGGGCGTGGTCGCTTACAAGCGTACAACACGGCGATAAGCCAGAAAAGGGGTTGCTCGTACCGCCCGGCCACTGCAGTTTGTTGTTGTTGTTGTTGTCGTTTGTGTAACTACAACGATATAGCTTGTATAATCGTTGTTGTTTTAGTGTATTAATTTTGGTTTTTAATAAAGCATAAATATTTGTGTTTGCGCTTTAGAAATCTCCCACTCGCACTCTCACTCGCACTCGCACTCGCAGCCCCCTTGAAAAGCCCCTCGAGCGTTAGCCGCCCGCTTTTATTGAAGCTTACCAAATCAAAAGTTATTATTGAGAGAGAGAATGAGAGAGAGAGAGAGAGAGAGGGACGGAGAGTGAGAGCATCCAACCCATCTAGCCCCACAGGCATGCAATTCATGTAAAATGTGTTATTAGCTTTTATATACACAAACACACACACACACACACACACGCACACACACGCACACACACGCACACATATGTCTTTATATATGTTTTAGGGTTTGCTATATAATATAATACGGTTTTAAGTAGCCCCTGGGTCTCATAACAGAGCTCCGCCAGTTAGTAGAGCTATGCGAGGCGTTTATCTAACGCTGTCAAGCGTCATTAATTGCACATTCCTATGGGGAGGTCGCACGGTGTCCATATCGAGCTAGCACTCAAAATATATTGCACACCGACATATACATATATATACATACAATGTACGTACGTACTCTTGGCTCTTGACTTGATTTTCCTTTTATGGCACTCTGGCAATTTGCCTTACATATGCAGCTTGCATGCTTTAATTATTAAACAAATCAATTTGCCAGCGTCGAGGCATACGGCTTAATGGCGCATTTAGCGCATTTTGTCAGCGCGCTCTGCTTATACTGGCCACTGCACAGTGCCTTATGCAAGTAAGCACACGGCGCCCAGTCAATTAAATTTACATAAATGCATTTTTAATCGTACGCAATGGCAAAAGCTACTTGGGTTCTTCCAAAAGGTAGTTAGGTGTGGCTAAGAAACTCGAGCTGTGAATTGCAAATTTAAGAATCTTTAATTTGTATTTATGTAGAGCTAGATTTTAGTATCAATAATTCAACAAGTTTATGTCTGAGTACTTTGCAAAATACACTTTTTCTTAGTTAAATAAATTCATAAACTCGCTCCATAAAAGTTTATTCGAATTGCTCTACATATTACCTTGAGAACTCTACAGACTGCGTCTGTCTAAAGAAAAACAAGTCTATATTCTGGTCTTTAAATAACTTTTTTCTTTTACTTCAAGTGACTTGAATTGACATTTCAAGAGACTTTGTAGCTTATCTTGGAAAGTTGTATAAGCATTAAGGTAAATACTAAATGAATTTTAATCTCAAATCATCCTTCGATAGTCTATGGAAACGAATTTCTTAAACTGTCTATAGTTCTATGGTCTGAAATACCCACCCTGAATTGGTACTTTCAACGGGCAAAAATATTATAATGTCTTTAACAATGAGTTTGATTTTCCGATTTGCGAATCTATAAACCCCTAGTCGTCAGCCCTTAATTATTAATTTTGTCTCAATTTTAAATTAATCCTAATATCTTGTAAATAAATTTATATTCTTTCAGTCCTTTTTTTATTTTATTATTTATTACTAATATTATTATTATCGTTATTTATTATTATTTATTTTTAATTATTTTATTATTATTTATCGTTTTTATTTATTTAATTTTAGTATTAAATTTTTATTTTATTTTTAAGTACATTTTATGACTTTTATATTTACTTCTAATCATATCATCTATGTGATATTCATTCTAAATACTAATTTAATATATACTTAACATTATTAAACGATTCTGATTTCTTCTGACTAGAATTATTTTATGAAAATAATTTAAATTTATTTGTTCAAGAAAATTATTTGTTATATACGATTTAATAGGTCAAATTTTATGAGTTACTTTTGTATTAGGCAGAGGAACAGTTTTGAATATATTTTAAAATATTATGTATTAATATTAACTATTGCTATTATTATTATTATTACTATTATTAATTTATTTCAATTTTCGTTTTTATTCTTCCCTCAATAAAATTTCCATAATGCACTTAATATATTTCAAGGTCAGGTTTTATGCTCCTCCTCTACATTGCGTTTCTCGTATTTTACTTTAGGATCGATAGCCTCTCATGCGCCTCTTGTATTCATTGAGATTCGAAATATATTCCAAAATATCATTAGACTTATGTTCAAATTGTTATCTCAAGTTTGTTCAAGGTCAAGTCTTTGTAGCTTTTCCGCGCACATTTATTAGCAGCTGGAAGCCGCATGTGTTTTTTTAAGTATTTGAATTTGTTATTGTTTTCTTTCATGGATTTAAGACAGCATTGGCTGTGCTTCGTCTTCGTGGCTAGAGGTCAAGAGACGCAAATGGTTGAAGCAAGTCCAGCTCCTCCCTGTGCGCAGTTGAGAAACGCAGAGACTGAGAAACTCAGATGCCAATGACCCATCGTAACGCCTGTTAACTTTTGCAGCTGTTTTTCATTTCATTTCTTTTAGATTTTGTTTCTATTCAATTTGCTCTATGCGCTCACTTTGTTCTTCATTTCGTAGTTTATTTCATTTTATTCTGCCGGCTGCTTATTGATTTTCAATTAGTTTGTTTCGTTTTCCGCCAGCAAGTTTGGCTTTGGTTGCGATTTTGGTTCGTTTGCGTTGTGTTTGTCTTCTTTTTTTCTGCCTTTCGCATTTTCCACTGCAAATTGACATACTTAATTTGTTATCGATGTCAGTCGGGTGTGTGTGCGTGTGTGTGTGTGTGTGTGTGTGACTTACATGGGAAAAACTTTTGTACTCATAAAATATGCAATTTGCTGTTTGTTTTGGCAAAGCGCATCGCAGCGATTTGGCCAGCGTTTGCGATTGCGATTGCAATGGCGATTGCAATTGCTGCCGCTCGACTTTGGCAAGTGCTCTTGGCTTGGCCAGGCCACTGCCAAAAAAGTGTCAGGGTTAGGCCAGGAATAGACACATGCCAATATGCTGGGTCCATAAACAAGCCAAAAAGTCGCGCTGCTGCATGCGCCAAATAGAGGGGGCGGGTCTCCATGTCTGTCGATTCTGTGGTTAGTATTGAAATCCTTTTCAAACTTTTCAACTGCACTTGATGCGGCAATCGTAGACTTGTTTAACAAACTACTTTAAACTTGAGCAGAGCTTAAGAACTGCTCTTCGGCATGTTGAGGATTTTAGAGTGAGTCGAGTGCTAAGGAATATAATGCATGAGGGTTAGGAGAGAAAAGAATAAGGATTTAAAGCGGAATGAGGTCGGTGAATAACAATTGTAAATTGAATTTGATAAAACAAAACAAGGTCGATGTAAATTTAATGATATAGAATTTTTTTTATTATTGATAATATTATTTTTAATTTATTTTATGATTAAAGCACCCTTTATACATAATATATTTTATAAAAATAAACTAATTGTGAATTCGAATTTTCTCTATTCTCTAGCCGATGTAAATATTCACATAGAAAGCATATTTAAGTACCAAATTATTACAAATAAATTAATGTCGCATTTCGGAAAAAAAAAAAAAATAAGAATTAATTAATTTCGCATTTTCAATGGATTCAGAGTATAATGAAAATTGCTAACAAATGTTGCACAGAAATTAATTCTCTCACAAAGAGAAGAGCTTCAAAACGTTGCGAACAATGTAATCATAAGAAGAATGAAGAGCTGCAAACTAGATTCTTGGCAAGACTGAATAGACGCCAGTTTGACAACGACTTAAAGAAGACGTAGGAAAACAAACCATTAGAAAACAATGCCAAGGGTGAAGAAAGCATTTATGAATGAGTCGAAAAAGAATACACGAAATCTAGCTTGACCAAACAAGAGCTATGTCACTTTCGATGGCTCTATCTTACACACAGAAATATATATATATGTATATATTCAATATGATTTGATTATTTAATCTTGAATCTTTTTGCATCTGGGTATTTTTGGTAGTTATCAAGCACTCGCCTTTGCCCTCTGCTGGAATTCCCATGAAATTCCAGTTAGAGACAAAGTCAGCTGATAACAGAAGCGGAAGCTTGCTCGAATAGCTGGACGATTTGCTCACATTTTGCATACTCAGCTCTGTTGATTTCTTCGTTATAAATAATAGAAATAAAACATAATCTCAAACCTAGATTGCGGTAACAAGACACCCGCTTAATGTTCACTAAGAGAGATAACAATGTACATTAGCACACATTAATAATTCGAATATTATAGAGAAACACACCCAAAAAAATATAGTTTTTTTTATGAGCTCTACTTAGTATTTTAAATAGAGAATTAAAGTTAAGTGCCATCATTTGTAAACGCGGCACCCCCCTCTCCCCCTCCCGCTCTCCATCGCTGGCTCTTTAAAAATGAAGCTAATTACATTGAAAAGTTTTTGCCAACAGTTGAACTCGAATTGTTGGTAATTAATTTATAAAATTACTCATGCGGCTAAATAATGCATTTAGTTTTTAGTTTGTTTCTCTATCGGTCTGTTTGTTTGTTGCTGCTGTTGTTATATTAGTATTGTTGCATTATGCGAGGCCCTTGATGCAGTCAGCGAGAGCCTTTTTGTTGTATTCTCGCTGCGGTTTGTCGGGGCATAAAAATAAAATTTATGCGCGCCAAATGCATTTTGTGTGTGTGTGTGTGTGTGTGTGTGTGTGTGTGTGTGCTGCGTGCCGCATTTTAATTTCATTTTCGCAAATAATAATTTACATATAGCTATGCAGCAGAAAGAGAGAGAAAAAAAACATAAACAACATTCGATGCTCGCTCACAAAGCGAAAATGAGTATATTGATTGGATAATAAGTGCATCCGGCTAAGCGATCGTTGCATTAGCTAAAATATGATGCGGTATATATTCGAGATAATAGTAGCCCTTTGGTTTGTGTACTTAAGCTAAGGTGGTTAAAGAGTTTTTTGATTATGTAATATAAGAAAGCACAAGGCTATAAATATTTGGAAGATATGTATACTCGCAGTCACAATAGCCTTAAATTAAGTTAAGATTTTGTAGTCAAAGCGCTTTGTGATTACGTCTAATGGAAGTATTGCTTACTTCTCTTAGGGCTTCTCAGCTTAAAGCTGTACAGAACTCAATAATTATTTAATATATGGTAATTAAATATTTATACAAACGCTTAACGTAGGCGTGACAATTAAGGATACCTTATCTCTTCGACTGCTATGAAATTAGAATGGTATTAATATAATTTATTCAATTAAAGTATGATATCTGCTTACAAGAAAAAATATATGAATTTTTTAATTTATTATTTATTCTTATATTATTATGTATAATTAATTAAATACCAACCAAAACTAAATTAGTTTTATATGCATCAATAACGCAGACTTCTATTCCACTTAGCTTCCAACTAACTTTCAACATTATACCTTACAATCAGTCTTCACTTACTTTCACAAAGGAACAATCCTCTTCCATATAATACATGTATTCCAGTTGACGTCAGCTCTAGAAAAATCCTATAAATGATATAACTTATACACATGATTATCCCTTCCTTTTGCTTAGCTATTCTCGAATCCATGAGCAAGCATTATGCGGCTAGGCTAGCCCGACTGCTGGATGCTTCGTAGATTATTTGCATTACTATAGTTTGGCTGTTTGTTCGAGTGCATTTGCATTAATTTATTTATAAATAATTATTTACAAGCAATTAACTTTATGGATGTTTTTAGTTAGCTATGCATTTTCAGCTTCAGCAACGAAACTTTTTGGGCTTGCACTTTCAGTGCAAAGTGCCAATTATTTAAATAACTAAATTTAATCTCGAATGATTTCCAAAGTTGTTTAAATATTATTTTTGATTGGGCAGCTAGAGAAATAAATTGAAATAGAATTTATTTATTTGTTTACTTAGCAATTGCATTTGTAGAACACTTAATCAAATAGGCATATGTCCGTGATACCCTGTAACAAGGAGACCTGTAAAGCAAATTCTGTAAAATTTTCACATAAAATAAAAAATTGCTGTTGATTTTTTTTTTAATTGTTGTATATATTTTTTAATAGTTTTTTTGTGGTTTTTCGTTTTTCATATATAGTTTTTCTTGCGATTTTGTAATTGTAATAATTAATTTAATAATACATTTGTTTAGTTAATTTAATTAATTTAGTTGGTGTTTGTTGTTGTTTTTATATTATTATCATAATACATAAATACATTAAGTGTGCTAAATAATTTCTATGCTTGGATCTCTCTGTCTATATACACATATCTATAATGATAATAATCATAATGACAATAATAATAATAATAATAATCATCATCTTTTAGTTATTATGAAAATCGTGTTAAGAATGTTTTGCTTCCTCTTCTATATATATGTATGTATATGTTTTAGGCCAGGCTAGAAACTAATGGCTACAAATTACAGTTGTTTTTGCAATCTATATATATATATTTAAATATATATATATTTATTTTTAAATTAATATATCACATTGAATTTGAAAGTGTTTTTGCAACATTTCTAGTAAATTTTTTAGTTTTTTGTTTTCTTCTTTTTTTAGTAATTAAATTTTAATAATAAGCTTAAATTTATATGTGTGGGTGTATGCGTATGTTTGTGGATGCATATAAATGTGTGTGTGTGTGTGTGTGTGTGTTTGTGCGTGTTTGTGTTGGCTGTGCAAGACAACTACAAAACAACAACAACAGCAACAACAACAACGACACTTGAACACTGAAGGCGCATGCGAATAGAAATGCCTACGAAAAAGTCTTTTAATTTATATATATAACATATATACTTATATATGTATGTGTATATATATCATGTGTGTGTGTGTGTGCTTTTTTGTTTGCCTGTTTTGCGCTAGCGAATGAGCGAACTGCTTCAAGATGGCTGCCGTTGCGCAGGAACCCTTTTTGCTTGTTGAGTGCGAGTGCGACTGCGAGTGCGAGTGCGAGCGAGACGGCTTATACGAGAAAAGCTTGGCCTGCGTTCTTATTGGTGCTGCCCGCTTCGCTGCCTCCAGCTGCGGCCTGCTGCTGCTGCTGCTGCTGCTGTTGTTGTTGCTGCGCAGCCGCAGCGGAAGTGGATGCTTGGGCTGTTGACTGCGTGCTGTTGCTCGCCTGACTTAGTCCGCTGCCGCTGCGCAAATGCACTGGCGCTGTCGCCGATGTTGACGCCGCTGCCGCAGCCGCTGCCGAGGCAGCTCCAGCTGCAGTTGCGGGGCGATATTGCGGCTGCAGCAGGCGCTGCTGCTGCTGCTGGCGCGCCAACTGCTGCAGCTGATGCGCCTGCAACTGCTGCTGCTGCTGCTGATGGTGATGCGGGTGATGCTGCATCAGGGCGCTGGGCATCATGGAGAGCGCCTCGTGCTGATCGTAGGCACTGTACTCCGATTCGATGCTGTGGTAGATGTGCTCCGATGGGGGCCGCATGGCCAGGGACTCGACCACGGGCCGCATGGGGCGCGGCGAGGGCGTGGCCGTGGTGGCTGACGAGTAGTTGGCCTCCATGTCCTCGGTGCAGTAGTAGGCGGGCGGCGGCGGCGCCTGCCGGAAGATCAGGCCGGGCGAGACGGGCTGCTTGAAGCGCTCATGGTGGTCCAAGGTGTAGTTGTTGCCCCGGGGCGAGAGCTCAATGGGAATGGCGTAGCGCAGCTTCTCCCAGAAGTAGCGGTCGCAGGTGAGCAGCCGGTTCGATGGCACCGACTTGAGATAGGGCGCCAGCTCGGCGACGTCCTCGGCCTCGCTGGAGACGCTCGTCTCCTCGATGATGACCAGCTTCTGGGCGAGGCCGCGCAGCGCCTCGTGGAACGCGTTGCGGAACTCGACGCGCTGCCACTCGGTGGCCAGCAGATGGCGGGTCAGCACCAGGATGATCTTCCTCGAGGCCCGGGCGCCCTCCACCAGCTGCAGGTGGCTGGCCTGGGGCGGCAGGTCGCGCTGCTGGATGCAGAGCCTGAACGGCGGTCGGCCGTGCTCCAGCTCGGCGGCGATGTTCCGGCAGACGAACTCGTAGTCCTTCTCCGAGTGCAGAATGATGGCGTCGTACAGCTTGCCGGCGTCCTCGAAGCGCGGCTCGCACACGCGCACCCCGTAGTGGGCGAACAGCCACATGCGCACGCTCTCCCGGAACACGAACACAATGATGAGCACCACGACCAGGAAGATGAGCACCAGCACGGCGGCGAGCAGGGGCAGGCGGTAGCCGTGGGCCAGGTCCTGGGCGGAGCTGATGTTGCTGGCGCTGGCATCGAGCAGGTCGGAGCAGTCGGCGCTGGGCAGCAGCTTCTCCTGGCTGAGCAGGTCCAGCTCGCGCTTGATGCCGCCGTCCACGCAGTAGATGTCCGCCGTGTCCCGGATGACCAGGGCGTTCTCCGTCACGAACTGCACCAGCTCGCGCAGCTGCTGGCAGCGACAGCTCCAGCTGTTCCGGCCCAGCGTCAGCCCCTGCAGATTGCTGGGGTACCGCAGATTGGGCAGCTGCAGCCGATTGTTGTCCAGGCGGAGCAGCTGCAGCGAGAGCAGCGGCGCGAACGTGTCGTTGGCGATGTGCGACAGCTGATTGCCCTGCAAGTGCAGCTCGCGCAGCAGGCTGAGCCCGCGGAAGCTGTCCGAGTCGAGGCTGCTCAGCTTGTTGTGCTCCAGGTGGAGGACGCGCAGCTGCGGCAGCTGCGAGAGGCTGCCGTTGGCCAGGGCCACCAGATTGGAGGCGTTCAGGTAGAGGGTGTGCAGGCTGCGCTGGCCGGCCAGGTGGGCGGGCTGCAGCAGGGGCAGATTGTTGCCGTCCAGGTAGAGCACGTTCACGTCCTGGGGCAGGCGCGGCGGCAGGCTCAGCAGGTCCTGCTTGCCGCAGTCGACGATGTTGTTCGACCAGGTCGCGTCGTGGAAGCAGCTGCAGTTGTTGGGGCAGATCATCTCGCACTCGCAGCTCTCGTACTCGCAGCAGTGGCACGTCGCCGGGCAGTGGGTGTCGTACTTGCAGAGGAAGTCCGCGGAGCTCAGGCTGGACAGGGGACGCAGCGGCGCCTGGCGGCTGTGCGGCATCAGGCACTCGATGTTGGCCAGGTCGACGATGCGCGGGTGCTGGCGCGTGGTCAGGTTGTTGATGCGCTGCAGCCACTCCAGGGAGCAGTCGCACTCGAACGGATTGCCGCCCAGGTAGAACTCCGGCTGGGGCTTGTCCAGGGCGATGGGGGCCACGCGCAGCGCGTTCAGCGACAGCTTGGACAGGACATTCGCGTAGAGATCGACGCGCGCCAGACGCGTCTTGTCCACGAAGCTGTTCGGCTGCAGCTGACTGATGATGTTGTTGTTGATGAACAGCAGCTCAATGGAGTTGGGCACCGAGTTGGGCGTGATCTCCGTAATCCGGTTGTGGCTGGCGTCCAGCGTGCTCACGCGCAGCTCCTCCTGGAGCTTGTAGTAGTTGCCGAGCGCCTCGATGTAGTTGCCGTGTATGTCCAGCCACTTCAGGTTGGAGGGGATGAAGGCGTAGTCGAACCACACCAGGTGATTCTCGGAGAGGTTCAGCCAGAGCAGCGAGGCGAGCGTGGCGAAGATGCCATTGATGTCCGTCAGGAAGTTCTTGTCCAAGCGAATCGCCTCGATCTCCGTATTCCGGTCGAAGGCGCCGCGCTCGATGCTCTGGATGCGGTTCTTGGCCAGATTCAGGACACTGAGCCGCGGCAGCTGCTGGAACATGCCCACGGTGATGTTGCCGATGCGGTTGTCGATCAGGCGCAGGCCCGTCAGCTGGTTCAGGTTGTTGAAGGTGCCGTTCTTGAAGTCCGAGATCTGGTTCTCGCCCAGATCCAGGGTCTTGAGCATGCTCAGGTCCTGCACCGCCTCGGGCACCTCCAGCAGCTGGTTGGAGCTCAGATCGAGTTCCTTGAGATCGGAGCAGTTGCGAAACGCCTGCGCCTCCACGATGCTGATCAGGTTGTTGTTCAGGGTGAGCTTGGTGAGCACGTAGAGTCCGTTGAAGATGCGGTTGTCGAGCGTGTGCAGGCGGTTCTCGGCCAGGTTGAGGGTGTGCAGGTTGTAGAGGGGCAGGAAGGCGCCCTCCTCGATGTGCCCGATCGAGTTGTTGCGCATGTCCAGAATCTGCAGGAAGTACAGCTCCTTGAAGGTCTTGGCCCCGATGCGGGTCAGCGCGTTGTTCGACAGATTCAGCACTATGAGCCGGATCAGGCCCGCGAAGGTGTTGTTGTCCACGTGGTGGCTGGTCAGCTGGTTGGCCGAGAGGTCCAGCACCAGCAGCTGCTCCAGCCGGTGCAGCAGGCCCTTGGGCAGATCGTACAGGTCGTTGTGGTGCAGATGCAGCTCGCGCAGCTCCTTGTTGCCGGCGAAGGCGGCAGCGGGCAGCGACTCCAGGTGATTGTGGGACAGGTTGAGGACGCGCAGGGAGCTCAGGCCGGCCAGGGAGCTGGGCGCCAGCGAGCTGATGTTGTTGTGCTGCAGACTGAGCGTCTGGAGGCGACGCAGACGCGACGCGCCCCAGGCGTCGGGCAGCGAGCGCAGCTCATTGTGCGACAGGTCGAGGAGCTGCAGCTCCGCCCCGCCGCTCAGCTGGTTGGGCAGCGCCGTGCCCATGCAGAGCTTCTCGGAGAAGCCCAGGTACTCGGCGGCGCGAATGCGATTCTGTGTGAGATTGAGCAGCTGCAGTCCGGGCATGCTGCACCAGATGCCCTCCGGCAACTGGCGTATATTGTTGTCCGCCAAGTGGAGCTCGCTCAGCTCGCGCAGGCCCTGGAACGCCTGCGAGTGCAGCTCCAGAGTGCGGCCCGGGCCCCAGACGGCGTTGTGCGTCTCCAGCTGGAGGCGCTTCAGCGAGAGCAGGCCCTCGAAGGCGTTGGCCGGCACGCGCTGCAGCTTGCAGGCGTCCAGCCGCAGCTCGGACAGCTTCTGCAGCTTGCGGAAGAGGCCGCTGCTCAGCTCGCTGGCGTGCAGCAGGTCCGCGCTGCACTGCAGCTCGAAGCGGTTGGCCGTCTCGGCCACCTGCAGGTCCAGCGTGGAGCCAGCGCCCAGCTCCAGGGCGCGCACATTGCACTTGATGTCCATTGTGGTGCGCACGAACTCCCACGCGCACTGCTGCGCATGCGTCGCCGCTGGCAGCATCAGGGCGGCCAGCAGCAGCAGCAGCAGCAACAGGCAGCTCCTTGCTTGTGTTGTTGTTGTCGTCGTTGTTGTTGTTGACATGTTGCTTGAAATTGGATGCGTTTGATTTTCTCGAATTTCAATTGAATTCTCTCTTATTTTTTATATAAGGGAATTTGGAATTATTTTATTAATTTTTTTTGTTTAAAAAACTTTATTCACTTTCTGGTTTTCATATTTGAGCGTATTTTTTTCTCCGTTATTCTGGATAGTGTTGTGCGCGTAATCCTTGTAGTGTAACTGTGTATTGGTGTGTGTGTGTGTAACGAATTTTAGCTCAGCACTTGTGAATTTTGTATTGGAATAACATTTGCATTGGCACTTGGTTGAGAATTGCGTTTGATTCAACGTTTCGCTTTTCGTTTGATTGCTCTTTGCGTTTTGAATAGATTTTTAGTTGCTTTGCGTTTCGTCGTCGGAGCTCGTTTTCTTAAAACATGTTAACCGCCTCGCGTTTCAACTCAAACTGATTGCTGGAGTTGCACGCAGTCGACTCCGTTGGCTCGTTGAAAATGTTTTTACGAGCGACGACGCCGACGAACACACACACAGGCAGACACACGCAGAGCAAGAAAGCAAAAGGCAGACAGACAAGAGTGTGTCTGTGTGTATGTGTGTACGTGTGTTGGCTTGTTCGTGTTGCTGCTGCTGCTGCTGCTGCACTCACACACATGCAACTGCACACATGCACATGTACTCGCTCTCACATACGCTCTGCTCTGCTCTTTGCGCTCCCACACATATAGGCAGCGTCGCAACGTCTCTGTCGCTGTCGCTGTCGCTGCCGACGGCGGCGTCGAGTGCATTTCCTGCATATGCAGTTTAGCAACATGCATATGCGCGCTCTCTCACTCTCGCGCCAACACTCTCTGGCACACACATATAGGCACACGGCTCACATGCTACACACGTATGTGAGGCACCGTTACGCTCTCGCTCTCACCAAAAGTAGGGGAAATGTTGCTGCTCGTACATGTACAATGTACATGTATATAAAAGCAGAGAGCATACAATTCGACTTCGCTCCCGCTCTCGCTCTCACTTAATTTATTTTTCTCAGTTGTAAAACGATCGTAGATCGAGTACAAATTTCAATTGTTTTTTTTTTCTCCCCATGTTCCTGATCCACATAAATTGCTCGAGTTATCAATAAATAAATGAATATTGTTCAAGCTGAGATTAGCCAACTTGTTGCTTATCAGCGTCTCGGGTGCGCTATTAATTCACTTCCTTATACACTCTTTTTTATACACTCAAGTTTATATATACATATATATATTTAATAAGCTGCTAATCTGCAGACGATTTATGAATCAGTTCATCAGCGTCAAGCGTCAGAAATATCAAATTAATTTGTTTTAATGACCTATTAGTAAACAAAATGTGTGTTAATTGCAGACACTGTGAAAAAGTAATAAATAACACTGATTATTTGCTAACGAATCTTTAGCACAGAGTTTATTATAGCTAAACATATCAAATATGAACAATAATATAAATACATAATATATAAAATTATATAAAAAAATAAGAATAAATAAAAATTGAACGTAAAAATATTAAAACTCAATCATAAAACATTTTCCGTTTGCCTTCATTGATTAATTCCCATCTATTCTCTTCCTCGCAATAGGGTTAATAAGCGTTGCCTCTTAGCCTTTTTTGCTAGTTGGCCACAGTCAACACTCAACAGGCTGCCTTGCAACATTTTGTGTGGCATGTGTCGTCGTCGTTGGTTTGCTCACACTCACACTCACATCCGCGGCCCATGTATGTGTGAATCCTTTCGAACTCGTTGCATGCCTCGTGTTGCAATGCGGGGCCGAGCCCCACATTGATAATGTTGCTATTGCCATGTTGCATGCCACGGGGCTTTAAGCCAACTAGTTCAGCTCGAAGTTTGGACCCATAAAATGCTCTTTCTATTGTCGTATGTCAAATAATCTTGTATATTTTAGAAATCTATTTCTTATATATATGTACATGTATATATGTGGGCTATATATACATATACATATATACAAAGATATGTATGTGACAGTACCCTGACATTTCTTTGAACTTTTGTTGGCTGTAAAACTTTTTCTTGCTGCAATTTGGCAAATTGATTTGCTTTGAAGCGTTTTCTTATTTATTAGGTTTATTTCTGTAGAAGCTTAAAGGGAGATGGAAGCTAATAAGAAGAGTTTGAGATAATTATAATGGAAATTAAGGGCGTAAAGATATAATATATTAAAAAAATATTCACAAGAGAGAAAGAAATCTGACAAAAGTAAAATATAATAATAAAATAAATATATATGATAACAATATAAAAATAAAATACTGAATTAACAAATAAATATTGAATGCATCAATAAAAGAAAATTTATTTTTGTCTAATAATTAAAAGCAAAACAATAAGTAAATAAATAATAAATTAAAAGTAAATAAATAATATAATATTCAATAAATAAATAAATTTACTTAATAAAAAAAAACGTAAAAGAAAATGAATAGAAAATGCTAATAATAAATCAAATATGTTGAGAATAAAAAATAAATAAATTTGATCTATGAAAACTAATTAATCATTCTCTAAAGTATAAAAAAAAATTAATATTGTTTTATATCTAATGATTCATGAAAATTAATAAATAAATAGTTGATAGGATATAATATGTATATTTTTATTAATTTTAATATATTTTAGACAGAACTGATTTATTATCAATATTTATTTATTACTTTAATAATATGTATATAAGAAACATTTGGTCAGCCTTAAATTATTGAATGTTTGATTTCGAGGTTTCTTCTTCTTGGTGTTTTATATTTTCTCTGACTTATTTATATATGCTTTCAGCCAAGCAGACTTCATTGTCAGCCGGCAATTATGTTGTAAGCCGAAATTCTGGAAATTTCTTTTCAAATGATTTCCAAAGCTTTTCCACCTCCTACAAATGGGCTGGAAATTCGTTGGCAACGCATTCTCCACTCTCAAATCCCCAACTTTATGCGAGATTTGAGCTGTAATATTCATGTTGCATTTTGGCATTGGCCATTAGGCATTACGCATTACGTATTAGGCATTAGCCATTAGCCATTAGCCATTAGCCGATGCGCCCCATCATTTTGGCGCTTAGCCGCGCGCGAGAATTATAGAAATGTTGTTCGCTTTGCTGGCAGTCGGCGAATTTACGAGTTGCTACCGCGTGCCCATTTCTGTCATATACGCGAACAACTAGCAACAATCTTTCAGATGCAGCCCCCCTCGACCCCTTGCCAGCTTGCCGGCAGCAAAGCTTAAAATATTGCATATGAATGTTGCATGCAACGGCAGCAACAAACATTAACGAGCAACAGCAGCAGCAACATCGTCGCTGTCTCCGTCGACGCCAGCTGAGGCAGCGGCAACATCGTCGTCGTCGTCGTCGTCGTCGTCCTCTGCTGGCAACATTACAGTTTGAATGCTATTATTATGCCATTTTTAATGCCTTTTACATTCACGCGCGCAACAAGCGGCTGGCGCTGACTGCGCTGCTGCTGTCGCTGTCGCTGCCGGCGTCGCTGACTTTGTGGGCCACGTTTTTATGCTCTGCTTCGCTTAGCAAATGCCTTTTCGCCTCTTCTTCTTCAGCTACTGCTATGCCCTGTAGCCGAGGCAGCGATGGGTATATTTTTACTTAGAGTCCTAGGATCTATAGAATCTGATGGAAACGTTTCTTGACAGTTTGCTTTATGCAGAGCTATTAAATCATTTGGAGTCCATTATTCTGTATTTTCTTGAATAAATAATCAATCATTATAAATAAAAATATTTTAATTAAACTTAAATTTCTAATATTTAATAAATATTTAAAAATAAATAATAATAATAATTTTAAGACATATGTATATTTAACTTAGTTACAATAATAATAATAATATGTTTAATTTAAGTTTATTTTTTTATTTATTAATTATATAAAAATCAAATATAATGAAAATAAAAATAATAATAATATTAATCATGTCTGTAATTTATGTTCACTTGTTTAGACTCTCGTTTCATCTTCCTAAGGTATCCTTTAGTCAACCATACTCTCTTCCTCTCTTTCTCTCTCTCTCCCTCTCACACACACACTATAGCTTACATTTTTTCTAAATTTTTTTGCTCTTACAAATTTAGTTAGTGGCTATTTAATGTCATTCTTAGTTACTTCAGCTCTGCTAATTTTTCCATCGATGTGTGTGTGTGTGTGTGTGTCTGTGTTTTTGTAGCAGAAAAAAAGAGAATATATATGTATATACATATACAGCGAACGCTTACTTAATTTGGCCAAATGCATGCAGCGCGTTGTAATGCAAGTTATTTGCTGTCCGTTGTGCATGTAAATGTTGCGCCCAGCACGCCCACCTGTCATATATGCATAAGCACATGCATGAGTGTGTAAGAATGTGTGTATGTGTGTGTGTGTGCATGTGTGTGTACTTATGTTTTTTGGCTGTCGACTTATGCCACTTAAAATTACATTAAAAAACTTCTGTCGTCTGCCAAGCCGCACACAATAGACACATTCAACGCCCTACACCTAACGCCCCTTCGCCCACTCATCTAACATTCCAGCACACGATACCTCTGTGCCCCTCTCTCACTCTCTCTCTCTCACTCTCTCCCTTGCCTTTGCCCCGCTTATGGCTAGTGCAAACTTTGCCAAGCTTTTGGGAGTTTACGTTTCTGCCTTCGCTGCTGCTGCGGCTGTTGCTTCACAATATACACTTACAGCGCGGCTACTCAAGTTGCGTGAGTAAACATGTAACGTTTGGGAAGATAGTTGACTCATGCTTGCACTATATCGTATCTCTTGTATTTAGAAATGGAGTTAATATTCTCTTGGCAT
This sequence comes from Drosophila navojoa, assembly GCF_054131105.1. Classification (NCBI taxonomy): domain Eukaryota; kingdom Metazoa; phylum Arthropoda; class Insecta; order Diptera; family Drosophilidae; genus Drosophila; species Drosophila navojoa. The sequence continues at coordinate 21,386,592 of NC_142893.1, read as the reverse complement.
GGATTTTGAAGATGCTCAGTAAGGTGGAAGACTCGTTGATGATTAGATATATATTAAATTTATTTGATATTTAATTAATTGTGTGTGAAAAAGATGTAATTACATCATATATATTTTATATATCCTTCTCCTACATGCTATCTATCTGTTTACTCTGGTCGTTAAGTATAAATAACTATGTATTTATATTAAGCTTAATGACTTCGTTCTTTATCTTTAATCTTTTATTTTCTAAACAAAAACCATAAAATATCTTTCAAATTATCCCATGATCTAAGTTGTAAGTAGAAAAGATTCAATAATTAATCAGATTATATTCACTGTAGTGAATTTAATTACTAAAATCTATTTCTCCAATAACGAGTAAAACAGATTTTCGTTTTATATTTAATGTCTAATGAAAATTAAGTACTCTAGTAATTTATATATTTATATTAACACAAAGAATATTTTGTTTATGTTATTAGGGCATCAAATCTTCGTTCAATCTCGCCAGTTCTCTCATAGTAATTTTTTTTGTGCGGCGTTGCAAATATGAAACTTTTCTTACTTAATTATTATACCCTGAACCCATTGAAAATGGGAAATCAGGGTATAATGGTTTTGTTAAAATGTATGTAACAGGCAGACGGAGGCGTGGCAGACCCCACAAAGTATATATATTCTTGATCAGGGCGACGAGCTGAGTCGATTTAGCCCTGTCCGTCTGTCTGTCCGTCCGTCCGTCCGTCCGTCCGTCCGTCCGTCCGTCCGTCCGTCCGTCTGTCCGTATGTTTGAACGCGTCGATTTCAGAAGATACAAGAGCTAGAGACTTCAACTTTTTTTAAAATGTCCGTATATATCACGCGGATATCGAGTTTATCACTAAAAAACGATAACTCATTCCGATACTTTTTTATCGATAAAAAACCTTATCGAAGATCAGTTTAAAAATTATATCTCCTACATCTTTCAAGCTAGAGTCTCCAAATTTAAAATGTATATTAAGACGCATGTCATACAATTTCGGTTTTTGTTAAAATTTACCCCCCACCCCCAAATCCACCCCCTCGCCCTAATCTTTGTAAAAGTCGTATATCAAATACTAGAGACTTGTGCTTCGGTATACACATACATTTAAACAATATGAAGACGTTCTGAAAGTTTCATTACGATCGTACGTCTAGAAATTAAATTATTCAACAAATAAGTTCTCCTAATATTGCCAACATTGCAGCGCAAACCAAGCGCAATCGCCTGTATATGTGAGTGTGTGTATATGCGTGTGTTTGTTTGTATGCGTGTGTGTGCGTGTGTTTGTTTGTATGCGTGTGTGTGTGTGTGTGCGTGTGTGTTTGAAATATCAGTTTGAAATATCAGTTGCTTGTAGGGTTCAGGGGATCTCGTAGTCGAGCAGTCTCGACTAGAGCTTTCTTACTTGTTTTGTTTGTTGTTCTTGTTAATGTTGCTGCTGCCGCTGCGAGTTGCTGCTAGTTGCTGCTGCTGCTGCTGCTGTTGCTATATTGTTATTAATTAATTGAGTTACACTTGCACTGCAATTGGTGTTGCTATTGTTGTTGTTGTTGTTGTTGTTGCTGTTTGCTGTTGCCTGTTGTTTGTTTAGTGGTGCGAATATTTTATGAATTTTTAAATTTCATTAACGTGGCATGTGCCGACAATGTTGTCGTCGTAGTTGTTGCTGCTGTTGCTGTTGCTGTTGCTGTTGTCACATGTCGACGACCCCCTGCAATCAAGTGTGTGCAGCTATTAGGCACACACACAAGAGACACACACACACACACAGACATGCATGGCAACAGGAAGTCCATAAAAAATTCTAAGCTCTAGAGTTGACACACAGTTGTTTTTTAAAAATATTTATGAGGTTTAATCTGTTTCAGCGGAATAAATAAAAAGTTTTCAAAAAATATATAAAATAAGAGCAAATTTTTAATAAAATATATTTTGTTTGGATGTGTGAATTTGAAGGCTGATGAGTTGGCAATTCCGAATAAATATATTAATATATAAATAATATGAATAAGACAATGTATATGTATATACCTATGATATACACATTTTGGCATGAATTGTACCCAATCTAATCTGTTTACAAGCTTAACAAATCGTAAATTATACATATAACATAAATTAACAATAAATTAAATATAATATAGGTTATATATGAAATATATATATATATAACCTATATTATATTTAATTTTAATATAAAATAATAGAAATAGAAATAATAATAAAAATGAAATCGTAATCTTAAGAATTTTCTTCGTCAATTTTATAGTAATTTTCTACATTCTTTATTTTTAGAGCAACTTCAAAAGTTTGCAAATCATATGCTTAAATGCAGTTCTCTCGCACAATCTGCTCATAAATAAGCTATAAGTCCCTTGATCCCTTGATCAAGCATCAAGACTTCCCGCTGCATCTGCGTATACCTTTTTTATGCCCTGAGCTCTTATCTGGGAGCGCAGCTTCTCACACAATTCAGGCTGAATGCAAGTGGAATCCGAGCTGGCAGTTGTCGCCCCAGACAGAGTCAGCAGCAGCAGCAGTTGAAGCAAAGCTTAAATATTATTCATACGCCGCGTTTGCCCTGGCTCTGCTGCAAGCTGCTGCAGTTGCAACTGCAACGTTGCAATGTTGTTGCTGGTCGCACAGCTTTCATTTCGCTGCGCATAACTATGTCAAATTAGTGTCTGACTTGTGCGGCGGATGCACTCGCTCCACGGATGGCCCCATTGGTGGTGCAACTGCGGCTGCTGCTGCTGCTGCGGCTTTCCCAGTTGTGCATTTAGGCAGCTTTCCCGGCAGCGCAACTCCTTGGGAAATTGTATTCAAATGCGAAACATATTTTTCTGCTTGCTTTTCTTCAGCAGTTTTTTAATTGAATTAGAAAATGGCAATGGGTCAGCAGCACGTTTGTAATGCATAATTTATTTGTTTTGGATTGTTTCTCGTCTTCTTGACTTTCCACGAGTTCAAGTTTTCCTTCTCTGCTTTTCCAGCTGAAACTGATTTCAGCTGCTTCCCAAAATTTTCCAGGCCAAAATTTTCATAATCTTTTGGTAAAAACCAGGAGCACAACGAGAGAGAGGGAGAAAGAGAGAGCATTGTGTGTGCTTAAATTATGAATATATTGTAGTATCTCCCCGTTCATTGCATGGCCTTTAATGAATGAGGCCTGTACAGTGAAAACCTGCTATCCAATAACACAAATTCGATTCTGCTTTATTGTGTATATACATATATGGTAATAGTCGTAGAGCTAACCAGCAAATGTATATTAAATGTGCTCCTTGCTGTTGTTGTTGTTTGCCTGGCTTTAGCGTACGAGCAGAAGAAGAAGAAGAAGTAGAAGATGCATTGCGTGTGACAGGAGCAACTCCTCGGCAAGTCCCTGGCAGCTGTCAAGCACACATGCCTTACATTACAATTACACTGGCTAACACACGAGCTGAAGTTCAAAGTTGAGAGAGTCAAACTAGAAAACTCGAAGCGAGCTGCTGCTGTTGCGTGTGTGTGTATGTGTGTCGCCGCAAGAGACTCAGCTCGATTCTCTGCTTAAGGAATGTGGGGAATGGCAGCAACAATGTTTAGTGATCGATATATGAATGTCTGTGTGCCGTATTTGGCGAGTCTAGTTCCACAAAGAAACCAAAGTTCGACTCCATTTTCATACGGATATCATGGCAATACGATTATCTGTTGACTATTTAACATAAACCTGATTTACATGTTGGACCTTAGGACTTCAGCTCAGAATATAGGTTCAGGTTCTACTAAAGAGCAACCTGAACAATGCTAGGTTGATTTGGCTATAGTTGTTGCATTAATACTATACATTTGAGGTAAAGTGCACTCTAAATAGGAAATATCGATTGATTTATGCAATGATGTGCTCAATCTATCGTCTGTCTGTGGAGGCCTCAGTTGCCAGCTCTCAATGCTTAAGTTAGCCACAATTTTAGATTAACTCTAATCTCTAATAGGTAACTAAATATTTGAATACCTGTTTGCCAAATGAAGCCTTTTAAAAACATGAAATGTGTTACAAAACTAAAGATCGATCGATAAATATATCGTATGTATATACTGATGAAAGCCAATGTTGTATTGGTTCCTTCGAATTAATTAATCTCATTTTGTATGTTACGTTCAACGTATCCAGCTCGATTAGGTTAAAAGATTAGCAGAAAGCTGAGCGAATAATGCTGAAAGAACTACAAATTGCAGACTTCTGGGTCTGCAGTTGATAGTCATTTGAGCAATAGGCATGTTTCTTTTTTTTCTCTCTGAACCTAAACGATATATATCACAATTTTCTACATATTCCATCTACATTTATCTACGCCGACTCAGACTTTTTGAAAAACAATAAATGTGTTAATAAGAACTATATAATTGGATTCATTTGTAGGAGGATTTTACATCAATAATTTTACCTATCCATTATTTGCAAATGACTTGATTTATATCTTAGGACTATCCTCTTTAGCTTTAGCTCTTTAGCTCTTTATCTCCTCGGTTCTTAGTTCTCTAACAAGCAAAGACCATCGGCATTGACTTAACTAATGCTGATCAGGGCTAAGTATAAATCTATTCTTCAGCGAGTTCTACCTATTACATATGATTGAACATAATAAATATGTCCAATACACAATAAAAGTATATATAAATAATATATATTAAACAAGTTCAATTTTGAGCTTAAATTTTAATATTAATTTAAATCTTTGCAACTTTTTCATGATTTATTAAAGTGAAATTTCACACAGCTGCATGTCCTTTTTATGCAAATTTCTTGTGTAGCTTAGTGTTATTTGATATTGAGCTGCATTGTTGTTATTGTTGTTGTCGCTATTGTTGTTGTTGTTGTTGTTTGTATCAGGCTCATTTGATATGCGGGCTCAGCAATGCGCCCACACGTTGCCGTTGAAACAATGCAAGGCATTTTTTATAATTCTCTCTATATATATGACATATACATATATATAGTATATATGTATATATTCTTATAACTATGCATATTGAGCGAGTGAGTAACGAGCCGGCTGGCCTGCCATCGACCGTTCAAGTGCATCTTAAAGATACTTTAGCCATATTGTTCAGTGTCGCGCGTTTAGCCGCAAGTTGAGTGCCAAGTGGTGGAGTGGAGCACTGCAGAGTGCCACGAAAGTGGTTGCCTATTGTGTGTATTAGTATGTGTGCGTGTGTGTGTGAGCTTCGATTCCATGCCCAATTGTACAATCTGTGTGCAGAGGGGATCTTTAATGTGCATTTACGCTTGTGCCATATTTTCTCAGATGCTGCCACAAAATGAGGTTAATTACGCGTTTATGCTTCGCTCGGCCGCAAATATTTATTGGTTGCCTTTGATTTATGAGTCCCACACTCTCACGCCCCCTTCTCATTCTCCTCCTACTCTCTAACTCTCCTGCTCCGCTTGAAGCCTTCTGGGCTACCTGCTGCGCCCAAGGAGGCGCGGAACATCTGTGGCACAGAGCTTAGTCTGAAGCTGCAACAGAGCCCCAAGTCAATGAGAAGCTGTGAGAAGCCAAAGACTGTATTAGTTTGACAAATAAACAAAATTAGCTGGCCAATGTTGAGCAATTTGTGTGTCACTTATACATATGTATTTGACTAGACTTGGATCGTAAATGTTTCAATAATGTTCAAGGTCGTTAACATTTGACGATGAGTGTGCAAAGTGGATATGGAGAGCACATGATAAACTTTTGTTAATATTAATAAAGAACTTCAAACAGATATTTTTACATATATTATATATTTTTAAAGAAAATAAATTTCTATAGAAATAAAATCATATTTTATTATCTTCTTCTACTTAAGTTGCAATTAACATGTCTTTATGTATATTTTATTAATAAATTATCAATTATTTATGATATTTATTAATATTGTCATATTTTATATTTTTACACACCAAAAAAATAGAAATTATATAAATTTTTTTTTTTTTTTTTTTTAAATTAATATTTAATATATATACTCAGTTGATATATTTATTAAATATTTTTTACTTTCAATATAATAATTTTTTAATATATTTTAGAGATAAAATTTAAATGAATATAAAGATTTATATATGGTTGTTTTCATATACTTTATATATTTTAAATATAAATATAAAAATGAATTCGGAATTTAAAATGTGTGTTTTAACGCTCTTGAATATTTTTCAACTAAACTAAATAAATAACTCTTTTTTCAGCAGCCACGGCCTGTTCTCTCCCTGTTTCTCATTCTCTCTCTGTTTAACACAATTGATCATAAATTTTAACAAATTAAAGCATTTCCAACTAGCTTCGGGCAGTTTAAAACAAACTTATATTTACACACGTCTGCTCTGCTCAATTTGTAACTTCCTGAACGGGCATTTGCATGTCCAAATACAGTTTGGCCCTTTGAAATACTTTATATGTATATAATAATACACTTCCTATAATTTAAATATTTTTATAATTGACGCTGAAATATTTAAGAAAGCACAAAAAAGTCGCACCAGAAAATCACAAAAACGAATCTGCGCAGAAATATATTCGTAAAGCCAAAAGGAGACAGAGAGAGAGCGAGAGAGAGAGAGAGAGAGAGAGAGGGAGAGAAGAAGTTAATAGCGCGCATAACCCATAATCATGGCTAAGCGCAAAAAGTCAAGCAGACAATTCTAATTGTCAGAGAGGCTCAGTCCGAGCCATTTCATTTCATTTTCGGCTTATTTCGCTGCCTTTTCCTTTCACAGATATACGTATATACATATATAAACACCTATTTATTTTGATTTTTTTCTCTCTGGTTTGGCAATTTTTCAGCATTTTGCTAATACCCCACTTTGAGTTGGGATCGCCGATCGCCGATCGCAGATCGCAGATCGAAGTTGTTTGATCGGAACCCTTCATTAAACACACGCAGACTGACGACTCATGTTTATAAATTGGTCTATAATTTATATTTTTACAGCTTACAACTGCGACGCGCTCGGCTTGTATTTATTTCTATATTATTGTTATTTTTTCAGCTAAAGCGTACGAAAACATTTTATTTTTTCAGACCTCAGCTGAGGCCTTCCAGAAATAAAAATATATTTCTATTTTTGCAGGCCCTCTTCTGCGAGCTAATTGCCAAAAATGAGTGAAAATTACTTGCAGAATGAAGCGGAAAATAAATATTTTCTTCTCGTTGTCTTGTTGTTTCAGTAAACAGTTTAAGACAGAACAGACAGTGCTGAGGCTAAGGCCCCTTGCCTAAGCCGGGGCTCGTCTAGCTGCGGTTGCTTTTGCAGGTAGCTGGCATCCGCTCTCGCTCTCTCGCTCACTCGCTCACTTGGTCACTGCTCTCTTGTCGTGCGGAGGGGAAATGCACCAATACAACAGCACAGCTGCGCTCTCACTAATACTTTGACATTTGATCTTGCGCTCTCTCGCTCTCTGGCGCACCGTTCCCTCTTGCTCGCTCGCTCTATCTAAGGGCCGACGCATTTTGTGTTTCACTCGCACGATTTTCGCTGGCCGCACGTTCTTTGCTTGTGTTGGTATCGCTCTCACGCACACACTAACAACGCTGCCTCTCTCGCTCTCTCTCGGTCTTCCTCTTACGCTCTCGCTGTCTGCTCTCTGCTCTCGCTCTGGCTCTGCCATTGACACGCTCAGCAGGCAGGTTTGCTGCTAGGCAATTATGTATCTTGTATCTTTCGGCTCGCTTGCGCTGTGTATCTGTATCTCGACTAGCTCTAGCTGTAGTTGTATCTCTAGCTGTATCTGTGTCTTTAGCTGCTGCCTCAAATGTCTCACAGTTTGCCATAACACTTGCAATTCTTTCAGAAGTATATCTGTATGAATCGCATATATTGTTTTGGTCGCTGCGCCTGCGCATTCATTGCATATACGAGACCAAAATCTACTTTAATCCACAAAAATCATATTGGAAAAAAATTTCTTGCCACTTGGCTGCGTTTTGTGGTGTGAATTTCTTATGCTTAAAAGTCCCGCAAGTGATTTGGACAGTATTTTTTATATACATACAAGAAAAAAACACTAAATACCAAACGGAAATTTGATCTTTGACTCGAACACCCGCCAACATTTCCCATTGCCTGCCCGGTCTGGTCGATAGCAAATTTTTAGTTGCCTTTGTCGCTTAGCCGTTTATTGGCTGTCGCTCGTTCTGCTTAACTTGTTTTGTTGTTGTTGTTGCTGCTGCTGCTGTTTTTGCCACACACACGAAATGCTCTCATTTGGCCAACTCTTTTGCCATTTTACAATGCAGTTGCCGTTGCCGTTGCCGTCGCCGTTGTTCGCTTGGCTTAAATGAAACTAAATGAGGCGGTAATCAAGTTGTGTTCCAAGCGTCGCCTCAGTCCGTTATAGCCGGCACCTCTTTGCGGTATTTTCGTTTCTCAGTTGCTCATTTCTTTAAGCTGTCTGGGTTTTGCTTTTTTTTTTTTTCGCTTTCGTCTGTGTTTTTTTTTTCATACCTCTCTGGTTGTTGTAAACCGCAAATTTCACACTTGCCTCATGAGGCGAGGAAGTCTGAAGGAAGTTTGCAAAAGCGTAAACGCCACAAAAAACCAACTCTTCGCCTGTTTTCTTCTTCTTCTTCTCCTCTGTTTGCCATGCAAGTTTTCAGCGCTGATTGATTTTTTAATATGTAGCAAATAGGTGTGAGGGGGGAAGGGGAGGCTGCGGGGCGGAACTGCTTGGCCACTTCATATGTGGGCTGCGAAGACAGCAAATTAACTCATGTAATGAAGTTGCCTGATTAGATTTTGTTTTTTCGCTGGACGTCACGAAGAACTGTATTTACAGGGTATGAAATGAAGTGGTTGCAATTTGGAGTCCTCTTTTTTTTGGTAAAGAACTGAAAGTCCTAAAGAGAGTTGTTCACAAGGTAAAGCTGGACAAATGAAATTTTAAGACTTTAAATGAGATATTATGGGAATAACAGGGATTTACAATAAATTGAAATTTTGAGAAGAAAGGGTAGATATGCATGCATATATATGTATATGAAAATATAAATTGCCAAGTAAAGTTTTATGGGTATTCGCTGTAGACACTTAATTGAATTGAATAAGTTCAGTAACATCATTATTAAAGATATTAATCTGATAATACTATTTTAAATTATTTTAAAGTATAAGTTCTATCTTTAGTTCTAGCTCTAGAAAATATATAATCAATATTATAATTCCGAGAATGCAATCTTTTAGATAACGTTACACATAACACGGTCTATTGCTTATAGTTCAGAGAATACAAAATATATAAACAGGTAAATCATCTAAACTTCAACTTAATTAAGGCCACTAATATATTCAAAATTCAATATTTGTTATTTTGAAATTTTATTAAATGTTATAGATTTTTAAACTACTTTACTATGTAAGCATATGCATTGCATATATTTTTATACACCCTATAATATTTGTATAATATAAAGTTTATTCTTCGCATTATCTTCACATTGCGCTATTTAGCTCGAGACTCGTATGTTAATTTACTAAATATGATTTAAGCTCAGCTTTATTCAGCTTTAAATTGTGCGGTTGAGGTCCTATCTAGATGAATTGATGGGCAGCATCTCTGCTACTGTTTTCGATTGCCCAGTAGATCAACTCACACCCACACACACCTACGAAAGCAAACACAGCATATGTGTGTGGGGCTTTCTCTCAAGCTCTTCGCTCACTTGACAAATTCATTTCAATATTTTCGTTACACTTGAGAGCAGCATCCAGCAGCAGCGGCATCAGCTACCATCCTGAGCACTTCACATGCATGGATATATATATGTATCTATATATATGTATATATACATATCGCTCTTTATATTGTATAATAAATATTATTGCTTGGAGTATTTGTATTATTATTTTTTTCGGTTTTTTGTTAACTGGCCAATGGAGCCACTGTAGCCACTCGAAACCCACTACAAATTCAGCGGACCAGGCCATGACTTAATTAAGAGTCGCACGTTTATTGTGCTTACCTGCGTAGTTTTTTTTCACAATTCTTTTTTGGTTTTTACAACATTTTTTTAAGCTTTTGTTTATGTTGAACTTACACTTTTTATTATTATTATTGTTGTTGCTGTTGCTGTGGGCTTTGTTTTGTGTTTTTGTTTTTGTTGAAACGTCATCATAAATTGCAATTAATTTCAACAGTTGCCGGACGCAGCATATAATAATCATTTTTTATCTTTTTTTTAAACCATTTTGTTGGCCTTTTTCTCAATTTTTTTCCAATTTTTTTTTTTTTTTTTCTGTTGCCTGTAGGTGTTTCATTAAAGTTAGCCTTGATTTTTCGCAGAGATCGTCTCTTGTCTTGTCTCTCTCGTATATATTAAATTATTTTCACACCTCAAAACGCCGAGCCACTTAAAATTATGCCAATCACGAGCTGGTTGGCCATTGTTTACGTTTTCAAGTGTACTTCATAGGCGAAGGCAACTGTAGTATGCATATTGTTGCCCCATCACGGCCCCATAATGATATATACAGATAGGTGGATTGATTGATAGCGAGTAACTATAAATAGAAACGTCCTCTGAATCGATCGAAATTTACATGCGGCTGCGGCTCGCTTTGTTTTACTGCCTAATTTGTGAAGCCTTTCGGCAGATACGAGCTGCATGTTAGTTTCAATTTTTTCTTTCTTTGTAGATCAGAAGAGCCGAAATTCGTCTCTGGTAAGCTGTCGCCTCTTTATCAATCGATGGTGGAGCTGGACATGGATGGGGGGATGGGGGAGGGCCATTGGAAAGCCATAAAAATGAGAAAAAGGCGCGTAGTGCTTAATTTTAGCCTTTTACGATGCCCAAACCAAATGTCAATTGATATGAAATTTTAGTTTTACAGCTGCAGCAATGGCAGCAGCAGCAGCAGCAGCGGCAGCGGCAGCAGCAGCGGCAGCAGCGGCAGCAGCGGCAGCAGCGGCTCGCGTGTGAGTCGAGTCGCAGCTGAGGCCAAATGCAATTGGCTATTGTCATAAAAAACACTTTGTGAAAGAGTTTTGTGCGGTTTGCTCAGTAATAGCTATCGTTGTTGTTGTTGTTGCTGTTGTTGTTGTTGGACCTTTTTTATGCATCGTCGAGCAGAAAGTGTAGCAGTTATCTGTTACACGAACCGGCGTCTGACTGCTCGAGGATACGCAGGAGACAAGCGCGCAGCACTGAGAGAAAATTATGGGTTTGAATTGAGAAGCGGCTGAGCCAAAATTGTGCGTGCTTAGGCAGTCGTTTATATCCGAGAAATGGGGAAGACAAAAGGGTTTGGCTTCATTGCTTAATTGCAGTAATTGAGCTGGGGAGAGCTGCTTAACGTTTGAAAATAGTTTCCAGAGTTTGGAACGGGAAAAAGGAATACGGAGTAGACTATATTTACTGTTTAAATAGTTATATGAAAAAGTTGAATGGAGAATTAAATTAGCAATGATTAGAATTAATTAATCAAATTTCGTAAATTTTTGTTTGTAATTGAAGGATATTTAAAACACAATCGTGGTTCACAAAAAATATTTTACAGCTAAAATTCATTAAAATTAAACAAAATTGTTCATGAATTTTTTTTTTATTATTATTTTTTGTATCAAAATGTATATTTTGTTTTATACTATTTTTACACTTTTATTTATGTATGCAATTTTTTATTTCCATTTTATTTTTATTAAAATTAATAAATACATAAAAGACCTTTTGAGTAATTTATTTAATTAATTAATTTAATTACTAATTTCATTTAAAATCTATAACTATGATACAAAAAAATTTAATGGAATACAATAAAATAAAAAAAATTCCCACAATTTATATATAATATAAATATGTAATTAAAAATTTAATAATGTAAAATTATTTAATTAAAATGTATTAAATTAATATTAGTGATTATAAAGCATTACAAAAATATGTATTTAAAAGATAAGTTTACTTTTGTTTTCTTAAATAAAATAAAATAACATTTTTAACAAATAACAATTTACTACAGAAAACACAAAATAAAAGTTAAAAGAATTATATGTTCAGATATTACTTTGTTGTATAAAACACTATTAGTTTTAAAAAGTTTATTTAAATTTGTAAAATTGATTGATAGCAACATATGCAACTAAGGCAACCCCATAGCAATTAGTACAAATAATAGAGTAGAGATACCCTCTCAAGCGCTCTGCTCATTAGCTACGAAAATTCCATGCAAGAAGGCAACGAAAAACTTCCCAAGAAGCACTTTGAGCATAATTTGCATATCTGAATTAGAGTTGAGCTCGCGCGCTATCTATGCCCAAGTTTCTCGAGCAGTGTACGTGGCCATTACAATAACCACAACATAAAAATAAAAAATATATAAAAAACAAGAAGAAGAGAAAAACACCGAATAGAATAAAGGATATGCTTTGACTGGTGGCTACTGGGCTGCTGCCTTTAAAACTTTGTTCTATTCCACGCCCCGTTTTTATTATCGCCGTCTAAGTCGCCGCTCGACTTAAGGGACGGCACATAAAAACGCCAAGAAACCGAGAGCAACAACAACAATCAAGAGCAGCAGCTAGAGGAATTGTTAGGCTAGGCCATTAGACGGGAGTGCAGTCGCCTATCTTGGCATGCCAAGGATAACAGCAGAGAGAAGTAGAGAGAGAGAGAGAGGGAGAGAGAGAGTGAGTTGAGAGTCGGGAGCTAGGTGCTACCACTAAAAGTTGACCCAAATTTTATCATCAATGTGACAGAAAGTAGCGATTAGATGATGCCTTTTATGTGCAGGCTGCTGGGAAAACGTTGCCCGAACCTCTTCCTCATTTTTATTCATTTTCTTTTCTTTTTTTGTGCAACCGACAAAAGGTGCCACTGTTTGGTATTAGTAGTATATGCTTTTGCTGAATGGGTTCTGTATGAGCGTAATGCGTCGCCTGATATCTTAATTTGCCGCATCTATCGTAGTGCAACCACTTGAGTGTGTCTCTCTCTATGAGTGTGTGTGTGTGTCCGAGACGCCACTCAAGTTGTTGCAGCTGCACTTGTTTGAATTTCCATGGGGCACAATATACACACGTATCCGGCCTGTCGCTCTCGTGGCGGTCGGCATCAGGCGCCGTCAGGGCAAATACGCGCATCCTGCACTTGAGAGTTGTATACCCTGTAGTAAGTAGTAATAGCAGTGGGTAGTCTGATGAAGACGAAGTACGTGTCTCAAAACGAAAATACGAAATTTAGTTGTTTATATAAATATATTATGTATAATAAATAATATATATATTTTATACATATTTCAAATCAACAAGAGACAAAGAGAGGGAGCTTCAAGTATTGATATTAATATTAATACATTTTAAATCAAACGCTTAGTGCTCAGTCTCACTACAAATACGTATAAATAATACATATCTAACTGAAAAAAAAAAATAATAATATTGCAAAGTTTTGCTGCTTCCTTAACGTAAACTCTCCCATTTACAGGGTATTTAAGCGTCACTCTTGTAGATTGTGTCTGCTGCTCTTTTGGGTAAATGATGCAGAAAATCGCAGCCTAGACAGCAGCTGAGGCGTTTGATTTTTGTTGGTGTTTGTTGTGCCATGTAGGTCGCTTCAACTATGCATGAAATGTCCAGGAGCCTATCGGAAGTTGATAGCATTCGGGTCTTCGGTACCTTTGGGTAATTCTAGACATTGCTTCCTTTGATCTCAGCCTGACTATGTGTGCGTGCGTGTGTGTGTCCCCTGATAAAATGTTGATAAACCAATTTTTAAAATGCAAATCTCAGCTGTCCACGACAAAGGAAAAAGCCGTCAAATTGTAAGCTGAAGGCGCAGCCAATGGAAACATTTGCTTATGAATATTTATGGCGCCTAAAAGGTTCGCCTGGGATAGGTTTGCAAATATAATTTTCCATAAGTACAAAATATGAAAATGAAAATGTAAGTAAATATTAAATAGTCCCAATTCATGAAATTGTGGCAAGTGGCTGGAGTTTATATCAATAATGCCGTTAGAGGCGAACACTCAGTCGTTGGCTTGTAGTTATTTATTAAAGCCAAGTTAACAAGCCGTCGCCATATTTTAATCTTTCAACAAGTTTGCCCTGCCTTAGATTTGTGGCTCTTGTTGTTATTGTTGTTGTTGTTGTTGTTTTGCCAGTGTCCAAGATTTTCCCGTGCCCTGAACGCATTTGACACGCAACTTGAACCTGGAGCCTCGCCTCGCCCCGCCCCGCTCCGTCTCGTGCACTTTGTGGGCCAACTGAAAATCAACTGCTAACATGGCATAACTTATGGCCAAAGCATGTAAATTTCATTTCTAGGGGCTGCCCCGTTATGGTTGGACTCCGTCGAGCGTTCGCCGGAGTGCGGGTCGTCCATTGAAGTTGAAGGCAAAAGTTATTGGCACTTTGTCAAAGAAGGCACATACGTTCACAGCGGCCCAAGTGCGGTTTACACGCGCAGTCTAAATATATCACCTAATGGGCTCCAAGTGCACTCAGTTGAGCTCTTTTGTAGGCAATAAACTGATTTATCAAATGGATCAATTTGTGCAGTTGATGCGGTACAAATATAATAAATAGATAAACTAGCAAAGAAAACGCGAAGAGAGCGTGGGGAATTTAATTTGTGGAAAATAAGATTTCATATATGTTGAAACTACTAATAATTAAGACATTTTTAATAATAGCTTCCCTGTCTCCATTTTATTATTTGTTTCTATTACTACTTACTATTATCTGCTAATTAATTTTGTATAAAACAACTCAATAAATACAAATAAAATAAATTATGTTGATTAAAATAATGTCAATAAAAAAAAAAAAATTAATAAATGAAAATGTTTGTATTGTATTGTTTTGTACTTTTTTCTTTCAAATATATATAATTTTACTTTTTTATATTTCAATTTTTTTAATATAAATTTTAATTTTATTTTTTTTTTTTAAATTTTTTGTTTTGTTTTAATTTGTTTTTGTGCCTATATTAAACAATAAAGTTTTATTATTATTATACATCTATTGAAACTGGGATATCAGGGTAAATTATTTGTAACTTGGCCTTTTTAATATTTTAGTGTTTAAAAAATCGAATTTAAATATTATTTATCATAAATAGAATTTTCATTTTCATTATTCAAAATAAGCCTAAATTGTGTGCTGAATGAATAAACGAAATGTTCTGCTCTGTTCTGATTAAACTTAAATTCATAATAAAATATCCAAATATTGTTCACATTTTTGCTTTCTCATTGTTCATGGCATAAACCAAAAGGACTTCTTAATTCCTGAACAATTTGCGTGTATGCAGTGCATATTGTGAACGCAGCTGCGCATTTCAGCTCGTATACCCCACTTACTTTCCTAAGCATGTATGGATTGAAGCCAGTAGTTCGCCTGTATATCTGGCCATGTGTACACACTTTGAGCCAGAACGATAATTGGCCGGGCTAATTTACCTATTTAACCAGATTTGCAGGCGCGCAGGCGGCGCCCAAACATGCAAATCGGTCCCAAACAAGATTTGCAGTTGGCCAAAATACTTGAAGGTAGTTTTCGTGGAAAACACTTGCCCGAAAAGTTTCCCAAAAGTAAAAAAAAAAATGAGAACAATATGAGTTAAGATTGAAATAGTTTGGTTCTTTGTGAAGTGCAGTTGGGCACGAAACCTAATTAATTGGGATGTGTTTGCGCAGCAGTTGCGCAAGCTTCAAAAATACCTAATCTAGCAAAGCTTGTCAATATTTGTGGGTGTCTACACGGATTGTGCAACGGCAGTAACAGCAGCAGCAGCAGCAGCAGTTGTAGATATAACTATTTAATTGTCAAAAGCGAGACTGAGAGCAAGAGGAGGAGGCAGCGGTAGATGTTATCTAATCTCTGTGCCACTTAGGGCTACCACATAATGTGAGTTGGCATATGTGGCATATGCAACAAGAAAGGGAAATTGCATTAATAAGAGAAGAGCTCGAAGAAGGGCTGCTGCCGCTGCTGTCGCTGCCGCTGCTCTAGCGCTTGGCTACTGTATTTATTTAAGCCCTCGACTCTGTCGCGTCATTCAATTAGAAATGAAAACATGGAAACAAAAAGGTCGGGCTGCTCCAAAAACTGTTTTAGTTTTGACTTTGCCTCCGTGCATAAAAAGCCAAACAAAATATTTAGAAAGTAAAGATAGAAGCAACAGCCAGGCAGCCAGCCAGCCAGCAATAAGAACAACAATAGGACACAACATATGTACCAAAGGTAATTGTCAAGTAGAGCAGCTACAGCAGACAGCAGACAGAAGACAGAGGCAGACGTGGACGTGGCACGAACCGCAGCCAGCAGGAGAAACCACCAAGCCAGCCAAGAAAAACAAATACCGAATCCGACTCGCAGTCGCAGTCGCAGTTGAAGTCATAGATGGAGTCACAGTCTAAAGACAAAGAGCGAGCGAGTTTGGGTGTTCGGCTGCTGCGCACACATATTAACCCATTGCACTGCACTCTCCGCCCACAAATGACACACAAAAATTGTAACTCGAACAAAATGAGATGTGCTCTGCTGCGGCATACGAATATTAGATGCTCTGGGAGGGAGCGCGACGGGCGTGGAAATAGATAGAGCTTGCAGTACCGGGAGAGTTGCTAAGCAGGGGAGCCTCTACTATAGGTGAAATTAATATTCTGATGTTCTTGTGATAGACAACAAATCAAAATTGAGGTATAATTTCATATATAAATATAAGTATTACTGTATGTATGTACTCTAGTATTGACATTTCAAGAGATGATAATTTGCTGATAAAATTGATTTTTTTTTTTTTTTTTTTTTTAAATTTGTTTTAATTGTTTTTGTATTTATATATTTCAATTGTTAGCATTCTATGGAATTCTAACAGTAAATATAACTTAATGAATCTTTAAGAGATTGATAAACAATTTTGGTACTACAAAATGTAGTATGGATACTTGCTTATTTTTTGCGTACCTAAGATTTGAGTATAATGAGTTAACATTAATAAATTTAAAAAAAAATAAAATAAAATAAGATAAAAACTATTGTTGAGCATCCTGCCATAGTATATAAAGATATAATATAATATATTCTTAGGGTAATATGATGACAAATTAAATAAAATTTTAATTTTAATATTGAATAAGAAATATTGAGCCCGGATTGTTTAATTATAAAAGTATATTATTATTATTTAATTATTTTATTTATAAATAAATAATCATTTGATTTATGTATATCATATAATAAATTATAATTGTTAGTAATATTTTAATATTATTTGTAATATTATAATTATTGCTATTTCTGTAACGTATTTTAAGGTTGATTTCAAGTACTTAATATTTTGATTTTTCCTAGTAACAATAACTGACCAATGATTAAATATAAGTCGAATTTCCATATACAAATTTATAAAATAATAATATTAATTATATTAAATTATATCAAAATACAACATGAGAAAAGTCTAGAAACAGATACATATACATACATATGTATGTACATACAGCTAGATACAATGTTGATAAATGACGTATTTATGTTTGTATAGATAAAGAAGAAGAACAGTTTGTGTTTTTTTTACAAATATGCCATGTCCATTGTTGTGTATGTACGTACATGCTCCACAAACAAAGAGTACAACAAACACAGTAGTTGTTCTTACTTAAGAGTACACAAATGTGAGTGTGTGCATGTGTGTGTGTGTGTGTGCTGCTCGTCTGGCATAGCGAACAAACACTTTTGGTAACATTCTTGTGGTTTTGGCTGCTCAATAGAACTAAAATATGCTGAGGTCTGGCCATCGCTTGGCTTGGCTTGGCTCGACTGGAGGGGTTAGACATATGCGTGACAATTAATATAAGACTCGTCGCGGTTGTTGCTGTTGTAGTTGTTGTCGTTGTGGGAGTAGGCTGCTCTCTGCGAGAGGGAGGGAGGCGGGTGCTGGCGGCGGTTGACAGAGGTACACAAAACGGAACTGCAGACATTGCGCCCAAGAGACGAGACGAGACTAGCTGCAAGCACTTGTAGCTTGCAGTCCCCCTCTCTCGCTCCCACTCTAGCTCCTTCTCTATCTGTTTGTATTGCAGACGGTAGCTAAGCCTACATAGTCGTGTCTTGGTGGCATATGCGACAACCATGTGGCGTCTAAATGACAGCCCCAAGTTGCGGGTGTGTGTCTGTGTGTGTGTGTGTGTGTATGAGCTGGACACGGCACCTGCCAGAGCTGAAACCAATTTGCGGGGCATAAAACAAACTAAACAACGACGAGGGGGCAACCTGCGCTGCCTCCGCTGCTGCCGCTGCTGCTGCTGCTTCTAGTGGCAAGCCAGAGCAGACCCTGGCCAGGCCTTCCGACTGGGTCGCGTGTCGCTTATCAGCCTGCTTTATCAGCCAGAGAGTCCACTCTGCTTCAGGTTCAGAGTCCAGCCAAAGCAAAAGCAAAAACTTCGTTAGCGTTTTGTGGCGTCTTGAGCTATTTGCTACTTGTTTTCCATTTCTCCCTGTTGCACGTTGTGGCCCTTGTGTTGCATTATTATTGTTTTTCATATGCCCTGTATAAATTACATTCAACTGGGTATATTATTGCACTTGAGTTAGTACTAATGTCTACACGATTTTTCCAGGATGACTTGAAAAGCAATGAGAGGTGACTACATTGGGGACATGTCTAATATCTAACAGATCTTAAGTCTTCTATTTTGTATTAGAAATCCTGTAATGCAATAAAGCAATAAATTTTAAATATAACTCAAGATAATAATAACCTATATTTACTTAAACACTATAAGTACATACTCTAATATATAAGTAATATTGACTTTTTTTGTAACTCTACAACTGTTTACAATAAATAAATAAATATTGACAATATATTAATAAATAATATTATTATAAATAAAATTCTTAAAGCTGTATGTATTTACCATACATTTTTTATATAGGAAGAGTATTAAATATAAGTATCATATCAACTGTTCTATGTGGGTAAGGTTTCAAGATTTTCAAATCAAAATTCATATAAAGATATCCACGGATATATTGCAAATTAAATTTACTTATCAGTCATTGTTTACTTGTGAGAGCAATAATATTTTCTTCAACTTAAATATATTTTATTATTATTATTTAATCATTCTATTAGGTGAAAATATATTTTAGTTCCAGAATGGTTTTATTTCAATTACTATTCAAATACAACTTCTGTCAACAAGACTAAATTACTTCTATTTACAGGGTATTCTGTAACCCTTAACTGTGGGTTAAGGTATTTCTACTTCTTTTTTGCTAGCCAACTGCATATTTTAAGTATGCGCTGCTGTTGTTTTCATTATGCAACACACACACACACACACACACATGCATATGTACATATATCCCAATAGGTAGCCTGGCCTTAGTATGCATGTGCGGATATTGTGAAAATGCATTTCCACTTAGATCCTAACTGATTGCGCCTTTGACAGGGCGTGGCATTGTGTAGACTTAAAAAGCCATTTTAGTTACGAATATGTGAGAACAGAGCGGAGTTTCTTTTGAAAGGAATCGCGGCGAATAGTACGGGGAAAGTGGATAAATACCAAAATGCAATATATGAAATGTTTCAGCAAAAAGGGTTTACAATGTGTGTGCGCGTGTGTGTGTGTGAAGGGAGTGTAGGGAATGTTTATTTAAAAGCGGGTAGCTTATGTGCCAAAAGGAGCGTGTTGAGACATGCAAGACTGCAGAAAAGGGAGAACTTTAAAAGAATGTGTACAAACGCGTATATTGTGTGAAAATGTAAAGAACACTGCGTAAATAAAATTGTTTGCTTAGATTGGTTTCGGTTAAGGGTTGGCTGTGATTAGGTAGAAGCTTTCTCTCTATAGAGAAAATTAAGATGGAAAATTGAAAATAAATTGAGACAGAACTCTGATTCACTTGATGTAACATTTATAATACAGGGGTGTAAATATTTCTCTCTCTCCCTCTCTCTCTCTTGAAAAATCATAAGAATGTATCTCTCATACCGATTAATCAGCTAATACGATCCTCAAAGGAAGACGCATCCGTTCTGGAATTCCAAATAGCTATTGATGTGCTCCATTTGCCGACGATTAGTTACGATCAGCTTCGATTAGTTATGAACTTCTACGACTTCTGGAATCTCCGCTTGATTTAATTTTCTGTTTCTTAGCCGTCCCTTGGGGCTTCGGCTACGGCTTCTCTTACGGTTCTCAATTGACTGCAATTACTCTCCAAGGAGCTGATCAACTGATCTTAAGTGCCCTTTATGCAGAAACAGCGGAAATTGTTTGCTGGCAGCGGAAGCAGCAATGCGGAGGCGCAACTTCTCTACAAATAAGTGTATTCAAGTGGGACTCGAGCACTTGATCTCTGGCAAATGCGTGAAATAGATACTTAAAGGCCCTGGGCTGGGCACAGGACAGCTGCAAGGTATGTGGATGCGCGTTTAAGGATTGCATTTACAATTTAGCTGCTCCACATAAAATAACTCAATTTGTTGCAACAAATTGACAGAAATATGAGCCAAGACAACAAGCCGAGCAGGAGGCGGCCCACAGTGGAGAGCCCTAAAAACTCATTGAGAGTCATAAATTTGTCATCGATTGCATGTGAAATTCGACTCTGTCAGCTGCAGCATCTGATCTGACTTGAAGAGACAGACAGCGAGGGAGTGAGAGAGAATGAGAGAGAGAGAGAGAGAGAGAGGCTGGCAGAGTTAGGTCCCCAGGCAGAGGCTCCTCGCTTCGTGTTTGTGTTTCGAGTCTCTGTTTGTTATCCTTAAGGCCAGTTTATTGCTTTATTATGTCGCTGGGCGTCTTCATTGTGTCAGTGCCTGTCGTTTCATCTTATTTTTATTATTTCTGTATGTTTTGCTTTACGATTTCGACGTAATCTGCGTGATTTCTAGTGCTGCAATTTATGCAGGCAGCTCAAGAGCTCTGCAGAAAAAAAGAACAACAAAATCAATGCTTTTTTTTTTTTTTTTTTTTTGCATCGTCGTTGCTCTCGAAGCTCACCTATATTAAATTTCAGTTTTTGTCAGCCTAAGCATTTTATTTTAATTTTGTCTTAAATGCACAAAATGCACTTGGCATGTGAATAACAAAGAATAGCCAGAATATACCCTGTAATTAAAATGCTTGTTAAACTCGAACTTACTTATTTATCTATTTTTTTTTTTTGTATATCGAGAGTTGTTTACATATAACTCCATTGTCTTATAGATGATTTATTAATCCAATTTGATTTTTATATATATTTTGCTCACTTCATTTTTATTCTCTCTTCATCTTCGATTATCAAATTTTCATTTTTTTTTCTGCACTTTAATCGTTTAGTTTTATAATGCCTCAAAGTTTCTGTAACCCACTTTCGAAAGGTTCTCTGAATTATTGCTCAAGATAAAATGTGACTGGTCAAAGTGGAGCTCTTGTAGAGAGTGATGAGGGGAGGGGGAGAGAGACAGGCAGGGAGCTGCGTCTTTGGTTTGTTGCTCACTTAACTGGAATAATTGACATGAACGATTCCTTGGCTCAACTCTTCTGTGGTTTCATATTTTACTAGACGCCTCTTCAAGTGAGCCTGGCTCCTTGGTTTGTCAACGCCTGCTCCGCTCCTTACGGCTGCTCCTGCTGCTCCTGCAGCTCCTGCTGCTGCTGCTGCTGCTGTATGCTCGGCTGAGTAGCTTCGCTCAAGCTGCAACAGTTTATATTGCATTATTCTGCTTGAATGGCATTTGCACTTTGAGAAAAAATAACAAAAAATACAAGAAAGAAAGAGAAGAAAAAGTCGATGGCAATGCCCAACGAAAACAAAGCGAATTTCATTACGAGCGCCGACCCCGCAGCCCGGACACGCTCAATTTGAATTATGAAAATCACGAGCTGCTGCAAGTTCTGAGCGTGGGCGTAAATGTGGGCGAACTTATCGCAGTTGTTGCTGTTGCTGTTGTTGTTTTTGGCATTGCGTCGGTTGACTTTTGAATGAATCTCACTCAATTCCATTTCGCCATCGAAGCGTAAAATTTAACGCAGCTGTTGTCAGTTGCACGGTGTTTCTTACTCCTCTCACTCTCTCATTTCTCTCTCTCTCTCCCGCATTCTCTCTCCCTCTGCCCTTCTCTCGCATACCTGATGAGGCGGCACATCAGGTGGCGCTCCATATGCCACAGCTGCTTATTGTAATGTCGGCGGAGCCAATATTAAAATCCGAAAGCCACACAAGCATGGCCGTGAGATCGAGTTAACTGAGTGCCGTGTAATATGGGAAAATCTGCAAAGTTCTCAGGATTTCTGCTGCGGTTCGTGTGCACGCTTCAATTCGAGTGAGAACATGCCGAGAGCCCCAGCAGAGGCTGCCTTGTGGGAGCTGCTAATGCAGCAGATATCGCAAGGACTTGCATGTATGAGAAGGCCAGTAGCCCTCAGCCTTCGGCCATAAATGAACTCGATTGGATCACTGGGAATTTTAGTCAATATTAATATTAAACCATATAAATGGTTCTGCATTTACATTTCAATTATTGTATGCAGAGCGACAAATTGTTAATTGTTAGCCATTTTCTCTTTTAGCTTCGTAGCTAAGACTTAACTATTTTAAATAGCACACATTTGTATATTATTTTTAACTTTATTCAAGGTACGCGAAATAGATAAATATTTTAGCGTCCTTAAAATGTAATAATAAAATTTTAATTAAAAATACTTTTATTTCTTTTTCGCATTACTTTACTTATTAAAAATCCGCATAAATCATAAATGATTTTTTAGTAGGCTTTGTATTTTGTGTTTATAATATTTTCAAAATAAATACAAAACGATTTTTAAATATTTTTATATATTTGTAATATTTTGTAAACCTTTTTTATACAAAATATGCATTGATAATAAAATATTACTTTCTTTCTAATTTATTCATGTCAACCAGCTCTAGACCATTTCATATTTATTTATTTATTTATTTATTTATTTTTTTTTTTTGGGAATATTTCATATATTCTCATCTATAAGAAAATGCAAAAGAGTTTCTATTACAATAGATAAAAAGTAATTTGAAATATAGGGCAAGCACATTCCTAAATGCATTGCATTCCATTTAAGAGTCTGGCCTGGTCTTTAAACATTTAAGCCCATACTGCAGTCTGCCTTCCATATGTACATATTAAGCTTGAAAAGCTTTGCTAGATCAATCTGCGACTCTTGTCGACTTGCAGTTTCCTTTGATCTCCATTGAAAGATCTGAGCTGCCCCACACTACAGTCCGAGTCCCAGGCTGGCTGCAAAGGTTCAACGGAGAGCTACGGTTCCACTCGGAGTCAGCAAAACTAAAGCAAGACAACAGAATTTGTCATGGCCCGATCATGATTGTGGCAAACAAAAAAGAAAACGAGGTAGATGATACTGGCAGCACTGCCAATGGTCCGCCAGCGTCCGAATTCTCAGCCCCTGTTGTCGGCCCGTGCGTGCTAATGGCCCACAATGTAACCCACATGCCGGCCAAATAAACGGACTCGGCCAAGAGCAAAAGAGCCACACAAGAGTGTGGCAACACTTTTGTCACACGTAGGTGTAGCATACACAATATATAACAGACAAAGCGACAGACAGACAAACTGCTGGACGTTTGGACTGACAGGGGCCGCTTTCCTTAGCCAGAACAACGATGGCATCTGGAACGCAACGGAACCAACGGAGGCGCTGCCTGGATCTGGCTGCCGCACCATAATGCCTCTTGCCACTTTGCTTATTTTTCACTTTGAGTATGGGCCACAAAACAGTTTATGCAAAAACGTAACAAGCCGCTGCTCAAGTTGAGAATTTCTCTGCATTGTGTTTCGTATACTCTGTAGGAGAGTTGGCCTCACTGGGTATATCGAGACTGATGGGGCTTAGAGATGAAAGGTACGTAATGCAGGTGAACTAAACTCAACTAGCCTTTTAATTTAAATTAATATAAAGTTTCGTTTTATAGTAAAATACTCTTCAAAAGGCTTACATATATTTGCAGCAATTGCTGGAATGCAACCGAAACAGTTATTTGAGTTTTATAATTCAATTTCGTATAGTTTTGCCAAATTAAACGAAAATAAAAAAATTAAAATTGTTTTTAATGTAATAAAATATATATAACAAAATATTCTTCAAATTAATAATTTTTATGATCATTTCGGAATATATTAAAGCTGTATATAAAAGCTGCTGCTCATCTCATTCAACAAACAGGGTATCTAGCCAACAGGCAATGCCTGTCCCGCTGCATTCCTCATTGTGATCTAATCGTTTGTCTCCTTGCCATTGCAGTTAAATGTCGCTTAGGCCGTTGCCCACGCTCATGTATTTTTATTATTATTGGTTTTAGGCATTTAGGCGATATTTCGAGCTGCCATTTGCATTTCTTATTACCACGTCATTCACTCAGCCGCAGCCTCAGTCACAGTCTCAGCTGCAGCTACAGCCTCAGCCTCAGTCTCAGCCACGGCTCCGGCCTCAGCTCCAGCCTTAACCTCAGCTCCAGTCGTTCGCTAATGTGTGAAGATCGTAGCGAGGCGTAGAAAAATGAATTGCTTTGTTGATTTGGCGAATTTGTGGCCCCGCGCGGTCAATTCGTGTCGGGCAGGCGGTCAGTCTGACCTTGCTTACAATTTAATGGGGATGCTGCACGCCCTCCTCCTCCAGCTGTTGCTGTTCAGTCTCTTTGATCAGTCAGCCAGGCGGATTAGTCAACGGCTTTGACTAGCGCGCTTCCTTTTGTACTCGCCAGGCAAAGCTCATGCTCGTCGTTTATAATTAACTCAAACTGTATGCTGGCCAGCATCATGTGGGAAACCGGGCTTGTCACGCGTCAGTGCGAAAGAGAGGCAAAGAGTGAGCGAGGGAGAGAGAGAGAGAGAGAGAGCAGACTGATTCGCAACTCTCGACTGCATAGTCGCTGCGCCTGTCTATGGCCTTTGATAAACGAGCACATCAGAAATGTGACTTGTCATAAATTTGCCTGCGTGGCCATTACTCATGTGTCATGTGGAGCGACGGGGCAAAATGCAGCCGCTTGCTGCAGGAGCAGCAGCAGCAGCAGCACACATACATCCATACATACATACCTGGCCCACAATTCATGCCACACGCTTGTGTGACTCTGCTGCTGCCTCTGCTGCTGCCTGTGTGTCGGATACCTGTGCCATCGCTGCTTCGACAATATGCCAAGCATATGAAGTAATCGCCGTTATCAACTTTTGTGACATGATCAGCCAGTGCTCCACATACGCTTCAGCCCCACCAGCCAACCAGACGGACAGACAGACAGGCAGCCAGGCAGCCACATCGCCAGACAACATTGTAAACAGTTCTCTTCCAGGTTGTTGTTGCTGTTTGTTATAGACTTGTTTGGCTTATTATAGGCCCTCATCGATCTGAGTCGCTTCTTGGCATCTGTTTCGTACATAAGCTCTTTTTTCTTTAAGACAAATTCCAATGGCATGATCTGAGCACATACACAAGCAGCATTATGGAAGGTTTTCAATGAGATCTCTCAAGGCATTTAAGCATTAATGTATTTTTAAAATAATCTCCATAAATACATATATATAATCTCTCATTTTTCATTAACAATTGCTGATGTCTCAGCGAAATGTTCAATGCTAAAAGTTATTTCAGCTTTTGTGAATTTATTTTGATTGACTTCAAAGTTGAATGGAGAATAATATATTTTAAATAATCTCACAAGACAGTATAAAAAGAAATACAGAAATAAGAGAAGGCAAAAAACATATTTTATATAATAATAATTTATATATGTTTCGATACATGAGAATATTGTACATTCCGATTATTTACATTAGCTTTAACAGACATATTTTATAATTTTATAAAACGATTATATTTTAAACAAAAGTTAATATATTATTTTTATTTTTTAATGGAATAATTTTGTGTTAATTGTAAAATTTATTATATGAGTATTTAGTATATTGTATTTCTAATTATATATTTTATTCCATCCTTTTTTTTTTAAATGATAACATCAAATTGCATAAAAATTAAACAATAAATAAAATAATAAAAATATTTGTTATTATATGAAAAAAAATTATGCAATTAGATAAACAAATATTTGTGCTTGATTTATAATATTAATATATATATCGTTTTTGACAACTGCTAATTTTATTTTCTGATTGTGGCTTAGCCATTCTCTGATATTCCTCGATTCCTCCTCTTGAGTGATTTTATTGCTCATCAGTCGCTCAATTGCTGCAGTTGGTGTGGCTCAATTTTCTCGATTCCTGTAGCCTTTCAAGATCGTCTTTTCGTTGCACCTCTCAGCTGCAACAGTTGGGGGCAAGCTTTTGGCTCATTAACCCAAACGATCTGGTTCGCCCTGGAGTTCGCTCTGTGCCAGCAAATGAAGTCATTAAACAATCGGATGCAGCGCTGCATGCTTCGGCTACCATTGTTGTTGTTGTTGTTGTTGCTGTTGCTGTTGCTGTTGTGTGTGCCACCTGTACAAATTTCTCAATAAATTGTTCACACTTAATTTTTCACGAAAACAATGCAAAGCCCAAGAAAAATGAAGCACTGACAACTCGTGCTGTGGCGGCAGCCGAGAGAACCCAAAAAGCGAGACAAGCCGAACTTTTTCTCCTTCTCCTTCCTCTCATTTCTACAGCTGCCGCTCGACCAGCTTCAACGGCCCCTCCCTCCCTCCCTGCCCCTCTCGACACCGCCCCACTCGGTTTTCTACTGCTGCGCCCCCATGCAGTGCGCTGCATAATAAACACAAGAGGCAACACAATTTTTCCACACCTCGCTGTAGGCGGCTGTAGCGCAACCTGCAGAGCAGCGCATACATTAAAAATTTATTAATTGGTTTTTAAAAGCACTCGCACCCGTCGGGCCATTCATAATTTGTACTCTGGTAAGTCTGGTCTCTGGTCCCTGGTCTGAGGTCTCTGGTCTCTGGTCTAGTTCCTATTTCAACTTCAATTTCCGCCTAATTTCATGCACTTTTATGCGGCTTTTGTGTGAATTACGCAGCGAAAAAAAAGAGTTGAAAAAATAACCGCTCCGAAACCAAAGCGGAAAAAGATCGGGAATATCTGATGGGAAATACATTTCATAATTGAGCATGTTATTTCGCTTCTAATTTGACAGACGCTATGTAGAAAGGCAAAACACCTTTCAAATCCGCCAATTTGCCATACACTTCATATGCCTCACAAACAACCTGATACTTTGTGTATGTGTGTGAGTGCAGAGACCTTAGATATATTTGAATGAAGTGCTCAAGAGCTGGATAAGACAGACCAAAGGGGGCTCTAGAGCGATTTGTGTATGTAGAAGAGTAAAATCGAAGAGCAAAATTGAAGCGAAAGTTCAGTTTGATAATTCAGAGAATATTTTGTCAATGTGGAAAATATATGAATGTAAAATTATATAAAATAAAATATAAAAGAGTAAACATAAGAATAGAAAAATACTTTGTATGCAATTTAATACAGACTTGAATATAACTGAACAACGACAGAGCTGAAGACACGTTCAGGAATAGTCTCTAATGTAACTCAATACAATATAATCTTAGATTATATTGAAATTTTTGTATTCTGAATGGAAATATTATAGACTATTTGATTTTTGAATATACTTGCTCAAGTGAGAGGACAATATAAATAAGAGAGTAGAATATAAAAATGTTGTGCATATAAACATTTTATTAATAATTTAAAAATAATTAAATTAAGAAAGAAAATAAAAGAAGTTGAGAGAAATACTCTTTAATCGAGTTATTAAATATATATATATTTAAAAAATACTTTGATACTTTATATATATGTTGAAAATATTTCATTCTGAGAGAAAAAATACAATCAAATATTTAATTTTAATAAGTATAAGACCTATTGGAAATATATAAATATTTTAGAAGTAGAAGAAGTAGAGTTGTGGTAAGAACATAAAGGTAAGGTAAAGATTACAGCCCAGATAGAGAGGGAGTAGTTAATATACAATAGTTGAGCTTACTAGTTGAAGAAGTAGAGATAGGATATACAAGAGGTAGAGTGGTATTAAGAAATGAGTGATATACAAGTCTTAGTATGAGTACAGAGATAAATATGTGTATAGAATATTCTATGGATAGTGATTTGGTATACATATTCTAACAGAAGCTGTAGCAGATGCTCCATCGATAGTAAACAGATGATGTACTAGCATTTTCTCTCCGCCATCTGTGTATGTACATGCATTTACAAGTTCAGCTCATGTAACTCAGAGTTAAGAGCTAAGGAGTACAGCACTGTGGAAGCGTTCTGTTTTCCTCTCGATTCAGCTCAATGCCTATTGATTTTCGTTTGCTAATTATACCCGAAAACAGCTCTCTAGAGTAAGCCATGGAAATTGAAAAGTATGGCAGCTATGCGCCTCCATGACAGGCCAAACCCGTTTGCTCGTTGCCAATTGATTTCCATTTCATAATTGAAAGATCCATTGATATTGTGTATTACTGTTGCCTCAAACACTTTGCTGCTATCAATTGCAATGGCATATTTCTTTTTGCTTTTGTTTCCTCTTTGACTTTTTTATTGGAGCTCTTTCACTTTGTGGCCACATTTGCCTACACTGCCACGCCCACCACCACGGCAGCCTCCCCCTGCTGGCCGTATATAGTTCGGTCAGATAGTTCAGGCATTGGCAAGAAACTTAATTAATGATTCTGCATTGTTCGTTCCATTCGCTCAAAATTCTTTTGTGGCTACACAATGGTTGTCTCTATATATAACTTTTTTTATCTTATTCGTTTGTAATTGTTTCTAGTTGTTGTTAGGGTTTATTATCGTTGCTGTTGTTGTTTGGCTGTCGGTCAATGCAGGCAGTCGAAATTCGTAACGCCATCATCATTAGAGGGGGACCACAGACCCAGACACGGCCACAGACACTGAAATCTCCGAGTCTCTGTAGCTTCGATTGCTGCCCGTCTATCGAAATTAATTTGACTATTCTCTGCCTCCCCGTTCCTCCCTCCCTGCTGCTGCTGCTTCGGCTGCTGTTATGCTGCCTAATAAGCCATAGGCAATTAAGCAAAACACTTACTCATGCCGCCTTGCCCATGAGTTGGGACTTAAGAATTGGACACGCGAATCTTTGTGGCCGCCCAAAGAAAGAAAGAAACAAAAAACTACTTCATCAGCCACAGCGGCTCAGCGGGCGGCATCGAGACCGAATAAAATCCCGCCACTATACTATATCATACTTTACTATGCAATGTGCTATATAAAACAATTCATTATGCGAAATACATATCGTTAAGAGAGCGCGCGATGAATATGAATATGAATATACTGTAGTCACAATCGGGTGAGGTGTTCACGAGTATATAAAGAGTATATAGAATAGAGTTTAAGTAGGAGAATGAATACGATTTGCAAAATGTATATATTATCATGTGATCCTTAATTTAAATATTTTGTATGAAGGTCTGAGTAATACTATAAATGGAATCAGATGCGTCTTGGGACTTCAGTTTAAAAGGTAAGCATACTAGGGAGTCTATTATTACTAGAGTATGGTTCCTCGAGATATTAATCCATAAATGGAATAGAATCTAATATTTTTTAAAATAGCTGATGGCTTAATGGTAAAAATATAAACAAGGAAAATGAAACAAATAAACAAAATAGAAGATATAACTTATATACAACGTTTATCATGGGATATGTATGGGTATCCCATATGATTTTTGACATATGGACTTGTAACAATTGTAAGCTAATTAGAAATTGTTGATCCATTACACTTCTTATCAAAAATCCTAATTCCTTATGTATATGCATAGTTCCATAAATCCATAAATCGTGTGTATGTATTCATATATGATTATCGTATATTCATTTAATCTGAAGTTCATACTGAAATGTTTTTAAAAATCCATTCGCTCTGTCTTAAAACAAAATCGAATAGAATTCAGGAAGACCTTTCTTATAAATCAATGACTTTCTTACAGGGCAACTCTCTAGACTGGCCTACCTCAAATCCAATTTAAGCACTTGTTTTCCAAGTATATTTTTGC
Organism: Drosophila navojoa; assembly: GCF_054131105.1. Taxonomy (NCBI): domain Eukaryota; kingdom Metazoa; phylum Arthropoda; class Insecta; order Diptera; family Drosophilidae; genus Drosophila; species Drosophila navojoa. The sequence continues at coordinate 21,356,544 of NC_142893.1, read as the reverse complement.
ACCCGCTTTCTAGCACATTTTGTAACATTTATTTATTTTCTGATTTCATGCCGCGTGTTCAGTTCAAGTAGCGCCCGGAGCTGAGAAATGTGTGCCAAAGTTTCAATCAGTTAATGCTAATTAATTGGCTCAGTAATAATGCTGCTGCTGCTGCTGCTCAATAATCAGGCAGAGCAGAGACTGTGAGCAGCGCAGCCTCTCGGCTAGCCTGGCCAACAGCGAAGTTGGTGCATTGAACCTGTGGCGCACAGGAAGTCTTACTTAAACTTTAAGCCCGACTCTAGGTGTTAACTATAAACAATACCCGAGTCGGCTTATTTACGACTTCCAGGGTAAGGCATGGCCAGAGCAGTAAACCAGACTAGCTCCACTGCGCTCTCCCCTGCCCCACTCATAGTCTGAGGCGTAATTGCGCATGCGCTGGCAGCCGCAGAACATTTTTAAAATATTCGACTTTGCATCAGTTTCTTTTTTCTCAACTTGGCTCGCATAACTCCATACAATTAACTCCATACAACTATCTTGTTACCTGACGCGTTTTTATGATTTCTGCATAAAATTAAAACGTAGCAAGTGCTTGCAGCCGTGGCTCTGCTCAGCGCCTATCCTTAGCCATATACCCATAGCTATATAGTTCTATATAACTCTCTGTCTGTGAGTCTGTGCGTCAGTGTGTGTGCAGCAGCAGGTTGATAGCAGCACTGAGCAGAACTAGTTTCAGATACAACTCTTTTACTGCTGCTGCTGCTGCTGCTGCTTGGCAGTCTTCTCACTCATCTTTTGCTTTAATAATTTTTACTTTGCTTTAATTATAGTTTTGCGCTTAATAAATTTCACAGCCTGGCCAAGTCTCCTCTCTCTTTCCCTCTCTCTTCTATCGCTGTCTCTGTCTTGTTTTTCATGCTTTAAGCTTAGACATTACAGACTGCGTGAAATTTATTTGAAAATTTATAACTACGGCTTAAGATGCTTAAGCCTGATGTAATAGTTAATAATATACATAGTTAATTGCGCCTCGCAACTGGAGAACAAAAAGTGCTTAAAGAGCAGCTGAAGTGCCAGACCTTCAGAGCGTTAAGAACTAACTAACTTATTGTTGGCTGAAAATGTTAATATTTATGTTATTTATGTAGATTGTCTAACTGTTCGAGGTGTTGGACTCTGAAATAGTTATTGCATTCATTAAATATTTGAGATTTATGTAAAAGAGTCTTAAAGACGATTACACATGGATTAAGTTGTTCAAGCAGCGCAGCCTTAAAGTTCCCTTTTGAATCATTTTGTAGACATGTATTTAATTCAAAATTAAGACTTATTCTCAGTGCACCGCATTAAATATATAAATTTTGCTTAATAAGTTGTCAGCTTGACGAACTGTAATTGATTTCAAGTTGAGAGCATTTTCATATGCTGTAATTGAATTGCCTTTGCAATCTGTTCCCCTCTCCCTCTCTCACTCGCTCGCTCTCCTTCTCTTGCTCGGCCAATATCATGCTGCATAAATTAATCAGTATGTAAATTTTATTTTTTAATTTTATTTAATTCGTTTTTATTTTTTTCGTTTTATATTTTGTTTGCAACACATCGCATATGTTGAATGCAATTATTCTTGTTGTTATTGTTGTTGCTGTTGTTATCGGCTTTTCATAGCAGCTCGTGTTTATTTTTTCTGCACATTATTCATTGCACATTTTATGCTTCATTCACTTTTTCAATTAATTAATAATCGTCATGCTAATAAGTTTGTTCATGTTGTTGTTGAAATGCTGAAATGTTTGCTGCCACGCTTTTTTTTTTCAATTTTCCGCGAGCCTTACAATTTAATTTAATTGTATTTAATTGCATGTCAATAGAATTTCTTGCAATGTACTAAATTAACTTTTTTGTATAAGACATTTTTTATTATGAAAGTGTATACAAAAAAAATATATATATAAATAGATAATGCTTGGGCTAATCTTTTTAATGCTAAATTTGCCTAGTCTGAAATGAGTTTAATATTTTTATTTATTATTATTATTATTATTATTATTATTATTATTAATATTATTATTATTATTATTATTATTATTATTATTATTATTATTATTATTATTATTATTATTATTATTATTATTATTATTATTATTATTATTATTATTATTATTATTATTATTATTATTATTATTATTATTATTAAGATATAAAGTTAAAAATATATATATTGTAGAATTTTTTTGCTAATGTAAACAAACTTTATGTAATTAAATAATATTATTTAAATATTTATTATAATATTTAGAGTATTAAAATTTTCTATTATTACTTTTTCATTCTTTTACAGAATGGTATTTTATTTTTACAATACTTATAATAAAATTCCTTTTGTACTTATATAATACATATATATACGTGAACATATCACAATATCTCTTGTTTCGAATTTCCTCTGCTATACTATTCTAGCTTACAAATTTACCTCACATGTTAACCGACAGCTAGGCGGCGGCCACTGCGGCTACTGTTTGTTGTTGTTGTTGTTTTTCTCTGTTTGGGTCAGAGTGCATTAGCCTTAGATCGGCCGACTGCGAAATGGTTGTACAACATGTTTAGCTGCCTGTCTTTATGGCCAGGGCTAGGTTGTAACACTCAAATGCCAGACATGGCAAATAAAAAGCATTTAAATAGAGCATAAACTGCAGCAACAACAACAAGAACAGCAACAACATCGAAAACAAGAACGGGAATGGGAACAACTAAGGCAATGCCCAGATCCAGATCCAGATCCAGACGTGACCAACAAGCTGCACGTTCTTCACTTCAAAAATAGTAGAAAAGAAATAACATGAGTAAAATGTGAAAAAAATTAGAGAGAAAAAAATCGACACACTATACGAAAATTCTCATTTGAGTGCGAAAAGTCGGCGTTGGTGTTAGAAGTAAGCGCCGCTGCTCTAAACGGAAGTTCCTTATTCTCCATCTCTTGTGACCCTTTCTCTTTGCCTCTCCCTCTCTCTCTCTCTCGCTCTCTCACTCTGTGCTGCACTCACTAATTAACGGCAAAAACAATGCACATGTGCTGCATTGTATTGTGCCACGCCTTCAATTACAATTCATGAACTTTTTACGCACATTTGTCAAGCACATCAGTGAGTGAGAGGGGGAGATGGAGAGTGGAAGAGAGAGCTGCTTGCCTATACACAGAGACTGTCTAATTGCAGTTATGCTAACGAGCAATGTGTCCCCATAAAGGGGATTGCTCTAGCGCTAGGAAAGGGCTGCGATGAAAATAAGTAGGGATGGATGCTGGATGCACACGGACCGGACTGCGCTTTGATGCGTGCCTTACGCATGTACTACATAAAAATCTGAAAAGAATTTCAATTCAGCTTTGATTCGGCATACACTTAATACACTTCCCTAATGAAGAAAGTTCCATGAAAAACTTTTGCTCTTATAATTTTATAGAAATGTTCTTTTAAACTGCAGAGAACTTTGGCGAGCAGCTGAAGGAGGAGTGGAGTTCGTTCATCTTATGAATAGCTTGCAAACGGCATATGCTTCTGCTAATACTATTTAAAAGAGATCTGAAAGAATTTGCTGAATTTTAATTTAGCTACACACTACTGGCTAAATAAATAAATAAATAAAAATAAATTAATACATTAATAAATAAATAATGAAATAAAAACAAAAATAAATAAATAAAATAAATAAATAATTAAATAAATAAAAATAAATAAATAAAAGAATGAATGAATGAATAAATAAATCAATAATTAAATTAATTAATCACTTATGTAATTAATTAATAAAGTAATTAATTAATAAAGAAATAAATTAATGACTTCAAATAAATAATAAATTAAAGAAAACTATAAAAATTCATAATTCTTACATAACAGATAGATACATACATTAATCATTTTATATATTCTATTAAAGTCTAGAGTTCATCTTTAATCTTTACCTTATTATTTTATTATATTTACACTTGCTTATATCAGTATTATATTGAAATTTTGCTGTTTGTTTCACAAATTGCATCATAACATTAGAGTACCCTAAACGGAAGGGCAAAGGCTTTTTGCTTAATTATTGCATTGATTTACATTGCAGCCGAAAGGGTGCCAAGGGCCACTCGAGTGTCCCATTGGGAATGCAGCTTGCCTGCCTGACTGCCTGGCTGCCTTTGCCTGTTGCAACTGCAACTGCATTTTGTCGCCAGTGCAGCGCAGAGCAGCGCAGCGAGTGAAGTGCACTTCGAACTCCTGCTCGTTGACATTTCGCCAGTTTTTGGCTTGCAATCGACAAATTTTGTGCGTGCACGAGTTGTAGTTTGCGGCGGCGGTGGTGGTGGTGCTGCTGCTGGTGGTGGTGGTGCGTTGCCTGCCACTCGAAGCGGCACTGGCGGCCTCTTCAGTGGCTACGCACTCTCACAATGGCAGCAAGCGAAGCAGCAGCTGGGCACGTTTGGTGGTTGAGTGGCCAAGCGAGCGAAGCTCTTCGAGCACCCACACCCACGCCCACTCTCACTCGAGTTTGATGGCCTGCCTTGGCAATTTGCCGCAATATTTATGATTAAAGGCGAACGTTTGACTAAATTCCAAAGATTAACACATTTTCAGCGATGACACGCCATCGTTTTGGCCACCCGGGCAGAGCCTCTAATGTGACCAGGGCACGTCAACAAAATCGATAAGTCACAAAAAAAGAGAGACGAGTGAGTAGGCAATGATGGAATAGCAGACATCCTATTTTAGGTATCCATAACCAACTAGAGTTATCCAGATTTAGCAATGTTTAAAAATTTTCAAATTAATAAAGATTCGATTCGTCACTTTGAAAACAAATATGAAAATAAGACTGAAAGCTGTCAAGACTTAATACTGTATGTACGAATTCAACTGAAATTTATTTCATTGTAAACTGAGCTCAACATGTTTTGTATGTGAAGAAAAAAAAATCAAAGTCTTTTTTTACATTTTGATTTCCTTTAAAATATTTTTAAAAATTAAATTGGAAATTTATTGAAATTATAGTTTACAAATTATTTAAAGAAAAAAAAAATATTAAAATATTTTATAAATATGTTGAAAATATAAACTCTAGGACAAATTTTAACAAATTAATAATCTTAAAAGGAAAATCATGAATATTCTACACATCATTTGAAATATTAATACACACATCTCCAGTTATATATCCATTATAAACTCAGCTGATTTACCACATATATAATTTGCATATATTAATTTTCCTTCGCGGGAAAAAAGGAAAACTCTCTGCGATTAGCATCGCGTTTGCCTTTGAGCCAAGGATGGAGGCAATTAAAAAATTGCATTGAATGTTGCGTGTGGTGTTGGAATTGTTCGTTGGGTTTTCTAATATGAAAACTATAGTGTAATATACCTGACACGAAACTGGTGCAGCGCGACGTCCTCTAAAACTGTGGTTGTTGGACTGAAATTTATTTGAGACCTGGTCAAAATACCAAACATAATTCACAACATGCCAAACGGCAACAACGACAACGACAACGACAACATGTTGCATTGTTAGCGGCTTATTGCGCCAATTGTTGTTGCCACCAATTTGATTGCTGTTGTTGTTGTTATAGTTGTTGTTGCTGTTCGTGCTATTGCCATGGTATTTATGCAAATTTGTAGTGGGCCACAAAGCGCACAGAATTCGAGTATTTTATTTAAGCTCAGGCGGCGCCACTTTTTTTTTTTTTTTGCTTTGCACTTTTAGTTTTGTGTTTGAAAACCTTTATAAAGTTTACGTGGCTCACGTGGAGAGCGGAACAGCAACAACAACAGCAACAATCATGGCAAATGTTGCAATTGTAATTGTGATACCTCTAAGCTGCTTTTCTAGCATTGCATTTGATTTCGCCTGCAAATTTCATTTGTGTTTTGCTTTTACTAAATTGCAGCACTAAACAAATAAACAATATGCTAAATCAATACAATTTTGATCTCGATTCGGAGGCAGCTGTCCAAATAAATTTTTTGCGTGCCTCAAATAATATTTTTGTATTATTTATTTTTAATGCAATTATTTTGTTCTTCCCACTGAAATATGAATTTAAAAATTTCGAGCTCAGACTTTGTTTGACAGATCAATTTATATGACATGTATGGAGTGTCAAACTGGGAAAACTTTTGTAGAAAAAGCAGTAGTATCATAGTTCCGTCTAATATAGTATATAGAGTAAGTTGAAAAATCAATTAAACAAAAATAAAAAAATATAAATAAATACAATATATTTTTTAAAATATTTTTAACCGGCTCTAATATTAATAAAATATGCAGCTAATATTATTATTAATAAATAATTAATATATAAATAATAATTATGAACTTCTGTAATTAATGAAACTAATCTTAATGGAAATCAAGTTTGTAGTTAATGTGAATATAATATAATAAAGTTGTTCTTTCATCTCAATAATAATACGCTGTTTGCCTGCTGGCTCACCCAGTTTCCACAGCAGTCACGCACTGTTCCACACTGCTCCAGCAAAATGGCTAGAAAAGTATTATTTCTACGACATTGTTGTGCAATCACTGAGAAGTTGCTTGCCTTGGCGCAGACTTTCAATTAAATATAATTTAATAGTCTTTGGCTTTTGCTAAATTATTATTTGAACGCCTATAATATAGCTAAATTGTTATGCAAAATAAATACATTATATGTTTGGTCTTATATAGATCACATGTGTGTTGACATGATTATGCATGCAGTAAATTATTATTGTTGTTGTTGTTGCTGCTGTTGTAGGTGCATAGGTTGCCCACTATCCCTGAAGCGAATGCCACTTTTGCTGTCTTCGCTTTCGCTGAGCCACGCCCTGCCCGCCTCTCGGAGAGGCCAACTCCAACGCTTTTGTCTTGCAGACGCCGAGAGCTGACGGAAGTGCAGCAAACAAAGCAACGGCCAACAACAATGTAAAAGGCTTTGACGCATGCGCCAAATAGCCAATTTGGCTGGCATTTTGGCCGTCTAGCCCCGGCGCTGATTATCGGCATTACCCTACGTTACGTTGTCTACCTGAAGAAAAATTAAGTGGAAAAATCAATCACTTTCACTAATTTTTGTTTTTGGTTCGAAAACGATTTTCCTCAAGCTAAGCGAGAAAACCGGGTTCGCAGCCCCCTTGGCTTGTTATCAAGTGTTGAAGCGAACGCCGAATGTGAAGAAAAGATTTGGAAAGAGAGACAGAGAGAGAGAGAGAAACTAAATGAAATAAAAGGCTGAAAAGCGACTCCCTGCTAATGCAAAACCATTTATAAGCAGCACAAAAATTAAATAGATTTTTAACTAAGACAAATTTAATTTAAATGAATAACAACAAAAATAACATAAATAAACCCCAATGTGAGCGTTGAGTGTGCCAGACCTTGTAGATACCCTTTAAGTAATGTAGTAGTTTGGTTGTTATTGAAAATTTGAACTAAAATTGAAATGAAATTTTTATATAAATTTTGAATAAATTATAAAATTATAATTTAATAAAAGAAAATCAGGATTTATGTTATATATTTTTATTGCATTATAATAAATTCGATTATATATTCTATAATAATTTAGTTAATAATATATGTATGTACAATTATAAAATTTAAAAATATTTAAAAAAATTTATTTGAAATTTGAAAGAATAATATGTTTTCAAGAAATACGCTTAACTATTTGACTCATTATTTATAAAATAATTTTATTTAAATATTTAGGATCATCTAAACTCACTCTATATCTATGTATTCTGACTCTTTTTTATATCAGAATTTTTATTTTATTATTATTATTTTTTTTAGTTTTCTTACCATTTTATATTTTCTACACTTTCTTTTCATTCATCTTTCAATATTACAGGGTATTTCACAAACGGAAACTATTTGTAAAGCCGAATATTATAAACAAAGATCAAGTATGAATTGATTAATTGCCCGAGTTTTGGGTCGCGCGTTGCGACGACATTTTTAATTTGGATCGTAGTTAATTTTAGTTGGCGCGATAAATCTCGCCAGCCCAAAATCTAACGGTCTTTTTTCCGCTCCTTCAGTTTCGAATTTCGCGCCATATCATATTTGCTGAATCGCAAACGGAAGCTGCGCATGCGTCATGCAGTCTGCAGTGCGCTATCCCTCTCTAGGTCAAGCGTTGCCTTCTCTCTCACTCTATCTCTCTCGCTCACACACCCTCCAACTCTGTTGCTGCTGCTGCTGGTTCGGTCAATCGTTTGGTGCGTGCTGGGCTAAAAAAGAGTTTGGTTTCGTGTCTGGCTGGGATTTTAGCCTCAGAAAATTTCTTATTTATTCTCATGTTAATTTTCCACTGAGGCACTTGCGTGACTTGATCGTTTTGGCCAGATATTATTTTGTTACATTAAAAAATAATTACCGCGTTTGCCTTTGCCTTTTTTCACATTTCTTTCCACCATTCATCTTCGCTTTGCTGTTCACTCATTCTGCCTTTCTGTTTTTGTTTCTTTCTGTCTGGCTGTTGATTTGTAAATAATTTCGTGAAAATTAGTTCATTTAGATTTAAGCATTTTCAAATGCTGTGAATTCACCTGCAAAGTGTACTGACGGTGGTGAATACTTTTAACGGACCCTGTATGCCATTATATTTTCCGATTATTTCTGATTGGATTTAAACGAATAATATTGGCATAGTATATACAAACTTGATTAACTGTGTACCGCTTCTAATTGTAGTAAGGTATTATTTCTTTTACCAAGTTTTTCCTCAAGACTTCAAGTTTTATTTTCCATTAAGTTTTATCTCTTGTAAGCAATTTAAGCAGCCTTTAAGTTGATTTCGAATTATCTCGAGATTCGATTAATTGCATTGCTTTGATTTGTGTGTGTGTGTGTGCGTGTGTGTGTGTGTGTGTGTGGCTACTTGAGCCAGCGAGTGCTAAAGCCAATATAAAGTTCTGGGCACGATTTCTTAATTAAAACTTGGCATTGCCCTACGAAAAGGAAAGCGCTTTTGCCACCAAGTCAGCCAACTGAGCCACCGAACCAACGCAGCCAAGTGGGTGGGCTGCTGCCGTCTAGACGGGTCACCACTTCCTTTAGTCTCGCTCGAGCTATGGCTAGTTTTTTCGAGAACTTTATAATATTTATTTTTACAACTGGACATGCTGCAAACTTTTTACAGTTACGTGCGAAAGTGAAACGCTTAAAAAGGCATCGAATGTCTTCATTATGGCCGCAAAAGCCAATCAGCTCGAGGCAAACTGCAAAATCGAACCTGCAGACGTTTAGGTGGAGGAGAGCTGTGTGTGGGGGAAGGGTGGAGTAGGAGGATGGTGGGGCTCTGTGTTCGTGTGGAGCTTCCAGCAACGACGCTTGTCATCAAATTTTATTGTTATTTAAATGACGAGACGGGGGCCCCAACGACTGCGACACTGTAAGAAAATGTCATGCAAAGTGTGAGGCGACGATGCGATGGAGCTTGCGTTCTACCCTGTAAACAGTTGCTAGACAAGGGTGGTTTGAACAGCGAATATATAAATTTTAGATTGTAAGATTGACAATCGTATAGAAAGTAATATTTAGCCAAAGATATTTACTTACATATATATGACTTTTTAGCAACTTTTTAGATATACACATTAAAAAGCAATCTACATGGTATTTGTCATTGAAATTTCTTCACACCAGCTCAATTTTTCCTGTCAAGTATATATGAGCTTACATTTGTATAGGATATACTTGATAACTACAGGGTATTTCGTGGTCAAATTTCTGTCAGTTCTTGGATTTTTATTTGTTTTTCTTTGCTTGCATTGTTGCCAATATGCAGCGCATGCCTTGCCCGTATAAAGCCTGTGCCTGGAAGACCAGGCAGAGTCACTGCCACTTTGTATATAGCCCCCGTTTCAGATACACACATACATATACATATAAATGTATATATATGTAAGTGTGTTTATGTATATATATATTTATTGCGCCTCGTTTCAGTCAATGGTGACACTTGCTGCATTTTAAATGGGCGCGCGCCTGCACATTGCCGTTGTCACTTACAGAGAAAGAGCAGGAGAGACAGATAGAGTGAGAGAGAACGAGAGAGGTAGGGAGGGAGTTGCTGAACCAAAAGCGAAAAGAATGCAGAATGCAAAAGGTGCCTGGCAACACATTCCGCTAACTGCAACGGCGTTGCACAAGTTTTGTTTGCTGCTCCTGCTGCTGCTGCTGCTGCTGCGGATGGAGGTGGTAGTGGTGCTGCTGGTGGTGGTGCTGCTTCCAGCACGTTTTGTGGCCATCATTTTGCACAGTTTTCTCCATTAAAATCATCAAAATGTATAGCGCCGAGTTTCTGTTTATGAAATATTTGTCTCGCCAGTCGAAAGTTGCAGTTTGCAGTTATCGTTACTGTTACTGCTGCTGCAGGTGTTGCCAAGGACAGCAATTCGCCAAACTAAAGATGCGAGCAGACATCAGAAAAATAAAATATGGCCACTTGTATAGTAAATATTTGTTTAAATTGAGGACTGAAAGGCCGAACGTTATTTTTGCAGAGAATGAAAGAATTTTAATCGATTACTTAAGATATTTTTAAGGAAAATGTATTTATTATTTAGTAAATATGACAGTCAGAAAGTTATTGAATTTACTATAAACCAAAACGACGGCTAGTATCAAGAATGAAAACCTTCCTCTAAAAATACAGACGAAGATTAATTACTTTGACAGAGCTCATAAATTTTTCAACTTAATAAAAAAAAATATTGATATAAAAATAAATAATATAAATAGTTCAGTTTGAATAATCATTTTATTTTTGATAGTCTATAAAATATATTGATTTAGTAATTCATTATTATGAATTGATTAGTCTGTCGTACTATAAAAAAAAAAAAAATTTTAAGTCTAAGATAGAGTAAAGGAAAGGTTAGAAATAAAAGAAAATGCTTTGGCTTGAATTTCGTTTTGTCAGTATATTGATTTGGTTTTAGACTTTCTTTTGGCAAGGAATAGATTAAGAGATTATTAAGTATTCGATTTATTCCTTGGCAAAGAAACAATATTGATTTTTTAAAGTAATGTCGAAATATTATTATCAAATAATTGATACACACACAGCAAAGTCTTCCTCTTTCCACAAACGACATGTCGCTTAAAATTCAGTCTTAGAATCATCTCTTTAAAATTCTGTGATAAAGTTTCGTAAGAATTTACTAAAACTATTAAAAACGCTATAAAAGTTTTTTCGATATTAGCTGTAAATTAAATCTTTAACTTCCTCACTTACTCAGCATATATAGCAAATATGAGTCACCTATTTCGAGGTCTTTTTAGATTTACTTGTGACATTTTTATGCTTTAGCTATAAATTCGAATGGCAATTATGAGAAACATTGCGAAATGCAGCACCTCGAGGTGCCACTAATGCCACTCGGCCATCTTATAGCTGTTACTACCTAATGTTTACCCTTAGCTACCGCACTTACACAGCTCTCGTAATGAACTTTAGTTTGGCTTGTCTTTATAAATTCATCAGCCAGTCGCTAAATTCTCCGGCTGCCTGGGCGGCCGCCCAACTTTTTTCGCTTGCACTTTTTACGCCTTTCCTTGCCAGTCGAGTGCAATGTTTTTTGGCCCGGCTTTTTCACTTACTTAGGTGCGCAAGGCGGCCTATAAGTAACTGAAGATACATAGTGAAGCCCTGGCATGCATTTTAAGCAACTTTACGAGCTCCTGCAGTTGCCGTTTTATTTCTTTTCGCTTTTAGCCAACCAAACAGAAGAAAAGAACCTCGAATGTAGATGAAGTGTGCGAGTGTGTGAGTATGTGTGTGTGTGTGTGTGCTGGTCAATGTGTGAACAAAATGCAATACACAGCATCGTTAGAGGATGCAAACAAGTTTGAATACGTTTTTTTTTCTTGTCTATCTTTCGTTTTTCTCTTGCAGTTCATCTGTTTTCTGTGCAGCTGGTGCTTCTTCTTCTACTCGATGCTGTCACTGCAGTTGCGGACGCTTTGTTTGAAATGTTGCTGACAAACCACTTGAAAGTGTTGTGCGAGTGGATGTTGTGTGCGTGTGTGTATCTGTGTGTGTGTGTGTGCACGCTGACGTACATATTTCATAAGAAAACCGAGTGACAAGTTTTACCCCCATTACCCCCGCTGCTTTATACAGTTGCCGAAATTATGCCACCTAGAAGAGACGCAAGAGAAAAGGTTAAAGTGTAAGTGGGGAAAACAAATTGTTGGCCCAGCCAACCAGTTGTGCTGGCCCAGACTGAGTGACTGGCTAGCTGGCTGGCTGGCTGGGCTATCGGAGTCTGGCTCCCTGACAGTCAGCCTCCTCGGCAAGTGTCGAAAACTGGCCTACTCTCGCACCGGCCTTCGAGAATTCAACAGACAACAGCAACAGCAACAGAGAGAACTTTGCGTGCTTCAAGAAAAGTATTTTTTATTTGAAACATTTTCCACGAAAAATGATTTCGAGTGCTTGACAGCTGTGCGTATTACGTTCGGCCTTTGTCGCTTTGTATTCTCTGATTCTTTTCTATTTTGTTTTTCGTTCTTTTATATTCCATTTCATTTCAAGTTTTTCCTCATATTTCGCTGCCCCACTTCAATAACAAATTTGTAGGCTGAAAAGTTCTCAAGAAAATGTGCACATTTCATGCGGCTTCACCCCGCTGCTTCTCGCTCCAGCGAAAGTGGAGCCCAGAGATGCGAAGCGTACCAAATCTCAGCTCTGCACGCACTCCACTTTCTAATCAATTATTTTGCACTTATGTATATGCAAATTTTGTGGTGTGTGTGTGCGTGTGTTTGTGCAAACAAATAAATCAATTGAATAGGCGACTCCCCTCCTCCCTCCCTCCCCCATTGACGCCCCTGGCAACGCGCTCTATTGGCCACAATGAACCAATTCGAGCAGCACCTTTCGCCTGTGAAATTGCGTTGTCAGCGCTGGCGCCGCCGGTGGAAGCCAGTGAAGTGGGTTTCGCTTCGTTTTTTGTTTCCTTTTTTATTTGGGGTTTCTGCCTAGTTAACAGCTTTTTTTTTTGTTTTTTGTTCATCTACGTCTGCTTATTCTGCTCGCACTCATTCGATTTCGCGCTGACAAAAAGCACGCGCAATGTGCTTGAAAAGCGCAAAATTTCGTGAATATCGAATTTCAAAAGTGGCCAAATCAAAAAACGGAAACGAGCCACAGCGACTATCAAATGCGCTCCAGGCAGCTCACCCATGAACAGCTACTAGGAGTTCTCTGTTAGAGTCTCAGATGGCTGGATTCATTGATTAATCAAGAACTATCAATTTTTCCATCTGATATAAGAGGTGTGAAATATTTGAGATGTATATAATATAATCAAATATATACATACTTACATATGTACACATAAAGCATTATAATAAATAAAAAGAATTTTTAAATATTTAAAAAATATATTATATTTATTTTTTTTACTTTTTTTGACATTTGGTAAACTACATGCAAAAAAAAATTGATTTTCCTATTAGAATAGAATTTAACTTAGAAACAAAAATAGATATCCTCATTTCCATAAATAGGTATTAAAATATTGTTAATAAATAAATATAAAATTTCCATGTATTTGGCTTTTAAAATCATTCTTTAAAGATATATAATAAACACTTGTTTGCATTTTTATTATAAATGAATAATAAGTTTTAAAAAATATAAAAAATATAATTTATTTTCATTGGCTTTTTTTTTTGGGACATATTTATTTTATAATTTCTGTCTGTCAATATCTGCCAAAGTATTTTATTTTTTATTTTTTTTTTTAATATTTTTTTAATAGTTAATTTTATTATTTTAATAGCTAACATTTGTGCACATATTTTAACTTATTAAGTTTTATTCAGTCACTTTTATTCTTTACTTCACTTCAGATTTTATCACTGAGTGTCTTATTTCAAATTCAAGAATTTATCATGCTGCCCAAGCGAATGAGTCAGCCACGTTTGGCAGCTGCATTAGCCAAATCCATAAGCCTTGGCTAATATGCATACACTCTGTATATATTTATATATATATATATATATGCAGTAAGAAAAATGCCAATTCATTCAATTTCAATTAAATGACAAAAGTACAAAAATATTTTGACGCCAAATCAACAATTCGGAAATTTAATTTCGTGCTCTTTTGCTACGGTTTCATATTCACAAGCACAGTCTGAATTTTGTTTTCCTTTTTTGCGTGCTCCACAAAAAAGTAGAAATCCACAACAACAACAACAACAACAGCAACAGCAAATGTAAAATCTGTAATAAAATTCGCGTTTCATTCATTGACAAAGTCAAAAGATGAAAATTGTTTGACTCGAGTGAAAATGAAAAAGTTATTTTTGGTTTGCTTTCTTTGTTTTTTTTTGTTTTTTTGTCGCGTGTTTCTTGAGCAGCAACATTTTCGAACGAATCGGTGAGTTGTTGTAACAAGAGGCCCAACTCATGTTAAACAATTTGAATAAGTACACATAACGATAATACGAATACGACTACAGACATATGTATGTATATGCATATGTACATATATTATTTTCATAGATATATAATTTTGTTTTTGCTTGCTCTTGACATCCAGTCGAGAGGCAGACAGGCCGACAGACACGTCTGTGCACAACAATTTGATCTCTTGCGTTTTGGCACGAACTGTAATTGAAAATATTTCATATCCAAAAACAAAAACCGACAAACCAACAAACAGCGCGCTTAACACTTGAAACATTTGGTTCGTGGCGTGTTGGTCTTTGATGGAAATGGGAGAGGTGTGTGGCGGCGATTCGGGGGGCCGCTTCACGGATCTCTTGTAGCCAGCTTTCTTGTCCGGTTATGTTACGTTACGTGAAATTTCAAATGTCATAATTTTGACAGTTTGATAGTCATACACATGGCTTCGTTTCTATCTCTCTATGACTCTGGGTGTATGTGTGTGTGTTTAGTGGGAAGCTGCGAGGCATTCGAGCGGTTTGTTGTGAAGCGTATTGCCCAACACTGTTACCAAAAAGTAGCCAACAGCAAACAAAGTGACAACTTTGGCATATTACGAGCATAGGCCACGCACAGTGGGCAAAACATTGAAAGCGCTGTGGGTCAAATGCTGCCAGTGCAACACAGTGGAGCTGCTAAATGATTTATGTATGTGGCTCGAAAGTGTTCAAGATCATACGAAGCCTATGCCTATATATCTATAGTATATCTATGCTGGGGTAAATAATAATGTAATGAAGCATATTTAGATTCTTGGCCTCTTTCAGCTTAGCTGAAATGTGCATTTAGATTTACATTTAGATATAAGTTTTATAAGAAGATTTCAAATTTAAGATGTTTATGAACCTGAAATGAAAAATTAAGGTATTTACAAAAAATTGCTATAGCTAGCCACCGTGATTGTATTAACATATAGTTATATACACTAGTGTACATATATATTTCTTATTTAGTAAATAATTAAAAAATAAAATTTCAAGTTCTAAGAATTTAAATAAAATTAAGTACAATCTATGTTTTTCAACATAATAATATTTCCTTTTATCAAAAGTAAAAGTCTATCTTCAGTACGTGCCTCATTACGGCGTATGCTTAAGCTCTGTGGCCACACATAGAGCTCCAGCTTTATGTTTAATGTAAAGTTGCATAACATGTAAAAATTCAGCTCATGTTTTACAGCTGACTATATCACATTTGTTTCTCGAGAAATTGTCGGCAGCTCGAGCCGCCAAATTAGGCATTGCGAGGCTCAGGCAGACACACATACATACACACATGCATTCATATATGGCTTGTGGGTACTATAAGCCGAGCCTATACGATTATTTTTCTCGGCAGCTTAGCTCTTTGTGCTGTATGTATGTATGTATATTGAGTAACAGGGCAACGCCGGAGACAAACAAACACGGGACAAGTCAGTTTTACAGAACTTGCTATCCCAACAGGTTGGGTGGGGGAAAATAATAAAAGGGGAAAAACTTGGAACTCGTCAGCTTTTTGACATTGACGAAGTGGTTCTTCGAATGAAATTGTCATAATTTTTTCGGGTTTTCTACATGTCTTTTGATGCATACAAAGCGTTAATGTTGCCCACTTTGTCATACTTTGCGCTTGCCCCACACAATTGAACAATTGATAAAAGCCACGACAGTCAAGCCTAACAGCACTAACGGTTCATTTCAGGTATTGCCTCACCAAACAACATCTGGATCTGAACAATTAAACGCGGAGCATGAGTCAGATTCGTGGCCTGCAATTGCCATGCGCCTGGGCGTGGCCGGCCAGCAGAGCCAAAGCGTGCCACTCATATACCCTTGACTAAAGCCCTTTTGCAGTCTGCCCTCAGCCACCCTTGACTAAACCCTCTGTGCAGTTCAACTCACAGTCAGCATCTGCTGGCCACACTTGGTATTGCGCGCAGGTAGTAATTGGTTCAGCATTATTTGAATTCGAATTTCACACCTTGAAGTGCTGTAATCCATTCGTTCTGCTTGTTACGAGTGCGCATAGGCGAATCGCAATTCAATTTGTTGTAGGCGTCGTCGTTAATTAGCTGAAAATGAAATTAAGCAGAGCTTTGCATACATATTAAGGGAGTAGCAAAAAGCATGAAATATTAATTTATTACAAATATAGAAATAATTTATTATTATAAATATATACATAATGAGGAAAAAGTAGTTGGGCATGAACAAAATATTGAAATATTTAAAGCAACATTGTTTTTAATTTTTGTATATAGTTATTATATAATAGATTGATTTATTTATATAAATGATTTATAAATGTAAATATTCATATAATACAAAGTACATGATTTTACCTTTCTCTTCTTAGATTTATAAATTATAAAGCAAGCATAGATATGAGAGAAAAAGTGTATAGAAAATGTAATGTTTAAGATTAAACATAGCCCAAATAATATTATATATCTATATTATTCACTTACATATATACATACATATACAAGTGTTATTCCTAATACCTCTGCAAAAGGTCTATGCATATCTTGAATATTTATAGCTATTTATAAAGTTGCGGTCTAAGAAAACTGTGAAGCTCAGCAATTCTGCTAAGGCATATGAAATGTAAAATATAAGTTTTAATATATATATATATATTTTTTTTTTTGCACTACTTATATTCTATGAATATGAGCACAAGCTAATACCCCCCAAAAAAGGTATCAAAATACATACAGCTTACAACATTCCATTCAATCTCAAACAGAGAATATTATTCTATTATAGACTTTTAAAATAATTAAAACTTAATGGCAAATCAAATATTTCAATATTGAAGTAAATTCGTTTTCCATCCCTTTAAGCTTACTTATATTGTCTCAAGCTGAAATGCCATTTGCCACGCCTGGCACAATTTTGAGCGTTTCGTTTCATTTCGCTTCGCTTTTAATGGACTTCATGTGGCACAGGCATAAGCAGTTTTCGTATTTGATTTAATCCTCGCCGGCACGTCACATAAATTCAAATGCTTATTTCGGCCCACAACTAACAATAAATTAGTCCATAAATATGTTCGCGTCTTAGACTAAGCTGCGCCAACAGCCCAGACTCAGACACAGACAGAGGCATAGACACAGACAGAGCTCCAGGGCCAAGCAGAGCCGAGTTGAGCTGAGCTTAGTCGAGTCGAGCAATGAACGATATTCCATAAGCAATTATTATATCGATTTATGACAAGCCGAGCAAAGATTGTCTTGGGTGGGAGATTATGTCGGCCCAGGCGGGGGATTTGTGCCAAGGCGGCAATGGCTCAAGTTCCTAAACGCAGTCAAGACAAGACAAAAACGCTGAGCATGAAATTTAAATCTCAGGCTAATAAATACTAATTCTAACTAAAAAGCACGAAAGGAAAAAAAAACCAAAAATAAAATATAAAGTAAAATTACATTTCCGCCTGGCGAAGAAGAAATCGCTAACTGTGGGGGCAACAGGTAAACGGTGGCAGCCCGAAAAAAATAAATAAGAATTGTGTAAGGCAAGGTAAATGCAGGTAAGACCCAAGGCTCTGGAGTCTAGACCCGGCCTCCGAGCGGGTTATAAAAACTGTCATGATTTACAGTTCGCACTTTTTACGATGCCGCTGCGCTGCGGCTGGCCAAACGGGCGGTTCGGTTCTATCGGCTAAGAATTATATGGAATTTAAGTAAGCGAGAAATATATACATATACATATGTATATACTATATGTATTTAAGCATAGTTGTTTTTTTTTTTTTTTTTATTTGTCGGTAGTTCTTTTTCTATTCTCTATTTTTATGTGGCTTTTATGTGTTCCCATACCACGAGGAGATATGTAGCTTAAAGGCCGCTGTTAGCAGCTTCGTGTAATTAAAATCATTTATTGGCATTAAAAATCATGTATTTAAGCTCGATTTTTGCGCCGCTCACTCACGTAGATCACATAAAAATGGCAGCTAAAAAGCGCCAGAAAATCAAAGCCCACAACTAACACATAAAACATAAAAGCCAAAACAAAAATACAAGTAAAAAAAAACAATTTCCCAGCGTTCTCACTGGCATACATCATGTAACGTTTTCACTTAAAATTCACACTTGATACACAACTAGAAGAAGAAGAAGAAGAAGCGGCAGAGGAACATTTATCATTTCGCTTAGATCTCGCGCCTTTTAGAGCGGTACGAGGCCTAAAAGTGTCGCCCGTTTCTTACTGCTGTTGCTGTTGTTGTTGTAGTGGTTCTTTTTTCGCATCTTTTGATTTATTCTCAAGTGCTTTGCTGTTGCTGTTGCTGCCGTCTCTTTGTTTTATTTCTTTGGCAACCTAAATATTGAGATAGGCATCTGCGGTCGCTCGCTCGCTCGCTCGCTTGGTCGGCCAGTGTCAACTGAAGCAGTTCAGCTTGAGCTGAGTTAATTCCCTTGGCCTTTTTACCTACAAACTACGTACGCTTCATTAGAAATGCCATTAAAACGTCGCTGACGCTCTAAGTTTCGGCCGATTCAGCCATAGTCACGCTGAGATCTAAGCTAAATTGCATTGGCTGCTTGCAGCTGCGTTGGCTCCAGTACGTGCCGGGCATAGAAAAGACAACAGCTGAGCGATACTTCTGGAAGTGACTCTGAAATATATCTAATAATAAAAAGCTCTAATGGCCAGACAGTTACTGGAAAAGATTTATAGAAATTAGTCTAGAACTAAAAAGCATTTCCTGATCTTAGACTCTAGGCCGTTATATATTTAAATTAGTTATTCGTATTAGAATGACGTATGAGGATGAATGATATTGAGAGGGGAGAGAAAGAGAGAGAGAGAGAGAAATAGAGAGAGAGAAACAGAGAGAGAGAAACAGAGAAAGAGAGGGACAGATCGAGATCAAGTGAGAGAAAGAGATAGAGTTACAAGGTAAATTATATTTAGTGATATACAATTTTCCATTAAGACCTTACAAGATATTTTAAGAAAAAATATTAAATTTTTTTTATATTTATTATTATTTAATTATTTATTATTTTTAATAAATAAAAAGTTTGCTTACGTAAAAAAAAAAATCACAATATTATCAATATATTGATTGTTTAGCTATGCTGCTATCTATATACGTATGCACTGAGAGATATTTTGTCGTCTTATGCAGTATATTCGGGAATAATACTGTAAAATTAAAAGCTTTTAGAAAACTGAGATCTTCAGACAACTTTTCAAGTATATATTCTGCTATAAATCGTATTTAATTATTTTGTTTATTAATTTATTTTCATAATAAATTAAAAGGGGTATGAGAAATAGGCATCACATATTTTAAAATATTTTAGATTTATTTTTTTGTATTTTTTCCTATGATAATTTTCCATTATATTATTATTTAAATTTAAAAAAAAGAGATTTTCGAATAGTCATATTAATATTGTTTTTAGTTTTTAGTTCAATGCATTTGTGCTTAGTTTTATGCGCCATTCACTTGATTTGCATTTGCGGAATGCATTTGTAAATGCTCAAAGCTCTTTGCTCGCTGCTTCACACAGGCTCGCAGACAATATTAATTGCCGACCATTAACGGCATCACTCAATTTGAAACATATGCAGCAACAGCTAGAGCTAGAGCAACAGCAACACAGATCACAAAAACAAAAAAGTGGAAAAACTAAAAAATAAAAAGCAGAAAAATAAAAGTGGAAACTATCTGTAAACTCATACATCAATGCCGCTAAATCCACTTGTCAGGGCAACAAACGTGAGAATCGCTGGCGAGAGAAAAACTAAACGAAACGAAACACACAAAACAAAAGCGAACCCAAACGCAAACAGATCGAGCAGCTAGAAAATATTGTCAGGGCTACAGTTTAACCCGATGGAGGGTGCTCCTCCTGTCCTCCAACTTGGCTTTGGACTCTATTAGAGATTTGTTGCTGCTGCCGCCAGAGACACCTGCAACAGTTGAGGGCAAGCCAGGGAGAGAAAGAGACTTTTCTTCTTTCCGTATGCTAAATACCAGCGCACTTTATTGATGACGACAACGGCAACGAAAACAACGTGATATATCTTGCTCTATACATTCCCTCTCCCTCTCTCTCTCTCTCTCTCTCTCTCTCTTTCTCTTGCACACATATGCAGCTTCCAGCAACAACAGCAACAAATGAGTGACAAAACACCACAAGGAATTTTAATCCCAAAATGATTGATAATCATTGCCGTAGAAGAAAAAGCTTTATCACGTTCCGTTTGCTAGGTGTAAAGTCTATGCGGTATTATCAGCATCATCATCATCAGCAGCAGCATCATCATTATTATATTCTTACCTATCATGTTCATCATCGTCTTGGAACTGGGTTGGGTTCCGGGTGCCAACTGTGGACCAGCGAGGCCCAGGCCCATTGTGCTCTGCTAATGTTTGCACTTAATTCAACAGACAATGGACAGGAAAGCTGTTGGGCGCATTTTCTTTTAGCTTTTACCTCAAGTGTTGGGCACGAGCGAGAGAGATAGCGAGGGTGGGAGTGAGTGAGAGAACACGCGAAAGACGCTGCCAGCCAAGGCGAAAAACCTAAATTATGCCGTACGGAAAAAATGCAGCGTTTTGTTAGCATAAACAGCAACACGAACGCTGCGCTTTTTATGAATGGTGCCAGAACACTGAGAGAAATTGCTGAGTATTTTAAATGGAAAAAATATTTAATTATTATATTAATAATTTTATATAAATGTTACAAATATTTTTAAAATTCTTTAAGTACCTCTAATTGGTTAGACTTTTCCTCTTAGGCGTCCATTGTTTTCAGTGTAGTTAAGCATGTGCATCCACCCACCCAGAGTCTAGGTTCATTTGCCATATCATGTTGCTTCTCCAGCTGCCCCAAGTGGGCTCCATTCAGCATTTGGTTAAGCGTTTCATTTGGCTTCGCTTCTTCTTCACTTCTTTTCGCATCTGAGCATTTTCCATTTGCCTAGCCTGTGGCAGCCGGAACAACGGCAACGTCATTATTTTTATCCATTTAGTCGCTTTGTTGGTTTGTTGGTGACACCTTTTCTAATGCACACACAATCACACACACACACACTCACACTTACAGATCTATTTGAACCTGGGCGTCACCTGTGCGC
The DNA here is from genome assembly GCF_054131105.1 of Drosophila navojoa. NCBI lineage: Eukaryota > Metazoa > Arthropoda > Insecta > Diptera > Drosophilidae > Drosophila > Drosophila navojoa. The sequence goes on along the minus strand of NC_142893.1, from coordinate 21,334,987 downwards.
AGCATTTCAAATTCATGAGTTTTGATGATGAGTTGAAAATTGAACAAAAGCTGATTTAAGTCATAATTTATCATGAAGTTTTCGGGCTGGGATTAGATGCGCTCAATTTAACAACTGTTTATTTTTAACACGTTGCCGCATTGCGCATACGCCGCATGTGACATGCGCGCCAGCTAATGTTTTAATTTATTGACTATCAAATGGCTGAGGCTTTTGTGCTTTGACTGCCGACTGCCTACTGCATTGGTTTGTGCCACAAAATAAAAAATAAAAAGAAGAGGAAGAGGAAGAAACAACAAAGCAAAGTCGTCGCCTGCCCGCTGCCCCTCCTCTGTGAGCTGTCTTGCCCAGCCACGCCCACCAAAAACATAAAATAAGCAATGCACAAAACTCGTTCTTTCACTTTAGCGAGTGAACGCCTGCAAGCGCGAATTTTATGGTTACACCCAGCCGAAAATCTGATGAGGATCGCGCGCCGCACAAGTTCTAGCGGTAAATAAAGAATTGGCCAACGCCAACGCCGCGCCCACCCAGCCAGCCAGCCAAAGGACCACCAAAATGATAAGTTGCCTGTTCGCTTCTCTCTTCTTCGTTTCACATATAAAAAGAAGTAAACGAATTGCTGTTCTTTTTTTTCCCTGGGTGCAGTTGGGATTAAGAAATTACAAGAAACTCGCCCCACGCATCTGGGCAAAGAATTTAATTTAATTTAATTTTCAGTAACACGTCCCAGCAAAATGAAAGTTGACCCACTGACTGCAAAACTGTGGCTAACTGTGCTGCTGCCCCAACGAAAACCCAAAACCAAAAACAAAAAAAAAGGGTCTGTCGCCTAAATCGCTCCGAGCTTGAATTAAGACATAATAAAGCTGTCCCAGCTCAAGCGTAACCAACGCTAGCGCTCTCTCTGTCCCACATACGCGCGGAGCCTGTGCCGCTATCTCTTTCGCTCAGTCATCCGTCAACCGTTTCGGGGCGTCAGTTTTTGGAACATCTTTGAACGAACACCTTTACGGGCCAAGCTGACGACGAAACAACTTAAACTGACAGGAAGTGCTCGAAGGGCAGAGTGGGAGAGGTCGAGCGAGAGGGAGGGGTAGAGGGTGTGGCTTGAATGATATTCTCCCTAGCTAAAGGTATTCAAATTTTCTCTGACAATGTGCAACGCATTAAGGTGATGAATATTTTATATATATTATCTAAGTATATATTAAAGGTATATATATTTCAAATAATTAATGTGTATTCGTGCTATCAGAAGGCCCTGATCAACTGATGCATATGCTCGAAAGTATCCCATGAGATTGGTGGAAACTGTAGATAGTAAGTAGAATCTAATGGCTCAGACTGAAATGCATTAATTATATATATATTTTAAAATAATATATTAATATATATATTTAACTGATATGCAGTTCTTATGAATACATATTAAATATATAGTAAAGAAGCAATAATGCAGTCACATTAAATGACTAAAACTGCGAGCAATAATCAATAAAAAATTGTATAAATTATAAATGCATAAATAATTATATTTTAAATAAAATTAAATTTTTGTAAAATTTTAAAATAATATAAACAGTTATATGAGCTAAGCCTAATATCCCAAATATCAAATAAAAAGATAGAGCAAAGATTTATATTTATTGATGATATGCAGATCAGACTAAGTCTGACATACAGGAAAGTTAGCATATGCCATGGCTCCAATATAAATAATAGAAAAACAGTTTCAAACAACCTAAGACAAATAAACAAATAATATAAATCTAAATGATATCAAAAGAAGGAAAATAAATGATTAAATTATTATTTCATTAATACTACTTATTTTAATATATTATTAATGGCATATGCTTATGCCAACTGTTAGAGTATTTCATCTTCGGAAAATCGATAAAAGAAATTCTGTGGCTCCTTTTGGGGCTCATTGGGCGTTGGGTTATATATCTGCAGAATATTTTGCAGTTCATTTTGTACTCGTGGCTCATTGTCTTGGCAATCACGTGAGTGTGCGAGTGTGCGAGTGTGTATGTGTGTGAGAGTGTTCCGTTTGACAAACGAGTGTCATTTATCAAAATGTGACACTATTTGCGCCAAGTCATGTGTTAACTGCACTTTATTTTATTGTTATATGTGTGCTGCCCGTGCCCAAAGGAATATCACGACGAAGTGCTGCTCCCACTCCTGCCCAGCTAAACGGAGCTGTCTGGCATTGGTTTTTAAAGTGCTCTCATAATATATATATCATAATTGAGGGTTATGTGTTATTTTATGTTTGGCCAAAAAACTTCTTTAGCGCTAAAGTTTAGTAAAGCAATTGACCCAGACATGAAGCCTTTGGCATGCCTCAAGATTGAGATATGGGTGTGCGTGTGTGTGTGTGTGTGTGGCCAGCTCTTTCTCATGGTGCAACTTTGCCTCTGGGCACACTTGAAGAATCGCTTGTTATTAATATGTGAAAATATATATGGGATTTCTGTAATGACTTATTTATTTATTGCTTTGCATTTCTTTTATTATATGTAAGCTATAAAATTTTATGAAATTTACAAATATTTTTAATGAATTTCCATATGCATTTGGGTACAACATAACACTGGACCTACCAGAAAATAATGTATACTCTGCTTGGCTGGCGTTTCTATGCTCTTTAAGAGCTGCATTTAGTGAACATGGTATAAATATTATGATTATACGCTCCAAACATGGGAGCAGTCCTAAATGTTTTTTTTCGGACGTGTGTGTGTGTGCTTGTATATGTGTCTGCGCATATTACTCTTCACTGAAAAAAAAAAAAAAAAAAAAATCTCCAAAATCGAAAAGTAATTTCTTGCACGACATTAATTTCTTTTAAATTACGCATAATTGAAGTACGGACCACTCGAACTTGATCGATGATCGCTTCAATGTTTCGACTCCAGTCGAAACGTGCTTCGCGTCGAGCAAGTGAAATTTTCTATATAGCCGAGAGAGAGGCAAAAATATCGAAAACAACAACAAAAACTGAAGATTGCGCCATAATTATTTAATTTCTCGTCTTTGGCGTTGGTGTTCTGGCTGCTTCTCGCCATATGGGGCCCAATGGTTCTTGGCTGGAGCCCAGCGGCATTGACATTCAAATAAGACACCTGATATGATAGCCCAAGAGACTCGTAACTGTCATTCGATTTGCTTTTGCCTCACTCACCTCGCGCAGCTCTATCAGCGGATTGAAGCCTTGAGTTTTATATATATATGTATATAAGTAATTTATTTTTGGTGTATTATTTTGAAATTTGATTTTGATTTTGAGTTTGAGTTTGACTTGCCATCGTGCCTTCGTGGGCATTTAAGTCGTAAGCTATATACCCTTGCATGCTCTAACAATGGGTATAAGGGAATGGGTATAATGTTTGGAGTGATAAAGAAAATGTTGTATATATTTATTATAGGTTTAGATATTTTATTATATAATTAGCTAATTTTAGTATATAATACCTATACCAAATTAAGAGAATTATTCTATAATAGTCATGGATATCTATATATAATTTATAATATAATTATCTACTGTCTATAAAATTTATCTATCAATGTTATCTGTATTATTGGAAGAATATTGTATATAAATATGATAATTATATGCTATAAATTATTTAATCAAAATGTCATTTATTTGTTAGAGTATTCAATATTCGATAGATAATAGAAAAAGGTACTCTCTTTTTTTGTGGATTTTTCTCTGTTGTTCGTCTGTAATTTCATATGAAAGTTGTTGTTGTTGTTGCTGCTGTTGCTGCTGTGTTCGGAGCTGGCGCTGTTTGGTATTTAGTTATATTTTTGGCCGCTGCCTTTGTTAGTCTGCTAAGCGGATTTATTCTTACATCAGTTTAGTGTCACATTAGCGCTGTTGTGAAGTGCGACCCAGGCACTTAACCAATCCGCATGCCACAACATAACAAAGCACTGCTCATGGGGGCGGCAGAGCACATCACATCAATTCAATTCAATTCAGTTCAGTTCAGTACAGATCCGATCAGATCAGATCAGTCAAAATCTTTTGCTGACAAACACATGTGTGTGTGTGTGTGTATTTATATAAACATATAACATATATGAATGTATTCACTTCTGCATCTCCCTCTGCCGCATCGATTTCAGTTTTGGGCTGGCTTAACGCTCATAAAATGTTTCAGCAGAAAACAACTTATGAAAGTTTTTTATTTTTTATTTTTACTTTTCAATTCAAGCTTTTATTTCTTTATGACACTGAGATGCTATCTGTATTTTTGCATTTGCCAAGATTGGCTCGTTAAATTTCGCTCAAAGAGTTTCGATTCATTGCGTGATTCATAAACGCATAAAGATATTTTCAGAATCAATTCTTAAGTTTCTTGTTCCAAAGCCTGCATACAGCTCTCTTAATGAAAATAGCTGTGAATGTCTTTATAAATTTAATTTGAATTTGTTAATTGGACACGTGCTCTGAGTTTTATAGCTTCAACCCATTGAATATGGGAACTGAAAAAAGAGAAGTGAGACTCTATGAAGCTATATGAAGAGCTGAGGATCTTTGGCTATAATCTGAAAAATATTGTTGCAATCATTTCGAAATATATATTAATATTTAAAAGTCTTTCAATAAATGCATATTTAGAATACCAAATACTTAGTATATATTTAAAATTATTTACTCATTATTTTGTAGTTTATTATTCTTTAGTTTACAATCCGCCATTTATTTAATTTTAATTGCTTATTATTTTTATTTTATTAATCTTATTCCATTTGTGTGCAAACTATCGGATGTCTTAAATTAAATATGCTTGAAATAATTATTTTATAATAACAAAAGTAGAATAACTAAAGCAAATAGTAACTGATTGATGTATGTATATACATATGTATTTTGTGTTTATTTCTGAGTTATGAGATTTACGTTTTTTCTAATCAATGTAAACTTATCTCTGGCTGAGGATGATAACAAACTTAAGCCATATAAACGTTGAGTTTATTTATTGTATATTATTTTGCCATAATAATATACATATGTATTTAAATTAGTTCTGGATTTATTTGACTAGCATTTCATTGTGGCAAAATAATTTATAAAATTACATTAGTTTCTTCGTGTCTTCAGTGTTACTTATTATATTTCATTTTATGCAGAACAAAAGTTTGGCAAAATTGATTTAAGTTTTTTCTGGCTACTGATGGCGCTTTAAATATTTACGTTTGGTTCTCCCTCTTGAAGAGATCGCACAGCAGAGAGCTAAAAAGCTGCGATAAGTTAAGGTTAGTTAGCTGTGGATGTTTCAACAAAGGCACAAAAAGCATGCGCAGAAGGGAAATAAACGAAAACAGAAACTGAAACAAAAACAAAAATGATTTATCATAATGGTAGTCGGCGACCTGAAGACTCCCAACAGAGTTGCCTTAAACGGCCGATAACAGCAACAACAACAACAACAACAACAACAGCAGCAGCAGCAGCAACAATGACGCGACGACGCGACGCGACTGGACCGAAATGTCAACTCTTCATATAAAAATTAACAAAATATAAATTAAAATAAATAAACCAGAAATATGCGTTTTGTCGGGATGCGTTTCTGTGTTGGTTTCTCTCGGTTCTCTTGGTTGTTTTTTTTTTTTTTTGTTATTTGTTATTTTTTGTCTTTGCCTGGGCAATTTATGTGTGGAGCATCCCTTTTGGATATCGAATTACGCCTGCGCCTGTTGCGACTCTGGAATCTCTCGGACTCGGGCACAAATTATGAATGCCTGCGTCGCCGGCTCTGAAGCTTATCGAGCGAATGCATCGCTGCGTTTATATTTTTATATACATATACAGCTCTCTACCGTTTTTGGTTGTCTTTCTCATTTTTCTGTTATCTATGGCAGCGCATTTTTATCTAACGGCCGCAGCTTCCACGCATCTGCCCATTGATTACTCACACACGCACAGCAGGCCCTCGAATTTGTATGTTCGACTCGATGCTGACTTATGACAGGGTCGCTCCTATCAGAGCTGAACGTTGATAGCTTCATGAGCCGCGATAAGACGCTCGGGCGCCCAAGTCAAGCGCTAATTGCCTTCTCCCAGGCGCCGGGCATTGTCTGCTAGAGCGAGAGGGAGGCGAGCGGTAGCTGGGCTGGCCTGTATTTCCTTCTTTTTTTTTTCATTTCGTACCCAGGTGGCAGGCGCAAGCGAGATCGCGAGCTCAGACGGTATCAGCTGCTTGTTATCGCCAGACAAATGCATTTTGCAAATTATTAACATACTACACGTTGTCTGCCTGCATCTGTATGGGTGAGTGCTTGTATCTGACGCCTGTTGGCTGCTGGTCTCGGCTCTGGCTCTGGCTTTGGCTGTGGCTTTGGCTGTGGCTTTGGCAACGGGCAGCAGCTAATTGAAGTCAATGCACAAAACTTGATTTATTTCTATTAATAAAAGCCCCAAATGCAATCATTTTGGCAGGCTAACACACAACAGCCCCACATGCAGATATGCGAGAGTGCCCCATGAGAAATTCGCCAATCGCATATGTCTAGTCTGATTGCTTGGGGAACTAATCTGAAAGTCACTCTGCAAGCTAAAGCTTAAAAATTAAAGGCTATATTCCAAATAGCTAATTTATATATTCTAAATCATAAATTTAATTAGCTTAAAGCATATACATATATGTATGTATATATAGATTCTTTATTGTAATCTCTTATTAAATATATTTTTCAGCAATTTTTAGTGAATGAATGAATGAATTGGCTTATCAGAGGTTGATTTGAGTGCCTATTTTTTTTGTTTTAATAATATATATTTAATTATTTGAATAAGTAGTCCGTTTAAAAAAAGCATGTGTTTGCAATTTGTTATGACACAAATTAGCTAATTGAAGACAGATGGACTAATATAATTATTGAGTTACCCAATGTCAGATGACCTAAATGTGAAGAATATATACATACAGATAATATATACATGCAAATAGAACAAGTAATCGGGTCTGAGAAGGTCTAAAAAGGTCTATGAAATGCTGATAGGAACTGAAACTGATTCTTGTGAAACAGGGAGAGAAGGAAAGAGAGAGAGAGAGAGAGAGAGAGAGAGAGAGAGAGAGAGAGAGAGAGAGAGAGAGAGAGAAATAAGAAGCAATTGATAAAGTCTAATCTGTTATTAAATAATACAATAGAACAACTCACTTGATTAGTGACTTAACGTTTATTTATGTGTTTCTGTATGCACTCTGTGCACTCGCATTTCCTACTGGGTGCCTGCATATGTGAGTCTGGTCAATAAATCGCTCGCTTGGCCACAATTACACAAACGAACAGCAGCAGCGAAAATAGTCAAAAAACCAAAAATGCGCCAATTGCAATAAATGCAGCTCCGTTGTTACTGATACTGCTGCTGCTGCCGGTGATGCAGTTGTTGTTGCTCTTGTTGTTGTTGTTGTTGTTACTTCGATAAAAATCACGTAAAAATTTAGTTGCATAAATTTTAACACCGATTTTAATCGACGCCATGTCGCCGGCTTAGACAACTCATTGAGCTGCTAAGCGTGAGTTTTATGCACACGAAAGCAAACGAGAGAAGAGTATATTGGTACTCCATAATTGATGCTGTAAGACTGATTCCTATGTATCTATTGTAGGGCAAGCTAAAACTCTTTAATATGCTTAATAATAACAACTTGAGTTTCTGAGTTAATCTGCTTTAAGATCTTGAGCGAGTATAAGATAGTCGTTCATACCCGACATATAATGTTCTGCACTGTTTTTTCATTTTTCTCATATTTTTTTTTCTTCATCAACATCGAAATCGAAATCGACGTCGACGTCGACATCGACAACGATCGACACTTTACGTGGCAGCGATTTTCGCTTGTAATTACGGCCAGCAGCAGTTCCGGTGTCTTGTTGTTGTTGTTGTTGTTGTTGCTGTTGCAGTCGATGTGGCTGCCGCTGTACTCTATAATTTTGTTATGCTCGTAAATTATTGATATGTCAAATCAAATGCTGGGCATGTTTTGCAGCCAGGCACACCACAAATTTATGGCTCACAAGTTAAATTGGCCGCAAACGAAAACTGGTCAAAAAGTAGCTGCACAATATATAAAAAAAAAAGATATTCCAAAAAAATTTATAATAAAAAATGGTTTTTCAAATGGTTTTTTTTTAAATATATATAAATGAATACAAATATATATAAATATTTGTGTATGAGAATATATGTTTTCGTGTAAATTTATGACCAATAAAAATAGTACTGGAAAATAATCATATTATAATAATATAATTTACTGATAACAATTAAAAGAAAAACTTAAATTTTCAAAAAAAAAAAAAAAAAAAAAAGAATTAAAATAATGAAATGTTCAACAATTTTGTTTTCATTACTTTGAAGTTAATATATAGTATTTACTTTTACTTACCATTTTGTTTTATTTTTTTTTTATTTAAAAACAGTACTTATAAAAAAAAAAAGTATAGTTTTGTAAAAATACTGTTATATAAAAAATTATTTAATTATTATTATTCATTTTACATACAAATTATTTTTCGCCATTTGCTATAAATTAATCCTTTTATTAATCAATGCAGTTCTGTGAATATGTGTAAATAACACTATTTATTTATAGTATGGAGCTGAAATAAAATAAATAATTATATTATTATTTTGTACATATATTTACATAATCATATTTACAAAATAATAACATAATTAAGTTTTTTTTTATTGATCATTTATTTTTAGCCGTCTACTATAAATAAATATTAGTATATCTTCTATTCTAAGAATATTTTTTTTATATGTGAAGTAAAATTATGAATATTTTGTTGACCATTTTATTTTATTTGTTTTTCTACACATTAAATTATTTTCTTGATAATTAAAAAATTGTATTTACTTCTAATTTTAATGATACTAAGCGAATTTATAATTTGCATATAACAATTTGAAAACTTTTCAATCTCATCTCGTAGGTGGACCACAAATATTTTTGGGACTGAAAGTTATTCCGGACAGCAGCGCATGTAAAACACTTTGCTCAACAAGCCGCCTGCATAAGCGTTGCAGTTCACCTCGCCTCGCCTCGCTTCAACTCGCCCTCCAGCCGACGTCTGCTCTGTTTGCGTCGAGTTGTGTTCCTGGCTGGTCGAAAATGTACACAATTTTTCGAATTTCCTCATGTTTGGGGGATTTGGCGCTTTTTAGTTTCGCTTTTGGCCAGAGTTTTGACATAACTGGAGCGGCTCGCGGTAGATGGGGAAAGGGGCATGGAAAGGGTGCTCATATGTGGAACCTGAGGAGGGAGGCAACCTGATTTGGACGTGGCTCGCGCTGGCGTTGTCTAACAAAATGCTCAAATGCTTGTCTTGGCCATTTGCATTTCGATCTTTGGGTAAATGGCCAGCAAACAGGCCCACAAATAAAAGCAAAACATAGGAAAATCCTATGGCAATAAATGTTTTCCTATGCAACATTACAAACACAACGAGAATGTGGATTTGGGTTTTGGGACTTTTGGGTGCATTTACTGTTGTGATTATATGCATGTGTGTGCATAAGTGTGTGTGTGTGTGTGTGTGTGTGTTAGTTAGGCTGCAATTGGGCTGCAGTTGCAGTTCGACTTTCACTTTTCGACTGCCAAATGGCCATTTGGATATTTCGGGTCGATTTAGCCTGGCTGCGCTTTAAATTTATGTTGATTGCCCGAGTTTGTTTTTGGCTAAATGCTGTTAAATTGTTTTTCCGTTTTAAATGACGTGCATTTGACAAATGATTAGGCCTAGTTTGCGGTCGCAGATTTAACCTCGACCTATTATACACGAATGCAGTTTTTGTCAAGGAAATGGCTTGCAAATGGAACGGAAAATGCTTGGCTTCAGTTATGGCAAAACTGTCAACAAATGTGCTAATAAATCAAAATATTAAATCAAGGGAAGAATAGTATTTTTGTTTGAATTAAGTTGATATACTATCGAAAATATTAGAGTAAAATAGTTGGGTCTTAGCTGAATTTTTTATCTCAATTTGCAGCTCTCACTTTACTGATTTAATAACTTTGACAGCAGCTCACTCAGCGTAAATATATTTTCTGTTAAAGCCAATCTTTAGCATCTAGATAAATCTCTGACTTATCTGCAATGCGTTCAGACTTCCCTTTGTGCTCGTAAAATTCGGCTGCTCCGCAACATTGTTACAATGTTTTCTTTCCTTTCGGCGAATCATAAAACATGAAATACTAAAGTCCGCCAAAAATCTCAAACAATGTCAATACCAAATAAATACTAATAAACTACGGGTCAAGAGCGCCGCAGCCGAGGGTCTCCTTTGTGTACTACATAAATTTCAATATTTATGGTCAGAGGCGAAAAACGGCGAATGCTACCGAAAGGGCACGGAATCAGAAGAGCTGCTACTCTGTGCAGAGCTGCGTCCCTTATGCTCTGCTCAGTCGGTTCCCCCTTTTTGTTTTGGGCATTTCTGGCTGGGCTCATCTTGGTTTTTGTGTAGGCGTATGACAAGCACAGCCGATGTGGGCGTTACCCAAATAGAGGCGTGCGGCGTGCGACGTACGCCGTTTTCGCAGGCAACTAAATATACGACTTTCATTTCTATGTAACTAACGGCAGGAGAGCTCGCGCCTCGACATACGGGAACTGGCCTCGCTGATCCTGTTTCAGGACCTGGTTGAGCATCATAAATCGCCGCGACATAAATTCAGTGTAGTTTTGACATTGTTGCCTACCTGGGCGCAGGCACCTGACACAGGAATTGTTTTTGGCTGCTGCTGCTGCTGTTGGTATTTCGCACGCTAATCTCTGTAAACAAATCACTAGAGTAAAATATAGAGAGAGAGCATGAGTATGGACTGGGCGTGCCGGGCCATGTCCTTGGGGACATGTTGTTGCTTTAATTGCTGCCAGACGTCGCAAATTTATGAGCATCAATAAAGTGTCAACTTTTGTTTTGGCTACAAAAAGTCGTTGAGAAGCATACAAAAAACGCAGCTCCTGACTGTAAATCATCCGCGTGACTTTCCTGGAAAGCAAAAAAAAAAAAAAAAGAGCTAGGCTCGCTACTACAGTTAGCATTACCGGCTAGGGACTCAACGCTGCAACTGCAACTGCAACTGCAACTGCAACTGCAACTAAAACTGCAGCAGATGCTTAACTTGGTCCAGACATGCAAGCCAGGCCTTGGTTTTGATTTTGCTTCTGTTATTTGGTATTTGCATTTCAATTGAAGCGAGTAATTAATGTATCGCATATCTGCAGAATTTTAATTGCCAAGCCAATGCACTCGCCACTCGCAGATGCATCACTCATTTCAATAACACTAGGCAGCAGGAAATGCGAGAGAAATGTGTGCGAAAATGACTCAAGTTTAATTAAAATATAAATAAAGATATATGGATGAAAATAACCCAATTAAAATTTAAAAAAATCGAAATATAAATAAAGATGAAATATTTTTAAAAAATTTATGTAGAAAATAATAATAGGGGCTATTTATTTACTTAAGTATAAATAAAATGAAGATAACAAAATATGGATGAAAATAAATCTGATCAAATTTAAGAAAAAAATTTTTTAATAATGTTTAACCACAATAATAACAATAATGAAAGAAAAAACTAAACCAATTTTAAATCAAATATAATAAAAAAAAATAAAGAAATATAATGAAAATAAATCAACAACAATTTATAAAATACAAAATATGATTAAAAATGAAATATAAAAAAAATTAATAATATTAACAAATGAAATGAAACCTTAATAGACTTTGATTAAATAACAATAATTAGTACATAAAATAAATTCAAATAAATATAAATCAAATGCAGAAAGAGGCGAACTTTATAAGATACGAAATATAAAAAATCGTAGCCAATTTTAACCAATTTTAAAAATGAATTTTGAAAATTTTTAAGCTAATCAAAAAAATGTTATACAAGATTTAAAATAATAAGTAAAAATTATCTAAATAAATATATATTATTTCTGATTACATTTTCTACAATTCATAAAAAAAATTTTTCATTTAATTTTGAGTGCACTAAAATTTCGATGTACATATGTATTTTCAAACAGATGCTGCAATATATTTTGACAACATCAGGGTTACTTCAGTTCAACAACAACTGTTCCATAACATATTAGACCTTGTTCGATGGTGTAATAGGCGCGCGTGTGGCCCCGTCACGTAGTCTGCTCAAAACTTAAGCCTCAAAAAGGCAGCTGGGCTGTCCACCACAACAGCAGCAGCAACAACAACAATTAAAATGTGGAAAGGGTTTGCTCATATTATTCAATAGATATATGTATAGAATGTTTCGCAGTAATCTAACAGAAAACCACAAGTGAACCACAAGCAGGCAACGGCTTGGACTGGACCGAAAATCCTCGACTCGGAATACTAGCGGCGAGCGTTGCGAATGCTCAATGCATATTCCTCTGCGTTGGCCGAGAGCCCAAGTAAAATGAGAGAGGAAGAGAAAAAATAAAATAAAATAGAAAACAAATGCTAAAAGTGGCTGCTGTTGCTGCACGTGATGATTGCATCATTGTGTCAGCTTAGTACGTGCCCCACAACGTTCGCTTGTCACATAAAAAATGACACAAAATTCTCGGCATTTGCTGCATTATAAACTTTTGCATGCTGTCGACAGATGTTTGCTTGGCAAAAAAAAAAAAAAAAAGAAAACCAAAATAATAATAATAATATGAGAAACAGAGAAAAAGCGAAAGAGCTGTGTATTATGCCACAAAATTTTGTTTACCGAAACTTATGGCAGGCTCTCGTGTCGTTTGAGCCGTGCCACAAGCCAAGCACTTGACACTTGCGCTCTGGGATTGGAGAATCGAGACCAAAAGCCTTTATTTTCGAGTGCGATTAGCCAATGGGTGGCTAGAGATGAGACATAGGAATGAGCAGATAGACTCTAACCGAGCTTGGGCATAATATACATATTTTGATGCAGATGTTAATGGGTCCTCTAGGATCGCTAATGCTAGCTTTGTTTATAAAGTAGTTGAGGGAGAAATAGACGAAGAGAGTTATAAAGATTTTTCCCTTAAAATATTTTAAATGTATTCAACATTATCAATTGACTTTTAAAAGATAAAAACAAAAATTTTAAATATTAAATTAAATATTCTTAAATTCTTAGTATATTTGTTATTTATTTGTGAGTGTGAATGATATAAAAATATAGTTACTATCTAAGTAATATAAATAATATAATAATATAATAAAATAATAAATTTAAAAATATATACAAATTCTGAATATATATTTAGTAAATTTTATTAGAAAATAAAAAAGTATTGAATAAAATACGTTTAAATTCCTATATAATAATATTATCTAATGCCACTTTAAATTACATCATTGACAATTCTTAACTGCTGCCTTACGTATTCCTCAATGGAGCAGAGAGGTCGCCCTGCTGTCTAGGGCCGCATTTTGGACCGTGAGTCACATCAAAGGCCAGCCAGTGTTTGCTTCTGAATGGCCATTGGGCAGCTGCCTAAATACAATTCAATGCTGACCGATATCCGCTTCATTGTTATGCAAAATCCGACGCAATAAAAAATTTAAAGTAATATTAAATACGCATAATAAAAGAACGAAAAAAACAACAACAATACAAAAGAAGACCAAAGCAAAGTGTTGGCCATAAACCAGGCAACTTTCGCCCTGGGTTTGGGGCACAAAGGCTGCGCTTTATGCTACCAAGTGCATTGCTGTTGTGCACAACAAAAGCCGGAGCAAGAGGAAGAGCAAGAGTCAGAGCAAGAAGCAGGCTAAGATGGAGAAAAAGAGGAGCAGTTTTTCGTTTTTCTGCTTTCATAATTTATGGCAAATGCGCGCATTAAACTTCATTAGATCGAAATTTAAGAGCGAAGCGTTACGTTGATGCGGCTATTAAAATGGGAACACAAAAGTCAAACGCGGCATCGTTTAAAGGCTGCTCTTTTGTAGTTGTTGTCGTTGTTGTTGCAGATACCTCATACAAATAGTGCAAACGGGTATGATAGGCCGAAGTCAGAGGGAAGTAACTACTTTTAATATATATATCCAAGTGAATCGAAAGTCTGTATATTAAAGAGAATAGTCCCTTGCAGATACATACATCTTTTATAGTTTTTGTCTTAATATTGATAGATAGATATATAGTATCTATTTGATTTAAGTAACCTAGCGCCCACATGCAATAAATACTTTAAGAACATCTATGCACAAATCTCCCCACAAATCATTTTCTTATTAATCTCAGCACTCTCTGTACAGGGTATCTATCATGCCATCAATATGTGCTGTCCACATTTTTGTTACTTTTCTTTCTGTTTGCAATTAGTTGGGCAGAAGTTCAATGACAGCCAACCGCATGATAGAGGCAGAAAAAAGAAAACATGTATAAAACTGGACTACATGTTCATTGAGGCTGGAGAACTGGGAAACTGCAGCCGCCAATACGAGGAATTATCACATAAATTTATTTTTAAAAGAAATGCCCAAAGAAATGCACCACCAACTGCGTCTTTGTTGGCGGTTGCATTTGTCAAGCGGCAGCACACAGCGTGCGATGGGCCCCAAGCCCCAACCCCAACCGCAGCTACAACCCCAACTCTAACTGCAGATCGGCATCGTCTCTCACATATTTTGGTAGTTTATGTGCAACACCCACCCAAAGAGAGAAGAGCTCTTCAGCTGCGCCCTCTCTTTCACTCTGCCTGGGATTTCTCAGCCATGTGTAAACATTTGCCGCCAAAGTCGAAACTAATTTTGGCTGCTGCTGCGTGGGCCTTGAGGCAAGTGCAAGCGCGATGATGACAACGATAATGATAATGATGATCAACTAGTTGACGATGAGTGTGATATGTGTTGATTGTAAGCGCTCTTCACGCGCGTCTGCTCATAGCTGTTGGCTGTTGGCGCTGAAAGTGTCGTAAATTTCAATGCCATATGCAAAGTGCAACAGCTTCAGAGAGAGATCTACTCAAGCTGGAGAGCTGGCAACACTTGCTGCCTGCCTGCTTGCCACATTTCTTACACAATTCTTCACGCTTTACGAAACACGCGCGCTCTCAGCATCAGTCGACCTTGACGACGGCGCATCGTAAAATTCAATTGACTAGAAACAGTTTTTCCACATTTCATTTCTGTTAGGAAAAGTTGTGAGCCTCGACTCGGACACCTCCTGGGCAGCGTGTGTCGCGACGCGCTTAATGAGTGGCCCGGTCTAGGTGCGGACGGAGCAGAGCCGACCGGGCATAGGGCTTAGTCGATTTGTCATGCCTCTAGCGATTGCTGACGTTTTGACTTAGCCGGAACTGCAGTCCGGGCGAGGACTACGGCCGAAAGGCCATTGAAAGGCCATAAATCAGGCAATGGCGCGTGCCCTTTACAGCGACGACGACATAGGTAGGAATACCTGTTGCAGCCAGAGTGTAACAAGTGTAAAACTTAGTATTAGCCATTCGCAAAAATTCTGAATATCCCAAAAAAAGAGTGGGGGGAGCAACAGAATGAAATGGAAGGAAGCCAGAACACAAATCAAGTGTGGCCAACCTTGGGAGCTGTGAGAGCCATCGGGTTCAGCGCGTAAATTGTGGCAGACACTTAAGAACCGAGACAAGATTAAATGTTGAATTACGTTAAGGCCAACTGAGATAAGGCAAGTGCAGCCAGCCAGCCAGCCCGCCAGCCAGAGCCTGGTCCATAATATATACACGCGAATCTCGCTGCTCTGTTCTCCAGTTCCAGGCGAGCGAGGAGCGACCGCGCTCCGTGTTCGGGGCCAAGGTGATAATGATAAGGAAATGAAATCGAGTTAAGTTTCGCGACCAACGCAATCTCCAAATGAGAATGCGAAATGAGAATGCGAATGCGAATGAGTGCACTATCTGAGCGCGTATAAAGTATGGTAACTGATGCGTAACATAAATTATCAATGCACAGTGGGTTCACACAGTGGGATGTGCGCATATATGATATGATATGATATGATATGATGGTACTATAAAATAGAGAAATTCAAGAGAGAATATATAGCACCAATAACTAATAAATTCATGTGTATCAATTTCCTATATCTATAATAATATGTACAAATTTTTGAATAGTAATAAAAATATACATATGTATATCTGAGCAATATGAGAATATTTCGAGTTTTAAGATTCTCATAAATAATTATTATGTTATATATATTTTCGGTGGATTTCCCAATATATCAATAACAAAAATTCTAAATAAATAAACAAAAACTTTAAAGTGAACAAGTATTTATATTAATTTATTATATGCATTAAACCTTTTTATTATGTTAAAAAGATTTTGAATTATTTTATTTATGTATATATTTTAATTTTAACTATATTATACGTTTATAAACTATATTTATTTATTTATAAAATTTCTATATCATTTATAGCCGTTTAATCTCATATCAGAAAGTGGAATAAACGGGTAGAAATAAAAAACTTAAATAATATAATTTATAATTTCACATAATAATATTAACAATTTATGTTTATAATAAAGATTAATATTTCATCAATTACAGCGCCTCTATTTTTGTTTATTTATATAATTATCTAAAAATTTTACAGTTTACTGTGAATACATAAAGAAACGTAGACATTCGCAAGAGAATTTTAGTTGAACAATTAGTTCACATAATTATATTAATACACTTTCATTTACCATGTTATTATATTATATATTTTTAAATGAAAGATCAATTTGTTTATTTTCATAGAGAGGTTCATTAAGAATCTTAAATATATCGATTGCGAACCACTGTGCAACAGTATTGTTAACAATCCTTCCCTTGATTGTCTCTATAGAGATACACTTAAGTGTTATGTGTATGGATATGTGTGTGCAAGTGTGTGAGTGTGTGTGTGATACATGCCCATTGGCTTAGGCAGTTTGTGTTAGCCAGCTTGACCCTCTCGCAACAGCCTGATAAGCGTAATTGATTTTCGCAATTATTTTTAGCATAGCTCAAAAAATACTTTGAAAATGTGTCAAATGGCAGCGCTGCCAACGCCAACGACCTCATAATTTTTATGATTAGTGGGCAATGCTTGTTAGTGGGCAGCACAACAGCGCAACAGCGCCGTGAGCCCAGAGTCGAAAGCTGAGAGTCGCGGCTCGCCTCATCTCCTCAGCCTCATCAGCAGCGGCGCATCAGCAACACGTACGCACACTTCTCACACAAGCCCGTCCGCGAGGGGCGGGGACGCGGGGTGAAGGCAAAAGGCAAAAAGGACCGCCACGCCGACGTTCCGTGATAAATTGCAATGATAGCAAAAGTACTCGGCTCTCTGCTGTTGCTGTTGCTGTTGCTGTTGCTCTTGCCGAAACAGAATAAAACGAAACATTTTGGCAGACGTGTCCACCAGGCAACAGCAACAGCAGCAGTGGCTGCAAAAATTAACCGCCGGCAGCAGCAAATGAGGCGGGAGGAGGCGGCAGGCGTGGGGTGTGGGGCGCTTCGTGTTGCATGTAAGCCAGTCCGTCAGAGCCGAAAGATGATATATCCAAAAAAATTCCATATAATGACTGTCGAGTAACAGCAACAACAACTGTTGCTGGTCAGCAGCAATAACGGCAAGTAAGCAACGCGCATTAGAACTGACAACAACGACAACAACAACAACAACAACGACAGCAAAGGCAGCAGCAGCACACAAATTGTGTATATAGCTAGGAAAATAGCCAACTAGCCCAGACATGGGAACTATTTTCACGCTCAGTTGCAATCTGTCAATGCCGTTCGCCACACAGCAACAACAGCAACACTAACAGCAACACTAACAGCAACAACAACAACAACAGCAAAGCGCACGACACCTTTTTGTGGCCTGTTGCGCAGAGAGTTAGAATAGTTGCTGTAACGCCCCGGCACGCTGGCCAGGCAATCAGCCAGACACTGAGAGCCACACAGAGTCAGGCTCAGGCAACGGACAGCGTCGCGATGCGCTGATATATCAAAGCCGAACCATCATCATCTTATTAAAGAGTGCCAACTTAATTTGCTTGGCCATGTTGCTAGACAAGTTGTTGCCAGAGTGTTGAATTTGCTGTTGTTGTTGCTGTTGCTGTTGCAGTTGCCATTGCCGTTGACTTAGCTGTTGCTGTTGCTGTTTCTGTTTTGTTGCTTTGCTGTTGCCGGTGGTGGTGTCGGTGCTGGTGCTCGTCTAGGTGTTGCTGAGGGGCGTTACTTCATACAGTTAGAAACGAGAAAAACGGGCAATGATTTTAACAGCGAATATTCAATGTGCTTACATGCAAAGAGAAAAATATTAAAAAATTTATTTAAAAAAATTAATAACAATACAATATTTTATATTGTATTTTTCCTGATTAAAAATGTATTATTTAAGCACAATTTATTCAGTATTATTATTTGAATTATATTCATTTCAAAATAATTACTAAAATATGTCTTATAGCGAATTTTTTTTTTTTTTAGAAATGATTTTTATGTTGAAAATATAAGAGATTCAAGAATTAGTAATTTTAAGTTAACAAATTTGGTATATGCATATATTTTGATATTAATTTATTTCTTATTACTATTTATTATTTTATACAATTTTTCTTATCTAACTAAATTAGAAAGTATTATGAAAAATGTTATATTTATTGAATAACAGCCAATACTACGCATACTAATACATTGATTGCATGCTAAATAATTAATTCAATTATTATTTTTATTATCTTAAACATGTATTCCCTAGCCAGAAATCTTAGCTAATATGCTCCCAGCCGGAATACTCTTAAATATTTTCAAATTTCATAACTAGAATTCTGTCAGTAGGTGCGTGTGCCCAAGGCTTTCTAGCAATAACGAAAAGAAATGCGCTAGCAGAGAGCGATATCCGACTGTGTAATACTCTGTCAGAGTTAAAAATTCATTCAATTCGCCTTAAAGCAGCTCGCCAAGGCAAAACCATTGCTCGTTTCGAAGCCAATATACGCCTCTGAATGTTGCAAGGGCAGCAGAAAACCGTTTACACAACCGCTGAACTTGAGCTTCAGTCTCGGCATGGATTTGGTGTCCGCTCAACACCTTTTGGGCTGCCGTTAGCTGGACGCTATAATTAATAGATTATCATCGACAACATTTTAAATTCGCATTACATTTTCTTTTTGCCCGCCACAGCGGAAAATGGCAAAAACTGAATTTTCTACACAAATTTTTCTTCACTCGCTTCTAATGCCAAGCGAAAAATATTCTTTTGACTGCTGCTTCGCTTTGGTCACATACGCGGAAGTGATTTTTCCACTTCGATGACGTAGTCAACACGGCATTGTTGTTGTTGTCGTTGTCGTTGTTGTTGTGCAACAAGTTGCAGTTTATGTATTGGGGGTGTGTGTTGTTCGCTCACGTGCTTCAAGCGGCTCGGCTTCAACAGCAACAACAACAACAGCAACAAAGAATGGAAAGAAAATCGTAAAATTAAACTTGGTTGCAGATATTTACCGCATTTTTGCTTTTTGCCTATTCTTTGCTGTTGTTCTTGTTGCTTTTCCTTTTGTTTGTGGTTGCTGCTCATAGACAAGATCAGTGCTGGAGTTGTTGCTGTTGCACGTTAGTTAGTCAGTGGGTCTCGATTACAAGAACACAACAAACAAGGAACAAGTAGTAAAACCATTTACTTCGAGCCATTTGGGAAAAGGGATTTTGTATAAATATTATGCGCTGATTTTCATAAAAAATTATAGACTCGTGGTAAATACTGAATGCTTATTTATTATTAGCTATGTGTTCTATATATTTTATTCTGAATGATCTCGTTACATTTACGTTTTATTTTAGTTTAACTTCCAAGTTCTGTACCCTGCCTCTCATAAACTATTTCAGCTGCATTTGCAAGTACATATATGTATATGGTTTAAGCGTCGTCATACTCAATTAAATGTATATGATCATTTCATTATCTTTTTGTTGAGCTGCAAGCACCTGTCAGCAGCATAATAGAGTCAAAGGTGGGGAAGCTTTGCGCACGAGCTGTGCTCTGCTGTCGGCTGAAATATTTGCACAAGAAATTAACGTGATTGGGCTCATTAAGCATATGCGCCCTGTTTACACAAAGCCCATAAAAACGTCTCGTATTTAATAAGCAAATATTAACACCTTGCAAAAACGAAAAACGAAACGAAAATGAGGAGTAGTTCAATACACGAAGAGTTGGGCGAGGAAAGAGTTGGCCGAGTGGCATCTGCGTGGCAATCAGCAAAGAAAACAGTGACTGATGCGTCGCCTGATGACGCTTGCTGATGAGTTGGGTAAATATAATTTTTCAAGATCAATGTTTATTTGTATAGATGGCAAGAAGAGGAAGCAGAATGCATTATTGGCAGCAGCCAAACCGAGCCTCACAAAACGAAACAAACAAACAAACAATGGTCCAAGCTTTAGACACGCAATTGCAATTAATGGGAAGTAACCAAAAACCAATGTATGCAGCGAGACGCCGTCAAGTGTATAGTAGAAGACGCACACACACAGTCACACACACACACACACATGCACTTCACAGTGCCACAGTGTATTATCCAGAGTCCCAGTCTCTGAGTCCGACTCTGACTCGAGTTGTTGTGATGAAGTTTTTCATTTGAAGTGCTTTGGCAACTTGACAACGCAGCAGCCAGAAAAAATTAAGACGTCAAGCGTCGTCAATTGCTGACCAAAAAGGTCTCGAAAAACGGAAGAATGTCTACAAAATATAAACAAGCATTGATGATGACTGAGTAGGTTTTTTCTCTTCTTCTTCTTCTTCTTCTTTTTATATTTATTATATTTTTGACTATGCGAGCCAACGGTCAACGGAGAGTCTGTCACGAAACGCTCCACAACACGGCCAAGTTCAATGGCCAAGGATATGCCACAGACAATGGCAATTGCGTGCCACATGCATCACCAGCAACAGCAACAGCAACAGCAACAGCAGCAGCAACAGCAGCAGCTGGCAACAATATGAGATGTCGATTAGCTGGCTGCTGCTGGTGCTTGTTCGTCTCCCTCGCCTCTCTCGTGTTCATAAAAACGCTAAGTGCATATTGGCAAAAATAATGATGACATTTGCCTAACTAGACCAGACAGTCAGGCGATTCACAACAAAAACAGCCCAACAAAAACCCCAACAACTGCATAAGGAGTAAGACATTTAACAAATTAAGATGCAAACTTTGCGGAGATAGACAAACACCAGCAGGCATGTGGAACATTCATTTAAATTATAATCACGCTCATTTAACACTGCTCAACAAAACGAAATACCTACTGTGTTTAAAGACATCGGAATACTAAAAAAGTTAAATAAAAAAAAAAAAAAATAATAATAAATAAATAAATAAAAAATAAAAATAGTATATAAAAAAATAATACAATTAAAATAAATAAATATTAATTAATAAAAACAATAATAATAGAGTCTCCAAATTAAATGCTAATTAATTTAATAATTATCTATGTACATTATATATTATTATAAATTATATAAATAATCTAAAAGTAAATTTTAAATTAAAAAAAAATATATAAATAAATAAATAAAAATAAAAATAATAAAAATAAAATAAATTGTAATTTAATAATTATCTATGAACAATATGATTATTTTAAATCATATTTTTTTATTCATGTATATTTTTATTTCCCATAAAATCTAATCAAAAATATTTTTATGATCATTGTTTGTTGGACGCTGAGCAAGAAAGAAAAATACTATTTGTATTAGCAAAACTTTCGCAATTATCTAAGACACTGATAACATGCAGCAGCTAAAATAATTAATCAGATTTGCCATTAGATAATGACTCAGCTTACGTGTGCTAAATATGTGGAAGTGATTTTAAAAATTTACTAAAATGGGGCTCAGTTGATTGTCGAATTGTGTTGTAAAGTCGAGAGTCATCATGACAAATTGTGGGACAATTGCAAAGCGCGAAGTTTCTACTCTTGTGGCTTTTAAGTCAATAGCCATATAAAGTTTGTTGTAGGAGATCTGCAAGTGTATTGGCCAATATTTAAATAGATATAGAAAATATGATCTTCCATCAGAATAGGCTCGATGTCAACTCGAGCGAATGAATGATAATACATTGTAGCATGGACTTTACATTCAAATAGCAACAAGAAAGAAATTATAATTCAATAGAAGAAGTATTAGCTTCAATTTTACTTGGTCAGCCTATATAACAAATAATCAAGCATTATTCCTCTGGTATACAGCTCGAACACTATTTTAAGTTTTTATAGAAAGCTTCTATGTTGCCAGAAGTTACACTTTTGCATATGCAGTTTGATCGCAGCTCTGCTATAACTAATTACTTTGTTGTGCAGTGTAATTGGCAGCACCTTATGTCACATTACCACAAGCGATGACAATGCTGTTTGCTGAGAATTGGGTCAGTCAGTGTGCACGTCAACAAGTTGCATGCTGTAAGTAGTTGTGCTCTGCCATGTCCGACATGTTGCATGGCCAGGAACTGCAGCAGGCGTGGCTAGGGGGCGGGGGGCAGGCGGCAGGGGGAGTTGTGCTGACTGCGACAACTACCAAAACGAAACTAAGCTGCATCTTAATGACAGCGAACAGCAATTGCAATTGTCTCATTAGCGTGACACACAAAACACACTCTCAACTCGGGCTGGCACGCCCACGCGTGTGGCAGGAGCTTAGCTTCACGTATTGTTTTTGAAATACATATTGCAAATGCTATTGCTATTGCTGTTGCTGTTGCTGCTGTTGCTGTTGCTGTTGCAGTTGGTAATTAATTTGCGTCGTCGTAATGATTTCTCTGCATTGTTTTCACACACAGAGCCCATTTGCATAATTGTTGCACATGGCTCGCTTGGCGGCTGCTGTTGCCTCACGTAGGTGTTGAAAACTGTGGCAAGTATGTGGATTGCAGTTTGGTGCGGCTATCTATGGCTAATTTTGCAATTGCCGCTCGTAACTAGCCGCGATTAATCAGCCAGCCGGCTAGCCAGTCATCTAGACCAGGCCAACTGCTGCCAATGGCATAAATGAATTACTCACATGAACCGCGCCCACAATTCGCAATCTAAACAAATGCAACTCAGGTAAAGCAGTTCGCAACTTCGCTCCCTCCTCCGACTGCCCCACTCGGCTCATTTGTTTAGGCCAGCCATATTTCTTGCATTTCGCACTATAATTGATCATGTTTTTGGACTCCGCTCGGTATCTGCGCTATTTTGTGTGCTCATAAATTTTGCGCTTTTGCCCAACAGGAAATTATGCCAGGCCAAATGATTTTTCCCCCCATCTGGCCAGATTGCAGCAGTTTTTCGCATTATTTTTTGCTATTGCCCAATACAATGATCCAATGCATATTAAATCGAGCTTGCTATCTAAATTGGCATATCGGAATAAATAAATTGTATTTAAGTTAAGTCTATAATTGATTTTTATTTAGAGTATCTTTTATATTGAATTATTATTATGATAATTGAATGAGACGCTGTTCGCTTGAGAGCAATAATTAGATTTTATTTAATAGCTGCTGGAAGAGATTTTTTAGGGTAAACAACAAAAAAAATATAAAAATTAAAATGATAAATTTAATTAAACTAAAAAATATACAACAAAAATGTAATACAAATTATAATAATAAAATAAATTAAGTAATACAAGAAAAATATATAAATATTATTTATTTAAAGTACTAAAATAAATATGTTTTTTTAATTTTGTTTTTATTTTTTTTTTTATAAATAATAGACAATAAAAATAATGATATAATAATAATAAATAAATAAGATATGATATCTATATTTTTACTTTAGAAACTTACATATGTATGCAAATATAAATTCTTCATACAATGATGGCTTTTACAATTATCTTTAATCAAAACTCGTAAAAATCCTACATAACTAAGTGTAACTGTTATTAACTGAAAAATCAATCATAGCGGTTGGCTTTTAATTAACCCTTAATAACTGTGCGCATAGTATATATAATATCTATCTACATTTTTATCAATATATATTTATTATTAATAAAAAATGAGTTCTTTTTGGTTTAGTCTCATTTCATTTGTAAATTGTTATTGATATTTTGTTAGCTTCGCTTTTTTGTGTTAATTTTTGTATTTTCTACAACTTTTTTTAGCTGCATATAAAAGTTAATAATTTTGCTCTTTTTATAGTTAATTGCAACTGTCAGTCGATTCATAAAGTTTTGTGTGGCGTGTAAATAAATTTAATTTAGTTTCATTGAGTGCCATAAAGTGAATGCAAATAATTTCAGCGCTTTGACTCATTAACGCAACGGGGAGCATTCATTAACATTTGCTCTGTGTGAGTTATGAAAAGCTTAATACATTTTTAACGCTTTGTTCAGTCGCAGTTTCGTTGGTGTTTTTTTTTTTTGTTTCTTTTATTTTTTGGTTTCCAGCAAAACGTGCTAAAGGTGTGGTCCGCATCTCTTACCTGACCGCCACAATAAAAATAGTAAAAAACGAAACACAAATTTGACTTTAATTTAGATTTAATTTTTTTGTATGTGAATTGAAATGTGATTAAAGCAGCAGCCGCTGCATGGCCACAACGTGACCTAATTTTTCGAAAGGCCAGGCGGGGTCTGATGTAATGTGAATTATTTAAAAACTGCAATGAACCAGAGAAGACGTTGATAAATTAAGTATAAAATTTGAATGCTAATAGGAATTTTCACAAACTCTTTGATCTACATAATTTAACATTAGTTTTATCATTAAAATTTATCAAAAAATGTATTATCTATGCATTATCTACAAGTATCTCAAAACTTTTCCTACTCTAAAATGTAGACTTTACATCTATTTTAAACAAGTATAAGTACATATATTCATAAACATTTATTTCAATATCCAACACATTTTGCTATGCGTTGCACCTTTAGTTTTCAGTCGGTTTAATCGCATTAGGAAATTGGCAGTGCACAGTCAAAAATTGTATAGGAATTTCAATGATTGTTGAGGTTTTTCTTGAACACATTTCTTTTTTTTTTGTGCAGTCGTTAGACACACATTTTGCAGATGCGAATGCCGAGACATAAGCAATTTTCACACTTGAAATTTCCCAATACGCACAGCTCTGTGGTGTGCCTGCCTGTGTGTGTGTGTATGAGTATGTGTGTGCCCCAAAAGGATTTTCACGCTCTACGTTTGTCCTGCTGGCATTTCGTTCCAGCCCGAGCGAGGGTGACACGCATTGCAAATTGGATTTGGCCGAAACCGAGACGCTGCTTGCAGTTTGGTCTGTTGGCCAACTGGCAGCGAGCATAATTTTTTGGCATCGGCAGCTGGTGTTGGACCAGAAAAACATTGCCAAATGCCTCGCTGTGGGCTGGCCAAAGCTGTTAGACAGACAGGCAGAGAGACGGACAGATGAAAATAAAATTGTGGCAAAGTCTAGTTACAAATTAAGCAACACTTTCATACCGAATTGCTGCGAGTTGATTTGAGTTGTTGTTTTAGTTTTGGTTTACTTATTTTTTATGCCCAGCTAATGAACTTTTATTTGATGGCCCTATGTAGGCCCGAGATTTACGCGATTTTAATGGCAGTCGCCGTCGAGATTTTGGCCAGGCCCCTGCGATGCTCATGCTGCGCTTTTGCTTAATACTTAACCCGATTTTACTTTTTTAATTAAACACAGAGCCAACGAGCCACAACAAATGTCGAACACCCAGCTCACAAATCGCGTTTAATTCGAGCTCGTAAAAAGAGACCGAAAAAAAGCCAGCCGTCCGCTTGGTGGGGCGTCAAAGGAAAGTTAAAGTTGAAACGTTGATCCCCCACTCTCACTCTCTCTATCTCATTCCCGCGCTGTCTTTGTTCGCACTCTTTTATCTATGACTCCGACTATATTAGGTCCCACTGATAATGTTAATGATGGCTTTAAAACTTCATTTTATGCAGCTACAAAGTTGTGGCCCCACTGTCATCTGGCTGCAATTGCTGTGGTGTGCGTCCATCATAAAAATCGAATTTGATTTTAATTTTTATTACAAGTGTTACTTTCGTGAATGAATTGCGGTGCGTGTCGCCCCAAACACCAAAGCCTGGTAACACCCATCGAGCCTATCTGCTGCCCGATGCGATAAGATGCGAGCAACAAGCGAAAGCACTTTGTTGGGGGTTGCCTCTCGATTTGATTTACGATATCGGCATAAAACGGGCTCGGAGAAGCTCCCAAACATGGTCTCTATTTAAGTGTGAAAAAAGTCAACTCAAAAGGGCTTAATAGAGTTGAGATACTGAGATATGCTTGTACAGGATTGATAGAGGGGTTTTCTATTTTTTATAAAAAGTAGACATTTAGTTTTGTTTTTATTTTTATTTTAAAAATCATTTCTATATTTACCAATTTTTTATTCTCGATTGGACTTCATATAAAGTTAACTAGAGAATTAAGCACTGACAACTTGTGCCTTGGGATTTTCGTAGAGTATTACTACTATTATCTTACAGTTTACTTTAATTAATTGATTACTTATAAGGGTTGATGGGCTCACCAGTTTAAAATCTCTATTTAAACAAGTTCTTCTGTTTATCTAGTCCTTCGATGCATTGCGTTTCAATTGCTCTCAGTTGGATGGAATTGAACACTCAGCTGAAACTCAGCTGAGCTCTTGCCCTACAAATTCTATTATCTATCTGTCAAATTCACATACTCTCCACTTCTATTAACATTTTTCGTTTGTACTTAACAACACTGTAAAATATATTCCTCGCTTATACATTCCAGCACAACCAAGTTTTATCTAACATTCATTTTTAGCTTTTATGTATTTATTTGGTTTTCTAAATGCCACTTTCCAACACTGTACCTACTTACTCAACTTTCCAACACTTTTGAGAACTATTTGCCTTATATACTGCTATATTCCAACACTTATCTCTACAAGCTGCAGCCCAGTCATGACTTCTACTCAGCACTACAATTGTTTTGCCAAACATTGAGAGTCATTTCCCCCTTTGGGGAATCGAAGGCGAGCCGTGCCCCTAGATATGGCCCATTGACAGCAGGTTAATGTGTTGTAATCTTAAATCTAAGCGATTCGTTTCGACTTAAAAAAAAAAAAAGAATTTCAACTGTCTGTCAATATTGTGCCCAATTGTCAGTGACAGTTTAGTGGACAGAATTCTGTTGGTTGTTGCTATTGCTGTTGCTGTTGCTGTTGCTGTTGTTGGTAACGGAGATACAGAGATAGGAAAGTCGTTGATACCGCAGACAGTTGACATTTGAGTATTTTCGAGGTGCATGCCAGACAAAAGCTGATTGCATTTGAGGTGTGTGTGTCTGTCTGTCTCTCTGTCTGTCGGCTCTTTAATGAGTGATTAGTGGAGCACTTTTCGAATTGGGGACCTCACACAGCTGTCGAGCAACTGCTTTTGTTTGTTTTGCCAACTGGGTCTCCATTTATCAAGGCGCCTTAACAATTCATCAATTGTGTGTGCTGAAACTCGCCGCCCACGCTCGCTTCAAGCTCAGCAAAGTATTCGCCTGCAACATGTGCGGCTGATTGGGCGGCGCGCTGTGTACGATATGTATTTATGTATGTGTAATATGTATGTATAGCGCGGACTGCTCGTTAGCTGGCCGTTCATTTTTCATAATTTCCGCACAACGGAAAAACCAAATAGAACATAACAGACGACTTCCGCTGCCAGAGAGAGAGAGAGAGAGTCAGTCCATTGCCAATGCCAGAAGTCAACTTAATTAATTTTGTGCGCCAGCAGCAGACGCAGCCGGATCGCCATCAACTTCGCCTTCGCATTCGAATTGGACTTGGACTTCGATTTGAGCTGCTGCTGCAGTGATTTTGATTTAAGCCAGGCGAAGGCCTGGCCGGCTACCAGGTCTAGCGACGAGGCCTCCCAAACAGGAAGTGCGCGCATCGCGGCTGTTCTTTATCGGTTTATTGGCGCTGCAGGAGCCAACAGCGGCGGCAGGTGTTGCTGTTATCTGCGATTAAATGGCATACGCCAAATCATGGCCAAAAGCGTTCGCCGATGCACATTAAACTGCCCTGCCGAGTGGGTGAAGCCCCCTTCTGAAACCCGAGCACCGCCATTCCCATTTCGCTTGCCGGGCCAGTTGCAGTTGGTGCTTGGCAACTACTGTATGCATGGCTAAGCATAGGGAACTGCTCTTTCGCAAGTGAATTATGCATTTAATCATGGACCAGCCTGTGCCCACAGCTGAAGATAAGCCAGCATGATGAAGTATTTTAATTCTGACTAGTTTAGTAGTGTTGGTTGATAGGGAATCGCTGCATTTACTGTGGATTTAAGTAATGGAGAATTGAGTGAATCACGTGCAGCTCTTTTATTGGTAATCTGATAGAATGCTGTCAGACAAGAATTCCGCACTGATGATATATTGATGTATGCATATACATATATTACTGAGCTACTACCATCTAGTCAGCATTGGAATATTCTCCAATCCATTCTATTCAGTCTGGCGTCAAATTTAATGCAATATATTATATAGAATATGATCTGGACCTCTGATGTTTCAATAGAATACGGCAGCCCCTCACAAAGTACGAGTAAGCCAAGCCTGACTGCTGAAACTGAGTTATTTCACTATTATTTGTGGTGTATAAGCACCTTTAATCTTTTAAAATAAATTATAGCAGTCTCTAAATAAATTTTTTTTATTTTTTTTTTTTATTTTATTTTTTTTTTTAATAAATAGAAAAATTTCTACACAGACAAAATATTTTTTAAATATAAAGAGACGTGGGCTTTAAGTAATACAAAAATAGTAAAATAATTTATCTATTATTAGAACTAAATCAGATTTATATTCAACTTAAAAATGCATTATATAAAGTGGAAACTGTTTTTTTTTTTTTTTATAAGAAATAAAATATATTTATCTTTATTTATAATAATTGAACTAAAACTAAAATTTTATTTCTGATAAGATATAATATTTTACTATTTAAAGAAAGAATCGTTAGTTTAACTTAAACTTAAACTAACGATTCTTTCTTCATACATTCAGCAATCGTTAGTTTAACTTAAACTTAAACTAACGATTCTTTCTTCATACATTCAGCAACTGCAGAGCGCTATATCAGCTAGAGCTGGCTGCTGGGATTACAGCTTGGGTCTGTCCTAATATGCGGAAGCTAGTTCGCCCACACAGTGTGTCATCTTCAGAGAGTGGGTGCCGCAGCGGCTGGCTGGACGATTGTCTAGTAGTCGCACACATTTTCGTAACGAATCGGCAATTAGAGATGGCTGGCGGCATTGATGAATGGCCGAGAGTCGGAGCGCTCGATCGATGATGTCGACCTACCGCAAAAAAAAATCATTGCCAAAAAGACAAACGCAAACAAAGGCCAGAAGACGTCGGCCGGAAGATGTAAGGCATGCGGCGTGTGAACCGTGTAACAAGTGTAGCAAATGCACGAGAGGACAAAAGGAAATGTGACACAAATTAGTGACGCCCCGAGCAGGACGTGGCTGCGTATGATGAACAGGCACTTTGGGTTACTCTCACTTTGCTTCTAGCTGTGCGCCGGCAGACCTCAGGGCGTCCTATACTGTGTTTTTGTGTGTGTGTGTGTGTGTGTGTGGGTGTCTGAGATGTGTGTGTGTGCCAATGTGTGACTATATTTTGGTACTCCATACCCTGTACCCTGATATGAGTAAAATTGGGTATAATCTGGGCATAGTTCAGGTAATTTTAGCCAATAATCCATTTAATTTCCAATTCATCTCAAATATTCTATGCTAAATATGAAAGCTTTATATATATTGTGGTTTGAATTAATTTATATTAATTTACTTCATTTATATTTTGTATGTAACAAAATGTATTTCATTCAAATCTTTCCAATTGACCTTTAGTGTATATGTTTGCCTACAGGGTATTCTCTGGTCGTTCTCAACTGGTGGCTGGGCTGTGACCTGTGATGCTGCCGCCTGCAGTGTCTTAGTTGATTGTGAAACACTTTCATCACTTCAGTGTCAGTCGAAATTCAAGAAAAGAAAAATGCATGTCAGTCACATGCGGCTCGTCGGCTCGCTCTGAAGACCTCAAGACCTGGCAAACGGTGGGCGTTTGTCTTTAATAGTCTCGTCGCGAACTGGAACTGGAACTGGCTTTTGAGCAGCCCACACACATAAGCGAGTAAAGTGACAGAAAACACCA
The DNA here is from genome assembly GCF_054131105.1 of Drosophila navojoa. NCBI lineage: Eukaryota > Metazoa > Arthropoda > Insecta > Diptera > Drosophilidae > Drosophila > Drosophila navojoa. Next base: position 21,304,778 of record NC_142893.1, on the reverse strand, counting down.
ACAGCAACAACAGCAACAACAACAACAACAACAACAACAACGACGACGACGAAAAATGCCTGTCATATGCTCTTTGAAGTGTTGTGTGTGATTCACCGCTGCCTACACCTGAGCGGCAACCAGCAGAGCCCACCCAACACCGGAGCGTGTCGCCAGTTAATTTCTATGCTAAACAAAAGAAAATTGAGAAAATGAAAAGTCTCCAAAGAGTGTTCTTTGCTGTTGACACAGCTCGAACTCGAACTCAATATCGAACTCAATGGCGAACTCAATATCGAACTTCAACTGTAGTTAACACACAATTTTTGGTAGCAAGAGTGCTGTGCGATATGCAAACAATGCGCATTGACACAGATTTTCATTTTCATTAGCCGCTCTGACCGACCGCTGACCAACTTTCTGCCTTGTGCTCGGTGCACTAACTGATTAGAAGGCCCAACAGCAGCAGCAGCAACCTCAGCAACAGCAACAGCAACAACAACAATGACAGCGATGAGCGTTTGCAATCATAGACTGCCGTCTGTTTCAACGTTGATAAAAGAAAATCAGCTGGCAAAAACCACAATACGGCAACCAGCTGAATGACAGATTGCCACCCACTGCTCCAAGCAGCAATGCACTTGATTAGTATCAACAACAACAACAACAACAACAGGAACCACAACAACAACTATGATTACTACCACTGCAAATGCAACAACGCTGCGTGGGCATCCAAAATCTGGTTACTTGGCCTCTTCCTGCTCGTTCGCTACGCCTCGCCTGCTTGTTTCTGCATGCGTTTCATTATGTCAAACAGTCAATCATGCAAAACAGTTCAGCTTCAGCTGCAGCCACAGTGGCACAAAGTGCGTGCGTGCGTGCGTGCTACCATGTGTGTGTATATGCATGCGTACCCTGTACCCCGTACAGTGGGGCGAAATATATTTATTGATCATCAGATAGAGCAATGATATGGAGAGCATGGAATATATATACTATATAGAAAATTTAAGACAGTGAGGCTAGATTTACATCCGATCTTCATATCTGTTTTAAGAAAATATGATTTGAATATTAATTTAGAGTGAATCATGTTTCTTCTCAGAATTTAATAGGATATGAATATGAAAAGTTATTTAAGATTATCTTAGAAGATTGGGACATGAAGAGATATAGGACCGTATATATATATATATATATATATATATATATACTATATAGAAGTGTGTAGCTAGTTGTTTATGGCTCATGAGGTGAAAATGGTCTTTAAATAAAATAGTAATTTTATAAATTGTATGAATATTTAGAATTTGAGCAGTGATACAGATTGAAGTTCAATAAATTTTTAATATATTAAAAAAGACATATAATTAATGTAAAGTCGAAATCTTAATAAAAACAAATATAATAATAAAATATGCATTTAATAAAAATTTATGTAATTATTAAATTTAATTTCTGTGATCTTTAATGAAAATAAATGTATATTTTTTATTGAGAAATACCTAATAGACTATAATTTTTATTTCTAATGAAGTTTATAAATTGTAAATTAAGGCATATACATAAATCTAGAAATAACTTAAACAATTTCATTAACAAACAAATTTAAACTTCTGCTATAATATAAATTGAACAATTGTGCTTTGTACCACTGTGCAGTGCTGGTGGCTGGTCTAGTCAGCGACGTTAGCGGCGGGGCGTCGAGTGCACATCATTTTAAGTGTATGCAAAGTCGATGCCGAAAATGCAATGTTTTCTGAGCTGCAGCGATTCCCAGGCAAGGACCGCACACAAACCCAACAGGCAAGGGCAGATGCCTAAAAAAAGGGAGAGGAGCGAGAGGCAGGCAGATTCGGGCTGAGCGCCTTAAAGCAACGACGGAAGGCTTCAAACAATTTTTGGCAATTGAGCGCAAACAATTGCGCAAAGTCGAACAATGTGAGCACAATGTGTGCAGGAGAAGCAGGGGAAGCAGGGAAGCGACGAGCCCACCTAAGCGAGGGCTAAATTGTTGCTGGCAAAACACTTTAGGGATGCGCAAGTGCAGCCAAATGAGTTTCGAATGAAAGCAAATCGAGCGGCAAAGCAAGCAAAGATGTGGGTAGGATGTGCGATTAAAAGGCAGCGGCCAGAGCCTCTAAGTGACTCGGGAGTAGACCGAATGCTCAGGTGACAATGAGTGCAGAGTATAAGGCAAACTCTATGCGACAATCACAATCACAATAGCAATGACAATGACAATGAGAATGAGAATGAGAATAACAACGACTACGACAACGACGTGTGCGACATTTTTCCCAAGATGCCGACACAGCATTATTGTCCAGGCAGCCCAAACCAAACAGTAGGAGCTGAGGGCAGTTGATGGGGAGTTTTGTGCCACACGCAAAGCCAAAAACGATGACGAGTTGACAAGTTTTTGTGTGGACGAACTTCGAAATCGTATTAAGGTGACACATAAGAGCCGCCGCCGCCTCTCCCTCTCTCTCTTTCTCTCTCTCTCTCTCACTCTGTGTGTGGCTTGTAGCAATTAGAAGACATTAACATTTGGCCACATTGTTCTCGCATCGTTCAACCTTGGCAAATTAGTTAAGAAAGGTGGGAAGTTCCATCAGTCGGTGCGTTTCTGTATTTGTGTTTTTTGTTACATTTCTTTCTTTCGGCTTCTGTTTTATCTATTTTCTATTTGACGCCCTTCTCCACGCTTCTCAATTTCGATGATGATGAGTTTGCGAATTTGTGCGGCACATTTGAAACGAGATTCTCCTCAGCTCGGCTTGCCTTCAATATTTTGACAGCCAGAACAATCGCATATATATTGCAACGCATAGATATCGAGCGCTGTTTAGTTCCCACGTTGAGGCTCAAGTGGCTACGCACAGATGAAAGTGGGCAGTCGAAACGACTTGGTAGCATTTCGACAAGTCTCAGCATACTTGAGTTAAGTTTGATAATTATTAGAGCTTTATGAAAACGCAGTTTAAGTAGTTTAGCTTGAAATTAGTTTGTAATTGGAAATCGAAAAACTGAAAGAAATTTTATTTTAAAGTCTAGCAAATATTATCTCAAATTTTAAAGCTTGCTAAGAAAACCTAGTATAGCTTTAAATAGTCTGGCCTACGCTTGATAGACAGATTACTGCTACTTTTATAGGAACTCAACTTGACTACTATTTTATTGATTGGAACTCACTACTACTATCCTTGTGACTAAAATTCACTACTGCTGCTACTGCCATTTAAACGAAAGCACGTAACTACTATTTAAGTGGCTGAAATTCACTGCTACTACGTTCCTTCTAGTGACTGGACTTCACTTACCTCCTCTTATAAGTAGTAATGGAACATCGCACCCAGTTAGCAACTGAAATTTACTACTGCTGCTACTATTATTTTAGTGACTGGAATTTACTACTATTATAAAGACTACTAAAACTTCCCAACTATATTACTAATGAAATGCACTATTGCTACTACAACAATTTAAGTGACTGAAATTCACTCTTAGTAGAACTACTACCATTTTAGTGACTAGACTTCAATATTTTACTGTTCTTAAAAGTAGTGATGGAAGCACTGCACTCTTTTTTATACCCTGAACACATTGAAAATGGGAAATCAGGGTATAATGGTTTTGTTGAAATGTATGTAACAGGCAGAAGGAGGCGTGGCAGACCCCACAAAGTATATATATTCTTGATCAGCACGACGAGCTGAGTCGATTTGGCCCTGTCCGTCTGTCTGTCTGTCCGTCCGTCCGTCCGTCCGTCTGTCCGTATGTATGAACGCGTCGATCTCAGAAGATATAAGAGCTAGAGACTTCAACTTTTTTTTAAAATGTCCGTATATATCGCGCGCATATCGAGTTTATCACTAAAAAACGATAACTCATTCCGATATTATTTTATCGATAAAAACCCTTATCGAAAGTCAGTTAAAAAATGATATCTCCTACATCATTATAGCTAGAGTGTCCAAATTTTAAATATATATTAACACGTATTTTATACAATTTCGGTTTTTGTTAAAATTTACCCCCCGCCCCTATATCCACCCCCTCACCATCATCTTTGTAGAAGTCGTATATCAAATACTAGAGACTTGAGTTTCGGTATACACATACATTTATACATCATGATTACGTTCTAAAAGTTTAATTACGATCGTACGTCTAGAAATTAAATTATTTAACAAATAAATTCTCATTATATTGCCAACACTGCAGCGCAACCAAAGCGCAATCGCCTGTATATGTGAGTGTGTATGTGCGCGTGTGTTTGTTTGCATGCGTGTGTGTGTGCGTGTATTTGTATGTGTGAGTGCGTGTGTGAGTGCGTGTGTGTGTGCTAATTATTATTGAAATATCAGTTGCCTGTAGGGTTCAGGGGATCTCCTAGTCGAGCTGTCTCGACTAGAGCTTACTTACTTGTTTTCTACTACTACTGTTTATGTGACTATGTGTGATTCTATGTGATTGATAAAATTCGCTACTACGATTACTACTATCGAAATGACTGAGATTGACTACTTCTACTACCATTTTAGTGAATAATTTGCACTACTATTTTACTGCTTTTAAAAGTTGTGATAGAATCACGGTACTCTTTTGACTGAAATCTTCTACTACTACTATTATTACTACTACTACTACTTGCCTGAAGGCCTTTGTCGCTCTGGTTTAAAATTGTTATTTAGAATTAATTCTTGATAACAATAAATAAATAAATAAATAAGTAATAGCTACTACTACTACTTCTGCTACTACTACTACTACTACGTCTGCTACTACTACTACTACTACTTCTGCTACTACTACTACTACTATTACAATGCTACTATTCAAGTGATTGCAATTTCATAGGACTTCTTTACTAATAGCATTCAATAAATCAACCAAATAATAAATCTTCCATATATGTATGTACATACATTATGCTATATATGTACAAACATTTAATATATATCAATAATTTCAGTTAGTATAATTCCCATGTATTTTCAAATTAATTAAAATACAAATTAAAAGTTAAAGGGACAGCTTCAGAAATATTGCCAGACAGAGCGCTAACTACTCCCAAACCTGTCGACAGTTTTAATACGAAATCCCTTCTTTGTGTTTACGAGCTGAAAAAAGGCAGAAATGATATGCAAATCGTTGCTGAAGCCTGGCGGTTTTTCGTGCTTTTTGTGGACAGCTTATGAAAACACGCGAGTGATGAAAAACTTTTGTGGAAAACTGCCAAATAACAAACGTAAGCCAATGACAAAGGCAAGCAAATAAAATTATGAAATGTTTAATGCAGCGCAACATGCAATGCAATTACGCACGCAGAGAGCCAAAGTGGGCGAAGAGCCGTCCGGGTGCAGGGAACGGGGCCAGGGGAGAGTTGGCAAAACTTGTGACAAAAGTGCCGGAAAACTTTTTGCCATAGTCTGATGAGAAACGTTTTCCGCGGGCTTAAGCCAATTTGTGCCAAACACAGCCAAAGCCGATGGCAAAAAACGGAATCAGAGACAGAAACAGAAACTGAATCTGCATCAGAATCAGAATCAGATTCAGAATCAGAATGAGAATGAGAATCACAAGGCGAATGCGAATGCGAATGCGGAACAGAATCAAAATCAAGCAAAGTCGGAGACAAAGTTGCCTCGGTTTGCAGCCAACTTAAAGTTGCAACAAAGTTTTCAGCGGCATAATGAGCATTGCAGATTAAAGCTAATATACCCTTAAACGGAATCTGCGCAAGAATCTGCGTAAGAATCTGGGTAAGAATCTGCGGCTCGTTTGCTCGTAATTATTGGCAATTTCATGGCAATAAAATCACAAGCGTGCAAAATTATGAATGATAACACAGAGCCACAGAGCAGGTGGACTTATGAAGCACTCAAAGCGATTCATCGCCTGCCCTTAATCTGCTCCAAAGGGCAGCCAGCAGCTGGCAACAGGCCTGTTGCACTTGGCTTCTTATATTTTTGGGGCGTGCACCGCTTAAATAGCCGCAATTTTTATATTAAAATGTATATATATTAAAGAAAAGTATATATATATATTTGGGAAACTTGTTTGTAAGTGCCGCTGCGGGCCCTGGTCCCAACAGGCATCAAGGTGTGAACGCGTCAATGTGGCAATGCGGCAATGAACGTCAAAGAGCCAACGCCAAAGCCAAAGCTGAAGCTGAAGCAACCACTGAAGCTAAAGCCTCAAAGGCTCAAGGCAGAACCCAGCAACAGCTGATGCCGAACAGGCCCTTGTACGCTCTCTGCGCAATTAGGCCCTTTTTCGTAATTAATAAAAATAATAACAGTAAACGGCGAAATATATATAAGTAAAATGTAAGTATAAATATGTTTATATAAGAAATAAAACAGTTTTAGATATAAGCTATATACTGTGAACTCTAGTCTGACTTGTTTCCGATTTTAAGCTTCATTGTTTTGTACTATATCAGGCAAGTAAAACTGCTTGAGTGGGGAATGCATAATAACTTGTTTTTTATACTCTTTATCATTCCTCGCACAAAATTGAAAGGACCAAACTAGAACATTCAAATCATTCTTCAATTGAAAAATATACCTAGCACTCGAGCATAGTTCAGACGCATTTTATATCCATTGATACATCCAGCTCACATAAGTCTTAAAACATAAGTTTTTTTATTGAAATGAACCCCAAAATTATAAAGTATAAAAGCCAAAAAAAAAAAAAACAATAAATAAATAATAAATTTTTTTGTATTAAACATTGATTATATAAATATATATTTCAGTTTTTTTTAGTGATAAATCAAATTTAATATCTTTCCTTTATAATAGACGTTTTTGTAATTCTTGTTACATACTTATTTATATAGATTTATATATAATTACTTGAATGTATTTAATAAACAACTTCACGGCATTTTCAACCTCTCTCACTCTAACTCACTCTCTATCTCTTTCAGTTGTCTCTCGCGCTCCTCGCTTCTCATTTTGCTGTTCCTTGTTCTTTTCAATATTATGTATATTCCTTTATGTCTAGCGCTCTCTCGTTCTTTCCATTATCTAAGCTCTGCTTCTTTCTTTAGCTGAGATTAACATTGGGCTGAAATATTGTATACATTTGTTGAGTAGATGCGACATTTGTCTAGCTGGCAACGCATTAGCCACGCTTCTTGTTGCCAAAGGATAATGGATAATGGGCTACCAGGTGGGTGTACTAAATGGCGTGCTCAAGGTGCTGCGCTCGTTGCCTAGCTGCCGTTGCACTCATCCTGTCATAATTTGCTGTGACTAAAGGCGCGTGCAGCATGCCCAGGCCCGCCGCCAAAAACTGGACACACGTACCACGATTAGCCACGCATGCGCGTAGCAAAGGGAAACGAAGGACAGCAGCAGCCCGACTCCTGCCCTGGGCCGTTGACTAGTTAGTAGCTTGGAAAATGTCAACTTGGCATGGGTCGCTTGATTTGGCACGCTTGTGGCTGCTGCTGCCGCTGCTTCTGCTGCTGCTGCTGATTCTGCTGGGCATTGCATTTGCAACTGGTCCCTCTTAATGTCCAGTCGTAAAATGCAATTTCAAGGCTGCCGTTGCTGCTGTTTCGGTAGTCCCTTGGCAGAGCCCATTGTCCGTGTCCGCTGCTGCTGCTGCTTCATGGAAATGCATTTCACAATCGGCAATCTGCAGCTCATACGTTGCAAATATTTTGGTCCAAATGTATTTCAAGCTGCGTCAAATAGCCTTCAGGGTCTCGTGCCCTCTGTCTTGTGACAGGCTCGTGCTGTGCTGGACTTGTGCTACTGCAGTTGTTTCTCCTCCTGCTCCTGCTGCTACTGCTGCTCCTGCTCCTGCCTCTGCTGCTTCTGCTTCTGCTTCTGCTTTGTTTATCAATTAAACACAACTAACTGTTGTTTACGCATCTTGCGGTTTTGCTCAGGTGCAAGCCAGCTGCCTGTCAAAACGAAAACAAAAGCACATTTCCAGCATATTCCCCAGTAGCCATGCACAGGGCGAACCCTTCACAGCTGCTCGTCTGTCAGTTCAGGTGAAGTAGAAACAACAACGTCTTCGGGAAAACTTCCTCACATTCAATATTATTCGAAAGATATTCAGAAACTGTTTTTACTCTGTTTTCGCAGTACTTTCAAGCTGCTGGTTGGTTTGCTTACATTTAAGGACTAGATAGATAGACTAGATAGGGGAATATGAGAGACTATTTTCAAGTTAATAATATCGATAAGCTCGTAATATTCTTTTATTTAATTCTGCTGAGTCCGCTGATTAATTAACTCTTTATTGCTTTATTATTTCAGAATCTGAATGTTTTACTAGCTTTAGTCGGAAAAGTAGAATAGCTCTATTGAGATATACTAATAGAAGAGCAAATGGAAAATATTTGTACAGCCTATGGAGAGACTTAGAAGGCTATCATTAACTGTTTATTTAATATTCTTCTACAATACATATTGTTATTAACATTATGGGCTTATAATAACCTCATGAATTAATAAAGTTTACTTCATATTCTTGTTTAATATGTATATTTAAATAATGAGTATGTATATTATATTCTTTTAATAGATCGATAAGTATATCATTATATGCATTATTTCTCAATATGGGTCTTCAATAAATAAGTATAAAATAGTTAAGCAATTCTCATATTCTTCTCAGTAAATATTTATATAACAATATTAAAGGAAATATATTGATAAATTATATTATCATTTAATATTGATCTTCAGTACATTTAAATAACTGTATTTGAAAAAGCTACAATTATTACAATATTATAGGACATAATATAAAGAGCAATAAATACTTGAATAAGAATATTGAAATAAAATAAATATTATCAGATAGATTTGTTCTGTTATTCTCTTGAATAAGTTAATTTAATCATTCTGTAAGTTTTAGCCTGGCCTAGTTGCTCTAAACTCTTGTGGGCTTACTCTCGTGCCCATCACTTAGGTAACCAATTTATCATGTTGCATGCACGGTTGATGCAATATTTGAGTATTCGTATAATTGAGCTAATAGGTGAATCAAGAGGCAGATGCTCTGAGCTGCTGTTGTTGTTGCTGGCCGGCACTTGAGCCCGTGGCGAATGGCAACAATTGCAACTAATTGGGGCAGATGCAGCTGAATCGCATCTAAGCTGCACTAAGTACACTCAGAAAATTGAATATTAATGCTGCAGCCAGAGCACTCGAGGAGGGCGAGCACAGAAGGCTGGGCCAGCAAATTGCAACGCATTGCATGCAACAAATTATGGAACATGCCAACTCTCAGCTCGCCATAGCCAAATGCAATGAAGCGAACCATTCTTAGCTGCTTCTCTCTCTCGCTCTATCTCTCGCTCTGATCACTCTGCTTAGGCCATTCGATATGCCACACACACACACACAGACTAACACACACATAAGACACTGACAGAAGCAGCTCGCATTTGCTTTCTTGCTGCGAGTTCAAAGAGCTCAAAGGACATTTCATTAGTAGTTTTTGCATCTATTCGGTTCGTTGCCGAGCGTTGAAAATTCCGTTTCGTCACAAGCGATTTGCTCTTTTCACAGTTTCCGCTGCGCAAGCGCAACAGCCCAGCCCAAAGAGACAAGCACTGTATGTATGTGTGTGTGTGTGAGTGAGCGTTCCCTCTTTATAAATGCCGTCTCCCTCGGCACGTTAAATGTCTGTCAACCTCGTAAATCCTGTTTGAAATTAAGTGCGTCGTTGCGTGCATTTTGGTGTAACGAATTTCTTATTTGATTTTGTACAATGTGTTAACTTTTGTCGGAAATACAAATTCAGGGATTGGCAACGCTTTTAGATTTTCAATCGCTACTATTTGGTTGTGTAAGTCACCGCACCCACAGACAGGAGCGGTAGCTCACCGCCCGGGCCTTGCCAGATCCAGATCCAAGTCAGCATTTAAAATAAGAGAACTGTCGTCTATGGATCCTTCGAGCTTTTACTGTGTGTTTCCGGTATGTACGTGATAGTGAAGAGACACCCTCCGCAAGAAAATGCCGCAAATACTCCAAAGATGAGGGCAGGAAAATCGCTTGTGATAGCGAATGGAAACACAGAAACTATCGTAAAAACAAAAATCCACGAGAAAGTCGAGACAATCGCATCACAAATGGGCAGCACTCGCTCCGAGAACATCTCGATCATAACGACCCAGACGAGTGGCCCGACGCCCAGGCCGTGTGCAGCGCTGTACATGACGGTGGCGGAGGCTATTAGCCACTTGGAGTCGGCGGTCCTTAGAAATTGAAAGTTCAGCGCCAGGAGAATGGAGGCCAGCAGAATCACGAGGCCCGACACAAAGAGCCAGAGCTTGCGCTCGCTTTTCTGAATGACCAATGCGGTCACATACGCGGCGACCACTTGGGCAAGGGCAAAGACAATAATGCACAGCTGTATGGACGCCTTGTAGTTGTCTTCGTTGAACATCAGCTTCATGTAGAAGACATACGCGTTGATGCCCGTGAACTGCTGGAACAGCATCAGTCCGATCACCGCCAGCAGGCTCCTCACTGTGGCCCTCTCGCGCAGCGCCTCCTTGGTGCTGTAGCTCTCCGGCTGGTGGCTGGTCGCTATCGCCAGCATTTCTCGCTCAATGTTTGCATTGGGGCCCCGCAGCCATTGCAAGGTGGCCTTGGCCTTCTCGTTCCTATTCTGCTGCACCAGGTACACCGGCGACTCGGGCACCCATATAAGAATGCCGGCATAGGCCAGAGGCAGCAGGCCGCACGCAAAGTTGTACGTCTGTAAGTCCTGGCACGAGTTCAGGAGGTAGGCATAGAGAGTGCCATGGACCAGCATCAGGTTGAAGAAGCAGTTCAGCATTCCGCGCATGTGCAGCTCGGCCACCTCATTGTTGTATATGGTGACGGCCACGCCGATGCCGCCGTTGCCCATTCCAATCAGCAGTCGGCCGATGTACATCATGCTCAGGTGCTCCGCGCTAATGATGAGGGCCCAGCCGGCGATGCTCGGCAGCACCATGCCCATCATGATCGGCTTCCGGCCGAACGAGCTGATCATGATGCCCGCGGGCACGCACATGATAGCGGCACCCACTGCAATGATCGAGCATATGAATGCCCAGTGCACGGGACTCGGCTGGAACACGTATGACGCGCCGATGCACCTTACGCTTCCGATGGGCCCCGACCACCCCAGGGATACGCCAACAATGAACCCACCAAACGAGGCCACCAGAGCGACCAATATCGACTTAGCCAGGACCATTCTACCGCCACGTTTGTGTGTACTGTGTCCAATGGATCAAATGAACTGCGAACTGGAGGCAGCCATCATGGGGCCTGCGAGTGTCAAGTAAATATAAGTTCGATTTAAGCGAGCAACGAAACTGATCAGAATTTATAATGTGGGGCTCAGGAATAAGTCAATCGGGCTACTTCAATTTATAATTTCTCTCCCACTCCCTCTGTGTGCATGTAGAAAGTATTTATCTATCCATAAATTATAGCCATATTAATAGAAAATTTGCCTGTCTCTTGAGTATTATTCCCATGTATTAGAGGGGATCAAAAGGGGCAAGGGAAACCATATGCCCTCACACCTAGCTGTTGTACACGTTGGCCTGGCTAAGCCCGGTCGCAACACAAATATATTGCTTTAGCCTAAAAAAAACAATAACAGCTTGGCAGTTGTTCTGTTGTCCCAGCAAGGACATGTGTGTATCTGTGTGTGTGAGTGTGTGTGTGTGTGGCATACAGGTATCTGGCTGACTGCACAGCATCAATTGTAAAAGGATTATGGCTTAATTTTAAATGCGCATTCATTTGCACTCGCCTGCCGCTGCATCAGCTCCTGCCGCTCCTGCCGCTCCTGCCGCTCCTGCTGCTGTTGCTCCTTTTGCAGCTCGTCAAGCTCCTCCTCAGCTGTCTCTCTCGCTCTTTAAGAGGATTTCTGACTGCCGCCTGGGTTTTTTCTCATTAGTTTTCAAATAGCTGCATTAGCAGAGCGCGCTGCAAGGATCTGGGCCATACAAATGCCAGTGAATTGCTCAATTTGTGGCATTAAGCCCCCTTCTCGGCATTTGTTTTGGCCAGCACTTTGTACCCTTGGCGCATATTGTTTGGCCTTGTTTGTTATTGCAGCAGTATCTCTTCTTCTTTTTCTATTTCTCTTTTTTTTTTTTTGCTTCTCTATCATGTGTTGACCTTTTATCTATTCGCCCATCTTTATTTTTTACCACGAGCTCTAAGCACGTCTCTAAGCATTTTCGAGCTGCTTCATTGTGCGGCTATTGTGCTGGAGGATCAGAGGAACAATGTGAGCCACGAAGACAACATTCAAGTCCAAACTGAAATAATATATTTCCAGACTAATTGAAGGCTAAGTAAATGTATTGATGATTTATTTATTTGTGTATGTAGAGTGTATGTAAGTAAATTTATATTAACATTTAGATTACAGAAGTGATAACGTTGCAGTAGGTCCTTTCCGACTGCATAATACTCATTCACGAACCAAAAACAGCTGATTCTGTTTTGGAAAAGTCTTTTTCGTCTAAATATTATTCATATACATACATATATACACTTTTATACACTTCTATTTACAAAAAATTAAATTTTGTTTAATTCTAATTAATTATATTTAATTTATAATAATAATAATTTATTTATTAGACCTCGATTTAATAAATTATATATTTTTTCAGTGAAGATTTTCAAAATGTTTTTTAAAAACTGTTGCAAAAAGAATGTTAGCCTATGTCATTATTTAATTAAGAGCCAGAGATACCAAGTTAATAGCAGAAGGAAAAGATCAGCAATAAATTCGACGTTAAGGTCAGAGCCTAAACTGCTGTAAACTGTATGCGAATAGGCCTTGTTAACATATCAATATCACATATAACAAATATACTCTTTGATATTATTATTATCTCCTTTTATTTGAAATATTTAAATATAATACTTTCATTCACCTGAAGGCTTTAGTGCCAGCAAGCTAGCATCTCTCTCTTCTTGCTGTATTATTTATGTGTTAATAGACCATAGACACTCCGTAAGCTAGACATGAGTTCTCACAGAGGAGCAGCTTAAGATCGTCTCTATTAAAACTTTGAAGTTCGGCTTAATTTGTGCTGGCCCGCAGCATTCACTCGAGTTGTGGGTGCAACCCACATATCATGCCCTGAATGCGCTCCCTAAGCAGCTCACATAAATTACGTGCCCAGTAAAAATCTCAGGGAAAGAGTGAGACAGTGAGAGATAGACGTGGAGAGAGAGGGTGGAGAGGTGCCTCTCCATTCACTGCGTAGCCCTGGTTACAGCATTTGTTTCTGTTGTTCTCTGTCTCTGGCTGCGACAATATTTCTTAGCCAATTTTGGGAATTTTTTTTCCGTTTGGAAAGCGACGCTGAAAATCCGCTTAAAAAAAAGAAGCAAACGCGCTGCAGAAGACGCGAGCAAAAAAGAAAGAGAAAAACGCTGAATTAAAATGCAACAAAGTTGCGAGAGGTGTAAGAGTGGCATGTGGAAAGGCGGAGCAGAGGAAGGGGGCGGGGCACGCTGTGAGGAAAGCGTCAGGCACATTTTTCTTTGCAGTTCAGTCACAGTTTTCGGTAGCTGCTGCAGCTCTCGTTTTTCTGCTGGCACTTTAGGCAAATTTACTACAGCCATAGAGGGTGAGAGAAAGAGTGGGAGAGAGGGGAGGTGGGGGGAAGGGTGTGAGCTTGTGCGAGCGAGAAGGAGGTAGAAAAACTGAAACACATGTCACAGATTTGTTTCACTTTCGGAAGCACTTAAGCACTCAGCGAATTTGTTTGAAAAAAAGGAGAAAACGAAACAACGACCGAAACTCTGGAGCTCTGGCTACTTCTTCAATGCCAGCGCATTGTTCAGTTTTATTTTTGAAATAAATATGCATGGCTAAAGGGGAGTGTGTGTGTGTGTGTGTGTGTGTGCTATGGGGCTGTAGTTGTGGGGTAGGCCGCCAAAAGAACAAATTGATGATATGCCCCTTTGACACTTGAGTCCATTATTTATGTGCCGGCTTGCGATTATTTTCACATATGCTGTGCCCCCTCTTATCCCCATGCCCCATGTGCTCCTCCCTCTCCCGCTCCGCCACTGACTCACTATACGTGCCTGGTCTTTGGTCTCGGCGGATTTCACTTCCATTTCGCTCAACAATTCGATGCAGCAATCAGCTGAGCAGGCAGTTCGCTGAGTGCCTCGTTTGGACCAGGTTAACACACGCACACACACACGCACGCACACTCACACACACACACACACGCACACACTTAGCACTTTGTTTTAAATACCTTGCCTTGGCTTACGTTGTTTAAAGCGCATTTTCAGCTTAACGGTAACACGTGACATATGAATTATTGTGCTGCCTCCTGACTAAGCATTCGCCTCTTACCAATTTTACGGCTTTAGTCATCAAATATTAAAAAGAAAATCCCAATTCGGGCACAGCTTAAAAATGATCGCATACGGAAACAAAAGCTACTTCACTCTGTAAACTGTATCAAAATGCAAGAATATCAAAATTCAAGAGATTTGAACTAAAATAATAAATAATAAAAATATTTGTGTTTTAAGTAAATTTCCATTGTTCAATATATGTTCAGAATGACTAAAGGGCAGGCTTTAAAATTGTTTGTGTTGATAATTTTGAGTAATAATATTTTGAACTATTAAAAATTATTAATAATATATACTTAGTAAAATAAAATAAATGAACTCAAATTTCAAACTCTAAATTTTATTATTATATTTTTTTATTTACATTTTAAAATTTATTAATTCAAAAATTTCATTATATTTAAAATATTCAATATATTATTTATCTAGTTTTTATAAAGATCTCTTTGATATCTATTTATTTATATAGAGTTTATAAGTCGTATTGAAGATCAGAAGAATCTAATAATCTAAGCTATACGTCTTTATCAAGTGCCCGCTGATCTCTAGCAGAATTTCATCTGTTTTAATTCACATTTGTGAATTTTGATAATCAAACAAACTTTGTATATTATTCTATGGAATGCATGCCCCAGTCTCATGACAGAATTCTTGACAATTTTTTGGAATACATATTTATTTTTTACATGGGCTGCTTTGGCATTTGTGCGTAAATCATGCCACATTAATGAACTCTAAAATGGTGGCTGCTGCCAAGCTGTAAGGCTACCGCTTGGACTTTTTGTTTTTGTTGGTGTTTGATAGGGTTGAGGACCGGAGCTTGGCATAAATAATTGTATAATAAATTGCATAGCTGAATAGGAGCGATATATCATTTGTCGCAGCGTGTGTGACACGTTTGGGAAACGGCGCGAAACGTGCAAAGTGCGAACGATTCAATTAATCCTGACACTATTTATTATTATTAGGGTTAAGCCAGAGACAGAAATATGCCAAAGAGGAGCGAGTTGGCCAGCTCAGAGCCAGCTAGCCGGGCGGCTCAGTTACGACTGCCCATGTAGTTGTTACATTAATTAGTAGAGCAGCCTGTTTCGGCTCTGTCGCGCCTCGCCGTTCCAGGCACTATCATATTTATTAAGCAGCCGCATCGCCTGCAGCTTTTCGCATTGGCGAATTGTGCGTCTCTCCCTGTAAGTGTGTGTGTGTGTGTCTGCTGTTGCTTTGCTGGATCCGGTGCTGTCTGACTACCCGCGGCTATCACAACAACGAAAATTGATTGCTTCTGTTGTTGTGGCTGGCTTTGATCGTGTTAAGATAGCTGGCAGAAGGCAGAAGGCAGCAGGCAGGCAGGCGAAGAAAAAGAGAAGCTGGGAAGCTCCCCAGAACCTCAACTTGAGTTCTATAGAAAGTTTTGCGCATAACTTTGGCTTGGACGCGCTATGGGCATCGTAAATATCTTTTACTGCCATCCTTCTTCAGTGGCTTTCATTATATACATATGCATATATGTGCATACACACACTCGCATTTCTGCATTGCACGCATTTCTGCATAGACTCTTTACCGGCACACCCATGTGTATAGCAGGGCAGGGTGTAGCTGCTTGGCTATTTTTGTGACAGATCATAAATCAAAAATCATACACGCTGCTGCATTTCAATATGAGTGCAACCACGCCATCACACCACTGCACCACCACACCACACAGACAGGTAGGTGGCGGCGGCTTTTGCAGGTGTTTGCTCCAAATGAATAAATGTCGTTGCTTTGCTCTTATTTTGCGCGATTGTAAATTAAGTTCAGTCAAAGTTCTGACGGACAGCTGCAAGCTGCAAGTGCTGGTAATTAAATACCCTGTAAAAGTATAAATTAACATTTTTATAGAATATATTTAAATAGACATATGCCAACTATACTAAACTCATTTCCCATTTATTTAAATATTTTATAAATTTCTATAGGGTGTCTCTTAGTCAATCACTGCAGCAGCTTTCATCCCACTTGCTTCAAAAATGTGTCTTTTGCCTTTTACTTGCGCATTAATGTATGATGTGTG
The DNA here is from genome assembly GCF_054131105.1 of Drosophila navojoa. Taxonomy (NCBI): domain Eukaryota; kingdom Metazoa; phylum Arthropoda; class Insecta; order Diptera; family Drosophilidae; genus Drosophila; species Drosophila navojoa. The sequence goes on along the minus strand of NC_142893.1, from coordinate 21,288,347 downwards.
TGGGTGCGTGTGTGTGAGCCGGGTGGATACCATTCGAAAATTGGCAGCTGTCAAAAGTCATAAAGGCAGCAAATATGTGAGGAACATGTCTGCTTTCTAGCGCTAATCGACTCTCTTATTATTGCAGCTCATAAAACACGATGTTTATAATTGAATACAAGTTTCTAAGGATTGTAAGAGCCAGGTCATTAATGTTCTTTTTACGATTATTAAAAAAATCCATTTGGTTTTCATCTCGACTTTTTACTATGAGAAGTTATTCTAATACTTCTATACGAGCTGTTAACAGTTTATTAGTTTGTCTGTCTGTAGGACTTTAACCCATTAAGCCACTATTGAAGCCAATGATTTCAAGCATCTCTCTCTAGCTTCCTGTTTTTTTTTTTTTTTAAGTATAGTGTGAAATTAAAATGGTACTACAAATATTTGTTATTTATTCCATTATTCGTCTATGGAAACCTCAGACATATTGAGAACAACAAATTATAATAAATTGATAAGTAAATATACTAAATATTTGTGCATTTACTTAGACTCCTGAATCAATTATTTTTTATTATATCAAATTATTAATATTCTCTACATTTGAAAACCTTTTACCTTTGCAAACATTAAAAACGATTTCCTTGTATCCAGAAGTATCCTGGAACATTTTCCATTTACATTCGAATAAAGTTTTCAAGTACGTGAAATTAACATTTCACTCAAGCCTTCGCAAATTTTGGCATTAGGCTTAGCCTTAATGTTGATGGGGCTTGCAATTGATGTGCAGTTGATGTTTATTTATTAGACGGTCCGTTTGGCTAGCAAATTAATGGCATATTCACTTAGCAAGTGGTAAACGCATGCGGGTATTAAGCTAAATCGCATTTCATGGACTGCGGCGTATTATGAATGAATGAGCGGGCGTTACGTATGCGGCACACGTAGTGGAGGCGCTCTAATCGCTACCAGGGATATCTGTGCCATATGCCAAATAAATCTAATTTTTTTCCTCGACCCCTGGCCGAACCAATTGCCCACTAATTTTCGGTGCGTTTTCTCGGCCAGGCAACGTGTGAGATGCCCGATGACGATTACACGATTACGATTACCAAAAAAAGCATAAGAAGAAGAAGAACAAGAAGAAATATAATCAGACGCACGTAGTATTTGAGTCAAAACAAATTGCTTCATTCATGCCACGGCCAGGGGCACGCACGAATCGAGCATATGCCGGGCATTACCTGGCTGCCCCAGACTCCGTCCGTGGCAGAGCCCAGCCTCATCTCACGGCCATCTAATCGGCGGTCTATCGCATCTTTACGGTATTTCCCCGAACTCTTGTTCTGATTTCGAGTACTGGAAAACTACTTGAGTAGCATTTTAATTGTTGTTCGTGGAAGCAATTGCCCCCCCGGCGGAGCATAAATAAAAACTTTGCTTTGACATTTTGTTGGAATGAATTTAATGAATTTAAATTATGACAGTTGCGCCCTAAGCCACAAATATTTTATGGCTTTTAAATGCTGAAATAAATTGGACTTAAGAAACGCCAAACGGAAATGCAAAGAAACCAAAAATATGAAAACTTTTCTCTTAATATGTGAAACTGTAAATACCCTAAAGTGAGGAAAAGACTGAGAGAGCAAACAAAGAAAACAATCTGTAAATTTTTAATTAAAAAAAACTATATATATATCAAATAATACGAAATTGTTTCTATTTTGAGCCAACTTCCCTAAGGCTTTGCTGTACTTTCACAATCCTTAAAAAATTCCTTTCCATTTGAAAGGGTATTTGAAAGAAGTCGAGAAAAGAAATCCGAATCGAGGTCGATTCGAGCAACAAACCCATTAAATCTTGTGATTTGCTTTGTGTGGACGTCAAATGGGTGTTTCTCTCTCTCTCTCGCAGACTCCACAGAAAAAGGTCTTCTTTTATGATTTAAGCCGAGAGAGACTGAGACTGAAGCGCTGCTGTTGGGGGTTAGCAGCTCCACCTCCAGCTCCAGTTCCAGTTTCAGTTCGAGTTCCAGTTCTTGTTTGCCTAATCCTTTAAGTTATTGACGCATTCGGTTTCGATGCATTGATGAAATGTTATTTATTTATAATCGCAGTCGTAACCCTTTTGTATGGCTGCCCTTTTGCTGGCCAGCCTTCAAGCGGGGCTCTCGCATTTGAGGCTGCTTTATGGCTGCTACGAGGCTAATCCCGCAGGAGCAGCCGGCTCGATCACCGCCTTTGTTGTTGTTGTTGTTGTTGTTGCTGTTGTTGTGTTTAATAGTTGAGGGATTTGCTTGCTCGGCTGCTGGCCTGCTGGCGCGTCTCCAATGTTGATGTCTTATATAACACGAGTGTTACTTTTGACACTTTTATTGCCAGGCCCTAGACCAGGCACACGAATCGATTCGAGTCGACAACGCATCTCAAATGAGCCTTGTGTACCTCTAGGAAGTCAGCCAGCCAGCCAGTGGGGAATTGAACGCTCTAAAGTGGTAATTAAATTGGCCAGCATTGTGAAAGGCCGCGGCCCAGAACATCTTATGTCTCAATCTATCCAGTCTGCGGCGACAATCAGCCTCGGCTAGGAATGATATGATAAATTTGATACATCTTGCACTGAAACCAGTTGCAAGCCCGTTTTCAGCTTAGTAGTTTCTTATTTTATTTTTGGCTTCAGCGTTGACAGCGCTCGGCTCATTCGCTGGCAAATTAACACCTCAAACGAAACCGATTGATGCCAAAGTCATTTGCCATTAGACGTCCGATTCTTGGAGTTGTTGACAGCCCAGCCAATTGCAATTCCTCTTCAATGTTGCTCTTGAGCTAATGGTGTTTGTTGTTGCTGTTGTTGTTGTTGCACTTGCAGTGAAGCGCATTTCCGCTTTTTGTGGCTAATTTACGGGCACTGAGTGGCACAGGTCAAGCTGAGAGCACCGAAGCTGCTAATTGCAAGTCGCATTTAAGTTTCTGGCACAAAACAATTGACGGACTTAACGAATCTCTCGATTGTTTATCGAAAATAAAAGTTAAGGGCAATTGAATGATTAGTTATTTGTGTTGTTGTATATATAATAAGCACTTGCTGAAAATAGATAAAATTGAACGAAATGAGATTTAAAAAACAAATAAAATAAACCGCCTAGTCTACTGACATGAATTAATTAAATTTTAATAATCAGACTCAGAGTAGAACTTTCTGGTTTTTGTATATTTTCATATCAAGATTTTTCTATTTATATAAATTTTATTTGATTTATTTATTTATTTGCACTTGAAGCAGAGTAATAGCATTTGAATAGTTCAACTTCTCAAATTCAAAAGATTTTTTTTTAAATGCCATTAATAATGATCAATAATTCATATCAATCTGTTCCCTTTCTGAGAGATAAAAAGTTTAAAATATGCCAAGAATGCAAACCCTTTGATAATTCCAAGGAAACTTGAACTCCTGTGTGTTGATAATCTCACATCCTACTTAAAATTACGCGATATATAGATAGTCGTATTTCGTCCTTAGTAAACACAAAAATGTTGCCAATTATTACATCATATTTCCACAAAAAGATAAGCAAAATGGTTTCTTATCGAAATACATACTCGAAAATGTTCGACGGCACAGCAGAAGTTTGGAAAATTAATTAAAAACTCATCAGATGTTCGAGTGATAAACCTGGTCGGCATAATTACGCCGCAGCAAGATGGCCAAAATCAAAATCATTTCTAGCGAACTGCAGCGGGCCGCAGCGGAGCCAGTTAACGTATTCATAACTATATATTTATCAGCCATCAAAAATCAATTGCACACTCGCAAAAACAACAACAACAGCAACAGCAACCAAACAGAAACCAAGTGCTGCAATGGACCGGTATCTGCTGTCTCAGTGGGCCTCCAGCATGATCTCTGCCTACCCTCACTCTCTCTACCTACTCGCCCACCTTCCCCCTCCCGAGCAACTACTCCCTGCCGTGGTTGGCCCGTGAGGCGTTCAAATTGCGCTTGTTAACATTTTTGACCGCCTGCTGGGGGCTTTTGCGTAGCAGTCGACGTCGACGTCGCTGTCGCTGCCGGCGTCGCCGAAAAAGCCAACAAACCGAACGTGTTACGCATAATAATTTTCGCAGTGCGTCCAACACTCGTATAAATATTTCAACGGCTCGCTGGGTTTCAGCCTGCTGCTGCTGCTGCCGCTGCTGCTGCTGCTGTGGTTCATCATCAAATGCATGGAGTTTATCTTGGAGCCGCATCGCTCACGCTCAGAACCGAGAGCTGGGGACAACAAGCAGGCTGATAAGACAAACAGCACTGAGAGAATTTTCAACTCAACTGAAAGTGGAATGTGAACTTCTATAAGGAATAGTTTGAATAATAGCTGAATTTGATGTATGAATTCCTATAATAAAAGATAAATATTTCTCTGTAGTTAAAAGAAATTAAATAATTTTAATTTAGCTATAGATCAATTCCCTTCTAGTAAGCCATAGAAAACTGCACAAGTTTTCCTCAATTAATCCAATATTTACCCATTTATTTCTCTCAGTGCATCATATGATTGCTGGATGGATGGCGGTGCTGCTGGCGTATGTTCAGTGTCGCTGTCGTATGTCGCTGTCTTTTATTGAAATAACAGAAATCATAATGTTTATGCCATTAAATTGTTAACAAAGCATAAACAGGCTACTGTCAGGTAGCAGGAGTTGGGATGCCGAGCAGAAATTGGGTATTGTGACTCCGACTGGGAGCCCGTTGGCCGTTCCCCGTTTCCCGTTCCCCGTTCCCCGTTGCCCGTTGCCCGCATGTCGACACGCACATAAATTATCGTTGATATATATTTGGCCGTGTGAATGTCCAGCCGTGGCGTAGCCCAGAGATAGACAGAGAGAAAGCGATCTCTTTCACTTCTGCTCGCACTCTACTTTATTTATTTACACGGGGCGCATTGCACAACGTTCGCTACGTGACATTCACGCTTGGACGTCCGCCGATGTATTTGGGCATCCCGAGCAGTTCTCAGTTCTCAGAGCGGCGGGCATACGTGACCCCATCGCAGAGCCCGGGGTAAACGGTCACATCTCATTCACTCACTATCGCAATTGCTATCTATGAGAGGCTGCGTATCTTTTCACTTTGCTACGCGCCTTATCTGCAGCCTCTTATCGGCCAGTGGGATATATATTTTCCTTTTTGCCTTTTTGTTTTTGTTGTTTATTGTGCCTCGCTGCTCGGCTTGACCGAATTATTTCCTGTAATTGGGAGCGTGCGGCCGCCCCAAAGAGCCGTAAAAATAATCAAATGCTTCCTGGCTCTAAAATCCATTTCAAGCCATTTCGGGCCATTTCACTCAAAAAAAAAAGGATGCGTGCTGCACTATGTGAATGAATTGGGCCAAAACTGCTTGACTACATACATACATATAAATAGCTATATATACACGTGTATGTGTGTGTGTGTATGTGTTTGAGCTGGGGTTCGGGTTTATGGTTTCAGTTTAACCAACAACACGGTCACACTTCCAATTTTATTTATGACTTTATCTTTTACTTTGTTTGTGCGGAGATTTTTGTGCTTTCCTGGGAATTTCACTGAGATTCTTTTCTCCTTTAATGCGCTCGCCGTACTGCTACTTCTTCTTCTTCTTTTTCTTTGCCTTAATCTTGTTGTGTGCGGTCGCGTTTCTACTGTTGTTGCTGTTGCTTGTCTTATTTCGACTGGGGTCTTAATCACGTGCACTGGTTCGCGGTAATTATACCTCGGAGTGTCTTTAGAATGTGACTAAACTTAATTTTGGAATTTTGAATTTTGTAGTTGAAGCCAGAGATTCGTTGGTGCTGGGACAGAGATATCATACAGAGATATTACATAAAGATGTTTGTAATGAGCCCAGTTAGAGGTTGCAGCCAAGTGTCAAGCACCGAAGTTGGCTGAGCTCTTAATTTGTTTGGATTGTATGTATAGGAAGGAGAAGAAAAAATAAACAAGAACAAAGCAGTAAAAGTGAAGCTTACAAAGAATTTAGTTTAACGCTACGATAATTATAATATTATAGTAATGTTAATAATAATAAATAATACTCAAAAGATTTAAATATTTATATTTTTAATTTAATTGATTCTAATATTCATAATAATAGAGATAATAAAAAAAAATACTTTTAATAAGAACATTGTTAAAATAAATAAAAATTGAAATGAATTGCATATATATTTTTATTTTTTTTTTTAATTCAAGATCGAACTATTATTATATATATATAATTTTTTTTTTAAATACAAAAAAATACTTCAATTAAATTAAAATTAATATGTGTGTTTTATCTCTTCTCAAAGAATCTCGTCGAAATCTCTATTTAACCACTAATTGCTGATATTTGTATGCCCTTTCTTCTATAGGAAATTATAATTAGACAGCCAACGTCTAAATTTGATCGCTTTTGTTATACTTCTATTGTTGCCTGCCGCTAAATGCGGCAATCAAAAGCCAAACGAAATATCACTAAAATTTGATTAGCACAATTAAATGATTATGTGCCGCAAAGCGTGGCAATTACAGCCGAAAGAATATAGCAGGTGCGTGCAGATAAAGAGACCGAGAGAGGCAGACAGAGAAGGGAGTGGAAGAGAGATAGAGTGAGTGGGGGAGACAGACTGAAAGCAGTTGAGGTCAGGTTGCGGCAGTTTCTTTGACATTGACCCACGCAAAGTTTCTGGAGGCAATTCTCAAACCACAAACATTAAAGCCACAAATGAACGACATTAGTTACACTTACCGAATATAATTAACAAATTAAATGAACAATTGCCTCAACAGATGGGAGTGTTGAAGAAAGAAATACAAATACAAATACAAATAGAAAATAATTGGAGCGCATGGCGAATGCAAAGCAAAGTCTAAATAATATTAAATATGTACATATGTCTTTAAGAACGGAACATTTGAAGCTCGGCTCGGCCTGGGCCAGCGTAAATTGCTTCGGTAAACCGAAAAGACGCTAATTGAGGTTAGCTCAAGGGTTTACATAACCCAATTATTATATAAGACACTAGACATAGGCCCGTATGTATGAAATCCGTGAAAATCTCTTCATTTTGGTAAGGGTCGTAGCCAGAAATATTGTCCAACAGGTACAACAGGTACCACAACAATAACAATAAACACGCACTTGTCAAAATACATATGGAAAACTGAAGATGAAATGATGAGATGACGGTGCAATATGGAAGCTTGACTAGGAGATACCCTGTAGTGTGGTTAAAGTTACAAGCATATTATATCTGCTTACGATATTGGCATGACATATTATACATGTATATAAATGTATAAATTTATTATATATATTCTTATCGATAATTGTTCAATTATGATATGAGAACAATTACTAGTAGATAACCTTTAGCCAGTTTGGAGTCTGAATGTTGCATAGAAAATATGAATTAAATCAAATTGAAAAATTTACTTTCTCGTTATTAATGGTTTATCGATAATTATCGAAATTCAATATGGTGTTTTGGCTAAGAAAAAAATGGCTACGAAATTTATATAAACTTTAATATATTTTAAAAATAAGGTTATATATATATTGCTTAAAAATAATAATAATAACTTAAAATATACTTATATTTCACATCTAAAATTGTATGCCCTCTAGCATAACTCAATATATATACAGGGTATGGGGTAGGATGAGTGAGTGAGAGAGACTTTACCTGTGACACGGGTTTGTTTTATGACTTTATCTATTGGAAGTCTGATGCGTTACCTGTGCCCTGTTTTTGCGGCTTTGATCGATAATCGCGGCCCACACAAAATGGTGCCGCGTCACGGCAGGTCCGTAATGGCATTACAATGCGTTTCCAACTACTTAAAACTGGGCTCAGCATATTTGCAGTCTGGACAAACAACGAGCATAAACCGTGATGCGAATGCGTTTATGGATTGAGCCAAGCGGATTTCAGCAGCTGCCTGGCTATCCGGCTGCCTGGCAGCGGTTCGCTTATCCTTTAATGGGCTTTTGTCAGTCTGTCACTGGGACGCTGGCGTTGAGCAAATCCTTTCAAGTGCAACCGAGCTGCATCCGATTAGAACAGGTTCGTCTCTTTGTCTTCTCAGCAAAATAAAGCCATGTCGCCCTACCTTCCCCTCACTCTCTCCCTCTCTCTTTCTCTTCCTCTTTCTCTTGCTCGCTCTGTCATCACTTGTTTGCGCAAAGTTTCGCTGGAATTTTTGGTGATTTGTAAGCTGCGCGAGTCAACAAATATGAAATATGAAAACCGCATCAGCAGCTAATCGCATTGACTGTAAAGTTGGCTAAGCCGCTTGTTATTTTAGCTTTGCAATTAAAAATCCCTCAAATGCGTTAACAATTTTCCCTTCGCTTCGCCGGAAAAACTGTCATAGTTTTCTCTCTTTTCCTAGATGCAGGCACTGCGATAGCGACTTGTCACAATTTCTGACAGGCCAAAAGTGGTTTGTGTTCGATGTCTGGCCCTCGAACTCTTCGTTTCTAATGAAGAAATTATCTATAATGATATGAGAGAAATGCAAGCGTTCCTTTTTCATAATTTTTCACTATGAAAATGATATAATTGCTGCACGATAAGCATCAAATTATGTGGAAACTGAAACCGAGTGTTCGAAAAAATAGTTGGCAAAGGGGTACCCGAATAATGGGCACGTACAATGGACAACGGATGACGTATTATTTTATGATAAGCACATGAAACATTTGATGGATTTATTATGCCATACAGCTCGCACCAAGTGTGAAAGAACCACAGGTGAGAAATAGGTCTGTTTGCGCAGGATATGTCACTCAGCACTGCGGACAGGTGTAAGAACTGAATGTAATTTTTAATATATTTTTTGGCTCACTCTAATATAGAAGTGATGGATAGATGGAGAGAAAAAACCATGGGTGGAGTTCGTCACATAATAATAATAATTTGCATAATATTTGCTGGCTTTTAAAATCTTAAATCAGAGCAAATGATAGAAGCGCAAGCAATTCAAAAACTGGTTTATGTAGATAATATCTAAAGAGTGATTTAAATTAGTTAACATGATCAATATTTTTGAATAATCTTAAAATATTTTACAATAAGTATTTTAAATCATGAAAGTTAAACATTTTAATTTGAGAAAATGTTTTTTAATATCATGTATAATTTATAATTGGTAAAGGAAAAAGGAGGAATCGAGTTGCTTGATTCATTTGTGCCAATCAGTCTGTCAAGTGTCCCTCTATATATTTGTCTATATATGTTTATTTATCGTAGATTATTCCAAGGAACAAGAAGCAATTGTTTCTCTTCAATTAACTATAGGTTTTATAATGTTTCTGGATATTGCTTGAAGATATAATTGACCTCAGAATTATTATTTAGCCGATTCTCTCTTAATATCTAATCCGTAATCTTCCTTCATTCCTTTATTATAACGACACACCTCGGACTTTCTCTTCTCTTCCATTCTCTGTCTCTTTCTCGTGCTTGGCAAACTGCTATTATATGTCTAATCGTTGATCATTTGTTAGCTACACTTACTAAACATTTCTAAGCATTTGAACACAGTCGAGACATACATATTAGAAATCTATAAACATTTCATAGAATCTAGAGCTAACTAGCTGTTCTACATATTAACACCAAAAAAGAACAAATTAAGTTAAAAAGAAAGTTGTAAATTTCATAAGAAATTTAGCTCTTGTCTGTCTATTTTTTTTGGCTGTTACAACATTGTGCTCTTGTTCCATGACCAATTCGGGCTGAGTGTGTGTGTGCAAGCCAGCATATCCAAGTTGAATAAGCTACAGCAGAAAGAAAGAGGAAAAGAAGAAGCACGCATGGAAAAGCAACTGCTGGCCAAGTGCTTTGAGGGCTAAAAGCATGTTATCAGTCATCTGTGAGTCTGTTTACATGCGTATCAAAGGCGGGCACGCAGCTAATCAATATGCTCGTCGTTTTCCTTTTAACCAAGTACGTGTCAACGGGGCTCGAACCAAATACCACATACCAAAGACCAAATGTTGTACAATGTGTACAGAGCGAAAGGATGGGGGCATTGAAAGGCCAGACAAGGACATGAGACGCATTTTGTTTACATTTTTTTTTTTTTTTTTTGTTATTTTTGTTGTCGTTTTTTGTATTTTTGATATTTTTCTCGAGCATTAAACTTTGATGAGTTATCACACGTAAATGGCAGCGTTTGAAGGCAAGGAGTACGAGTATTAAATAATTATTTTTGTAGCACTTGTGGCATGTGAAATTCGTTGAGGTGTCTGGGAATTTATGCCCCATCGACTGACTTGCACGTTATTTATGTTCATGACCTTTAATGGCACCCCATCTGCTTGAGCAGGAGCAGGGGGTTGACTGGCAGTAGGAGCACGAGCAGCAGCAGCAGCAGCAGGAGCAGGAGCAGGAGGTGGAGGGCACACGCAGCGCCATCAAACAAATTGCCATGGCGAAGCGTGCGTCTTGTGGTATGCACATTGAATTTTGATATGGCGATATGGGGATATGGGATGTGGATAAGGCACAACTGTTCGCTCCCAGTGCCCGGCAAAAGATTAATTGATACATGTCCATTTTGTGTTGACAAGCAGCCAGCAAGAAATGTCCTCACAATAGAAACAACAACAGCAACAATAGCAACAACAACAACAGCGACAACAATAAAGGTACAACTATGGCCAAATATAAATGACATACAATAAGGCCAGGACACTTTTATCGCTCCCAGTTGATAATAAACAATCTGGGACAAGGCATTAAAAAAAAAACACACACACACACACGACAATAGCTGTGTATATCATAGAACAGTGGAATCGATGTGGAGTGGGCGCAATGGGCGGGGTACCTTGGCTCCTTTGTTGAATGACATATGTGTGCGTGGCTGCCCCGCTGACTGCTCATCCATTTGACTGTCCAGTGGGTCAACGCCTACGACAGTGGGTTGCTCGAAGAGTTTGCGAGTTTACAACGCATACAGAGAGACATACAATATTCGACTCAGATAACTCATCATTTAGTTTCTCAGATGTATCTATATCTTCTATAAGCTACTTAGACTTTCTCTGTGATTATTCATTCATCATATTGATACAGAGAGTCTTTCATTGCATTTTGCTTAGGGTTTCCCTTAAGCTTGTCACAGCTCTCTCTCGAAAAAGAGCGTCTCCCCCTCTCCCCCTCTCTATCTCTCTTTCTCTATCCATTTTCGCGTAGCTCTTAGCATAACAATAGCTGGCGAAAACCATTGTGCTCTGAAGGATATTTTGGAGCAAGCTCTATAAATTTGCACGGCATAAATGTTTAGCGTGTGTGTGTGTGTGTGTGTGGTGTGGGTGCTCAGCGTGCGATAGTATAATTACATGCAAGCACGTCGAAGAGAAGGGGAAGGGGGCCGTGCCAATAAAGCGTGAGAGTCCCATGGCCACAGTGCGTATGCTTGACAGCCAGCTGACGTGTTGCGGCGTTCAATCAAAAGCCTGTCGGACTCTGGCCGCGCAAAAAGTGACGTTGGGATGTGCAGGGCCAACCGTAATGGAAAACCGCGACACTCCACGTATATACGTAGTGTCAACTAGGCGCGGCCACGCCCACTTAATTAGTGCCCAAGCTTATTGCGACGAATGGACGGGCAGGCAGACCGACGGACTGACAGACTGACGGACTGTCGGAGCAACGTTGCGTCTCTTGATTGTTTTTGGGGTTTGACCCATTTTGTGCAAATGCAGAACAAAAGCGAACGAAGCCAATAACTAGTCCTCAATGCCAACTGACTGTAAGAGTGAGTGTGTGTGTGTGTGTGAGTGTGTATAGGGCCTGGTGACAGCTGTAATTTCTATGCAGCTTTTGTTGCATTTTGAATGCACTTTGACTGGCATGCCGCATGCATGTCGCACGCTTCTCTATCTAGCTCATAATTTAATTAATTAATTTCAATGGCAATGAAAGAGAAAAAGAGAGATAGAGAGAGAGAGAGAGAGGGCGAGTGTGAGGTTATTATGGGTGTGCCGTTTATGGCGGCTAATTCAGAGCCTTAATTATGCCCTGTTGTTTTATAATACACACGCCAACACGACTCAAGCCCCCAAACCAGCTGACAATTTAGCAGCGACCACTTTTATTATGCTTGCAATTGCAAATGTCAGCAATGTGCATCCAGCTGCTGTTGTCGTTGACTTTATTGCTGTAGTTGTTGTTGTTGTGGGAGCAACAGCAGGAGGCATAGCCACAGTCAGTAGCATGAACTATCGAAAGCTGTGCAGCAGCTAAGAGCTGTTAAAAACTCATACAATGGGAAAAATCATTCGAAATAAATTCAAAATAAATCAATATACATTGAGTGAGCTATATAGACTTGCTGTTTGTTAAATATACAGAATATACATAAATAATTAAAGTATTTTAATCAAGTCTTAGTATGCATACATTTATAATGTTTGGGGTATTCATTTGACATCTTTAACACCAATACATAAAACGTCAGGGGCTTATACTTTCAAGATAGTCGGAATATAGTTCATTTTATAATTTTTCTGCGTATTTTCTATACCTATTTCTTTTATTTATGTCTTACTATTTTAATCAAATACTTTTTAATTTGATTTGTAATGTATTTATTTAATAATACATATAATAATATATTTATAATGCTAGTAAAGATATCACATTTTGGAGCATCCCTGTAGACGATTTTGTAAATATATTTATTTACTTTTTAGCAAAATAAGTCGAATAAAATATTGTTTCAATACCTTTGGCTGGCTCTTAGAGCATGCGATAGATATTTAAATGAGAGTTGACGAACATTATCTGGAGAATATTATGTTAACTTCGATTATTTGCGAGAAAAATCAAGTAAGCTGCATCTAAAGCTAACAGTTGAATTATGAATGAGTATTTGGGAGCAGAGCCCACCTGACTGCGCCTTGCTTAGCACTCGTAGAGCTACCTTAAGCAAGTTAAACGTTTATGAATATGGATGTAGAAATATATTGGTATATATGTAGTTAAGTCAATTTTTAATAATAAGTCAGCGCTAAATTTGGATTAGCTATAAAATTTCATTAGAGCAAGTTATGGATATGGATGATATAAATGTGGACATTACCGTCTGCTATACTTCACTGACTGCCACTGAAAAAGATAGATCAACTGGCTTGCAGAGTACGAAACCACTCAGCGAACAGTTGTCAAAATGTGAGCATCACTCACAACGGCTCATAGCCGAGAATGCCGTCCTATTAAACAGTATATTGAGTAGTGAAAGGCGAGTCGAAGAGTCAGAGGCGACTTACACTCGCTGCGAGAGCACAACTTCCCAACAGCATCAATATAGATTGTACCAAATGAATGAGGAACTAACTCATATATTCAATTAGTTTAGCGGTATTGTGGGTGGACCAGAAGTTCCAGCGCACAATAAAAGGGAGAGCACAGCGAAATGAATTACTCTGCGTGATGAAAATAAAAGGTGTAGAAACGTTAGTAAACATTCTATGCCTGTTAACATCATTCAAAGTATTTTCAGTACTGTTACCCGAATGGATCAAGTTCCAGTCAAGCAGTGTTAATTTTAAATAAAATCTTTATTTAAGCAATGCATTGCAATGCAAAACTATATACTGTATAAACTAATTCTACTTAGCTCTAAGAAGTAATTAGATTTTATTTATGGTTTTACTGAGATAATAAAAAAGTATTTTTGTAAGTATATGTAAATTTTAAATTTGTTGTATTGATCTCTATATGTATAGTCCTATTTCCTAATTACAAAACAATACTACAATACTACTTATTAAAGAAATTTAACTGTTGTTGTAATGTGGATGAGTACCTTATAGTCAATCATACCCGACTGAAGCGCTCTGTACTTCATTGTCAATCTTAAGTCTTTAAGACATTTTTTTCAAAGTTTTTTGTCAAAAAGAAACCCAAACTGATACATCAAAAGTCTCCTAACAAAGAATAAATAAATAAAATAAAATAAAATAAACAAGTATATAATGAACATCTAAAAAATATATAATAAATTAGTATATATGGTGACTTTGGAAATCAAATACATTATTTTAAGATTTGGTTTTGTTATCCATTGTAAGTCAGTCGCAGATCGTCGCAATTATTAGAAGTCGTCGCGTCTAGCCACAAATTGGTGAATTGACTGGGCCAAACGGGGGGCGGATGATGAAATGACGCGACGACTGCTGCGTTGCTCATAATGACAATAATGACGATGACGATGACGATGATGACGCCGACACGTCAATATGATGATTTAGTGCACGGAAATGGCTGTCGACGGGGACTTGGCGAATTTTGTGAAAAGGGGGGCGCGGCTGGGCCCGCGTCCATACGTGGGTGCTCGGCTCTCTGCTGTTGACAGCGGCTGGAAATTCGAGCTGTTTCTATAAAAAACGCATTAATTCTAATTGGCAGCAATTGCAGCGAACGCCCGGTGAGCGTCGACTGCGCCCCAAACCCAAGTGCGACTCCAGCAATTGCGCTCATCAGTGTGAGAAACTGTTGCACTGCAAATGATCTTCGGCCGGTTCGAATGGCCCTTTTGGTTTTTCTGTTTGTCTGTTTGAATGTCTGTTTGCTTGCCCGCTTATTTGTTTGTTTTGGTTGGCTGTTTGCGTTCGGGCTGCGGCAAAAGTACAAAAGATAACACCAAAATAGAGTTACACTAAAATTTAGCGGCAGTTCAAGGCGACAAATAAACTCATCTGTAACTCGTCTTTTCCTATGCCTCTCTCTCCCCCTCCTTTTCGCTTTCTCTCTCGCACTTGCGCTGTCTCTGTCCGTCTGTTTGTGCTGTGCATGTCCAACTAATTCTCGAGGCCCTGCTAATTGTTTCTGTGTTGCCAGCGAAATGCGTTTATTTTGTTTTAAGTGCAACCGATCGATCCATCGATCGCTCCACGCGTGAAATTGTGAAAATTCTTGCGGAACTGTTGCACCGAAATGCATTCGATAGTTATTAGTTTTTGCTGTTGTCTTGCTTCTTTTAATAATGTTTAACTATTAGTTTTTAATTATTTACTGACTAAAGATGTTGTTTATCAGAAACGAATTTTTGCATTCTATATTTATGTTTTGTGTAATTCTATTCTACGTGGTAAACTGCAAAAACTTTTATATGTTTACACATCAAATTCATATGTATGTAAATAGTAGAAGAAGTTGTGAAGCTATTTCCATGGGGACAAGGCATTAGAAATGCTGAGTAAAACATAGGCAAATCAATCAATCAGTTTTGCCTTATGGAGATATTCTTTTGAGACTTTGGCACCTTCTCTTGTGGTGAGGTCTTTCGACTAGTATCTAATGCATTTTCGTATGTACTCATGAGCTAAACCTGTATCGGGTATGTTTCAGGCGCTAAAGCAACCATCTCAGCCCTACAGCTTGTATCAGTCATTATATACAGTAAATATTATAGCTTTGGCCTTGATCCATATAGAAATTAATATGAAAGTTCTGAGCAGAGTTGAATATATAAAGAAAATATCCTGGCAAATTTTTAAATCTTAAATTTAATTTAATTTAATCTTTTGCCCTTAATACCCCATTTTGGATGTATATAATATAAAATAAACAATATACATATCCACATATACGTACATTGAGTATATTCATATATGAACTTTATACATACATATAAATAGTCGCATCCTCAATATGGCTGTCACTCGCCCCACGCTGACAGCTGTTCCATTCAGGAACTTAGCAAACATGTCGGTTCTTCGAAACTGGGGTTAGCGCTAGCGTGTGGGGGGGCTGGGCAGGGCTGGGCTGGAGAAGTCTACTTAACGGGAGACGTCCCCAAAAGTGACGGGCGGGCCGTCATCATTAAACTTTTGACACTATTAGCGTGCCGCTGGCACTT
Organism: Drosophila navojoa; assembly: GCF_054131105.1. Classification (NCBI taxonomy): domain Eukaryota; kingdom Metazoa; phylum Arthropoda; class Insecta; order Diptera; family Drosophilidae; genus Drosophila; species Drosophila navojoa. Next base: position 21,272,468 of record NC_142893.1, on the reverse strand, counting down.
TGTTGTGCCAACTTGGCATTAAACCGAATACCAGAGCATTCTACTTCATCATCATCATCATTATCAGCAGCAGCAGCAGGGAAGACATTCAAATAAAATTCAGCACATTATTGTGTGTTGAAAACAAAAGCATATATATGTACATAAATATATATATTTCGAGTGATATATAAATATAAATGCTGCGGCTTTTTGTTTCAATATATTTTGTGGTTAATTTTAGTTAATTTAATTTAGAGGGCATGCATTCGAAGAAAGAGAAAAGCTTAACAGCTTAATGCGGATGTATTTTTAGTTTATATCCTATTTATAGTGACTGTACTATAAATCCGTAATAGATTAAAAATAGTGGTTTTTATAGTATTTAAATTCCATAGCATAAAAATACACACATACACCTGCATTATATACATATATATATTATAAAAGTCTTTGTATACAATTTTCTTGTATTTTTTATTTTATTTACTTTTTTTGTTGGTTGCTTCTGAAAGACAATTCAATTAGCAGAGCTGTCAAACTTTCACTGTTCATCTGCCCATTCGACGCTGTCCCCCCCTCTCTCTACCACCAATCGTGCTTGATGTACTCTTACTACTTTAGGTTGCCCCACTGTTTGCCACTTTGTGGCGCTGTTAATGAAGCAATTAATTATGGCGCTACAAAGGCATTTCTGTGCAATATCTGTTCAATATCCGAAATGTTAAATGTTAAATGTTAAGTCCCCTCCCCTTATTGTCCTTTATTTTGGCTTGCGTGCAAAGTGCTTTTCCTCAAGTGTCCAACTCTTTGACACTTTGCGGTTGATATCGCCAGCGCAACGAAGAGCGATACTATAATTAGTTCTGTATATGTATGTATCGGATTGTTGGCTGTCTTTTGAAAGTATATAAAAATACTAAAATATTTGTTCATTTTTTATAGAGCAAAAGTTGTTATATGTGCACATGTTTAAAGGGAGTTTCCAGAGTTTTCTTAACTCTATTGAGTTATATAACTTCCATAAATTCATGAGGTTTGCCGTTTCATATCCTTGATCTCACATCTATTTTAGCCAATCCAAAATTTCCTTATATTTTAGTATACTTGCACATTATTATACCCTGAACCCATTGAAAATAGGAATTTATTAAATATATTGTACTCCTTTCAGTTCACGAACTATATATTCCTTGCATAAATGGAAACGTTCTCGGCGGAGCATATGTTTGCTAGTATTCCGGGAATTAAAAAGTATTGTTTGTTGGCCCAGCTAATGTTCACACATATTGCTCGTTTATCTTAAACAGAAAATCGTCAATTTCAGCATTTGCCTATCGAGCACTAACCTCAAGGATCTACCTTAAACGAGAGTATTATGTGCTACCATAAGCATGCACACTTGTGCATGGGCTACTCAGATGCCTATCGCTGGGATCCTCATGTGGTTGACACCTACAGCAAATCTGCACATGTCCTACAACAGAGAGAACAGAATATGAGAGAGTGAGAGAGAGAGACAGAGAGAGTAAGGTAGTCAGCTGCCTGTGGATATTATAACTATTTACCCCGTACTATCTATGCCAGTGATCAGGATCTCTCTATGTGTGTTTGTGTCCGCATCTTGATAGTCGCGCTGCGGATTTCTCTTCGGCTGCTCAGCACATGTGCGCAAACCCAAATTGCGTTGTTAAAATGCGTAAGGCGTTGACAATGGGTTCAGAAAAACAACCGAAACACACACAATGCGCGACCTTATCGGGGCATCAACTAGGACCTCGAGAGATGGGCCTAGCTAACCAGTTGATAAGCACTCAACTTGATCAATGATTGCTTGCAGCAGTTGCCAGTGCCAGTTGCCAGTTGCTCGTTGCTGGTTGCTGGTTGCCAGGAAGCAGCTGCTGTTGCTGCTGCTGGTGCTGCTGCCAGTCAGCACCTTTAAATCTGTTGGCCTTGATCGAGGTGTGAATAAAGCAGCGTATACCCTGTAATTACGCGCCGCCCGTTGTGTCGGCAGGTGTCAAAATAATTAGGCGCCTACTTAACAAGAGCGAGCGACGGCCAAGCTTTCGCACTGTCCGTCCGCCCAATTACCAATAATTATCGTCAACACCTTGCACTAAAGCTGTCAAAATGTACGCGGGGCCGTCATGCAAAATGGCAATTGGCAATTGGGCAACAGACAGCCGAAAACTGCAAAATGCCGCGCACAGTGGGGCAAAGCTGGAGACATTTCCTTCAAAATATCTCTAGAGTATTAAACATGGATTCGCTAATCTATAGCAAAAGTAGTTCTCACTCCGACTTCATAGTAAAGGAAGACAATACATCTCTCATTTTATATTATATTTAATTATATATTCGCTACATTTGCTCCACTGTGTCACGTAACACTAATTGCGTGAGCTCAGCTCTGTCCGTCATTCGATCATTCACTCAGTCAGTCAACGTCAAACGAATTGCAGTCGAAAAATAAAGTTTATATACATATATGTATATATATACGTATGTATATATTTAGCAAGTGTGAAGGTGATAGTCGAGCTCCTCCTTCATTAATCATTCGCCTGTTAACTCGGCCACTCGCTCGCCTTGACAGACCCTTCGCAACTCCAAATTCGGCAGATCTCAAAGGTCTTCGCAAAGTGAGAGACCCAAATAACTGCCTGCAGTTTGCTAATCAGCTATAAACAGGCTCAGCAAAAAAGGTCGAGGCGAAGTTGAGCATGGACTGTGCGTAATTTTGGTCAAAATAGTTTTGCTTAATATGTTTCTTGGATGAGGGCATAAGGACTTTGTCGAACTGAGGAATATATAATGGAGAAGACTTTTAAATCTTATTCGAATAATGAAAACAAGTCGATTAATTCAACTGTTTTGTTCATCTATGAAAACGTCTCCCTGAGCACCAAATGAAATTATATTATCATAGTTTCTTTTATTTGGAATACCTTAATGTTAATAATGAATTAGGACTCTGTTGAATTTTTTATAGAGACTAATATTGTATATAATCATATTCATATACATTTATGAATGCATTGCCTGGAAATCCAATGAGTTTTATACTTCGTTTTCCTATTGAGGGAAATATATATATTTTGTTTTGTTTCATATTAATTAAATTGTGTAATTATTAGAATTAAATTAGAATTAAAGGTAGCTGAAAATTTATTAATGAGACTGTCGAATAAAATAAAATTAATAGAATACATCACATATAAATAAATTAAATATAATATATATTTTAATTAGGGAAATTAATTATATATATTATATATATTTTACTAATTATATATATTTACCTAATTTCCGATATTTAATCTTAATATCATTCACTTTTTTATGTATGTTCATCATACTAATCTACACCTGTTTAAGTTCACTTTTTCAAACCATCAACAGATGAAAAATATCTGTTGAATTGCTGGCTTAAACGGAAAACCTGAATATGGTATACTAAATTATCCTCTGCATCTGTAGGGCGCTGTTTCACACATCAAACGAGGAGCGATTTCTGGGCTCGTAAACATTCTAAACTATATGGATACTACGATTTCGAGCAAGTATTTTTGTTTTTAATTGGCCGGCGGCGCCAGAGCTCGCAAGGTGTTAAGCAAGGATTTCGTATAAAACGGTTCTCTGTTTTGAGCCTTTTTAATTAAAGAATATGCGAACCCATAATTACAAGGCGAACGCATGAGAGAGAGCGGCAGGGCGAGAGAGAGACCCGACTATGGCCCGTTGAGCGTGGCTTCTGTTGCCGGCAAAGGTGGCAGTTCCTGCTGGGCAGCCAACGAATTACAGTTAACGCCTAGAAAGGCTGTTGCCCAGAGGCGTCTACCCAGCCAGCTTCACGCAGCGTTAAATGGAGGCCAATCAACAAACTCTGAGCTGCTGCTGCTGCTGCTGCTACTTCTGCTGCACCTGCAGCGAGCGAGTGCAAGAATGAGTCAGGCATTGGAAGGTGAGACCTTCGACTGCAACTATGACGACGACTTAGGAGTGTGTTAGAAATTATATCAAATGATATGTTTTATGCGTTCCGCTGGCTTTTCGTACTCTCGTATGTGTTATTTATGGCTTCCTGCTCGGGCCACCTTTTGCCTTTTCGCCTTTTCGTTTTTGTTTTCGTTCTCGTTTTCGTTTGGTCTGACTTGCGATTTTACCGCGCGTTGCAGGTGTAAAACATAATTTTGAAATTTTTGGTTCGTTTTCTTTTTCAGTATACATATATATTGGCACCTTTGTAATTGAGTAGGTGTGACTGTAATTATTAATCAGGCAGGCAGTGCCAAATGCCAGAAAAAACAATTCTGATCCAGTTATGCCCCATGAAATTGGAAGTTAATGTGTAATATTTAATCTCGAAATCTATTAAAACTTGTGTGTGAGCTTTGAAGTAGATATAATTTTTATTTTCATATCTTATTGAATGATCTAAATGGATATTTCAATCAATTAAGTAATGATTATGAATAAGCAGCGCTGCTTACAATTTCATCGTTTACTTTCGATTGCAGTTGAGCAGAGTAACATATATAAAATCTGGTTGTGAGGCAGCGTATCAAACGTTCGTTCAATAATAAATTGGTCATTAGATTGAATTGTTAACCGAGTTTTATGTATTTCAAAGAATATGGCTAACTCTGGCCTTGATCATGTTAATCCGAAGGGCAGGATATGATTCTAAGGCTGCAAGGATGAGATTTGGCTTCTATATTATTTGGGCTCTTTTCTTTTAGGTAGCTTAGAACTTACGTCTGTTTCGAGAGTTATTGTGTGCGTAGTCCAAATACAGTTTGAAACGTTATTCGTTTGTAAGAGTCAGCTGCAGCAACAAAACAATCTCCAAGCACATTCTTCATAATATGTTGCAATTATTATTATCATTATTTATTATTTTTATTTAATACAATTTATACTTCCTCTTAAATATAGTTTCTTTCAAATGCTTAAATTCTAGTAAATAATTTAAAATTATTATTAAAAATTCCTAAAACATGTTCTCTTGAACCACAATTAATTAAGTTTGAGTCTCTGACCCACAACAAATATTGAACCTCTTGATGTGTTGACGGTCCAAACAAGCTCCCCCCACGACAAACGTGTGTTCAAACACTGTCAAACGAAATTAGAAGAGAGGAAAATGAATACAAACACACGCCTTAAATATTTCTAGTAAATCATGCGGTCATGTAGCTGTCCTGGCGCGGATTCCACGAATGCCCAAGAGAGAACAGTGCTCAAAGATGAGGAAAACTTACATAATAATTGATGACATAGGACACACGTAGTGTGTGTGCGTGCGCGTGTGTGTGGATAGGGAAAAAACAACAATGGGCAACTATCTAATGATCGATATCAGCAAGAACAAAAAACCTGAAGAGATATAGACAATGTCGCTCAACGCTGAAATTTGCCTTGGCGGTTGGTCTCAGGGCCAGGCCTCGAAATTTGTTTTTGGTTTGGGTCCACACACACATGCACACACGACTACGTGAGTCAGGCCCCTTTCGGTGACAATGCGCCGTTGACAATGGCCTAAGACAAACGCAAAAGGACATAGACGCCTGCTGATGTGAATCTGTAAACGCACACGAAATTTATTGAAAGAGAAGAGCAACAACAACAACGACAACAACAACAAGCAGCAGCAGCAAACAATTTGTGGTTATCCCTCGAAACAGGTAGGGCCCTACCTACCTAGCTGCCCAAATGCGATTAGGATCAACTGAGAGGGGGGAATCCACTGCGACTGCGATTGCGACTGCTTCGTACTTCATGCTGCTCTATGTCATCATTACAGAGCGTGGTTTGAACTGAGCTCTGACTCAACGCTGAGCGTGGACAAATATCAATTTACGACGCCAAACACGCCCAAGTGCGCGGCCCGTATCATTGCAATCGAACTTAAGTGATTTTTGTTTGCTGCTCGACATCGAGTCGCGCGAATCTCTTTCAAAGATTCGCATCACAGCTGCTCTATAGCATATCATTTACGAACCGATTTTGGGATTGATGCCAGTAAATGCTGCAAAGAAAACTATTTTAGACCTAAACTTCTTATCTATCCTTGCATTTAAATACATTTTGGAAGCGACTTTTAAACTGTTCCGTCGGTGAGTCTGTTTGAAGACAAAAAAATCTGCCGCTCCTGACGTTCGAGATATATGTATGTATCTCATCTTAGGCTTCTTTTACAAAATTCCCTTGGTGCAACCGCAAATCGAACATGAGTAAATTTGCTCAATAAATTGATTTTTCCTGGGGAACTTCTATATGAACATAAATGGTTCCCAAAGATTTTCATGCCTGTTTCAAATCATTTGCATAAAATAATATATACTTGATATTCTCGAATCAATATATTTATCATTTAATCAATGCAAACTCAATCAACTAGTTGGGTTAAAGTTCTTCGCTCGTTCTCTTCGAGCTTACCTTGAGAAAAAATGAAAGAAAATTCAGTTACTTGCGGCATGCAACGCGTGCTCTAGGATTTATGACTGGGCCATTCGCTCGCTTTGTTATGCCGTTGCAGTTTCAGTTGCGCAAGAGTGAACATTCTCGAGTTGCCATAACGAAGTAAATAGTCGCACGCGTTCCGATCCGAAGTATCTCATAAGTAGCAAAGCGAAGCACTTACGCCCAGGCCAAGGAGCTTAAGCTGGCCATGCCAACTGCCTCCCCTACTGTGGACGGCTTCTTGGAGTCCTGCGCAGTTGTCAATAATAAATAAATATATTCCTTTGCTGCGGTATGCCGCACAATCGAACGGCATTATTGTATAAATAGACAGAGGGCGGCAGGGGAATGAAAAGTCTGATCCGAGTCAAGGACTTCGTTAGTGTTCTTAAAAGTAAGCAAGGCTGTCGTGACTGATGGCATAATACTTGCTCAGGGTCGACAGTAAGGTGAATGTATTCAAAAGTTAATAAAAGGCATTTATCGAATTTAACATATACATCTTTTTGTATATATTTCATATATTTCAAAGGGGGCGATTTCACTAACATGAAATCAGTATACTCCATTAGAGTCATGAACGAGTATTACAAGATGAAATCTTATGGCAAGTAAACTAACCCTTGATACGCCCTTGTCAGCTTACTAATGACGACATGGACTTCATATCTAGATCAAGCAGTCGGAGCCTCTGGCCGCAGGACACACATGGACAATAAATTGAAGCACATGCTTAGGCGCGCTCGGTACAAGGCCATTAACATTCGGGCAAGCACTGCGAGCTGAGAGCGCTATCCAACACTGGACTCTCATAACTCAAACTCATGTCCAGTTGGCTGTGTGGGCGTTGGCAGCCAGAAGGACCACTATCAACAGCAAATGATCTCAGTTAATGTCATCGAGCATGAGTCCCAGGCCTTGTCCTTAACTGACTTTACCAAACGAAGGCGTGGAGCTGACTACCTACTCAACTACTGTTTGATAAACACCTGTACATTAAGGTAGTTCGTACCGCGTGCATCTGCGTCCTTTTATTAAACTCCTTTTAACTTGGTTTCCTAATTATACCCTGAACCCATTTCAGAAGATATAAGAGCTAGGACTTCAATGTTTTTTTTTTTTAAATGTCCGCACATAGCGAGCGCATATCGAGTTTATCACTAAAAATCGATAGCTCATCCCGTTATTTTGTTATCGATAAAAACCTTATCGAAAATCAGTTAAGAGTTTATATCTCCCACATTGTTAAGGCTCTTTAGAGTCTCCAAATTTTAAATATATATTAAGCCGCATATTATACAATTTCGATTTTTGTTAAAATTTGCCCTCCGCCCCTATATCCACCCCATCACACTCATCTTTGTAAAAGCCGTATGTCAAATACTAGAGACTGCTTCGGCATACACATACATTTAAACATTATGATTACGTTCTGAAAGTTTCATTACGATCGTACGTCTAGAAATTAAATTATTCAACAAATAAGTTCTCCTAATATTGCCAGCACTGCAGCGCACCCCAAGCGCAATCCCCTGTATATGTGAGTGTGTGTGTGTTTGTTTTTATGCGTGTGTGTGTGCGTGTATTTGTTTGTATGTGTGTGTGTGCTAATTATTATTGAAATATCAGTTGCTTGTAGGGTTCAGGGAATCTCGTAGTCGAGCAGTCTCGACTTGAGTTTTTTACTTGTTTATAATAGTTTTCAGCTTAGTGCTCTTACCTCAGTGGCGGATGAGACTTGACTTGGCAAAGTCGATAAAGATAGAGCTATTAGAATCCCGTAATGAGTTTTTAATGAGTTTTTCGCAACCAATCCTATTTGAATATTGCAAATTGGCATATTGCATTGCGCTTTGAAATGAAACATGTCAGCTCGCAGCTGTAATACACAGATTAACAAAAGACGGAATATACAGTTTACAAAACTTTTTCTCTGTTCCAAAATGTAATTATATTATGAGTGTGTAAATATATATAACAAAATCCTTTTATTTGTAGACCCAGAACACAATTATTTTGTGAGATGGAGAAGTGGGAAGTAAAAATCTGAATCCTGTTGAATCCTGTTAGATTTTTGCTGTATAGTATAGTATAGCACAGTTGGAGTCTGTTCCCAAAAATCTAAGACTATTCCAGTTTTAACTTTACCGGTATTAGAATTCAAAAATGCTCGTACGTACTTTTCTATCAGAAATCAGTTATAAAATTATATTTATATATAAAATTATATTATATTAGTATATATGATTATCAGGGCTGTAAAGTCGTAGGGTTAATTTTTTTTAAGGGGTAGACAATATATTTAGAAGCTAGCCATTCGTTATACCTATACATTACAAAAATAAATTATTGTCAAGAATTGATAAGTATGCTGGTACTTGAGTTGTTTCAGCTGCTCTTTACATTTAAGATATGGTTTGTTCAATTTGCTTACTTTTAAGTCGTTTTCTTTCCTAAACGCTTTCAATTTATCTCCGGCGTCAGCAAACTTTTCTTTTTGTTGAGATACTGATCTTCATATTTCTCTACATTTTATTCCAATTTACGTAATTCCTTTTGGCAAGCTTCTATATCTTCTTTCAGAGCATCGCTAGGGCCAATATTATCTTCCTTCTGTTTTATTTGATCAACTTTCTTCAGGAGTTCATCAACTTCCTTGGTTTTCAATGCCGATTTCTATATATATAATTTGATATGCTCATTGCAGAAAGTCGATGTAAATTTGTTATCCAACTGAGGAAAATTTGTTAAAATTCAATTTTATCCTCTATATTATAGACTCACCTATTGTTGCAGAGAGTACTAATACAATCGTGAACACTTCCGCATATATTTTCATCTTTCTAGAGTTTGTGTATTTAAGTTGTGTTCACAGCACTAAATTAAAGTCGGGTTTACCACTGACGTCTTTATATATAGAGTCAAATGATGCTTAGCTGTTTATAAAGACTCTGTCGTAGCTAGTCCGATTTTTCTATTAAGTAAATAAATACACTCTGTATTGGACAGAGAAGATCGGGTGACTAATTCACCTAAAATGAATATAAATTGCAGCGTAATGTTTCTAATATTTATTTAATCATTTAAACACTTGTTCGTAGCCGATTGCCACTCATATGCTTTAACAAGTGTGTTGTGTATTTAAATGAAATGGTAACATTAGACAGTTTTAAATACATACATATACACATGTGTAAAAGTGTGCAGCCCTCTGTCGACAAATCTTGGAACCTTCGACAAATAATGTTGTTGGGTGAGAATCCAATAGGAATCCAGTTAGATATGTATTATAGGAAGAGAATAACCGAATATGAATTTAGTTAGATAGTAGAAAGATATCTAGTTAGCAATTGTTGCAGTATTCTGTGAAATTTGTGGCATCCAACTATGTATATCAGATTTGACTTATCTCGAATTGTCTTCTATTTCATCCTCATCATTAGATTGTTGATAAAAAGGCAAGCCATCTCTCATCTGCCTGACTTGCAGCAAGCCAACTAAATGTCGCATGCCACATAGGAAACATTTTATCACTTCACGCAGACCGTGTAATTTAACGTAAAATCTGTGAGGCCAAGCGAATCACAACAGCCAAGGGAAGCGCTTCAAGGCACGACTTGCATGTGCATCTGGGCTGCCTCAAATGGTGACAATTATTTGCACAGTTGACTAACTGATGCGTTTCTCCTACTGCAGCTGTTCCCGTAGACACGCTGCAGACTTAAGTGCAGACACAGGCACAGATATAGATACCAAGGCGATATAGAAACATTTAAAAACACATTATCTGGTAGAAACGAACAGATGCAGATACTTAAGTGCAGATACACAGTCACAGATATAGATACACAGGATACGATTTAAGAGACAGATTACAATACAGATACAGATTACAGATATATGATCAGATTAAACAGAACAGATACAGATCAGATACAGATACAGATACAGATACAGATACAGATACAGATACAGATACAGATACAGATACAGATACAGATACAGATACAGATACAGATACAGATACAGATACAGATACAGATACAGATACAGATACAGATACAGATACAGATACAGATACAGATACAGATACAGATACAGATACAGATACAGATACAGATACAGATACAGATACAGATACAGATACAGATACAGATACAGATACAGATACAGATACAGATACAGATACAGATACAGATACAGATACAGATACAGATACAGATACAGATACAGATACAGATACAGATACAGATACAGATACAGATACAGATACAGATACAGATACAGATACAGATACAGATACAGATACAGATACAGATACAGATACAGATACAGATACAGATACAGATACAGATACAGATACAGATACAGATACAGATACAGATACAGATACAGATACAGATACAGATACAGATACAGATACAGATACAGATACAGATACAGATACAGATACAGATACAGATACAGATACAGATACAGATACAGATACAGATACAGATACAGATACAGATACAGAAACAGATACAAATCAAATCTATATCTATTACCTGAGCTCGAACGACTTCCGTTCTATGACGTTTCCTTTTGAACTTCAAGCGGGGCAGAAAAGTAAGATTTATGTGTTTACTTTAATTCGTAATATTCGTTATTTGGTCCCTCGTCCCACAGTCGTTCTTCGTGTTGCCCTCTTTTTCACTCTTTCCAGGTTTTGAGGTGTGTCTGCATTTTTATTTGGATCACTTCAAAGTGTACCGAAATTATATTTTAGTTATTTTTCCATATTTATTTTTGTTATCATGGATCCCTGCAACAACAACAACAACAACAACATATAATTAGTATAATTAACGCTTTTTGGCTGAGTGCGTGCAGAAAATTGTGTGTGAAAGTGCGTGGCGCTCTCTGAATGTTTTCCTTTCCTTTTGTATTTTGGTTGTGGTTCTTGTTTTTGTTTTTGTTCTTGCCATGGTTGTTGTCGTTGTTGTTGCCTCACAGTTCATTCAACTGATTTATGAGCCAGTTGGCTTGCCACTGCAAGCCAAGACAACAAACATATCAACTTTTCTCGTGTTAATTTGTGAATAATCTAATTGTGAGCAAGCGAAACTTGAATGCGGAGTATTCGCTGCTGGAGGATGCTGCAAGTACTTGTAGCTGCCAGATGGCTAGATGAATGTTGAGATTAATGGACCAAGATAACGCCATTTATCTACACACATATCTACATATACTGTTATCTGCGCATATATCACTTTAATTAGCTTGTCGATGTGCTGCAGAGATTGCAGCGGCAAATTAGCTGAATTGATGACTTTATTTGTAATGCAAATTGGACACTTGAAAGGCGTTTTATCTGCTGAGCCATGAAACTAGTTTTTAGTGCTCTTGACACGTTATTTTGAAATGTAATCTGATAACATGTAATTATAGTGCATACTTGTGCATCTGAAAATGAGAATTTAGAGATGGAATGGAAAATGCATCAAAAGTTTTCAAATTTATTCTAAATTTAAAAATGTATTTATCCAAATAAGAAAAGTTCTAACTCGTCATTTAAGAAATTTTAAATTTGTGCTACAGAAAAAGACTCAGCTTGCGTCATGGTAAATACGAAGCTAAGATATTTGAAATTTCAGTTGCGTATCTGAGAATTGCATTGACTCAACTGAATTAGCATTATATTTTGTCAGCTACAGTTGATTTCCCTGCGGTTAAGCACGTCTTCTTGCATTAGCTGCTCCTTGAGCACACACGAACGACTTGTTTACCACATCAAATCTAATAAAACTCATTTATAGCTATCAATTCATGACTGACAGAGAGGCAGACAGACAGAAAGTGACGCCCGGCCGGAGACTCGGGCAGATAGAGAACTCGTAACCTGAAACACTCAAGTGCGAATCGAAAGAACATATTGTAATGTTATAGACGCAAAAACTCAGCTCTGTAATGACAGCAGAAATTATTTATCGCCACGATTTTAACTGACATTCATGTGCCCCATTTTTATTCCACTCAACCTGATGTTTACATCGTCCTTAAATTCCGTTTTTTTCTCTTCTAGCTGAGATGCAAAGAATCATATCTGAATGAGCTAGAACCACGTGCTGGCGAAAGATGGAGATGTGCTGCACACACACAGAGAGACAGATTCGCTTGTTGTTGTTGATGTTTGATGGTGGTGCTGGAGCTGCTGTTCGGTGGTGCTGCTCTATAGCAAGTGCAAGTGTCAATTACAAACCATGTCAAAAATGTCATTCTTGCGAGTGACGGACTCTGGTAGGAGGGCGCAATAAAGATTGTATGCAAAGATGTTTACTGAGCTGGAATACCCTGTAAGACTGAAACCAATACTTATATTTACTGTTAGCTTACATAGTTGCTCTCACAAATGTCTAAAACTCGAGTTACTCTGCATTCCCCACTAGCAAATTTCGGGTTTCGCTATTAGCTCCTACTTATCTCAAAGTAGGGAGTGCAGGGTATGTACTCTCCCTATATACCCTCGCCGTCCAGTCTACATTGGCTGTGGATTTGCACCCCCATATGGCTGTATGTGCTGAGCTGCCAGCAGCAGAGTCTCTCTTCTCATTCCTCTGATGCCCAATCTCCTGATGCTCATTCACATTCTCATCGACACCGACAAGTTTGTCCCTGTCAGCGCGTAGAGTTTATTACATCAATTTCTGTCTCTGTGTGAGTGTGTGTGTGTGTGTGTGGGAGAGTGTGCCCCTGTGCTGTGTCTATGAGAAATTTGATACAAATGAGTTTTCACACTTTGCGTACGCACACTGACACGCACACAGATGTCGGATTTGTATCTGTGTTCCTGCATCTGCACAGCAAATGGATATCTGCAGAGCGTATCTAGCGCGCATTCCCCGTATCCTTTTCCATCAACGTGTAAATTGCCGTCTGTCAAACTTATGACACTCTGCGTTGATGTAACCGCGTCCCATCCGCTGCATAGCCACAGTGGCAACAAAAATCCATATTTCGATATGCCATTCTTAAATACATATACTTACACAATGCACGTACAATTACTTGTAGGAGACCAATTGAGTGTAGCTAGAAATAAAATCTCGTTAAAAGAGTTAAATAGAGACAGAGAGAGAGAGAGAGTGAAAGAAATGTTCAAACAAAGAAGGACAGAGAGGAGAAGAAGCATACAAATACAGAGAAAGATAGAGAAGAGAGAGAGAGAAGGCGAGAGTGGGAGAGAGAGACGCAGATACACCGAGACTAACAGAGGCACAGGGATATACGCAGAGTGAGAGGGAGAGACCCACATAGAGAGACAGTAAGGGAAATTAAGGTACACATAGAAATGTTATAATAGAATGAGCGATAGAGAGCGAATGAAAAGAACGAGATGGTACGAGTCACACACAGAGACGGGAAGAGACTAAATAATAAGATGAGAGATACCCACACGTAGAGAGACTAAAAGAGAGAGAAAGATAGTTAAGCAAAATACCCACAAGTACAGGGAGAGGTAGAAAGAGAGAGAGAGAGAGATAGAGAGAGAGAGAGAGTGAGAAAGAGAAGAAGTTACACAGTGACTTACTTTGAGACAGAAAAGCAGATATAGAGACAGAGGCACCAATATGCGTGCACCCACACAGAGAGAAAGAGACAGTGCGAACACTTCTTATACATATTTCACATTTTCATGACTGTGGCGCCCTCAAATGCAATTAATATTTGTCGCCTTCATTCGTCGTAGAGTATGTTCCATTTTTAATTGCTTCTCGCAAGGAATTGCTTCAGTGGGGAAGGCGCTTGGCGTCCGCTCAGCTGGGAGCAGCCCACTCATACTGTTTGGTATGCGGTCCACAGCGTTGGAACAGCGTTATTGAACACCTTAAGAGAGAGAATGAGAGAGTGTGTAAGAGAGAGAGATCAGAAATACATTTTTATAGGGTATTATAGGGTATTTACTGGGTGTGTTGGTTTTTGTGACTCTATGTATCGACTGCTACAAGCCAATGAGCAGCTGCCAGCAGACAACTGACTGTTGCTGTTGCTTGTTCCCAGTCCGCACAATGACAGCAACAACAACAGCAACAACAACAACAATTGCAACATTGTTGGACCATGGCTTAGCACGTTGACGCGCGCTGCGTTGGCTTTATATATTGGTCAGTTAAGACGTGTCACTGGCCACGCCCCCTGTCGGAGTGTCTGAGTGCAGCCAACCCTGCAGTGAATGGGCCCACAGATACGCGCGCACACACATTCGCACAAATTTCACGCATCAGTCGCTAACATGGCCGTAGGAGAAGGCTCGAAACTTGCGCAATTAGAACGCCATTAAAAGGGGCATAACAACAATGTAGCCGCCGCTGTTGTTGTTGTTGTTGCTGTCGCTGTCGCTGTTGTAGCTGCAAATTTTCGAACCTGTAGCCCAAGCTGGCAACGCCCCCATTATTCATGCTTTCTGTTCGCCAACTGTCCAGCTGGGCGAGAGCGGGCAACAGGGCCGCCCGCTAAATGGAGATCGATGGCTGAGCGTGGTCTCATTAATCAAATGACAAGTAAGCGCTGGCCGACTCACTGACTGCACTTCATGAGTGCACGAGTGAATGACGCGACGCGCCGGCTGACCCACCTCTCACTCACTCTCACGCCTCGCCCTCTGCCCCATATGCACCTGAATTGTGAGACGCGCGCAGGCGCAAGCGCTTTCCAATTGCAGCGAGTCAGTAAACCGGAAATGTAATGCTTGCTGCAATGCTTCGATCAATAATCAGCCTCACACACACACACACACATATGCGTGTTAAGTGAATTTCGCTTGCGGAATAAATGACCAAAAGAGTCCAAAATGCAATGTGCGGCTTTTGGTCTTTGTCTCTGGCTCTGTCCTAATTAAGGCCATTGCTGTTGCCAACACTCTGCTCATATTCTCAGGTTATTAATTATTGGGGCGGCAATCGGACTCCAGTACTTCGGGGCAAAACTCTTTAAATGGACCATTCACTGGACTCTGAGATAATTGGAAGTGTGAATAAAATTAAATTCCTTTTCTCTTAACTAGCTTTCAATATTAAAGGGAGTTGGATTCAGCTCATTTTATATTTTCAATAGCTTGGAAGAATAATATTAGTTATATTCCATTTATGTAAATAAATAATACAAACTTATTCAGCAATAAAGTTTTATACATATATAAGTATTAAAACAACTTTTATTTGACGAAATTTCGAATTTATTTGAAATGGAGAAGCTTGTACATAATTATATCCTTCATTGCTTCATTTTTTATCTCCACTAGAAGTATTTTTGGCACCTCCAAATTTGTCAGAAATATATGTACATAAATAACCACAAATATCTCCATATATAATATTAATATTAATATAGCTTTTAAGTAGATAAATTATTGTAATTCTGTTTAGATTAAGTTATCAATAAGGTAGCGGTGCGCTAAGCTGTAAATAAATATATTTTATAATTTCTCTTAAAAAAAAAAAAGTACATAATTATATCCTTCATTGCTTTACAGTGCAGATTTTTATCTCCACTAGAAGTATTTTTGGCAGCTCGCTCCATACAAGTCCGACCACTGTGCAGTGTTTGCTAATGCTCATGAACAGTGTTAAAAAGAACTTTTAATATGCATTAGTGCTAGCTCATGGTCATTTTCAGTGCTGTTCAATGGAGTGATTAAATAAGAGCAGTGTTGATTAATGTTAGTAAATGAAAATTTAATAACTACATATATTTTACAACACTTCTCAACAAAAAATTATTCTCTACAATCAGTAAGCTCTACACATTGAAAATAAGCCGACTTAAACAGAGAGAGTGAAAGAGACAGATAGAGAAAGAGAGAGGGACCAAGAGAGTGACAGAAGCACACAACTATTCATTCGGCTGTCAGTGTCAAGTTCAAGTGCGCACACATTAATATTTCCACATTTTCAACTCAGAGCAAAAGACTTTTAGGAATTCGTCAAACCGAGCAAAACTAATTACACAAACACAAGATGTCGTACAAGTAAGTGCAGTAGATGATAGTTAAATCTTGCTACATATATCTACATGAGAATTTACTTTTATGTCTGCAAAAGTCAAACAGATACGCCCGATGGCACTTGGATTGGTTGGTTCGTCAATCTGCAGGTGAACAGATTTCTCTGCCGCGTGCCGCAGGAGTACATCGAGGACAAGTTCAACTTGACTGGGCTGGAATTGTTGGTGCCCAGCTTTCATCAGACCCTGGATGCCATACTCGACTTGGAGTTCGACACGGAGTACGGCTTCAATCCCATGGACGCAGACCCCGAGCTGACGGCCCAGCTGTACGGCCTGATCCACGCACGCTACATACTGAGCATGCGGGGCATCGACGACATGTGCTTCAAGTACCAGCGCGGCGACTTCGGCATATGCCCGCGCATCTATTGCGACGGGCAGCTGGTGCTGCCAGTCGGGCTGTCCGACAACATTGGCGAGTCGCACGTGAAGGTCTACTGTCCGCGCTGCAGGGATGTCTACCAGCCGCATGCACGCTGCGCGCTCCTGGACGGCGCCATGTTTGGCACCAGCTTTCCCCACATGTTCTTTATGCAGCTGCCGCACCTGTTGCCGGAGCCGCCCATTCAGAAGTATACGCCACGGTTAGTCCATATATCTTCCTATTCCACTATTGCTGCTCCACTTAGCATATCCCTTTGCAGCATTCACGGCTTCAAGCTGCACAAGACAGCTATGGTGCCGCCTGAGCGCAGCGAACCCGATATCAACAACGCCAACTCCACGGACAGCGTCAACAACAACAACAGCAACACTAACATCAGCAGCAGCAAAAGCGTGCCCCTCATCCCAATGGTCTCTCCGCCCGCCGTCAAGGTGACCCAGAGCAGTTCCCCAACCATTGGTCCGCCCATGCATCGCTTTAACTTTACAATTAATTAAATTTCAACTTACATATATAGTCGAGGATTTTATGTATTCCCAAACATTCCAAAATTACTCCCAAATATTCCTTAATTTTTCACATCATGCTACAACTAGCAAACCAATAATGTAAATCAGGAATTTGGGTAGGGAGAGAGAGAGCAAGCGAGTTGTTAAATGTAATTAAATATAATAATATGAATTGATAATACAAGACAACATAATATAATAATATAATATATATAATAATAGCTGAAAATATAAAATGAAAAATAAAGTCTGTTTCTTTATTGCCCTACGTTCATTAGGACTTTGATATATTGAACATTTATTTAAACCTTTTTAATTTTAATTTAATTTTCGGTATGTACAAAAGTTGGCCAAGCCTTGATTTGCTTTTATATTCATTTGCATATAATTATAAATAATGTTCTCTTATTAGGCTGGCATATCAAAGGATGAAAATTTATTATTAAAATATATTTGTAACTTTTTAGCATATTTTGAAATTTAATTTATACTCATATATTTTATTATTTTATTATTTTCAAAGACGTTCGCTCTAGAGTCGAAGCTCACCTCAAATAAGAGCTGATAATATTCTGCATATGCTCAATTGGTATCGTCGACTGCCAAGTAAAACTTCTTTCCAATTTAACCCCGTTCCCAGGGTGTAACCGAAACGAAGTTGAAAATTTGTTAAGGCCAAGTTAAAGAGGAGGTGATTTTTTTTGGTACTGCAGTAAGACTATTTACACAGTTGCATTGATCTGTAATTGACTGGAGGGCATATCTAAGCACTAAATCATGGCTGGCTGTCTCGATTAATGACAGCTCATGAACTAAGCCACAACTAAATTGTGGTTAACTGTGCTGCCTCCTGTGCCATCTCCGTTGGCAACTGCCAACTGGCAACTGGGTCCTCAATTGTGCCACAAACATGTCCAGTTACCCACTAACACACACACACATGCACATGCACATGCATACACATGCAGAGAGCAGCTGACAATTAAGATGCACATACATAGATAAAAGCAATGCAACCTGGCAGCGAATCAGCAAAGTGTTGTGCCTCTTTGTGCACCTTTGTCCCAGCGAATACGCAATTTGGGCAGGCTGACAGCCAGCTGAGGCGGATGTGGCAAACGGGGCCGAGAAAGTAACGGCAACAGCAACAGTTGCTGCTGCTGCTGCTGCAACATGCAACCAGCTCTAACAACAGTTCGTGTTGCCTGTGAAAAATGCGCAGGCGCACCTTTCGCCAGCTACAGGGACAGACCGAGAGACACACTGAGGAGACCGAGAGACGGACGGACAGAGAGACAATTGTCGCCCCGTAAATCGTGTTATTCCCTGCCTGCCAAACTCTCCGATGAAAACACTGGGCGCTCTGGTGCTCTGGCCCTGGTGGGCGTGCAACGTGCTTTCCCTCTATTTCAGTTTTCCTCTTATTTTTAATTGATTTGTTATTGCTCGGCGCATTACTCATACGCGGCATGCAGCGCCTGGAATGCGCTGCCCAATTTTCCGCTTGCCACTTAAACGTACTGAGCTAAGCTCTCGGCACAAATGTTATATTATTGCCAAATCATTAACTCGGCCAGTCGAGCATCTGGCCAGCTCACCAATGTTTCCCATTTGATTTCTGCCTTGGTTGTTTCTTTTTCATTTTCTTTATTTTTTTGATAATTTATTGGCGCTCGACTGCAACGACATCAATCACTTTTTCGGTACGCTTTTCAATGCAACGGCGGCGCTGAATGAAAACAAATGTTCAATTGCCGCAAAGTATGTAAAGTTGTTGCAGTTAACTGCCATACGCAGCGGGTATATCGAATAAACAGTTGGATTTGTAGCCTTAGCAGTTCGATTCAATAAGTGTAGATTCATTGTTGAATTGATTACGAAATAGTAGCAAAAATGATTTTAGCTTCCTGCTTTTATGTTATCATATTTAACTTTTTATTTGTATTGTATTGCTTAGTATAAAACAAATTGCAAATAAAAAGAAAAACAAAACAGTTTGCTTGAGATCTGTCTATATATTAATTTATTAATATTTTCTAGATTGAAATATTTTTTTAAAATATCACAAAACATTTCGAAAATAAAAAGTTTTATACTATTATTTTGTATTTTTCTATATTTATTTATTTTCTATTTTATAAGACACAAACATAAAATTTTGGGTTTCATTTCAACAAGAAAATTTAAATCCTTTTAATGACTAATGATATTAAATTTTGACAACGATGATAAAAACTAGAATATTTAATTATATAAGATTAAATATATTGGTTATGTTTATTTAAAATCAAATTTCTTCATGTTCTACTCTGACAATGCCCATCTCTCGAAAGAGTATTTCCGTTTTCATTGTTTGTATATCGTTCAGCTAATGTGCACTGCTCTCGCTTGTTGCAGTTGTTGTCATTGGATATTGTGCTAATGGTTTTGTTGTTTGGGTTTTGGGCTGGATTTCAACATTGTTTGTTTGGGCCAAGTGGAGCCGTGTGGCGGCCTTTGGAGTTCATATGGAGTTGGAGCTGCTGCTATGGCTGCTGCGGCTGCTGGCCGCTTTATTGATGATTGCCTCGTCGCTGACAGCACAAAGGAAACTCAAAGCTGTTGTGATTTGACTTACTGCTCGAGTTGAGTTGAGGCCAGGCAGAAAACCGACAAAAAATTTGCATACATTCGAGTCTTTGAGGACTTTGCTGACCAAAAATGGCAGCCGGCATGCAAATGCGCTGTGCTCCTGCTCCTGCTCCAGCGCCTGCTCTGGCCACTGCCTCAAGGGCTCATAATAAAGTGATATGCGTGCATTGGAACAATGGGAATATAAAATTAGCATAATAAAAGCCAATTCTAAAGATGCTCAGTGCTCAATACTCGACTTTAAAACTAAATGCGACAATGCTCGAGCAGTTCTCGCTCTCTATCTTCTCTCTCCCCCCCCCCCCCCCCCCCTCTCTATCTCTCTCTCTCTCTCTCTCTTTCTCCTTCTGGGTATCTGCAAGTACAACTGCATCTGTATTTGCATCTCCGTCCGTTGGAATTTTGCGTGCGCTGCTGCTGCGGCTGGCTCAGTTTTCGGGCTCGCAGCGCGT
The DNA here is from genome assembly GCF_054131105.1 of Drosophila navojoa. Lineage (NCBI taxonomy): Eukaryota > Metazoa > Arthropoda > Insecta > Diptera > Drosophilidae > Drosophila > Drosophila navojoa. The sequence goes on along the minus strand of NC_142893.1, from coordinate 21,252,000 downwards.
CTGAGACATGACACAGTTATGCGATTTATGTGACCCGAGAATTTCGTGTCAAAGCTGACAATGATGCAGTTTGCTGACCGTTGCCAAAAGAAACAAAAATTCTGTTGACTACAACCAAATCAGAGCCAAGGTTTTTTTTTTTTTTTTGTGCAACTTTTCGTGGTTGCCACAAAACGCAAATGCACTGCGAATTGAAAAAAATATTAGATTGTTCAGCCAACTATCAGTATCGTATCGCGTCGCATCGTATCGTATGGTAACCCTAATACACCATGACAGGTTAAGAGAGCTGCGTAGTATTCCAAGTATTGGTCAAGTTGGCAGCACCCTTTCTGGTATATTCAAATTGGCACTCTGCGGGAATGAGAGAGAATGAGATGGCATGAAGTCCATCGAAGAAAAACAGCGAGTTGCATAGAAGTTACTCAGAATGGGGAGATTATATAAGAAGGGAGCAACTGGAATAATTGCACAGGGAACTCTTTGTGGAGCGTGAAAGCTGGTCTGTGAATATGGAAAGCGAGCATCCTGCGCCAGCTCCCACTTGTATATATATGTATACGCTGTGAATATCGTTGAATCTTTTGGACTCCTAACTTTTTTTTTTTCTGTGTAGTGTTTTAAAAGTGATACAGACAGTAAGTGAGAAAGAGAGAGTGGGGAGGAAATATAGAGATATTTTCTATACCAATTTATTGATACATTTTCACTATTCTAATAATATTATAATTATTTTCTATTTTTAATAACAAATAAATAGCTGGAATATTTATGCTGAATATTATTTGTATATACGTACATATATTCCAGACTCAAAGATTGATCAAATAATAATATATCTTTGAATTCTTGTTGAATAATAGTTTTATATATGTATATTCAAAATCTAAAGTTTTATTAACTAAGTACATTTCTGAATTTGGAATATACAGAAATGTCTCAATAATACTTTAAAGTGAATGTCTAACATTTTTAGACTTAAGAAGAGGCTATGCTACTTTTTCGAAGTTAGTAATGTTTGAAATGTTAATACATAGAATAAGTCAATCTTCAACTAATTTGAATTCTTAATTTAAATATAATATTCCTGACTTCAATTTTATCACAATTTTTCGTTTATTTTGAAAATTTTAAAATATAATTATGACTATATTGCTTCAGCTCTAGATAATAGGCATTTCATCTCTAATTTTTTGCAAGTCTTCGGTCTACTCCAAACACTATAGAGCAGGGAAACATTATGCGTACCAATGCGCTTGGCCATCAATGGGGGCTGGCTGATGTTGACATTTGGGCCTGACTGCGCGCTGGCCAGGAGGGGCGGGTGCCACAAGAACTGAGCCAGTCCCTGGCGGCTGCCAGCAGCTGGCCCACAATAAAGTCGCGCCAAAATATGGCCAAGCGAAATGACAATGAGCAGTCAGACGGCAACTGAGCAGTGGCCAGACGCAAAAATGCAGCTCCAAGCCTATCGCCAGACTCTCCCAGTCAGCAGCACACACACACACACGCATAGAGAGACATATGTCTGATATGCAAATTGCTTGGAGTGACAAGCAGGCCCGAGACAGAGTCGAGGACGCAGACAAGCTAAACTTCAATCTAGTCTAATCTAAAGTGGGTCAACTTTTGGGTGGCAAAAACAATTTGCATTCGAGTGCCATGTTTAATTACGAGCACCAAAAGGAAAGAAAAACCAGCTGTAATACTCTATGAGAAACCAACTTTAATCATTTGCCTTTTCACTCTGCCTCTACTCTAATTAATTGTTGGTCATTTGCAGCTGCATTTTAGATTCCATCAGCGATTTGTGTCTGTTGGGCAATTGATAACGAATTCCAGGCATGAAGTCCCTCGGTCCATTCATGTGCATTTCAGATGAGACCCAAACGGTTGGATGGATAATTTTTGTAAATTAAATGGAAAATCCGGGGGCCAACGCGAGTTTGTTGTAGCCGAAAAGGTCCAGAAAAACGGTTTCAATTTGCGTTCCTCGTCTACGGCTGGGCGGAAATATTGAATTGGCTTGTGGAATGTTTTTATTATGCTTTCGCATTTTGGGTTAAGTCGTGTAAGGGTCGAGCCAGGTCGTGCTACACTTTTAAATAGATTTCTGTGGCCCAATCAGGTGATTGCGATAACGGATATCCAATTGCCGCCCTCGCCCTGTCCCGCAACTGGCAATTAATGGGAGTTTACTTGGCCCGCATAGGCGAATCCCAAATACTCTTGCAGGCGCTCTATCCATTAGTCTTCCAGCAGTGCAGTCATATTTGTGATACAGTTTCCCTTGTTGGGTTTTTGACAAAGTCCCGTTGGCCATTGTTAGGGTAATGCTCAATTGATCCGGCACCGCGGCACACCCAGGCGGCGGGCAATTCGAAATGCAATTTGCCATTCTCATTAAATGGCCGGCAATTGTCTCCACTCAACTGCGGTGGCAATTTGACAAATTTTATTGTTTAAGCTGGCCAACAAAGCGTTATTAATACTTAAATGCAACTCGACTCGGAGCACTGTGAATGCACTTATCGTGACTCTAACGAGTGGGCGGCCGCTCAGCAAACGGGCTGCTGGCTGCCCAATGATTCACACGTAATAAGCAAGTGAAAATCGAATCATTCAGTGCAATTTATACATACAGTGAGCCCATAATGTCTTCGTACTATAAATGAAAAATATAAGTGTATATAGCGTATAATATATGAAAACATTTTTCTTTTTTAATTAATTAACTCTATATTACAATATTTTTCGCTTTAAAATCAGACTACAGTGAAATCCGGATAAATGAAACTCAGGGGATCGACGTCGTTCTAACCGTATTCCACTGTAAATATTTGAATAAGACTATAATTGAAGTAGATGTTTTGCTCTTTTGTTTGGGCTTTACATGTATTTTTTCATTGCTACCACACAAAGAATTAGTCGCTGTATGAAGACTTTATTTATACACTGTATAATGCCTTTGGTATTCATGCAAGTTCTTTATAGATTGCTTGCCCTTTCTTGTATTGTATATTGCAGTTATAAATACATAGTTTTGCAATATTTACTACTATTCTAAATTCCAGATTGATTTGATTAAATATTTATTTTAATGTCGCCCTTACCTCCTCACATATAGTATGCATCTTTTATAGCAAAGTGATTCGCACCCTCTATCTCACTATCTCTCCCTCTCTGCACACACAATTTGACAAAGAAAAATACTTATAGCAATATTGTAATAATAATAATTTCAAAAAAATTATATAAAAATCTATACTTATCTATTCTATTAAAATTTCTACAAACTTCATTTATATAGATAATAATTTTCGATTACTAATACAACAAGCTAGTATTTAATCAATTTTTTATGCAATCGAAAGAGTATTTAACTAGCCGTAAATCACATGGATACTTCCATAGATACTTCCATAAAATTAAACAATAAATGCACGACTTTAACTTTTTATCGCAGCCTGTCAATTGCAGCGCGCGCGCGCGAAATATGATAAATCAATATATGGTATATACCCATATGCATATCTCTCTATATATATACACATGTATATCTATATATTGGAGGTATTCATAGTCGGCTCGGCATATGCGATATATAAAAGTCGGCTGTCAGTCGCGCGGCTCCACCTACTGCTCAGTCATGGGCTAAGTGGCTTTTTGCAAGGTGTGAAGTGTGGGCGGGGCGAGGGTGTTGGTTGGGGGGAGCGGCCTGACTCAGCTCTGGTGCAGTGGTGCGCCTGCTGTGCAGCGGTTGCTGCGGCTTTTGTTTCTTGGCGCTTTGAATGCATTGCATAACACCTACGCATTGACATGCCAACCAAGGGGCGAGAAAGGGAAGGGAGGGGGCCGAGTGGAGGCAGGCGGTCAGCCGGGCCTTTTGGTTTATGGTTCTGGTCCGCTGTCTCCAGACTCTCTGGCCAGAGTGTTAAACAGCTGTCGACAGTGCTCTATAAATTTCGCTGATTGATTTTTATTGAAACGCGCGCAGCTTGAAGCCCGCTGACAATTCCATAAATTGTTCGCATTTTGTTTTTGGAATTTCTGCTGATTTTATTTTTAATTTTATTTATTTTGGGGACTTGTGTTTTACATGCGGGTTTCGATTTACAGCGCACAATTTATGAAGTGACAAAGGCTGCTGTTCGCTGCAGCTCCGATATAGATTAAAGGGCTTTTGCAACCGGTTTGGCTCCGCTTCCCCTCCTACATAGCCCTGTCTTCCTCCATTGAAACGGCTCGTTTTATTAATTTCATGCGCAATTTTTAATCTAGTACGTGATTTAATTCACTGATGCCAAGGCAGGCAGCCGAGGCTCGACAGCTTCCAGTGAAGCAAAGTCTAAATACAATTTAGCTGCTGCCTGAAACTGAGTCTAGCCTCAAGTTAATTTGCAAATGGGTTTCGATACCCTCGCAGGCACCGGCAATGGGCACAGGGTATACAGTTGCATAGCTGAGGTATGCAACAGGCAGCAGGAACTGCTTCAGCTCTACAGTGACTGCCAGTCGAGCATGCCTTTGGCACTCACTCTTTCTTGTTGTGGTGGCCCAAGACGTCACTGATTGGCCACGTTCGCGAAATTAGAGCACGGCAGCAACTAGCCTGGCTGAGACTCAGTTAGACACAGCTTTCCTCTCCGCCTGCTCTCTCTCTCTCTCTCTCTCTCTCTCAGTCTTCCCCTCCCCACTCAGCACTTGATAAAGTGGCTAGGCGACTTCTAGGCCAGGTCAATTAACGCTGCGCGTAGGTGGCTGCACTGTGGCTACCTGTATTTTCCATATTTGATCAGATTTGGCTGCTGCGACAATTTTTGCTGCGTTCGCTGCAAATCGTAGCTCAGGGGGCGGGGCAGTGGGAGCTGCGCGGCGTGAGCCGGTTGGCTAACTGGACGCAAATGATAACAAATGCGTTTGTTTATGCGGAGCGAACGAAAACTTGTAGCCAAATTTGATTGAGCTACGTAATTTGCATATCAAATTGAGCAGAGACAAGATAAGAGGAGAGAAGAGAAGAGAAGAAGAGGAACCGGATATAAGAGAAGAAAAGAAACTACGAAGAAAAGAAATTTAAAAAGTATAAGAGTAGTTGAGAAAAGCTGAAGATATGATGAAAATGAGAAATAATGAAGAGATTAGAAGTCTTAGATAAAGAGAATATGAGAAGAGAAAGATAGCAGATAAAAGGAAAAGATGAGATGATGAGAAGAGGAGATAGGAAAAAGAAAAGAATAGAAAACGATAAGTATAAGGAAAGGCTATTGAAATGAAGAGACGATACGAAGAGAGAAGAAGAGAAAAAAAAGGAAAAATCTTCAAAGCTTAGCTGACGAGAAGAAGAAGAGACACAGAAAAAAAGATGAGAATTAGATAGGATAATAAGATCTGAGCAATAAACAGGCAAGGGTAGATGAGATGGTGAGATGAAGATAAGAGGAGAAGAGAAGTAAATAAAAGAAAAGAGAGGCGAATAGACCGAAGGTGCACAGAAACCATATATTGGCATGCATATTTGTATAAATTTAAGCTATTGCTTCAATTTGCCTGTTAAATCTATGTTGTTAACAGAAGCTATTTAAATGGTTCAATTCGTTCCAAAGCTTATAATAGGTGTAGTCCATTTAAAGGTATATACATAGGTATGTGCATGCTAGTTTTTGAGTACTCCGCCTCAGATGGGCTCCAGTTCATATAAAGGGCCACGCATAAACCCCGTAAAAAAGAGGCGCGCTCGTTGCGGGCTCAGCGATATCATTTACCTGCCGCACGAGTACACAATGGGAGGCAGAACGCGTTGCATTTGCCATTTTGCAATTTCCATTTGCCATTTTCTATTTGGCCATGTTCATGTCAATCCCTTGAACAATCCTACTCCGCATAGCGGTCAAATGCGAATGCATAAAGGATTTTTGTTTTTGTTTTTTTTTTGGTTATTTACCAGAGCTGCGTGCCTCGCATAGCCCTGTGGCAATTGAGAGGCCTGTTGTCCCTCTATTCTTTTTGTTTTGGCTTTTTATTTTGAGCACTTCACCTACGACGCGTGCTCATGCGTGTGGGAGTGCTGCCTGCCTGCCTGGCTGGCTGGCTGGCTGGCTGGAGTATTTGTTTTGTTGGACCAACTTCAGCTTTGTTGGTTTGCAGTGTAATCCTGTTATTGTGCCAAGTGCTGCAATCAGCCACGTTAACAACAACAGCAACAACAAAGACGAAACAGACATTTGCGGCTGTGCATTTTTGTAGAGCTCAGCGTCATCGTGATGATGATTCGCGTGTTACGACTCGTCCTCAGGCTCGTCCTGTTCGGTTGGCCATAAGCGCATCACAACGGTAAATGGCACAAGGAACCGTGCAGTGGGAGCAGCAGCAGCAGCATCCCAGTCAATATGCAGTTAAAACTCAGGCCAATTAGAGCTAGAAAGAGACAGGTAGAGTGAGAGAGGGGAGGAGTGGAAAAGGGGCAACTGAATGAGGCCCAGTTAATGTTAGGCCCCAACAACTCTTGCTGCCAAACACTCACACTAAACCCTAACGCTCCAGTTAGCCAGCTTTTGCGGCCGCGGGGCTCGAATTTTTCGCGCTAATCGAGTTGTTACATTTACGGGCCAGCAGTAAAGCCGTTGCGGCTGCCGCTGCTGCTGCCGCTGTTGCCAAATGTCAAGAGTTCAAACGCCTTGAACTTGATGCGAAACGTGGCCAAGATGCAAACGTGAGCCAAAATGGAAACGATGCAAACGTTTCAAGCAACTAAACTGCACTTTAGGCTTGTGGCTTTGTTACCCTACAAGCGATCGAGGGTATGCGAGGCTAGATCGAGTATCCAAACGCAACTCCTAGGGAGATGGAAGTGTATATGTGTCTAGAAATATTATTATTATGAAGTAAAATACCCCCACAATAAATACAGTGCCCTCTTTCAGGCTATACAATTATATTCTTAGTCAACTCAAGGTTGACTATAAATCGATCGATAACTTTTATAATATATATTCATATTTATATATATAAGATAAACTTAACATACTTAAGAAAACTTGACTTCATTGTTAAAAGTATCGTTAATCAATAATACGTTTCACTGATGTTTTAATTATGTTAATTAAGAGTGCAGATACTCCATAAGAATTGTTTACTTTAATATGTTATCGAAAAATTAAATAGATAATAAACTAAAATAGATATTGCCTAGATATGAGTTTCGCAAGCTTCTCTTACGTTTTAGGTAAACATGCCATTAAATATCTCAAAATAATCGCTTAATAAAATATGTTATCGAATACTCATTTAGTTATTTATCATATATTTATTCAACAGGCCTTGCCCCTAACATACTTTAAGAAATTCGCAGTTATCGATATGATTATCGTTTCTCGATAATAAATATCACTGAAGTCGTAGCTAATGCAATGAGTTATCGATTGGTGATGCCAATCGGCTGAAATGCATTACTCGATAAATACAATTGGCTCTCGATAAATTTGCACACTTTATGATTCCAAAGTGAAGTGCATTCGCTATTCGGTGTAATCCGTTTTGGGGTCTGCGCCTGGCTCTCAGCCCTGGCATCTCGTGGTGCTTTTGCGTGGTAATCGCGATGGCAGCGTGCGCCTGCGCAGACGCTGGCAGCGACGCGTCGTCGGGAACGTCAGCAACGGCGGCAGCTTGCAACGCTTCTGCCTGCAGGCGACGCGACGTCAGCGGCGGCAGCAGCAGCCGCGGCTGTGCACAGCTTGAAGTCGCTTGGGCAAAATAAGAAATCATAGAGCGCAACTATTTCAGCTTATAAATGCTGAAAGGTGTTAACTGAGCGCCCATTTCGCGCAGTGTAGGCAGCCAGTCTGTGCCGCTGATTATGATGCATGGCCAGAGACAGACTCAAAGCCGGAGCGACCATCGGCGACTCGGGGCTGGCTGCGTGCGGAGCACATGTGGTGCGGCGGCGACAAGTGAAAGAGATGCCGCTGCCACGATGAACTCAAGATCCTCAGTTGATGCAAGCATGGCCTGCCCTGGCCCAGACATAATGTAAGCCCATTACGTGTCGTCGCCTGAAGAGGCCTTGCGGTCTGTCCGCCTGCCGCGGCCTCTTACTGGGTCTCCCGCTCGCTCGCCCTTTCGCTCTTCCTCGCGTGCAGCTCATGGACTTTGTCTAATTACATAATGCAATGCAAATTGCAGCCACGCCACGCCCCAGTTGGCCAGCTTAACCCCTTAACGGCCAATGCAACGAAAACCAAGCCAAAATCAAATCATAAAAAAAAATTTGAAAACAATGCGAAATTGCGAAACGCCGAAAATAAAAGTGGAAAAATGCTAAATCGAGGACCCACTGAAACCCCAGTGAAACCTTGAACCGTTCTAAAATGCCAATTATAACTAGCTCAAATACAAAAGTTGACTTTTGACTCCCCCTCCTGACGCGCCCCCCTCCCGACCTGATTGCGCCTCGTCTGGCTGTTGCTGTTGTTTACTTTTGCTTTTATTTATTTTGCAGTCAACGGCTTTTGAGTGATATTTTCCATTATTCCACTGTCAAAAAATATGACGAACGTGAATAATGATGGATATGACCAACTTGTTGCATACCCTGTGAGTGAAACCACAGGCAGAGTAAAGGGCACGATGATTTCTTTTTGAATTAATTATCTAGTGAGAACAGTCAGTTGGTGTTTCTGACTTGATATAGAGAGCGATGAAACAACCGAGCACACAAATCAGTAGGAAAGGAAATTTTTTAGACACGATTGAATTCTTAAAAGATTTTTATTCAAATAAAAATAAATATTATGATGATATCTTAATTTATGATTTTAGAAAATTTGCTTATTTTAAAAAATAAAATTTAAGTTTCAATTATCAAAGTATAATAATTTAATATAAAATATATCTCTTTATATCTGTAGCTCAGATGAGCTTATTCTAAATTTATTATAATATTCACACATGCATTGCAAGTAAGTATGACTGTATATTAGAACAGTGGAGACCAATAAGCTCTTTGATCTTAAGACAGAAGCAGTCGCCTTCGCTGTCCCATCAGAGCAACGGTAGTTGTAATCTAATCCTAGTAGAGTGATGGAAAGAAGATCTTATGCCATAAATATGTATGTATATAAGAATGTATATCATTTCTTTATCCAAAGGTATATACAAGTCTGATTCTATTGCAAATAAACGTTTCTTTGTCCTTAAACTAATATTTATCTATAACAAACGTCAAGTCTTTACTTTCCTTGTAAAGCAACAAGCTGCAAATAATATATGTGAATCTTTTCTTTTCATTCGTTTTCGATTTTTGTTTTTCATAGCCGGTAGTGCTTGCTACCCTGTATTCCGCAGAGCGCTGCAGCAGTTGCTTTGGTAATTGGCAATTGTTTTGTGGCTGTTCCTTTTGTCTTTGGCTAATTGAAGTTGCAATTATTGATTGAATTGAAATTGAAATGGAAATTGATTGGCAATTGGCAATTGGCTGAGGCAGGGGTAGGGGCAGAGGGAGAGGTAGAGGCCGAGACTTTGACTGAGACTAGAGCTACTGGCACTCAATTTGTTTGCACCTGCAGATGCACAGGTGAAGTAGCTCCACAAACTCGATGTAATTCAAAACAGCTCGCAAAACTTCTTTCACAGATATTGTGTGTCATGACAAATTTAGTGGCTGCTCGAGTGAAAAGTTGCGGAACTCGCAAGTGGAGCGAGGAGAGCCACGACGACTGAAGTAACTGATAGGACTGGCACACAGAAGCCAGTCGGTGAGCTCTAAGAAGGCACAGGAGCCAGCTGGTTAGCTCTGAGGATGCTCTGGGCTGCATAGAAATATGTGCGCTAGACAACTATTTGGCTGTCTGGGCGAAAAGTTTTTCTCGGCAGCTTGGCTGAAGCCAAAGCCGAAATTCTTATGTTAATTGTTGGCATAGGTGGAAGTAATAAAACGTTTTGGCAACATTATCAAGTTCAACAAGTTTCGCAGCGTTGGCTTCAAAAAAATCTCCATAAACTTGAGATATAAAGGAGTTACTTGTGCTATAACAGTTGCTGCTTTAAATAATATGAAATACAGTTTACTGCAATTGTATTTAAATTTCTATTAAGGACTGCTGAAGAGAATGAATAATAAGATTAGTTAAAAAATTGACATATATGTATGTGGACTTACTAGTTTAACTCTCATTCTGCTCTTTAACTACTTTAGAGTACCTTTTATTTAAATTTGTTTAGAAACTAATTACATATTTTTGTTAGTCGCATCAGAAATTCATGATAGACACAATGCAAGCCACCTTCAAAACAATTAGGTTACAAATAATAGTCAAACTGTCTTGCAGATAAATATAATAAATATAAAACAGACAGTATAATAATAATATAGGATAGCAGAGCCTCCATTTTTAGCATCATTAATGCCACATATAAGAGGACTTAACAGATTCCTCTGAAATCACTATGTGTGTATGTAGTTCATGTTGATAGAATTAATACGCCAATGAATTTATTTAATTATTTATTTGACATTCGAGCTTATGTAAAATTGAAAGCTAACTTTAAAATAAACCTTGACTTTTAACAATTATATTTCTGCTTCAGTAATTATACTTTACCAGCTCACCCTGAATGTAATTCCCAATAAAATATATGTATGTATTTGCATGTGCGTGGCTTCTTTTCAATCGAAATTCGCTTACTCCATAGCAAAGTCTGCATTAGTGTAGAGCTTTGCCTTCCTTTGCATCATTATTCCATTCATAGTCAACATAACAGTAAATGCCAGTGCTCACTCTCCTCTAAAGCTCTCGTAAATTTACCGTTTCATTTGAGGTATCGCGCTCATCTACGCTCAGTGCACACAAACACATAAGCAAATTTGCATGAAATATTCTGTGCTCTGCTCTCAGCTTACATACATATGCACACACGCAGACATATTCATAAATGTATGTAATATTTTTGGCTTCTATTCTTTACCTTTGCTATCCCTCTCTCTCTCTCTCTATCTCTCGCGCAGCTGGTGTTTACTCTTAATGTATGAATTAATCAATACATAATTATGTAATTAAACTAAAGCTAAACATTGCCAGTAATTGTAGTCAGAGTTGCTGTAAAAGCTCATTAGCTTCCAAGAATATATGCAAGCAAAGTTCAGGAATGCCTCATGATATACAATAGCATATCATATCATCATATAACTGCCGAATACTTATGTATATATATTATTATATATAAGGTAGGTATATATTATATTTATATATACACCGCTGTCATACCTACCATAATAAATTAGCATATTTAAGTAAATAAACACAATAAATATGTTAATTTCAATTCTAGCCCAAAATCCTATCTGAGGCATTTACAATTGATCATTTCTTGGCTCCGCTTTATTTTATAGTATTGAAACGCGCACCGAATATATATTATATAATTATTAATACAATAAATAACAATACAATAAATATTCTGATTTAGAGCTCTGTAGCCCGTTCAGCTGATGAATTGCAATTCTCAGAAATTGTATAAAAGAGTTGGGAATAATAACTGAAATGAATGTTGATCACGTTCGTGAGGCCTTTTGTCTACCCAACAATTTTTCAACTGTATTAAATGCTCTTAATGAGGAGCAATCGAAACACAAAATTCTACTTCAATCATAAATGTTGAGCTCCAGCAGCTGCACAACTATTGCGATTTGGCTTTACGCAATGCCGCACAGCAGCTCTGCAAACAGTGGGTTACGGCACATTTAATTAATTTAATATTTGGAAAATATTTAAAAAATAAGTAAATATTTTTAAATTTAAAATAAAAAACTAGAAACTGCTGTTTAAATATTGTTGGCTCTCATTTAGTTTATAAATGCTCAAAGTATTTTTTTTTTTCTATTTTTAATAAGCTGTGAACCACTGTATAATCCATATCGCTGTTGTTGCTGTCGCTGCTGCTGTTATTGCTATTGTCAATGGTTATTAAAATGTTTTACAAATGTTTCTGTCCGCAGCGCATTCGAATGCAATCAAATTGCCAAGCCAAGCCATGCCATGCCATGCCACATATGCCACATATGCCATGTGGACTTGCCGTGGCATGCGGCTCTTGTTGCCGATTTACCGATTTGGTAAGCGCAAATCGCGCATACGCCGCATTTGACCCACAAAATGCGCAAAACGCACAAAATCCAATTGGCAAATAAAATTATCAAGTTGATTGGCCGGATTTACCAGTCTGCAAATTTTAATTGCATTCGCTCTATTCTCGTTTTTATTGATAGTTTTTTTTTCCCCCAGTTTGTGTTGTTGTTGCTATTGCTTTGGTTCTCGATGAGCTACATTTTCATTGCGTGCGGCTGTCAAATTGATGATTATATAGACTTTAGTAGCCATCGCTGACATACAATTAATCTGAGCTGAAGAAATAATTATAATTATAAATACCAAGCTAACGCAAGATAATGAACATGATTTCACATATATGATGAATCTTGAATTATTCAGGCATCAAACTTATTCTGTTGATCTAGGTTCTAATATAGACATAGAATATAAAGTACAGGAAATAAAAGTAGAATAGGAAATAATAATAGAATAGAATCGATGATGTAAGTAAGGGCTTTACCAACTGCATAATAGTCATGCATGGTAAAAGAGCTCTTCTAATAATGCAGTCAAAAGAAACCATCAGTATCTTAGCTTCCCCTTTTAGAGATTTGACTTTAAATTATTGCAAGATCTACATGTGATGTAGCCTTTATTTACATGCATACAATCTATATGTGTATATAAAATCTAGCAATTCTGTATAGAAAATTATCCACATTTTCGTTGACTATTTCGAATTGTAAAGCGTTAGAAATTTATGTTTGGGTCGATGAAGGAGGTCAACTGTTACTCCAGTCTCATACTTCATTATAGGAATATATAAATTAGAAGAAATCCAACTGGCAAATTATATTACAAATATAATTTATTGCTTCTATTACCTTACGAGCTTTTCAACCTATAATGCTTAGAATATAGTATATATTATATAATTCTTTAGTATCTGCTCTCTCTAAGAATACTTTTCGTTTCATTAGGCTCATCAATTTTCGATTTTCTTTCGATTCCTTCAGCTGCAGTGTCTTTTATAGCAGTTATCTAATGTCAGCACGCAATTACCATTTGTTAGCGCATATATCAGAGCCGTCGAATCTCACTGCAGGCCAAACAAATTTTGTTGGCAGTGGCAAAAGTGAAAGGATTGCAATAGCGCCCCCTTCGGATTATTGGCAATTTCTAGCGTCTCGTTTCGAGCGTCGACTGCCTCGGCGCTCGGCTTGCATGTCAAATTAATTGATTGCTGAGACATTTGGGCCCACGACGAGCCAAAGCGAAAATGCTTGACGGCAGGTGTCGCCAGGTGCCGACGCTTCGGTTGATCTGATCTCTGGCAGCGTTTAGCAGCTTGATTGAAAGCGAAAAGTCAGCATAAAGTGAAAGTGAACTGCACTTTGCCTGATTTATGGCCATCCATTTGCGTTGCCTAATCGCAATCGCTAGCTAATCACGGCATTAGCATACAGCTCTGCCAGTCGTCCCGCGGACTCCGCTTGGCCAACAAATTATCAAATCAGATTGGAAATCTTGTTGCATTACTTTAACTCAATTGTCGTATTTATATTTGAATTGTAACTAAACTTTACATACGAATAGATATACGGTCTGTCTTGCCAGTCCAGCTAGTCTACAATTGCAAAAAAATGTTTCCTCAAATTCCATTCGATTCGACCGATCATAGAAGAGCATTGGAAACCAATTGTAGATGAGCAATTATAATGAGCGCATTTCGGATTTCTACCTTCAGAAACACAATTACAGTTGAGTTGAATGGAGTTGAGTTATTGCCCACATCGGCTGCTTAAATGTGGAATCTTTGGCTGAATAATCGAGTATTAGTTCAAGTATTCAATCTTTTGGCTTAGCCAATCAAATTGCACAAAACAATATAATTACAACATAATCAATATTAATTACATGATTATTATTATTATTGGTATTATTTTTGTTAGTCAGATGATTATTTCTATGATCGTAATTGATAATACTCTTCGTTAATCTGGCGATAGTAGAGTCGTGAGAATATTAGAATAGGCCAGCAGAGAGTACTTTTTCTTATTACCTTCATTTTTCTCACCCCATATATTTAATCATAAGAACTATATATTCATACTATAAACCCAAAACCATTTACAGCCAACTGATTTTAATGAAAAATAGATTTTTATGAGAAATTTGCTCGGCCATAACTCAAAGTGGGGAAGAGGGAGATACGAATGCATGTTATGCTACATGTCTAGGAGCTGTTGGAGTCGCTTAGCTGCTGACGCGGCGCAATTCATTTAAAAACTCATATGGCACATAAATTTTGGCCAGCTTCGGCATTGGCTCTGGGCCGCATATGCTGGGCGTGGCAGCTGGAGCGCCTTGTGCAGACATTTATTATGTGACAAAGCGAAGCGAGTCGAGTCGAGGCGAGTAAAGTGTTGCCAGGCTGGCAAAGAGGCAAACTGGAAACTGGCAAACTGTCGGCGACAATTGCAAACGAAATATAAATTTAATATTTTATAGACACACTGAGAATTTTCGGGGCCGGCTCTCGCAGCGTTATAAATGAATGTCAGCCAGCTCTTTTTATTTTCGTAAATTCTTTTTTTTTTCTGTTACTTTTTCTTTGGTAATTTATGATGGAAATTAATATGCGAGGTTTGACTTTTGGGCTTGGGCCTGACGAAAATGATTAGTGAATTTATGTGAAAATTATGCAAAAGCGAGCCAGACAAATTAATAGGGGACTACGCGATATGAAATGCCTTCAAACTTTGTCAACAAGTTTCATTTTGACACTTGCCCGAAAGGTGATAGAACTAAACTCACGTCCGCCGTAATTGCTCACGGAATTATAATGCCGCATCTAACCTCATTATGGATTTTGTTTGGGTTTATGTTTAATTGGAAAACCTGAAATTCAAAGACAACTTTCATAATTGTTGTTATATGCTAAATTGTAGAATTTAAATTTTACATATATATATATATTTTCCTTGTGTGAGTTCCCAATCAGAAAACATTATAGAGGCACTGAGTTTGTAGGTGAAGTAAAAATTGAGTTCATCATAAATAAAACAAAAGATCACAAGTTGCATAGATTCTTATTAATCGTAAAATAAAACAAATATACATAAGCTATAAATAAGGTATGAATATTAAAAACAAAGTAAGCTTCTTAATGAGATTTTCTTTTATATACTTAAATGGAATTTTGGATGTGTAAAAACTATTTCCAGAAATATATATCTATACCCACATTTTAATCGGTTCATATTGTGATTTGACGGATTTGTGTGTGTTTTTGATTGATATTTTGCTCATATAATTATCAAACATAAAAATGTTTATTTTTGTAATTTTATTATAAGCTCAAATTATTTATTAAAAACTATTCAAACACATTCTATAAATTTTTCATTTTTTTGGTTTGTTTCCTTCTTATTTATTAAGCACCTTATATTCCTATATGTAGACTTGAATATATATATTTATTTATTCGTGTAATTATAATGTTTGCAGATTTTGATTTATATAAATTTACAGAAGGCATGTGATGTTTTTCAATACAAGGTGTATATATAGACATATTTATACATGTATAAAATCTGTGATCTTGTGATCTGTGCGCAGCAATGCGAAATTAGCATAAAATAACAATAAAACTGCTGCGAAAGGCTCGCATTCAACTTGTTCGTGTTGTTGTTGTTGTTGTTGTAGCTGGTCGTTGATTTTGTTGTCCTTATGACAACTTTGTCCGAGTGGCGCAAAAAGTGTGGACAGCCCCGGCGATAAATCAACGTGGCATTAAAAACAGTTGACGTACTTCTTGTTGATCATTGCTGGAACGATCTGACAATAAATTATTGCATTCGCCTGACAGTAGCGCAGCCCTAACGCAGGAGCCAAAGCCCTGGCTGGCCGAGATCGGAGCGAGCACTATGGCTAGCCCCTGGCGTGCCTAGGCTTATCAGCCGTGACTGCGACGTGCCATAAAATTGCCAACTAAAAATTGATAATGATGCCTAAACATGCCCACTTCTCCTGCTCCCGCTCCCGCTCCTGCGCTGCCTGCCGAGAGATACGCGGGTTTATCATTTGTGTTAATCTGGCAGCATTATGTCAAAGCAAGGCACAGGCCACAGACCACTACTCGAGTAGTAGCAATTGGAGCCAGTGTCCACTCCAGAGAGTGTGAGAGGGAGAGGGAGAGGGAGAGAGTGACCGTCGCCTAAATGATCGATTGCGCGCAAACGCATTGACATATCGACATGCATCTTGCATTATTAAGCGAACGTCAGGAATTCGAAATGAAGACCGAGACGGAACCATCCACGGAAATGTTGTTCTTGTCGCAATCATTCTTCATCTCCTGCCTCTGGCAGAGCTTCGGCATCTGCTGCTTCTGCCTCTGCTTGTGCAGCAGCCTGTCGCCGTTTAGCTGCGATTGTTATCGTAATGATGCGTCCAAATGGCATTCGCATTCATATGGGCATTCACTTGCAACACATTCACACGCCCCAAAGACATGCCTGCCACGACTCCTGCTCCTGCTGCTGCTTCGGTAGGATATGTGGCAAAATTAATAATTTCGCATCAACACCCAATTGGCCGATGCGAGTCGTCGCAAATGACAACCAACTGATAATAAATTATATTTTATTTCTTTTAAATGTTAATGCCAGTGATCATAATGATAATGGGTTTCCTTTTTATGTTTCACAGACAAGCACATGTGTACATATAATGGTCTTACTAGAGGCACACATACATATACATATAATGGTCCAGCTAGAATGATTCCTGGCCAAGTTAAGGACTCTTACACGTAGCCCATTCCACCTGAAAATCTTTGCCTGCTTCAGCTCAAATAGAATCATTAAAATGACAATTCAAAGGTGTAAAAATCAATTTAGTTAACTGAATTGCAGAAATTAGACAAGATTCCTTTTTGAGATTCAAACGTTTATGTTTCACTCAGACTTTGATATGAAACTGATTTGCTATTCTCGAAAAATTGGGGACTTCTATATAAAATTTACAAAATGGAATAAAATATAAATATTTATAATTATTATCGTAGAGATAAGATATCAAATTAAAAAGGTATGGCTTGATAAATGAGCTAACAAAGATATAACAATTTAATTTATATTATAAATATACAATTATACATATTCTTAATGTAAATAATTATAAAATTGATATTTAAAATTAAGGATTCCAATAACTAAGACGGCAGAAAGTCAATTGTCTTTGATAATATAGATAGATGTCGGTGCTATTATGTGGATAAACCATCATTAAATCCGTTAACATGTTCATAGGTAAACGATCGTCTGATCCTCTCTGCACCAATATCTACTTTCGTCAAATCCCTTTCCAAATGTACTAATTTTTATATCTACTGAATTAAATTTTAATATGTATGCAAATAAATCGCAATATGTCTATCAATAAATCATTTGTGTTGATTCGATTTGAATCTCAGCCAAATTTTCTGGTTCCAATATCGAACGGGTTCAGCTGATTTTCGATGAGTAAATATAATTTATAATTGAATTGCCTAGTGGAAATGTGAAAATGGGAAAATATGAAAACGTGAAAATATGAAAATGCACGCACAGGTTGTCTAACTAGTCAGATAATCCCACACAGCATTTGTCCTGCCCATCAAATGCAAAATAATAATGTTCAATATTTGATGCAGTAATTAATATATTTATGTGTGTGCACACACACACACACACACACACACTCATAGGCAGACACAGTCTGTATGTAACTCTATGCATAAATTGTAATTATTATATGCGTGATTTTTGGTCAAATTCCAGTTCCGTTGGCCACATTTGAGCCGTGTTTCAGAGGCGTGGCGTGGCCTTTGGCCTGGCATTATTTATATCGATTTGACAATGCAAGCAATCAATCAAACTCTTAATTAACTAACCGACTGTATATTTACATATATATATGTATGTATGTATATTTTGCATTTTTAATTAGTTTGTCTGGCCAATGTTTGTAAAATTATTATTCATTAAAAAAAAATGTGAAAATGGAAAAATGGGAAAATTTTTTTAAAGAGCTGAATAAGCGATAGCTCTTTATGGAATTATGTTGTTATTGTATTTTCTCTAATACTATTAGCAAATATTTTAGTAATTTACTTTTAAATTGACTGCTCTTAGTTCTTTATCTTTCCTAATTTATATTCCAATGCACTACATTCAATACTAGTTCCATGAGATCTATTGCAGAAGTAATCTTTGCAGACTGAATCGATAGCATACTTCAAAACTTAATATCACAGAAACAACGCGTTGCAACGCTTCAATGATTTGCGGAGAAGAAGAGGTAACCAACAAATTGAAATGTATGTGAAATGAACTTAACAATTTTGTTTTCGTTTTTAGTTCTCCATATCTATGAATAAGCAAGAAGCATCAGCTTAGAGTAAATCGTCGCTTAGCTTTGATTCCTGCACAAGCTAAAACTTAAATGGTTTTGAATCGATATACTTTCATATACTCTTCAATAAAATGGAAGATTTTGATTTTAGTTTATTCAATGGCTTTATCTACAAACGTCTGTACCTATTAGAAGTTCTTTGTAGCCATGTCGAAATCATCAACAGAATTAAGTGTGGAATTCATTAGTCATAGCACATAATTATAAGTTGAGCTGCTGAAAGGATTTCATTGCTATCCCCTTTGTGTTCGTGTGTGTTAGTATAGGGCAGTGACTATCTTCTTCCAGTGAACCTTATTATCTGAAAAGCAGGCAGCATAAATACACATCTTTTCCCACCCACACACACTCACTGAGAAACACACACTCACACATGATATCAGATATAGTGGCATTACGAAGCTCTTTTATTTGTCTGCCTGTCAAATAGTTCCGAAACTATGTCAATTGTCAATAGCAAAAACGTAACTCGCAATCTGAGTTCTTAGCTTGGCCGAATGCCAGCATTTGAATGCCTTCAATAGGGCTGCAGTCTGCTGAAAAATTAAGCATCTGCTTCGATTTATGGCCTGACCGCCGAGACAGTGGTTGCTGGAACAAATCTTCAAAGAGAGAGCGTCCAACACTTTTTACATGTATCCTTCAGATGCTCTCTACAGAGCGGGTATGCATGGGGTATATTGGCTTTACATTTGAAATCTGTTTCTTATTTGGCTTGGATTCCCTTAAGCCTAAAGCAGGCAGAGCATGCCTTTGTCGTCGTTGTTATGCAATTTATTTCTTCGTTTCTTCTCGCTTTTTGTCTTTGGCTCAGTTTTTGCACTTGGCCAACTGTCAGTGCAGCATGGCTTGCAGCTTGGCTGCCAAAGCGCAGGACAAACAAAAGTTGCTTTGCTTAGAATTTATCTACTGTCAGGCCGGGCACGCCGGCTCCTGCCTGCTCCTGCCGGCTCCTGCTGTTGACCATTATAAAAGTTATGACAGTGTCCTTGTTGACTGCACTACAATATTCTCCCTCTGCCTCACTCTCTCTCTCTCTCTCTGTCTGTGTCTCTCTCTTGGCCAAAAGTTGTTGCTGCTACTGTTGAAGTTGAACGCCCCCACCAGCAATGTCCGTCCGTCTAACTGTCCGTCTGTCAAGCAGTTATTGTGCAAGTTTTATGCATATATACTGGAGATTTATGCTCAACCCGCCTTGCTTTCCCCTCCTCTTCCTGCGCTGCTGCTCGATAATAAACGCTTTTATATGAAAAACGCCCTCGAGCGCGCTCATTAGCCATGGCCATGGCCATTGCTACTTGCTAAAGAAGCAGCAGCAGCAGCAGCAGCAGCTTGGAACCAGTTATGGCGAATGATGTGACATGATTGCAGACAGATTGCAATATACGACTGTGCAACTGTGCTGCTGCTGCTACTGCGGCTGCTACTGCATGTGGCACATAAAACACAGGCCATACAAGTTGTCAGCTAGTTGGCAGCTGCACGGAAACATTTGCTTCCTTAAACAGCCAAGACTCTCTCAAGACCCAGTCCAGGTCCACGCTCAAGTCCAATGCCAATGGCTTAAAATATGGTCAATGGAATTTTTATAGATTTTCCTTATGCACACACAAAGCAAAGACTGAAAAAAACAAAAACAAAAACAAATAAAAGACAAAAAGGAAAAAGAAGGAAAAACAGTGCGCAACAAAATTAAATGCATTTCATAATTTCCAAGTCTAGCTGCAACTCCGTCTCTCTCTCTCTCTTTCTCTCTCTTTCTCTGTCAGCCGCTGTTTGCTGCTGTTTCTGGCCGTTTTCCAGCTAGGGGCAAACCGTTTTTATGGCTGCGGCAAGTGCAACATTGTCTGTCTGTTAACTTATTGACACCCATATTTGGATTGAATCATTAAAGCCAGTTCGATCCCAATGTCCGATGCACGCTCTCTGATACCCGATACCCGCACCCCTTCTGGACGTTTAGCCTTTGTTTATTCGGCTATTGTCTTAAGCGGCCAACGCTCGACAGCTAAGCTAGACAAATTTTATTGGTTTACGCACGCGCATTGACGTTGACAAAGTGACCTTGTCAGTCTAAGTGACAAGCTGCAAGCATAACTATTCCGATAATCGATGAGACTGCACCAAATATTATAGAGGCCTTTTAAATACTTACTTTTAGCACATTAAATATTATAGAGCAATTTTAGGTACTTATGATTATGAGTCGATAAGACATAAGATAAGATTTTAATATAACTAAAAAATAAATTAAAATTGACTCTTTCGATTACTAAAACTACGATTACCACCTTTGAACTCATAAGCATTATTTAATCTTCAATTATTTCTACGCTACTCTTTATACAAATTTGTTCTCTGTCAACTATCCATACAAGGCAGTTTTATCCATCATCAATCAATTCTTCCACCTTTCTTAATATTGTTTAGAGTATATAATCTTTTTCACAATGATAAGCATTTCAAGTTTCATACGAATGCCACACAATTATTAAATTCTTATAAAAACATTTTAAAACAAGTAAGAACGTTGCAGTCGGGCGCTACCGACTGCGAAATACTCATTCACAGTCCCTTTGAAAATTTAATTTAATTTGGCTTTAAAAAAAATTAGTACAAAACAATTATGCTTTTTGATTATATTGTAGCATTTGGTAATTTTTATCGAGTAATCGATAATTATTATATTGATCGTGCACTTTTTGAGTACAAATGTATGGTAATTTTCGTTGATAGCTTTCGGTCACACCTATTGCAGATTCTTTAGCGTTTGTTTACATTACAAAAGCGCGCTTTTTAGCATTCTACGAATTGCGATTGATTTCTGGATTTTCTAGCTGTTATTGTAGTTTTGTCAGATGACGCTCTGTTATTAGCTTATTGTATTTTAGCTACCAGTTTGTAAAGCAAAGCGATAGCGTGGGCGTTAAAGGCGTCGCAAGTTATGTTACAGCGGCAGAGGTTCAAGTCCCCATCAAGGTTAATTTTTTTTTCATAAATATTTCGTTTTTTATAAAATAGATATTTTATTCTTCTTAAAAAGCCCTCAAATATGTATGTACGCATATATGCATGTATATGTATGTACATACATAAGACTGCACGCATATGTAGCATCAAGCATTTCAGCCTTTCTTATGCACGCGCTCATTTGTATGTGTGTATGTATGTACACATAAATGCATACTCTAGCGTTGACATGAGACTGATTTGTTTTTGCTTTGTTCTTGAATTTACCATCCGCTACTCTCATAACAAGAATCTTATTTTTGGATTTCATTTTAATTACTATTGTTGACAGTAGGTGGTAGCGTTGTTGGCAAAGGCGCCGGCTAAATTTGTTTTTGTTATTTTTGACAAACATGGCTTGGGTGCGAGTTCAAATCCCGCGGAGAACTTTTTTTTGTAAATTGCAAATTTTGTTATTTTAGCTTCTTTTATATTTTTTAAATATTTAAATTTTATTTTTAAATTTTATAAAAATGTTTCCTTCCGTGTTATCAATGCCTATTAAGCCTATTTGTATATTCATGTACATACATAGATAGCTCAAGCATATAAATGTCGCAATTTGATACTACAAATCCCGATTGCCACGCCCCTAGTGGCCGTAGACACCTCATTTTTGGCCAGTTCTTAGAAAGAGCTAACGGTAACGTAAATGCGAAATTTGAATGCTTACGCTCAAAAAATGTGAAAATTACAGGGTATTTTTCGATATGCCACGCCCCCAAAAAGGCGTGACAATTATTTTTGGGGCATCGATAGAGGACGTTACCAGTAACTCAACTATCCAAATTTGAAGCTTCTAGCTCTTAAACTGTAGGAGATATAAAGTTTTGCGGTTTGCCACGCCCCCTTTAGGCGGACATATATCCACCATAGCTTGTTGGACTTGGGTGGTCAACTCGCGTATATATACCAAATTTCAAGTCTCTAGCATCAATAGTGCCTAAATTATAGCCAAATTTGAAAAATTACTATATCTTCAGGTCCGATTTGCCACGCCCCCAGTAGGCATAGACATAAAATTTTTTCATCAGTCATTATAGAATTAGAGCATTAGCTCACGTGCGAAATTTCAACGTTCTAGCCTTAGAACTTTAGGAGATACAGTTTTATCTGATTTGCCACGCCCCCAATGGGCGTAGATATATCCACCATAGCTTTTTGGACTTGGGGGGTCAACGCGGATCTACATACCAAATTTCAACTTTCTAGCTTTTCAACTAACATGATTTCTGGTATATCGGAAAATGCATTTTCCGATTTGCCACGCCCCTAGTGGGCGGATCGGGAAAATTTTAACACTTTATAAATCGGAGTTATACACGAGTATGTGTTCCAAATTTCAAGTCTCTAGCTTCAATAGCGGCGAAATGAACTGCGTTCATACGGACAGACGGACAGACGGACAGACGGACAGACGGACAGACGGACGGACGGACGGACGGACAGACGGACGGACAGCAAGACGGACATTGCACAAAACCAATATACTAATTCACTTCGTGAATGAGTATAAAAATAAAGAACTTTCATTATAGATTATTATAATTATTATTCAGAATAATATTATTTATTAATCAATTTATATATTATATACCTTAATAATTAATCCAGTGTTAATTACCTACTGCACTTTAGCTCTCATTAAAATGTGAGTTAATATATGGCATATTCAATATTTTTGCTTGATTAATCGACCCTGTATTCTCATAATATCTGATCGGGTGTCGACATGCATGCATATTTGTGCATAAAATCCAACTCTAATGAGCCGTCTAATTTGCTTGTCAATTGCTCTCGCATACACACACACACACATACACACACAGACATACATGCATATAAGCTGGCCCACCTGTGTGAGTGGCACTCGCACCTATGCATGCATCTAATAACTACATTAAGCAATCAATCAAACTGACAACACGAATCGCAATCATTATAATAACTCATCAAATCAAGTCAACTGCACACATGAGTAGTTGCCCACAGCTGCTCGCACTCAATCGAAACAACAATAACAGCAACAGCAACAACAACAAAAGAGTGCAAAAAGCCACTCAAATCGAGAGCCGAGCGACACGAGTGCAAATGCAAATGCGAAGGCGGCTGCCGAACTGCATTCGGCTCAACATGACGAAAGCACCCGTTGCGTGTCGTGAAGCTTCCGCAAAAGCACCGTAAGCTTCCGTTGCGATGCTTGAGCCTCGGCCAGCTCGTCGCGCACGCACGCACGCTCACTCGTGAGTGATTCGTCGCCGTCGCCGTCGTCGTCGGCGTAGGGCAGCGGCCAATGGGCAGCAGCATGTGTGGAAAAAAGCTTTTGTGAGTGTGAGTTAATTTTTGCGTAGTGCACGGCATGCACATAAGCTCATTTCCGCACACTCGCTCTCCCACACATGCTCGTTCCCGCTCTCTGGCTGCTGCTCTCACTCTCTCTCACTCTCTCGCTCGCTGTTTGTGAGGTGAGGCGTCTGTCAAAAAGACACCGGATGCCGGAAATTGGGTTACAAAATGCATTTCTCGTGTGTGCCGACATTTCCGTTTCGCTAACAGTGCCACAACAGAGCACAACTGGACCAAGTCACATGCCCATACTCACATGCCCTCACAGACATATGTGCATAACGGTAAACGTGCACACATATGAGAGCTTCTGCCTGCCGACTAACAGTCGGGTTCTTGTCCAAGCTAAAGGCGCGCACAAATGCAGTTTGAAACTCAGTCAAAGGCCTCAGAGCAATGCAATGCGAATGATAATTATTCGAATCGAAAGCTAATGAAATGAAATAAACAATGAAATAGGGGAATGCATATATGATGATGGGCAAAATAATAACTATTCGGGTCAAGAAAAATTATGTTAAGTTAATGTAAAATAAAAAAAATATATATATAATGAGTGTTTCAAGTACTCAGCTGAGTCAGAGTATCATTTTAGCTGAGTCTAGGCAGCAGCTAATACAGTTTACCTTTGGCTGAATTTTTTATGCAGATGAATGAGGCAACAAAAGACGCTTAGTAATGAATAATGAGTAGAAAATTAGGCTGTATATAAACACATTTACCAGCATTATATAACGATGCAGTTGCTCCACGTAAAATTCAATTATTCAATATTTAAATCTCTTATTTAAAAAGTAAATATATTAATTATTGCTTTCTCCATGATATTTATATTTCATAAAAACATTCAACTAAAATCTCTCATTACCAAGTGTAGTTATGCTTTCTCCATGATATATATATTTCATATTAATACTCAAATAGCCCACGCTCAGTTGTATTAATGGATAAACTTCCCCGCATTTAATTGAAAACTATTTGCACTTCATAAATCTAAATAGCTAACAACCTAATTGCGTAGATCAAAGCGTATGTTGGCAAACTTTTCAGATTCATAGCGTCAATCTGCAAACAGAGGCGGATGATGGACCATTCAGCCATTCACATGCTGCTGTTTGCCCAGCCTAGGCTAAAAGGGGTTGCTGCTAAATGTGAATGCAACGTCCAGAGTACTCAAGTTATCAGCAAGCTATCCCCTCTTCCCACTCTCTCTCTCTCTCTCTTACTCACTGTCTGTGTGAATTTCTCTTGAAGTAGTTGCGTATAATTTAAATATAAATAGTCATTTAATTAGCAACGCTTCTCTGGGACCAGAACCTTTGATCTCCAGCGAATGTGTAAATATTTGACATTAATTACAAGTTGAATTCAACTCCAACCTTCAGCTTTAGTTGGCCTTCATGCTGCTGTAGCTGCTGTAGCTGCTCGCAAATAGCTGGCAAATTTATTTAATATTCACTTATAAAGCGGAAAGCAGCCTGTAATATCCTGCACGTGTTGTTGTTGCTATTGTTGTTGTTGTTGTTGTTGCTGTTGCTGGCATATTACTTAAGCGCTTATTTGTCAACTACAATATGGCAAGGCCTGCAGACACACACACACGCACACACACATGCAGCTCGTTTATTATGTACATAGGCAGCAGAAACTCATTAATAGCAAGTGCGCTCGCTACCCGGTTACGGGTTACGGGTTACGGGCGATGGGCTACAGGCTACAGGCTACGGTTACGGGCAGAGCTCTCTTAACCCATCACAGCCAACACGGCATCAATTATTCAGGCGGCACGCGACGTATCCCGAAAAATGGCCGCGGGCAAAAATGGCGTCGGCGCATTTCCGTCGCACACTTGGGAAATTAAGCGTGTGTGCGTGGGAGTGTGTGTGTGTGTTCATGTGTGGGGGAGTGTGTGGCTTGTAAATAAGTAGCATAATATACTTTAAACTTTGCCACTGCCCACTCACACTCACACACAATCCATTGCTCATCATAGAAAACTATTTTGTGCTCAGCTCTCAAACCGAAAAGCTGTCTTCGAATATGATTGAGAAGTAAAATTGCTAAATCTATATATACATAAAAATATATTTGAAACTCTATTTTATTTCCTTTTTTTTTTTTTTTTGTTTATATATTTTTAGAAATATATAAAAAATATAAATTTCTACTTTAAATTCATATAAATATATTATTTATAATTTTCTTTTTAATTTTGATATGTTGGTCATAATAATATATACTATTTTTGGCATTGTCTTTTATCATAATTAATATACATATATTATTACACATTTAAATATGGATTTAAACTAATAAGTAATGTTTTTTTTTTTAATATAGATACTTAAATAATATTAACTTAACTAAAGACAGCTCTAAGTTAACGTTAATCCAAATTATTATAAAATTATATGACCTATGATATATACTTTGTATTCAGAAATATGTGATTTGGGATACTGAAGTTAGTTGACTTTAGTAGTGGCGCCATCTATGAGCCAGTTATTATTTTATAATTCTTTTCGGCATTAAAATTGTTGACTCTGAGCTAGTTTCGATTAAATGTGTTCCTTTAATATTCGTATCTCACAACCTCACGCAGCTAAGTACCGCAGACTGCAGAAAAATAGAAAAGTTTCTCAGCTATGAGAGCGTCTGCTGTGTGTGTTTGGTCTGTGGCAAATGTTTTTGCCATGGTCAGAGTCATAGTCAGTCTCAATGGCATAATTCATTCATTTGGCAAACAGCGACAACAACCTGCTAAATAAACTTTAATTAGAAATAATTATGTAAGGTCTTCAGCTGCAGTCCCAGTCTATTTGCCGCACTGCATTCGGGGTAATGAACACCCCGTCGTCCTCCCCCGCCCACGCCCACGCCACAGACCAATGTCCGGTAACTCTTTAATGATGAGTAATGTGTCGGTAAATATTTGTTAATTAAATTAGTTTTGCGGCTCAGTTGTTGCTTCTGCTGGCTGGCAGAGTGTGAAATGCATTGAATGCGCATTGGTTTCCGCCCTGCTTTGGACTTTCAATGGCATTCCGATTGGGCCGAAACAGGCTGAAGAACAAATGCAATTATACCCACTCGAGCTCGAATGCCAGGCTTAGAGCGGCCAAAAGACTAAGCTGAATTATGTAACATATGCCAAATTGGACTTGTTAAATTCATGATAATTTGGAAACATCAGCATTTGACTGTATGCTAAATTAATTTAAATTGTAAGATAAACTCAACCAAATCATTACAAAAGGTCTATAGAAACTCCATATAAATGTGTTTTTGGTTAAAACTAGATAAGACTTGAAAAGATAATATATCTCTTACATATTATAAATTTGTTAATAAACCAGAGTCAGCTGCCTTACTGTATATCTACAATAATAATAAATTTTACCAAAAATAATAATGTTCTAAGAGGAAGAATTGATTATGCTTGTGCCTATGAATAAAGTTCTGGTTTATCGAATCACCTTTTTATACCTTTGCTCAGCTTATCCTCAAAGCATTATAACTTTAAAGAGATGGTTCAATAAGTAAAATACAGTAGAATCCGGTTATAACGACTCTACTTATAGCGTCCGTACGGTTATTGCGACGACAATTCTGGTCCCCATACAAACTTATATGTTGAAAGCGTTTTCCGGGTATACCGACGGTCCCTTGACAATACAATATAATATAAATGCTAAAAATTGTCCATATTCCCAGACCCCTCTATATCAGGTTCCTGGTATTTGTGTATTTCAATTCAAATGTTCTATTATTATATCGTCTATCAATTCTTAGCAGCTTGCATTTCACTCTCAAGCTTTCATCTCTTTTTCTCGCAGCAAGTGTTATATGTATATTTACTAGTGAACCATGTCTTATGCTGATTTGCTGAGATCTTAAAATCACCATTTCCACCTAGAACTAGTTAACAAAGTGTTTAAAAGATGTCACCAAATAAATTAAACATCAAACCAGAAGTCAATTATTAGCTAGATAAAATTTTAATTTAATATATGAAATAATATTCATATTTTTTACCTATCATAGACTTATTCTCATATTCACTTTTATCCTGTGGCTGAATCAGAGAATTCTTCTTTTGGTTGGCTCAAACAAATCCAACCGAATCGAAGCTACTTTGGTGCTCAGTTGCTGTCCATTTATTGCAAGTGCAGCATCTGCTGTTCCTTGGCTGGCCAAAAAAATTTACATTGGCTATTTGCTGCTAACATGCACTAAATTGGCCAAGAGCGAGCTGGTTCGCGCTAGCTCGAGTAGCTGCAACGAGTAGCTGTTGGCCATGCTGGGCATGTTGGCCGTGGGCTGCCTTTGGTCTTTGCCTGTCAATTAATTTACGCGCACTTGACCAAATGATGCTTATCGGACTATCAGCCGAATGGCTTAAAGGCTTACGCCGGAAGAGAGGCAGAGTGAGAGCGGCAGGGCGACAGGGCAAGAGATCATATGGTCCATCCATATTGCATTTTCATTATTAGGAGCGCATTCGCTGCTCGGCCTAACGGCGCTCCCTTGACGTGGCTGGCAGCATTTGCAATTAATTAGCCGACGTCGCCGTCGCCGTCGCCTGGCCGAAAGGCTTGGCAACCATTTTTGACAGCATCAGCCAAAAAAGAAGAAGCAGACCAAAATACCAACAGGCAAAAAATCCACAAAAAAATGTTAACAAAAAAAAAGTCTGTTAACATTTCGGCAGTGGCAGTTAGGTACCCATTACCATTAACTGAGTTGCCCAACGCCGACTTTTTTTTTTTTTTTTTTTGTAAACTCTTATCTGCACAGCACACAATGACAACAGCTCTGCGGAGAAAATGTGTTGAGCGGGGAGTAGGCGACTGCCGTATACCCTGTATGTGCCGTGGGCAAAAATGTGAATGCGTGGTCTTGTTAGTTCTATGAGTCTACAAGAATAAGTTGCTCATTGAGAATTAACAATATATACATCCAAGTAAATAAAAATAGGGATTTAACCACAAGACAAACGAATAAGTTTGATTAATAGTACAAAAGAAAATATATAGTATTCTATTGGATTATTTAATTCAATTTGTGGAATATGTGTAATTATTATGTCATACGTAGTTAGAGTAGAGTTCTCGCTGTGTTACAGAAATTTGAAGTAGAGCTTAGAGTATTCTGTGTGTGATCTTGAAATGTGCCTCATTCATACTTTGGCAGCCAAGCTCAGGCTCCAAGCATTATAATTCTTGGTAAATATAATGTTTCTATTGAAAAAAAATTAGAGGACTTACATATATTCCATATATTCATATATGAAGGGCTTCTTTTATTTCTTTTATTTTATTGTCTATCTAGAATAATTAGAGTTATGGAAATGAATAGCTATAAGTATTTATATCACATATTATTTATTAGTTTAGAACAGTTAACTATAATTAAAACTATGAGCCAACTTAACAACTTCGACTTGCCTTTCATGTTTTTACATTTTATTTTTACATTTACATTAACATTTAATTTTTTACATTTTTATTTTAGTTAAGATACAGAATCGAACGATTTTATTCATAATTAATTCAATATAACTTTTTTAGAAATACATATAAAATATATACGTATACATAAACTTAATAGATTGATAGATATGTGGCATAGATTGCATGAAATAAATACAACATAGATATTCGGTTCTTAAGCTGGTTTATGCAATTTTGAAGTGGTTGCAGGGTATTCAAGCAACAGCAACAATAACGACAACAACAAGAACAACAACAACCACAACGAAAACAACGACGACAATTTATTGACAAGACAATGGCGCTCAACGTATGTAATTAATCTCGACATAATCTGAGTTGATAATTTTTCGCCGCTCGTTGTTTGTTTGTTGCTGTTGTTGTTGTTTGTTGTTTACTGGTTGTTGTTGTTGCTGCTGCTGCTGCTGCTGTTAGCCGGCTGTCGGTCTATTTTGGCCGAGTCGCTAGCTTTGGTCATGCGCTTTTCTAGCCGTGTCAGCTTTATGAACTGCATGCCTTCAAAGCCAGTTCGGTGCTAGGGACAGCGTATCCTTTTAAGGCGCATCCTCCTATGCCCATTGCTGGCCTTTTTCAATTAAGCAAAATGCCAGAGAGCTGCTCATAAAGTTGCGCCGCTTGGCTGTTGTTGTTTTTATTTATTTTTATAGAGCTCAAATGCGGTCTGGGCCTGGCCTACATTTTGTGAGCACTCGTCATTAATTTAACAGCAAAATGTGCTCGCTTTTTTATGTCCCTTTTCAGTGGCTGAGTGTCTCTCTCTCTCTCTTTCTCTGTGTGGGAAAGCTGCATCTCACTGTAGCTGTCATTGCTGTTGTTGTTGCTGCTTTTGTTGTCTGACAGTTTGCATATCAAAAATTCAACATGAATTGTTTTAATGCACGCGGATCTCGTTGCGTTTGCTTCTCCAACAGCTGCAACAATGAATTTGCATTAATGATGAGCCGCTGAAACAGTAAGCCAGACACACTGAGGGAAAGAGAAAGGCAGAGTGAGAGAGAGAGAGAGAGCGATGGGAAAGCACCCACAAAGTACACTTAACCACCCACTTTAACCTTGAGCACATTCTGAACTCTGCCAAGAGCGTAAAACAAATGGAACTATGCAAAAGTTTTTTCTTTCTCCATATACCCTATAGCAATAAAAGAGTATGACATTAAGAGGGTATCTGAGTAGCATGGCATTGATTAATATAAATAAAGGAGGACCAGTTAATGAATAGTCTTTGATTCTTGTACATCCCCTTCGCTGCGCCTTTCTCTGCAATTCCAAAACTACATTCATTACATTCAAGCACCCAATAACTAATAATAGTAACTAAAAGTAAACAAGTCTATAGCTTATGGAAGATCAATAGGATGCTGGCAGGCATTTTCTTTTTCTGCATTACATGCCCTGCGCCTCTCTCGGCAGCTCTCAAGAAGTTTCCACACAGGCAGATCGACAAGCTAAGGACTTGGTTTTGCTTCTCCCACAAGGTATTGAACAGGGTATCTGCTAGTCTATGCACATAGCATTTGTTATTTATGAAAACTGAAAATGGCACAAAGTTGCTGCCCGCTTCGGCAATTTGCCATATTTTACTCTATCTGCATATTTGAACTCTGCTGCTCTGCGCTGCGCTGCGCTGGGCGAAAGTGAATTTACGATCCATAATATGAGAAACTTTGAAATGGAATTGTTGCGATTGGGCCGAAGCTGAGAATGGATTGGGTGTCTAAGTAAAGCCTTGCCACACCCACACAGCCATACCGCCAGGCACTCATAATGTCAAGCGGCGTTTTGACAGCCCATCACAACGTTGATTGCCATTTATTGGCAGCGTTTAAATGCCTGTAATCGATATTTAGCTCGGCTCGTCGAGCTCCTCAGCCTAATGGGAAAGTCAGCCTAAAGGCCAAACGACGCAAGGCAATCGCAAATATTTTTCAATTGCCCAACAAAGTTGTCTTCAGCTAAAAGCAGTTTTTCGTCTAATAAGAAGCACATATCAGAGATGTTTTATTTCCCATTGTCGTCTGTTTTTATTGATAGCTCTATCATCGCCATCGTCTACTTTCCTAAAATTCCTAAAGCTGAAGGGGAAATCACTGCTAGCGCCTGTCCAATTGGGTTAATTGAGAGTCTTGGCGCTTGAATGCTCAAAAGTATTTGCCAAGTTACCATTAAATTCTTATGGCTCTTATTTTTACACTAATGAATGCCGAAAGTTTTTGCTTTCCAAAAAGGAATTAATTGAATACGTACGATCTAGAGTTCTAAGAAACATAAACTGACTTTTAGAATATTACGATAGCCAGCATCATGTTTTATCAATGTGGATTCAGCCTGGTGTGGATAATTTGGGAAGAAATATCTCATTACTAAGATAAGAACTGATGGGGATGCCTATAATCCTATTTTAGATAAGTGGAGTACCGAATCTTTTTGCAATTATCACATAATAATATTTTATAATATCTATAATAATTATAATAATATCGTCATTGCTATAAGAGGCTTAAAATCCCACATAGGAGCTGATCAGCATTGAAGACTTCAATTCAAGTTTAAACCTGATGAGTGAATGAAAGTATTTACGTAAATGTGGAATATAATATATAGACTAATATTATAGTAGTTTTAAAAATTTCATACCAATCCTTTTGGCAAGCTTAGCCATTGCTTGATGAAATGTGAAGCTAAAGTATTTATTGTTCATATTACATTTTATTCAAAGTAAACTTTCATACTTGTGTTAACTGAAATAAATTTAAAATTGCAATATGAATAAGAAATGCATATTAAATTTAATTCATTTCTCTACAAAAATGTCAAAGTAATTTTTCTATCCAATTAAATTTTTGTTTCTTTTCCACTGCCTCTGATGTTTCATTATTGGCTTAAAACTTGCAAACATCTTCAGTAAACTGTCAAAATAGGAAAACATTGCTTTTATTACTTATGATTTTAATATGAGTAAAGGGAAATAAAATGAAATATTAAATATATTTCAAAATCAATTCACTGTGGCTACTCCTAGCCTTGCCTATGGCTTTATGTCGTAAAGAGAAAAAATACTCGCAACACAAATCTGCCTGAATGCATTCAAAAGGGGCAATTGAATCATTGATTTTCAATAATACCTCTTAGACATTAAAGACTTTGGAGCTTTAATCTGCAATGTGATGAATAAAATAAAAATATGTGTATTTTAATATTTGGTATTCAATTGCTTAAAGTTCCTATTTTATATCTTGCATATCTCACCACAAATTTGCTGCACTCCAGCAGCGTGTAGAGCATTTCGACTATTGCCACTGTTTAGCTCATTTGTAATATAAATATCCATGTTATGCAAAGTGGTCTTACACAATTTGATTTGCACCACTGAAATATGTCCAGTCAAGCCACTAGAAAATTTCTGTGCTATCGATGTTTGCTGCTGCTGTTTTCATTTAATTTAATTTTTTTTTTTCGTCTGTGTCTACTAAGCGCCGCATTTATTTATTACAAGTACATTAAACCGAAAATGTCACGACATTAATTCTGTAAATGCGATTAATAAACGTCAGCATAATGTCATTGTTTGCAAATGCCCCGATAGAAGCAATAGCTGTTGTTGTTGTTGTTGTTGTTGTGGTTGTTGTTGCTGTTGCTGTCGGGGCAGCCATTATGTGCAAGCCATTGACCACAAGTCAAGTCGACGGCAGACAACTAGACAGCAATAGCAACAACAACAACAACAACAACCACAACAGCAGCAATAGCAGCAGCAGCTACAGCAGCGTAAACATGATTTACACCCATCCATTGTCATATTGTCTGGTCGAAAAGTCAACTGTGAATACTCTCAGTACAACAACAACAACAACAACATAAACTGCAAGGTGCTTTAAACGACCCACATTTGGGCACAGGGTCAGCTTCTTGACTGCGCTAAAACTAAAGCGGCTTTCGGCCAACTAAAATGTGAGAGCGTTGCAGATGAAATTCTAATTCGCTTGGATTTCAAATGGATTCGCAAGGGTAGTTCTAAAGCTCATATATGTATGTATATTATTTGAATATTCATAAAATTCGAATTTTTTTATTTCAAGGTGAAAGAACTTTGTATCCATAGCATCTACATTGAATCGATATATTAAACATAACAGCGTTATATGGAAAATAATTTGCTAAACTCAATTGCTTATCATATATTATTTATAATTAATTTATCTATAAATTTATATTTATTTTTTCCCTCATGTATAATTGCAGCAGCTGTAGTCTGTTGACTTAATAGACCTTAATCTCTGCGCATAACAGCTAATATTACTTCCTATTGCTTGACTCCTTCAAGTTGAAAGTAAGTTCAATAAAAATTTAATTATTGATCAAGAGTATTGATCCAGATTTTCTGTTAGCCCGCGGGATATGTATTAGCACAGTTATATATTTGATGTCTTCAATTAAACTAGCTTAAATCTCATTTAAGCTCAGGAGCATTTCTACTTCTTCTTCTGTTTATATTGATTTTAAATGAAATTTAATTTTAGCAATTTGTAGTTTTTGATATTTATTATTATTTTATTATTTTCAATTAAATTAGATAAAACTGTATGCTCAAAAGTCTTTCTTCTATTTATATCGAATTTAATTTAAATTTTATTCATTGAACCCGCGAATTGTTAGATATGTGTGTAAATAGCTCTAAAAATCAATTGAAAACAAAAAAAAATTATGTAAATTAAAATCAATTGAAAACCATTATACCCTGATTATAAAAAAAATATATTGAATTACTAATCAAAAAATTCAACTATCTGGAAGAAGTCTACGGGATTATATGTGTTAGATAACGCTGTCTATAAGATATTGATTCAATTTAAATAGACTATATTTAGATATGATGTAATTCGAAAACTGAAAAATATTACACAAAGTTAGCCAACTATATATTGTATTAAAATAATAATCACTAATCAAACATGAAACTATTCAAACTCATTGTTCTACGTTAATTGATTTTCAAGCAATCAAGAATATGACCTTATATGTAGTCCAGC
Source organism: Drosophila navojoa (assembly GCF_054131105.1). Lineage (NCBI taxonomy): Eukaryota > Metazoa > Arthropoda > Insecta > Diptera > Drosophilidae > Drosophila > Drosophila navojoa. The sequence goes on along the minus strand of NC_142893.1, from coordinate 21,217,560 downwards.
CAAGAGCCTGCAGCTGATATGCAATCGCAGCAAGAAATTATGACGCATTATTGATTAAGCGAGTGGAAATTAAAGACTCGCAGATTGCAAACTGCAAATTGTAAATTGCAAAAACGGCAGCTGTGATAGTCTAACCGAGTCGACTCGAGTCGAGTAAAGGCGTTGTCCACAGTGGCCCGTGGGGAGTGGTGAGTGGGGAGCGAGACCTTGAAATGTCGCACACATTGGCGAAACGCAACGAAACGGTTTTCCAGGCCACAAATCGCTTTGGCAGCCTTTGGGCGCATGCAAAAAGCCAATCTTGATTACAATCAGTCCGACAGTCAATGGGAGCAACGCAGATGCCGATGTCCAAGTAGAGAGAGAGAGAGAGATAGAGAGAGAGTGAGGGGGGTGTGCGGTCGAGCATGTTGCATATTGCTTGTTGCATGTTGCTAGGCGATAAAGATCAAATGAGGAATGAATGTCGCCGACGCAGCCGCCGCACTACTCGCTGCTGCTAGTTGACCAGTTGACCAGTTGGAGTAGTTGGAGCAGTTGCAGCAGTTGGCCAGTTGCATGTTGCGTAGATATTTGCATTTTGCATTTTTGCGGGCGGTCGCCGACTGACAAGATTTGTGGCAGCAACACTGCAACAAGCGGCAGCAATCAGTGAATTGCTAGCACACTCTGCTCTGAGAGTCAACGGAGCAAGTGCTTGCTCCGACTTGCCTACTGGCAGCTCAGCTCAGATCGGCTCAGCTCGGCTGAGCCTGTGCTTTTCTGGGTAATCACATTTCGTTTGGAATGAATTTATTAATTCTTCAATATAGTATGTATATCAATTAATTATAAATTCTTGTTTGTTACACATTCTCACTTTATGAATCAGTATGGCTGACCGAAGTCATTCTCTATCGCAAGGTTCTCTCTACTTTAAATATATAAATGAAATTTAAAAAAAAAAAATAATAATAATAAAAAGATTAAAATAAATAGGGTATATAATATAACTAAAATTAATAATTAAACAATTTCTGTAGAATTTAATTGAATTCTGTTTCATCCCCTGAAGGCATCTCAGAATTCATTTTATGAAATATCAAATCACGTCCAATATGCAGTTCACGATTTCGTATTATATGTAATTTCTCTTTCTTTCTGTCCTCTTTTATGTCATACCACCTTTTTCCTAATGCTTCGTTCGCTTCTCTTTACTTCCTTTTTTTTTATTGATTGTATTGTATTGTATTGTATTGTATTATTGCTTTGTGAATTTAACATTTAATTTGCCTATATATAAATATATATACTAATTAATGAGCAAGGATCACTTTCGAATGTTTTTCAAATCTCTTCAACAGGCATCCGATGCATGGCTATAAAACCAATGACTGTCTATCTAGACTGACAGACATCGGATTTGCCTATTCAGAGAGGGAGAGAGGGAGCAACAGAGAAAACAGAGTGATCGACCATGTATAGAAAATGCACAGTCAAGGAGAATCTGCTGGCATATATTTAAAAAAAAAAAAAAAAAAAAAAAAACAAAAAAAAAAACAAAAAAGAGATCGAATAAAAGTGTATTCTAATCATCTGCAAAATAAAAATTTGAAAAATAAAAAACATTATTTAAATAATATATGCTGCTCTCCGAGCTCTAGCGTCATGAGTTCATTAATATAGACGTACATAAAGTATTAAGATAACTGCTATAAAGTCGAAAATAAAGATCAGATAAAGCCGAACAGACATTATTTGAAATCAAATCTGGTATCAATATCAAGTTGTTTCTAATTTATACAATTTTTTGGTTTTTTTAGCTGAAAAAAATACTGAATGTGATGCAATCTTCAGCCAAAAACAAGCTGATTTTAGCCATAAATGCAATTGAAATGCAAATTGAAATAACTTTTATCCATTGTTTATTTCAGCAGCAGCCACAAAATGTTATATGCAAAGCAAAGCAGAAGACGACGTGTTCATTAAATGTAGCCGCAACTAATTGACAGCTTCCAGACCAGCCGGCTTCGGTCTAAATTAAAAGAATTTCGTGATATGTCACGTGGCCGAGGTGTATTCGAATAAAATAAAAAAGCGCCGCCATCGTCGTCGTCGCGGCGGCCATTAAACCGGCCCCCACGTCTTCGGCAGGCGGAGATCGGAGTCGGAGTGGAGCGAGTGATTGGACGGTAAATTATTTTTGCTCGAGTGTGCAAATTAATTTCAGCTAACTGACTGAATGACTGACTGACAGAGAGTCGCTCTGTCTGTCCGTCGTCTGTCGTCTGCCGTCTGGCTGTCTGGCTGCAACTGCATTCGCCTGGCGGTATCAATTATGTATGTTTTATGAGCGTTTGCCCACGCTGCCAAGGCAACTGCAGCTAGCAGTTGCAGTAGGTAAGCCAAAATAATAAAACCCGTCACTTTGCTAGTTTTTCCCATTTTATTTTTCGGTCGGCCAAGTTTGGCTATCAATTTTTGTGTGCGCCGTTCTCCTGTGCCATGTTGACATTTTGTAAGCGCGTGCTTTGACTAACAGCAATTAGCGTTTTGTTAACATGGCCCCAAAATACACACACACACACACACACAGCTAGAGAGAGAGGGCCTGAACTATGACATGGCATAAATCAAAAGCGCAGCTCCGACTGCCATTGTGAGTCGTTTGCAGAGATGAGCCAGAAAGTTTCCTTGCAACGAGCTGGCAGTAGGTTTGGCTTTCACGCCGCCTCGGCCTGCTACGGCGCACCTGAACTATGGCCGACCGAGGCACAAGCACATCAACGGGCCTCTCAGCTAACTAAATCAACAGCTAAACAATGGACTGCCAACATATTCACACACACACACATACACTGATAAGTTGCAAGTCGCGCAAATTAAAGTTAATCGAATGCTTTGACCTTTTCACACAGCCACACACAGAGTGCAGGTAGGCATGGCCAGCCCTTCTCCGACTGCATCGCATTCGATTTGCAATTTCAGATAAAAACAGAACAACAACAGCAACGACACGAGCAGAGAGCAGAAATCGGAATAGAACTGCGAATAGAGTGGATATGCTAAGCTAGCAATTACTCTGTAATGGGCATAGAGACAATCTGTTTGTGAATGTTGATAAATAATAGTTAGACGTGTTAAAATTGTTAACTATTAATATTGATCAAACGTATTTAAAGGTATGAACATTTCCATTAAGTTCTATATATTTTATTTTCCACTTTCTATCAAATCATTATGATTTATTAAGGTCATAGTAGGAGCTTAAGTGCTTGTACTGGTAAAATAATGATGTGATAAAATTGATTCATTTATAAATCACATATTGAGTCTATTTTAGCCAATTATTTTCAATAATTTGAATTGAAAACTGCTTCAGCTATAATGGAAAATTGGAGAAAAAACTATTTTAAGTATTTATATCAATATATAACAAGATATCAGTCGTCCTATTGTATTTGTTACGTCAGACTTTTATCTCTTAAAAAAATAAAAATAATTTCTGTTATGTTGTAATAAAAATTTAAAAATGTTTCCAAAAATATAAAAATAATTGAAGCATTATTAATATAAATACATATTTATTATTATTTATTTTTGCAAATAATTTTCAATTCTTTTAATATTTATTAATTATATTATATATAATCGAGTAGTCTATAATGTCATATGCTTGAATAATATTGTTTTTAATTGCCAATAATAATTATTATAAAATTCTTATTCAAGGACCTAAAGGAATTTCTTCACTAAAATTCGTTTAGCTGATATATTTAAGCATACATATAATTCCAAGCTTCGCTTGTCTTCTTAATATTTCTTTATTTATAGCCACAATATATTTTCGCAAACAACTTTGTGCTTCTCAGAGTTGGGCAGCGAAATCAACCTTAATTAAATTTGTCATATCTGAGGTTTTTAATCAAACAAATGCTTCGCTTTAGCTTCAGCTTCAGCTGGTCGGGCGGGGTCTGTGGAGGGGCGCTGTGCTAATGTCAGCGACGACATGACAACAAAATGTGGCCAGAGCGCAAAAAACGAAATCTATGTTAGAACACGGGCGATTAGAATCGTTTTAGCCCCCGTGGAACACACCTAATTGCTGGACAAGCATCAGACAGCTAATTGAAAAGCCGCCCGGTCTCATGTTTCTAGCCATTATTTTTAGCCGTTTTTTGTGTGTATGTTAGCTTTTGCCATTGCACTTCAAGGCCCACTCTTGGCTAATTTTCTGCACTGACTTTTTATTTGATTTTTTATTGTGTTTCTCTCTCTGCACAATTATTTGAATTTTATATTATTTATTTGCTTTAGGGTGTGGCAAAAAGTGGGCGACACGTTTTGCTCGCCCAACTGGCTGTGGCTGTGGCTGCAGACTAGAATTGTGGGCGGCTGCACACGCCTCGTTTTATGGCAATCAAATGCGTCGTTTAATTCGAATTGACATTTTGAACTTGACGTGAACGTGGCGCAAGTGGAGCCACTATTGCCAGTGGGGCACGTGCCCCTTGCTCTGGCGACAAACACTGCGAATTGAATGACTTAATGTGCAGGTTTTTGATTCAATTGTCCAATGGCTCACTGGCCTTTTATGTTTAGATTTTTATTATCAGATTTCAAAAAAGACAGAAAAAAATATATAAAAAAGATATATATTTATTTATTTGTGCATAAATGCTTTTAATACAAAGAATGCTTTATTAAAAAATCATTGAGCAATTATATATGAAATAAGTATCGAGTGTGTATCAAGTGTTTAACAGATAAAACATATAATTTTACTTATTTAGAAAAGGCAACAAATACAATTTTTTATTGAGCTAACAATCGCATAACTCTTCAAGCTAAAGCTCAATAATCGTAAGCCTATAAACGGATCAACAAAGCCAAATAAAAGCGAATTATGAAAATACTGTATGAGGAATTATAGTGTAGAATGGCCACAGCGACTGCCATGGGAAATTCAAGTCTGATTCTAAATAAAAAATTACAAATATAGATTTATATTAATATTTCTATACTGCAGATAATAATTTATAAAATTGAAGGACAGATTCTTCACTTTATAATAATAAGAAATAACTGCAGTTATATCTACATGTAGATAAAGACTTTTACGAATCAGAACTTTACCTGGTATAAAGAGTTTCCCATATTTCAAATATATTTTGAATGCATTTCAGTATTCGGTTTTATTTTCGTTCAATTATTTGATTTTGTATTCATAGAACGTAAAATGATTTCGCATCGAAATAAAATGTGTGGCTGCAGTTTATTTACATAACTATATTGAATGCGCTCGTCTATTTGCAATTGTTTTGAAGCACTTTGAGCGCATCTCAAATAGAACGAAAATGTTATAAATTGTTGAAAGTTTGCAATTGATAGCCGTATCATAAACTAACGCCGGCTCGCTTTTAAAACTATTGCACAGTATTCACAAAAAGAAACAAAAGGCCGGCGCATAAGCCTCTCTCCTCCTCCCCCTGCCCTCTTCTTCCTCCTTCTCTCTGCCAGTTCTGCCCTCTAAACAAACGCCCTGCGGATGCGGACATGCAAACAAATGCGATTCGGAGGCGGTTCGGACACAAGGCAGGCAAGCAAAACAAGTTGCATTGATGAGAGATTTGGGGCGGGGTCGGTGGGCGGTGGGTGGTGGCAGCGATTTGTGAAGTGCAGTTTTGGCTGGGAAATGGAGAGTGGAGCAAGAGGGCGAGAGGGAGCTGGAGGATAGGACTATGCCAAACTTTGTGGCATAAACTTTTAATGAGTTCTTTTTATATTTGCGATTTGCATGGCCACGCCCCCCATTTGTCACACAAATGAAATCTGCTAGAGCGAAATTGCATTAAAGTTGCTAACGCTGTTGTTGTTGTTGTTGCTGTTGTTGTTGCTGGCACTTGTAAATTATTCACCCGCCCGTGGCCCACTTCAATGACATTGCCTACAACAGCACCAAAGTTTTGGTCAAAGCAGCCACGCCCCTTAACCCCTCAGCTCCTCAGCGCCCATTTGCTGGCTCAATGATGAGCGCAAAACAAAAATTGAGAAATAAAATAAATAAATATGCCTGGGCGCAAAAACTTTTAAATTGAAAATGCGCTTTGAATATTTCAGCGCTTTGCGATTCGCAATTCGCAATTCGCAGTTCGCATTTCGCAGCACTTCCGGTCCGCCATCTTGTGCGCCATTGCACTTGGCTAACTGCTAACTGTACTTGTCCTCATCTTTCGCAAAAGGCGAAAATAATTTGAAATTTTAATTAAAAGTATTTTTGGCAAAACTTTCCCCGCCGCTGCCAGACAGTGGGTCTCCGCTCTCCATTGCCAGACGCAAACACGACAAAATCAAAAACATAGCAAAGAACAGAATAACGAAGAAGAAGAGAGCAGCAGCAGAGAAGACTAATAAGAAATTGAAGGGAAATTCCACACAAAGAGGGACAAAACTATTTCCGGGCTGCCTTCACTTCACGCTCGGCATCTCGGCTTCAATTTGAATATTGCCGCCAAAGGCAAGAATTGCGCACTTGAGCAAAATCCGGACATGTTGCTAGCTGCAACAACAGTTGCTCGCAATGCACTAGACTGAGTCTGTGTGTGTGTGTGTGAGTGGCTTTTAGTGCAGTGTAGTTTCGCATGCAGCTATCTTCATATATACTCATTATCTGATGATGTTTATTTTTATTAAAAAGTACGTTTTATCGAATTTATATTTTGATTTAATACTTGAAATTATTTCAAGCTACGAAAAATATGCATAAATCAGAGAATATCGAATGACTCTACAATAAATTAGCTTATTCCATTTATTTTCAGCAATGGAAATTCTACTAAATACAGTATAAATTAAAGAACAACATGGCATTTAAATTTAAGTTAAACTTTGTTTACTTTAAGCCAAAATATCATTAAACCAATTTTCAATGTCGCCACAAAGAAATCGAATGAAAATGTTTGACTCATATAACATATTTTTTTTCTCAACACAGAATTTCTCTGGAATTTCTCTAGACTATATAAATAAACAAAAAAAAAATAGAATAAAAATAAAAAATTTAATAAAAAGAATGAAAAAGAAGGTATAGTAACCGAACAAAATTATGGTGTAAAAAATAAAAATTAAATAATATAAAAAAATCAATATAGAATTACTAAAATATGTATATATGTATCTATAATATATACAAATAAAAATAATATATACAAAAAAAAAAAATACAAATCATCTTGAATATATGATGAAACTGAAGAAAAGCGTATATACATACATATATTTCAATAAAAATATTTAAATAAAAATATATTTTAAAGTTAATTTGCCATTCAATTATTGTTTTCTCACATCATTAATAAATAATTAAAAATTTTAAAAAAGCTGTATTAAACAAGTATATTCTTTGGTTATTTTTACCATCTTTTATTTACTTAGATTTTTCCAAAATTGTCTTTTATCGAAAAAAATCGTATTTTGTAAGAATGCAAAATGATTTTTCTCGTTAGACCTATTTCCATAACTAATTCTTTTGTAGAAAATACTAGTTTCTACTTATACTTATTGACGACAGTCAATTGAGTATAACGATTTCGAAAAACTTTACAGCTTTTTTATTATTAATGTTAATCTGTCGTTTATTCTTTGTCGAGTCACTGAAATTTTTATATTGGGACTCGAATGCAGTAGCACTTATGTTTACGGAAGATGGTTATCCATCTGAATGGACTCAATTTGAAGAGTTTAGTTTCAAGGTTGAACGAAATCGTATGTACCGTATGTAGCTTCATTAGAAACAGCTACGCATTAGCATCAGCTTGACTCAATTGCCATATAAATACCTTAACAACGAAAACTGGTCTGAATTTATGCTGTGCGAAAAGATTTCGCTCTCAACAGTGGATCTGGCCAGCCCGTATAATTTCACATATATTCCGGTGAGCAGAATGCGAACTGAAAAAAGCAATTATGCCAAGAGAATTGTCGCACTTTTCTCAGATTGCTCAATACTTCGAGAAGGATATATCAGAAGAGTGCGTCGACTGCATGTAGAGAGTAGAAGAAAAAGAAGTCTCCAAATTTTTAGCACTTCAGAGGCTTCTCGCATTAATCGAAGGGCTGAAAGAATCTCTCAAGAAAAGACATGTGACTGTTCAAGGTGATGACTCGCAGAACGGGTCACATCCAACCATCTGCTACAATCGGAAGCGTACCAGTACAGATGTAAATCATCCAGTCCCTGGTAAATTGGAAACCTGCCGAGCAAATGTGGCTGCATTGAAGGAACAAAATGTGGATTTGCTTAACATTCTGGAAATGAATAATAAAACTGTCGCTGCCTACACAGCGAGTCTCGGACAATGCCAAAGGGAAAGGCTCGAACTGGCAGAGAAATATTCGCTATACAAAGGTTCACTCTTGCTTAAATCATCCCGTATCTTGTAGGAAACCGTTTATTTGACGAAATTTGTCCAAGAGAAAGTATTAGAATTCAAGCATTATCATGCAGACAAAAAACATGTAAAAGCCGGGGAAAACATAACCATAATTGTATAAGTATTTAATGAAAGAACTTCTAAGAAATCATACAGAAGGCATGCTGATTGAAAATGGTTTGCTGGAATATCAAATGTTCAAGGGAATCGAGTGGGTTTTGAGCGTTGAATGGGAATCGCTCTGTCGACTAAGCTCGACAATGTCCTCACTGGGTTTCATTCTTTTTCTTTTGCTCAGCTGTAATTAAAGCAACGCAGTAGCTGTCGAAGCTAAAAGGCAGGAAGCCTTAAGGCAGTCACAGCTGGTGATGAAGACAGAGACGATGGAGCTCGGCTTTTAGCACAAGTAGGAAAGAAAGAAAGAAACTTTATTAATAAAAGTTTTGCCTTTGGTATTTTACCCAAGTATCATTGAAAACTTTCATATATATAAAACGTTGGCAATTCAGTATGCCCGCACACACACACACACACACGCACACGCACTACTCATATGGCGACGGCTGTTCACATATTCATGCATTAAACTGTGAGCTCGTTTTTATGCATGTGACAATATTTGCTGCACTTGTTTTTGATTTTCATTGTTGATTTTGTATTTCTTTTTTATTTTGCGTATGGCAAAACATTCACATAATTTTTGCCTGCAGCCCATCGCCAAAGGACGTCCCACTTCGGGCATAATTGGTTCAAGTAATAAAATTGCGTACGTTATTAAACTTGGCTCAGACGTGACTGCATTTTTGTAAAATTTTTCCTGAAAGTGGAAGCACAAGGAGAAAGGATATGTAAATATATTAAGAACTATATGGATTGCATTGTATATAATTTTTTATTCATTTATATATTTATTTATTTATAATTTATTATTTATTTATATATATATTTATTCATTTATTTATTTATTTTTCATTTATTTATTTATTGTTCATTCTAAACATTCATATAAAATTCACTATCTGAAAGGATTCCGCCGATTTATTTAACTTTGGTAGTATTAATCATTATCATTTTCTTGCTTAAACAGATACATTAGTAAACGAATGTCAAAGTTTAGATTTCATTTTTGGTAAAGACTTATCCATCATTCCCCAATATTAATCGATTCTCTATGCATCAAAAGTTTATTCAATTGCTTTCTCTTAACACTATTTGCATGGATGTCTCTCTCTTTATCAAAGAGTTATCTTCTAATCATTGACTCCATAATCTTACGTCCACACTCAGCTCAGGCTCAAGGCGAGGCAAGGCAAAAAGGCCCGAGGTATGTCGAAAGCATCTTTAGACCGCAAAAGCCGAGGCTCCAGCAATGCCCGTTTCCCTCAGTGATGACGATAAGTGGCCAAGGCAGCAAATGCCTCTCATCCTGGCCAAGGCAGGCACTACAAATGCCGTTAGGCTTTGAGCCACAGAGACACAGATAGTCAGAGAGAGAGAGAGATGGGGAGTGAGAGCAGGCAAGATTGTAGTCGTGTTGTAGCTGAAGCAGCTCTCAAACTATTTGCACATTGAGTGCTTGCATATTAGCATGGAAAAGGGAATATCTAATGAGCTGCTGCGTACCGTCCATTAACAGGGGAAACGCATTTTCTCAAAGTTTAGTTCCATTAGGGTACACTCCGACTTCAGATTCTTCGGCGACTACTATTTTTCCTATTCCTATTTACCAGACACTCACTTAGCTAGACAAACTAACACAGCTAATTAAAGTAAAGCAACAACAGCAACTGCAACATCAGCAGTAATTTTGTTGGCCAGTTAGGCGGAAGTAATTGCTGTTGTAAGTGCTTAAGATACAGATACATGCAGAGAAATGCAGACACAGATACATTTGCCAAGCAATCAGTGCCAGCGACTTCGCTTTGACACATGAATATGCAAATATGAGACAATCATCTCTCCCAGCATCGCATCGCCTCGCACTGGTGTCCCCCACTTGCTACTTACTTCGATCCGCTGCGCTGCTGTTCATTAATTTGCAGGACTCTCCGAACTGAACATCGTTTCGGTCTTGGCTGACTTTGTTGCCTCTTAATTGATTGCAGCCATTTGGGCTAGCTTCACCTGCTGTCCTCTGTCCTCTGTCCTCTGCTCTCTGCATTACATGGTGTGAATCTTTGCGCCCGTCTCTGCATAAATTAGTGCGAATATGCCCTCCCTGACAGCTACGCCATACTTGTTAATTGAAATTGAAAAAACTTTCCGCTGACTTGATAATGTAACTCTCAAATATGGAAACAATATGTTCATATGTCTGATTCAGTTTGTAGAGCAAAAATAATTTACTTTTTACTTCAATTGTGTCAAATTTTTACTTTTACTTTTAAACAAGATTTCTTTTGTAAAGTACAACATTGCTATAGGTTATCAACGCATTTATATTATATAATTAATTTATTTTTTATTAAATATATGCACTTATCTAAAAGAAGCATAACAGAGGGTGTGCCATAAAGTAAACATTTAAAAAATAATATCTATGATATCATGCTTATATGATCTATACAATGTATAACTTTTTCATATTTATAAAACTCAAACCTATTTTTTTAAATATATAAATACATTAATATATACATTTTGTTTATTTTATTAAATAAAATATATTTCTAATTCTCAAATGATTTTTTCATTACTTATTTTTTTATTTTATATTTATCAAAATATTTTTAGTATACCCACCTATTTAAATAAGCTTAAAATATTGCGCTTCTTTTTAAGATTTGTGTTTTTATATTAAGACATTTCTATGTACAAGTCGGAAAGTCATCTCTACTATAAGTATTATTATTATAAATTTTGTTGTTGTTATTAATAACAAAATGTCATTCATTCAAATCGAAAGAATATCAGTTGTCCAACCTCTTTAGTTTCAGTGAAACTGTATGTCGCACTATATATGTATGTACATAGCTGACTTATCAGCTAAATTCAAATTCAATTCTCAGAGCTTTTCGACTTTTATTGTTGCTTTGTTTATTTAAATATATACATTCTGCTTAAATACACATATGTTTGTATGGGAATATGCATTTCATACTGATGCTGATATGGGCCTTATCATGAGCTGTACGAATTTGAGCGTTTCTTCGAAGCCATGCCATTGGTGCCAGATGATGCCTTTGCCGCGTGTGCTGGTGCTGAGCTGCCTTCTCTTAAAGTACTTGCCATTGGGATTGCTGCGTAAACAATAAATACGTAATCATTAACAGAGCGCATGATGGACAGAGAGAGAGAGAGGGGGGGGGAGAAAGTCCTACCAGAAAGCCGAGCAGGAGGCGTACCACCAGGCGCTGTGGTATCTGCGGGCGCAGCTGCCCTCCTGCCAGGTGTCGTTGTCCTTGTCGGCCGTGGAGAACCTCTGCAGGACATTCAGGGCCATCGAGTTGCCAGCGGTGCCCTCGTACTCGCCCAAGGACTGCAGCTGGTAGAAGCTCTCCTCGCTACCCACGCTGAAGTTATCGTAATGCGCATAGCGCACCTCGCCCTCAAAGTCCTCCAGGTAGACGAAGAGCTCGAAGCGCCGCAGGGCCGTCAGACGATGCAGCTTCTCCAATCCGAGGAAGAACTCGCCACTGAGCGAGCCGAAACCAGCTCGGTACTCGGTCCAGTTGCGATAGAAGTCAACGCTGCCATCCATGCGCCGCTGAATGACCAGCCAGCCGGAGCCGGCAAAGCGCGCATCGCACGGCACATAGAAGGGGTCCTGTCCCGGCAGCTTGATCCTGTAGAGGCCCGTGGCACTGCCAAAGGGCAGACAGCTCTGCGGCAAGTACTCTTCCAGCTCCGCGTCGTAGGCCTTCAGCTTGAGCTGTGCTGCTCGCAGATTCAACAAGTTCTCTTCGTTCTGGGCGCGTAGCTCCAGAATTTCTCTATCTCTCTCTTGCAGCCGCAACTGCAACTCCGACTGATCCTGCCCGCCCCCGGCTAAATTGATCCTGCAGCTGGTCAAATTTTGCAGCAGTATTCCAGAACGATCCTCACTCTCCTTGAGTCGCACTGACGCTGCCTTTGCCTTTGCCTCGCAGGCACTCAGCCAGCTCTTCTGTTCACTGATGTAGGAGTCGCAATGCGCCTCAATCTGAGCTGTGCTTCGATTTCTCACCGAATTCCAGTTGGACTCCAGCTGCAGCAGCCCTTCATTGTTTGTCTGTATCAGCTCTTCCAGCTGATCTATTCTCACCTTGACTTCATTTCTCTCCGCGATAGCGCCTCTGCCGCCCAACACAATACACAGCCAAATATAGTATTTAAATATAGACGAGTATGTGCTCATTGTGCGTATGTCTCACAAACTGAAACTCCAAGCTCATATTTCCATAGAAATCGCATTCGTATTTGGCGCAGCCAAAGAGAATTTCAATAACATAGAGCGCTATCAGCTGAAAACACTGAGCAAAACTATTAGGTTCATTAAAAAAAAAGCTAAATATACACACATGCATATAATACATAATATATGTATAAATAAATATTATTCTGGTCACAGAATATTATAATCAAACTAATTTAGTTGAAATCATTTCTTCTAGCTTTACACATTTGTTTTTAGTAACATTTTCTTTATTAAACGAGCTCTTATAGAGTTTCTTTGGAAACTTTGGGTCGTATCATCATGATGACTGATTTCAACGAATAGTCCGACTCATGAAAATCGTCATCCGCCCAAAAGATGCCCTTATCGGCATAATCATACTCCAAGTCCGCCTCGGCATAAAAACCATTCAAGTTACTGAAAATACAGTAATTAAATATATTAATAATACATGAAAATTAAGTTTAGTGATGGGCAAAGTAGAATATATGTATGTATACTTAGTAAAATGTATGTGGGTATTGCTCTTATTATATCCAGTTAGCATACCTGTAGCCGCAATGGTCGTACCACCAGGCGCCATGCCGGAGCTCAGCGCAGTTGTTGACCTCATCGGCATCGTTGTCCTGATCGAAGGTGGTGAACTTTTGGCCCCTGTTCATGCGCATCGCATCCCCGACGGTGCCCTGGTGCTTGCCGAGCGATAGCAGGGCGTACGCCTCCTGCTCGGAGCCAATTTTGAAGTCATCGAAGCTGGCATATCTCGTATTGTTGCTAAAGTCCTCCAGCCAGACGTACAGCTGCTGGGGCGTGTCCTTGGTCATGTGGTGTAGCCGCTCCAGCCCAATGAAGAACTCGCCGGTCACATTGCCGAATCCCCGCTTGTACTCATCCCAGCTGCGATAGAAGTCGACCTCGCCGTTGATCCGGCGCTGTATGACGGTCCAGCCATTGCCGGCCAGTTGGCTGTTGCAGAGCACTTGGAAGGGGTCCGGCACGCCACTCACCTGGATCATGTGCACAGTGTTGGAGGCGCCAAATGCGACGCAGCTCGATGCCTGGCAGCAGCTGCCGTAGCCCTCGACGAGTTCATTCAAGTGCTTGATGCTCGCGTTGCTCGCACTGAGCTGCGCCCTCAGCTCGTCATTCTGCTTGCCCAGTGCTTCTACGGCGGCATTGGATCTGACTAGCTCTGCCTGCAGCATGTTGATTGTATTCTGGTGATCGGCCAGCTCTTTTAGCTGCAGCATATTCGCCTGCTTCAGCTCCAGGACTGAGCTGTTCTGATTGCCCACAAGCGTACTCAGGGCGTCTATCGTTTCATTTTGTTTGTCGATTTCAGCTTTCTTCTCACTCAACTCACTCTCCAATAGCGCATTTTGACTGCTTAAGGCTGCGACGGTTTCATTACTTTCCCGCAGCTGGATCAGCGTGCTGTTCAGGGCTATCCCTAGGCTGCATAGCTTTTTTTCCCTCTCCTTCGCCTCGCGCTCACAATTGACCAGCAAATCATTCCTACTTATAATCGTGGCCGCATGCTCGATAATTGTACTCTGCAAATGTGTATTATTGAACTGAAGATTTCGTGCCAGGTTGTCGTATATTTGTATGTGCCGCCTTCGATCCTGAATTATCTTCTTACACACGCTCTGATATTTCGCTAATTTATCTCGAATCACTTCACATTTCCCTAGGCTTGAGCTGGGTTGAACGGTTTCTGCTCTTGCTCTCGATCGACCAGAGCTGCCCACAACCAACAGCGCGAATATGGCAATCACACAAATTTCACTCCGCATCTCACTCGGCCTGTTCGTCAACTTGTTTCTTTCGCACAATTCGTGAAACGTAAAAAAAATACCACTGGGATGGCTTGTGATATTTGCTAGCTTTTATTTATTTACTCATAATATGTACAGTAAATATACCTAGTAAGAATACTTAGTACTTAGACGATCTGACATTTGTCCAAAACTACTGTTTTATTTTAATATAGTACAATTAAAAACAAAAATAAAAAAATAAAATAATAATAAAATTAAAAATAAAAATAATAATCATATAATTTTCTTCCAAGTTTCTTCTCTATTCAGCAGTTGAACAATTTAGGCCTGGGAATTTCAGTTTATTCCGCGTAGGAAGGCTTTACTGTGGCTTATCTGAAACGTCTGTGAGCTCTCTGCATATACTATTCGCGCTTTATATGCATATGATTTCTTCTGAATTACCAGCTGCGTATATATAAACATATGTAGACATATATTTCGATAAGCTCAGTGAGTTTAATATTCATATATGGTAAATTAATATTATATATAATCTAAATAATATAGTATGTATATAATATAATGTAAAATACATGCAAAAGCTTTGCTTTCTTTCATATTGAGGCTTTTAATACGCTGAAGCCATTGTAAATGAGAAATCAGAGTATAATTATATGTAGAAGAGGGCGTGTCTGACCAAATAAGGTGTATATATATTTAGAGCCGGACGAAGAGCTGAGCTATATATATTCGTCCATCCTTATGACAGCATTCATGTTATATGCCACAAACGCTTGAGATATGAAACTCTAATTATGTATATTCATTAAAGAAGCATAAAATCATGCGAATATTATATTTTTGCAGGATTCATACTCCTAATTCGCATGAGTAATCAAATTTATATATATTTATATATACTTAGATATATGTCATATAGACTGCTATATAAAAATATATCTTTATATAAGCTTTTGATGATTATTATTATCTCAATTTATATTTATATTTATTTCGGTGCACATGAAATCCAACTGCTACCAACTTGCAATCCTTTTTCACATGGGATCTCTTTAATCATATTTCTTATAATTCACTTTAATGTCTTTTCAATTTGGATGTGCTTGACGCTTTAAGGGCTGCGGCGCCAGCGACGCCCGCATCAATTAAATGGTTATATTTTATTAAAAGTCTCAAACAAAAGACGCAATCGCATTGCTATGGCAAATAGACGGTGCAACTGAGCGTATACGCAACGTGCAACAGTATGCGAGCCATTGGAGCGTGGGCGTGGCAGGCGGGCGTCCTTTGGGAGTTGCCATAACGTTGACGCAGCAGCCGCGCAGCCAAGTCGAGACGCCGCGACGCCTGCACTTCACAGACAAGTGCTGTGGATGGGGCGTGGCAGGGGCGAGCTATGAAGGGGCGCCTAGACAACGCTGTTATTTATTCCGGATTTGTCTACCTTTTTATTTATGTTTGGCAGACGCCAATTTTCATGGCGGCGACGGCGGCTGAAGCAACGGCTTTGGCTTTGGCTTTGGCTCTGGCTCTGACTCTGGCTATCCAAAGGATGCAGCTGTTGGGCAACCAGTGTGCAGGTGTGCAGGTGTGCAGGGGTTGACCACGTGATTTTGTGTGCCAGCCAAGTGGAAAATAAAAGAAATGCCAAGCAGCAGCCGACACGTTGTAAGCTCACCTTTGATTGTCTCAGCCCGGTCAGACTTGGCCAGGTAATGAAAGCTGCCCTCAGTTTGAGGAGAGACAAAGCGAAAGGGAGAAAGAGAGAGAGAGAGATGGACTCGTTGGCTGCGCTGTAAATATTTTAGCTGCAAAAATTCTTTTGGTTTATGCCTTTGGCTTCTGCCGCTCGAATTATAACGTAACAATCTTAAATTGTTTGTCATTGGGCCAGCTTGCGCTTAAAGCCAACTATTCTTGATTAAAAAACTTTTCGGCCAGCCAAAAACAAAACAAATTCAATAAGCGGCAGCCAGTAAAAATCAATAACATAAGCCGACAGCTGCCCCCATCGAAGTGGCGCGAACTAAGTAATCTAAGCCACAAAGCACAGCCGCAGTATGCGTGCAGGGGGAGGGGTGGCATGGCAGCTGTGGCGGATGGAGAGGGGCACATAAATTCAAGATGTGGCCATAAGATTTATGACGATTGCGAACGTGGAATTTCGACAGAGTCCGCATAGACAAAAGTGGCCAAAAGAAAATGCCGCAACATTTGTGCGCGCCTCTGGCCTTTGAACTTCCTTGCGGGGGCGTGGCCGGACAACAATTTACAGTAGGCATATAAAATGTGCATAAAAATTGAAACGGCTGGCAGGCGCTGGCAGCGGGCGCACAGCGCGTATACTTTACGCATTTTAAGTTTCAATTTCACAGCCGAATTTATGGGCATAAAAATGGCGGCACGGCCATTTTATGGCCACTTCCGCTGACCAAGAAGCACCAAGGCAGCCGAAGCTCCTAAGTGATTTCTAACATAAAACGCATTAGAGCCAGACGTCAGACATCGGACATCGGACATCGGACATCAGACGTCAGACAAATATGATAAATTCCTTCTATATGTAGACGACTGACTGGCTTCAAATCGAAATTTGTCGCGCTTTTATTTACTACTCCGCCACTTGATGACGGATGCTGAGTGATGCAAAATGCTTTCTTCCATGTCATCGGCTCACACACCCCTCGCATGCCCTCCGCAACGAACTGTCAAAGTCGTTCGGGCCACGGTCTCATAATCCGGCTTATTATGCAAAGTAAATGCCCGCCCCCTACGTCAGACATCAGATAATCTTGCTGATATTTCATTGTCGTCGTCGAGGCTTGTAAATGCGTTAACAGCCACGCCTACTCCCCTCTTACGCCAATTGCGAAATATTTCCGTTTCCGGTTTGTTGTTATCGCCGTTGCACCCGGACCTCGACCCGTAGCCGCTTATAATGCCGGACAATTTGCTCAGATTTTTCCTTTACGATGTGACTCGTCCATATATATTTTCATTTTTTTATACATCCGCCGCATATATGGAAATTCTTGAATTTATTATGCCCTCGTCCGATTGTCTCGCGCGTAATTTTCCAATTTCCATAAACGGTTTCAATTTCGCCATTTCCTTCATCTCTTTCCTCTTATTTCTCCCATTCCTCTCCGCTTGTGTTTTATCATCGTGTTGATGTGCCGGACGAAAGGGTTTCGCAATTCGGCGATGGGTTTCCCTTACGGCTCATTAACATATTAAATGGTTCCTTAAAGCTGATGGAGTATCAAATTATACGATTGTAGCCAAGACTATGCCGCATTATGGACACGTTACACTCAATTTCTATTGCGCATCGTAGTCACTGGGGCGACAGCCTCTCGACGGCCTTTAACATTTCTCTATTTCAATTTGCATTTTTATTCATTTTGTTTGGATCTCGTATATTTCGTTGATATAAAAAGTGAGATTGCGGCAATTGGAATGGTCTTGGGAAAGTCATTGTAAATATAATTCGCAATGAAAATAATTTTATTAAATTATGACAGTTATAAAATCTTGGTATAAGCTGTGATTTCATGCGTGTGAAAGAGTTGTAGGGATTCGCAATCTAGAAGTTAGAACTCTTACTAATATATATGTGTCAACGTCATATAAAAATAACTATGTATAATTATAATTAATATTTGGGAATCCCAGCTATCTCCGTTGAAGCGAAATTAAGTGTCTGGATACATTATAGATGTGCTTAGAAATAATAAATTAAATAGTAATAAAAAAAATTTAAAAATAAAATTAAATATAAATTTAAAAATATTTTTTAAATAAAATCAAAGCTTTTATAAGGTAACTTAATATTTTAATTAAATTAACGTTGTTTAATGAGCCAACTTTTTTCCACAATTCTTTATTTTTTAGTTCTGTCAATTATTCTAGACCAAATGGTAACACGTAGATCTCTAAATAAAATCGTGTCAACAGTAATTAATCTGATGCCATAGAACATTTCAATACAAACATTATGCAGGACTTTCACCTGTTCATATTGTAGCCCATGATTTACTCAAAGTCAAGACTTACGACAAAAGAGTTCAAGAGTAATGAATTTTATTAAAGTGAACAATAAGCCGAATAAAAAGAAAATAATAAATCAATAATTAATTATTTTCTTATCATTTATATCTGATTGTTCTCTCTTTAATTATATATTCCATGCATATCAACATGTATACATATGCTTATATAATTCTTCAAATGACATGTGCAAGGTCTTCTCAAAACCTTTATCTTTAGCATAATTTGTTAAAGTCGACGCGTATTTTGCTTGGCGAATATATGTACATATGCTTCACATGCCAAAAATCTGATGACACAGCCGTCGCAGTTGATCGTCTGTTGTTCGTGCAGTGCATACTGAGCAGTTGTTTCTCTGTTCTTCTCTCGCTCTCACTCTCCTTCTATCTCTTTCTATGCAACTAAATGACTTCATTATGTGTGCTCAGCCATGCAAATTCGCAACTGATTTGGTGCCCAAATCACATTGTTGAGTTGGAAAGGAACGTATGGAATAATGCAAAAGCCAAAAAAGAAACGATTTAAAAACTCTAAAATTAAGCTATCTTCAGGTTTTACAGCTTCGTCCCTCTCTCTTTCTCTCTCTCGCTATAAGGTGGCAAGGCATTCAAGTACAATATGTGTATAAAAAGTCAAAAAGAAATAAGTGCAATGCAATGTCATTAAAGTAGACAAGCAGACAGCGACGATTGCGGGGCATGAACGGCGTCTGACGATGACTATGACCAACATAAAATCACAACACACTCACACATAGAAACAGAGAGACAGAGAGAGAGAGAGATAGACACACTCACGCAACGGATAGAAAGACATACGCCGTAACACAATCCGTAACCCAACCCGTATTCCTGTCTGTGGTCGCTTATCGGACGTTCCCTCTTCATAAGTGTGTGTGTGTGTGTGTGGCTCGTCTGGAACTGTGAGCTCTGTCTCGTGATTGTGTCCTCCGTGTGCGTTACGTAAAGCTGTAATCTGTGCTTATAAAACGGCAAATGGCAAAACTCTGCAGAGGGTTTTTAATTGTCTGCGCCGGATGGCAGCCTTAAATGCCCTACGACACAAGATGGACCCCGATGCACACATAGAGAAACGACTTGTCTGGATCTCAGCAGTGACAGAAATATTTAATTAAAATTAAAATGATGAAGGAAGAAAAAATCTAGACGGAAATAAGTATACAAAGTACATGCATAAGCTTAAAATAAAATTTGGTAAGAAATAATTATACAAAACATATAATTTTAATTTAAATAAAATTATATTGTTTGAAATAAAGAAAGAATTTTGTAAACAATTTTAAATTGCATAATATGTTAAAATAAAACCTATAACACATTAATATTGTATTCACTAAACTTAAAAACCGAATATAATACGATTCTTAAAAACTCTAAGTGAATAAATATAAATAATTAAAATAAAATTTTAAAAACAATTACTATAATTTTTAAAAATGTAAAATTATTTTTATTTTCTTTAATATTAAATATGAAATTAGAGTTCCAAAATTATATAACTTTTTATAGATATATAACATGTGAATTATGAATAGCCATACATCAATATTATAGATATATAAATATAATACATATAATGTTATTTACAATAAACTATTTATTATGCTCAGTGCACTCACGTCCGATATGAAACGACTTTGTTGAACAGGCGCTTTGAGATTTTTTAATTAAAATCCCTTCATAATATTATGTTAATGTTCGCCAGCCACCTGAAAGACTACCCAGCCCTGTCAGAGCGTGTCATTTTATTTCAGCTGAAATCAGCGCGGGGCGAACTAATTTCTGGCTGAGATTGAAGTGCCAGCTAGAAAGTTATAAAAAGTAATTGTTGGCACCCGTTGATTTTTACATTTTTGCCCATCTCCCTCGACCTCTTCCTCTATGGCCCGCCCTCTCTGCAGCCGCCCCCTGTTGGCCAGAAATGCAAATTGAGTGCGCTATCAGCAGCCGTCATGGCAACCCATCTACCCTTACCCCATTCGAAGAGTTACCTTTGCTGCCAGGCTCACCTGTTTTGGGTGTTTGTCTCCCTTTGGCCGTTGCTGTTGTCGTTTTGGCTGATGTCGGCAGATTTGGCGCACGTAGCATTTTTAATAATGCCGCCAATTGTCATATTTGCCCCAACGCAAATGGACTAGCCGTTTCGCAGAGGCCGCTCCCCGCCTCATATGGGTATTCCAGCTCTTTGCAGCAATTAGTTTCAGCAAATTTCCAACTATCTCACAATAAAAAGAAATGCTGCCACAGAAAACAAACACAATGCTGATGAATTTGGCCCTGAAAGAGATAGCTGCAGTTACCGAGGAAGAGAGATGGACATATTTCCTATTATAAATTTGTATATGTGTAACCTTTACGGCAAGGCTTACACGATGAATACCAGAAGTTCTTTGAAATATACATATATACGATCTTTGATTGTTAAATTTATAGCAGTTTCATTTCTACAAGAAACTTTATATTGTTTTGATGAAAAAAATTAGAAATATTTTTAATATATATAGAAACAAAAACAAGAGTAGTTTAATTTATATATAAATAATATATACTATACATAATACTTAATGCGAATGACTAGAGCATCAATTATACACCTTAAAATCGCGAGTCAATTCATTTTTAATCACCTAAGGTTTCCATAAAAAATATAAAAAATATTGACAATAATCAAAATCAATATACTTAGTTAATTTTTGATGTTTTTATTTTAATCTAATATATCTTAATATATATATATTAATTGTATATTATTATTATTAATTTTGTTTTTTTTTTTTTTTTTCAAATAATAATCTGGTTTTCCAATAAATAAATATTATTAAGTGAATTAATATTTCAGAGTAATAAAATCCAAAAATAATTGGAGAGACTTTCATTTCTAAGCCATGTCTAATATGGTATATTATCACAATAAGCTCATCCGTGTGAACCTGCGCTCTTCTGATAGCCTATCAGTCATAAAAGCATCGTTTATTACCCCCTGCTAGAGACACGATATTGCCGTTGTCCTCTTTGCTGTTGTCTGTCGTATCAATTGTCAATTTTAATTGCTGGCAGTTGTCATAACTCGGTTGTTAACTCAAAAACTGAGCGAAAGAGAGAGAGAGAGAGAGAGAGAGAGAGAAAGACAGAGAGAGCAATGAGAGGTGCGTTGAATGGCGCCCAGAACGCGCACTGAACTCGCTGCTGACTTTCTTTATGGTGATGTAAAAGCGAAACTGGACAAAGACCATATTGGAGAGTCGATGCGCTGGGCTGCTTAATATGCAGCGAGTGCCCATATTGAATCATCTGAGCGAAAATGCCGCGGGCGCACACTCTATGGCCGCGCAGCTCGCAGCTCGCAGCTGATAAGTCTCTGAGTCACGTAGATGATGAGGAGACAAAATCATGCATTAAATCGGCAGCGGGCTCCATTCATTTAATTGCGGCCGCTAAAGGTGTGCAGTTACACAGAATCCCCGCGCTCGCTCACCTGTTCGCAATTAGTCAAACGAATTTGTTGGAATTAAACAGAATGTGGACGGCATTTAAAATGCAAAATGCGTGCGCTAAATTACGACGAATTCTGAACAAAAGACCATAGATATGCATGTATGTATGTGGAAACAAGACTAGACGCATTTTTTAGCGTGCCCTGCGCTGCCTGGCCGACTCCCCGGGCGGCAAAAAATGAATAAAGCAAAAGACTTTTGTTGATGATGACTCGTTTTGGCTTGGTGCTCGCTCTGGCCTCGTCTCCGGCGTGTCTGCATTTGAATACTAATTGCATTTGGGCCATGTCGCCGTAGCTGTTGCCTCGCTGCCTTGCGGTAAATATGATAAACAACAAAGCGCGTCATTTTGACATTTGTCTGTTTGTCAGCGCCCACGTTGCAATTGCCACCAGGCCGACAGACTCCCACGACTGACAGAGCCCCGACCCGCCCGCCTGCCTGCCCGACTCATTGCCTCACTGGCTCTCTGACTCTCTGACTGCCTGCTTCTCGTAATCGCAAATAGATATGCGACTCAGATAATGATCGGCTCAGCTGGCATGCCAAGCCACAGCTCCAGCACCAGCTCCAGCCCCAGCTCCAGCCCCAGCTCCAGCCCCAGCTCCAGCCCCAGCTCCAGCTCCAACTGCAACTCCTGACTCTGGCGGTTGTCGCGCTTTGAACTTAAATGGGTTTCGCTGCCGCCGCCGTCGTCGTGGCTGCTGTTGCTGTTGCTGTTGTAGCTGTTGACATGCAGTCAGCAGGCAAATTTGCCATATGTTGGCAAAATGGCAAACTGCTTTTGCGCTGGCCTTTTCGGCTCTAGCCAAGTGTCAGGTTTTTTAACATTGCCTTGCCAGGACTTTGCTGCTCGCCATGCGAACAGGCTGACAATAAAACAATACAGACAACGTCTATTTCTTTTTTTCATTCACCTACAAGTTCCATTCCAATTGTCTTAATGCCAATTTCCAAATAAATCATACCCATCCGTGTAGAGTATATTGATTTCGTTTAGATATATGCTTTAAATTCCATTAAATATCTGATTCGCTTTTTCTTTTTATGTTGAAGAACAAAATCAAATATCTTCAGAGTGTCGTAAATATACTTAAATATTAAACTCATCATAATAGGAAATGTATTTCGTATGAATTAATTAAAAAAATGTATATATCCATTGCATTAGAATGCTGTGAATATTAATAAAATAAAAAGAAAATTATATAACATAATATAATTTGCAAAGCTTCTCTTGCCTTTTCAAACTCTCACAACTTAAATTTAGATCATCTTTATCACATGAATTTAAGAGACAGCGACTTGACCTTACCCAGGCTTATTCTGGAATAGTTTCCATGATTTTTGTTTAATATAAAACTCGCTTCTTCACTCCGAAATGCAAGCCGAGTGAGGAGCCATCAGCCGCAAGAGCGACATCCAATGAATAATAGCCCAGACGAAACAACAGCTTCGCACTTGTAATTAATTATACGGCCGGAATCGAAGCCACTGCGGAGGCACAGCTCACAGGAGCGAGCAGCAAATATGCCTGGTAATTATCACTAAGACGCGCCGCGGCTGATTAAAAATGCGACGACGACGCCGACGCCGAGCTTCGACTTTGAGTTGGAACTTGGAACTTGAACTTGGTCTTGAAGTGGGCCTGGGGATGTGCAGCGAAGCAGCAAGCTGAACGCCAGCTTCAGCTCGATTTCTGACAGTTTTCGTACGGCTGACATGACAAGCTGCCAGTGCCGATGACGTTAAAAACTTGGCCTCCAAGCCGCTGCAACTGGCAGTTGGCAACTGGCCGGCGACTGCCCCCAACTGATTGACTGTCGAGACAGGCCGACTGCGAGACGGCATCTCTCAGGCTGCTGGGGCTGTTCCAGCTTGGCTTGAGTGGCGATTGAGCGTCGCTCCACAGCCATGTTGCGAAGTGCCGACGGCGACTGGCCACTGACTCCTGCTCGACCGGCTGACGCCCAACTCCCGATGTCCGACTCCCGACATCCTGTCTGCAGAGCCAAGTGTTGCATATAAATGAGGCGTGCCAAAGTTGACAATGATATTAACCTTGAGTGGACTTTTCAGCAGATTATAAATTCTGTTCTTTTCTTGCTGCGCGCGAAGGTCATTTAGCAGGCGGGAGAGCCTCGGCACACAGAGCGAAGCTAATTGCTCTCTAGATTAGCTGGATTAACTCTACAGGGATTATCAGTCATTTGAGCTAATCGATCTGAGAATTGCTTTGTTAAAACTATCATCTGTAGCAATGCGACTTTGTATGCGATATGTATCGAGAATTTGAAGATAGGAATTATTTATGAATCGATAAATATATTTTTCGATTTCAGTTTATCGATCATATTCGGATATAATAATATTTAATATCGGCACTAACCAGTGATATAACTTAAGATAATATTTAACCTTGATATTTGTGATTGTTTGCGATATATATCGAGATGTAGTGATCAGTGAATATCTATAAAAAGGATACATACAAATATTAAGAGATTTTTATTGATTATGGATCGATATTTTGTTACCTATTAACTTAATACTCTAATGAACGATATTATAAATTATCGATACTAATCGATCATTGTTGAATTTAATTAGCCATTTTCCTTTTGAAACCACAGTCTATAAAGTTCGCTTAATTGATCGATTAAAGAATTTTTATTGCTTACATCAGACTAATCACAATTATAGGAAGCTTAACCTCTCATTCAAAGCAAGTTACCAACAAGACTAACCGAACGGACAACAGGACTGAACTGAATCAGCGTTTAGGTAGGGGTATTTACCAAAACGTTCCTGAATCCTTATATAGGCGTTAGCTGGGTCGTTCCACAGCTCATTTGAAGCTGCAAAGGTTTCGATTCTCCCTTACTTCACTGTCTTCGAAGGTCGCTGGTAGCAGAACGCCTCGTGTTTCCGGCAGACAGAAGCTCACCAATACTCCCGTCACCGAAAATATGCCGAATATCAACGGTGTTATCCAGGCACGGATGAAAGCCAGGTCACAGATGAGCGGCGCTATGAGACTGCCGCCGCGACCCACCATTGAGCAGAGACCCAAGCCGTTCGCGCGGACGACAGTTGGAAATACCTCGCCGCCCCACAGATAGGCATTGGGGAAAGTGATGGAAGCGCCAAACAGTCCCAAGGTCGCGCACACCACCTGTATTTTTTGGTCAGCATGACTGAGACATGCCAACGCCAACAGTCCACCCGCACTAATGGCATTCGTAATCATCATGCTGAGCTTGCGGCCCAGGTACTTGGTCATCACGACGCAGATCAGAGTGCCGGGGATGCCCAGGGCAGCCGCCATCAGGTTGTTTAAGAAAATGTTGCCGCCCAGCTTGGAGATGTACTGGGCAGTGCCATAATAAACCATGCACACCACCAGCCAAATGTTGGCCATGCAAATGGTCTTCAAACGCAAATAGGGATAGCGGAACAGATCGATTATGGTGCCCTTCTTCACTGGGGCCGCGGACGACACTACCTTGTAGGCCGCCTCGATTTCGCCCCGAATCGTCTCGGTGATCACATTGTTATGCTTGGCGATCTTCTCCAAAATCTTGATCGATTTGTCCAAGCGTCCCGTGATGAACAGCCAGCGCGGCGACTCGGGCACCAGGCAGATGTACAGAAAGAACACAACCGAGAAAATGGTCACACTGAACTGGAACCAGCGCCAGGTGCGTATGAAGTAGGCGAACACGGCGAGCGAGGCGTGGCCAACGTTGAACGGCAATTGATACAGAATGGCAATCAATTCGCGTTTCTTGGGACCGATGATCTCCATGATGAGCACGAAGCTGCAGAGAGAGACGGGATGAATGGAGGGAAGCACCATTTATGGGTGGTAATCATGCATAATATTGTTAGTTCAGATCGACCTCACCTTGTTGTCATTGTGCCGCCAGTGGCGAAGGCGACCAGAAAGCGAAAGATGCAATAGAACCAGAAATAGGGAGAGACGCAGACAATGAGGCCCGTGATAAGTTGCATGAAGCAACAGCCCAAAAATGCGGGTCGACGACCCCAGCTACAACAGACGATATTCGTGAAATGTATAGCTAATGCATATCTATAAGGAGTTTACCGATCCGATATCATGCCAAACACCATACTGCCAAACATAATGCCAATCATAACAATCGACTGCGACAAACTGGCCAAGCTGGTCTTTTTACAGGTCAGATTCCATTCCGTTATGATTGTGGACTCGAAGACGCTCTTGTCGAAGCTAGGCTCCTTACAGGCGGAGCTGCACGCATTCGTCACGTTCTCCGTCTTGCACGTGTACTTCGTGGGCGCGGCCAGAAAGATGTGGGCCAGCGTGTGCCAGCCGGTGCCGAACTTGCAGAGGAAGATCAGCATGCAGTACCAGAACTGATAGGTCTTGAAGTCGCCGATTTGCGAGATGATCGGATCACCCGTCTTCTCCACGGGCTGCGGAGGACCCCGCTTACAGCACTTACTGCACTCCCATTTCTTTTTGGGCTTCTCATCCGCCATTATTGATTTATTTAATTTGGACTAACTACAACACTAGCACACAGAAGTGACAATTTAAGAAAAAATATATATACAGAAATCTACAAAATTATTAAAAACTGAAAAGAGAATTCGGAACATGTAAAACCTATAAACTTTTATTTGAAGTGCTCCCATCTATGCTCGGATCTCGACTAACTGTCTTTGAATGTTTTTTCAGTGTATGCTTGACCACTCCGAACTCCGCAGCAACTTAAGTATTGAAAATTGGCTCAAAGTACGAACTGGGCCCAAGTGGAGATCGCCAGATCGATTTCAGACGCCGGCACCGAACCGGTTCTCGACTGGCACTCGGTTAGCGTGACAAACTTGGCCAAACTTTCGGGTAGGCATTAGCACCTGAGTGCCTGCCTGCCAGCATCCAGGCTAAATTGGCATTTAGTAGTTCAGCTGAAATAAGGCCAAAAGGCAACAGTGCCACACATTTACCTCTACTCCAATCAGAGATACTAAACGATTGAGAGAGAGAGAGAGAGAGAGAGAGAGAGAGAGAGAGAGGGAGAGAGGTAGAGACTCTGACGTTAATTGAAGGTGCGCCCGGGCCGCAGCTATTTGCCACAGATATCCGCCAGATGCAGCCATTGTGTGCAGCTAGATAAACGTGCCGCAAGATGGCTTAATTATCGACTAGGCCCAGGCCGCAATCGAGTGAAAGTTCGCCGCAACTGAGAGTGAGTCAGGCCCGAGATTTGTCGCTAGCGACAAGCAACAATCAACACTCGCAGCTCGCTGCTAGCAACTTGCGACTTGCAACTTGAGAGGCGAAACCGTGCTGCGAATTCCCACGACTAGACCAACCTGTCCACAGCCCAACAATGGCAATGGCAACGGCAGCAGCCGCAGCCACAGTGGCGCAAAATGTCACAACAATTGAAAATAAATTATATGCAAATTGGATAGCCAATCAATGCAACACACACACACACACACACATACATGACAAATACGCCAATTGTCGCATAAATGTGTCACATTGGCACCCACTAAGATGCCCAAAGCGGGCCCACTTCAGATTCCTGCCTTGCGATCTGGTTGCTTAAGAGCTGTCAACATGCGATTGAGATTAGCATGAGCAAATAACTTGGGTGCTTACGTAACACTAGGAGTATTATGGAATTGAGACTCAATGGCTAAGAGAAACTCTACATCTATACAATAGAATAACATAATATAAATATGCAATGTACTGTTAGATATAAGTCCCGATTTACGATATTTCTTAAAGAGATTTACATATATACACACATATACATATTTAATAATATACATAAATCTTATATATTTATAATATGATTGTCACATGCTCTAAGTATTTATACTCAAAATAAAAAACTAAAGTATAAATTATAAATTTGGTATAAATTAATTAGATAGAAATGCTTAAGGGATGGTCTCCTCTACGTTTTCTTTTTTCTTTTAAAAATCTTCTATTGATGCCATTTTCCCTCAGCATCGATGACATTGTAGTTAAGTATTGATAGTTGACGAAAATTTCCATTGGCCTATGACACTATTTGGGAATAGATTTTCTGAAAAAAGAAATTTAAATACTCGTGGTCTCTGCTCCATATTTAACGACAGCGAACATAACATATATAGTCTATAAAAGAATTTCTTTGGTAAATATTGGAGCTTTGCACAAAATGTATATTTCAAATAAATAAAAGTTCATTCATAGCTTAAACTATTTTTACGATAAATTCAGAACTTTTATTTCAGTATAATAAATAATCCTACACAATAAGTAATCCTTGACTTGCATTGAAAACAACGTGTAATTAATAGAGATTTTGTGCTAAGGCAAAAAGCCACAACCTGAAGAGCCTATCGAAATAGCATATTACCACCGTTTCAGGCCGCCGCTCCCCCCTCCCCCCTCCGCCCTCTAATGCTCACTCCCCTCTCTCGCATTGTGTGAGGCCGTGCCAAGTGTGACCGCAAAGCTAAAGCAATTAAAAGGAATGCAAAAGGCTTACAATTGTTGTGCGCCCCCTCTCTCTCCTTTTCGCTCTCTCTCTCTCTCTCTCTCTCTCTCTCTCTCTCTCTCTCTCTCTCTCTCTCTCACTCTGACCCTCTCTCTTTGTCGCTCGCTCTCTCTCTTTCGGCCAAGTGGCAGGTTTAAGCGGCTTTTGAGCTGCCTGTTTATGGCAAATATTTTGGCAAATTCACACACACACACACATACACTTTTTGGCCACTCGTTTTCATTTGCCGGGGTATTTATGGCCCGTAGAAACGCTCCAATTAGCACACAAAAGGATTACAGGCCCAAATGCCCAAAAATTGGCCGAGGCTTATGACGAAATGCGAGTGTTTGGGCCAAGGCCAAAGCTGGCCAGCTAGTGTTGCGGTTACTGGGCCATAATTGCCCACAGACAGAATGGGCTGCTCCTGCTCCCGCTCCTACTCCTGCTGGCTCTTCTAAATCCACTCGATGCCGTATCAGACAGATATATATGTGTGTATGAAGTGCAACATGCATTTAATTTAAGCTCACATGAAATACAATCAAAATATTTTATAGACTTTTTCTGTTCATTCTTTGTTTTTGTTGTTGTTGTTTCTGCCCATAAAAAAAATTCATAAAGCGAATGTCGGCGTCGCTTTACCATTTGGCAATTCATACGAAAATTGCTAACTCAGCACTCGCATATATCATTTTTATGCCCCGGCCACGCCCCTTTCAACTCATAGCAAATTGACAAATGCAGCAGCCAACGCGCGGCAATGTCTGAAATGTCTCTGCCACTATTTAAGGTCTTTTACGAGTTGCCAACTGAGCGGCCAAGCTGGTAGCTTAAACAGCAGAGGGCAAGGTGTGTGGTGCGACAGGAGGTGGAGAAGGGGGACTGCGCTGGGAGCGAGGTGAATTGGCATAGAGGAGCTGCGCAAATGAAAAAGCGCACCAGAAACTATGAACAAGGCTTCAGCAAAATATTACTACTTGTAATATGTAGTAAAGAACGCAAGCAAAAATTAATATGACCCGAGTGCAACGACTTTCAAATACCCTCTACTGCATGGAAAAATAAATCCAAGATAAACTCACTAAAGAAAAGAGAAAGTATTTTAAGGTATTCTTTATTTATCTATTTAATAAGTTTATGATTTTATCTGAATCATTTTTTACTACATTTGTTATATGTAAAAATAATAATAATAATATTACCATAAAGTTTTCTTAACTCTTACCTTGCTACTTTAATAGAAAATATTTGAGATATATCGAATACATCAATTTTTTTTTATAAAATGTTTTGCTTATTAATGGAATTGTAATATATAGGAAACCCTTTTCTCATAGGTAAATGAAATAGGGGTTTAGACTCTAAGATACTTATTTTTAAAGCTTGGCTTGATTTTATTTGAATTCTTAAGTTAACAATATCAAAGAAGTGTTGAGCTATTTAATAGAACTTACAATTTTTGATGTTTCTAATTTTTTTTTTAAGACTATTATAATAATAAATTTTTATTATACATTATTAAATTTATGAACTATGAGTATTTATTTTCTTTTGAACTGAATTTCAAGCTATACTTAATTAAAAATTTAATTATTTATTTATTATCATTATATATTATACTTTTATTTTATATTTATGTTTTATATACGTTCTGTTATAATATCATTCACATTTTAGTGACCAGTTTTTACTTAATTTATTATTTTTTAATAAATACCCCTATAAAAATATTAAATATTACCAGAATTCTTAGTGAGCATTGACTTGTCTATCATTGAAGTATGTTCTGTAAATAGAAACAAATTAAATATATAAGAGTCGATAGCCATCTCCCGTCTAAATATACGCACTCTTTTTTATAGGGTATGTGTGGTGCATCAGCAAAAGTGGAAGAACGAAATGAGCTAAAACAAAGCGCCGCATCAACGCTTGGGCTGCCTTAGCTGCAGCTCTGGGCTCTGGGCACTGGGCTTTGGCTCCATATTCCTCTCTAAATCCTCTTTGATTAAGTGCTCAGTCTTTACGGTGGAGATTTTTTAATCGTTACCTCTCACTCCACGTTCCACAGACGCCTCTTTCTAGCTGCCCGACCGCCAGACTGCCGACTGCCGACTGCCTGGCAGGCAAGTGTAGGACGTGCATGTGACCATGCCCCATAGATTAATCGCTAATCTGTCCCTGGAGGGCGTACGGACATTTCTTTAAAGAAAAAAATGAAGAAGAAGAAGAGGGCGACGTACAACGACTGTGAACCATGTGGAGTAGTATTTCTCGTTAAGACTTATCGCAGACTTCTGTTGGGTCTTTAAGTTAGCATTCGCACCTCTTTTCCTGGCAGGCTGCCCTTTTTTGGTTTTATAAATAAATTAATAAATTTAGAGGCCAGCATTAATTGTTATGCATGCGCGCAGGCCCAGGCTGTAGATTAATGTTTTAATTTTTGCTAGTCAGTCGCCTAGTTTAGTCGTCCTCTTTCTCCTCCATTAATTTATGCGCAATTTTTGAGTAATTTGTTTGGCCAGAGGCGCAAAATTGCATTAAATTGGAATGCAAGCGACTCTACTCGAACTCTAGCTGCCTCTCTCTAAAATTGTTAATTTTAAAATGTAATAAAATGCTGCAATATGTTTCAGTTTTCGCTGTCCCTTTCAATTCTCCCTGCTGCTGCCCAGCCGCAAACGAGCGAATCCTAATGACTGTCGCATAAATCAGAGTCGAAGACTTGAAGAGTGGAATCGTGCAGGGGATGACGGAAGAAAGCTTTAAAGGCATTCGAGTTTGCGAACTGCACACTGTTATTTGGTTTACTTTCATTTATATAAATATATATAAATATATAAGCATATAGAATACATTGATGAATACCTAATCGAAGAGGTAATTTTTCAATTTATAACTTGTCATTTACTTGATTTATTTATTTACATAAAAGAATGTAGATTTGGTGAAAAATTATATTATATATTTACTTTATTAATATATTTAATTGTTACAGAGAATTAATTTTAAATAAAACTTTAGTTGAAGGCCAGAGCAACAAAGGTCTTCAGGCAGCTTATCTTAAGTAAGTATTCTATCAAGTAAAGTTTATTTAAAGAATACATTTTTTTTTAAATAATTTAACTGTTGGTTGTTTTTTGCCAATTTTTTATTCTTTTTTTTTTCAATAAAATGTTGAATACCAAATGGTAATATATTTTACACTTTATTAGTATAAATGGCATAAAGTATAGTTGAAAACGTGTTATAAATCGTATATACATATATCAAGCATACCTTAGAATGCATATAGAAATAGTCATTCAAAGCTTTTTTCTCAATATCTCATTGCTCTGCTTCTCTTCTATGAACATTTACTTATGCCTGAAAGAACCAACCGCCTCGAATTGCCAATGAATTGAGATTTCACTGGAATTTATAAAGAGAGCAGAATAAGATTGTGCTCACAGGCAAGCTCTAACAATTTCTTCGGTAAATATGTTATCTCACTCTTATCAGGCATTCCGTTACAACGCTCTCTATCAGTTCATTTTGTTGATGTTACCTATTCAGAGCAGCAGAAAATTCAGATGGGAAAGTTTTACAAAATATATATTATTTTATAAATTTAAATGGAATAATTGGAAAAAAATGACAGAAATATATATGTATTTTATTATATAAACGATTATCATATTTCATAAAAATAATTCAAATTTTAATTAAATAAGAATAAGTTTAGTAATTAATATATAAGTCCAATACATTTCTAAATAAATACGCAGTAAATTAGGTTTTAATATATGTATATTGAGCAAAAGCCAAATAACATTTAAAAGTATTTTTTTCATATGATAGCTACCCGGTTTAAGGGAATCAACATTTCAACAGTTGAAACAAGCTTGTTAAGCAAATCGTTAGTGACTGGGGCGCTGTCATGGGCCTGGCTAATGCGACTTGTTAGTTGCTCACTTAAGTCATTTGTTTGCAACTCGACTTCCAGCCGAGTGCCATAAGCATCATCATCATTATGATCAAGTGCTGCTGCGGCTGCTGCTGTTGCTGTTGGCTTACAGATTTGTCGCTTAACTAAGCCAGGCCAATTGGTCTTAGCCCTTTTTGCATGGCCTGCCCCTGGCTAGGCATCGGCGTTGCTTTGAACTGCGCGCTCGAGCCTCGCTGTTGACGGTCTACATAATTGCTTGTTAAGCAATTTGACACGACTGACTAACTGATTGACTGACTGACTGACTGACTGACGCAGTCACTAGTTGACTGACTGACTGACTGAATGAGTGAGTGAGTCTCTGCTGCATTTCCTGGACGAGTCGCATTTATATGCATTTAGCTTAATAAACGAATCAAGCACTTTACGCCTTGTTGAAGTCAGTCGTAATCAGGCAGCTCGACGGCTTCAAGGGCCCAAATCAATTGGATTAACTGGCTCGCAGGTGCTCGCAGCTACACGCTGATTTATACGCGGTGCGCGTGGAGCACGCAAATCGAGGCGCTTAATTTCCGCTGCCGACAGTCGCCAACCGCCGCCCGTCAATCAAAGCAGCTGTCATAATAACTGGCAGCCGCCGCAGACACACACACTTTGCAATCTTTGCGTGTGTTTTAGACCAGAAGGAATTCAAACACGGCTCAATCTCTCTCTCTCTCGCTCTCTCTCTCTCTCTCTTGCACTTTATGCATAATTAACTTGACTACAAAACTTGCACTGCTACAATTAAGCAAAAGTTTTTAATTTATGCCTCGAATCGAGTCCAGCGTCCTGGCATCCGTTTGTTTGCCTTACGTAAGCAAACATATTTTAATTTGAGGTTATGTTTACATGCTGTATGTGTGTTTGTGTGTGTGTGTGTGTGTGTGTGTGTGTGTGTGCGTAGGCGGGTGTGCGTGCATCGCTTCAACTCACACAACAATAACAACAGCAGCAACAACAGTAATGGCTAAAGCAACAACAGTGCCTGCTTGCATAATTTTCCTAGATACAAATTACACTGTGCTACAAGCGGCACAACACAAAGTTGACCCACTGGGATTTATGATATTTTGTGTAAAAATAGGGTAAATAGAACTTGAAAACATAAATAAGTAGTAGAGTTTAAAAATATGGATTCAAGAGTTTACTTAATTTATATTATTTATAACAAAATATATCCAAAAAAAAAAAAAAAAAAAAAAAAAAAATCAATTTACTATATAATAAAGTAATAATTTAATATATTTGAGTTTATTAATATATAATATATTTATTATTTAATTATATGACATGTAAAAACAAGTATAACTTATTTATAATATAAAATCAAATTAAAATTTTAGCTTTTATAAAATCATTTCAATTACATAATTTTTTTTTTATTTATTTAATTTTTTATTTTAATTTATTTTTTTTAACAATTTTATTTTCTTTCATTCATTATAAAATATTTAATGTTATAGATTTCTTCATTTCCATTTTCTATGAAAATTTAAAGCTATCAAGAAAGACGTACATATATAAAATAACTAGCGATAGTTTTCCATATGAATTTAATGTTTCATTTCATATTCTAAATTCTTTATCAATATGGGAATAGAATATATTTTGCAAGCGTAAGCTGCCCAGTTGACTAGTGTAATACAAATTCAATTCAAGGGGCCCTCTCTCTCCATCTATCTCGTTCTTCGCTCTCTCGCTCTCTCCCTCCCGCTATGCGAATATTATCGGTTGTGCGATATCAGACACAAACATAAATGCAAACAATAATATTTGCTTAAAATTGGCTACGCCCTGGACAGTGTGGCTGCTCGATGTGCCGGCCGAAAGAAATGAGAGGCAACATGTGTTTTACATGGCAGTGGCGATTGAGAATTGGCGACTGGACATGGGACTGGCGACTGACTGTTGATGATGCGATGAGGCGCAGCAACTGGACGACATGTTTGCTGTTCAATCAATCGTTCAGTTTATGGCAGCCCTGGGACTGGCACTACCAACTCCAACAGCCCCCCCCCCCCCCTCTCTCTCTCTCTCAGATAACAAGCCATGGCAGCAGCTCCACAGAGTTGTTTACTTGCCTGCTGCAGGTACGTTCAAGTCCGCATTGCGTATACGCCGCGTATGCCGCCTGTCGACACTCGACAGCCAGCTGCTTGTGGCTGCCCTTTTTGCATCTGACATTTTTGCGCCGCTTCTGCTGCCGTTGCTGCACTTTATGCAAATGAAGCCAAATATTGTTATAGAAGCAACATTCTGTTCGCCGGCTCGGCTCTGCTGGGGCCAGGCTCTGGTTTCTGTTACCGCTTCAATGTTTACCCATTCGGCCACACAACAGCTAAGTCAGCCTGTTGTTAGCTGCTGTCCGCTGTGCGCCCTTGGCTCGTATTTATTTTATAATATATCCATCTACGTGCTCATCACACACTGAATACACGTGTGAAGTGATGCTTGGGTTCGTGTTGTGGCTCAATCATGAATCGCAAAGATTTGCCAAGCGTACAATGATTCTATTATAGTTTGAAGTTTGAGCTTACTTAGATAATTTATTGAAAATAAATAAATATTAATGAAAACATAAATAAGTAAATAAAAAATTTATGAAATAGGAAATTCAAATGTTAGAAACAGAAAATCTGATCAAATGCGAAACCATTAAGGATGCGTCATAAAATATAATTTAAATGTATGTAATATATATTTAGATCATACGCATCCTATGTAGAGGCTATTATTGAATTCCTTTAAGTTTGTCGATTGTAGTCTACCCAATCGATCAAATAATTGGAACTACGATCGAATTGTGTTTGAATTTGCAGCCTCTAATTTATTTTCAGGTGGCGTTGAATTGGTGGAGTATTCAAATTTTATTTATTATTACGTGTTTTTTTTTTTTTAAGATTATAAACTGGAGACTATTATATATCTAAAAAACAATGGATATTCTTTATTGCTTAACAGCAGTCACAGTCACCTAGCTTTAATACAAAATTGTATGCTATTTTTCTTTTCCATTTAGATAATGTAGAACATAATATATATATATATACAACATAATATATTGAAATATAGAAAGTATATTATATAAAGATGATGACCTCTCACTCCGCGTATATTGTTCTCTGAGAAGTGCAATAACAAGCTTTAATTTGTGATGTGCGCAAATGTTATAAACTGTACTTAATATGCATTGCCATCTGCACGGGAAATCTATGAGAATCGCATGGAGAGGCGCACGGCGAGTATGCGCTAACGGAAGCCAATAAAGATTTAAGCTCTCACCCGTGAAGCAGGCTTTTTAATTAATGCATTTGTCGACGCACTCAACTCGGATCGCTCGCAGCATATTTGCCCATAAGCCGAACTTTTGCCGAGTGCTTTTAAGGCAGGGTCGGGCAAGGGGGTGTGGGCTGGGGAGAGCATACTCCCCTTTGTTGTTGTTGTTGTTGTTTTTGTTTTAAATGTGCGCATCATAAATGCATTCATTCATTTGTGACACTTGATGTAATTTGTTAGTGCGGTAATTACATAAAAGTGCAACGGCCAAACAATCACACACTTAAAAGCTTTTCGGCTGTGGGCGTGGCCAGTGGACCTACTCGTTGGCTGTGCATGTGCGTGTGCGTGTGTGTGAAATCGCATTAAAATTAATGTAATTTACAACAATGAACATTAACTTAAATTAGCGATGAAATGCAACGCACAGCAGGACAAGCAGCAGCAGCAGGAGCAGCAGCAAAAGCCAAAGCGGCAGCAGGAGGCGGGGGAGCAGGAGCTGGTTGCGCAGTAACAGGGTCTAAAGGAATGGCATTCGGTGCGTATGCACACAGCTATGCTGCAGTTGTCCAGCTCGTGCGGCATGTGTGGCACGCAGTCACGTGCAGCCAAACGACGCGAAATCCGCCAATGCATTTGTCCACACTCCGCCTCCTGCTCCGCCGCCTCCTGCTCCGCTTCTGGCGCCCCAACGTCCTGTTGCTGGTCAAAAGCTTTTGTTTTCAAACGGGCGCCAAGGAAACAAATCATTTGCACACAGCTTTACTCGACCCCACTCCCTGCCCCTGCCCCTGCCCCTGCCCCTGCCCCTGCCGCTCCTTGACAACCCCCGCACAACAAATTAACGACCATAAAGCGTTTTTGCCAGTCGCCGGGGGCAGTTGGGTATGGGGGCCGCTAGGTCGTCGCGATGGGCAGGGGAGGGGGGCTTGGCGGGCTTTCAAATTTACGAGCGTTGTCTGCGTCGCCCCAAAAATTATAGCGCACATAAATTGTTAAACGCGAAATCCTTTGATTTTAATTACGTCGAGAATTTTTATTGCCCAACTCGTGTGGATGTGGCGGATGTGCGGCTGCGGATGCGGATGCGAATGCGAATGCAAAGGACTTGGGCGCTGCTTCCGGCATGCGTTTTGCTTGAATTTTCTTTATTTTGCCAGCACTTTTTTTTCGCTGCTCTGAGTTTTTTTTTTTTTTTTAGAGAGAGACAGGCAAATTAATTTTAATTGTGGTTTGGCTGCCGTAATTAATTGCAATTGAAGCATACAACAAAAGAAAGGTAGCCAAGAGACAGAGAGAGAGCGAGAGGGAGAGCGAGAGCGAGAGCGAGAGAGACTGAAATGAAAGAGTAAAAGAGAATTCTCAGCCCGACAGAGCGGCAACTGAGTAGAGAGTGAGGTGAGGCATGGTGCCTATAAAAACAAATCAAATGAAACGCATATTTCTGCTTCAATTAATCAAATTAATTGAAATTTAATGAACCTAATTGTTAAGAACCTAAACGCAGCGAACCTGAAAACAAAGCTTGATTGTTGTTGCTGCCGCCCGCCGTTCAGGTAGCAATAATAAAAATAGCAGCAAGCGGAAATATGCAAACAGCGGAAACGGAAGACAAAATGGCCGCAAATCAAAGGCGTTGCCTTGTTTTCCTTCTTTCGGCTCAGCTGAAAAGTTAATAAAGTCGAAATACAAAATGGCCACGCGCCTGTCAACAATTCCCACAGGGCCCACCCTGCCCCCTCCCTCCCTACACACCGATGGCTCCAGTGTAACTGCCCCTAAGCTGCCTTGGCATTTATCTGGCCCCAAGTCTTGGGGCATTTTTGTCTTCTTCTCTTCGACGTTTTTTTTTTCAATTTCTTGTGATTTTTAGTGCGGGCCAAACAAATGACAGACTCAACATTTTAACAACGTATTATGGCTAAGCAGGATAATAACACTTGCTGTATGTCAGTGTGTGTGTGAGTGCGAGTGCAAACACAGCTAAAATAAAGATACTTCCGGGCCGTGACCAGTGACAAGCACTTTAGTTGCGGCTAGCGAACAATGCGAAGCGCCTGGATCCAATGCGCATAGTGCTGACGATTTAGCTTTTTTATAGCCAAAGCTCAGTAATATCCTTTGAATAATATATTAAATTAATTTACAAAATAATATATATGAATTAAATAATAATGAAAATGCATTCCATGACTAATGGGTATAAATACAATAATACTACATAAATGTATATATGTTTAAAAATCAAACTGTTTTAATGAGCAATGTGTTGTAGAGCTTAACATTTAACACAATATATCAAATAATAAAAGTAATAAAAACAAAAACATAATAGTAATAAACAAAATCATAAATAAATAAAAATAACAATTAATTTAGTGAGTGTTAGGACGTAAACTTTTTTTAAAAAATTTTTAAATATTTTACATACATTATAATAAATGTGTATAAATTAATTAAATGAATCCATAATGAATCCATAACTTCATAAATGAAAAGTAAAAAAAATTTGCGTCATAATGAAAAAGTTTTTTAAGAAATTCTATAAATATGACAGCTCCAAGTTAAACAAATAAATCGAATTCCAAAATCTGGTGCTGTAAATTTCTGCAATATACATTAAAATGCCAACAGAATACATTTTTAAATTAAATTATTTAATTAAAGGTTTTTTAAACATTTGTTATAAATAATTTTATTTTAATTTAATTTTTATTAAAAAATATAAGCTCGACATAACATAAACAGATATAATAAAAAAAAAAATCTTAAATATATATTTATTGTATATATTTTGCGTGTACTTTAAGATATGTGTACATAAACATATTTTTTTTTTTTTTCTAAATATAAATTTGTTGCATTTAAACATTACCTATACAATTTATTTTTATTTATTTTATACATTACCTTTTATTTTTTCAAGCCGGAAAACATCTAAAATTCACGACAGTACATTTGTTTACACATAGCAAATTATAATTATGATTATATATGTTGATTTTTGCTGAGAATAGATTTTTAGCCATTTTGTTTTAGGTTTTTCGCCAAATCTGTCGCAAGTCTTGAACTGACCAGAGCCTCTTGCCCAAACTAAAATCTGGGCTGACGTCCGTTTGTTTGTGCTTTTTATGAGCTGCCAGGATAACGCGAACGCCAGTAGGGACAGCGGGGCGCAGCGGGGCGAGGACAGGCCAGGAGCAGCAGACTGATGCTGATGGTCAACACTACACAAATTGTTGCTCTGACCGTATCCGCGTCCTTTGTTGTGCGTCATTTTCTTGTGTGTTGTTTGTTTGCTGTTGTTGTTGTTGTTGTTGCTGTTGTTGTTGTTGCTGCTGACTCGTTCATTGTGTTTGCGCCATAAATCGCTTCCGTTTATGTTTTAGAGCCGCACAATGGGTCAAAGTGTGAAGGAGCAGAGCACGAAGAAGATGCTGCAGAAGAAGCAGAGGCAGGCAGGCTAGGAGCCAGCATCAATGGCAGCAGTCAACAAAATGGTCGCCACGCTGATCACAAGCGTAAACAATAAAGTTTAAAACAACTAAGCCAGATACAAAATGTTCTACGATGGAATTTCATTTCGCATTGTCTGCCATTGTGTGCGTGTGTGTGTGTTGGTGTGTGTGTGTGTGTTGGCTTGGTGTTTGGGTGTGTGCTCTTTCTTGCCATGGCTCGCTGCACGCTCTTGACCATGTGACCAGCAAGCCGTGTCAGTCATTTTGAGCGCCGTTACGCTCCTGTGAGCCCCGCCCCGCCCCCGAAGGAAGTTGCTGCTCGAGCGAGGGCGAGCGCTGTGTGAGGTCGAGAAATCTCATCTTTGTGTTTGCACTTAGCCCCTGGCCTGTCCAGCGGACATTGCCCAGCCTTTTGGCTTGTGCTGCGAATAAAATAAGTTAGTCCCTCTGGCCAGCCAAGGCACGGCAAGGCAGCGACGTCCTGTCCCAGGACACAACGCACAGCTCATGTTGACTTTTCCTATTTTAAGTCCGTTTATTTCTTTTACACTTGCCTAGAAGCCTCCAATTCGCTCCCACCCGCCTCTGCACTCCTTCGCTTCCGGCCTGGATTCTCCGTTCGCATTGCGAGTGCAGCCGTTGTTGGAAAATGAAAAGTTTTTCACTCGGCTGCCAAGTGGCAAACGCTGCTCCTCTCCACTCCGCCCGCAACATGAGGAAGTCGGCAGCAGTTGGCAAATGCAGTGTTGCTTAGCCAAAGTTTTAATGATCCAAGACGCTAGATTTTAGAACTCGAATTACTTTGTTGGAAAATATGAGGACAGAAACCAAATTTCATATATTTTAAATATAGAACGTTTTCATAAGAATTGTTGCGGGCTTAAACAAAAGCTTAAAAGTTGTGAATGCTTTGCTTTTTGATAAAGTTTTGCTGCCACGGATTGCAGAATATTTTTAATTGAATAGCGAGGGAGACAGAGAAAAAGAGAGACAGAGAGAGAGAGAGAGAGAGAGAGAGAGAGAGAGAGAGAGATGTGGAAACATTATTAAGAAAATATGAGAGAAATATTGACTAACTGCTCGAAATATTTTTTCATGACAAGAAATTCAATTCAAATGCATGTATTTTAAATTTAAATTTAATATTTAAACATTTCCCTCTATTTCTTGAAGTTCTTTTTATTTATTGATTCACATAAATATATATAAATTTCTATATTTATATTTACAATTCGATTTCAACATCATTTAGCAGTATCTTCGCTTTAGCAGTATCTTCGCTTTGCATTGATAATACTTTCATCAATATTTCCAGTTCCTCAGTTCTCAGTTCAGATCAGGCTGAACTGCTGCGAAGGCTTTCTCTTTATTACAGCTGCCCTTTCCCCTTTGACTTAATTAATGTTTTGTATGGCAGCTAAACTATAATATAAACCCAATATACAAACACATAAAAGTCGTTCTATGTCCCGATGCCAGCCGCCTGTTCATTATTTAGCAGCTCCTGCTGCGGCCCCTGCTCCTGCTCCTGCTCCTGTAGACCGTCACATGTTTGAATGAATTGCTTGGGCTTGCTGCCACACCCACTGTCACTTGCCCGCACCCCTCCTGCCATTGGCGCCCATTTCGCATGCCTTTTGACACACACCTGTGCGCTTTCTCAGGCCGACCCCTTGGCTTAATGTTGTAACAGACAACCGCAGAACAACAATGGGTCGTGGAGCAAAACACCTTTACACACATACACACACGCACACGCACATTTGCCTCACATGAACAACTTCCACACCATTTACAGTTCATTGAATTTTCCTGATAAATACGCATAATTTGTATACATTTATACGGAATATGTATATATATTGTGTGTGTGTGTGTGTGTGTGGGCGCATACGGCGTACACCTCGACGACCCGAAAGGCAGCTCAAAAAGTTGGGTGCGTGATTTGCCGCATTCTGCTTGAATGAGCTGACAGCCGTGGGATGAGAGAGTGCGTCAGGACAGAGCATTACGGGGCTCCAGCAGGGCTCGAGGTCCGCTCCAGCTGACACGGAGACGACGCATCGTAGGTGCTCGGGTTGCCCATAATTACTTTTAAATAAGCAAAATGTCTGCCATACTGATAAGCTTCAACAGAGATATAGAGAATGAGAGAGAGTGAGAGAAAGAGAGAGAGAAACGGCCTCTGCCAGCTTCAACTTGAACTCCAACTTGGACTCAGTCGCAGCCGCAGCCGCAGCCCAAAGCCGCTGCCTACGTCTCCAACTCCTGCTGCGGCTGCTGCCTACGCCTCGTCTCTGTCTCATTCAGAAAACATCAAAAAGTTTTGTACATTAAATCAAGCATCCTGGGCATTTGCTGCTGCTCCTGCTCCTGCTCCAGCTGCTGCTGTTAACAGGCAGCTGCCTTTTCGCCTGCTCTGCTGATTTTCCGTTAATTTCCGCAACGCGGCAATCGTTGACTTTTCAACCCAACCGGGGACCGAGACTCGGAGAACAGCGAACTGCGAGCTGCGAACAGTTTCTCTGCTCGCCGCGCATCGACGTCAAACACACTGGAGAGCCATTAGCGTGCGCATTGGGGGCTGTGTTACGGGGTTTTTAGTGCTTCCTCCTCCCTCCACTCTCTCCGCGCGCACACACACATGCTAATACACACATTTGGAGCTCGGCAGCCCCCAATCCCCCAGTCCCCATTCGCATTGCCATTCCCATTGTTCCCCTGCCGAAGTCGTTGATTTTTCGCATTTCAGCCTTTTTCACGCTTCTGCCACGCCCCGCTCCCCCCGCCCAGCTTTCTCTTCGACTTTCGCTTGGCGTCTCTCTTTTAAATGCGCGTGAATGAGTAATTTTTGTTTACACTTTTGTAAATAAAGATTTATGTCGCTTGGGGGGCGCCAGTGTGCAACAATGTGGCACGCGGCACGTGCCACCTGCCCGCCGCCGACCCACTGGCGGCCCGCCTGCCCCACCTGATAACAAACCTGCTGCAGTTTATTCACGCAAATTGATTAGTTCGATTACGTTGAATGCCACCTAATACGCAGCTCAAATCCCCATCAGCAGCGTCAGGGCTAAGCAACGCCGATGTGTGACGGCTCGAGTGAGTCGAGCAATGCGAGTTATGGGCATTAGCCGGAGCCGCAGTGGGGCGAGTGAAGTGGAGCCACAACTAAAGGTATTCACTAATAAAGAAGTAAAGCTGGCGCTGAATGGCATATGAAAAGGGGATTATGCAAATTCTGATAAATGAGCGGAACACTAGAAAGATATGTGGGCAAGAGGGGGAAGTATAGATTGTAGGGCATGTTAGAATTAAGATGTACCAAATAGTAATAAAAGTGGATATCAAGTCATTATCATTATAAGCAATATGTGTATATTAGAGTCAGTTTTCGATAAGACTTTTCTCATTCATATATAAATTTTACAAAATATTTTTGTGAATATTTGTAAATTTGAATGTCTTGCCTAAATCGAAAAGAATATGTGGAAATGTTAAATTTAAGCATGCAACAAAACACCAAATATATATTAGTATTATCATAAAATTACAGGTAATTAAATTATTTTACAACAACAAAGTCTAAGTTAAGAATATAAAGTATGAAGAAGAAATAAATAAATGAATTATGAAGAACACTTTTAACAAATGAATATCTTGTTCGGTTTGGTCAAGATTTTTGCTGTGAAAATGGAGTAAAGGCAAAGAAATCCCTTTTCGGTTAAGGTTAAAGTTAAGATGTTTACACGTTCTGTTCGAACCTATACTGCATTAATTTTGTATCCATAAAATTCTGTGTTTGACTGTTGATTACGTAATCAATTCACAAATTCTTATTTGCCAAATAAATTACAATATATGTCAACTGCTTTAGTATCATATATACCTAACATTTTAAATAAAGATTTATTGA
This sequence comes from Drosophila navojoa, assembly GCF_054131105.1. Classification (NCBI taxonomy): domain Eukaryota; kingdom Metazoa; phylum Arthropoda; class Insecta; order Diptera; family Drosophilidae; genus Drosophila; species Drosophila navojoa. Next base: position 21,174,279 of record NC_142893.1, on the reverse strand, counting down.
GTATTCATAGATTTAGAAATATCAATTGATATTTTAAAACGAAGTCTATTTTGTAAGTTTCCCGATTTTCCACAATTTATGACAATATTGACTCTTGCTACTCTGCAGCTGTAATATTATTTTACTGAAGCTTGTTGAGCTTGAGGCATCTCAGTTTTAGATTGTATCAACTAATTTTCTAAGTGTGTGTGTGTGGGTGTGTATGTGTGAGAGGGAAATACAAATGCACAATCGCTACTTAAATTACCCAGAGAAGGCGAATCAATCAATGCATTCACGAATCAAGCAAAATCACTCACGGCAAACGCCTTGAACTCTTTGCCGATTGGATGAAAGATGAGTAGATTTGCGTGCAATGTCTGTATATTGGGTCTTTCAAGAGGTACTTCATAATTTCATACTCAAATTATCATTATTATGATATGTACTATTATTAACCTTTACCAAATATTAGATTGACAATTAACTTCGATTAATGATTTCTATAATTTCATATCAAAAGACAGTTCAATTGTCAAGGAATCTAATATATTTATAGCAGCAGCAACAGCTGTTCTATTTAGCAATAATTAGGGCTTGTTTGTTAAAAGTTCATTGATTCGTTTTCTATATGTACTATTAATATCATAAATTGTTGTATATACCATTATTACTTTATACCCTAATTTGAAATTGACAATTTTGCTTAATGACTTTTATAATTTCATTTCAAAATCCTGTCAAAGAGAAAGGAGAATCTGAGATATTTATAGCAGCAGCAACAGCTGCTCGAATTGCGAGCAATTAGGTTTTGTTGTTGAAATGAAAGTTCATTGATTCGCTCTCTAGTCGCAGCCTTGACATTCGAACCCTGTCGCCAGGTGGCCGAGGCATAAATGTTTTATGTAGTTTATCAAGAACGGCCCAGCCCTGTCCAGTCTAGCCCAGCCCGGGCTCAGCGCGTGTCAGTTATTAGTTAATAACTATTTGGTCTTTGTTTATTTATAATGCTCTAATTGCCGAGACGTGGCCAATGTGTCTCGGCACCTGCTGCTGCCCCTGCTCCTGCCACTGCCCCTGCTCCTGCTGTTGGTGTCCCAAAATAACTCGGTCTCTCCTCTAATACTGTCCGTGGGGCATTGTAATTTAATGGCCGTCGCACAATTATTTTCCAATTCACAGCCCCAAAAACGGGAAGTGCACAGGGCTGGCAGCTCGTCGAGTCGAGTGGAGCACAATGTTGTGCTTGGGTCTGCCCTCCGCCTCGTCAAGCCAGCTAACTTCTGCACAGCAGGTGTTGAAGTTTGGCTAATTAATAGGCACACAGATTTTTCAACTGGATGCGAGTTGAGCCTCTCGACAGGTGTGTGCATGCCTGTGTGTGTGTGTGCGTGTGTGTGTGTGCGTTGGCTGGGCAACGGGTCACGTCCGCTTCGCAATGCGGGCGACAGCTGCGTCATCGGAGCGGTTCGCGTCGCTTTGCGTGCCTGGCAACGTTTTGTCCACGTCCCCGTAGTTATTACTAATTTTAAATTTATGTGCATTTAATTGAAATTCGGCAAACCACAGTGGGGCCTGCCTGCTGATGACCCACTTGCCCGGCCGCAGCAGCCAGCTCTGCAGCTCTCCGGCGATCGCAACATGGCAAACAAGTTGCAAACAAGTCACCAAAATCGCATGCAACATAAATTTTCGCACATTTTTTCGGGGCTGCGGCACATGCAACCAGCCTCAGCCTCAACTCCAGCTCCAGCTCCAGCGCCAGCTTCAAGTCCAAGTCCAAAGTCGCGAACCTGGCCCCAAAGTATTGAAGCGCAAAAACAAAATGTATACGAGCGAGCATTTTGTTTGTAAGCCTCCTGCTTCTCCTCTCGTTTTTTTGCCAGGCCGCAAATTTATTACGTTAATTAAAATAATTCTTAATTAATAAGAAGGAAAGGCAGCGGGGCATAAGCTGCCGCTGGATGCTGCAGCGTCGTTGATTGTTGCAGTTGCATGTGCCACATTTACAGCTGCGGGCAGCCGAGGGCAGCCGGCAGAGGGGCGAGCCCTTTGATGGCACTCGTCGAGTTTATGCTGTCTCCTCTCTGCTCTCGCTCTGTGGCACCAAGTTTTTGTCTAGTAATGCAGGGCGCATCAATTATGGATGCCATGTGGCAGTTCCCTGCGCTTCAGCTGCCCCACTCAGAGCCCTGCGTCGCCGCCCACTCGCCAAGTTTCTCACGGTGCAAGCTTTAAAGTGAATTTAATATGCTCTTTACTATATTGCAGTACTTGCAGCTTAACCAAAACTATGGACTGGCCATCATGTTGTCCTGGACAGTGGAGTCGCTTAGGTGCTCGTGCGTAGAGAATTTGTCCAAGTGGGATGTGTGGATAGGCAGAAGGCAGCACCAGAAGGCATCAAATACTAAATATCTATATAGATTATAGTTAGAGTATAGTAAATGAATTGAATGATGTTATTTGTATTGGTCACGCAAGTTCAACTTACGACTATCATTATCATTATCACCAAACTTACGGCTCACAAATTTAGGCATTAGACTCGCATTCGTTGTTCCTCCAAACACATCAATTGAACGTGTATTTCCTCCAATAATCGACAAATATCGATCTCAAAATAATGATAATGTGTTTATATAAATGGTCAAAACGTTGTCACGTTTTTTATTGGCCATCGATAGATGACCTTGTCAAAAATCTAAATAAATATTTGAGTACTTAATTGGATTTAAAATATCTGAGCTAGAATCTTGGAAATTGGCAGAGGTCTTTAATGAGAATTAAGTAAAAATTTTGAAATCATCTAAAATGTAGAAATCAATTTAAGTGTGAATATAAATCAAAGATCTGAATATAAATCAATGACCAGAGTGCTTTGCGCTCCAATAATCAGATAAATAAGGAATGATTATTCATAGTACTAAAGATTTATACATACTGATCTTTCCGATTTAACACTCCCCTGATAGGCATTTATTTAGATGATTTTTGATAAATCACATTACATATCAAATTTCTACTCTTTGGCTATTGAAATTATAATAGGGCTTCAAAAGTACCGAAAAATACATTGTACGATTTGTTGTGCTCTTGGGCGAAGGTCTTACGCCACGAGGCTATTTTATAAATTTAAAGCTTCTACGAATAGGCCGAAGAGAAGACAGTCATGGCTGTCATCTTCACCAAGAGTATATATACTTAATGGGGTCTGGCATGCCTCTTTCTACCTCTTACATACGCCTTCACAAAAGACTATACTCTGATTTCTTATTTTGAATGATTTCAAGATTCAAAGGGAATCTACTCAGTTCACTATAATAATTGTATATAAACTATCCGATCACAGCAATAAATGGAATTGGAAGATCTTCATTAAAATTGTACATTATTTAAACTTCGGTCTCTTCAAGATCTCTATGAGGTTCCTCATATTTTTTATATAAATCTTCTGCATTCCGCTCCACTGTCCTCGTATTGTACGGCCTAAGCTGCACTTGTCCCATTGCTGCCACTCATTACATTATTTTCGTGTGTTTATTGTTTCTTTGCGCTGCGGCAGTTGCCGCCAAACTGGCCACGGGCCACGCAGCCGCCGCAGTCGCAGTCGCAGTCGCAGCAGCAACTAACTGGCGCCCTATTGTTCCAGCCTGGTTCTGACCCTGCCTCAGAGATGGTGAGTGAGTGAGAAAGAGAGAGAGAGAGAGAGAGAGCGAGAGGCCCCTCTGCTGTGGCAACGTTGCGCTGCAGTTGAGTTTATTATGCAGCAACGCACCCCCAATGCGGATCGGGTTGCCGCTGCCTCCTGCTAGCCTTGCCTTGCCTTGGTTTGGCTTGGCTGGGCTCCTCGTTGCCGCAGACAGCGCCTGACAATGAGTTTTTAGTTTGTGTTCAGTTCGCCGCTGCTTATCTGGCTCTGGCTCTGGCTCTGGCTCCAATGTTTGCTGTCATTGCAAATTTTCGAGTTTGACAGCTAACAAGCAGAGCCCAAGACGCCGATGGAGAAGGAGCGCCGCTGACTGCTTCCAGCGTGGACTCTGACGCACAGCGTCTTCACGTAAGTGGCGCTACGCAGCAGCTAGCCCCGCCGCCCCTCCCCCTCGTTGCCGCCAGGCGGTTATTAGCTGGCCAATGCTTAAGCTCTCCATACTCCATACTCCATACTCCATACTCCATGGTCTGCAGTGTGGTCTCAGCGATGTCCATCCAAACAATGCATTGAAAACTTTTGACAAGCGAATTGGGCGCTGGGCGGCATTAGAGCTGATTAGCCTGGTTCGCTGTCTCGGCCTTGGCGTGGTATTAGTGTATCGCTCTCGTGTACAGAACTGTAAGATACACGTAATTAATGTGGACTTAATAGTTCGGCCATTCGATAGCCAAAGATATGGCTGCAAGAGCTGTCAAGGCTCTCGCACTCAGCTGGAACTCGGAGCGCTTGGCGTTGAGGGGCATCTTCTAATTTGAAACTGTGAAGGTAATGGTGAGGGATAAGTGTCTGAAAAGCGACAGATGTGTGTGTAAAGAGAAGACTGACATGCGTAAAAAGAAAATACCAAGAGCAGAATGAAATGGGGAACAAAGAAAGAGATAATGAGCTAAGGGAAAGAGCAAATGAGTGAAAAATGTTTCAACGTATTTCGCTGTTCCTGGCTTTAGATTAAAACTAGATCGTTGCCTTGCTTTGTCTTTATGGAAAATCATGTTATAATGCTGAATGCTGAATATCTTCTCGTGGGTCTGCTTTCATATTTTTGAAAATGCATCAACATTTTGCTCAATTCTTGCAGATCTCAGTGCCAATTCAGTCTCAAAGTTAGAATGAAACTGAATCTTTTCAAGAGTGACTTGATTTGCCAGCTCAAGAGGAGATTCCCTGAATAATTTATTATAATTATTGTTTAAACAATATATAGACAAATGCAAATCCTGTTAATTATATGATAGCAGAACAAAATCGTATGCAATTTATATATAATATTATAACTGTTTTATTTATTTATAAATTTTATATTTTTAAGAAATATTTTTAATTTTTTTATTTAACCATTATAAATATGAGAGATTAATGATAACATTTAGTCGACTTGACAACTTCCATTTCCTTCCGTGCAAAATGTAAAAACTTTTGCTCAACTAAAAACTCAGCTAAAGTTGTGTTGGCTCTATTAAAAGTGCCTCAACTAAAAACTTGAATATGTTTTTACTTTGCTTTTAACCCTTGCACTATGGGTAAAAAGTCGATTTTTTTGGCATTAATTGTAAATGAAGAGCTAGGAACTTGAAATTTTAGGAATATATTATTAATATTAAAAAAGAAATTCGGATTTTTTTTTTTTACAATTGGGCGTGGCATTCAAATTTTCCGCCCCTTTTACATATTATATTAAATTAAAAATCATTACCTGTGGGCTCAAATTATTTTTAATAACTTTTTTGTACACTTTTAGCAACTTTAAATTATATTTTTATTATATTTCATCCAACTGCAAGCAAATATTAATATTTGAAGACTCTTAGGGATATATAAAATATATGCGATATAATTTTAAACTGAATGGTCTTCATTTTCTTCATCTAATTCAAAATTTAACTCTAAATTTTTATCATCAATGTTTTGATCTTCATTTTCCTCATCTTCATCCTCATTTTCGTCTTCATTTTCTTCTTCAACTAAGGTTGGCTCCATTAAGCCTTCAAATGTTGCTGGTAATTGAAAATTGGGATCTTCCAAAAGTTCAATAACTTATTTTGGGAATTTTTTTTTCTTGTTTTTCTTTTCGCGTTCTTTTAAACTGAGTGAAGAGAGAAGTGGATCAGATGAGTCTAAAGCCCTATTAAATATATCAGTTAAATTCCCTAACCGGCTACATTTCCTGGCGTGAGATTTCCTATCATTTCTATACAGCTTGTTCCGGGATTCAGACGCGTTTTCTCCTAATATGCCAACAGGAATTATGCAAGTGCCCATAATTTGGTATCCATGCACCAAAATTTTGTGAACATCATTGATATTTCCACTTCCATTAGGCCTGGGTTTATCCACATGAAGACCCATTTCATCCCACAGCCTCCGCTTAATTTCTTGTTTACGCAATGATACCTTTTGTTTGTCGACATCCTTAACACGCCATTTTTTAATTTCGATTTTGTACGATATTTTCAATACAAACTCAAGGAATCGAATCCAAGCATGCAGAGGGCTAACTCCATATTGCAAATTCGTAGAAGAAGTTCTAAAAATTTCCGAAGTACCGAAGTACTTTCCAAAGTACCTTCACAAACAATTATCACCCTGCCTTCAAGCCACCTAGCATGATGCATTTTAAACCTTTCTAAATTCCGGTTGCACTTTGGCAGATGCTTCTTTATATACTCTACAAATTGCTTTACTCTTTTATCAATTAGATTATTAATATTTTCGCTAATATTATTGTTAATTTTTTCAATAATAAAGTTTTTTACCGCGTCTTCTTGGCGGTTGTTGTTGGTCCATACCTCCACAAGCTCTGCACGACAAAACTCGTTTTTAACTGCAACAACTAATTTTTTTCCAAAAGGAACAAAAAGGAGCAAACGAGGTTAATAGATTCCGAACCTGGACATAATACACAACAACTGTTATATCAAACCTCTGTGAAGTGGTGTGCTGCACAAAAGTAATACTCCACGGAACACAAGTACATTTGTTAATTTTTAGCTAAAAATACACACAGACAACACACTGGACAACTGGACAATAACACAATTACAATCAAAAAGTAATAGCAATAACTTATTGTACATACCATTAGGTACGTTTTCCATTATACACTTTTTTTTGTTTATGTTTACACAAAAGCTCCACTTTAATTGCAAGTTGAACAAAATTTCCCGCGCTTTTTATATATCAAACGCAACTATGCAACAGCTGACTTTGAGTATGTGTAAAATATTAATGGTAGTCGCTAAATTTTTAAAAAAATACTTTTTAATCTAGTTGAAGTATATATATTCAATAAATAAAAGAAAATTTTAAATTGTGAACAAAATTTTTTTTGAATAAATGCCAAAAAAATCGACTTTTTACCCATAGTGCCTTGGTGACAAGGCACTTCTCGAAAATGTTCCAGTACGAGCGCAGGCAAAATCTGGCTTGGAGCAGGAGTCGGGTCGAAGGAGTTGCCATTTGTTGCACTGTCGTCGCGACGCTCTAATACATATGTTTATGCCAATTTTGTTATTACATAAGTGAGTCAGCTGAAACTACGCAGTGGCGGAGGCAGAGGCAACAGCTAGCTAAAAGTTCTCGACATGAACGAGTCATGATAGGACTGTAGCTGCCTTGTCGATAAGTCAACTACCTCGCTAGAGTCCGAATTGTCAAGTCATCCCCACATTGATTTGCAGTTGGATGCGCAGTCGAGCCAACATTTATGCACTTATTTGCTACTGTCCATAATTTGAGTTCCAGTTCGAGTTAGAGTTGAAGTTGAAGTTGGAGCTGGAGCTGGAATTGGAGTTCCGAGTGCCATAAATGGAAAATATGCAGAGATGAGCTGGGTGTGCGATTCCCTGGGGCGCTCTTTAACTGGGTCCTTGACTTGCTGACCCAGTTGAGCGAACCAGCTATACCATGGCCTTTGTTTCTGCTCTGGCCTGGCCTGGCCTGGCCGAGCCTAGCTGTGCCTCGGCTGGCCTAGTATCTGCTCATAGTTATCGCCACAAATAATATTTATCCACTAGATATTTCGTATTTATTTGCAATGCTTTTCCACTTGAATTCTTTGCTGCTATTTATTGCTCTCGAGTCAGCATAAAGATGTTTGCCGAGACTCGCTTCAAAGGTCAACATTGCAGCTCGCGCCAGTCATCATTCCACCTAGCTCTGTCTCCCTCTCACCCACTCTCTCTCTCCCGTCGCCCCTCTCTGACTTTCACATTAGTTTTGCGTGGGTTTTAGCACTGACTGCTGCCCCTTCCACATCCAGTTCCTCGCTCACATCCACATCCACTTCCACTGCACTCGGCGTGCTCTATCGTTCATCGAGTACATTATCAGCATCAGCATCAGCATCATCATTGGCCAACAACAACAACAACAACAACAACAACAGCAACAATAACAACGTCATCAGTTTTTAGGTCTTGGCGCGCTGACTGGGCCGTTATCCGTTTGGCTCAATCTGTTGGCCAATTCCTTTGATTACCGCACCCTTTTCTGGGTATTCGCTGCCTTTGTTTGGCTTAGGTCATCATAAATTGTTTGCTTTCAAGTCAATTACACTCGGCAACTACATTTTCCAAACTCACTAAGAGGAAAATCTATATAAATGCGATTTGCCCGCCACATCGTCATTGACTGGTGAACAAACGATTTCATTTATTTGGAGCAAAATCCGAAACAATTTATAAAATATATATTACTAATAAATATATAAAGTATTTATCTTGTTAGTCAGAAAATATTTGCTTATATTTAAAATAAATAAATAAATATATAAATCCAAAATTTTTATATGTATATTTACTGATTCTGCAAGAAATAAAATATATACCAATTTTTTGAATGCATGTTTAAAAATTATATAAAATAAATAATAAAGAATAGCACACAAATTTATCGAAAGAAACGATAAATATTTATATATTGACACACACAAAAACTAATTTAATTTTTTCAACATTACTATGAATGCGGAAATATTTTTATATTACTATAAGAAGTATTTAATATGCCATACAACAATGTTATATTAATAATGCGTAAACATAGAAACAAAATACTCTTTATATATCCATTTAATATTACTTTTTTAAAATACTTAATATGAAATTAAATTATTATAATACTCTCAATATATTTATGTGCAGTTTTTAAGATTGTAAAATATTGCATATCAAATTTTTTATTAAATACATTTACCCTATCAAGACTGCAAATGTTTGTTAACTAGTGTAATCGTTAGAGGATTTTTACTTATGATTTTGCGCGGCCTGCTCTCTAGACCTGCCCAAGTGGGTCAGTAGAGTGTCGACATTGTCTGCTATTCTCTACGATTGCCCCGGCGAAAGTTCAATGCCAGCCAAGCCGAATACGAGGTGAGTGCGCATCGCTTTGGCTGTGAACGTGGCGATAAGTCGACGATCCATTACCGTATCTAGCTGGGCAAATTGTAGCACTCATAATTTGTTGTTGATTGCCTGGCACTTGAGTGTCGTCGTCGTCGTCGATGTCGTCTCGAGTCCAGGTCCTAAATAAACTGAAAGCAGAAATACAGAAAGAAGGAAAAAAACCTATACTTAGATATTTATAAAACCAAACAAGTGGGCAAGCGCACTCCCCGCTCTGCCCCGCACTGCCCGCACCACCTGCCCGCATGCCAACAGGGACACTTGAAGCGCCGGCGCAAACAAAAACAGGACTGCATTCGACTCGAGGGAACAGAGCGAACTGAGAGACGGACGGACGGACAGACAGACAGGGGACACTCGCAGCTCGCAGACAGCGACAAGTTTTCCACTGTGCTCGATGCCTGATGCCTGTCCCATTGTCGGCATCTTTTTTTCATATCTGTGGCGCTTCCGTTGCAGCGAGATGCAAATGTGGCCCGACTGGTCCCTGGGTCGGGGGACCAAACGGAGAGTTCTTTCCACTTCAAAGTCTTTTGACAATATTTGCGCGCCTTGACAATAAAACGCAAAGTGAAGTCTCAAGTCTCAAGCTGTTGCCCTGCTGCGTTTCGTTTCGCTTGCTTCATTTAAATTTCATGGTAAATCAAAATTCGTTGCGTTTATTATTTGTTTTCGCTGTTTGTTTGCTCTGCTCTCTCTCCCCATCTCTCTCTCTCTCTCTTTCTCTCTCTCTTTGTCTAAATGTAGTTCAATTGGGCGCCCCCAACAACAGAAGACGCCAGTTGCATGCAACAGACCCGCTGGCCACAATGCAGCGGCTGGCGGCATCCTTTGTGGCACAGGATGTCGATTACATTTGTTTACTGCACTCGCTCAACTATAATTTTCCAGCCGTTTAATGAACAGGTGCCCGGTGCAACTCGGCTTGTCTACCTGGCTGCCCGGCTGCTTGGCTGCTTGGCTGCTTGGCCTGTCTGCTTAATTTGCCAAGTGCACACAATCTGGAGGAAGAGCGGGAGTTCCGCATGGAGCACGCTGTGGACCGAGTGGTCGGAGTGAGTGCCGGCACTCGCATTGCCACACAAATGGCATTTAATCTCAAAGCGCATCGCCAGATTTACGCGCTAGACAAGATCAAAGCGTCAACTTAGCATTCAACAGCCCACCAATCAGCTGGACTCCCAGATAGGGACGAGCCCGACGAGCCCAGCAGCCACAGCCGTCGGCTCTTCGACTCACTCTCTGACCCTCTCAGTCTCTTCGACTGTCGCTCTGTCTGGGCTTGGGCTTGGCCAGCTACTTAAATAGTTATGGCATGGATTAGCCTCAGATTGAGTGGGAATGGGCTGGCGAGTGAATGGCCTCTTTATCAATAAATTAGATAGATACCAATTCCATTTAGCACACGCTCCAGCAATGACACGGCTCTTTGTCAACACACACACACAATTTACAGACAGATTGAAATATAAAATCACATTAAGATCAAGTTTCAAATTTGATTTTATAAATAACAGAGATTAGCCATTATTTATGGGAATTATTCGATTGAAATACTAAACTAATACTCTCATATGATAATCTATATAAATCGATTACTTTAGTTAAGTGAATTTGTGACAGCTTAAGATGGAATTTAGTCATTAAAAAACAAAGTGAAAAAAAAGGGATTTATTGATAAAAGGCTGAAATAGATGTGCTAACAACTGTGTCTATAGTACGAGCATTGTGAGTAGCTGCTCCATTCATAAAATATATAGATTAATATACATATGTGTATTGTATTATATTATATAATATCAGATTATATAATATTATATTACAGAATGTACATTAAGAAAATACGTGATATGTGAGGTAACATATAATATATTCTATTATCATATATTAGTACTTATTGATTGTATCTCTCCGTCCATTCGCTATCCAAGAACTTAAGATATGTAACTAGATCTGCTTATAGCATAGCCATAGAAAAATTGTGGTACATTTTTGAAACCTTTCAATTTAGATAAAATTAATAAATATTATTATTTTTCTTTAATAAATAAATTAACTACATATACTTGATTTTTGATTTTTTTTTCTTTATTTTAATCATTTGCACTCTCTAAAGATACACACAAAATCTAACTAAAGCGTTTCATATCCTCACCCCCCTTGAAGAAGACAAAATAAGGTGTATTGTTTTTTTTTTTTTATGTATTTTTATGATTTTTGTGGACATTAAACTTCTTTACGCATCCTTTATTTATTTTATTTCTTTATTCTAGTTGTATTGAAAACTTAGGATACAAATATTTCTATTCGTCCAACAATAGAATAAATACATTGTCTTAGGCGACATATTAAACATTAAAGGCATGTAAATTTGTTCCTTTAAACATATATGAAGCCCTTTAGGATTGTATAAACTTTAATACTTACTCTTAACACTAAATTTTATATAAACTTAGAACAAAACTTAATTTGCGTGCGAATGCTTTTGGCACCACTGTGCGTGGGCTTTGAGCTGCAAATGAATAAACAGCGGACGCACATTAGCTGCAATAATTCTGCAATAATGTTGCATGTTTGTTTTCCTGCTGGCAACATTTTGTTGCACACTTTGTCAACAATGTTGCAGGCACATGTCGCATGCGTGCGCGGATTAGCAGCATGGACCGCCAACAGACTGAGGTCTGCTGAGAGAGAGAGAGAGAGAGAGATTGCGAAGCCTGCGCCTCATCCGACCGATAAATAAGCGATAACATTTTAATGGTCGGCTGGGCTTGGCAACGGATTTGGCTGGCTGTGGATCGACGGGGCGAGGCCGTGGGGCTGCCACACATGCGAGGCACATTGATCAATCAGCGCGTCGGCTGATTAATGCAGATGCTTCAGCTGCTGCTGACAAGTGCTGCGTTTCCGCTGCGACGTCATACTGTCTGGCGCATGTTGCACATGTTTGCTACAAGCCACATGCTGCATGCCGCATGCCGCATGCCGCATGCCGCGCGCCACAAATGACAAGTGTCAAAACGCGTCCAGCTGCTGCAGGTGGGCCTAAAAACTTGACTCATTTAAATTGGCATGATTTACGTGTTCGACTCCCCATTTCCCATTTCCTCACTCAGCATTGCGCATTTCGCATTTCGCATTTCGCATTGGCAAGCAGCTCGCTCTGCGGCTTGTTAAATGCTGTTGGAATTTGCCACAGCCTCAGCCTCAGCCACAGCCGCAGCAGCAAAAGGAAATGACAAACAGCAGCCCAAAGACAAGATGTTGACAGACCGAGTCGAGCGGGTAGCTCTCGTTGCTCTTGGCATTGCCTGGGCTGCCTCTGCTCTAGCCCAGTCTGGTTCTGCTGCTGGTTGTCTTCGGATTCCACGTCTGGGGCGGCTGAGGGTCGTCGTCTGTCTCCTGTTGGGTGCTGCTGCTGCCGCCGCCGCCGCCGCGCTTGCTGTGCATGCAAAGTGTTGAATAATTTGTTGCGAAATATTTCTAGTTGCGCGTATCCGTTTCGCGGCATACACCCAGCAAAAATGTCATTAGCAGTTTGCCAGTTAACTTCACAGAAGCACTAAGATCTACTTTACATATTATTCCGTACAAAAAATATAAGTGAACATTCTTAATTTAAGATATGCATTTAAGGAAAGTTTTCAGTGTACATACAGTGAATAATTTTAATAAATAGAAGTTTACATATATTGTTGTTTGATATTTCGATTATTTATAAAGTACTTGAATAAACAAATAGTAAAAAACTAATTTTATTTATTTTATTTTATTTCATTTTATGTTTTTTTTTTTTTTTTTTTTTTTTTTTTTGTAGCAGAGCTATTGTATTTACTGTTGTGTACTTTTATTATTACTACAATTTCAATACAAATATTTATAATTAAATAAAATTAATAAATACAAATTTTAAAAAATTTAAAAACTTTTTTAAATTAATAAAGCAAAATTATTTAATAAATAATATAAAAAGATTACACTGCATGCTCCTTGACCTGCTAAGAAAATATATAGGTTGTAGATGGATAATAGAGTTTACAGAAATATAGATTTAGTTTACTGCAGTTCAAGAAATTTGCTTAATTGCATTTGTGGCTAGGCAATTTACTATTTATTTTTTCTGTTAAGACAGATTCCACAAAAACAACATAAATTGAACAAAAAGAAGACATTTTCTATAAAAATTAAGCAAAATAAATAATGAATATATGCATGCACATAAGAAGCAACAAGATTTTCTTCAAAAAAACAATTAAATTGTTTAACTCTAGGATATATAGACTCAACTTCAAATATATTTTCAATTTCAATGACATTTTATAGTAAAAGAAATCAAAGAACTTTAGTCTTTCTAATTTGTAATCATATTTAATATTTTCCATCTTCAAACAACTCCTTAACTCACTCATACCAAATGCGTTTCGTTTGTTGGTTGACGACGCTGCTGCTGCTGCTTGTGTTGCTTGTGGCATGCTTGTTAGTGTAATGTGCAACATGTTGCAGCGACGCCAACTGCGTTGCTGTTGCTGCGTAATTAAGTGGGCGACAGTCTGGTAAATGCAAATTTTTGTGCCTTGTCCCGACGGCAGCTGAGGCCAGGACATGCGCCAACTGCGATGCAGATGCCGTCGCCCGATATGCCTGATAAGCCAGCGATGTTGTTGCTCCTTTTTGTGTTGCTGTTGCTGTAGCTGTAGCTGTTGCTGTTGCTGCCATTTGACTTGTTGTTGCTGGCTAGTTGCTGTTGCTAGCTGCGATAAGCGCCTCGCCTATGATCTATGATCTTGACCTTATCCCGCTGCAGCGCAGACAACAGAGCGCGGGAGCAGCTGTCCAGCTTAATTAAAATGTCAAAACTGGTTTAATGGCGTTAATGAACAAACACTTGGCCAACACACGCACACACACGCACACACACATACAGACGTGCGGCTGGCTAGTTGACAAGATATTGGCGCATAGCTGAAATACTTGAGCTCTGCCAATTGCGGCTTGCGCTCGACTTGGCTTTGAAGTCTCGACTCTGATTTATTGTCAAATGCTGAACGATTTCTAATAAAGGCCGCCGACGCAACAACAAAATGGAAAGTCAGTTTTTTTGTTGTTGCTGTGATTTTCTGCTTTGACAGTTTGCGTACCGCCAATTGATTTATAGACATCAAATTTAATGCAGCCGCGGCCAGGCCAGTTAGGCGCTTGCCATTGTTTTCGTACGGCTCTAGCTGGACTCCTTCGCGGGCAGGAGGCATAATTAATGATCGGCCATCATCATTATGCAAAGGCATTTCGGCTCTCGAATATCCAGATATTAATAATGCTCCATAGAGCTGTCCGTGCATGTATTCATGCCGCATTCATGCAAATTTCGTACAACATATTTATGCATATCAATATTTATGCAGCCTTTGCATACCCTATAGCACATATGCATAAAATGCATCATTTTGCAGCCATATATCGCATTAAATGTCTTCATATAGTATAAGTACTTGCCGTAAGTTGAGAATTTAATGGAAATTCATTCCGAAATATTAAATCTTCATATAGTCAGGCTTATTATTGATTGGCGTACTCAAATACGTGCAAGCCTATGAAAAACTTTCCACTTAATAGTTTCAGTTTATCCAATTGAACTTAAGCAACTTTCAGACTTTCATTGACATTCATTTGGTACATATGTATGTATATGCAAATATGTATAATATAATATGTATTGAAATTATATATATTTTGAATTTAAGATTGTAATTTGATCAGAAAAGTCGCCTACAAATTTATTTCTTATTTATTTATTTCTTTCTTCTCTCACTTTCTTTTTATTTTCTTGTGTTTCTCTATTTTGCTCTCATTTCTCTTCATACTCCCTATCTCATTTTTTCCTTCTTTCAATTATTCAACAGGTTTTTGTTTCTCATTCTTTCTATTCTTAAAACTTATATTTCGTTGCCCTTGTCTCTCTCTCTCTCTCTCTCTCTCTCTCTTTCGCTCTTTTTCTATTGGTCAGTTTTTCTCGCTTTCGTTCGTTTCATTTCTGTAATTTTCTATATGTGTCTTTCTTACTTTATCTTCAGTTCCTTTAAATTTCCAGGAGAGTCTCTTTCTCTGTCTCTCACTTTGTTGTTCTCTCGCTCTCTCTCTCACTATTTTCTACATTATTCCTTCAATTAGTTCTCTCTCATTCATACTCTTTTTCTCAAATTTTCCATTTTTCTCAATTTCCACCTTACTCTTTGTTTCTATCTATCTCTCTCTCTCTCTATCTCTCTCTATCTCTCTCTATCTCTCTCTATCTCTCTCTCTCTCTCTCTCTCTCTCTCTCTCTCTCTCTCTCTCTCTCTCTCTATCTCTGTTTAGTCACTCCTCACTCACTTTCTTTCTCTCGACCTATCAACTATATTCAGTCATTTTCTCTCTCTTTATGTCACTCACCTATTCTTTTCTCATTTTCTTTCCTTCCCTTTCTTATGTTTCTATGCATTTCGTCTCTTCGTTCACCTATCTCTCCTTATCTCTCTCTCACTATCTCTCTCTGTCTCTCTCTGTCTCTCTCTGTCTCTCTCTCTCTCTCTCTCTCTCTCTCTCTCTCTCTCTCTCTCTCTCTCTCTCTCTCTCTCTCTCTCTCTCTCTCTGCGTATCATTCTCAATTTGATTTGTTTGTCATTTGCAGTACGTAAGCCCATAATTTGCAGTCACCGTAAACGGAACTACGTCCGCCCCAGCTGCAGCCGCAGCCGCAGCCACGGCCACAGCCTTCGTCCCAGTCAGAGGCTTCGATTCAGGCCCGGCTGCAGCGGTGTCTGCTGCATCTGCCCGAAGAGGGCGGCGGGGCGGTGCCAAGCCCATTGACTTGGCGGGCCCCATGTCTGAAAAGTTGTGTGATTTATTTGCCCGACTCATGTACATGTGTGTGTATGTGTGTGTGTGTTTGTGTATGTGTGTGTGCGTTGTTTTTGCTCTCTTATGTTTTTTTTTTTTTTATAGTCACCCGCTGCAGTGCGCTGCGCTTTTTATTATGGCACAATTTTTATGATTTTTATTGGTGCGCACTCGAGTGGAGTGGAGCTGGCTTGGAGTGGTGCAGCATGGCGGCGACGGTGGTGCAAGGTGGCGCAGGCCAGTGACGCATGGCGGGAGGCTGGTTGCTGTAAACACAACTGCCATGCATATCCATGAGGCAAACGCATCGACAATTTGTATATATTGTACGTGAATTTATATTAATACCCTGTAAGCGAAGAGTGCACGCAGAAGGGCATGCTCAGCTGCTTAAGGATGCGCAACACTTGAATCGACATTTGAGTTGGAAGTGTGTTCGAATCGAATTGATGCTGAGTTATCCCGGCAATTGACAGGGTACCAGCCGGTCTATCATGCCCCACCTCTCCGGGGCTTGCTCGAGTTTCGTGCAACAATCTGTAGACACAATAAATTACCAATTATATTTTCATTTCATATTTCTGTCATTGATTTCAGCGGCCCAGACGACATCGCCCTCGCCGGGCATCAAATTAACCGAGTTTCAATTGCAATGCCTCTGTCTCCCTCCCGCCCCCTCTTGCTGCTGCCCTCTCGCTGACTCCCCATGCAGCTGGCGCGAATTGATTTCTTTTATTCATGGCAAATAAAGGCAGTTGCATAATGAGTCATATTATGCAGGTAAGTAAATGTTAATAAATGTTTCCCGGCCATAATATGTCAGCCAGAGAGAATGATGAATCCGACTCGGCTGGATATACAACTATAATTATATACGTGTAGGGCTCCTGTCTGCCACGCCCCATCAGGACTGCTCTACGATATTTGCATAAATTCACAAAGTAAATGAAATATTTCCCTGGCTTATGCGGCGCTGCAGCAGCTGCTGCCAAAGTGCATTCTCCATTCCAGATGAAGGGATTGCTCTCCGCCCATAATTCTCAATAAAATTTGTCTAGTCTGCAGCTTTGCATGCACATTTGGCCGAAACCTTAATGAAAGTTAGCAGCCGGAAAACTGCAATCTTAGCGCCGGCGAGCTAAAAGCCAACGCCTGCCGAGCAGCCAGTCGAGCAAATGGCGCCCTGCCCCCGCAATAAAAGCCCCATTGGCCAAAGAGGAAACGCGAAAAATCCTTTTATTTGCGTGTTTTTATTTTCGTCTGGCCGTCTATTTTAGCACTAGAAGCTGCTCCCTCTCTCAATATGTATATATATGTACATATATATCGCGCCGCATGCTGCTCCCCATAAAAAGAAAACAAAACGAAAGTGGCTTGGGCTGGCTTTGTGCAAAGCCAACGCCAAAGCTGAGGCAGAAGCAACAGCAATAGCAATAGCAACCCCACATAACTCCGGCCTGGAAATCAGAAGTCGCAGTTAAAGTGTCTAGAAAATTGTGAATGCATTAAATAAATGAAACACTTTGCAGACGAACTGACCCGGGTCCAGGGCCAAACAGGGGTTGCCACTCGACTGAATCCCGGACAATAATAAAGCGGAATGAAATTGAAATTGAAATTTTTTCCATCTCGCTCAAATTAGAGAATTCTAAAAGGAATTTAAAGAGCTGTGCAACTGCTGAAACAAAGTGTGAGTTGCCAAGGCGAGTATGCTTTAGCTGGACAAATTTACAAAAAGTATATATTTGCTATAAATAGAGTAAGACTCGGCTGTGCACGACTTGAGTATACCTCTTTTACTTATTTATTTCACAGATAGCGAAAAACATTTTCCTGTTGAGTTACGCATTCTAAATGCACACTGACGTATATAATACGTAGAGCAATTTACGTATACGTACGTTAATAATATTCTGCTGCACCCAGTACTCATAACTACTCTAATTTGCCTTTCCCTCTCAGTTCAACAATTTTATTCAAGTGCGAAACAATTTAATAAACTTTTCGTGACAAATTAAGTATTTTGTACAGTAAAGTCACGGTCACGGCATTTTAATTAAGAGAGCAATAAATAATAATCTTATTAGAATAGATAAACTCTTTAGGCTAGAAATGAATCTTTGTAAATGAATCTTTGTAAAATTATAATGATGAACTGAGTCTATAAACAGATGGATCGAATGTAGTTTGACTTTTTGCATCAGTGTCAACAGCTGAGTGTATTGGGATTTATAAAAGCCTAAAATGTATAATTTCTCATAATATATACATACTCTCACATAAGCACAATTCTCTCCACTGCTGTCACCCCACATCCAACCCAACAAATTATAATTATACCAAAGTAAAAAAGAAATGTAAAGCTAACAATTATCAACAGCTTTTCCAGTCTAAACATATTTCTGGCTTTAAGTAAACTCAAACAAATGCCATATGCCAATATTTAAGAGTAGGATGCCCCCAGAACTTTCACCTTCGTCCTTTCATTCACGTCCATTAAATAAATGAAGCAGAGCGAAACAGCCTCGTTCAATGGGGTTCATATGTTTGGGTTTCTATATATATCATTTTTTTCCCTCCTTGTAGTCCGGCTCAGTCAAGAGTGAAAATTAAACAAAGCAATTGAAATTCCAGCTATTTTTTCTGCCTAATTTTTGCTCTCTCTCTCTCTCTCTCTCTGGCTCACTCTCTCTCTCTCTCTCTTCCTCCCTTGCCTAGCTATATGTATATTTGCAAAGCTTTTTGATTTATGAAGTGTAAAGAAATGTAAACGTGAAATTATTGCTTTTCCTTAAAGTCCCAGGCAGTGGCTCCATTGCTGAATGCATTTTAATTGCCTTGGCCAATTATGAAGTTTCGAGTGAACATAATAAAAATCAAAACCGAAAAACTGCTAAAACTAAAGCCAAAATGCTTGAGCTCTATGCAAGCTCCGCACGTAATTCAATTCCAGGCAATTCAATTTTAGTGCACTTTGTTGTTGTAGTTGTTGTTGTTGTTGCTGTTTGTGCGGGGTCCACGGGCTGCTGCAGGTGGTCTAATTATTCAGTAAAATTTTCATGCTTCATAGCAATTTTTAGCATATTTTTCCATAATTTGCTTCGCTTGTTTGTCTGCCCTCAGCACAAACAAATTGCAAATCGAAAAGTTACCAAAACTAGCGGCAATTAAAGTATTTTCTTGTATCCCCGCCCTCAACACCCACCTCCCTTACTCTCTCTCTCTCTCTCTCTCTCTGTCTCTCTTAACCCCTCATAGACAGGGTTCGACTGGCATTTTGGCTGACTGTGCGTGTAATTATAATTTTCTTTAAGTCGGTTTGCGCAAACTTTTCTTTATGTGAAAGTTTTCCACTCGCTATTCATCTAACAACCCCTCTCCCTCTCACTCTACCTCCCGCTCTCCCTCTCCCAGCGTCTCTCTCTCTCTCTCTGTCTACTTGTTGTCGTCCTTACCACAAATAATTTTGTCGAAAACTTTGTCTCCCATCTATATTTTTTTTCCTCTTGTTACTTTTTTTTCCTTATTCTTTCGCATGTTGTTGGTAATTATGCGCTTTGTGAAATTCAAAGAACGCAAACTTTTGGGCTACAACATCATCGTCTCAGTGTATTAGTTGTAATGTGCTACGGTTAGCCCAGGGAAGCGAACAAGTTGCCAAAAACTTGCGACAACACCAACAACAACAACAACTGCTGCGAGTCTCGCATTACACGTACCCCAAACCCCAAGTTGAAGCTAAACTCTAGAAACTCACAGCCGAATCGGAATCCTAGCCGTGGCCAGGACTCCAGACTTTTACCTTTTGGGTCCAGTTACCGCCTAGCTAGACAATATGTCTTATTAGTTAAGGGCAAACTTTCAAATGATTTCCATTCATTAGACCAAAAGACCACAAATTTTGAGCTAATGATGATGTTGATGAATGAGCCGCAAGTTTATTAACCAAAAAGTTTACAACAGTTTGTCAAGCTGGCAACAAGCAGCTCGACTATAATCGAATTTGTTTTCATATTTCATATTGAAGTCGGCTAATAGATTGCATTTAAACTGGCAGCGAGTGTGCAAGAGGCAAAGATACCCTCTATTTGTCAAGTTCTCTCTCAGGTTTCTTACATTCCCATTGCTTAGGTTTATATAACAAATGGTTATTTATATTTAATCAAAATATTTTCGTGTAGAGGGACAGAGAGAGAAAAACGTTTTTGTGCTGTGGAAAAAATCTTTTCAATTTATTGGCCATAACGAAGCCTATTTATTACGTTGGCCAACAAATGAAAACGAATTCAACTCGTTTGTAGTTAACACCAACTCACGACTTGGCCATTTTGCCTAATGGCTCAGACATGTGCCTGGACAACGGCGCTGCGAGATTTCCTTTTGTGTAATACGACATTTAATTGTATTACTTCATCTAGCGTCAGACAGCACAACATACAGGTGGGTATGAGGAGGGGCTTGGGCAGCTATTTGACCAGAGGCACATCAAAAACGTAACTACTAAAAAAATAGCTGAAATTTGCAATACATGAGCTGAGAAAACGATGAATGAATAATAGAGCTGAAGGGGATTCATATGCATATAATATAATTAATCGATATCGAAAGAGGAAGATTATGAAACAAGCTAAAATATTGCATAAATATGATAAAGAAGCATTAGATAAATATTAAATCCGTTGTAATGAGATTTAATATATTTTCAGAGATTGTGGTTGTGAGTATGTTTAGGGTCATTATTTATTGTTGATCTTCAATCAAAAAACCTTATTAATAAAGAAATACCTTTCCTAATATTCAAAGCACTCTTAGTTCCCTTTTCCCTACGTGCCCCTCTGCTATAAGAACTATCTCCGTTTTCTCTCTTAACTAAGAGCTGAACTCTTATATATATATACATAACGAATATGTAATAAAATATCCAATGAATTTTATATTATTTCATAATGTTCATCTACCGATATACATATATGTATTATATATATTACATTTTATCTATTAATAATTCGGCTGAGAAAACAATAACGGGCGACAAGGTAGTGTATGCATATATATGAAGTTCGTATTAGCAGAATTTAATAATAATGATAGTTATGTAAAATGTTAAGTTAACATTTTTGAAGCAAAGTTATACAAATATTTAATAATTTATGCGTTGTATTTTTCAAATTTAATTTATTTTGTATAAACTATTTCTATTAAATTTTTATAAATTTGTATATACAAAGAATTTTATTTTGTATTTACTTGTATTTTTTAATTTAATTAATTGTTTTTTTTTATTAATTTGTTACCCATTTATTTATTATTATTAATTTATTTATTGACTTTTTATTTTATTAAATTTGTTTCTTATATAATACTTTTCCTATACAATTTATTTTTTATTTCTGTAAGAAACTGTAGAACCTCTAAAAGTTGGAAAGAAGCTGAAGAATTAGAAAAGCATCGCAATTCATTGGAAGTGAACTTCATCATCTCTTTCACTTCATGCTAGTCATATTGGCAAGTGGTCCTTTCAAGCCCTTCAATCCCTTCCCACTTCACTTCCCGTACGCCATCCTCGTGCTAATCACTAAAGAGAATCGTGTAAATAGCACAGAAATAGCTCGTTCCTCAGTAAATCATAATGCGGAGCTGGCAAAGGACCAGACAATGGTCACTTTGAATGCGAGTACATAAAGTGGCGCTGATCCGCGTCCAAGCACAGTCCGATTACTAATGACACCCGATCATATCATGACAATTCGAGCTTAGTCTCCATTTACAATAGCTCTATGCCATATTATTTGTACGCGCTAAACATGTCGGTCTCTGCGCCAGAGCTGGGCCAGGCGCGAGGGGCCTCCTCGATGGGGCGCTATGCAAAGTAGCAGCAGCATCAGCAGCAGCAGCCAATGGGACCGAATGTAAAATGTGTTTTCACTTTTGTACGTTTATCAAACGATTTGGCTGGGAGTGCGCTAGGGGGGTCGGAGCGTGTTGCTGGTCTGCTGGGTAGCTGGGTAGTTGAGTGTTTGGGTCGTTGGGTAGGTGCCAAGCGCCACAAGGAGACATGGCCAGCTGCAATATGACCAAAGGCAACAAATAGCTGACAATAACAGCGACAACAACAGCAACAACAACAACAGCAACAACAACAACAGCAACAATGACAGAAGCAACTACAACAATGACCCCAAGCAAATGCACGACGCGCATATTGAAACCGAAAACTGCAGCCAGACTCGATGAAGAACTGAGCTGGGAATCAGCACGAGGATTACAATAGGGGGAAGGAAGGCTAGCAGCAACACGTGACGGGTTTTTCCATAGATGTGGAGCGACTCAGCTGGAGCTGGAGCTAGAGCTGTGGCTGTGCTGTGCTGTGCTGTGCTGTAGCTGAAGCTGGAGCTGCCTTGCATTGAAGTTAAGTGAAGTGAAAATGAAAACAAAGTTTAACAAACCGTGGCTAACGAGCTACATTATTAAAACTTCAAAAATGCATAAATTTGCAGAGATGAAAAAGATGGCGGGGCAGGGGCGCTGGAGCGGGACTTGGCTGCTTATGCATGAGCCCGAGTGCATGTAACTGCCATATGATAATATGCAGTAGATCCTGGGCCAGCATTTGAAAGTTATTGACACCTACTCGCGCCGATCGTGAGCCGGAGGAGGCAGCAGCCAGAGATCTGCACAGCCAACTGCTGCTCGGCCAGGGCCATAGCTCTCGTACAAGGTGTTGCAATGTCTAAATGCCTGCACTGAGCGAAATAGGTGGAAAGAGGACTGAGAGTGGAAGCGATACATTTCCTTACAAGCTAGATTTAAATTTATTTTCTTTTAAATTTTTGTATAGAACTTGAAACTGTTACAGAGATGTAGAAAAAAGGGTTACAAGAGTAGAGCGAAGAGGTAATTGAGAATTGTTATAATAACCTGAATGAGTTGCAGTTAGTAAGGATGAGAAAATTAGTGTATAGATGGATTGCTTATAAGAATTCTTAATAATATAAATTGATACTAAAAATTTATATTAAATAGCATACCCTATGAAAAATTCTATACCAGATTTGAAAAAAAAAAATATTAATAAATTGCAAATAGTATTATATAAAAAACTATACAACATTTAAGGTTGCTTGTAAATTCTCCGAGATTTTAGTAACCTAATTCTCTTTCTTTCTAATGTTTCATTTCACCATGTTTGCTACATTTAAGTAAAATATATATATATTCACTACACTTTCTAGAGTTTTTTTTAAATAGTATATAGTATTTTATAATATTTATTATTTATTATTAAAAACTTATATGCTTTCAAGCTTTCTCTGCTCGCAATGCTCACTTTACTTTGCATCGTAGATATACAAATTCCGAAACAAACTAAACTGAACTAATCTGTTCCCTTTCATTCTCTGCTCCAATCTCATTTACAATCATTTAAAAAATGTATTGATATTCAATTTACTTTCCACAATTACATTTTTATATTAAAATCTCTATAAGTTTCTAACTTTCTTAAGTTTTGTCAAACTCATCTCAGCTCCTTCTTTCCCTCTGGTTTCCCACTGCCTGTACTCAATTCCTTTACAGTGTCAACATATTGATCTAGTTTTCCGCTCAGTGCACACACTTGGGCACGATCTGTGCACGGCAGAAAGGCGAGAGAGTTCGTAGTTGGCAGTTCGCGACTTGCCTGCAAGTCATTTTGCGCATATTAGTTGGCCATTAGGCGCACAGACGGACAGACAGACAGTCTGTCGGTCCTGCGGTCGCTCCTGCAGTCAGTCCGTCAGCCATTCCGTCTCTCAGTCTCTCTGACAGTCAGTTAGTCAGCTGCAAATCGCATTAAAATTCAGCTGGTGTTAAATATTACAAGCGCCTGGGCAGCCAACCAGCCCCTCCCCCTGCCCGCCCGCTCGAATGTGCGGGGCTAAAGGTTTTCTCACTGAATCGCTGCTGCCTCGGCTGCCCCGGCTGCCAGTCAAGTTGTACGTCACTCAACGGCTCCAAAGGGGGGGTGGCGAGCTGGACGTCGACTGGGGAGGGGGGAGGGCATTTGGCAGCTGAGCTGAGCTGCAGTTTATTTGCTGTGGAGTTTGTGAAATGTTATGGCAACGTCTACGTGATATGTTAATCATGCAGCCATGGAACGTGTGCTTCGCGTCCAGGATGCGGATGTGGCCAAAGCCATAGCCGAAGCCAAAGCCAAAGCACTTGCTGCACTTGCATCAAGTGCGAGAGGCCGCTAGAGTGGGAGTAACACAGTGGCAAGGCATAAATGTCAAACAGTTTCCAGCTGCAGCCACAACAGCGACCCGAACACCCCCTCGACAGACATGCGGAAGGTCAAGTGAACAAACATTCCACTATAGTTCTTTCCAGACAATTTCAGATATACCTACAAATGTATATATAAATTAAATTGTATTTAATATGTGTTTATTGCCATTTCTGTTTTCGCCTTGTATAATTTTACATTGCATGCTCCATAAATATTAAAAAAATATATAAATACAATTTTTAGTTATAGACAAAATGAAAGAATCTGATTTTGCCTGTTGGCCTAGATATTTAAAACAGAATATATAAATTTAATTATTATTTATACAAATTATTTATTTGTCTATAGCATAAATCGATGTTCAGGCTGTAATGGAATCTTGGCAAATATAATGTATATAATTATGTCAATAATTATATGAAATTAGAAAGAGTATCAATAACATAACTAATGTAAATAATAAAGTAAAACTAAAGTTGAAACAATCAATAATAAATAAACAATAAATACATGCTAAGCTAACAACTATTTTCATATGCCATTCAGATTTAAAATATTACGATTTTGTCTAAACATTTGTTTTCCTTATAGCTACCTCAATCAATATACAATATATGTTTTTCTTTGATTTATTTTATTTAAATCTGCTCAGAATTTATTGATCTAGTTCATCCAATTTGTCTGACTCTGTCCTCAAATCAGAAGTGGCGCCATCTATGTGTGACGGCTCATTACTTAAATGAATTTCTAAGAGTCTAAGTCTCAATATGCTCATCTTTTCATTTGCACTATAAAATATGTATGAATCGAATCTATTTGCTTTCAAAAACTGAATCCCCTCAAAAATCGACCATAAAATTATTCACTTAATTCACAGATTGACCTATTATACGTCTCAGTTGAACTCGGCGATGGCGTCAGTCGAAGTTTTTCCCAATCGTTGGGAGAGTTGTGATATATATTTAATTTCGGGCATTCACTGGCTAATAACATAGTTGGGCATCGTATTTAATCATAAGCCGATCAGTCTTAATCTTGGCCATATTTAGCTAGGAATTTGTTGGCCATTTATGGCTCAAGCTGCAGTTAAGCAATAGACGGCTCACATTTAAAGCGCTCCCAGAGCATAAACAGCAATTATAGCGGGCAGACAGATCAGAGCCATGAAATACCAACACCCGACAGCTGTAAACAACAATTTGCTAGGCCAAAAAAAAGAAGAAGAAGAAGCAGAAGAGAATGCAGAGAGAGGAAGAAAGCAAACCAACGAAAAACGTGAACACCAGAAAAATACACACACACATACTTACATAGAATATATATATATAAAGCTGGTAATACCAATAAGTTGGCAAAGATCGTCGGGGGCTTATAAAAAAGTTATTTAAAACGCCAGCCGCTTTGGCAAATGATGATGATGATGATGATGATGACCGAACGTTTTGGCAGCCACAGAAAACTTGAATGAAAACCCAGCGACCACAAACTGAACGTAATGAGCAAATTTATGGTCAATTGATAATTTAGTGGCATTCGGTATCATCAATTATGGCCAAGAGCGGGCCAGAGACTGCAGACTGAAAGCCGAAGCTAAAGATGTATCTGTATCTGTATCTATAGCTGTATCTGTATCTGTATCTGTATCTGCAGCACTTTTTGCTGTTCTCGCTCCTTTTTGTTTTGTTATTGAAGATGAAGTATTGTTATGGAGCTCAATGAGCCACAAATTGTGCAAAATGTTTGGGCACGCATGAGTTATGCCGCGGCGGCTCATCATTAGCCTCATCTGATTGTTCTTCCGGCTGATGTAATTTGTCAAACGCAAGCCCTTTGCCCGCGAAATTGGGTCACATGTGCTTGGCGGGTCTAGGCAGCGATTCCTCGCTCACAATTTAAGTCGCTAATTGAACGCTTTGGCCAGACACTTGGCATAAATCAGCCAGCGCTGGACTCCGCTGCACCTTGCTGCCTGTGGCCTGTCTGCTGCCTGTTGGCAGTTGCCAGTTGCCAGTTGCCTTCTGCCTGCTCCATGTTTATGCCAATAATATGCCATAAACTATAGAAAAGGAGCTGCCAGCCAGACAGACAGCCAGCCAGCCAGACAATGGCCAAGATGCAGGCCAAAAATGGCTAAGAAACGCGTCGCGGCGCGGCTTCCTCTGATAAACTTTATGAACGCTCGCGCAATGGCAACTGTGTAGGCAGCCACTTTGTCAGAGCGGAGCGCATCTACCTCCGCATGCCACATGCCGCATGCCGCATGCCACGCCCCCTTCACCTGTGAATGTCCTTGAGTGCGGTGCTAAACTTTTAGCATCGGCTGCAACTTTACGCACAACTTGCGCACATAATTTACCGCCCCCTCCCCACTGCACCCTCCCCCTCACAATGCACGCCCCTGCGTAATTATTGGCCAGATGCAAGCTCTTGTTGCTGTTGTTGTTGTTGGGCTTGGAGCTCAGGCTGCTGTTGCTGCTGCTGCTGCTGCTCGGGTTATATGTGAGTGCATTAGAGGCAGCCACAAATTGTTTGGTTTGCCTCTCGCGCAAATTGTGGCCATAATTTTTTGTGCAAGCTGCTACAAACTAGGCTTCATTATGGCCCAAATGCAGCTCTATCAGAGCCGAGCCACGTTTCGAGAATGGCTAATAAATAATGTTTATGCTCCACGCTCAAGAATCGTTTAGCCAGAATATCCTGCATAATTATTGGGCACATTTCGGATTAGGCTTGAAGAATATCTCTGGAAATGTATTTCGGATGGGTTGTAATGAAGTGCGTTGGCCAATTAAGTGGCACTCGTATGTCGCGTGAAAGGCTTTACTGTGCATCTGAGCATCTAAGCCAAGAGCAGCCCCAGCAAGTTATGCTTTCTGTACTCCTAAGCATTATTTGCCTAACACTACGTTTTTAATACTTCTCTTCTAACGCTACTCCTCTTGCTCTACTCCACTAGCACTACCCTTGTAGCCCTACTTTTCTCTCCTTCTATCCAGCACTAGTCTTCTAGCACTGTACTACACTATTCTTCTATACTCTTCAAACACTACCCTTCTAACACTACTCTTCAAACACTATTCTTCAAACACTACTCTCTTAGCACTACTCTTCTTTACTACACTATTCTTCCATACTCTTCTAACACTTCGTTTCTAACATTTATCTTCTAACACTTCGTTTCTAACACTTCTTTTCTAACATTACTCTTTTAACACTACCTTTATAACACTAGTCTTCTAACCCTACTCTTCTACTCACTACTCTTCATCTTGATCTACTCTAGAACTTAAATAAAATTTCTTTTAACTACTAAGGTCCACTCTAAACCATCCAACTTGATTTGTAAATATCCAAGAATTCTTTCATTGCCTTATTATGACCTTCACTGAAATTATATATACTTTTAATTATGAATACAAAACATAGAGAGAGGGCTTTCAAGGAATTGAATTACAATTGCCATTTTGAATTCCTAGATGTAAGTAACGTGCCATTAAAATGCATAAAGAGTATACTTAAATATGGTTATGTCAATAAATATTTAAATGTTGCCTAATTGCCAATGGCTGCAGTTGCAGTCGCAGTTGCAGTTACAACAGCAATCAATGGAGGCCTACAACAATCGCAATTTCCAGGAATTGTTTGGCCTCACTCACCTGGCCATGAGTGCCTGTCTCATATATAAGCGAAGGGTCGATTCATGAGTGTGTGTGTGTGTGTGTGTGAGTATGTGTGTTTGTGGGTGTGGCAAGTGCCGCAAATCCCACATCAATCAAAATGTGTGTTGCCTACAACAACCACAACAACGATAATACGTAACAATAGATATGGCATTCGCTACATCTCTCTATCCCACTCCCTCTCTCTCTCTCTCTCTCCCTCTCTCTGACTCTCTCACTCTGCCTGCGTGTATTGGCGACAATTGACCCGTTGCGGAATTAAACCAAGATTGAATAACCACTAAGGACAACACTGCAAGCCCAATTTATAGCGCCCATCGATCGGGCCGAGTCAATCCAATGCACGTGGATAGCCGCACGACTTATGGCCAAGTTCCACGGCGCAATGCACAGTGGGTCGCAGCCTGAGCAAAACTGAATGAAAGATACGATTTAACCAAGCCATATACTATATGCTTCAGTTGAATATATTTTCTCATTCCATTTCACAATCTTTTCAGCTGTTGATCCACTTGTGCCTGCTGGAAATGGCTTGGCATGCAAATTATGATATTATGCCACGACTTACGGCTTCAATACACACCAACACCAACACAGACACACATACACACACATAGAGCGTGCACTGGTCTAGTTGAGCGCGTGCAAACTTTAAGTTTGCAGGATGTGTCCTTCGTCCTTTTTTCTGCATTGATTTTGTATTTCCAAGGAAGTCGCGCGGAAGCTTGTTAGCCAGCGCCTCCCTTCCTGCCTGCCGCACGCCCCCCCGTTGCGAAAAATTTGCTTTGCATGCAGTTCTCTACGCCCACTTTTCTACGGACGCGCCCACATAGAGACAGCGCGCCTCAGCCCGAGCTATTACGCTGGCAAATTGCAATGTAATTAGTTTTTACATTTCTATATAGTCGGGAACGTATAATTGTGGAAAATGGCATTTCTAGTTAATTAATGGCTTGGCTAGGACAGCGACGTGAACAGCGACAGAGATGTCTATGTGTGGGTGAGAGAGAGAGAGAGAGAGAGAGGGCAGTCTCTTTCTCTCTCTCTTGCATCGGCTGCTGTTGTGTGTGTGTGTGTGTGAAACTTCTCTGCTCGCTTTTGCACCGTGTGCAGTCAACAAAAAGTGCAGTCACCTACATGTGGCAAAAAGCCCCATCACGCCTCCTTTCCCCCTTCCTCCCGCTCAACTTTTGCTTGAATTGCTTGAAAATTTAATTAAAATGTTGGCATTTTTTTGTGCCCGAATTGATTTTTACGAGTTTGCCAAAAACTCCAAATGGATGCAGGAACAATATTATCAAAAGAGCTCAGAATGTTTACAAAAATATCAGACATACGTGTGCGTATGTGTGTGTATGGGCGTGGCCCTGCGCCCTGCATCGAGGGCCACAGAGTGCCGAGTGCACAAAAGCTCAGCTCGGCTCAGCTCCGTGTTGATTCAATTACGAATATGTTTGATTAAAATTTAATTTTCTGTTAACTGTTTTTTTTTACTTCGAATAAAAAACATTGCGCTCGCATTGTTGTTGGTGTTGCTGTGTATTTTTTGTAGCTTTTAACAGTCTTTTGTGTGCAAATTTAATTGTGGCAATCGATTCGTCTTCGAAATTTGGAAACAGCATTTAAGCATTTATCTGACTATCTAAGAAGGTGAATTAATAGAAATAGTAACTGGAATATTAGGAGTTTTAACAGTTGATTAAAAGTCAGGAATATGTATTAAGCAGCTTCACAAAATGAAAGAATTTTTTATATTTTAAATTTAAACTGTTTATTATTATTATGATTATTTTTTTTATGTTTGTCACCTAATAAATAAATAAGTTAATATATATATGAATACTTTAATAAAAAATTAAATAAAAAATAATAAGTAATAAATAAATAAATTAATAAATAAATAGATTAATGAATTTATAAATTAATTAATTCATGCATTCAATAATTAAAATAGTAAATAAATCAATAAAAATAAATGCAAACAAATTAAAGTTAATTAAATTCAAATGAAAATACATATTTTAAAATAATTTAAAAAAATAAATAAATAAAATAAGCAAAATAAATGAATTATTAATTGTTCTCAATCTTTTGGTGACTTGCTCTAAGCCTCAACTAACGAATAATAATAAAATATATAATATTTATACTAAATCGTTCATAGATTAGATTAAAACTTATATAAAATACAAGCTAACTTACAGATAAGAGACTTAAAAAAAAAAAATATTTATGTATGTATATATAAATCCTAGCCATCTCCAATAAGGTTTTTAGGTTACCGTTGCATTGACTTTTTCACAATTTGAAGCAAAGCCCATTTCTTTCCTGTCCAAGCTCTATTTGCCCGCTTAATGTCAGAGATCAACAAATAAAATCTCTGTCACAGGCTAGCCTGCAAAGATTTGCATAAAATATCAACGGCAGCAGCAACAATGACAGAAAACAGAAACCAGAAAACAAAATGCGAATACGCCCCAAATGTAAACAGGCGCAGTTGAAGCTGAGGCTGAAAGTGAAAATCGAATTGAAAATGCTACCGTTTACATTTTTTGTGCGCTGGGCCATTGAATTTGTTGGTGCACTTATTTATTATTTATTTTGGACGCCTAATTTAAATAAACATTTATTTGCACAAAGGCACAAATAGGTTGAGCAAATGACTTCCTGAATTACAGCCCAAATAAACACAGCGAAACAGAGGCGAAACTCAAAATGAAAAATAGAAAACACAAGCAGAGCCAAATTGCATAATCAGTGAGACAAATGCAGCGGATTATGAAATCCTTCGCTCAAAGGCTGCCCGGCGCGGCTGGAAGCCGCAGACGGTCCAGACAGAAGCCTGCCAAGCAATGCCAACAACAATGTAACCCGGCTCTCGGTCTCGCTCTCGCTTTGGCTCTGACTCTGGCTATGTCTCTGGGCTTGGGGAAAACTGGCAGCAACCTGTCGCATATTTAAAGCGATTAACGGCACGATTTCCAGCCAGCAGCTCGGCCTCAGCGGCAGAAATTGAAATTGAAATGCTTTTGGCAGCGCCAACACTTTTGCTACTCATATAGGGCCCTTGCGGGTCGATTAGCTAAGATAGACAGTTGGACGAATTGGCATAAATAAATAAATCGGGCTGAAATTTAGTCTGAAATGTCCATGAATAAGTCTTAATATACTGTATAAGACATAATTAAAATTGGAAAGACATTTTGAGTTTAAGCTCTTTAAATGTGAATATATACAAGCATGGCAAAACAAAATATATACACAAGCAAGCAAATTTAGCTAGATGTAGTTTTCGTTTAGCTATATACACATATAATATAATATTATTTAAAAAGTCTTTGATGCGACATAAACTACTTACAGTTCTTATCACATAAAATTCTTGTAAAAAACTTTTTGTTCTGCTCGTAAAGAAAATAAACATTAAATTCATTGAGGTAGCCCAGTCCTTAAAAATAAAAACAATCAAGATGACGTAGCGACAATTTTTGTATTTGTATTAATCAAATAAATTTATATTATACTTTTTACTAATATTTGTATTTAATTAAAAATGGGCTCAGTTTTATATTTTATGTATATTTGTTTTTATTTTATTAGATAAATAAAAGTATTTATTTATATGCATATTACTATTTCGATATGCAATTCTTAAATACACGTATACATAGCAAGGTAAAAGGCCTGCGATAATTATTTTCAGATAGCTCTATTTAACTATTTTTTTTATATTATGTATGTATTCATTATATATTATATGTATTTATTATAGATAATTTGTATAAATTAATTCAAGATTTTACATAGATTTAACATTTTATTATTCATATTTTGTACTTTTGCATTTTTTTAAATATTTTTAATTTTGTAACTATTAAATTACTCTGAAGCATGACAGATAGCCCAGAAAAAGAAAACAAAATGGCTATTGTAAGAAAAATCCTTTACCCAATTACAAATCTCAACAGAAATTGAAATTTAGTTTAAATTACAATAAAATATTTTGTTTCATCAAGTGCATTTGATATTCGTTGCACAAAAGCTTCTGTTTATTTCTTGGCTTGTTTGCAGTTTCCTCTGTTTGTTGTTGTTGTTGTTGTAGATGTTATTGCAATTCGTGTCTCTGGCATCGCAGACAAAATTGAAAACGTTTGTAAATACTTTGAAAGCATTTGCAGCAATTGAACAAATACAAAATAGTTTTAAGCCGTCGCACTTTGGGGAATTGTAAAAAATAATATAAATATATATATACATACATATATATTTATTTGTATATGTGCCTACTTGGCGCGTCAGTTGTTGTTTCTGTTTGCCGTTTGCTGTTTGCTGCTTCTATTTATTTGTATTATTTGCCAGCTTTTCCTTTCGGCCTTTCCTCTAGCCTAGCCAATTGACCTATAAATAAAGTTGGCAGCCAACACAACGGCGCCCGAATATGGCACACCAAAAATTGTGCAATAAATGCGCATAAACTGCAAATAATAACTACATAACTACAACAACAATAACTACAACAACAACTACAACTATAATGGTAACAACTGCCGCAATATTTATAAAAGTCTCGAGAAAATAGCCGCGCTCTCAATTTCCTAGCCAATTGAACATTTCTTTAACTGGCCAAGCGCAACTGATTGACTTTTGAACTTGGACAATTTTCGAGGCGGCTACAAAACAAAAATTGGCCAAAATAGGAAGTCTTCATCTGGCAGAGAATGGGCTTACGTAAAAGTGAAGAAATAAGCAAAATATTTGTAAGTATATATAGATGAATATTTATTTATTATGAATGTCTTTATATATTACTATTAAAAGTGTATCATTCATGATATATTAGTGTAGAAAGTGTATCGAATATTGCCAAACTGAATTCCCAATTGCATTTGAGCATGTGTGTATACCTAGTAAAAATTTATGATATAAACTTAAGTTATACCGTATACTGTATACTACAGTTTATATATCGAATATAGCATTACAATGAAAGCTATTATTACATTGTAAAATAATGAATAAATAAATAAACTAGCGCTCCAAGGCTCTTTTTATGACAAACTTATTGGTCTCTAAATCAATTCGCATTTATTGCTCCGTTTATCGCTTTATTGCTCTATTTGAAGGCTCGTTATTTCCGCAGCAAATGGTGAATTGAAGACTTGATGTTTGAATGGCGTTTAAATGGCCTTTCATTAACCAGCTATAACTCTTTGATTTTGAAAGAAAAACTAAGCAATTCAAATATTGCTGTTGTAAACTTTAACTGATAACAGAGAGTGATTATAATGAATTATAAAGTATAGCTACTGCAGCCAATCATGGCACAATCTATAGTAAGGTTCACTATTGTAGTAAGATTCAGTTTTGCAGTGGATCTCTTCTTCTCCGATTAGTTTAAATAGCAAATTATGCAAATTAGTTTTCCTGTTGAAATCAAGTTGACTTTACTTAAAATACCTGAAATTTCGAGCCAATTAATTTCACTCGCAGCTAAAATATGCTCGGTGTTTAACCGAACACTTGAAAGCTCTTCCAACTATTTGCCGTGATGCATCTGAGGAGTTTTACCTTTGGCTAGCTCCCAGCTCGGGTTACATTTCTGCAGCACAACAATTGATGATGGCCTCTTAGTTTATGCCTCGCTGCCAGCTACTGTCTGTCCAGCAAGTGCCAAGCGCTGCTCGTAAACTAAAACCAGCTGCAACAGCAGCAGCAGCAGCAGCAAAAAAGATGAGAAACGCAAAGCTCAACAAGCTAACGCACACACACACACACTGACGCATAGATTCTGTGTAATTGTATAGCAGTTGAGAATGTGTTTGCCCTGAAGCATGCTTCACATAGAGAATGGGACAGAGGGAGGGTGAGAGCGAGCGCATTATACTTATATCATAAAACAAAGAATTTTGGTTATTTTCGCAAAGCTTCTCTTTCTCTTTTCCTTCTGCTGCTAGTACTACTTGCTGGGCAAGCGTAACTCGGCTTAAATAAATTTAATTTAATTACCAGTAAAAACCGCATGAGTGACTCCCAGCTAGATGAGTGAGCCGTGTGCAAGGACGTGCCTGCTATCTAGCACACAGTCGCAATTTTCCCAAACACTGAAGAGTCTTACCTGGCTTAAGTGTGTGCGTGTGTGTGTATGTGTGTGTTTATTTAGGAAATAACATTTTTGTGGCAACACATTTTTGGATTTTATTACAGAGTTGAGTGCGTGCCACTACCTACCGCCCTCTCCCTCCCACTCTCTCTCTCTCTAGCTCATTCCGCCTGAGGTCAGCTTGCATTTTATCATTAGAAGCAAACAGCCGAGCTCAGCGATAAATAACCTTAATGTAGTGGCCGCTGCTGTAGCAGTGGCTGTAGCTGGAGCTGCCTTTGCTCTCTAGCTTAACATGTTTAATTACAAGCGACTCTCATCTCACATTTCACATTTCAAAGCATACTTTTAGGCGGCGCGGAAAAAAGTGCTCGAGAAAGTGTTGCCGAAGCAAACGGGCCACGAGTTGACACTACACACACACACACCAGCACTCACACATACGCACACACTCTCACATTACATTCTCTTTGGCCGGGACAAGGTCAAGTGACTCGAAACTCTCGCCGCTGCACTCGACGCTCGACGGCACGATTATTATGCAAATTGGCCTCGCTGTGTTGGCACACGTGGGCAAATACTTGAGCGGCGGCTTAGCGGCGAGCTGCACCCACTCGAGACAGCAGAGAGTGAGAGTGAACTCGGCATACCCTGCCTGACGAGCCACTGCACAATGATCACTAATACTATAATAACAATGGGTTCCTCTTCAGTCCTTCAGCTAGTTCATTATGAGCGCTAATGAAGTGGTTGTGGTGTATTTCTTACACTTTGTTTTTAAGGATTATTAAGTACAATTTCATAGTTATTAAAGCTGAAAAGAGATGAAGCTTGAATAACGAGGAGAACTCCAATCGGAAAATAATTATCTATCATAGTTTTAATGCAAGGATCAGATAGGTTAAATCACTTCTACAGAAAGTCCTAATAAATATTGGCCACATTCCAATAATCTACAGAGTAAAATAAAAATTAAAAATTAGTTAACATATTTTTTTTTTAGTTTAGTCTGAAGCAGACTCTCTTAAAATGTTTAGCTAATTCAAAAAGCTTTGAAAAGTACCTACTAAGTTTATATTAAATATATTATAAAATAAATAAAATATAAATCAAATTGCTTATATGATTGATTCTGACTGCATGATATACAATTTCAATATTATATTACTTCTTAATTCAAAATTCAAAATTATTATATTTTATATATCGATATTATATTTTTGTAAACATTAAATAAAATTGGAAATAATACTAATTTAACCAAAAAATATTAATAAAGTTCTAGTATATAGAGTCAGTTAATGAAATGCTCTGTATAATACCGAATGACTTAAGAAATATGTAATTTATAATTTGAAATGTAGTATATGGAAATATTAGTTATTATTAACAAAAATTAATAAATAAAACCTGCAGTTTATTACTTTATGGATGTGCAGCTTACCATCCAGTCTCTATATAAGAATCCAACCTAGAATCTTTGCGAATCCGTTTACCCGACAGTGTACCCAAATCCTATTCGAAAACTCAATGGCCCAACTAGAAGTGCCTCTTTGGGTATGCAATGATTTCCTTTGCTGACCTTCTGTTGACCTTCTGCAAATGTATAGTTACCTGCTAATTCACGCAAATAGCAGTTACCTTGAATCTCAACAAAAATTTTCCTTTGGATAACCAATTCACTTTTGGTTCACCTTCTGTTCTTTGATCTGACATTTAAAGAGTGTGTTTTTTTTACGAGTGCAATTTAAAAGGGGAAATGAAAAAAAAAATATAAAATGTTTTAATTTAATGTTTGCTAAACATTGATTACCTTAATTAAATATTTTTTATATTAACATATTTTTATTGACTACATATATTTTTTAAGTATTTCTATTATCTGGTAAATTTAATTAATCTACTATAATACATAATGAAATACTTCAAAAATGGTTTGATAGTAAACAGAGCTAATTGATAAATACAATATTTTAAAATAATTAAAGCAATTCATATTACCATACAATTTGTTATCAAATTATTCATAAGATGCACAGTACATAGCATACATTTTTGATATATCTGCTATCAAGTTCGATATATTTTAAATAAATCGAGAGATTTAAAAATAAATAAAAGTAACGTAAGTAAATATCACATATTATGATTTATCAAAGCTTTGTATTTATTTCCCAACTGGTATCACACCCAATAAGATAATGAATGACCAGTTGGATTCATATAACATTTGGGATGATCAAATAAAATTAAATTTAAATGATATTCAGCTCAATATGAAAACTTAAAGAAATTACCCACTGAGTAAGATTTGAGTTAATATACCAATCAATTTGCTTAATAAATATTATTATTTAGTATTGCTATTAGTAAATATTTATATATTAAATATGATTATTTATATTATTATATGCGTGTATATCAATATTTACCTAAATGTATGTACATATGAAATTTACTTTTCATTTATACACAATCGATTTTTAAATAGTTTTTCTTTTTTCTTTCTTTTTTAATGGAGCTGTCAAACACGCCGAATGGGTTGTTTTGGGTATTACACTCATCCTCAGCTAGTTTCACACATAGTCCCAGCTGGAGAGCTCACCCCCGACACTGCATATGCACAATTCTCTTTAGCTCCCTCCCTATCTCTCTCTCTCGCCCCGTCTCGTCGCTACTTTGTTCAGCAAGTTCCGTTGCCTGGTAACCTAGTTTAATAAATAATTCGCTATTTTTTGCCTTAGCCATCTCTTTCATAATATTTTCCTCTCTCTCTCTCTCTCTCTCGCACTCGCTCTCTGGCGCTTTTGTCTTCGGCAAGTCATTCATGTGTGCAATCTGTGGGTGTGACTAATTCAATTACAACGCCCAATTGTGCATGCCTCAGCGCATGCACCTCCCCCTCTGCCTTTCATCTACACACACTCGCTCAGTGTGTGTGTGTGTGTTTGTGTGTGTGCAGCACATTTTGGACCGTGATTTTTCATTTTCATTTCACGCTTTCTCTCTCATTGTCTCTATCCACCTCACCTCGCCCTCTCCCCTCTCCTTCTCTATCTATTCCTCTCTCTCTCTCTCTCTTTCGTAGAGAGTTTAGGAATATGTGTGAATTTCATTTAGGTCTGCTCTTTGGTCTCCTGAATATCGCGTTTTTCGATTCAGAGTTGCCCGCGTTTCGTGTCGCGTTTCCCATTTAATTGTTTTTTGTCACACGAGTTATCCTCCTCTCCTCTCCTCTCCTCTGGGGCGTATCGTGTTCAAAATTGAAATTAACTAACTGTCGCCCGCCCCCTTCTCATCCAAATGCGAAATATGTCATTCCCTCAATTTTGGCTGTGTAATCAAAATGATTTGCTGCCAGCCGAGCAGAAGCAGCCATATGAAATGGGCTATTGGGTGTTAATGGCCAGAAAAGGTTACGAGCCAAGGGCAACAAAAAACTAATAGTACCCAAATTAAATATGTGTCTCTGCAGCAGTATTTTATGGCAAATATTGCTATTAGAGGGAGATGGAGAAAAATCCCATATAATTAATATATATATAGAAAATTGCATCCGTTGCGAATATCAGAGAGATCTTTTATCTCTTTTGACATTTATTAATTTTTTATTTATTTATCTAATGTAGACCAAATTCATATAAATATTCACTTCATGATAATTACATAAATAAAATTTTGATAAATTCATATATACTGCAAAATAGCATTTAAAAATATTAACTCAAGTTGAAATAAACCAAACAATTTAAGTGCAGAAAAATTCCAAGGTAATGGAAAACCGAAACGAAAACATGGAAAACATTTCTCTTCTCTTCTCTATCTCTTTCTCTCTTACTCTCTCTCTCTCTCTCTCTCTCTCTCTCTCTCTCTCTCTCTCTCTCTCTCTCTTTCTATATCAGTTAGTATTAAGAAATCCTTTCTCTAGATCTTCTTCTGATCTCGCCAGATCTCTCCTGATTAGCCAGTATTTGGATCCATGAGCAGCCTTTTAATCTCAACCTTCTCAGCTGCCTCCACATAATTCTCTCCATTGGGCGTGGTGCCCTGTTTACTGGCGCCGTGCTGGAGCAGAAAGGCAACGCAGTCGGTGTGCCCCTCCCAAATGGCAGCCAGAATGGGCGTTATGCAATATTTATCCAGCTTATTAACATCGGCCCCGATCTCCACCAGGTACTTGAGCACCTTCAGCTGGCCAAAGTCGGCTGCATAGTGCAAGGGAGTGCGGCCGCCAATGAATTCGTTAACATTTCGCGTTGATTGGTCGAACATCAGCTGCACCGCATCGATTTCCCCGTTCTTAATATTCCAAATTAGATTCTCGTCCGCCTGGCCCATTTTTATGTTTTCTCCCAATGTGCTATTCACTCAATTTAAATTGTATATAGAGCCTACTGAGATGTTAGGCTATGTAGGACGACTGCCTCGATTCCATCGCCTACGCCATCAGTGTAAAAGCCAACTATTCGGAAATGTTTTCTCACAGGCATTGCTGGCAGTGCTATCAACACTCCGGCATCTTGATGATCTGGCCGCAAACACATTGCGAAACGTGATTTGTAAGGTCATCATTCAAAAGGCATCGAGTGTGCGACAGACCGAGAGACAGAGACAGAGACAGACTCAGAGTCAGAGGCAGACAGACAAAAGCCCAGGCAAAATTAAAATGGTTATACATTCATGTAATTTAACGAACTGCCCAGCAAACTAAACTAAACTAAAACGAACTCTGAAGAAGGAGAAGCTGCTATAGACGCTGTGGAGGTTGCTGCTGCTGCTGCTGCTGCTGCTGCCGTCTGTGATATTGGCGATGCCAAGCGTGAGATTATCGACGATTGTATGCAGCGATGATGATGCTGATGAGGATCAGGATGCGACTTAAAGCAACAGCAGAAGTAGCAGCCGCAGCAGCAGCCGCAGCATTAGCGACTACATTGGCATTGGCCATGGCCATGTCGATGTCGATGGCTCCCGTAAGCGGCCGAAACAATGCAACTGCAGCTCAAGTTCACTTTTCATGCACTGCGCTGCAAGCGGGAAGCTGCGCGCCGAGCTCCAGTCATTGACTTCAGTTATCGCACGCCAAAAAGACAAAACAGTTGCATGCCCAGCGCTCAGACAGAACCGACAAACAGGCAGGCAGGCCGACAGACGGACGGACAGACAGGTTGGCAGGCCTTAGTCAGGGCAGGCAGCGCTATCTGCATGCGATCAAATTTCCAGGGCTTCTGTTGTGCACAGCTACACTGACAGAATTCATATTCAACCCAATGCATTGCAATCTGAGACTATTCTCAATTTAATGGAAATAATCGAAATTTGATTAAACTCTAATTGAGTGAGACAAGTCATAAAACAGAAATTTAAAGATATATGAGCTGGAAATATTTTGAAAAATTATGATACATTACATTTATTTTAAATAATATATATAAATATGGAATAATTCAATTTTAACATAATATTAAAAGAAAAATTAAGAATACGCATTTTAAAAATATAGATTGAATTAACTTCAGAAAAGTAAAGAACAAGAAAAATAACAAGAATTTAAACTAATACATATCTGATTCAATTTTCTGAGAAAAAAAAAGATACAAAATAAAAATTTACAAAGTAAGTATATGGTAAAAAAAATCAAAATTAACAAAAAAAAAAAAAAAAAACAAACAATAAAATAATATATATTAAATAAATATAAACTAATAAATAGTAGCATGAAATCATTAAATACAATTTTCGAGTTAAGTTAAATTTAATTAAATTTAAAAATAAAAAGCATGAAAATTCTTTAAAAATTGTAAAAAACTAATACATTAAAATAAATCAAAAATGCATTTCAACAAATAATAAATATCTAAATAATTGTTTTTCAATTGAAGCAAATATATAGGAAAGAGAATTATCACCTGGTTGAACAAAAAAATATAATTTATTGATTAAATATAATCTTTAAGCCTCAATAATCTAAACAGCAACAGAGAAAGAAAAAAATAATTTTAGTTAACGAACTCAACTTGAGTCATAAAATGACCAACAAATATTTTTAAAGTTCTATTTAATTTTAGTAAAAATAATACAAAATACTTTAATCAAGCTAATAGAATTTTATGGCTCAAATTGCATTTCTCCTGCATTCTTTGACCTTGCCTTTGAATACCTAGTTCTGTTTCGCTCAGTGCACGTATCGCAGTGTATAGGGCGATCATATTGAGCGTCTGCTTTTGACATTTTGGACACAATTTGAACCTTTTACTTTTGGTTGTTGTTGCCGTTCGCTTCCACTGCGGGTTTTTGGGGCCAGAGTGTAAGCCACGATTTCCAGCTTAAGCGCAGTTCCAGGAACTCTCGAGAGTAGCCGGCCTCGGCCTCAGCCTCCACTCCCCTCCCCACCAGCCCGCCTGCCCGCCTGTTGGCTGACATTGATTGAGAAATTGATTTAAGCAGCGTTCTCGCTGATTTCAATCGGTTAAAGCGCGCAACTGTCTGTCAGTTAAACTCCTCAGCAGCCCTTCTGTGGCCCCCTGCCGCCCTCCCTGCATGCCTCCTCCTACTGCGAGCACTCATTCAGCATCCTTAACATCCTCTTGATTTAAAAACTTTCTGATTTAATTGCCGCAAATGCAAACTCGAATTTTTTGGGCATTTTACAAGCTCTGCGCTCTCTCAACTGACTCGTAACTAAATCAATTTAAATCATATGCATATCTCATGCAGCTCTCCATGTCCAATTTAATGGAAAATGTAATTTATAAAATGTTATAAACTTTTGCACAACTACAATTGGTTGTTGTTGATGTTGTTGTCGTTGTTGGAAAGTTAGTTTGCGGCAAATATTGTTGCACATGACTGCTAATGACAGATGCCAGTCGAGCTGTAGTGGGGCCACATAGAGCACAACAGCTGCCAAATTTTGAGGTAGAACGTTCTCCTCAGGCTTCGCTTGACCTTCGCTCCGGTACATGGTGTAACTTTTTGCTGTTGTTATTGTTGTTGTTGCTGTTGGTCCAATTGCGTTAAGTGAATGTTGAAAAAGTAATGCAACAATTTGTAAATTGGTGTCTCTGGCAGTTAGCATGGTTCGCGTAATAACCTAATGGATTCAGAGCTATAAATGCCAGAATATGTGGCATGAGGAGCAAACTATTTGAAGGTCGTGTGCGAAAATTGCTTGAGGAAATAGGTTAATTGATTATTGATTGGGGAATATGGAATAATAAACGAGGTACTCTGGGACCCCTGGGGTCGAAAATTGCATTAGAATTTATATTTTTTGCTCTACTGCAATATTAGTTATCAAACTAGATTGGATCATTCTTTGTACTGAATGAACCGAAGGTTTCAAAATAAATACTCGACATTTTCTCAAAGAGTTTGAGCTAAATATATATATTTCAAATTACTTTTTACTAGAATTTTAATATACCTTGTTTACACAGTTTAAAGCACAAAATCAAGGCATTTTAAATATAAAAAAAAACTATTAATATACGTATATTAAATTGAAATAAAAAAGAAAGGAAATTTAAAAAAAGATATATAAATGTATAACATATTTTATAAGTACTGTATTAATATACATCACATTTTTATAAGCTGAACTAAAAATAATTCATTTTTACAATATAAGTTTAGTATTAAAATACAAATACAAATTTTGGTGTATAAATTAATTCATTTATTTTAATCACTCTATTGAAATATATACTAATATAAAAATATATATATTTATGTAATGGATTCAATACATTTTATTTTTAGTTCTCTGAACAATCTACTGATTTGTTTTGTAAATATCCATTTTATATTACAATTATTTGTTATCATCTAAACATAATTTACAATGATTCAGTCTGCTAATATATATTCTAAATATTAATTTTACATCAGGCCTAATAATCTAACATAGATTGTCAAAGATCTGACCTTCTCAATGACCTTCTGCTGCTTCTACTTATCTAATGCTTGCATCACATTTGCTCATTTATACATTGTTGAGGGGCATTCTCTAGATGTATTTCATTACATTTGTTTTAATATGCTAAATATATGACGCTGGGCAGGCCGAATACATAAATCAAACTAAATACGTATTTGTTGAAAACTGGCCCAGAGATACATATCTACAAAATAAACGAAAATATTTTGTTATGCTCATTAGGGGGCAACAATGCAGTCAGAATGATAGACAGAGAGGGAAAGAGACAGAGAGAGAGAGAGAGAGAGAGAGAGATGTCTTATAGATAAGTAAGTAAAAACGCAAAGACCGCAAGTTAACAATCAACACTCGAGAGGCCTCAAATAATTTATAATGTCTTAATTATTTCCTCAACGACCGAAATGTGGTCAACAAATTGTTTATGAACTCGACAACTAACAAGCAAACACTTCCTCTGCCGAATACGAAATGATATGCAGCAGATTAGCTATATGTGATAATGGGTTTTCTCTCTGGTACCCATTACCGTTGCGCTCTGCTGCGCTTCATAAAGCCAGGCCGAAAACTCTCAAAAGAAAAGCGAATTAAGAACTAGCCAAATATACATATATAAGCAGGGAGATAGATACACATATGTATGTCTGTGTGTGTGTGTGTGTGTGTATTGGAAGACAGAGGCCAAACTACTAAATTGAAAATTAACATATTTCGGCAGTAGATGCTATCGGGAGCATCGCAGACAGCAACATTGTTTGGCAGCAACGGCAACAGCAACAGCAGCAGCAGCAACAGCTCCCAAAGGTTAATTTAATTTTCCATTTTCCGGACGCCGGCAAAAGCAAAAAGGGAAATTTTTCATTTTTTAAATTGATGGCCGCCGGATTCGGATTCAGAGTCCAGAGTCGACGTCGGGAGTCGTTGGCTTCCTGTTTGGCAATTGTCTTGGCACAAATCTCATGCCCACCGCAAATTGAAACTACAACATGGCATTGTCCTTAGCGATTGAAT
The DNA here is from genome assembly GCF_054131105.1 of Drosophila navojoa. Classification (NCBI taxonomy): domain Eukaryota; kingdom Metazoa; phylum Arthropoda; class Insecta; order Diptera; family Drosophilidae; genus Drosophila; species Drosophila navojoa. Next base: position 21,131,314 of record NC_142893.1, on the reverse strand, counting down.
AAGAATTATGCCAAAGGATGCCACACACACACACACAGAAAGAGAGAGAGCGAGAGAGAGAGAGACTGTCTTGAGACACCCAGGGAGAGGTTTCCATGTAGCTAGCTGTCAAGCTCTTTTGGAGCATTGTGATTAATGTGCTACTCCTGCTTGGCTGCTGCCTCCTGCTTGGCTGCCTGCTGTCTGCTGCTCGGCTGGCTGGCTGGTGCAGCTCCTGTTTCTCAGCTTGTCCTTCGCCTTCTGCAGGCAGCCTTTGTTGCCATTGTCTGTGTGTCTATGGGCCCTAACCGTTTTGGCATGTTTGTCATTTGGGAAATTGTGCGGTAGCTGTTACAGCCAAAAGACAAACAGGCGGCAGGTAATGCCAGCCACAACAGAGCTCTGCCCTCGCCCAGTCTCGCTGCTCTATTTGAGTTACTTCTGCGCATTTACTTACAATGCACACAACTAGAGGCGAGTCATGTTTGGACCCACATGATTCACTTTTGTCTATTACACTGTCTCTCTCTCTCTCTCTCTGTCTCTGTGTGTGCAATTACTGGAATTTTGTATTCTCTGGATGCTCAGCACACACTTTATTCAATTAGTTAATTTAATGTATATATATTTCGTATTTCATTTCCCATGTTCAGCTGCAGCTCTTCATAATTTCTTTTCGCATGCAAATTTGCGCACATCATTTATAAGCGAGATGGGAATGCCCCCAATATGCATGTTCTCTAGTTCGCAGCTAATATTTATGCCATTTACGTCATAAGCGATCAGCATTTATACCTATTACAACAGGCCCAATCGCAGAACAATTTTGGTCCATTACGTCTATTTTGGCGTCTGTGCAGCATTCCAGGCAACGTTTGATTTCAATCCTGCCATTAATATGCCAGCTCAGCCCCCCAAAGGCAAGAGACTAAGACCAAGACCAGACCGAGACCGACTCGAAGACGTTCCGCAGTTCAATGGCTTTAACATCCTGAGGACAACAGCAACAGCAACAGCAACAACAACTGCATTGATTGCCTTCTGTGGCTGGCTTCTGGCCTCGACTCTGGCCCGGCTCTTGCCTAATATGAAGCAACACCATTAACAGCATGCAAATTAAAAGTACTCAACAACATATCAACTGCTGCGCTACCAGACTGCCAGGGATTGCTGTCGAAACAAAGACTAAATGCCTAAAAACCTAAACAGGGCGCATGCAGGCAGTCAGGCCTGGCCTGGCTGAGAGACAGCCAGACAGACAGCCCCAGCACTAGGCGGCTATCAAAGCTGGCGATGGTAATTGCAGGTTTCGCCGCAAACATTTTGCACCAAAACGACGCCGCTGACGTCTACCAATGCATTTCAAGGAGCCTCGACTCGGACTCCGACTCCGACTCCGACTCCGACTCTGGCTCTGACTTGGGCTTTGGCCGCATGTCTGCTTCTCAGCGGTGTCTGCTAAGCGCGTTGAATGGTGGCTGCTCTTGACGCGCATGCGCAACGGCTGCGGCCCCCAATGCAGTTGCAGTTGCAGTTGCTGTTGGAGCTGGCGTTGGCCATGGCCATGTCAGTCAAGACGGCAATGGACTGACCGGGGCCAGTGCACGAGTATGACAGACCGACTAACTGGCTGACTCGCTGACTGGCTGACTCGCTGACTGGCTGACTCGCTGACTGACTGCTCGAGTTAATGATGGGCCAGAGCGCAGCTCTCGCTGAGTGCTAGAAATGCATCCACTCAAATGTCATCGAGTGCAATTTATGTAGTCGAGCAGAGCTGTAAGCTGAGAGCGGATCTAGATGTGCTGTAAGAGATAGCGCTTTGTCAATCATAACACTTGGACATTAGCACAATATTCAAGAAATTAGAAGAAGAAGACGCAGAATTTACTCAGAAGTATACAAAGAGTTATTCCAAAGAAAAATGCGCTTGAAAAAATATAATAAGAATAAGAATAAATCAGTAACAGGGAGAGAAACTAAGAAACACATTTAAAAAAAAAATGTGATTTTATAAAATATATATACAATACAAAATTAATAAATTTATAATAATAAATAAATTTAAAATTATTATTTTATTAGTTTTATTTCAAACTGAAGTATATGAGTATATGTAAGTAATATTCTCTTACTTTTTTACTTTTACATTTTAATGTTTTTCACCTTAAAATATTATATTGATAGAAACAAAATTTACAATTGCCTTACAATTTATCATCACTAATTGTTTAATATTTTAAGTTTTAGATTCTAGTTATTATTATTTAAATTCAATAAAATCTTTTATAAGTTAATCAGGTATGTTATGGCGTACTAGAAGCTTTTGAATTTATACAATTATTATAATAAAATAAAATTAATTTACTTGAATTTATTTATTGATTAGAGAATAGAATTAAGCTACAATAAGATTGATTTAAAAATTATATAATGAAAACTGTCGCTATTTAAATTAAATAAAATTAATTGATAATTGTCCAACAACTCATCAGCTTTAAATTATTTACTATTATTTAAAACTTTAAACTTAAACTTCCAATAATGAAATAGATAAACTAAAGTAGAGATGCTTGTCCTCTCTTTTACTCACTATAAAAGTATAACTGAAGTGTGAACAGTCCAGCCTAACAATCGAAAGCCTAATGAATATGCAAAATGCAATCCAATTAGTATTTCGCTCGAACTCATATCGAGTGCATTCGCACTCGTTCCCATTGGCTATTGCCAAGTCTTTACAGTTGCAGTTGTCATTTACAGTTAACGTAGACCGGCGGGCATCATTTCAGAGCGAACCCACCAATCAAATTATAAACAGCCTCGAACCACGAGTTGGCACTCTAATCCATGTACCCCCACATGCACATGTCAGTTGCGGCGAAAAGTACAACAAAAGCAATACTATTAAAGATGGGGCACTGATAACCCAATGAAACAATGCCAGCAACAACAGCAATAAGAAGAACAGCAACAGCAACAGCAACAACAACAGCAAGAACAGCACAAATTACAATTGAAGTTAATTTCAGCAAATTGCATGCCAAAATGTGTTAAAGGGAAGACATTCCCGAGCCCAAAAACCAAGAAGAGAGACAAACAGCAAAAGTCAGCGCGCTGTCCATGGGTAAGAGAGGGACAGCAGCAGCAGCAATGGCGATCGGCGCAGCGCTAACTAACTGCAAATGCAACGGCAGCAGCAACAACAACAAGAGCAAAGCTAAGCGAAGAAGCAGCAGGTAAAGAGAAGACACCACAGAGAGCGAGAGAAAAAACGAAATTACAGGCTTCAAGGCGCGCACATTGCATTAGTGGGAGGGGGAGGGAAGGGGTATTGCTGCTGCCCCTTGATATAAATGATGGCATGAATGAGTGAGTGAGTGAGCGACTGACGGACTGACTGAGCGACTGAGTGACTGAGTGGCATGGGCAATGGCCAACTTAAGTATCTGCGCTTGCGGTGCGCTCAAAAGCTACGCCCACTGCCTCAGCTGCACAAGCAGTAGAAAAAGGGGCGGGCAGCGGAGAACGGACCGCGGGCAGCGAGGTCGCAGAGCTGCCAGGGGAGACCTGCATCGGGGCGCGAGATTACTCACGCGAATGTAATTTGGCAATTGCTTATTAGCGCTAACGCGCCGCTGACTTCAGTTCCGACTGCAAGACCGCTGCAAGCGCCACAGGGGTGCCAAATGCGATTGTCACCAGGTGAAATTATTTGTGTATATATAAATATATATTAAATTAACTTGTATTAAAATTAAAAAAAAAATAATTTAAATCAAATATTAATGTTCTTAACATATTTTTTAATATAAACTGAATTAACATATTACAGCTTCATTTTAATTTAAACACTTTTTATAACTTATATTTAATTTTATAATTGGGTATAAATGCGTTTAAAAATTACATATAAATTAAAAAAAGATTTTTTAATAATAATGAAATAATTTTTATTATGTCTATTATAATATATTGTTAAATGGAATTTGATTAAATATGAATAAATTAATTTGAATGCTAATGCTATAGAAAATTTTAAGTATTTTAAAATAAATTTTATTAAATTATAAAATATATATAATGTAATTTGATTGATAATGCGCATGAAAATATTTATATATAAAAATTAAATATAAATAGCTATAATTTAGTATTAATACGCTTAAAAAGTTTAAAATATTTATGCATAAACTGATTTAAAATATTTAATATTTATAATTGAATTTGCTCATTCAGGTTTATTAATTTCTTTTAAATTTAAACTTATTTAATTTGATTATTCGCACTCTTGTTGCACTGTGCGATGGCGGCGGCAACAATCGAACCACTTATATCACCTTCTAGTTAGAACGAGCAGCCATTGGACTCTGCTCGTCTCTTCATTTGCCTCCCTCTCGGGCTCCCGCTCCCTCTCTCTCTCACTCTCTCGAACTGCGATCTTTGGGCTTTGTGCAATGCGCGTTGCATTTTCATAACGCGATCTTTAATGCCGCCTGCATAGGAGACGCGCTCGATGATGATGAGGACCTGGATCTGAACCTAAACGTGGACGTGGACGTGAATGCGGACGCAGACCCGGACCTGGACGTCGACGTCGACGTGGAAGGCTTGAGGCAAAAGATGGCACTGTCCGATGACTGTGAATGTGATGTGCAATAATTTTCTTTTTTATTATTATTACATTTTTCGTTCTTTGCGGCTGGCTGGATGGCCTGAGTCGGCTCCTTGGCTGCTGGTCTGTTGGTCTGCTGGTTGGCTCCTTGGCTGCTTGGCTGGTTGGCTGGCAGCCCGAAGAGCTTGTCAAAGAGTGTTGAAACATTTGCGCGTCATTTGCAGATTCTTTTAATATTATGATTTTTTGGTGGGCCGCGCTTAAACGAGATGTTGGCCGAGATGTTGGAACGGCCTAACGACATGACAGTTGTGGCCCCTTAAAGGCATTGCTCGAATGCGGCAAGCCTTTGGGCCAATAAAAACAATTAGCTCCTGCCCAAAGCATGTTGCCTTGCGCTAAAAAGGAATGCCGACGCAATTAAAAAACGCAAACGAAATACGGTAAAAGACAAAATGCTCAAACTTGTGAAGGTAGATAATTAAATTACAAAAAAAAAAGAGAGAATGCTGAATTTTTGTAAATTCTTATGAGACCTGGCAATGGTGTGATAGGGTAGATCTATTTAAGCATCTGCTGTTGCCGTTTCCCCTCCCAGATGTACTCCGCACAATAGACGAAACAATCATTACAATAATAAGTACTTCGAATCGATTTGTGCATTCACAATTAGATGCCAATCGCAAAAGACTTGAGAAATAATTGATGTAAAGAGGCTTATGGATTGGTCGCACAGTTCGTGCTGCGATTCGAGAATCTGGCTAGAGCGACGATCCCTCAGCCAGTCACAATGGAGGAACAGCCTCGACCCAACTATGCCATTCACCCCAAAAGCTCTGCGAAATTATCAGGACAATTAGAGTGGCAGCAGGAGGCGGAGCCTGGCCAAAATGGAGGCATCAAGTGCTGTAATTCAATCTGCATATGCGGCAGAGGCGGAGGCGAATCAAAGAGCGGCCGACAGAGCAAAGGGCAATTCAAATGCCCAAATATAAAGGCAAATGCAAAAGAAAAGGAGCTGTAGAAGAAGAAGCAGAGCGTACCCGGGCCATTTGGGCTGAAATGTTGTCAAACGAAAATACGGGCATAGATTTCTATTAAAAGGAGAAAAATACGAATCGAGAGGCATTCCACAATCTTTTGTCTTTTGTAATATTATGCGACAAATTTGTGCCCCTCTCCCGCCCCACCTCTCTCGCTAGCTCTTTGGAAAATGGCGCCTACAAAGAAAGCACTCGATGAATGCAAAAGCAAAAGTATTGAATAACATTTGGAAATGCTTAGAATTTTGTTCATTCTACTTTTTTCTATTATTATTTTTATTTTTTTTCGGCATATTTTGCTTTATCAATGGCAAATGTCAACGGCAGCTGCGTCTACCACAAAGAAGAAGAAGAAGAAGAAGCGGCAAATAGCATAGCAAAATGGAATAGAAAGGAACCAATTCAGTTTGAACTGAAGTGCAATTGAATGGAAATGAGTGCCACGCCCCACTCACCAAAGGCAGAGGCAGCGCCAATTATCAAAGCGAGCGAGGAACTGAAAACGAAAATGAGAATCGAAATGAGAACCGAAATGAGAATGAGAAGAGGAATTCTCTAATCGCTAACCGCAGCGAAACACATTAAAATTCAAATGCTTTGATATACCAATTAATTTATCGAGTTTACAGAGTTTTTTTTTTTTCTCTTCTCTTTTTTTCGATTTCTTTCCATTTCTTTACTCAATTAAACGGAACGAGCGGCGCGATAACAAGATTATCCAAGCGGCAGTCGCCGCAGCAGACATCTTGAGACCATATCTATAAGCCATAAAAAGTCAAGAACAAGAAAGAATCCTGTTCTGATGCTGCTGCTGTTGCATCTTCTTCTCCTGCCAAATTGGCATTTTGGCAATGAAACGCAAATGTTGCTGCTGTCTCGCTGCTCGGCTTCATCTGCTTCATCTGCGTCTTCTTCTTCTTGTTGCTCATTCTCAATGTCTGCGGCTTGTCAATGATTTGAATTTCATGCGCTGCAATTGCAGCAACAACAACAAAAAGTGAATTTCCACAGCCTTATTTGTCAGCGCAGACACAAGAGCCGCTCCGATGTCTGCTACACTTTTGGCAAGCGCCCCAAATAGGATCTTCACTGCGCTCCCCCTGCACTGCCCTCTGCGTGCTCTTGGCCCCTACACATTTGCATACGAATGCCCCCACACTCTGAGCTCTGTTGCCTTTTGGCCGTGGCCTAAACGTTGCGGCGTGGCTCTGCCTCAGACTTAACCGCAGATAATCTAAAATAACATCTCGCATGCCATAAGACTCCACTTCTTTTTCTCTAATTTTTTATTTTTTGGCTGCCAACGTGCAGTCGATTGTCGCCAACATCAATTTTTATATAATCGCAAAGCTGCAGATATAAAGCTATAAATAAATGTATAAAAATATATACAAAATATATTTAAAATTTACTAAAGTTGGCATTAGGATTAGAATAACTCTTGGCAATTTACTCGAATTTTGATAAGAATACATATCTGTTCATTTCAGCAAGAAACTACAATATTAGCAGTAAGATGTGAAATAACTAGATTCGACATTTACTAAGATCAGAATAAAGATGACTTTTTTTTTAATTTCCGTTCAAAACATAAAATAAATTTATCTATGATTTTATACTGAATTTTCCTTGTTGCTTATAATTTTTTTTTTTTTTTTTTTTTTGAGAGAGAAAGGCGTTTCCTTTCTTTCCATAAGACTTTAATTAAAATAATATGTATTCAGCTTTGTTTATTAATATTTTTTTTTTCTGTTTTTTAATTTATTAGAAATTATTCCAGGATGAAAAAGTATCAACTCTGGATGATGATCATATGAATAGCCATTTCCACTGTTCTTTTATAACTTGGTGCTCATAGCTCTGAGGCCCTTTAAAGTCTTAGGGTGATTGAAGTTAGCCAACGACCTAAAATAACCCCATATTATGACTATAAAATCGCCTGACAATGAAAAGATTTCTTCACTCCGGCTTCTTTCAGACAATTTGTCTGATCTGATTTTGTTTAATTTTATAATTGACTTACTGAGCTAGCTCATCATAGAGAATTCTGATTTAGATTTTATATATAATTCATATTAATAATATATTTTATATGTATGAATATATGAATATTATTAATACATGATTTTATCTAATAAACTAATCTAACTTCCTCAATTATAAATTACCTTAAGTAAGGGCAATCTTGATGCATTAGTCAAATATTAATAAAGCTGCAAAATGAATCAATCTAGAGTTCATAAGTAGCGCACTGAACTAGCTGGAATTGAAGTGCCTGCTGCCAATTATCATCTTGATAGACCTTGAAATACAAAGTTCAGATGACAGCATTAACAACCTTTTGGCCAGACGGCAACAGCCAGAAACTAGTTTGTGCAACTTACCCAACTCAAAGCGAAGACAGACACCTTGCCCCTTGTCCAACTCCGACTCCGACTCCGACTTCGACTCCAGTTCGGGTTCCAGTTTCAGTGCTCACTCCTGCTGCGAGTGTGTGTCTGAGTGTGTGTGTGTGTGTGTGAGGCTTGTTAAAGTTCATTTTCGATGCAACGAGCTGCAATAATGCATAATTGTGCTCATTAGTCTTTTTGGGGCCAACGATCGTGTATGAATTTAAATTTTAGCGCGGCCCAAACACAGACCCGACTTAAGCCGTGAGGCGAGGAGACGAATGTGTGATGGTGGGAGGGAGAGCGAGATGGGAGAGGGAAGAGCAAGTCTCTGCTCGGACGGACCCTAAATAAATACAATTGGACAGCAATGGGCTGGTTGACTCTCCAGTTGTCGGCGCGAACTTGAAACATTTTCTTTTCTTTTCAGTTTTTTTTTTTTTTCGTTTGCGCGCGCAGGATTTACGCGTCCAGTTAAATTTACGACTGCGCACCTTTGCATGAAATTGACGTGGCTTTTATTTTAGTTGCCTTGCCTTGCCTGCCCCGCCCTGCCCTTGCCTGTCCACACTCCAGCGGCGGCAACGAGGGACCAGCGCGAGTGTGTGAAGTTAATATCTGCGAAATACTCGCGTACAAGCCTTGTTAAGTGATTAATCAGCGCCAGATATAATTTGTGTCTGCGTTAATTTTTTCACTCGAATAAAAACCACCAAGCAGCCAGCTCAAGTCTCTGTGTGTGTGTGTGTGCGTGTGTGGATCAGTGCGGATTTGTGCCTTGCTTGCCGGCTTTGTGCTCCTCTCTCAGGGCGGAGTCAAGTGTAAATTAGGACGTTGCAGCTTAAGAGACAGACGCAACGGCCCAGCCAACAGGAACGCGCAAAATTACTCAAAGATATATTGCCTGGATTCTTGAGAACTTGCACAGCATTGAGCATATCGAGACGTTGACTCTGCCAAAGGTGAACATTAGGCAGGTAATTGCAGGAAGGCATTAGTTAGCTTGTTATGGGATTACATAGCACAATCTATACTGTTATACTGTATAACACTTTAGCCAAGTCATAAATTTATAAGAAATAAATTTTAATCGGATTTTTCAAATATCAAATTAATATGTGTAGAGTATAATAAACTATTTATCTGATTAAATTGTGCCTTAGATAAATAACTTGACAAAAGTAATCATCTGAAATATTAATTACTATTTAGAAGTCTCAGTTTTTAATCGTAGGAGAGAAGCGGCAGTGGCTTTCGATTCTTTTCTACAGGCTAGATCTACGTACGCTATATAGAAGCATATTCAAAAGGCTCTAGCTCTTAAAGTTTCTGAGATCGATGTATTCATACTTGAAATGAAAGGGTTGGTCGAACGCACTGACGGATGGATGGACAGACGGATGGATGGACGGACGGATAGACGAACAGCTGAACGGTCGAATAAAAGGGTGAATGGTCAGGAAGATGAACAGAGGGACGGACGGACGTATTGACGGACAGACACACTATGACTGACGGAATGATAGACAGGGAGAGGGATCGATAATGAATTGGATGGACAGACAGAGGAATTTTCACAAAATAAATGTACTCAAAATTCCCATTTTCAATGAGTTTCTCATAAAGCTTTTTCGACACACTACAATTTTCATCAGCTTTTCCCTAATCTACAACTAACTTATTTCATTGGAGTCCAGGAAATGCCCCCATTACAAATAATTAAGTCCAATCAATGTACATACATGTTTCCCATATTTCTCACCATAATTCAGATTCATATTCATTATTTTCAAGAATTATTGCAAGCTCTCAATCTGCATTAGCTTCCAGACCAGTCAACACGAATGCTGTCGCTGTCTCATTGAATTTATGAACTCTCACTTCATTTTTGCAAAATCCATTGAAGTGGCGCACCGAGAGCTGGAAGTAGAGGCACTTTGGTACTTCTGCGAGAGGTGGTAACTGCTCATTCTTTGCTTTTTGGCAACTCGAGACTCAATTGCCTGGGAATTTGCGGTTAATCAAACTGTGCGAGACACAAAAAGAGAAAATCCTTAAGAAATGAAATCCAATAATAAACCAAAATTGAAACCAATATTGAGTACAAGGGCATAAATTAACCATATACCATATATGGAATGCACTCAGGCGTTTTGATGAAATCAGCAGCCTAACCGGGCTGGGCCGGGCCGGGCCGGGTATTCTTTAAGGGTTGCATTAGATAAAAGGACAAGCGAGGGATTGCCCTGGTAGGGGGCTTTAGGGCTGAGAAAACAAACTGTTTATTTTTTCTACCTCTCACTCTCCCCCTCTCCCTCTACCGCAGCCCACTCTTTTCGGGACAATCTTGTTATCGAGCCTAGGCTCTAGTTTGGGGTTGCGTTGTATAAACTACTTCAGGTAATCTAAGGCTTAGAAATGCTAATCGCCTTTATTTTCGGAACAACAAGAAGAACAAACACAACAACAGCAACAAGAAGAAGGGAGAAGAATAGGGAGCAGCAGCATCTACCTTTTTGCTTTGTCACCGTTTGTCCTGTCGTTTCGGTCTTTGATAATTGAAACCGTAAAATTGTTCAGCTTTGCTGCGCAGGATGTGAGCGAGCAGCCAAAGGCAGCGGCGTTCAGGTTCTTCTTTTCTTTTTTCCTTCTTCCACCTATTTCTGCTCGCTTTTTGTGTTTTGTTTGTTGATTTACTCGTGCGAATTATTTGTACATGTATTGTCGTCCTCGTCCTCATCATTGGGATCGGGGAGCGAGCAGAGCGGGTTAAGGCGTCGCCAGGACATGCGTTTTGCATTTGCTTTGGCACAAGAAGTTCGCCCCTAAAGCCGGCTCCTCGCCATGGCGCGTATGCATGCAGATGTATTTTCTTTTTTGATATTGCCTCGAATTTCATAGAGAGCGCACCCTTTTGCTGTGCGCCATCTCGTGGCATATCCTGTCGCAGCTATCCTGTCGCTTAATTGCAGGTTGCAGCAAACGGTCTTTGATTTTGGCCGTCATCTTTGTCACCGCGGTCTGTTTGCCATCGTCGCCTTCTCGGTTTCAGATTCATATTTCATTTGCCCGGCGCTCCTGTTGGCTCTCCTCTGCTTTGATGCGTTTTTATTTGTTTGCTATCTCTTGCCTTTTGTGACATCGGCAAGGGCATTATCATCACCATCATCATCATCATCAGCGTCAGCATCAGCATCAACATCAAACTTCATTATCTGCCTTTGGCTTGACAATTTTCTGCTTGACATTCAAGATTTTAATCGCCGGCATTTGCCATAAACTAGAAAAATGCTTTCTTGGGGTTTGCCTTTCGTTTGCGTGCGTCTCAAATTTCTCTCGCAAGACTCCAGCTGAGGCATTTGTCGATTAATGTCGAACGGCTCTGGACAGAAAAAGAACGAAGAAGAAGAAGACGTATTTTTGAGAATCGCAAAGAGAGGCGCTAGCTGCTGGCAATTTATAGCCTAACTAGGTAAAGTGATTTGTTTATCTTTTGTCTGTTCTGTTCCGTGTGCTCCCCTGGCATGCATTTCAATTGCCTTACAAGATGTCTAGACTCCTCCTCCTCCTGCTCCTGCTTGTGCTGCTTTCCCGCCCAGCCCCGCTCAGACAATTTAAGCTTCTTGTGCGTTGTTTCGTTTGGCGACTTTACTTTGATTTCTCTCTCTCTCGGTCTGTTTGTTTATTCGTCTCTCAATGAGGAAAAATTGTTTTGTGTGTATTGTTTGCATCCGAGTTGCTTCAGTGGAGTTGCCTCATTAAAATTGTATATTTCAATCAAAGTTCGCTGCTCGGTTGCCCTCCGTCGACGAGTGGGCTGGCCAAAGGGGTAGCAGCAGCTATGCCGAGTCGACCTCCAATTCCGACTGCCTCCCATTCGCCTGCAGCTGCTTCTCGCCAGCCACCCACATTGCTTGGCTGTTGCCAAAGGCTTCCTGTCCCGCTTCACTTAAAAGTTGTGCGCCGTAATCGGAGCTATCAGAACTAGTCGCATATATAACTTGGGTCATTATGTTGCTGGCAATCGGGCGCCGTGCTCAAAACTGGTGCTGAGCAAGAGACAAAGACCCAGCCGGGCCAGCAAATGTCACACGTGCCTAGACGCAGTCACCCCTCCAGCCACCAGCCCCCAGCCTCCAGTATCCAGCATCCAGCTCAGAGACTCAGGAAAATTTGCTACGCTCGCGGCAGTGAGGCGCGCTTAAGTAGTTTATAATTAAGACATAACTGAATTAGCGTTGATAATGTCTATTATATAAAAACACACACACACACACACACACACACACACACACACACACACACACACACACACACAGGCAGACAGATAGAGAGATCCAACGTAAGTTGACTTTTCTCATGTGTCTCGGCTGCTTCTCACCCCAGCCAGCACCTCGTCCCGCTTTATTGCTTCTTTGTTCTTGCTCCTAATGAACGTCATTTGCTTTGTAAGCACCATTTCACAATTTAGCCCTTTCAATTTTTGTTAATTATAACAAAGACAAGTGCAGCTAAGCAGGAAGTCATCCCAAGCACAGCTCAGCTTTACAGCTTTTCAGCTCAGCTGCTCAGCTTCAGCTTTCACATTGCCCATTGTCATTTTTATCAGACTAATTTGAATTTATTGCTGCTCATGTGTAACAAAAATAATGCAGCCAAATTATCTGATTGGGAACTTGTCCAACCTGAGAAGCCTGAGAGTTTCCACAAACAAAGTAATTGAAGCAAATATTCGAGATATTTAAGAGACAGTTTTAAATGTTGTTTGCTTGACTCTTATAATTTTTTTAGAAATATTTTAAAGTCATAGTCGTAGTTGTAGTTGAAGTTTCTGTTGTTGCTGTAAAGACAGAAATTGGTGACTCTTATGACTTATTATAGACTATGCAGAGTCTAACATCTAAGGCTTAAGTTAAGATTCACAAAGTTGTTGCAGCGATAATTACTTATTTATTTTATTTTTCCTGTACTTATTGTAAAAAGTTGGCCATTATAATTTATTTTTCTACATTTAATCATAATTAATAGTATCATAAGTTTATTCGAATGTTTAGATTATGACCTACTTGATCAGGCTGGCTCCATTCGATATGTTTCATATATCACTCTGAAAATATTTACCTCAATTTTCGTTTGGTATTCTCAGCTCTGAAGGTCTCTGACTATTATTGCGTGTTGGCTAAGCCCATGAGTAAGAGTAAACAGTAGCTGGCATCAAAAATTAATTGAATCTACTAGCAACATGCACACACACCCACACATACACACAGAGAGAGAGAGAGAGTAGAGAACCCATTGAGTTTGTTTGCCCAACGCTCATACGACACGTGAGCGAGGGCTCGGAGCTGAGGTGCTCGGCGAGAGGAAAATTAAATTGGTTAAAAATTTAAACTTGGTCACGTGCCGTTGATTAATGAAAAGAGTGAGAAAGAAAGAGAGAGAGAGAGAGAGAGAGAGAGAGAGAGAAAGAAAGGAAACCAGCTGCCAACGGCCAGTGAAAGATGATGAAAAATAACTGAGTGAAATAAGTGAAAACAAATACGAATGCGAATGCGAATGTGAATGCGATGGCGAATGGAAATGCCTTGGGAAATCAAAGCACAACTTGAGGAAGTAAACACTTTAAGAAACGCTTATGACACGCATACGCCCCGTGTGTTTAGCGCACTCGAATTGAATGAAACTCGCGCATATAAATTGATAAATATTTAGAAAGGATTGCTGGGCTTGCTTGGCTCTCTCGCTGTCTGTCTGTCTGTCTGCCTGGCTGTCTGTCTGACTGGCTTGGCAGCGACAATGACATTAAATGAGCGGGTGTATATGGAGTGCGCGTAGCAAAAGTCAAACAAGAGATAAAAGCAAGGATTAGTACGTTAAAACGCAGACGAGGATGCCAAGAAAAAGAGAAATAGGGGGAAAGCGTAAGGAAGGTAGCTGCAGCTCGACTATGAGGGAGGTACAAGGGGCTGGGGGCTGGGGGCGGGGCCAACGTTAAGTAGACAGATGAACGTAAAACACGCGCGTGGCTGCGGTAATGTCTACGGCGCTGCAGACGCGACAAGCCCCAACCCTAAGGCAGCCAACCCCCGCACCGACCCGCCCCCACATCCTCTAACGCCCATTCACATTTGTTGGTTGTGCGTGCGCCATATCGTTAAGGCTGCCCTAGTAGCTACAGTGTGCGTGTGAGTGTGTGTGTGTGGGGGGCTGGGATATATATGTACGTACATACAAAAAAGTAAAACTCCTCGAGAGGAAAAAGCATGTTGAAAGTAAATTGAAGCTGGAATTTTTTGTTTCGTGCAAGTGCGCAAAAAGGCAACAGCACTTGCTCTAGCCAAAAATAAAGTTGCCAAAGAAAGTTTTCCAGCTGCTGCCAGACGCTAGCCATATGGAGTGACATAGCAGTTAGCTTTAAGCTCTATCTAATAGAGGATATACGAAATATATATGTGTGTATATAAATCAAGAGTTGAAGAAAATGCTCTGTTGCTCAAATGAGGAACTTGAACAGCGGAACTGAAAGCGTTTATAGTTGAGATTGGTTAAGGATCTGTATGAGCATTTTGAGGAAATTATAGCAAAGGAAAAGCCTTTGGAATGTTAACAAAGCAGTTAATTAGATAATATTATATAATATGAGGTTGTGTAAAATTCCATTTCAGTTTCTGTATTGCTAATAACTATATAATTATATTATAACATTTTGGTTTGGTTAGCCACCACAGCTAAGTCTGCCTCTAGTCACATGTAAATTTGAATGTTCTATAGGTTAGGTTAAAAACTCAAACTATACTAACAGTTATCATTTAGGAGCAGTATATATACATAGATATAGATGATAAGGCTGGCAGTGCACAGGCCGGTAAATAATCTCCTTTGTTATATTTGAATAATTAGTTTGTCAAGTGTTTCTCAGAGTCCTTGAAAGGGACTTTTCTACTTGCACTCTGAGAAAAAAGTCTGAGTACGACGGTTCTGTGAGTGACCTTTAACGAGATCGTTAGATCGTCCAGAAGCAAACATTTCTTGTTTCGATCTCTCCGTTCTTAGTACTCCAAGAGTTCAGCGTATGTATTGGTGGGCTGAATGCTGAATACACATGTAGTTTTTGAGTTATTCGCCACTTACTAAGAGATATTGTGCGAGCGTTAATTGTTTCAGGCCCGAAACGAAGCTCCTTAAAGAACGTCATGCAAATAGCTCAACGCAATTCGATCATACGATGAGGAGTAGATATAAATAACCAATAAACTTGCTCTTGCTCAGAGCGACTCTGTATTCGGTACTCAGTAACACTATTGGGATATTCGATATTCGGCATTTGGTATTTAGTATCACATTCGGTATTTGTTATTCGGAATTAAGCATTCGGTGCTCTGTATCACTATTCGATATTCGCTATTCGGTATTCGGTTTTCGGGTTTCGCTATTCGCAATTAGGTATTCTGCAATCGGTACTATGTATTTTGTATCACTATTCAGTATTCGGTACTTCGAATAACTTTTCGGTATTCTGTATTCGCTATTCTGTATCACTATTCGGTAGTCGGAACTCGGTATTTGATAGTCGGTGCTCTGTATAACTAATCGGTATTCAGCACACCGCAGCACTATTTTGTATTCCGAATTCGGTATTCTGTATAACTATTCGGTATTTGCTATTCGGTATTCGGAATCCTGTTTACTAGTCTGCTCTTCTAATTTCATGTTCTTATCGATTTATTTAAGCTAAAATAAACTTACAACTTTTCCTTACTTGTAAAGTAAGTGAAGGTGAAAGTCAAAGGATAATCTTCAAGTTTTACTCAGATTATTAGCCTGTCACTCGCTGGTCGCTTTGTGTTGTCAATGGGGGTCTGTGCATAGTTAATCTTGCGCTTCATTTAATTTCTGGTTATATTTTGGGCAAAGAAACGCTTTAACGCCTCATTATGCGCCGCAGACAAAAGGGCACCGAAAAATTAAAAGCAAAATTAAACACATTCAATTAAATTGTGTGCAATTTTTCCGGTATGCCAGACCGAAAGCCAGAGTACAAAAGGCAGGCGGCCACCTGCTGGAATCCCAGACCCAGCCCAAGCCAGCCCAAGCCAACCCAACCCAGCCCAAACAATCATTCGACCCGCGAGCAAGCACACAAATCCCCCTCCGAAAAGGTGAAAAGTTATGCCATTGACTGTAGCCGTTGCCAGCGGAGGTAACACTGTACAATAAGGTGCGTGTTGCTCTTCTTATTGCTCTTGTTGTTGTCGTTGTTGCTGTTGTTGTTGCTGTTGTTGTTTTTGACCCATGCTTTGTTGTAATGATGCTTAGCAGGGTGCAGACTGAGGGCACTGCGGCCGGGCGGGCTGCCCAAAATATGGAAGAGTAATGCCAAACATCAGCGCTTATAACTGTGCAGATTATGAAGTTAATTTATCAGCAGCCAAGCGGATGAGCAGACACTCATCCAAAACTGTTGGATAAGGGGGCGTGGCAGTGGCTGAGCGCCCGCTGCTGTTTTTCAGGTTGATTATGAAGCCTTCAAGTGGTAGCTGTTTAGCTTTTTGGCTCACTGGCTGGCTGGCTGGTTGGATGGATGGCTGGATGGGGAATCTGAATTGTTTGGCTGCGCAGGCGGACATTCATTAAGCCATCAAATTGCCTAAGACAAATTTGCCAAGTCAAATGAATAAGTGTCTGCCGTGTGCTGCCGCGAGCTCGCATCGTAAGGGTAAAGTTCAAAGCGCACACACACGAGCTAAGAGAGCTTGAAAGTGACTCCGAATTGGGTAACGAATCAGCTGTGGCGGCTCGTAAGGAAAAGGTCATAATTATAATAAACCTAAAGAATCTGACATTTTTGGAAAAACATATTAAATAATTATACAAAATAATCATTTATTTTTGTGTTATTATTAATTATAGATTTTTTAGTTTTTATAATTTAGTGGAGCATATATAAAGTAGATTTAAGACCTGCAGTATACACATAATATCTCTGACTACCTTTATATTTGTCAGCTAATCTAATTTCCTACTGAGTTTATGCTACTTCTCATCTTTCATTTTATCCGATTAAACAGTGAATATGAATAGACATAGATCTAGATATCTAAGATTTCTTTCAAATTAACTTATACTCTTATTCTTATTCTTGATTTTTTATCTTACATTATTTTATATATAGTTTTATTTCTCAAATTGGTTATCATACATTGCTCTATGCTTTTATTATTTGAAAATAATTGCTTATATACATATTTAAAAATATTTCTTGATTCTTTATATTTGTATTTTTGCTTGAAATGTTACATTTTTATTTGCTGAATAACCTGTCCTCATTCATCTAAAAAGAAAAAAACGATGAAGCTTAAGAGTTCGTTGGCTTAAAAAGCGATCTACTTAAGGTGTTGTATTTTCTTTTTACCTAGGTTAACCTTTTCAATTCAATTTGAAATAATTTTGTTTTATTTGGAATGCTCGAAAAAGTGCATCGAACTTTGAATGGAATGCGACTTGCACAGCTTTGGCTATAACCTTTGACCGCAGAGCTAAGCTGAGTTGCGGTTATTCACATCTGCAAGCCAATCAAATCGAAATCAGAATCCGAAATCTAAATTCAAAGGTAACCCCAGCACAGCTCCACAACAATAAATGAGGTATTAATTAGCAGCCAACTAACTACCGATAGAGCATAAAAATAAACCCAAAAGAAATGTAGTCCAAAAAAAAGAAAAAACACATGTACGTGCTTATATGTGTATGTGTGTGTGTGTATAAAGAAGAAATGATTAATTACGCTAGAGCATAACACATTGAGTAAGAAAGTGTGTGAGAGAGAGAGAGAAAAGAGCTTTTGGGGGCGAGATCTGAGTATGATTTATTGTAATTTAATTGTGGCACATTATGCGGTCGATTTCGGTCTTCGGTCTTCGGTTTTCGGATTCCACAAAGAGAGCGCAATGGGCGCGTTTCGCCTTCTGCATTTGAATGCCATTTTTATTATATTTTTGTATTCTTTATTTGTTTGTATTTTTCTGGAGCATGAAAATTGCTAAACGAGATAACTCGAAGACAAGGGGCAAAAATGTTTTTGGTGTCTAGGGTCCACTAACAGTGCCGCAAGGCAGCTGAATAACTGAGCAGCTAAAGCAGCTGAAACAGCTGAAGAAATCGATGCAACGCCACATGCCACACCCATACACCCACACACCTTCAGTCGCCCGCCCCATCCGCAGGGCCGCGCGTCAGACAGGCAAAAGTTTTCGCTGGCAAGAAAACAAAAGCAAATTATCATATCATTGAAAGTTGAAGGACGAAGCAGGAGGCGGGGCAGGAGAGCAGCGAAGCAGCTACTGATGGCTTTGTTTGTTGTTTGGGAGGTCGACTGGGTGGTCGCCTGGGGAGGTGGGGAGGGGCAAGCGCAGGGGCGCTGCAGATGTAACCAGGTGAAAGAAATTATATATTCCCTTGATTATAATTTCATCAGCGGCAACACTAAAGCATCATCACAGGCATGTCGAAGACATCCAGCGACCGAACAGGAGCTACACACCTCTCCCTGCCTCTCTCTCTCTCTCTCTCTCTCTCTCTCTCTCTCTTGCTCTCTGTCTGCTGCGGTTGCCTCTCGCCAGGCAGCGATGGAATGTTGCGATGATTGAGTGCCAGTAGTGGAGCAGCCAGCTGCCTGGCTATGGCCGGAAACAGCGCGCTGTACATTTATTGACTGCTTTGGCAGCGAGAGCGAAGACGACGCTGAGAACGAAGGCCGAGCCAGTCAGTCAAGTCCTTGCCAGGAGCTGCGGCCAGACAGAAATCAATTGTTCCCATTATTATAATGAGATTACTTACCTACTGAACGACAAAACGTCGCAGCGAGCACTAAAGCTATGTATACAGCCCACTATACACATACATATATATACCTATTTACCTGCTCACATAATGACTTTAGTAGTCAGCGGAAAATGTTGGAAAATTGCTGTGGAAATGCTAAAAAAATGCTCAAGTTGAAGGTTTCATTTCGCTGCTCGAACATCAGCGACGTCGTTGACGTCGACGAATTTCCATTCATGCTTTCGCCACTCTTCAGTTGCCCTCTTTATCAACGCTTTCCTCTTCATTCCTTTTCGTTTTGCTCTTACTTTTGTGTTTTTCCCCCAGCATTTCAGGATTTGCATTGCATTCGAGCGCTGAGATTAGCGCATGGATTGAACCAACTCGAGCTGTGCTTCTCCAACCGGAATTGCTAAGTCGGCAAATGGGGTTTTGATTTGCCTGGAATTCCTCAACAGCCAAGGCATCTCAATTGAAAATTAATGAGCTTCAAGCTCCGCCAACAGGTGGCTGCAACTAACCGAAGGATTATGGACAAGTGCACGGATTCTGTTCATAGTATTTTAAAGAGGGAGAGAGAGAGAGCGAGAGAGAGCGAGAGAGAGAACTTTGGAATTAGGTTGAAATATATATAGATATTTATAATGTATTATATATATTCTATGGATACATTACTATTTAAATGCACTGTTCTTTTAGAGAATAGGCTCATATAGCATAGAGGAAGAACGAGTGCAGCTAGCACAGATAAAGATTAATATATAAATGATAAATATTAAGATCAACACTCAGTCCAGCAGTCAGTCTTAAGGGAGCCGGCGTCTAAGTCGTCTCATTCTACTAATAGCAATGCTAGCAGAACTTTGAACTGAAGTACCCGTTCGAATGTGAATCTAATCTCTAGAGATATTGGTTGCTCAGCTTCTGAATTTTGTCTCAAATTTTTGGCAATTAGGGGTTTCGCTTCATGTCTTTGGTTCACACAATATAAACACTTGAGGATCGAAGCCAGAGGTAAACGCGCATGCGCAAATGCTCAATTGAGAGAAAATCAGCTTGGATAGTCTTCTTGAGAAAAGCTTGCAAATGGCTCTTTAGCTCGGCTAGATAAAGCTAAAGACAGTGACAAAGCGTCGTCGACCTGAACGACAGCTCATCAAAATAGCAACAGAGAAGATCAGAGATCTCAGCTAATGTGCTTAGTAATGCTTAAGAGATGCCGGCGCTGGATATGCTCAAGTAAAGCACGCCCGAAAGTTAATCAAGCATATAATATCTTCAGTGTGGCATGAGGTATGAGGAATGCCCCTGCTAGAATCTATTTGCTTTCGGTTTATCCCACGCTCTTGGCGCTATCTAGAGCGCTTTCTAGGCGAGACAGAAAAAATAACAACACTTAACGGAGCAGAGCGAGCTCTTTGCGCCAGACAAAAGAAAGTAAAGCGACGTCCATTTAGAAGACAACATAGAAATTTTGATAAATACTTGAGAAAAGCCAACTGCCATGGATATGTGTGTAATGTTAAAAGTTTTTCAAAAGTGTTTGGATATTGAACTTAACCCATATAAAGCAGCAGGAGGCGGGCGGAGGGAGTGAGAAGCGTACGTACTTGGAGAAAAGCCCGTTTGAAAAGGTGTGAAACGACTTTCGCTTTTTCACAGCTAAATCAATAACAATAAATGCGAGTAAAAATAAATATAACAAAAGATGCTGAAAGAGCTGAAATTGATAGAGACAGAGCAGCAGCTGCTGCTGCTGCTGCTGCTAGGTCAAGCAGCTTGACGAGCTCTGGACGTGGACACGGCTCAATTTCAAGAGACAGACGGACAGCTAGATGGATAGAGGGGCACATGAAAGAGTTGCAGAGCAGTAAAAAGATATATCGATGAACGAGACGCTCGTAGGCAGCTGAGACTCATTGCTGTCCATATGAGAAGTCGGCTTAAGTGGACTCGAGTGGACCGAGAAGACTCTGACTGTCTGTGTGTGCGTGTGTGTGTGTGTGTGTATTAAAGTGAGTGTGCGGCATGTGTGAATATCACATGTCAGTGAGCTATAATTAATGCGGGTCAGACGCCGATTACAATGCGCCAACTGACAGCTTGAAGTGCATGTGTGTGTCCAGAGAGCAAAGGCCGAGGTAGACGCAGAGCTCTGGCCAGGGGCGTAGAGCGGGGCTGGCTGTGGGCGGGGTGGGGCGGTGGGTCAATGACAAGTCAAGAAACGAAAGCGACCGAAATCGATGGCTCAAGTCAATTGGCAAGAAGGCGAGTGAAAGAAAAGCAACAATGATAAGCAAATTCGTTCGCTCTGGTCACACCGCTCGCAGCGCTCGCTCTTTCACTTTCTATCAGGCGAACTATTGAACCGCACACTCGAAAATTTATTACAGCAGCCAGCCACAAAAATTTGTCTAACAATTTCAGATCTGCCTCCCTCTCAGCTTTTTCACACAGAATGCGACAAAATTAATGAATTTTCTATGCAAATGCAAACCAAAAAAAAAAAAAAAAGAAGAAAAAACGCGAAATAAAATTTAATGCCTGGAAAAAATGCGCAAGCGACGTGCACAAGGCAAACAATGAGGCTGGGGTGTGGCAGGGGCAGGGACGGGGGCGAGTAGTGAGAAGAGGAAGAAGATTGTCAGCAAATTGTAGCACAAGAAAAATTAAACGCATTAGGCAGGCGACCAAGAGCCAAGGCGTGCCAATGCCCGCCCGCCTACTGCTCTCTCTTTCTCTCTCTCTCTCTGTCTCTCTCTCTCACTCTCTGTCGTTGCCCCACAAGGCAGACACTGAACGGCTCTTTAAACCTGTTCGTCGTTCTCCGCTTCTTCTTCTGCTTTATTCTTTATCGATTTATGCAAAACTGACAGCAGGCTCCTTCCCAGCAGACCTGCCCCACAGCAGCGCCTCACAGCTCCTGTCATTATGTACATTTAGGCCTTGTTGCTTCAACTGTTTGTTGTTGTTGTTATCGTTGTTGTTGTTGCTGTTGACAGGCGCTCATTTGATTTGACTTGCAACTGGGTCAGGCTCCGACTGAGCGAGGCTTAGGGCACTGCCTGCCTCCTGCCAGTGGCAGGCAACTACATGTCCTTGTGCCAGTCCGATTGACGAGCAGCTGTCAGCAGCCAAGAAGGCAAACGAGAGAGCAAATCAATGTCTATTGATAAACAATTGACAAAGCCCAATTCCGAGATGCATGAAACCAGAAATGCTGAAATAAGGTTTAATAAAATGGAATATAGAAAATATATATAAATTTTACTTACTTATTACTTATTTTCATAAAATAATAATAATTTTTATGTCTATAGAGCTTTGATTAATAAGGTTTTACGTAATATATATAGGTATTTTTTATTTATGTCTAAAATTAAATAAGTATTTTTTTTTTGTTAACGAATAATAATACTTAAAATGTTTGCTAAAATTATCAATATATATAATTATATAATTAATATCAATAATATAATTAATTTATAGTAATATTTAAAATATTCATTTATAATAATCGAAATATATAGTTGAAGCTGTAAAATGTTGGAATACATTTACCTTTTCGCGTAAATTAAAAAAAAACAAGTAAGAAAGCTCTAGTCGAGACTGCTCGACTACGAGATCCCCTGAACCCTTCGAGCAACTGATATTTCAATAATAATTCGCACATACACACGCACACATACACACGCACACATACACACACACGCATACAAACAAACACACGCACACACACACACACGCATATACAGGTGATTGCGCTTGGGTTGCGCTGCAGTGTTGGCGATATTATGAGAACTTATTTGTGGAATAATTTAATTTCTAGACGTACGATCAGAACGTAATCATGATGTATAAATGTATGTGTATACCGAAGCTCAAGTCTCTAGTATTTGATATACGACTTCTACAAAGATGAGGGTGAGGGGGTGGATATAGGGGTGGGGGGTAAATTTTAACAAAAACCGAAATTGTATAAAATTCATCTTAGTATACATTTTAAATTTGGAGACTCTAGCTTAAAAGATGTAGGAGATATAATTTTTAAAATGATCTTCGATAAGGTTTTTTATCGATAAAAAAGTATCGGAATGAGTTATCGTTTTTTAGTGATAAACTCGATATGCGCGTGATAATTACGGACATTTTAAAAAAAAGTTGAAGTCTCTAGCTCTTATATCTTCTGAAATCGACGCGTTCATACATACGGACGGACGGACGGACGGACGGACGGACGGACGGACGGACGGACAGACAGACGGACAGGGCTAAATCAACTCAGCTCTTCGCCCTGATCAAGAATATATATACTTTGTGGGGTCTGCCACGCCTCCTTCTGCCTGTTACATACTTTTAACAAAACCATTATACCCTGATTTCCCATTTTCAATGGGTTCAGGGTATAAAAAGTCCGCTGAATATTGGACGAGTCTTCGACTACGTCAAGATTTTTAGTTAAAAATATTTGTTAAAAGTTTCTTATATAAAACTAAATAGAAACTAGAGCTTTAGCTCTGAATTATATCTATAATTGTTATTTTTAAGTAATAAGAATAATAATTAATATATTAATTATTAATAATCTAAATATAAAGCTGAAAAATATTTGCCTTTTCGTGTTAAGTTCAGTCAAAGTCTGTGGATAATTGGAGAAATCTTCAAATACATAAACACCGTAAGTCTTCATTTGTTGCTATTTCTATTCACATCAATTAAGCTGCTTTCCTTACAGGATTAGGGTTTAAATCATGTGTAAAATATCTTAAACAAAACACAGTTGGCTGCTCAGTTGAGCCTGTGTCAGCTTCAAATAGCTTTAAGTCTCTACAATATTCTCCAATTTATATTCAAAGCAAGTATTTGTCATATATATGCCCTTTCTTCCGTTCTCTTATCTTTAATAATAGATATAAGCCTATTAGAGTGTAAATATTTATTAGCTTACTTGAGTCCATTTTTAATTCGATGTTTTCACTTATATGTTAAGAGAAATTCAATCAATAATAATTGTAAATAAATTATTTTATAAACTTTTTTAATTTGCATTTTTAATTGAATTGCACTTCTTTAAAATTGGTTTTAACATAAACAATAACTGTCAGTAAACAAATGAAAAATAATTCATTTACAAAATTAATAATTTACAAGTTAACCGACGCAAATATCACAGCAACTCATGGCAAAAATTTAAAGGCAATATACCTCCTTTTTAGTAAGGTCCATATAGTCCTTGAGCCTCTAATAATAACAGCTCGTTGGACTAGACCAACTGCAGAAGGAGTCGCCTTTGGCAGTGTCCAAAGATATTGCCTATCTGCAGGCGTTCATCAAGCCTTACCTTTCCTTCCACTCAGTCTTCGCTCATGGACACCAACACTGCAGCAGAGTCAGCTTGCACATGACAAAGTCGCCGGCAGGACGCGGGCATGGAACCAGCAGAGACCAGAGCGACGGCTCCGGGCACCAGGCACCAGGCGAAAGGACGAGCAGTTTAATATGCTTAGAGAAACACTTTGCTGCCACTCATGACAACAGCGCCAACATAAATTAGCTAATTAGGCACAATTAAATATCCCTTTTGATTGCGGTTGCCATACACATACACCCACACACACACACATACTCATACACATGGACACACTCATAACCCGCTGTTAGATGTTTTTATGTACATTGCCCGCCAACTTTTTGTGCTTCCTGCAATTTTGCGTCCTGGACGAAGCGTGTTACCAGCCACGCCCACATCGCTGCAATGTCGCACGCCCACGCAGATAGCAGAACACAGACACACACACGCACACACACACACACTTACTCTCGCGAGTTTTTGCCACAACGTAGCAAAAGTTTTGCCAAATGTTATTTTCGACGCTGTTTTTGTCTTTCCCTTTGCAGTTACAGCGAGGGCGTATATGTGTTTGGGTGGGTGTATGTGTGTGAGTGTGTGTGTGTGTGCATGCGTTGGGGAATTTTCCAACCGCAAAGTTTTCATGTTGCTACGGAAAAGTGCTGTGCGTTCAAATAATTGAGTTGGCATTGGTCTCTAAAAACAACATAATTACCATAATTAATTGTAATTATAGTCAAATAAATTATGCGCACCGGCTGCAAAAATCGCCTGCCTTTTTCATTACAAACGTATGTAAACTCTTTTGCACCCACTCCCTCCCCCTCTCGTTGGCTCCCACACTACCATTCCGCTTTCTTTTCTAGTTTTTTTTTTTTTCGTGGTACAACTGTAACAACTGTTGCCAAAGTTCAACCAATTGACACATACAACCGACAACGTTGTTGGTCGGGCCTTGGCTAACGGTGCCTGACAACACGCACAGCAACAACTCTAGCAACAACAACAACAACAACAACAGCAGCCTCAACACGATCGACCTCGAGTAGCCGCCACATACTGAAGGAAAAAACAGCGCCTAAAATTTGTACCTACAACTATTTCAACTAATTTTCAAGCACATTCCCTAACTTCGCTTCGGAGCATACTCCACACTCGCTCACACAGAGCCCAAAACTGCCTGCAAAAAGCATACACTCACACGCACAATGGCTTCAATTCAATCCTGTGCCGAGGTGCTGAAAATTTCTGCTTAACTCGCAGAACTAAATTCAAATTGCAGCACAGTGGTTTGAAGTGTTCAAAAATAAAATGTTGGTGAAATTAAATAAATAAAATATAAATAAAATAGATAATAAATAAGTCTCTTCTTAGATTCTATTAATTATCAAATTCCATGACTTGACAACATAAAATATTGTATATATTATAAGTCTATAATATATTTTATTTTATTAAAAAGATATTGATTTTTTTATATAACTCTTTGAATAATACACTTTTTTATTTTTTTATTTTGATAACACTTACTTACGCGATCTATATACTATCTATTTTTTTATTATTTTCAAAAAATATATTTTTATAAAACATACTTTCAGTTAATAAATTAAAATACAAATTTTTTGATTGTTTATATATTTGTATTTCTTATTTAATTAATTATTTTATTTAGCCTTTTTTAAAATTTTTTTCAATAAGGCTTTTATTTGAAGAAATTTATGTAATACATACTGCAAATTTATATTTTATCTCATTTTATTTATATGAAATTAAAATTAATAATATAAAATAAGAATAAGTTAAAAATATTGAATTTAAAAGTATGAACTTAATTTAATTTAATTTAATTTAATTTCTTAATTTACTTTCGAAACTATTTTCTCATATTTTAATATGGAATCGATGTAAAGCCAAAAATATTTAATTTTTTAGTTTCATTTATTTAAATAAAATTATAATGTAAAATTTGCTAATAGGCTATGCTTTTACCATTGTGCGCAGTGATTGCTGCCTCTGCCTCTGCCTCTGCTTGATCAGCTCGGCCTCTGTTGCAGTTAGCTGTGAGGAGGGGCGACGCATGCGCGAAATGCCAACGATTTTCGGCGCAGCTGTGCCCGACTGAACTTATCTTTGGGGATCTGGATCTGTGCGCTAACTATGCTGACAACGCCAAGGCGAAAAGTGCCTAAAACAACCGAGGCAACAACAACAACAATTTTGGCCTGGTTGTTGAGCCGTTTGGCCTGTCGTTCATTTGGTTCTCTTTTTATCTGTTTTTTTTTGTAGTTCCTTCTTGTTAAGTCTTTGAAATGGGGCATAGCGCGGGGTCTGCAATAAGTGGTATAATTTGGTCTGTTATATTATGTTGCACACAGAGAAAGAGATGGAGAGACAGAGAGCGAGAGAGAGAGAGAGAGAGATAGAGAGACTGAGTCTGTGACTGAGACTGAGGCAACATATTCAAATGCAATTTGGTGGCAACAGCCGCAATTAAACGTGCAACTGAAGGCGTTTGTTTCTCTCAAATGAGCGGCTTACTTAGTTGGCTCTGATTGGCCATTTTCGTGGCATAACTAACTCGAAATGTGTCTAAGTGGCAGCATTTGCATTGCAATTGCCCCTTTTTGGACGCAACATGCTGCATGCTGCATGCTCCATTCC
Source organism: Drosophila navojoa (assembly GCF_054131105.1). Lineage (NCBI taxonomy): Eukaryota > Metazoa > Arthropoda > Insecta > Diptera > Drosophilidae > Drosophila > Drosophila navojoa. The sequence goes on along the minus strand of NC_142893.1, from coordinate 21,104,455 downwards.
GCATGCTGCATGATGAGGAATGCGTGATATAGCGCGCCGATACCAAAGATGTCCACGAGATGTTCAATGCAACAAGCAAACGACTAGAGAAGCTAGTGGCAGATAGAGCCAAATGGGTATCTAGAAATGAATCTTCTACAAGTATAATCAATGTGCCTTGAATATATTCCAGCTCGTATTCCTTCACATGAACTCTGTCCATTGGATTCAGCTGCTATCAAATAGGGAATGTGTGTAGCCTCGAATTGTGAGCAACGATTGCAGAGATTTGATATAACACCAATGCTCACTCCTTAATGCTGAAACACTGCTAACAATTGCTCATTCAATGAGTTCTCTCAAGCTAAGAGTGCTTAGAGGTCTAGATGCGTATCACTCTTTCATCTTAGTGCACTCATAAGCAAACGTAGATAAAATTTATTTATTATTGTGCTTTATTTGCCTCAATTCGCAATTGCTTTCAACTGTTATACATATTTATAATTTTGGTAGTTAAGGTTCATATTCTATTGCACTTTCTACTCTTATTATTTACCTTTCCTTGTCTACTAGAAAATTCTAATAAACTTCACAGAAGTTTTGCACTCTCATTCTGTACAGAATTTTCTTTTTTTTACACGATCACTGCGTTTTTATTAAGAGATATTAAATCTAGTAAGACAAACTAAACTGATTCCAAGTATTTAAGCAGGCAAAATAAAAGTCTTATTCCAGGCTTGGAATCAACGGCTGATATTATTCCCTCATTTCCCTTTTTTGATAGGTTCAGGGCATAAAAAAGATAATATATGGGATAATTATATATTATTACAAAATGATAGGCTAGAAAATAATTTAACTAATATTTTATATTTTCATATGATTGAATAAATATGTCTATCTACATTTAAACGAAAAAGTATCTATTATACATACATATTGACCTTATATAATAGTTTACACATCCATTTTGTATGCCCATTTCAAAATATAATAAATTTATTATAAATATATAAATTTTATTATTTATATTATTATTATATTATTATTATATTTTTTGTTTGCTTCTGATATTATTGGCAGCATTTTTATTGCTGGGCGATCTTATTCATTAATTATTAAAAGGTCTATTTACTTTAACTTTGACTTTGACAATACGACTTACCAATTTCCTTACTAGATTGCTAACAGTTGAACCCATTGAAGCCATTTAAGGCAGGGCTTACTCAATTCATGGCAGAGACACACTTATATCTAGATATTAACTGCAGATAATCATGCTCTGGCTCTATGCACTAATGCCATAATCCAACATTCTCATAATCTGCCCTGGCTTGACTTTAATTTACGCAGATCAGATTTCTCGGACTAACTCTCGAGTCTTTTCGCTGCTATTTGTCAGCTAATACAGCCGAAAATCTCCCCTCTGCATAAGCATTCGGCGATAGCATCGCGTCTATGGGAAATTTATTGTTTCATGTTTTACATCAAAAAGACAGTGAGACAGTGAGAGAGAGGGGGTGGGGGTAGAGAGCGTGTCGGAGAGGCAGCGGAAGTAACAAGGGTAACTATTTGACTTTTGTGTGGATCAGTGGCAGCAGCTGCCACGCCCTAACACGAGGCCCTCACAATGACGAAGCCACACAGCAAAGCAGACGAAACGTGGCTAGAAATACTGACCACCAAGGTTAGGGATCGACTAATGAAACGAAAGACTATCTGAAATCTAAGTTAGCCACGCTTAGCCGTACGAAATGTCATAAATAACTGAGGGAAACTTCGATTTGTCCACGCCTCCATTTCGGGCAAAAATCTAAGAGGCAGCTGCGCATTTGCCTAATGGGAATGCTGCACGCGTGCGTTTCACAGAGAGCAACGATAGAGAGAGCGTGGGTTAGGGGTAGGGGGATGCAATACACACACGTGTGTGTTATCTACAAATTGCAGCCTCTTTTTGTGGGCGTGTGTGTGTGTGTGTGTGTGTGTGTTAGTGTGGAAGCTTTGGCAACAGCCGCTGCAGCTGCCGCACTGATATGATAATGAGGGTTCGTCGCTGCGTTTTTGGGGCCCAAGAGCCGTAAAACATAAATCATGGCTAAGCTGCACTATGTTAATTGGCCTAAAAGCCGAAGCCCTCAAAGACGTGCCCAATTTTGCAACGCACAAATTCCTGCCAATTTAAACAATTTGCGCCAAAAAACAAAGGCAACAGCAAAGACAGCGGCGGAGGCGGAGGCGGAGGCACAGGAGACCTCATGCTGGCAGCCAAGCTGGCAGACATTCGGGGAGCTGGAGTCAGTCGGCACTTCGAGTGGCTCCAACAAACACTCGAATACGCAAATTTAAATAAAATCATCAAGAATCGGAAATTTGAATTTCCGAAAAGTGGCACTCAGCCCGGCCAAAAAGGTAGCCTAAACCGCCAAACGAGTGTCCCTCGCCGTCCTGCCCCCCTCCACGCCACGACCCTCTGCTCAAGCACTTCAAGTTGAAAATCGCTGCTTGCCAACTTTTTTCATTCGTTTTTTGCTGGCCTGTTCAGTTCGGTTCGCTTTGGTTCTGGCCAGGCCAACGTCAGTCAGTCAGCACCTCATTCAAATGGCCTGTGCAGCAGGCAACTGTGCCCCATGTCCCATGCCCCATGCCCCAAGCCGCAACGTGGCTGCCCCATCGGCTGCTCAGCTGCTTCTAAGTATGGCACTTGCTGCTGCTGGCCTGTGCTTTGGCTGCTTCTTGAAATGCTCGTTTCGGCTCTGCTGCTTCCTCTTGCTTCTCCTCTTCAGCTGGTCTTCTGCTGGTTTTCTATAAATTTCTTTTTTATTTCATTCAAGTGCATACAATTGAAATAATTTCCTGCTGGGCCCTGGCAGCTCCCCTCGAGCTGAGTGCAGCGCGGACTTTTTGCATAATTAAATTTATTTTTTAGTTGCATGCAGCGCGTCGCAAGCGCCACAATGTGGAGCTCTGCTAACCGTTAGAGCTGCCACCCGGCCACCCCCCATCAAGTAACCTGTAATATTTTAATTAAAATGACTCCCCCCTAAATGCATGAAAAAATTGAAACGACTTTTAAATGCTCTCAATTAATGAAACGCAGATGGGTCTTGGCTTAAATTGAATATTTCGTATTTAGTGCTCAAATTAAAAAATTACATTTATATAAAAGTAACATATTTGTTTGAGCAAATTTAACTTGTAATGCGTTTATTTATTTAAAAAGATGTGTTGACAAAAAAAAAAAATTAAACTAAAATGAACTAGTAAATATAAATAGAAATAAAGTATTAATATTACCAATTGGCTGATGAGGCTTTATTGCTTTTATATACAACATTTCCTTTTTCCTAATATTTATGTACTAAATAATTACATTTAAAAGTTTATACAATTTTCCTAAATTCTTAAGCATTGTTATTATAATTACTATTATTATAATTATTTTTTATATTTTTATTTTATTTTATTTCTTAACTTTATTTAATTTTTGATTTATTTTTATTTTTTTATTATCTAAAAGTCTACAGCGCATTTTTATCAAAACGTCAATAAATTAGTTGAATGATATGACGGTATTATTTATTAAATCTAATTCTATTAGAAGATCAGTTGGATCCACCTATCACCAAATCCAACATTATATTTTGTAAAATATGCATATGATATCTAAAGTCAATATTATGGCCTAGTAAAAGATATTCAACTAAATTTATGTTATCAAATTATTGACTTAAGTGGAATATGAAACTATAAAAAAAATATTCATATTAAAAATAAGTTCCCAAATTTTTATGATTTATATCAAAATAAATATTGAAAAACATGTATGGTATATTATATTTTTAAATACATATAAAAAAATATATATATTAAATAAAATATATTATATATCTATGTATACACGTATGAATGTATATATGTAAATTTATATACATATTTAAATCTATATTTATTTGCATTTCTTGCAATAATTCCATCCCTTTTCCCATTACCCTAAATCTGTGTAATCTGCTCGGGTAAAAGTCAGTGCACTTTCACATGAAGCGCCATAAAAAGTGAAATTCAACAATTATCTGCAGTTAATGGGGTATATTTTTTGGCAGCCGCGCCCACTTTCCTTCGCTCTTTCCTCGTCTACGCCTACGCTGTAGCCGTAGAGCGAAATGGATAATAATAGCGCATTGCTTCTGTGCATTGTCTGTGAGCAATTTTGGCCAAAAGTAGGCTAACAAAATTTATGTCAACTGACTGCGCACAACTTTTGTTAGCCACAGAGGCAAAGCGAGGGAGACAGATCCAGAGACTTGGCTTTTGCATAGCCCACGAGAGGAATAGGGCGCCAGGAGTTGAAGTCAAATAAAATGTAGCACATTGCAAAAGGTGGCCGGGTGTAGAGGTTGGCATGAAAATAAAACTGTCCGGCTAGAAATTTTAATATAGCCCCCTCCTCCACACACACACACACACACACACACACAACTGCTCCCCCTTGTCTCATGTTCTCCCCCTCTGTCATTCTTGGCCAGAAACTGTGTCACTGGAGAGGAGGTTGCTGCTCCTGCTGCTGCTGCTGCATTATGCTCTGGCTTTAGAGCAAAGCTCTGCTCTGGCCAGATAAGTTTTTGTGCTGGCAAACGAACCATCTCATGCACAAAACAGCAAATCCAATTGCAATCCCCTCTTCCTGCTGTCCCTGCCGTCTCCCGCCCCCTGTGACCCGTCTAACCCCCGACTGCGTGTCGCTGCATTTTGTCTTTTTGGGCTAGAATTTAATACACGGCAGTTTGTCTTTGACAACAACAAAAAGCGAGAACTTAGCCAGGTATCCGTGCCTCACGAATGCACAAGTATCTGCGACTCTCTACAAATGTGCAAAGGCTGCGACTTGTCGCCACTTGCAGCATTTGCCATTTGCCATTTGCCATTTCGCAGCAGCAGCCCCAGTTGACTAGTGTAGCTCCAAGTTTTGTGTTTTACATGACAAGCGATAGTAAGTCGACCAGCTTAGCAGTTGTTGCCCTCAGGCCCAGTCGTCGAATGCCGTGGACTAAGCCCGTGCCACATATAGGAGACTTTTATTGTGATGAGCACATGTCTGGGGCTTCTTTTCTTCTCTTTTCTCTTCTCATTTTTATATTTTTATGGCTAAAGTGGAGCGCAGCCAGCGATAAGTCAATTTCTTTCCGAGGACTGCTCTCGCTGGCGTAAACATAAAATTCTGCTGAGACCCATTACATTGGACACTTTCAGCAGCGTAGTTATTTCTAGATAAATTGCATTTAGCTGCAATTTTTGATGAAACTTGACTGATTTCGAGAAAACATATGGTAAAATAATTATAAACAATATTAATAATAATAAAGACGATACATACATCTCATAGACAATACAAATCATATATTTAATACCTAAGTTATTTAATATATGTTTTGTATTGTCTATGAAATGTATGTATCTTTTTTCATTATTATTCATACATTTTTTAAATATTAATTATTTTTTTAAATTAATTAATTATTTTTTTATATTAATTAATTTTTTATTTATTTTGTTTTATTATTATTGTGATTTTTTAATTTTTATTAACTTATTTATTTTTTGTAACAATTGAGGATTGGCAACCGAAAACTCATTCAGTAAGAAAAATAAAGAAAAATGTAAGAATGCTCCCAATTTATGAATTGTTTGTTTAATAAATTGAAATGTTTAATTTGTTGATATCCAACAGCATTCATGGGCGTAAAAACATTAAAAAAAAAAAAAACAAAAAAAAAAAAAAAAAAAACAAATATATGAATAAAATTATTATTAACAATAATTCAGTGTTAAGTAAGAAAAGTATTCTAAAAATTATTTTGTCAGCTGTGAAATTATTTGCATAAGAATACACAAAAAACTCCTTCTCAGTACTCAGTACTGGGTACTCAGTTACACAATGTAATATACATATGGGTATATACATATATACCCATATGAGTCTTGGGTTCATAATACTAAAAATATAGAACATGTTTAATACTGAATGAGAGCATGAAGAGTGCGCAATATGTCAATATAAATAAATAATAATATAATAATAAAAAATATTCTCCAATACTCACATATGTATTTATATGAAAATACAGAAATTTACATTGAAGTTTATTGCTTTCAGATTTTTCCTTTTCTTTTCTTTTATTTATAAGGATATTTTCATAGAAAGAATATTGTGAACTGTATAGAAACGTAGTTTGCAGTTAGCTTCTAGCATGCTTCTACTTCTCACCTTCAATAAGTTTTGCCAGCCTTACAACACTGCTGCTAGTGTAGCTCCTGCTCCGACTCCTGCTGTTGCTGCTGCTGCACTGCTGGCTCGTTTACCGTTCAGTTCAATTGCAGTTGCATGCAAGAGCTCCTCCCGGCCCCCATCCCCCTCGCCTTTGGCACTTCTGGCATTTCGCAAGAGCTTTAAATTGGCTTTCAAATTAGGTCGCACTGGTTGTTGCTCATGTTGTTGGTTGGGGGAGGGGGCTGTTGCCATTGTTGTCACATTTGGTTCGAATGCGTTGGCCAAAGGCAGTAACACACTCACACACACACACACATATGTGGAACTGCATCGTGTCGAATGTCCAGTGCTCGTGGTGTTGGCCAATGCCTTTTAATTGAAAGCGGCATATGCAGAGCAACAGCAACAGCAACAACAACAGCAACAACAAGTTGGCCAAGACAGACGCAGTTAAAAATTGTAATTTCCATTGCTGCCAGGGAACAGCTACTCCCTGCAGTTCTTCCCTCCTGTCTTGCCCCTCTCGCTCTGCTGAATTCGAATTCAGTTTCAAATTGATTCTTGTTGCCTTTGCTGCTGCTGCTGCAAGCGCGGCAAGCTGCAAGCGCGGCTTTAAACTGCGTGTTGCAAGTTCTTTGGGGCAGCCGCCGCCGGTCGCACAAATTAAATTGGCTTTAAATTGACACCTCCGGTGGCAGGATATAGCCGCGTTCACACACACACACACACACACACACATGCACGTTAACTTTATTAAGGATTTCGTGCAGCAGCTGCTGCCTAGATTGTTGCCTTTGCTGTTGCCCCGTTGCCTGCCAGCCAGCCACGCCCACACGACAGCGGCCTCCGTTAATAAAGAACCAAATTATTGTGTTGTTCACACTTTGACACATTGAAACGGAAATTTAATTAAGTATTTTCAGTTCTCTGCGTTATTTTTTTCTCGATAAATTGCGCTTTTCATAGCTGGCCGCAAATTTAAAGGGCAGCTGTTCACTTGACTGCAAAAAGCCAAAAAGGTTTCTCACAAAGCCAATTTGTTGTATATAAGAGATAAAGAAATGAATAAATTGCATTCTAAAAACTCTACAATAATCGTAGATTTTATCACTGAAATTTATTTAAGTGTCGGGCAACTAAGCTCTACGCAAGGCACCTCGATAAATTCACTCTTAAATCTGCATAAACACAATATATATAAATAATAACTCCACGATAAACCAATTTAAATTCAAGTCTTCAAATATTATATTAAATTACATTACATATATTACGTATAAAAAATTAAAATTTATTATAATTATAAATTATTAAATTATATTTAAGAATAAAAGTAATGCTTCAGATTGAAGTTAATCTCTTTTTTGATCATTTTGTTTTTATTTAATTTTTTATTTTAATATAAAACTAATATTATAATTGCATAGGCGAAACAAGTACAGAAAATTATTACAATATTATTTACTTGTTTTTTTTATTATTTAATATAAACTATAAATTTGAGCTAAAAATATAATTAATAGACACTTCATTTAAGTGATGAAGGTTTTACTTAAATGCCTTTAATTCCTTGGCGAAATTATCGAACTTGTCCATAATAACTCATTTCTTATATATTTGTATCATCTAGCTCACACCACTTAAAAGTCTTAGATACAAAATTATTATAATAATTGTAAATAGATAAATATATATAAATCATTTTAGTTTATTCAAACAAAATTTAAAATATATAAATACAGGCATTCTCACTTCCTCCACACACCATTTACTGCATAAGATTGACATTGAATATCCCTTTAGCAGATCGTACTCGACTTAAATATGATCGAGTTACTTTAAAATTTTAACCCATTTATGCGGAAGAGTTGAAATAACCTTCAGCATTTTTGCGCTGGGTCTCTAAAATTAGTTTGCTTCTTTGTGGAAGCAGCGCGATGTATAAATAAAATAGATACAGAAAGTGCTCGGAAAATTAGTTTGCATGCGCTGCTCGTTGAAATGGATACGACTACAAATGAGCGCAGCTCGAAGAAAAACTTGCCAAAGGTTGTTTTAGGCAAAAGACAGATGCAGCGGGTGGCGAGGTGGGGCAAGGGGCGGGGCGAGGCTTGGCTGGCTGCTAGACGGCACTCGAAGGCGCAACAACAAAAGAACTAATTAAAAAATTAATCTAGCTTAAAGTTCCATTAGAGCGCCAGCGAACTTTGCAGCAGCCGAGCGATGAGGAAATGGAAAAACTTTTTCCTAGTTGCACAGCTCTCTCGCTCTCTCTTTTTCTCTCTTTCTCTTTCTATGTGCATTTCGCGGATGCCGACGGCAGCAACAGCCTGCTGCTTGCTGCTGCTAAAGACAAGCGCAACAATGGCGTCCAAGGGGCAGGCGGATGCGGAAGTGGGGGCGGAAGTGGAAGCGGAAGTGCAAGCTGTTTGTAGAACACCAAAAAAGAGAGAAATAGAGCTGCAAAAAAATAGACGAAAATGGGTCTGAATAATTAAATTGTCCTTGAATAGCTCGAGAACTACAAATGCACACAAAATTCAAATGCCAAACAAGATTCCTTTACCTAAACGAAAAGCACAGAGAACTTTCAGCCCTTTGTCTTTGTGAATTCGCTGGCCAAAGCCGATGCAGCTGACCTCCGGCCAGCAAAAGCGAAAGTTAGGCTAAAGCAATTGCAATGCTGATCAGTTAGTGGGTCAAAGAGCACAAAGAGATTGGCTGCAAAGCGGCTTAGTCGGCTTCAAATCATTAAGGGACTTTTCAAGACAGGAAAGCCGCAAATTAGATTGGGGACAACCAAAAAGGAATAAAATGTAAAATTTCCAGATCCATGCAACTGATGTAAATGTGAGGACATAATGTATATAAACGAAGGCGACTGCCCTAGCAGCCAGTGCTCGAGTTTAAATTGACAATAATTTAATATAGAAATGTTAATTCTAAAAAAATATATATACTTATTAATGAAGGAGCATATGAGAAAGTATTCACAGACAATCAAACATATACAATATCTGTGTCATAAATTAAAACAATATCCAATAAATAAATATATATATATATATATATATATATATATATATATATCTAGCTCTGGAGCTCAGCATGGGTATCACGAAAAATTAGTACATTAAAAATAAATTAAGAACGACTGCAGCACATCACAAATGGGTAATAAGTGCCTATATATTTTTAAGTAAATGGTGTGAGCTAGACAAAAAAAAAATTTGGATATGAAATGAGACAGTGAACTATGAATTTGAAAATCTAAGAATTTGTAAGATTACTTTGATAAACTATGTGATAATTTAAGAGTTAAAAGTGCTCAGAATCGAGTGAATAGCAGCGTATAAAGTTGGCTATGCAATATGATCCATAGGCTGTAATTATACGTATTTACCATGCACTTGGGCCACCGATTCCAGGGAAGCAGAAATCGGAGATCAGCATGCTTCAATAGCCGTGTCATGCGAAGCGACAAAGTTAGAGCTTTTTTGTATGAAATTTCAATACTAATATAAAGAGTTTACAACTTGAATTCTTAATTATAACAGAACATACAACTGAACTGAATTAAAGTAGCTTTACTTTTTGAATGACTTCTCCTAGTATAATTCAAGAACTCTTTAAATGCCTCTTTGAATTCCTTCTCTTAGCATATTCACAAAAAGGCTAATAGCTCAGTAAGCAAAGGCAAGCCAAACACTTTTCTCACTCACACAGAGTCCTTCCTCATCTTCTCTTTTTGCAAATGGGAAACGCCTTATAAATATTCATGCATTGCTTAAACTTTCACAGTCAAAATAACAACTCAACTCCCTCCACTTTGGCTGGCTGTCAAAATATAAATATTTTATCTTAAATTGTTACAAATAACATTTTAATTTATTATATGTATTTGGCAAATATGTTTTTCTTTGCAGTTAAAATAATGCAGTTAAAATAGTATTCAACTACTTGAGAATGTATTGCAATTAAACTAATTCGCCTCTTAGACAACTCTGTGTATGAGTCAGCTCAGTTTTTACTTTTATGATCGCCATAAAACTATGCTAAACCGACAGACGTCAGGCCACATGCCATTCGGTTGACACTTTTAAAGGGGTCACAGAGCGCATCTCCAAAATTGTACTAAAAAACTTTCAGCTTTATGGGCTGGGGCGGCCATGTGTGCCAAAGAGAGGAGAGAGAGATAGAGAGCGTGGGAGAGAGTGAGCAGGAGGGGTAGCATTTTTTGGCGGACAGTTTAGTGAAAGTGTAACTGTAACTGTAACTGTAATTATATACAGCTGACTGTCTGTCTGCGTGTCTAGCTGAGAGCTGAGCACGTCCAATGTCTGCAAGTTTATCCAAACGGTTTACCGCCCCACCAAACTCCAATCCTGGCCTCAACTTCAGCTGCTGTGCTCTGAATCCATCTCTGTAAACTGCAAGTGTCGCTCAAATGTCGGCTGTCTATTCGTCCGTCCGTCCGTCCTTCCGTCTGTCTGTCTGTCTGCGTCTGGCATGGCTGGCCTGTCATAAAATATAAAACTTTTTGGCCAACCAAAAAATAAATATATATAACTGTACATATATATGAATGTAGTTGTCTGTGCTGCCTTGTCGATGTTGTTGTGGGTTTTCTTCTTCATCTTTTTTGGCCAAAAAGTTTGCAGTTTTTGTTGCCAGACTTTTGTTGGCAACAGCCGCTACCGCCCGCTGTCGGCGGCGTGGGTGTAACTCGCAGCGCCATTGGCCCAATTACACTAAACGAGTGTTTCGCAGATGACAGCCCCCGCCCACCGCCCACCGCCCTCTGCCAGTATCCAGAATCCAGAATCCTCCACTAAGTTCCATTATCGCTTTGGGGCGTCGCAGGCCGACTGTCTGCCTGGGCTAGATAAACGACAAGGATTCGACAAGGATTCCGCATAGAGACACAGACGCGCCTTACACATGCTGCGCCAACTGAAATTGTAGGCTCCATAATAGAGCTTAATGCGCAAAACTCGTTATCAGTAGCTGCCGCTGAAAACTTTACCAGAAAAAAAAAAAAAAAAAAACAGGAATGAAAACAAAGCAAATAAACAAGTGAAACAAATGAAACTGCCTCGACGCGTTTGATTAAATGCATGTCATTTGCTCTGCATCCAAGACAGAGCCAGCCATCCGAACATCAATCGTCATTGTCTTTTCTCAAATTGCGCGAAATGAAGCAACCAAAGCACAACAACAACAACAACATATAAGCAAAACAAAAAAATTTGCATCGCTCAAGCATCAGCAAGGGCCACAAATTAATTGATAAGTTCGATAGAGACATTACATATCTAAAAATATTATTTATTATATTTAATATATAACAGTTAGACATTATTTTATACAAATTAATTTTTAAAATAAATAATATATTTTTAAAAAGATTTATTTTAGAGTATTTCAGAATTTTTAATAAAATTGTAAAACTCATGGAATATTTTAAAGTGAATGTGTTACTATTATACGGCAATAAGTTGAGTTTAAAAAAATTAGGTAAATCAAATAATTTAAAATTTATTATTACATGTTCAATTAAGAAAAATACATTTTTTGCAACTATTTGTTTCTATTTTTATTATATTCAACTATTGATTAAATGATTTATTTGTGTATTTGCTTTAAATAAATGATTTCTGATATAAATTATTTGATATTAAATGATACATTATTATATTTATGTACGAATACTCTATTCCAAAAGTACATATAATTTATAAAAATTTATATATAATATATATATATTTATATATAATTATATTTATATAAATTATTAATTTCATGCTACCTTCGCTATGACTCTCGGAATACTAAAAATTTTGAATTTTAAATATTTTAATTATTAATTATATTTTCGTAAAAATCTGTCAATTTATATATGTGCATATATATTTTTACAGATTTGTATAATAAATATATGTACAATAAAATTTTTTGGAATTTACAGAACTGTTAACAAGCTCTCATTTCCTTTTTATGAATTTCCCAATAGACAATATACCTTTTGTGAGACTAATTAGAGACCATATAAGCAGGCCGACCGAACGACGACTAGACCGAAAGGTAAACAAACTCTGCTCAACGGATGAACTTAGCCTGGGTCCGGGTCTGGGTACGCCATAAAGCATCGCATTGTTGCATATTAATCTCTCTTCGGCTATTTTAGCGGCAACTTGTGAATTCTCGAACAGCGCTGAGCAGCTCCTAAAGCACCTAAACCCCTTCTGCCCCAGCTATTTATGACGCCCACTCGGCGGCGCACAGAGAGCGAGAACTGAACTCTGAATTGTGTTCGTGTTGCCTCGTGTATTATGTGAAAAATGCAATTTGATTGCTTGTAAAACATGTTAGATTCTTATGTGGCAACAAAACCCAAGGCAGCTTTTATGTTTCTGGATTTGGAAGAATTTATATGACACGAGGCGTGGTCCATCCAGGTTCTACACCGAGAGCAGTCCATACTTTTATGATATGTATTTATATGTTTTGTTGATGTTTGATCTTTGGACCGGCTCATTCGCTCCATCGCTCCCTCGCTCCTTCCCCCACTCCTGCGCTGATTCACACATGTGAAAACTCTTCACATCTCAGGCATAACTCATAAATGTGATGTGGCCTTGGTAATGTTTTCTTTAGCCATCTTATTTTGTTTTTATTTTGATTAGAATGTTGTCTTATACCACTCAAGTGGAATATTGTTCTACGTATGACATAAATGGAGAAATACATACACACATTTATATGTATATCTTTATATTTGTATTTGTTCCTTTTGAAATTGTCAACGCTGCTCGTTTTTATGACTCACATCATAGTCGATGACATCGTTGACTTAGCACGCCTCCAAAAAATAAAAGAGAACTGAAAACACTGAGCGCTGCATTGGAAGCCTTCCGGCCAAATGTATAATCGCACGAATTTACGACCTGCTGATGTGACAGCCACGCCCATATTCAAGGCCAACAAATTTAAGCAAAGTGCATTAGATTGAAATGTGGAATGGTGCTACAGTCGGGGATATGTGTATACTAAAGGAAGTAAGCAAAAGAAATTTAGTATTGACCTGATATAGTTCAGGAACTAGGTAAAGTCTGCCTCTGGGAATCTCTCTCATTTTTTCAGAGTATGGTGAATGGTATACCCAAAATTCATACTCTGTTTTATAACATTGGTCTTAAGACGCAACACTCCTTAACACATCTTTAAACAAAGCTTGTGCTAACATAATGGGAATTAAAAATTTAATATTTAATTAATTATACATTTTCAAATTTCATATAGTTCAAAAAATAAATATAACAAAACTGAAATATTTAAAATCTATTTATATGCTTCTAAATGATCAACAATCAATATTATTTAATAAATATATTTTAACACCCACATAAATACATAGCTTTTTGAATTACTAATAATCAATTTTAAATTTAATGATGTGATTGGTCTGACTAAAGTTGAAAAATGTCTATTGCAGACAATTCTATCTGGACTTGCCTATTAATAATTCAGAGCCTCAGAGCTTCAAAGAGCTATTGCTCACAAATTCAAGTAGAAGTTTCTTTGCAGCGTACATATAAATGAAATCAAAACAAATAAAAAGTCATCCTGATAACGAAGCCAATATCCGAAACTAATAAGCCAAACAAATATGCATGCATATTGGCATTAAATGATAGAGTATGGTATATCTGTATTTGGCTTAGCTTTGATTATCAGCTGCCCCTTGACATACATAAGTAGTATATCAATGCAACACTTGTGGCTTTATTCAAAATTTACAGAATAATGCTGCAATGTTATTTATTATGGGATGCACGAGGCGTTGATGACGCTGACGACTTTGCCACCATGTGGCACGCTGTGGATGGGAGCAAAAGATGAAAGCGCAGCGCCGACATCCACTGAATTGAAATGAATAAGCAGCAATAAGCGACTGGTAAAGGGAGATGGGGATGCGGATGGAGATGGAGCTGCGGCTGCGGTTGGGGCAGCGAAAAGGGCAGCAGCAGAAAGCAAACAAAACGAGAGCCACTTGAGCGCCAGAACAAGCCTAACTAAGTGGCTGCACAAAGAGGCGACATAAATATGTTTGCGAAAATTATGCACACACACAGGGGGAGCGAGAGAGAGAGAGAGGGGGCACACATAAAGATAAATAGATACATTTGTATGTCTGTGTGTTGGTTTTGCAATTTGCGTTGCTAATTTGACAGCCATCCATGGATTTGTCTTGCTGCCAAGGTGTTCCAGTTACATTTCCTGGTCGGCTGGCCCACAGCTGGGCTTATTCGATTTGGATTTGCGTTGCGTTGGGTTGGGTTGGGTCACGTGCCTGGCTTTGATGTACCTCAATCTCCCTTCTGGTTTCTTTATTCTTTCAACTTTGCTTTGTGAGCCACAGCGCAGCTAATTAGCCAACGTAGCATACGGCAGCAATCGCTCAACACCAATCGCTGGCAGCTGCGCGTGGCACAGCCCGAAATAAAATTTAATTACGCAGATTTTTACGCCTTTCGCTCTCATTGCTCAAATAACACATTCAAAATGTGACTTTTCATGTGTGTGAGTGTGTGTGTGTGTGCGTGTGTGTGTGCTGGCAACCAAGCGACTATTTCCTTTTGACATAAAAATGCGTTTTTAACAAGCATTTCAACAAATCTGTCCACACTGCACACAATTAAAATGCTAAAAACCAACCGAAAATAAAGGCAAAATATGTAATAACTAAATGAACGAATGGCTAATGCTCTGTAAGAACATATTTGAATCATTTTAAAATACTATTTAATAATTAATATCTGGCTATTTAATACAATAAAGAAATTGAAAAATATGAATATATTTTTTTTACTAATGTGAAAGTATTAATAACTAAATAAAAATCAGATAAAGTCAACTACAATTTTAAAATCCAAGAGTTGAGTAAATGCATATATTAAGTTTATAATTATATATTATATATTATATTGTTTTAAAAAATCATGAATTCTATTTTTTTATTGTTTTTTTTTTCTATTATATTTTTTTCTCCATATATCTAAGTTTGGTAATTTAGGTTTAAAGAAAAATATCGTTTGTATGATTTTTCTTCTTGAACTTAAAAAAGGCCATGTATACAAAATTTTTTTTTTATTTTAGTATATAAAAATTTATGCTAAAAAATAAATATAAATATAATTAATAAATACACGCATGTCAAAATAATTCGTAATTATATAAAATTTATATAATGAAATTTTAAATATATATATATAATATTGTATAAATAAATAATCTATAAAAAATTGAGAAATTTAAATTGGATCTTTTCAAAGGGAATATATAAATAGTACTCAGGCTATGTAATATTTATACTTAAGCTGTGTAACATTCATATATTCCCCTTGAATCGAAAACATCATTTTTCTATGCCTTACAGCCTAGTCGAAAAGCAACGAGATGTGGCAAACGTCACTCTCGAATTATACTGCCCCTTTAATGAATACTTAATATGAATTACGAGGTGACTGTGAGTGTGCGTGAGTGTTGTAAGAGTGTGTGTTCTCAGTGCTTTTCTCTGTTTTTCTGCGCGTGTGAGCGGGTCAACGCAGCCCCTTCGTCGCCTCTTTGGGGGCAATGAAGCGCATCCGTGGCAGATCAAAAACAGCTGCGCACATGACGACGGCGACGTACTCGTCATCTTTTGTGCTCTTAACACTTGCAAATGCTGATGCTGATGCTGTTACTGTTGATGCCTCAGCATGCTGCAAGCTGCCTTGTGTTTGGCTTCAGTCTGTTGTTCTTTTGACATTTCAACTGTCATAAATGGCAAATGCAGTGCGTCGTCTCAGTACACTCGGCATTCTCTGTGCCTGTCTGTCTCCGTATTCCGACTGAGCGCCTTTAATGCTCATGTGGAAAAGATTCACATGTTGGCCCCAAAATGATTGACATACAACGAATGCTGCTGCCTCTGCCTCTGCCTCTGCCGGTGCCGCTGCTGACTGACAAAATGCCGGCGCACCTCAGTGTAGAAGCAACGATAACAACAACAACAACTACTCATATTTGCAACGACTCCAACTTCAATTGCGCCTCTGACTGTCATTATGCCTCCCTGCCCCCCCTCGCGACTCAGCCACCATTTAGGTTCTCTGTCTCCATCTGAGACTCTTTCGCTGACTGACTGTCAACAATTGGCGTGAAGTAGTTGAAGCTTATTGTTGTCGTTAACAGCAACCCCTTGGCCCTAACCCTTCGCACCTATACTGTTGCTCCTCTCTCCCCATCTCTTTCACTGTCTCTGGGGCTTCATTTTCCGCTCAACTTTGCGGGTCTCGTTTGTTAGTTAACCAGGCATGTCTTATGTGCTGGCTAATTAATTTCAATTAAAATGCCTAGACTGTTACTCAGCTGTAGAGGGGGAGAAGGGATGGGGGGGAACGAGACTCGGCCGTCTCTGTTACTGTGGCAAATGCAAGAAATTCGCATAGACCTTTTAATTGATTTACGCCTGTCAAGTAATTTAACTAATGAGCTCTGGAAATTTGTTAATGAAAACATTTGGACAATTATGACGGCAACTATGGTATGTGGCTGAGTAGTTAATCAAGGCATAGCACCCAGGAAATGTCTTTAAATTTAAATGGGAATAATTAAAGAATTTTTGAGTAATATTGAAGATAAATTACATTGCACTTGACTGCATTTAAATAATATGAATTAATTCTTACAAATAAAGCGCAAATAATAAAGGGAATTATGTGGCTAAAAATCAGCGAGTGGTTAAAATCGTTTTTGGATTGCTAAAGCAATAAAACCTTTTTAAACATTGAAGAGATTTTTTTTTTTTAGTTTTATATATATTTTGGTATTAAATAGAATGTGTAAAATAACAAGTTATTTGTCTTATTTAAAAGAAATAGATATATGTATATCATTATAAAAATTATTGGATATTATTTATTGTACATTTTAAAAATATTTGTTTTATATTAAAAAGTAAACAGCAAACTATATTTTTTATGTATATTTAAAATTTAATTTTTATATAATTAATAATTTATAATATTTTAATATTATACCTATATTATTAATCATTGATATTATGTAATAGATAATAGAATTAAATAATAATTAGCTAGAAACATTTTAAATATATATAAACATTTAAATTTTTAATATGTAAAATATAAATATTAGTATCAATAATATATTATTGTTGTTGCACTTTAACATTTATTTATTTTAAATATTAATATATACTTATTTATTATACATATTGACAATTTTTTTGTCTTTCAACTCATACGAATTTTTCTACATTTAACATATAAGTACTAGCACATTTAAGTACTTATATACAAATCAGCCAAGCAGCTCTTAAGTTTGAGTGCTCTAAATAAATAATATTTTGTTGAAGTTCATGTATTCATAAACCTTTCTTAAAATAAACATCGCATAAGCCTGCCCACTCGCTTAATGCTCTTCAATATCTTCTTCAATATTGCAAGAGAGCATCGTCCACAGGCTCTCCACACATCGGCCCCATTAGGCTAAGAGCTGCCTTGGCTTCGGGTCCACAGCGCGAAAGAGAACTCCTGATGATGGCCCGGCAATTGGTTCGCTTTAACAACTGCCAACTTTGCATGTGGCTCACATTTATAAAAATCAATATTTTGCCCAGCCACTGAATGGGAGGAGGCGGAGGTGGGGCGAGGTGTATGCCACATTCAGCTAGACAGCGTCGTATAACTCAGCATATAAAAAATGTCAACTGTCTGCGACACACAAAACTTATTTGTCATGCAATTTTCTCGAACGCCTTAAGAGGCGGATGAGGCCGAGTTTGAGTTTCAGTTTGGGACTGAGGATGAGGCATGGGGCCATCGAGGCAGACGGCACACATGGCATAGGCAAAAATGGAATTGGCAATAGACGATAGGCAAGAGGCAATAGGCAATGGCAATGGCAATCTATACATGTCCATGGCTACAGCCACAGCCAGCCAGGGAGAACCAGTTCAGCCAGACATAATAACTTATGGCTATTGGGTGGCGGCGGCAAATTGTGGGCTGCGAATCAATAACGTCAATGGATGCGGAGCAGGTGACAGTCCAGGTGAGCTCCTCTGGGAAGGCTGACCTAGCCGTACGGTTAGTTACAGTTGGATTGGATTGAAACCAGTTTCATCTCAGTTTGTCGAAGGCAAATAAACGAGCAGTCAGCAGCTGTCCGACTGTCCGTCTGTCCGTCTGACTGGCTGACTGCCTGACTACCGCTCGTTGACAACGGTCAGCTAATTGGTCATATTACTAAAAACTGTTAAAATATGAGTGTCAACCAGTTGGCCAAGTGGCCTAGCCACACGGTATGCGTCGTATATTTTAGCCACAAATGGCTTCATCACAAGCAAATCCTAAACAAAGCCGGCGCACCAGCTGCACCCATGGAGAGCCGCAGACTGAGGGAGAGCGAAGCAGATTCTGGCCCTTAACGTGGCACATTAACACTTTAACGTGCCATAATTACCCAGAGCGAACAGCCAGGCAAATAAAATCATGTACACGCGTAAAAATGTCAGCCAATGCCTTTTTAAAAGTCAGCGAGCAAGTTAATTGTCTGCCCAAGGTAGCCAAAGGACAGTCCACTCCAGAAGACTCTGAGTAGAGGATGTGTGCAGGCGGGTAGCGAGGCAGAAGAGCAGATGCCAAGCCAAGACAGCGACAACGGCAACAGGAATCGTCATCATACTCAACGTCATCAGGCTCATTGCAGTCGTAGCCCTGACAAAGTTGTAAGTTGTTGATGTTCCCTTTGGTTGTTAATGTGGCTCGCATTGTTGCCGAAGCCATTTTAATGCGCCCGACAATGGATCTGCGACACAGTGGGATATTGCCGACTTTTATAGAAGTTTCAATAATGGCCGTTGGGCGAGCGGAACGTGAGCATAGTTATTTTTGCCAAACGACGACGATGAGTCAGCGGGTAATAAAGTTGACATAGAAAATCATGAAAATGGCTATAAAATAATGTGAATTATATATTTTATATTTATATATTTTATTACTCTTGAATAGAATAATAATTATGATAACAAAATAATAAACAAAATTATAATAATAATAAAAAGAAATTCAGATAAATGAATATAAAGAATAAATATAATTAAAATTCTTAATAAGTAAAATATATGTTTATTTCTGTTGCATATTCTATAAAAATAAATTAAAATAAAACATTTATAGTATTTACAAGAACAAAAATATTAGAAGTAAAAACAATATTGAAGTAAATATTCAATCATTATTTCTTTAAGAATTATATGAATATTATATGAATTATAAATTTAAAATGATTTCCTATTTTCCAATGGGTTCAGGGTATAAAAAATACTGAAAAGATATATACATATTTTACACATTATATTTATATGCAAAATATAAAAATAAATAATAAGAAATAAAAAAAATATATATATAATTTAATAATATATATAAGTATATTATAATAAAATTATTTTTAATTATATATATATGAAATATATCTTCAAATAGATTCTTCTTGATGATTCTTTTTTTTTTTTTTAGGTACAGCAATTCTTATTTTATAATCTTTTCATGCCTGGCATTAAGCTATTTGCATAATTATAATTCATCTAAAGATAATAACAAAATATTAACACTACTGCAACTTATAATTAATTCTTCCCATATGAAATGCCCGTGTTATTATATTAAATGCAATTAAAAGTTGACCATTTTACAATCACATAATTACAATTCCACACCTTGAAGGCAGCCAACCGAGGAGCAACGCGTCAGATCGTTAAGTGAATTCATATAGAGATTCCTTAAATGTCGCATTATGACAAAACGATCGTTTAGGCTGGCCAGAGCGAAAGAGAGAGGGATAGCGAGAGAGAGGAAGAGACCCGAGGACGACGTCAGACAACATGATTTCTTATGAAGAACTTTGTCGACGACAACAGAAAACCGAAACAAAAAATGTTAACTGGAGCCTGTTTGCAGCATGTATGCATAGAAGGGGCGGGCCGGGGGGAGTGCTGCGTGATAAAAATGCTTAGCACACGGCACATTTTGTAAACATGGCCAACATGACTGAGCCACAAAAACAAAAGGCCAAGGGCAAAGCCTGAAACTCTCGATTCCAATGCGAACCTAACGATTCGCGACGTTAGCTCTGTCACAATTTTTGTATTCAGTTGCTTTTATTTATTTCTTGTTTCTCTGTTTCTCTTCTTCTTCTTCTTTTTTTTTTTTTATTTCGAAAATATGTCGCATTATTTTCGTAGCACTCGCAGCTTCGGCAAAAGTCAGAGGCCCGAATCACGAACAGTTTGTATCGTCGCCTCCTCCACTTCAAACTCTTTCTTCTTCTTCTTCTCTTTTTTGTATTATCATTTTTTTGTATTTTCTGTGAAGTTTTATGCAATTTTTGCTTTTATTTTTGGCATTTCTGTGGCTTTTGGTCATGAATCATGATTTATTTGGATTTGGCCTTTTTTTTGCTGCTCTTATAACTTTTCGACTGCTGCGCAGGACATTTTCACTTTGTTGTTGTTGTTGTTGTTGCTGCTGCTGCTGATGTTGCTGTTGCTGGGTGCTGCTGTATAAGCCAAGTTTGGTATTTAGACGGGCGGCGACAAAAATGGCTTAGTTTGTTGCACACGTTTTGTTTAGCTACCACCAGCACCACCACCACCACCACCAACAGCAGCACTAGCACCACCAAGCACCACTTGGTGGGAACTGCAGTTGCTGTTGTCTGCCTATCCCTCTGTCTCTCTGTCTCCATGTCGGTCTGGCAGTGGTTGTTGTTGTTGTTGTTGCCCACTGCCAGTTGCCGGCATAAATATAGCCACATTCACAGTAGATTCTGCATGTATTTTTGCCCAGTCGTGATTTGCAGTTGATTTCGTAAGCGACAACTCTTAAAGACCCAAGCCCAACGCACGATACGAAATTTAAATATGCAGATACAACAACAACAAAAAAGGAGTTCCTTTAACTGGGCAGAGTAGAGCAATCAAAACTAAAGACGCAGGTGACTCGATTCGAGCACTAATAAGCTGCTTATATGGATAGTCACAAGAGCAGCACAATAGAGAATTCAGATAAACTAAAATATTAAGCAAGTGTATGCTAAGTTTTCTAATCCATTAGAAAACTATTTAGCGTGGGTATAAATAAATAAAGCAGTTGATAGAATCGGTAAAATATCAATCAAAATATCAAAGTATTTACTGTGACGAGTCTGTTCAAAGAATATTGGTGTCCGAAGAGATATATTGACAAATTTAATAAAACAAAATTATTTTGGAGCATAATTCTAAGCTTATACTAGGCCTATTTATTACGGCCCCATAAAGTGTTAAAAACTGAGTGAACCTGAAATATTTTTAGGAACAGTGGTAAACAATAGTGCCAATATATGTATATAGTATATAGATATGTGACATTGTTTAATAGTAACTTTTATAAATGTCTACTAAAATAACATTGGAACACTTATACTGCTACTTTTAGCAAGATCAAGAATATATATGTACATATCTTATATCATATAAATGTAATAAATAACCGTACCTAGAGAGGGTTTAACATCTTATATATTATTATAACTAAGTAGATTTTGACTTCTTGATTATTAATATATTATTATTAATATAAATATATTATATTATTATTAATATTAATATTAATTGTCTATTAAGTAAGTTTTCATCAATTTAAAATTTGTCCTCTGTATTTGCATAAAACTTCATTCAATCTATATATCTGTATGTATGTTTATCCCATATATGTCTGTAGGCATGGCCATTTGAAGTTGCTGAGCAACGTTACCCTTTGATGCTTTTATTAATTGAATATTTAATATGATATCGTCGGAATGTCGCCTCTCGAATTGCCTTTTGCCACAAGAGTGACGCCAATTATTTAATTTGCACATTTATTAATTGATTGAAATTCGATTCGTTCACCAATTCGAGCGTTCTTTTTTTTTTATTCCTTTTATTTTTCATTTTTTTCCAAGTTCCGTTTAATAGCTGCAAGCAAATTTTACGCTCGGCTGTTGCACTTTTTCCCTATCGTTTTCCTCAATTTTCTTTTTTTTTTCGATTTTTTTGTTAGCATTAAACCGGATATTGTCAGCTGTGTGGGCCGACTTAATTTCGCCCCGCCTCCCGCCGCCCGTTCGGCAGCTTGTCAAGCGAACTGAGCGACTTTTAATTAGGTAATGCAAAAAATTGAATTATAAATCGTGTCCGATGCAAAAATGAATGCACTTTGTTCTGCCCGTATGCACTTACCCACACCAAGGGTATATAGGTTCTTGGTATGCCCATAATCAGATAGACAGAGAGAAATATTCACAGAGAAGTCGCCGATTTTAAATATAGTAACTAGAATTCGATGAAAGATTTGACATTAAAATTCAACAATAAATAGTTTACTCAATTGTTTGTTAGAGTATTTAGCTGGCAGCTGCGATGGATGAGCAAATCTTTTCTAGTTTCCAGCTCCGCAAACGAGTTGGCCCAGAGAGAGCGTGGGCAATTTGATTCGATTGCCTGCAAGTAAATGACATATGTGTCAAGTTCCGGGCGATATCAATGCAAATCATACAAAATTAATGTTGACGGCGCAGCATATTGCCTGTCGGCCAAGGCAAAGGCTAAATCAAAGCCAAAGGCAGAGACAGAGGCAGAGGCAAAGGCAATTGCATTTCGCCATATGTTTCCTGGGCAGAAACGTATGTATGTACGTAGCTAATCTACTCTGTGTGCCACGCCCCTATCCCGCAGCCGTCAACTGCAAATTTCAATTAAAGCCACTATTGCAGCACTTGCACTTTAAGAGCTCTGCATTGAAATTCTCGCTGCCGAGGCAGAACTTCCGCATGTGGAGCTCGAGTCTCAAGGAACTGAGACCGAGAACGGCTCTGGCGGCTGCAGGCTTTACGTGCCTGGACTATATTCAAGGGCCAAAGAGTCGCTAGTCGCTAGTCGGTGCCACGGCTGCGGGCGGAATGAAAATTATGTTATGCATTTCACGTGCAACAAGTTGAAATCATAACAAGCCCGAACTGCACTAAGGCAAATACTTTCATAACGGAAATGCAATGAAAATATTGAAAGAGACGTTGTTCAAATTGAAAAGCAAACAATTTTACAAGTCCTGTACGTCAGTGTGTGTGTGTGTGTGTGTGTGTTTAACAAGGCACAAATGCATTTCCTGCTTTAATTCCAGTTTGAAGCTCCAGACGTAACTGCTAAATTGAAGCAAAGACTTCATGCTATACATATATGATATATGATATAATAGTTAACAGACATTAGTTATTTTTGTTTGGTTTATTCTATATTCTAATGCGGATATAAAATCTATTAAGAAAATACAAAAATTATAGTTACAATTTAATGTCTTTTGATGAATCCTAAATAAAATTCTATTTTTTGAAAACGAAAAGAAGAGCTTACAATCGTTTTAAATAGTTAATATATATTATTTAAAATAAAGTGAATAAATACTTGGTAAGCATTAAATGATTAGATTTTGTTTAGAATTTTTTTTTTTTAATATTTGGTAACTTTTTATCACAATAAATTATTAAATTAAAGTTAATAAAATAGTATAAAATATCCAAGTTAATTATGAATATTGTAATCAATTTGTATAATTTGTATTTTATTTTAAGATAAACAAATGTCTAAAATATTTAAATAAATTACATTTTAATATTCACATATTTATACCTCGTGGTATTTAGCTCTCGATCTCTGAAAGCTCGTTCAGGTAGTTATTCAAGAACAACAAAATGAATTTTATGTCAAGCTTTTAAATAAATTTAAAGTATTTCAAAGAATATTGCTAGCAGTTCCCGGCTCGTTCAGCTGGCTGTGGCAAGGAGCAGCGAGTGATAGGAAGACGTTGCTGAGAGGTGCGGGCGCTGCTGCAAGATGGCCGTCAACAACAAGATACAGATATTTCCGTCTCGCGCCAATGCGGTGCTGATGGGTCAGAAGATCATGGCCGCCCAGCGCGGCATTCGGCTGCTGATACGCAAGCGCGATGCAATCGATTTGAAGCTGCGGGAGCTGAAGGCCCAGATGGTTGCCAAGGGGGATAATTTGGATGATGTGATGCGCAACGCCATCTTCTCAGTGACCAAGGCGAATCTGCTGGGCGCGGACTTCAAGCCCCTGACTGCCACAGACCAACGAAAGGCAACCACATACTTGCGTAAGCGCCAGCAGAAGATCGTGGGCGTGACGTTGAACTATTTCGATTTGGAGATCACCGATATGAACTCCCAACCGCTGGTGGGCCTCAGCTGCGGCGGCCAACAGGTGCAGAAGGTGCGCAAGAACTTTCAAGGGGCGCTGAAGATGATCGTAGAGTACGCCTCGCTAGAGTACATGCTGCGCCTGCTGATGTACGCCTCGCATCAGACCAATATGCGCATCAATGCCCTGGACTTTGTAGTCCTGCCGCAGCTGAGCGCTACGGCCAAGTATATCAGCAGTGAGCTGGAGGAGTTCGAGCGCGAGGACTTCTATCGATTGAAGCGCTCACAGGCCAAGCAGCTGGAGGCCAAGCGCGCCTTCACAGAGCTCATCAAGACCAGGAATATGACGGAAGAGGAGCTGGCAACGTACGTGAAGCACGGTGGCCACGTCCAGCATTTGCCTGAGATCACTTTCGACGAAACACCATTCGAGAGGGAGGCACCGGACCCGAAGCTACGCGAGGCCTACATCAAGCGCCACTCCCTGATCGCCACCCAGATGAAACGCGCCGAGACCCATATACCGGATCCACATACCGCCGAGTACTTGAAGCACATTGATCGTGAAGAGGTGACGCTCTCCGTACGCGCTCAGTCGCTGATACCACAGTATAGTTCATCCGAATCCAGCAACGAAGATACCTAAGTATCACTTTATCGAAAGTCGATGTCTCACTGAAGATGCTTAGATATATACTTGAGAAACTCCTACACCAGTCCAGCTATGATATCTCATTAAAGTCTGCAAGAAATTTTGAATTTTATTGACTCAGAGTCTTATCCTCCCGACTATTAGCTAAATCTAAAGCTCTATAGAATATTTCTGTTGAACCCTTTACCGAAAGTACACTTGGGTATGGGAACAGCTCGTTGTCTCATTGCGTTTGACCATAAATTTCATTTGATGACAAATAGATGGCCAAAAGCGGCAAAGCTGCACAGTTTGTATTGCCTTTTAGGAGTTGAGTCGAGTCGAGTCGAGTGGAGTTGCTCGTTAGCCAACATTTCACCTGCAATTGAAGTTGGCCAACAGCGGCGGGGCAGCCGGGTCTTTTGTGTTGACAAATGCATATTACAAAATGCAACTGGCCATAATAAAGGACGTCTATTACGACACATCAGAGAGGAGAGCACGGCATAAAAAATTGTACACATACATGCATATGTATTTGTATCTATAAATGTGTGTGCGCTCACACACTCGCACACTTCATAACACAAATATTGTAAGCCATGCAGCGCTTTTGCTCTTGTTGGCAGCAACACAAAGGCCAAAGCAACAACAGCAACTTGCAACGTGCGCTGCGGTGAACTCACGTGTTAGAGAAAACAAAACAAAATGCCAGCAACAACAACGGCAGCAGCGACAACAAAGCAGGCGCAATGCAGAAAAAAGCAAAACACAACAACAGCGAAATATATATAAAATGCTGCAACAATTGGCAGCAACAACAATGAGGCAACAGCAGCAGCAGCAGCAACGCTTGCAACATGGGCCAGGCAACGGTAGCTCCAAATAATAAAAGGATGATAGTCAAAGTTTAATGACAGTTCAAATGATGTTGCCGCCGCAGTCGCAGCTGGCGTCGGCTGCGCTGCTGATGCTGCTGCCGTTGCTGCTGTTGCTGTGCTGCATTGCTGCACTTTGCAATGTGCCGCAGCAAACAAATGCACGAGCTTGTACCCAACAGGGCGGTTAGCTCAACTATAACTACAGCTGTGTGACACGACTGAAATAATAAATATTAAATTCGATTCACATATGGAGAAGATGTAAAAATCTATTTCAAATATATTATGCAGAAAAAATAAGAAATAAATAAAAATTAAAAAAAAATAAATAAACCAGATTATTTTTTAAACTATATAACTCATATTTATATATTTTTTAAATAAGATGTATTTATATATTTTTAAAACAATTAAAAATTTCTTTGAATGAGCTTAGGCCAAATCAATAATCAATTACAGAGATATAAAAATATACGACATTAAATAAACACGAAACTTTTTTCAAAAGGAAATAAGATATTCCTTATTAGTATTAAAATTTATTGTAATAATCGAATAGATAAAAATGACTACTTTAATTTTATATATATATATTATATGTACTTACATTTATATTTATTTATATTTGTTAAATTGGGAAAAACTCTAAAAATTGTAAGATTCTATCTTATTTTTAAATCTCTTTTTACTTAATTTGTTATCATTTAAAAAAAAAACCTTAACATTCCTAAGAAAACTTCCACAGAATGATAATTTTTCACAGGGTAAATAATATTACAATTTGAATAAAGTATTTGAAGAACGTTACATAAATAAAACAGCTTGCGTTTACTTTCCAGTTACTTATCATTATTGTGGTGAATTAATTCTGTGAAGTGCATGGCAACTTCGTTATAAATCTCGTTTACTGTTTGCATATATGATTCGATTCCTTTTTTCTGTTCTGAAACATTTTTTGCCTGTGCCATTGATATTATTATGATGGTTGCAGGCACAGGCGCTGGCAGACGCAGAGGCAGAGGCTGAGGCAGGAGCTCTGGGCCGAGCGCAGGCACATGCAACATGATGTTGCAACATGCGCTTGAACATAATAAATTTTTATGCATGATTTCTCACATTGCATGTGATGGCTGCCACTTGATGTGCCTGCTGATGCCGATGCCGATGCTGATGCTGATGGTGATGGTGATGGTATGTGCGCCCAAACGAGAGCAATGTGCATTTTAAATATTAAAGTAATTTATGACAAACGTATAAATAAAGTACAAATCGTTAAATATTTAACACACGGACTCCACAGCACAGGAATCTATACAGATTTCTCTGTAGGCCCATCCGTGGGCTGCCCGAAGCGAACTGGTTGCTGCCAAACATTTCTCATATTCTGCAATAGAAGTCATTAAGCCACTAAAAATGACAAGACAAACTAAAAGATACAAAAAGAGAGCCTTTTGCCCTGGTGTAACAAGATCAAAAGGCCAGACAGAGACATCAAATAGAAAACGTAAACGTGCTACGGTAAATCAGACGGGATCTTCTTACAGTGGGCAAAGTTGCCAACGAAGCGAAAATATATTTTAAATAAAATTACTTCTAAATACAACGAGATATATTCCGAATCAATACATGTTGGATTAGGGAATAGCTATAATTAATAATGTTTTTGAAAATAAATATTAATTATTTTTATTTGTTGATTCATGTATGAATCTGATAAATGTATGACTCTGTTTATTTGTTATTTAAATAAATTTAATAAATTATTATATAGACAAAAAATCGAGTTTATGTATTATCTAAATACATTGTAGAATTTTCTGTTGACTTTATATATATTTATTTAATACATTTTCTAAATCTCATACAGCAGACATCATAATTTACATTTATTTATAACATTTCGACACATATTCAAAAAAAAAAGGACAAGGACAGAAACCAGTTGATTAATCGATAGCTTCGATAACTGCGCACTTAAGCGACTCTCATATTATTCGCCTGAATTGCCCTCAATTCAACCATGGTGCGAATGAGAAAAGCAACTAATCTCTGACAGCTCGTTATGCCAAATGCTAAAACCAATGTCTGGGCATCAGAGAGCTATCTCCCCGGCACCGCCAATAACTACATCATCATTTGTCGGCGACTCTTTTAAGGGAACTGGGTTGGCGTCTGAATCAGCGTTGAAGATAGATGAATTGACGGTTGGGGACGACTCGG
Organism: Drosophila navojoa; assembly: GCF_054131105.1. Lineage (NCBI taxonomy): Eukaryota > Metazoa > Arthropoda > Insecta > Diptera > Drosophilidae > Drosophila > Drosophila navojoa. Next base: position 21,076,167 of record NC_142893.1, on the reverse strand, counting down.
GACGGTCTTGTAATACCGAAACACTCATAGACTTTTAGAGCTTGTACATATGGTAAAATGATTTAAGAGCTCATGCCGCGCGCCGATCATAATGCGGATGTGAATAAATGTTGATCGTGTTGCGTCTGAGACACAGCCAGAGCCATTATAAATCGCCTGGCACTAGTGCATTACGCCCCTCTCCCCAACAACAAATAGTTCATGTCCCGTCCATGGTTCGTGGAAATCATTGTGCAGCATTTTAATTGCAAAATCACATTAGCATAAATTTGTTAAAAACATTTTCAAGTGAAGTTATGGCAGAGCCCTGTGCCCATTCACTGCCCAGGCCCAGGCCCGAGAGCACAATGACATTAATAAGCAATTACAAAACAGAAAATAGCAACTGCAAATTACTTCAAAAGGCTAAAAGTGTATGACAGCCGGCCAACCAGCCTGACACACTCCCTGCCTCCTTCTCTCATCCCGTCTAACTCTCTCTCTTTCTCTCATTCACTCCCAGTACATCATCATCAGCAGACGAAGGCCTGCGTTGGCCCAGCTGTCATACGTCTTCATATTGCCAGTGCTGGCAGAATGACCCCCAGTTACGAATAGTTCGCATTGCAATATGCTATGACTCGTTATACCCTGTCTAAAATTGAGAGAGAGGGTATATTCCCTCACTAAAACTACTTAATAATATCTGTGTATCTGTATCTGTATCTGTATCTGTATCTGTATCTGTATCTGTATCTGTATCTGTATCTGTATCTGTATCTGTATCTGTATCTGTATCTGTATCTGTATCTGTATCTGTATCTGTATCTGTATCTGTATCTGTATCTGTATCTGTATCTGTATCTGTATCTGTATCTGTATCTGTATCTGTATCTGTACTGTATCTGTATCTGTATCTGTATCTGTATCTGTATCTGTATCTGTATCTGTATCTGTATCTGTATCTGTATCTGTATCTGTATCTGTATCTGTATCTGTATCTGTATCTGTATCTGTATCTGTATCTGTATCTGTATCTGTATCTGTATCTGTATCTGTATCTGTATCTGTATCTGTATCTGTATCTGTATCTGTATCTGTATCTGTATCTGTATCTGTATCTGTATCTGTATCTGTATCTGTATCTGTATCTGTATCTGTATCTGTATCTGTATCTGTATCTGTATCTGTATCTGTATCTGTATCTGTATCTGTATCTGTATCTGTATCTGTATCTGTATCTGTATCTGTATCTGTATCTGTATCTGTATCTGTATCTGTATCTGTATCTGTATCTGTATCTGTATCTGTATCTGTATCTGTATCTGTATCTGTATCTGTATCTGTATCTGTATCTGTATCTGTATCTGTATCTGTATCTGTATCTGTATCTGTATCTGTATCTGTATCTGTATCTGTATCTGTATCTGTATCTGTATCTGTATCTGTATCTGTATCTGTATCTGTATCTGTATCTGTATCTGTATCTGTATCTGTATCTGTATCTGTATCTGTATCTGTATCTGTATCTGTATCTGTATCTGTATCTGTATCTGTATCTGTATCTGTATCTGTATCTGTATCTGTATCTGTATCTGTATCTGTATCTGTATCTGTATCTGTATCTGTATCTGTATCTGTATCTGTATCTGTATCTGTATCTGTATCTGTATCTGTATCTGTATCTGTATCTGTATCTGTATCTGTATCTGTATCTGTATCTGTATCTGTATCTGTATCTGTATCTGTATCTGTATCTGTATCTGTATCTGTATCTGTATCTGTATCTGTATCTGTATCTGTATCTGTATCTGTATCTGTATCTGTATCTGTATCTGTATCTGTATCTGTATCTGTATCTGTATCTGTATCTGTATCTGTATCTGTATCTGTATCTGTATCTGTATCTGTATCTGTATCTGTATCTGTATCTGTATCTGTATCTGTATCTGTATCTGTATCTGTATCTGTATCTGTATCTGTATCTGTATCTGTATCTGTATCTGTATCTGTATCTGTATCTGTATCTGTATCTGTATCTGTATCTGTATATGAATAAAGAGTATCTTGCAGTCGTGAGCTGTCAGCTTCCGCATGCTTTATATGTATCTGCATCTGGATATCTGTATCTAGAGCTTCAGTTGTCGTTGTATCTGTATCTGTGGCTCCGTTAGCTGACAGTGCACTGTTATTGCTTCAAGTGGCTTCATTCATTGCATGTCTCTTCTCTGTCTGTGCTCTGTGCTCTTTGCAGCTGGTAAAAAAAAAAAAAACTAATACTGACGCCGCGCCACGTCAGGCACGACAATGAGCTGACTATTTAATGTCCTAGCAACAGACACCGTACCCCTTGCGTCCCGCCTCTAGCTAGTCACTCGAAAACAAGAGCAACCTTTATTAGCAAAAAGTTTTGTCGGTCTTAGCCAAGAAAAAGAGCCGTTGGCTGTTTTTTGTCCAATAGACGAAAGGGTTTCTATTTATTAGCCAACTGAGTTCCTGTCTGTGACTATTGCTATCTCTTTGGCGCATCAAGGACCAGCCATAGAAGGGGGTCATGAGCAGATTAGGCTGCCAAAGACAACTGCTGTGTGGGTGGGGCCGACAGACGGCATATTGTCGGCTTAGCCTGAGCATTAGGGACAGCACTATAGCTGGACTGCCACAGCAGTTTGTACTCAAAAGCTAATTTAAGCAATCGCTGTATAACTTAATTACAGCGAGTCTCATATATATTAGTATTGAAAGACCCCAGAGGATTATATGAAAGTATTCGCATGCTGCAATACATAAAATGAAGATACCCAAAATAATACTTATAATAAACTACTGTCTATATGTGAAGTATTTTGAGTTTGTACATCACTGTTATATATCAAAAGATATTCTATTATTCCGCACAGCTTCATTGGCAGATGTTTGTTAACTTCCATTGTAATCAAGCCACAACATTACAGCAAAGGCAAATGAGGCTAATTCTTGTATAACTCATTGGCAACTGCAGCTGGAACTCGAATTTGCTGTTGATGCCACAGAACTGGCTGTGCGGCCGCAACGCTATCTGCAGTGGGGCTGCATGCATTACGCAACATTTGGCGTTGCGCTTGTTGCCACAGCAACAACAGCATCACGTTGATTATTTGCTGATAATGATGGCAGTGCCAGAGCGGAGCAAACACTGAACACCGCCCACCGCCCACTACCGCAGAACTGCGTCGACAGTACGCGATTCGACTTGCTGGCCGCGCTTTTTGCCAATTTCCAAAATTCCAAAATGAAAATTGGACGACGCACAAACAGCAGCCAGCCGAGCTGAGAATCTGTCCCGCTCTCCTGTTTTACGGTTGAGGGCACAGATATGAGCGACAATTAAGTGTTTGCCGCATAATGATGTTGCCCGTTTTTACAGCAAGTTGCAAGTGGCAAATGGCAAGCAACAGCAGCAACAGCAGCAGCTCGTTGCATGCGGCAGCAACTTTTTATCGACATTAATACACGTCCCAAATATGCACAGAGCGTTGCGGATATGGCGGCCCGTTGCGGTCTTTTTGCGACCCCAAAATGTCGCCGCATTGCCTAATGACATAAGTTCCCCAGAGTCTATGCAAAAACTAACTGCATAAAGCCATTTGAATACACTTCTGTGTATATAATGCTAGAGATGGCAGCAGCAACAGCAGCATCAACAGAAGCAGCAGCAGCAGCAGGAACAACAGCAGCAGAAAACCAACTTAAAATCCATTTCGTATTAGAATGCGAATTCAAGAGAACTTCCGAGAGGTAGAGTTACTTCTTTTAAGTTTTATTATAAGAATAGGCCATTTCAGATTGAAGTAAAATACACCGCATGTAAAAGAAATGTATGAATTTAGCCACTAGCTTTCTGTATACATATACCGCCATAACAAAACAATGAGTTTAAGATATAGTAAAATATTAATAATTTTGTAAGTAATGTCCCATAGAAAAAATAATATAAAATCTAACACCAGCAAATAGTAAAACAAATTTTAAAAAAAATTTAAAAATAAAAAAATTAAGTTTGAATATTCAACATAAAATTAGTGCAAAGTTTGCTTATTAATGATACATTAATAAGAATAAATAAAATAAATAAATACAATTACCACATAAAAAGAAAAAGAGATTCAATTGGACAATTTTACAATAGAAATACTTAAGTTTCTTTAATGTAAAACACAAATTCAAATGAAAAGAAACCTTAAAAATAATCGCTGCAAAGGTCGTTAATCCACACACAAATCCAAAAGCTTACATAGTTAGTGAAATAAAACAAAGTGAGCAATTGAACCCCGATAAGCAGAGAAAGGTTTATCAAGGTCTAATATGACATTAGAGAATCTCAAAGCAGAGACCCAACAAATGAATGCGAACTATATGTAAAACATGAACGTTGCAGAAAGTTGAGATTGAGAAACACAGTCCCAACTTACCAGCAGCTTCTGAATCTGAAAAAGAGCGTAAAAGTTGATGGTAAAATTCATTTAATGTCTCTTTTATTCTATCATTCTTACTTTGTTCTCAGTTAAGCACAGCTTGAGCTTAAGCACTTGACGTTTCTAATTTTAGAACTTGACTTGCGAATTTAACTAATAAATTACGATTATAGTAGACAATTTTGGAATTTGTTTTCACATTTCAAGTGGCGCGACGCTGTCATTTGATTAAGCACATCAGAAATTTAGATGAGGTGAAGTGTATTTTCATGTACTGGCATTCGTGCCACAAGTTTGATTCATTTTAATTTTGTGGCTAGGCTTGCGGCGCCTCAAGAAATATGAAGCCCTTTGCACTGTCTGGGGTGCCATTAAAACTTTGATAATATTTTGTTAAAAAAAATTTTAAAAAAAAATAATCAAAATAAAATGATATGAAATAAAAGCCATGGCACAAGTGCGTGGGCCGACTTGCCCAGAGTGCAGGCCTGGGCTGGGAAAAGTCTGTCAGTGCCATACTAGGCTGACCATTTTGATTGAAAATCCAATCTGGCCGCGTCTGGGCTTGAGCGGCTCACATGTGCAGTTCCCACAGCAATTAAATTTGAACACAGGACGCAGCGCAGGATAACAGCGGAGCGAGGGACGGAGAGGCAAGACAAAAAATAAGAACAGTTGACATGCTCAGCAAACAAACAAACAAGCGCAACAACAACAGGCCCGAGTACAAAAAAAAGGCTGCCAAAAGACAACCGCAGACATGCAGCAACAGCAACAGCAACAACAAGAACAACAACGGGACTCACTCACATACAACATGTGTGCCCGCCTGCTAAAGGGGGCTGGCAGGACAGCAACACGCTCTGCTCTCTGCTATGTGTTTTCTATTTTTTTTGGGCATGAAGAAGACATCGCTACAACCACAAAAGCAAAGGCAACTGCTCTGCTTCCACAGTGCCACGTTTTTTGTGTTGCGTCCTTTTGTGTGTGGCCAGAGCTGTGTAGTCCTAGAAACAACAACTGCAAAACTAAAAAGGACAACGGGCATACAAATAACATTAAGCCGGCGAAATCAGCAAAAGGCAAAAGGACTCGCAGCCGTCTGTCGATGCGGGCCAAGAGCCCCCAGGACCCGGACGCACACTATCAGTCGAAGCTATCGCCTCTGCAGACAGCCAAAAGGACATCATCAGCAGCAGGAGCAGGAGCAGGAGCAGAAGTCCATAGAAGGTGAAAGCGCTTCATAGAGCCATGACAATGACAATGTACTCCAATGCTCCCTCTCTCATTCTCTCTCTCTCTCTCTCTCTCTCTCTCTTTCTCTATCTCTTTCTCTGTTGCTTTCCCTTACCTGAGTGGCCCCCGCATGCCCGCTGTGTGTGACACAAAACTGGCATTAGGCAAGGATTTGCGTTGATTATGGACAGCAATGGGCTTTAGCTATAGCCATTTTCGAATGAAAAGACAATGAAAGGTTTGTCCACATACCAAATCTCGCATGCCCCGGCCCGGCATCCAAATAACGTAATAAGACAATAATGCCTTAAAGAGCCCAATTTCAGGTAAAAACTCGGCTGTGCTGTGGGCGTATTTTAAGCGGATTTGCAGCAAAACTAACGAAGCTCTCACTATGCCACACGAGTCGATGAAAGTAATACGAATGATTTGATTAACAGATCAACAAGAACTAGGAAGTACAAAATATGATACTATGAGAGGCTGGTTATATAAAGAGCTGAAGATAACTGATGAGAGAATTGATTAAATTGAGTAGCTCTGTTCTTGTATAATACGAATGAACTACTATTCAATGATCTCACTAATTTGTAGAATCTCTCTGCTGATGTCTAAGAGAGCACTGACTGACGAATAATTTGATTAACAAATCAACAAAAACTTGGGAGTACAGAATGTGTAATATGATGCTGTGGGAGTCTCGCTATAGAAACGAAACTGTGATCTAAAGATAAACTAATGAGGGAAATGTTGCGTATTATTAAATGATATTTTTGAATTTTTTCCCTGACGTCTAAGAGAGCATTGACTGATTCTATGATAGGCGATGAGAGTAATACAAATGATGTTATCTGCTATTTAGTAATCTATTTAATTTGTGTTATGTCTCTGCTGCTGTCGAAAAGAAGGTTTATTCAATGATATACGAATTGATGAGAGAATCGCTTGATCAACAGATCAACTATGAAATAGGATGCTGTGAGAGTCTAGATAAAAGCACGTTCTGGTGATAAGCTAGTGTAGAGAATTGACGCAATATTGGCTTGTTTCAAATGTCTCTCTTTTATTATATAAATGCAAACTTAGAAGATCATTATGTAAAGAATTCAGTCAGAATGTATTCTATATAAGAAGCTCTTTTATTCTATTCTTCCATGCTGATGTCTCAGAGAACATTGACTGCCACGCCTCTTCCGTTTGCCAAATGCTACTCCATTCGCCCCTCGCACTCTCTAGAAGCTTACTTAGAAGCAGTTTCCATTTGTTTAGTATTCATAAACAGCTTCGACCCACACACAATCCAGTTGGGCTGAAAAGTTTTGTATTCAAGTAGAGGTTATCAGCGAATAAATCTTCGGCGATATCGAACTATTTCAGCGTCGTAGACGAGTTTATTACTTTTTAAGTGCTGCAAGTTTATGGGTTAGACAATCAGTTTGCGCTTTTGAGTTTGTTTTGGTTCGAGTGTGTCGTTAAGTGGCAGATAACTAACAGCTGGTCACACCTTTTTTGCGCCCATTGACAGCTTCATTTCCATATGCTAACTCCCCAAATGCCATCTATCGGCATTAACAAAAGTTCACACATAACAAAATTAGCCGAAGCCGAAGCCGAACCCAGACCCAGACCCAGCCAGACTCAGCCTCAGACAGACCGAGACAAAAGCGCTGAGCTCCCCATTTAGTCAGGCAGCTTAGGTAAATTTTTGTTGTTATCATATGCTAGAAGGAGCATCGAGCATCTTTTCTTCTCGCTCGGCTTTATCGGCGGCAATGCGCTTTCCCCCCGTTAGCATTATGCCGAAAATGTCTTCTAATGACTCATAAGATTAAAAAGTAATTTTCTTGTTATGCTGCGCAAACGATTTTTGTTCCACCGTTAATTTTTATACATATTAATATTGGAAGAGAGGGGAGCGAGAATGGGAAAAAATAGAAAAGGAAAAGGCAACGGCAACGGCAACCGAATAAACATAAATTTGATGCACAAAATTGGGTCATTATTGGCAGCTCCGTTCGTTGGGTTCCCAAAGAGAGAATTTTGTTGGGTTTTTTTTCGTCGATTATTATTTTTTTTTTTGGACTGGTTTTTTCTCTTTTTACTTAGTCGTAAAATTACGCCAAACAAATTCATAATTTTCGTTGTATTTCTTTTTATGATTAGCACGCCCTAACCGAAAACCCCAGAGAGGGGGCGCGACACAATTTGCGCCCATTTATGTTCATTTGCGTGGGTGGGCGAAGAAGAGGGCGGCTCTTAATTATTAGCCGGGCTTTTTTATGGCCCGGCGCATGTACGTGGCGACATAACTTTCAGGCGAGCAGACAGCAACACAGACAGACAGACAGACAGACAAACCGAGGGACAGACAGAGAGTCAGACTGAGAGCAATTTCTGTGGTTTCCAATTCAACGCACTCTCAATTAGAACGTCCAATAAATAGTCGGCCTGTGGTATGGGTGGGGGGTGGGGAGGGCGAGGTGCGACACTTGTGCGACACTTGACAGAGTCGGTGGAGTGGGGCAGCGAGACCAGAGTCGCTGTCTCTGCTTTGCCTCTGGGTGCCATTTGATAGGGAGTGCGGGTGGACTGCCATGTGGCCTGTATCGCACATTTAACTAATTAACAATTAAAACCGCCAGCCGCGAAGAAAAGAAAACAGAACTACAACAATATGCGGCCCATTAAAAAAGATGCCTAATGAATTAATAATAAAATATTTTTTATGTCTATGCGCAGCGCTCGGAATGGCTTCTTAAATGATGTCTGCCTCAGTTGCGACCGGCAGGCGAGCAGCAGCAGGGTCCGCATCAAAAATATTAGAGCAGCAAATAATGGAGCCTTGAAAAAACTAAGACGAATGCCAAGAATTTAAAGCGTCGAAGTAATTGCCAGCGAAACGAACTCGGCTAACTCTGATTTCCCTCAAGCAGACAATGCAAGATATTTGATATGCAAGATGAGATTGTCTTATGAGGAAAGAGATTGAACGAGCAGCTGGTTGAAGCTTTACGATATATTAAATTACAATCTAACTATAAGGGATTATATATTATTAAGATTAAGATATTTTAATAAGACATAGCGTTGCTACATTTAAGGAATCTAAAGAGATTTCTAATAGTCAGCTTAAATACTTATATGTTCAATGAAAGCTCAGCTGTATTTGAAGAGATTATCATGAAGTGAAGAATATAAGAAATGAATAAATGTTAAAGATTAAAGTCTCTCAGCACATTTACACAACAAAATTTTGAATTGGTTAAGATAGCATGGGCCCTTGCAACATAAATTTGTAACTTCTCATCGGAAAATCTTTTCGAAATAAAGTGAATTTAAAAGGACAGCTAAGAGAGTAAAAAATAAGTGCTTTAAAACGTTCTTCTGCGACAGTTCACTAGAAAATTTCAAAGCTTCAAGTTATTTTGGAAATCGATAAACTATAAATCATAAATCATATATTGTATATTTGTTATATTTTTTATTTCAAATATATAATTAAAGTCGAGCCACATATTTGATAGAAGAGAAAAGAATTCTCATATTGTATAATAGACTATTCATCAGAAATATCGAAAACAGAAAGAGTAAAAGAACGTGTATATTATACACTCAATTTCTGTGTTTGTTTTTTCAAATAAAATTTTTACAAAATATGTATAAATATTGAAATCAATTTATGAAATACAAGCTGTCTATAATTTCATATATTTGATACAAGCTATCGTTTCTTTAGTAGTAGTAATAATAACATAAATATTATCAATACCTTATCACACTCATTCTATGCTGTACAGCAACAAATCAAGTAGATTTAGCCCATCGCCCAGGTCGATACATAACATTAAATTATAAATAAATCACAAATTTCATGTCAAGCAATTCGCATACAAAACACTTTCGACCTTCACCCACATAATTCTAACAAAATTTCTATTCAACTGTTTGCCTATTTATGGTCCGGCTTAATCAGATAAGTTTCACATCAATAGACTTAACCTCAAGAATCCGATGCAATCTCGCTCAATATGGGGGCATATAAACGAAAATATAACCGAACCAAGTCGAGTTTTTGCCTTACCAAGTGCGACAATGTTGCCAGCGACCTTTGACATGCAGCTGTAGCCTTTGTCTGAGTGCGCGTGTGTGCATGTGTGTGTGTGTTTCATATGCCACATGTCATGTGCCCCGCACAAAACATGTCACTGCCCATTTTATCCTTGCTTCCTGCCACCTTTTGCCCAAAACTGTGTAGACCTGGCTGTAGGTTTTAGGTTACGGTTTTTGGTTCTGCTTCTGATTCCGATTCTGATTCAGATTCTGGCTCTGGTGCTCGGGCTCTCTTGGCCACACAATGACACAAAGACCCTAAAGCGCACATAAAAGAAATTAATCAGATTTTTATTTAAACGCCCAGCCATGGGGCGTCTAACAGCTGTGTATGTGTGCGTGTGTGTGTATGTATTGTGACCATTGTCCCTAACAAAAACCTCCAAATCTCTCAGCATTTTGTGTGCAATTTTTGTCAACATTTTGCCCCGCACAACGTTTGCCTGCCTGCCACACTACCTCCCTCTCCCTCTCTCTCACTCTTCTCAGTTATCTCTGCTATCTATATATGTATGTATTGCTAGCCCACACTCTTTCTAAACACTATTTGCAGCCCTTCTGTCAGTTTTGTCAGTTTTCTGTTGAATTTTTCAAACCCCTCATGAATGATTTTAGCAGATTTTTATATTTCCACAGTGCTATTGTATAAAAACTCGTTGCGTCCAGCCAAGCGCCCATCCATCTCAACGCATCTATACCGATCTCTGCACACACACACACACACACACACAGTTATCGTATCTATGTAACTCGACGTTTATCCATGCGTCGTCTCTCTATCTCTGGCATATTCTCTTGGTTCGTGCGGTTAGTTTGGTTTTGTCATTACAATTGTTTGCGTTTTTCCACCATTCAATGAACGTCCTTTGTTGTTAAGGACTCGCCACAAAAGGAGTTACGAGCAACCAGCCAGCCGGCCAACCAGTCGGCCAGCCCAGATGGACAGACAACGGAAGCCCGCTGCGAAAAGTTGCTACCAAATATTTTGCTCTTGCGTTTAATGCAGAGAGAGAAAAAAATGAAAATAAAATAGAAGCAAATAAAATATAACAACATTTTTGTGTGCAATTGAGTTAGAGGCAAAGTTTTTGCTAGAGTGTGAGCGCGAGAGAGCGAGACAGAGGGAGGGAGAGATAGTTATGGCTAGTATTTGCATTATGTGCGAAAAATGGGTTGCATGAAGTACAAGTGAATCATAAATAATGTATATAAGTAGCCAAGCATGAATCACTCAGCTGGATTCCAGTTTCTTGCTTGTTATATTTTGTTTGGCTCAAATCTCTTAGCTGGATTTTTATAATGAGCTATAAGAAAAGCAGCTTGAGAGTATGTTAGAAACACAAATTCTTGTGTATTTATTGTATTACCTACTTATTGTATTTGTCATATATAGATCAGTTAGGATTGCACGACTTACTAGAATTGACTTGAGCTTTATTCGAAACAGTCTGGAAATTATTATTTAATATTATACATATAAATGCATTTATTATAAATATATATAATATTTTTGATATATATATATATATATATATATATATATATATATATACATGAACCTTTTTATTTACCTTGCTATTCCTTTAATATTTTTTCCTTTTTCCCATTTTCTTGTCCATTTATAAAACACTTTTCTGCTCGCTTTTACATTCCATTAATATTTCACTGATTTTAGCATTTTCTCAGCCCGTTTCTTTCGTTTCTAAGATTTCCCTTTCATTAACCTAAGCTGCAGCGCTGTCTCATTTTATCTTTATGTTTCAGTGCAGCTCGTCAAATTCGGTTCTTATATTTTCCGATGCTCATCTTAACAGCATCTTAATTGCAGCGTTTCTTCGTTTCTTTTCCCATATTATAATCCACACCTTATTTTGGTTTTCTTTGTCCATTGCCTGCTTTCGCTTAGTTTTTCATAAGAGTTTACTTTACCTTAACTATCCTTGGCGACTGCACAAACCTTTTCACTCCTCGCTCTGTCTACTTCCTTTTTTTGTTGTTCCGTAAATTGTCACTGCATTCATTGTGCAAGTTTGTGCGCCCACTCCCAGCAGCTGCACCGCAAAATGATGGCAAATGTGTTTTTAAGCCGAGGGAGCCCTCGAGCTGCATGAGCTTCTCACTTATTTTACAGCATATTAGTTATTCGCCATAAACAAGATGCGGCGGCCAATGCGGCGCCACGTAGCTGCAGCCAAGCGCAAAATTAGGGTTGCCCGGCCGGGCGGCGATGATACCAGCAGCACTTCCTCCGCCTCGGCAGCATCATCATCATCATCGTCGTCGTCAACCTGCGACAACTTGCAAAACACAAACCAAATTGTTCAATGGCGCCGCAAAAATGACCAAAAATGCGCTGCCAGCAAAGGCGCCCGCCGCCATTTTTATTTGCAGCACTGCCACTTCCGGCGGCCATTTGCACGAGCTACCCCTTACCCACCCCACCTCCATCTCCAACCCCAACCCCAACCCCACCTACGCCGACCAGCAAGCCAAAAGCTGCAAATTGATGGCGACTGGCGCACATTCAAAACGCTTTCATTATTGTCATAAGCTGCTGCCGCGACATCATCTTCTTCTTCTTCGTTGTCTGCTTCTTCATTTTCCTGAAGATAGCGCTAAAAATTTTCCAGCGTACTTTTCGATTTCCGCTACGTAATATTCAAGTGATTACCAAAGCAGCCGCCACAGGAAGCAACAAAGTGCGCTGGCCAAGTTTTCTGCTGACGTGCTCTGATTTCATCCATAGACTCGATTCGGACTTGCTTGTCCATGAACCCAACTGGACGCATTATGATACCCTGTAATTTATAGATTGGGGTTCGAATCTGTATCTGTATAAAGGAGACTCGAATGAGTGACTCAATGTCATTTAATTTGGTAATCATAGAGAGACTTCTACATTAATCTACAGTCTAGAGAGAGAGGAAGATAGAGGGCAAGCAATATGAGAGCGTATATACATATAGGGAATACCCTCTTCGGCTTGGGTTTTAATAAAAATATATTATTAATATCTCATTGAACTGAGAGTATATAAAAGCAGAAGCTAAATGCTTGACCTAGCTTGACCTAATTTTATTATATGCATATATAGAGTAAGTATCTATCTCTTACATTGATATTTTATATTAAATGAAATATATAAATCATTCTTCTTTTTTTTTTTTGTTTTTATAAATACATATGAAAATAATAAGAAATATACCATATTTTATTTTAAAATTATTAAATAGTCACGGATATTTTACATTATTTATCTCACTCTTTTATATTCTAAATTAAATCTAAACATCAGTTTATATATATTTCAGAAAATATTCACAAATGCTCCCACATTATCACATCTATGTTGTATGTAGCTTAACAGATGTCCACATGCAGTTAACACTCGACAGTTAACATAGTTTTTCCAGGGTAACTCTTAGTGGCATTGCCTTCATTTCCTCCTTTCTTGGCTGTTTGTGTTGCTAAGTGTACGCGATTTTCGGACCTCCGACGGGGTTCAATGACAAAGTTTACTACCACTAGGTATTTATAACTATTATTTATGTGTTGGCCTGGACCTGGACCTGGCTCCGTCGCCCGCGCCATTTTAAATGCTCAGTGATGCGCAACGAATTTCTTAATGGTGCAATTTGGCGTTTTATGTCTGAAGTTTAGGCGAAAGGCGATTTTTGGCCCCGCTGAGGGAAGCGGGGGGAAGTTGAAGCGCCTCCACTCTTACTGCACCATTTTTTGATGTACGCTATCGCTACGTGCATAAACTTTTTGCAAACAATTATGGTCTCGGCCGATGCCGAGGCCGACGCCGAGGCCGGGTCTGGCAGTCGACCAGCCAACCGGGCAGAAATGGGGGTGTGGGTCTGGCCAACACTGAACCCTCGATATTTGTCGTTTTTCATTAAATTCATGGTGTGATTTCCGCGACGCTTTTCGGCTTCCGGGCAAAACGTAAGCACAAATCACAGTATTCTTCGTTCTTCGTTTTCCTTTTTCCCATGGTTTTTTTTTTTCCTGCCCATCGGGTTGTCAATTGGAAAATATGGTTCACGACAAAATGTAATGATAGCCGATGACCAGATTTATCCATAAACAAAGCCGAGTAGGCCTGCGCCAAGAAACTGATAGAGTTCACTTAAATCTGTTTGGGTATTAGAGGGAATGCATACAAATAACTTATATATTAAAATAGCCTAACACATTTGTCAATAAAAAACTATTTATTTTGTAATAAAATATATATGCATATTAAAATAATATAAATTAATTATTCTAGAAGCACATGTTGTTTATCTTTTTTTTATTAATAAATTTGTTTTTTTTTTTTTTTTTTCATTTTTCAATCCAATCAAGAGTTTCCTTGGTGCCTAGCCATAAATAAGTTCACACTAAATTCTTTTTCAGTTTTTCACATCTCCGCGCTTCTCGTGACTTGGACATTCACGTGCTCATCTCTAGGCAAAAACAATTGCAAAATAAAATTGAAATTCAATTGATAAAATCAATAAACTCGGCATGGACATGGGCAAAAAACGGACAAGTCAAACATCAAATATTTTGCCTATCTGCGTTTATTGATTAAAATGCTGAAACGCGAATGGAAAACAGCAACAAGAATATGAAACCCGGGAATATTTTAAAAATATGGATGCCAAGCATTTAATGGATAAAATGCACTGTGCGCCACTTCTGACAATGGGCCATTATGACACCTTAAATCATAACGGTATAATCTGTGCGTGAGTGTGTGTGTGCGTGTGTACGTGTAAGTGTGTGTATGGGATATGAATATGTTGTCATAAAGAATGAAAATTAATTGAAAATGCATTTTGCATGCCATTGTCTTCAATTAATTTTCATTTCAATCATTTCCAATAGCAAGTAAATTGAGTGTGTGTATGTGTGTGTGTGTGTGTGTGTGTGTGCGGGAGAGTGCAAAGTGGAGTAAGAGCATCCATTATGCTATTATTTTTACAGTAATTCATGTCAATGGGCTTATGCATGTGTTAACTAAACTGTCAAATATGCAAATATGCTGAGATCTTGAATGATATACATATATGCATATAGATAATGTAATCTAACCTAAGTGAATCCTGACAAACTAGCAACGATATTATGACAGCTGACAAAGCTTAATCCAGTGACTGAATGAGATGTGCTAGAACATATAATTATGACTGCCAGTAAATTGCATAGGATTTCAATATACATTGCTCAACGAACAGATTGATATTAATTTTTGAATGGCTCAACATCATTTAACATGAAAGTCATTCAATTCTCTTAATGAAACGTGTGTCTTGCCTAAACTAAATTCCCCCCTCCCATCTCTCTCTCTCTTTCTTACCTATCATGAGATATCACCTTCTTCATTTGCCCATTGACTCCTTCTACACCCTCATATGTCTTACACTTCCCCGTCGGCATCCTCCTCTCTACCTCTTTAAGCTCCATGTATTTCATTTTATGAACACTAACTGCTTAAGTCGCTTTGCTCTACTATTGCAGCATTGCCAGCCGCCTGCCTAATTGGCTCATAACTAGCTGAAATAACAGAGCCACCCTCTGTGCAACCACCGTTCAGGCCACATATCCCATTTGGTCCGACCGTCCAGGGCTTAATGCCTGTTGTCCAGGCGATGCAAATCGTTTTCGCTCTTCAATTACCAATAGCTATCATAATGTATTCAAAATCTTTAATGTAATTAATGCTGTTTGTTTCATGAAAGTTGTTCGAGCTCTAAAGCACACACACACACACACACACACACACAAATAGTTGGGTCTGGTAACCCTAGCATTTTGGTCATATGTTGCGTAGGATATGCAAGCTAGGACATTGCATAGCTATTATAGTTGCTGTTGTTGCAGTTGTTGTTGCTGTTGTATGTTGCATGTCCGCTACATGACTGCCAACAGCAAGGGGCTACAACAGCAACAACACACACACACACACATTGCTATCGCACGCAGCATTAGTGTGTTTCAGCTTTTGCGTTCGTTTCTAATCATCGACAACTGTTCGGACCATAGATTTTTGGCAACCTGTCCCAGTCTGTGGCCGCCGCTTCCGCCCGCGCATACCTTTCTCATATATCTGTCAGTGAGTTTGTGTGTGTGAGTCGAAGCCGGGGCACGGCACACTCCACGTCCGCTCCCGCCGTGGCCTTCTAATGCGCTAAAGTGCTTTTTCGTAAAAACAAGTTACACTTTGCAATTTGCACTAAATCCCACTTGGCTGTGGCCGGGCATCGCTCCACTGGGCAACGGACTCCGATTCCGCCGCATAGGCCAGGCCGAGCAGACCCCCCCCACGAACTTGTCCACCTCCCCCTGCAGCGCAGCCCACTCCAGCCCATGCCACTGCTGTCTATCTGCCCACTGCTGACTGCTGCTCAATGTCTCTGCTCTGTGTTTGTGTGCAAATCCTTTGGCCGTTGCGTGGCAATTAAAAGGGATTTTCATGGCTAAAACGTATTTATTTTACACACAACCCACACACACACGTACGCACGCTTACGCACACACGCACACACACACATGTGAACTTCCTGCATGTGCTCGCTTAATATTTGATTTTTGATTTGTGGTCTGTTGTTGTGCTGTGTGCTTTGCAGGGGGAGCAGGAGCAGCGGGGTGAGCGGGCAGCTGGCTTATATTGGAATGCTAGTAAAAAGCTTCAAGAACCGTCAGACGATCAGTCAAGGGGGAGGGGGCACTCACTGTCTGTGTGTATGCATGTGTGTGTATGTATGTGTGCGTTAAACTACTCATATTAATTACTATTGATTTTAGTGCGCTGCGCGCGTTAATGAAATTGAATTGCACGCTACAAAATGCCGAACCACACACTTCTGCCACGCCTACTTGCCTTTCTGCCTGGCTGCCTGACTGCCTGCTTGCCTAACGCTCCCTGTGCCGTCATAACAAACCAGAGAAAAAAGGGCCAACCAAAAAATCAATAAAACAACCGCAGTGGCCCAATTTTTATTAACAAGGTGCACTGAACTTGTCCTCTACGGCAAATGCCAAGGAAGAAGAGTTTCATTTCGAGCTCCAGTTGACTTTGGATATACGTATATGCTTGGGGTAAATCTACGTATATGCCTAAGTTAAGCCATGGGAATAGAGAAGAGGCACTGGAGTGCATACAGTGAGTGTATTCAAGGTATCTTTCGCAATATTTGTTATTTAATATTTTATATTGATATTTTTAAATGAAGTAGATTCTTTCTGCTAAAAATTATTTTTGTAATGCAATTTTTGGCTGTTTTCTTATAATAGTATTATGGTAAATACCTTAGTATTCTAACTCTCAGCTTAGTAAATAAGTACATATATTATTTTCCATAATTCATTAGTTTTTTTTTTGTTTTTTATTTTTATAAATTAATTATAATATTAACAATAGATTTAAAAAAAAAAAATTTTTTTTTAGTGAAGATGTGTTTACTTAAACAAAACTATTAAAAACAAAAAATATTTTGTAAATTTAATAAAAGGCATTTAAAAAAATGTATCATTAATAATTTTTATTTTTTCATGACTAGTTTTATTTTTTAAACAGATTTTATGTTTAATTTTTTTTTTAATGTTTTCAAAAAATTCAATTTTTATCCCACAATAATGCTTACACAAGATGTAAATATTATTACTGATTTTATTTCTATTTCAAAAATGTTCAATGTCATCCATAGGCAAATTCTATTAATTATTTATCAAGTTGCAAAAACACCTTAAGGCTTCGCTATAGCCTGCAAATGTAAACTTTATATATATGTAATTATATTTAATTAATATATAAGAAAAATTTAAAGAACAATCAACTCAATTACATTATCGAGTTGAAGTCCTCAGTTGGCAGTGCTTATGTTTTAGGCTAGCTTTAATTTTAGATAAATTCTAAGCTCTAATAAACATACAAAATAAAATTTATTTTCATTTCATAGCATTACATAAGTTAGTGCTAATTTTAGATCACTTCGATTCCCAACTATATATAACATACTAACTAAATAAATAATAATACTATTATACCAAGTGTTTTTGTTCTAGCTTGAAAGTCGCGCATCTTCACGCTTATCAGAATCTAAGCTCAACTCATTGCCCAACTGTCGAAATTCTCGTTGAACTTTCAACTCGTTTTACTTAATTTCGCAAGATGTTCCTTTAATTTATTTATCAATTCAAATGATTCACCCAAAATTTACAACTAAATTTCATTGTGCAGACAAATTTCAAAAGTTCGAACATCAGCTCGTCTGGACTTCCGCAGCTTCAGCCACAAAGCTCCACTGATAATTGCCAACGGAATGAGTGAGCTAGTTAGAGGCAGCCCCAGGCAGAGGCTGGCTTACGTATCATCTGGTATGGCTGACGACTTTAAGTGAAGCCCAGCAATTTGCTAAGACTTTAAGCGAACCGGCAGCCCAAAGGGTGGCTGAGGCAGCAGCCGTGGTCCACTCGTTGGCACTTGCCACCACCAAAACTGAACACCTTGCAACCACCGCAAAGGCAAGCAGAAGAAGAAGAAATGAAGGAATATAGCAGGCAACATAAATTTCATTTCATGCCAATTTAATCAATTGGGGTTAGAGGCTTAGATAGCACTGGCACTGCGGCTGGCTAGTTGGCCAAAAATCAAAATAAAATGCCGCCCCTTGAGCCACACCCCCATTGACACACACACATAGATACACACACACAAAAGCATTTGTCACATGCGACTGAAATTAATTCGTTTTTGATTAGGCGCAAAAAATCAATTTCTCGACCAAACTGTGTTTTATTTGTTTATGGCCAGCATCAGTTTTTCCGCCCAGCCACGCCCGCCGTCCCCCACCGCCCTGGCGCAGCATCAACCCACATTTTGGCAGCTGTTACGTCACATAATTTGTCGCTGTCTGCGCGGCAACAGTTGATGCCACCTGCCTCCCCCTCCCCCTCCTCCAGACCCGATTCCACGTCGATTAGACGTTTATTTGTTTTTGCTGTAGGTAAATGCAAATTCAAGTGGGCGCCACTTGCAGCAGAAGGGCAGCCTTCATGGGGGTTTATAAATCACCGGCGTGGAGCAGCTTGCGCTGGCAGCTATTCCACCAGCCGACGCCGCCATGTTGACAATTTTTTGCATCAGCGAACCCTTGACCCCATGACTCGGGACTCGACACTCGGCACTCGGCGCCGGGACTCTTCCCCTCCGACAAGCTATCAGTAATTAACACATGCAGATTTCCGAGGGGGCTAAATCTGTGCGGACATCGGCAGGAGTCGGGGCGGGCTGGGACGGACAGAGGCCGGGCCAATTTGGCACAACTGTTGCCAGGCGGGCAACCAATTGTCCATTTGCCTTTTGGGGGCGATTTAATTTCAAATTCAATATTGGCAGGCGCATCATATATGGGCAGAGCGACAGAGACAGAGTCAGTGCGAAAGGGAGAGAGATAGAGAGTGGAAGAGACGCTCAACTGACAGGCAGACAGACAGTCGGCAATTTGTTGTCACATGTTTGCTCGATTTTCATTTTATTTGTGCAACAATTTTGCATAATTAATGGAAAGAGGCGAATCAAATGTGAAAACAGTCGATGATTTTATTGCACTCTAGCAAATTGGGCTGGAGTTAGATGAGTGGGTTAGATAGCTATAGATGTGGATAGATTTGAACACTCATTGAACTTGTTAAAATTCGATTCGGTAATTTCTGAAAAAAAAAAATAATAATAATAATAATAATAGTTATTGCAATGGAAATATGTTATTTAAAATGCAATGAGAAATTGTACAAAGGAAAAGCGAACTCTTACAGATCTTAGTACCAAGAAAACTATGTATATCTATGACTTAATTTAATCAAATCAGAATTTTTTTTAAACAGAAAAATTTGTTATTTACAGTTTTATTTATATTTTTTTTAAAGATTTTCTACTAGTGAAGGAAACAAAACTTTAAATTAAATCATTAAAATTATTAGAACAACATTGTCATGAAATTTGTTTTTATTTCTTATTATATTGTGAACCACTTTGCAGGCTGTAGAGTATATCTTAGTCCAGCACTCCCACTTTGCACACTTTATTTTTCCTTCAGATATACGGAGAAGTTTTTGTGAAAATCTTTAAATCTTTAATAAATATTCAAATGAATATTTTTACATGATAAACATCTTTATTTCTTTTCCCTTCTCCTATTGACAATTTAATTACAATAGAGCCATGAAAATAAACTACTCTGATAAAACAAAACATGATAGTATTGAAATGAAAAGACAATTGCATGGAAACATTTTTACAAACATTTCAAATTGACTGCCAGATTACAAGATGCAATCGAAAGTAAAGTAAGTTCAACATTTGTAGCCGAGTATCTCATTTTAATTGAATTTTTTGCTCCCTTGAGATGAATTGAATATTTGATAAGAATTTATTTAAACAAATTTAAATATCAGAAGCGCTCAACCCTAAGATGCGTGGCTTAAATAAATAATTGAAAGCCTTGACCAGCGAGCTAAAGCCGTAGTAAATACTTTGGGATACGGAGCGTATACTTAATTATTACATTTATTGCGCATAATTGAAGTGCATATCCAAAGAATAGATAATGAATATATTTAGACTTAAGTAATTGTGAGCTATTCATTCCCTGCCCCACTTAGCTGTGAATGTGTGAGTGTGTCTGTGTGTTCTTTTTGGCAAAGCGTTTTGGCACTCATCGATTGCGTAATGCATTTTCGATGCTGCCGGCAAGTGGGTCGCTGGCAATGTTAAGTATACGCCACGTGCTGCAGCCTGAAAATATGACATGAGCCTGTCATAATGCAAAGTTTAAATAAATGATATATGAAATATGAGAGTTGCATATGGAATTATGCATGTGTCTGTTTGCCTCTCCGTCTATCTGTATATGTGTGTGTACATTTGGTAAAGCCCATAAAAAGCAGTCGTAAAACCCTTTCCGCACAACGGAAATCCCGTTTCAAAACAAACGCCATTAAAAACGAGGTCAGACAGAGCAGCTACAGCGTCAGCGGGGCATTAGATGGAGCTGTAGGGGCCGGGTCGCTAACTGAGTGGGTAGTATCTGCCTCAAGGACTGCCAAAAGTCGACGAAAAAACACAGAGAGAAAAAAAGCACTGACACACAAAATTTAGAGCCTCGCATAACCAAAAAATTCTTCAAAGTTTTGCGAAACAAACAAAAAAATAAGAAGTGAAACAGCAGAGGAAGGAATATAATATAATATTTTAAAAGTGCGCATAGGGAGCAGCATAAAATATGGGCGCAACAAAAAAGTTCAAGTTTAAGCATTAGAGAGTGAGACACACACACACACATACTCACACACACATCTGTGAGGAGCTGTCTGTGTGGCAAAGGTATTTATTTTCATAACGCAACACAACATAAGGAAGCAATAAATTTAAGCTGACTGACGACAGTTTGCCGGGCCAAAGGGAGGGCGGCAGGGCGTGTGGGGGAAAGTAGGGTCACGCCAGTGTCTAGCTTTAGTTGCTTTGGCTTAGGCAACAGCCCCTAATGCGGTGCAGGGGGGAGGCATCCCCTGCCCTGCCCTGACTTCTGCCATGTGTCGTCTGCAACATCTCGTGTAGGTAAAATGCCAGCAGACGTTTTGCACATATTGCATAGTTATTGTTTTAAAGCTTAAGCACCCCATGCGCAGGCCGACCCTCTCTCTCTCTTTCTCCCTCTTCCCTTATCATTTAAATAAATTTTATGCAATTTAGTTAAGCTGCTACCTCAACCAAGCCCCCTACAATCCTCATATACCTAGCTGCTGTTGACTGAGTGAGTAAATGTCATTTAAATATTTCTCTCTCCCTTCACTCGTGTCCTGTTCACTCTTCCACTCTGTGGCATTCCCAATTTCTTTTGCCACGCCCACGATTAAATATTTAGAAGAAGGTGTAAGAGAAGGGTGCTAGATACGTATGTATGTTTATATATAAATAAATATATATTGTATTCATGAAAATTGTAGTGATGCGCCATACAAAAGCCAAGCCATATGATATGTATGTATGCGTATACATGTGTATATAAGTACACATACATATTTATATTTATATATCTAGCTGTTGTTGCTCAACTTTGCATTTGCAGGATTTTCTGACTTGACTTGACGGAGTTGTTAGTTTTACAGTTGTTCTGTTGGTTTCACTGTTGTTGCTGTAGCTGCTGCTGCTGCTGCTGAAATACACATCATAAAATCATATGTGAGAGATGTCGTGTGCTCTGTTCTCGTTTTCGTTATTTATGTTTGTCATGTTGCGTTTGTCAAGTTTTTGCACTTGAAAGCATTATGGCTTAATTCTTATATGAGCCCCAGCAATAAACACACACACACGCGCACGCTCACAGAGACAGTCTGACAAGTGTGCGTGTCTAGAAATAAACACAAGCAGGTGTCACAGACACCCCGTGAATTTGAACTGTAGTTACGCATTGTTAATTCACATCAAAGCAAAATGTCAAAGTTGAATGTGACATGCAGATTTCGTTTATCACTCGGCATCTGAAGGATCCTGAGAATGTGAGCGCTGTCAATAATGTTGCAGCTACTGCTCTAGGTTAGCTTATGAAATATGTGCTTTATCAAGCAGAGCTATTAAATCAGCAGAAAATAATTTTGAGTGATTCTATTTTTGTTTAGATGCATATGTATAATGTTTGTATGTATGCCAACAGAAAATATATATTTTTAAAGTTTCGCTGTTAATTAAACATCTTTAAAAAGTTTTCTAAATTAATTGAACTGCTTTTTTTTCATTTTTTTTCTAATATATTTTCACAACACAGATATCATCATAATACATATATCGAAATATCTGAATTAAATTAAATATTTTACTTTTAATTATATAAATATTTTTTTTTTATTTTAATATTTGTTATTTACCCTACTTATTTATTTATTTATTTTATTTTATTTTTGTATATTCTTTAAAATATAAAATTTAAACTTCAAATCATTTATTCTAGTTTTTCATATTTGCATTAATTATTTGAAATTGCTTTAAAAATTGTAGATTTTTAATCATATTCATATATTATATATGGCTTAAAATATTAAGTCTTCAATGATTTGTATTCAAATTCTAGCTGGTTCTCTCTTATCCGTTTTCCATTTCAATTAACCATTTTATTTATATTTTCATATACTAGCATTAGTAAATATTATGACATAATTACAATTTAATTGGCCGCTCCACTCATTTAAATTCTATTAAACGTAAATAAATCCGTTGCGAATTCAGTTTGAATGCCTAAAAAGTCCGAGTCACATATTTTCGTAGCTTATAACAATTCGAGTTTTCATGAGATATTTCATTTATCTGCTGCAATTTAAATTGAAAATTCCATAGAAAATGTAGTTGACATAGTGGCGGATGAGCAAATACCAAACATTCACACTCACACATGCACACACACACACACATGCAGCAGCTTAATTGAATCAATCTTAATTAAAAATTGTTCTATATAAATATGTATGTATGTATATGTGACACAGAAAATAAAAATCATCCGTCTCAACATATTGTTGCAAGGAAACTTGCCGCAAGGCAAGTCGAGGTGAAAAACAAGGTTCAAGCCATATGCCAGCAGCTGTTGCAACTATTTATTTGCACAAAAAATAAACAACAAGTAAGCATGTGCCTGTGTGACTGTGTGTGTGTATGCAGCAAATGTCAAATATGTGTTTACATTCACGCACACACACACACGCACACACACAGAGACATCGCAGACTATTGAGCGTTGCCTTTAAGGAATAACAATGGAAATTGCTTTAGTAAATCCAAACGAAAATAAACACAAAAACACAACTTGAGCTGCAAAACAAACAAAAATTGTGTAGGTGTGTGTATATGTAGGGTCTAAGGTGCGGCCAGGTGGGGCGTGGTTGGGGCTGCTCGTTGACGCTTTTAGTTGGCGTCACATTTGCCAAAGTCAGCAAAAGGGTTCAGCTTCAAGTGTTTATGTCTCGCAGCTACGACCGCTGCACGCCCCATCCCCAATGCCACGCCCACCTATGGGGCTGGGGCGACGGTGGTTGGCATTCATATGTGCGCGCCTTATGTATGACACTTGAGCATGCAAAGCTGCTTGCCAAGATGATTTATATTAGCCATGATTTCTAACAATTTCCAGCACTTTACCTTTGCCTGCGCCGCGTTCTCTGCTTGCTCTCTCATTCTTTCTGCTGGCGTTGAGGTGTTGATTGTTGCTGAAATTTCGCACACCAGCTGACTGACGGACCCGCCGGAACGACGCAACACGAAACAGAAGTCGCACTCACGCGCACACACACAATCGCAGAGCAAACAAACACACGTGGCGTATGACATATTTTTAGCCATGATAATAACAACTTATTCATCTTAACTACGTACCCTTTTTTCTTCATTGTTGTTGCTGTTGTTGTTGCTGCACTCTATGACACCTTTCAAGCGGAAGTTATTGTGCACGACTTATGGGACCCTAAGATACTTATAGGCAGTTCAAGCCAAATGAGGGGTGAGCACAAAATCCACGAGCTGAGAATGTGGCGTCACTCTCGGCTAATGGCAATATCTTGTCTGACCCCGCCGAGGCTTTTAGGCTGAGTTCTGCATTTGTGAGAGGGCGTGGCCGCTTTAAAGTTTTATCGTATGGCCGAGGTGGAGCACTTTCTTGGCCAAGAAATGTTAGCCCAGCTAGAAGTAATGCACGCTGCATGCAAATATATTAACAACAAATTCATAAATGCCAACAGCTAGAACCGGAAGCCCCTGCCATATACCCACGCACACACACACGCTCGCACACATGCAACAAGCATACAGTAGGCAGCGTCAGTCGTACTGGTCACAGGTCGTGTAAACACAGCGCGTGCACGGGGCAGTTAAAACAATTACGGGCCACAAAGCAAAGGCAACGGAAAGACACAAAGAAAGAGAGAAAGGGAGAGAGAGAGTGGGTGTTAGGTGAGTTCGGGCGTATACGTAATATGCACGAGTAGAGGCCTCTAAATGGGGCCTCGTATGCCGACAGATGGCACACACTTGGGCTATCAAATTAAGTAATTGCATAATTGTTTCACTAGCATTTTACTATGCCCCAATGCCCAACGGCTGACTTAACCAAAAAGAAAAGAGAGAGAGAGAGTAAGCACATGGAAAAGTCAGCAGTCAACTCAACCACCGATCCACCCACACACAGCCATCAAGCAGCAGTTTTTCGGCTTGGCTTTTTATGTGTGCGTCGCGCTTTCTTTTATTTGCCTTTTGCCTTCAAACTAATCCCCGCGGCCTGCTGCTACGTGCCTGTCTTGGAGTTTTTGTGTAGGCACCGCACCGCTCTGCACCACCCTGCACCGTTCATAAATCAGCGTCCAATCGTCGAGGGCTTTGCCGTCGTCCTCGTCGTCGTCGTCGTCGTCGTCGTCTCTAATTGTTTTGTTATAGACACATATCCGTGAGATTCCGTGCCATGCCAAATGGCAAATGCCAAATGCAAAATGCAAATGCCCCGCACAGACCGCAAATGATGTAAATGTGCCCTGCTGCCCGCCCTGCTCCTGCCCTAAGCTGCCCGCCCTTAGCTTACCTTGGCTATCCCCAGTTTGGTAACACGGCCACTTGCACCTGGCGGCCAGCCTTGCGGTTAGCCAACATTGTTGCCTTCGGCCAGCTCGTCCGGCCTGGCCGAGTCGTGATAACGCCAACACGGCGGTCAAATATGGCGCTAACATTATTAGCCCAAAGGTGGGGCGGCGCATGTGGCGTAGCGAACGTTTGGAAGTGGAGCCATCCATCGCATGAGCTGAGCCAGGTCCGAGGGTTCGTTCTGGCATTTCTGACTGGCTAATTGTTTGAAATAAAGTGTAATTGGAAATGCTGCATATATTTTCATAAAAAATGCAGAGTCGAAAAAAAGTCGTGGACTACAGCGGTGGGGAGAAGAAGATAGAGATTTGCCGAAAGAAAGGGAGAGCGAGAGAGGCGTGTGCAGATATTGTGGTGGTTCAGTGGCCATATGTTGATTTGTCGATTATGAAAATTATAATCGAGGACTATGGAATGTCAACATTCAGTTAAGAGCTAATATCAATATTAAACATACACATATTAAGTATTTAGTATTAACTAAAGTGGGTATTTGCTGTCGAGTATTTGTGCGCGAGTGGCTGAGAAGAACCGCAACGTTTGGTTGTTCTAGTGAGACTGATTTTATTATGCTTCTTAATAGCTAGGTACATGATAGCGTTGCCACTAATATGAGAATTGCCATATCAACAGTATTAGACTAATTTCTAATTGTCTTCAAATAAACTTGAGATCGAGTGAGTGTAACGAATCGGAATTGATGGATGAGAAGAATCTTCTCTTCGTAAATTTGATTAATATGCAGCTGACTTGCCAGCTTGTCTAATTAAGTGCCGGTATTAACCTTTTATGAGTCTAATAGACTTCAGACCAATAACAGTAGCAGCATTTGCGAGAGAACACATAAACAATAATATTTAAGAAATTTAAATGATGGTTATTTAATTTAAATTTTCTCGGTCCAAATGAGATCCATTTTCTCTATGGACTTTCCCCTTCTCTTGCTTTATCGGCACACACGTGAATCTGTCCTCACACATATACATATATCGTCTAATAATTATTATTATTGCCATATACTACATCACTGGCATAAGATCTTAAGCTGGCAAAACCTCTAGCACCTCCCACACGCTGCTCCCCTGCTCCACTCGCTTAATTGCCTTTCCCACTGGCCTATTGATGCGTCTGATGTGCCAGTTTATCCATATATTTTTTACCAGCACACGCATTGCCCAATTTGTTTGGCTGCGTTCTTTTTTAGTTTTTTCTCTTTTATTTATAACCCTTTCCATGAGCAGGCCTTGGCTTCTGTATCGTGCTTTGTGCAATGCCTTTTCCACATTTATCATTCCTAATTACTGGGACTAAGCTGTTTGTCTGTTCGTCTGTTCTGCGCTCCCTGTTACCTCTCGCTTTCTCACTCCCGCAATCTCTATCTACGTCTCTTTGATTGATCTACGCCTCTGCCGAGGCCTGGACGCTCGCTCGATTTATGGCCAGGCAGCGGCAACGGCATCGGGGAGTGCAACTGCAACTGGTTGAAAATCTCATTTGTTGCGCTTCGTTGCTAATTTTAATATTATTTTTGGAAATCTTACAACTTGCCCTTTGGCCCCCTGCGCCACATTTTCCTCCCCTCTGTGCCCACCTAGCTACACCCTTCTGAGTGTCTCGCCGATTCTTTGATGCCTCCGAACTGTTGATGTCTTTATTGCAGTTGCTCTTGTTGTTGTTGCTCCCCTTCCACTTCTTCTTTTCATATTATAATTTTAATTTCCCGTGGCTCGTTTTTCGTTTTCATTCAGCTTTCGTGTCTGTGGATCTTCATTCTGGCATCTTTACGCGACTTTGACTGTCTATAATTGGCTGTCTGACTGCCCGACTGTATTTGCCATGGCTCGACTCGCATCGCCTTCCCTCCTCTGGCTCTCAATCTATCAGTCTATTCTCTTTGGGCTCTTTAGGCGCAGAGCGGAGCGGGTTGCGGGTGTTTGCTTTTAATCAAGATCAAGCGTGATAAATTAAACTCGCTGTGGGAATTGGAAGGCGTTGAGTATGGGCAGCTCTGGAGAGCACTGATTTGACTGTGTCTCTTCGGGGCGGCTGCTCTTGAAATGCACAATAGGCATACCAAGAGCACGAAGTGCGGCTACTGAATCACAGATGTTCGGAGCCAAAGGTCACGAGAAAATCAAATCAAATGTCAAGTATATTGTAAAAGAGCAAGTTGATTTCTCAATGAAAATCAATTATTGTCATTATTATATATAATCATTTAACCTAATTTGTATTGAAAAATCTTACAATGATATGTATAAATATAGAACAACGGAAATATTCAGTAAGACTGTATTTTATTCATTATAGCTGCAGCGTTTTAATTAAGATCAAGTAATTAAGATAATAAATATAGTCTATTTATTATTCATTAGAAGAAAACATAAAAATTAATAAAAGACTTATATTATATATGATTGACAATTTACCCTTGAATATTTTTAATTTCTAAGCTAAAAGCAAAACCTAGACTTTAATTAAATTAATTAGATTAAAAGTGGAAACTACTATGTGTAGCACATTTTAATCTATTAAAATAATTTATATTATCTTAAAATATTTGGGTATTTATTTTTTAATATTATTATTATTATTTATTGATTACCAATATTGTAGCAAAGATTTTTATTGCAAAAATTTACATGTAAAGAAATACAAAAGTTTATTTTTATGAAAACAAAGAAGTTTTATGAAGTACTCTGTTGCAGATGCCACTAAAAATCGTTTGTCACTGCATGTTTTTAGTATTGGGGATGCCAACATACAATAAAATATTTACACGATATAAAATAAATATGGCATATAAATATGGTACTGCTTTTCCGATCTTAAGGAAGTTAAATGGGAGTTATTCTTTCTCGCTTACTACGCTTTATTTCATTTTGCTGAGTAAAGCGTTGATTCCACTTTTAATACTTGTTAACACATTTTGTATTGATAAATAAGCTTTTATATAAATAACATTTATTTCAATAAACTTCTATTTCAGTCCGTCAAGAACAGCTCATCATATGGAATTTGTTGTATAATGTTATTCACAACATTTAATATGCTCTTAGTATAAACGGGCAATATGGTCTCCTCAATCTCATTCCAAAACTCGATCCAGTTGTCGTTGATCACGCGATTGAGCAAAAGAGTGAGATCCGTATTCTCCTTAAATAAATTATCTGCAGTCAGTATCCAGCTAAGAAGTAGAAATCGATTAGCTTCTATGCCAGATATAGTTCTTTTTACGCCTTACCGATCCAGATCGATTTTGGTAGTCACTCCGTAGATCTTCAGATATCTCCGATTCTGGCGGTACTCGATGAAGCTCTTGACATTCAGTGTCAAGTGCACATTCTGCAAGTCCGAGTGGGTGCTGCCACTCGAGTTGGTGTACAATATGACGCCACGGCCGCGCAGCTCGTAAGTGCCCTGGCTGACGAGACTTGGAGTCCTCAGCTCGATAATCATTTTATTCATTTCCGGCTGACGATCGAAGCCCGATATGCTAATGATGGTCGCATTTTCCAGACCCTTCAGCCGCATGTTCTTCAGCTTGTAGCTTATCCAGAGTGGCCCAGGTGAGTTGATGAGCGTAATGTCGTCCACTTGAAAATCATCGAGTGGCGGCAGACCCAAGTTGGCATTGCCTTTGCCGTACCTTCGCAAATATTGATTTGTGCTGGCCACAATGCATTTGTCATCTCCAAAGTAGCATTTCTTGATGTCATCGGCTGCGAATAGACGGGTAGAGTATTGGACACTAGTTAAGATTAGGCTCACCTACGTAGACGTAGGGCATAGCTAAAAGCCTTCCACGTGCAGATAAGTATTATTGTTTTTCTCAACATTTCACTGAAACACTTCATTATACTTGATGGAGCAACAGCTCGTTAGGTAATATCGCTTGACATTAGAACTGCAGTTGAAACAAGTCGCAGTTGCATTTATTCCATAAACCTGTTTAGTTTCGCGAGTCGGCTGTAGATAGCATTGAGTCGAGCTACCGATCAACCTTGCTCAGATAACAGGAAATTGATGAGAGTATATATTGGAACAACCTGGTAGTATGCTCTGCCTGGAGTGGAAATAGAGGGCTAATATGCCCCACTCGGCCATCTAAATCGATATCAAACGTGTTTGCTAGTTTATTGATATAAATTGTAATAATATAGAGAATCTCAGAGAACTTATTGTTGTATGAGATTGTCTCAAGTATGTTATTCAGCAGTTGAGTTCCTGAACTGCTCGTATTACATCACCTCGTACTAAGATGTTTCTCTGAATATACTCTCTGAATATTCTCAGCTTCAACCTGAAATCGGCTGATTAATTTTTATATGTGACAGTAGTTAAAAAACGCATGTAAAAGAAAAACAAAATCGCTAAACGGACTACGATATATTCCAAACTTAAAATCTTTCTCTTTGTATATCTATAACTTTCTCAGTTTATCCCTCCCTTTTACTCTTGTCCCCCCTCTCTCTCACAATCTGCCTTACTTCTTGTCATATTCATCTGTCCAATAAACACGTACATTGAATTCCACACGTCGCCTTTCTTTGCGCTTCTCATTCGCTGCTCAGATCAATAAACTGCAGTTGTCTGCTTACAAGTCAATTTGCTTGTGTGTTAATGCCACATTTATAGCAGGCCACATCACATTTCAATGCATTTCACAATCAAACTGCCCAAAAGGGCAATAATCATCGACTTGCACAGCGCATGGCCCTGTTAAATGGACATTTATATATAGGAGTATAGATATACTGCAAGGCAAGAATAACAAGAAGTGGAATACAGAGAATTTTTGCTGTTGCTGCAACATAAACAAATATCAAACGTAAACGTGGCCCGACCGCTGCAGCGGACCTCTCCCGATTCTGATACCTCGAGGCCTGTCAGTCAGCGGCTTTGCTGCATACCGAGGCGTACGAGTATATATATTCCACACACACAGACATACATTCACTTGCAATACTAAGAAGCTTGTGCAAAATGATCGTTGTGCTTTTTGCATATAAATTAAAGTGCAATGAATGCCGACACTGAAAGACATAAAAGACAAAAGACAAAATGCAAAGCCAACTCGAATCGAACTCGAAGTACAACGCAAATTGCTGTCAACCGAAACCATTTGACAGGGGCTAATAGCTAAGGTCAACAATTAAACTCATTTTTCTGGGCTGCACTAAAACTGTCTGTTGGCGTGTTAGCTAGAGCCGGAGCCTGCGCCTCGAGGCCTCTATTGCCTCCCCTCTACCTCACCATCCTTCTCTCTCTCTCTCTCTCTCTCTCTTTCTCTCTCTTTCTATGCACTGCATTTATGTTCATGCTCCTCCCAGCCAGCCGCCCCACCGTCTATGTTGCTTGACTCTGAGGCTGCAAGCAAATACAGGAAAAATCAATCGCTCGCACTGTCAATGCGCCCGCATTTTCCGGCGTTGTACTTCTATACATACAAACACAAATGCATGTATATATGTATATGTAATATATATGTATATATGTATATATATAAATATGTATATATATTTTTTTTCTGGTTTGTTTTTGGTGGCAGACCCAAAATTTTACCTACACACGCGCTGCCTATGTAAATATTTGTCATGACCGCCTGACAATATTTGTGCAGACTCTGATTCCGTTTCGACTAGACTCGAACAACGGCTCGAACAACTATGACAAGAGGATCACAGTTTTGATTTGAAAAATATTGCCAACGACTATATTTCCACCAATACATATCTTGAAGTTATAGATGAATTCAAATAAATTCAATATAACAGACAAGAATTATTGAAAAATTTAGATTTATTTATTAATTTTTATTCTTAGTTATACAACTGTTTTATAGTTTAATGAAAATGAATTGAAATATTACAACAAAAATAAAAATACATCCATTATGAATTTATTCTAAATTCTTGTGATTTTATTTTATTCAACAAATAATAATTTGTATATATTTTTAGATATTTCCTTTATCTATTAACATAATCATGATATATTTTACAAATTCTATCACACTGCTAACTTGATCATTTTAAAAATATATATATTTTTAATAAATTTATAAAGAAATTTATTTAATTTACATATAAAATAATTTATATTTATCTGACGCAATGATGCGAAATTCTATAATAAAAATGCTTAAATTTATTTGTTGTTTATTTTCTTTTATAAAATATATTATTGTATGCCAGAATTTATATGCATTCATGAAAATGCGTAATATATGTAACTCCCCAACATTATATATACTATATACTAACTGTATAAATATTTAATTATATTTATTTTTTTTTTTTTTTTATAATTTAAAGCGTATACAAATTTCGTCTAAATAAGTTTAGAATTTCTTATTAGTTTCTATGTTGTTTCTAGCTCTAGAGAAACATATAGAAATTTGTTTGTTGTTTTTGCGCAGTCGCTTGTTAAAATGAGTGCATGTGACGAGCGTGTGTGCGTGCGCGTGCGTGTATGAGACTGTGTGTGCGTGTGTCGCATGGCATTTCCGCTTTGCAGTGCATCACAAAAGTATTTCGAATTAACAGTAGTAAATCAGACGGCGCTCGCTCTCGCCCCGCCTCCTCCTCCCGACGGACAAACAGTGGGGACAGCGCAGAGATAGCAGAGAGGAGAGCAGCGAATGGAGCACGGCAAATTGTTGGGTAAACAAATATCAAAATGATTCGTGCCACAGTCGCTGCTGCTGGCTTTTGTGCATTTAGTTGCATGTTGCACCAACGGCCGATGCCCCAGCCCCAGCCCACGCCCTGCCCAGCCCCGCCGTCTGTCGCCCCACTGTGCTTTGGCCCCGATGATAAATATGAATTTCTGTACGTCTGCCACGAATAAAGCATTTCGAGCAGCAGCATGTCAGCAATGCACTTCCCCAGCCAAAACTACGACAGACGTCATTCAGGAAGTGACAAGTTGCTCGGGTTGCGCCCAACTTGAACAACGCGCCGTGCAGCGGCAACTGGCAACTGGCAACTGGCAACAGGCAACATGCAACATGCAACAGGTGGACATGTTGGACATGTTTTTCCCAGTTCGCATTTGATAGGAAACACACGGAACTATTGGCCAGGGAGTTGGCGTTAATGTAGTTAAACTAAACATAAATTTGCTTTTGATTGAATTACTGATTCATAAAAATATCGCTCAAAGAAGCAAATTTAAGTAAAAAAGTACAATATATTTATGCCAATACAAAATATATATTTTATTACATTGGGTATTTTTATAGTATTTTAATATTTTGTGTTGCCATAAAGAAATTGCATTTTTTCCTTAAAATTGATTCTATGAGCGAGAATTGCCCTCTGTACCTTCTGCTCCCTTATCACCTATCTCACTTTCGGGCTTTGTCTCACTCTTACATTTTCTGTATATCGTCTGATTTTCCTCTCTCTCTCTCTCTATATATATATATATATATCTCCTCTCTCTCTGTCTCTCTCTCTCTCTCCCTCCGTCTCTCTCGCTCTCTCTCATTAATAAATATCCCTTTCGAGGCTCTCACTGAATCTATTCTATCCATTTTAATCATCGGTTGTCGTACAGTCTCAATTGCATCCTTCCAGTATTTTTCCCTCATCTCAAGAGGTGTAGTCAATTTGTTGAAAATTGTTAATCCATTATACTTTGAATAAATAGTCTTAATAGACTTTTAAATTATTCCAATTTCCTCCCGTGCCAAATTGTCTATAATAAATTGCCAAGTTGTCAAGCAAATCCTTTTGGCCTGAATGTTTTCGACGCTTTTCTTTCCCGGTCAAGCATTAGACGATGATCGGTTCAAGGCCTGTCAGTGCTGGCGTCCCGACGTCCCAAAATGCACAACGGTGAATTTAGAGAAGAAGAGCGATTACTTTGAAGATGATATCGAAGACATCGCCAATAGCCTGATCAAGGTGATGATCCTATGCCGACTGCTTCCCTGGCAGGCGCGTCGCACCAAGGAGCCAATCAAACGCAGCTTCCGCCAATACGAGGAGTTCCGCTACAGAGTGGATCGGGTGCCGCACAAACGCTTCGGCAAGGAGAACTTTCTGCACGATCTGGTCAGCGATGCCGGCATGAATCGCATGGACAGCCAGCTGGCCTACGGCATCACAAAGCGCGCCTTCCGTGCTTACTACCATGGCACTGGGGAGGGCGGCAAGAAGCTGAAGTCCCTGGAGTCCCAGCTACGCCACCGCTCTGAGTGCCTTTGGCTGCATGCGTCGAAGCGTACGGCGGAGATTTTCGCAGTTTACGCGGGCCTCATGTACTGGGAGCAGAAGCAGTATGAGGAGTGCATCGAGTGCATCTACAAGGCGCTCTACGATGAGCTGCAAACGCGCATAATCTACGAGGACCCCGAGGAGCGGGGCTGCACCTGTCTGCCAGCTGCCTCGCAGACCAAGATCGCATATAAGTTCTGGGACACGATCTCGGTCAATACGATCGGAAGCATGAAGAGCAATAAGACGATAGAACTGTTTTTCAACAAGGAGGTCAAGAGCGTCAGCAAATTAAACTCGCCCATCTCTCTGCACATGGAGTACACGATGATCTCCTTGGAGCAAATGATCAGCAAACTAGAGCAGGGGTCCAACAAAGGGTTCACTAGCTCCAAGACGTCTGAAAAATCCGTTCCCAACAGGCGACCTCGGAGGAAGAAGAGGAAGGATACGAAATGCGCTTGCCACAAGCTGCAGTGCCTCCAGGATCGTCGGGCGCCTGTAATAACTGCCGAGAGCAGTCAGGGGCCGTACATTTGCCGCTGGATACCCTACAAAGAGGAGGACGAGGAGCTGCCCCATCACCATGTGCCCTGCCCGGAATTGGTTTGCCCGCCCTGCGAAAGCGAGGAGTCCTGCGACGACGAATGCATCTGTACGTGCCAAATTTGCTCTTGTCCTCCGGCGTATGGTGATGACATGGAGGAGGCGCATGGCGAGAAGCTATCGAAAAGTGGCCTGGAGGATTACGATACGGATTACTGCTACCTGGCGCCGTTCCGCGACGGGCCCAGGGTTGAGGAGGAGCAAGCGTCCTTAGAGGAGGAGGAGGAAGAGGATCCCAACGCGTGCGTGTGCATGTGCGAATACAAGCGACGCGGCTGGCCGCATCTCTTCACCTATCTGGCGCCTTTCAAGGACGTAAAACCCTTGCCGGAGCCAGAGCCGACTGTGGAGCCGGAAAAGCCCAAAATACCGCCTCCGGGTATTTCAATAGACGCCTATCGCTGCTGGAACGATCCCGTTGAACCCAACTCCATGCCAACTTCCCAGCCAAACAGTCCCTACATCACGCTGCTCAGCGCCTCAAAGCAGCCTCCCTTCAACCTTGAGGTGACTGTGAAGACGCAGCACTACCCGAAGGCCACCGGCAAGCCGCCCACGGGTGCGGCCAGATCCTCGCTCACTATCAAGAGGAACACAGTCGCCCTCGAAAACCTAAATGCAGACATGAAGGCCGCGCAAAATGTGAAGCCCCAACAGCAAGCTGGCAAGGCGGCGGGCCCAGCGCGCCAACCAGCCAAGCCCCAGCCCAATTCGGTGCCTCCCAAAGCGTCAGCACCCGCGGCTTCCACAGCTACAGCACCGGCCAATGCTGAAGACGACAAGCTCACGGAGGAGGATATTTTGGCCATGTTTGGCTTGAATAAGTAGCATTGTCCTTTGATTGATTTAGAGATTCGCCTTCGTCCTGTCACGAGTCCTGCATCATTGTTTTGATTTCGCAATTAAAACTTAACTTATTTATTATTTATTTATTTTTTAAATTGATATATTTGTAGTTGATTTATTTAATTATTTTTTTTTTATTTATGTAATTATTTTTTATTTAT
The DNA here is from genome assembly GCF_054131105.1 of Drosophila navojoa. NCBI lineage: Eukaryota > Metazoa > Arthropoda > Insecta > Diptera > Drosophilidae > Drosophila > Drosophila navojoa. Next base: position 21,040,880 of record NC_142893.1, on the reverse strand, counting down.
TTTTTTATTTATATTTATTTATTTCTTTATTTATTTATTTTATATTTATATTTTTTATTTTTTTATTTATCTATGTATTTATTTATAATAGTACAGAGTTGCCTGATAGGCTCTTCTGATTAGAGATTCGTTTAGTTACCTAAGGACAACATTTTACATGGCTAATGGAGAAGACTCTTCGATTCCCTTTCAACTTGCTCAAGTATCATTCTTTGATCACGACTCCTATGGAATTCTTTAACTCAAAAAACAGTTGTTTAAACCTCTTTCTCAAAAAGGCATAACCATTAATATTTCCCCATGCAATTCAAGTTTTATTTACTTTTCTAAGAGCCTTGATTTTAGAATGGGAATGGGAACACTTTGTATTGCTAATTGATGAGTGTTTTCGGCTTTTATGCCCAATGACTGATATTTGTGTAGTAATATTTGTGTAATACTATATTTGCACAGTTCCGGTCAGCGGATAGAACGAAAGTGTATCAACATTTTAGACCAGGAATCCCAAAAGGCCGCATAGCTGTTGTGTTTACTGCTGAATACTTGTCAATCAGAGTGGCATTCGATTAATTGTTGAAACGTAACATAAGAGACCCTTGAATTGAATGGCTGAAATATGCTTTGAAACCGACAAGTTATTTGATATTTTTCATTCTCTCTCTTTCTCTCTCTCTCTCTGTCTGTCTTTCTCTTTTTGATTTTTTTTTTTTTATTCGCTCAGCAATAGTTTTTCACGGCATTTGTTTGAGTGTATTTGTTTGTGTTTACCAAACGAACTGTCAATTGATTGTCAAATTAAAAAGCGAAGCGTGGGGCTGGGCGGGGCGTTGGATAACTTAAGGACGTACATGGATGCGTGTGTGTGTACGTAAGTGTTTAAGGGTCTCTTTTGAAATTGTAAACTATTTCAACTTTTCGCAACTGTCGAGGGGCTGATCGGGAACCACTTCAGCTGCAAAACTATGCGAAATATTATATGCAACACACAATAACAACGGGAAGAACAAGAGCAGCCAGCAAACACGCATTTTTGACACACAATATTTTGTATTGTGTGCGCAAAGGGGCGGACATCCAGGCGCGCCCGAAATGGACATGATTTGAACGGAGGACTGCTTCCGGTCGCACAGTCCAGTGAGTTAGGAAATATTTGCATTGTCAATAGTTTTCCTTGGACGCAAATCTCGTTAAAAACAAATCACGTACTGCGCTGGGCTGGGTAGGGCTGGGCTGGGTTTCCATTTTCGGGTCTTTCACAACTTTTCTGGCTGCCCTCCCACAACGTACGAGTAATTGCAGACAAATCGCAAGAGCTACAATTTTTGGCCAGACCATTTTGTTGGTTGACAAGGGCCGCTCCGAAGTTTTCTGACAGACGCTTTTAAGCAGAAAATTGTTTGCTCATAACTTTTGACTCCGAATCAGGGGCTCTGGGTCCTGACCCTGCCCTTCAAACAAAATATTGCACAAACAATAAACAGAATACTTTCAAATTGAATTTGCAAAGGAAACGACTCACTGATTGAAGATCAAAGCTGTGTAGAAAGGGTACATCAGTCAAAAACTAAGACTAGAATTAACTAATTGTTTAAAATTACCTTTTAATAATATATTAATGATTACCTCTTAATTGATAAACAATAGCTTACTATATAATATAGGACTAGAGTTACTTGAGTTAATCGCATCAATTTGTGAAAATCAGCCTTATCGATAAATCTATCGAAGTGTGCGAGCTGGGCCATTTGTGGCACACATTCGAGCACTTGGCTACTTTTTAAGTGGAGACTTTCGCCAGTGTCGAGTACCTAAACTGATAGTTAGAGCGATCTCGCAGCTGCTAGTTACATGCAAACGCCCGCAACCGCCAGCAACATCAGCTGCAACAGCAGCAGCAGCAGCAACACCCTGGCAATTACGTGCAACACATGAATTACTTACGACTTTCTCGTCGCGCCGAGTAAAAGTTATTTTTCTTTTCCTGCTGGTTTTTGTTGTTTTTTGTTGGGGGGCAGCCAAAACATTTGGAGAGACACGACTTCAAATTAACACGTAAATTGCACCGAGTTAACGCGCTGCCTCAAAACTTTTTTTGGCCACAGTGCAGCTGGAAGCTCGTTAAAGGTTGGCTCCGAGCAGAGCAGCAGCAGAGGCAGCAGCAGCGGCAGCAGCAGCTAGTTGCTTGACTGAGTTAGCTGGCGGGGCCTTGTTACAATTAATTGCATATGCCAGACAACATTTTTGCATACCGGCAACATGTTGCAGTTAACAATAAATTAGCGTTTAAAATGCAATGGGCTCCATGGCCAACAGACACTTGGCACTTGGTGCACCCTCTCTAGCCGGGGCCCTTGCTCTAGTGCCAGCCTTGGCCCTGCACTTGGCCTCGGCTTGTTAGCTCAAAGAAGATCATGCTGCACTCGGCTGGAGGTGATCAATCAACTGGCTGTAATGGCGGTGCGCGCTCGCAACATGATAGTTTACTTGAATTGCGCAATTAATTAGTTTCGTGTTAATGAGCAATGCAATCCGCATCCACATCATCATCATCATCATCATCATTGTTATTCTAGGCATCAGCATCGGCATCTTCATCATCATCATGGTGTGGCTATAACCACAAGCAAAAGACGCTTTGGCATTTGAGCTCGATACTCTCTGTTACGTCCAGGAATTTCTTTAATAGCCTGCTTGGCCTTCGGGCCAACTCAACGCCAGCTACCAACTGCCGCAGCTAGACGTTTTATGACATTGTTTAATATCCCTTTAAAGTTGTATGTGTGCGTAAACTTTAGAATATGCCCAGAATAAATTAAAAGTCGAATGGTTCAATAGGTTAATTAAATATTTTTATGTATTTCATTCTTTGATATTTTTTATTTTTGCTTGAGAATAGAGTTTTTGCATCAACTCTAGAGCTCAATATTTTTGAAAGTAAAATTCCAAATATTAATATTCTTGCCTTTCCTTGTTTGAATATATAGCTAGTATTAAAATATACCGAATATTTTTATTTTTACTTAATTTTTTTCATTTTCATAACAGTTTTGCTAATTTTTGAGTTTAATTTAAAAATAATTTCAATAAAAATCAAGTCAGGAATTCAAATAAAATTAAAGTTGCAAGTAAATTGGTTCGCTAGCCCTTACGCTCAGCTGAAAAGCCCTGATGTAGGCCTTAAGCAATGGATATAATAGATTACTCAGAGGCTAAAATATTGTTCTACTATAAATAAATAATAGCCCGAAGGAAATGACTTTGTATTGATGAAAAAATCATTAGCTCTGCACATACTACACAGAAATATACATTTATTTCTACTTTCCATTCCACTTTGTGTCTGCTTTGGATTTGCAGTTTATAGACTCTGTTCTCCCAATCCGCAAATAGTTAACCTACAAAATAGTTTTTAAGCACTCTCAGCACTCTCAGCTGGCAGCTGCAGAGGGAGCAAACAAACGTACAGAAATATGTATGAAAATACTCAAATGTATCATTTTTATCACTTTTCAGCATTCGGTCTACAAATCTGTTGAATCCGCACTCGAACACTGCAGCTTTCCCCCCGCATCGCCCGCTCGGCTCTGTTGCAGCCATCAATCAAAACTAAAACTATTTGCAAAATCAATAAATACCCATAAACTTGATGTTCAAATGAAACTTTGGCTACATGCATATACATATATGGAGTATCTCAATATAAACTGAACTCATTTTTCTGTTGCTTTTCTCTTCTTTTTTTTTTTTTTTTGGCAAATAAATGCTGACAGCTAAATAGTTTTGAATACAAAAATGTTTGGCATAGTTGGGGCCAAAATGTTTGGAAAACTTTTACGCAAAATCGCGCTGTTAGCCCCCAGCTCCATGCTGGAAAAACCGCAGCATGCACATTTGCATCGGCTCCGACTCCGGCTCCGGCTATAGCGCTAGCTCTAACTCTGGCTACGGCTTTCGGTTGTAGCCGTATCTGTATCCAAAGCTTGAAATGCAGCTGCAACTTGTTTGCGGTTGTCGTATCTGTTGGCTGCAAGATAGTTTTTGCGTAGTTTGCAGCGATTGCAGCGGTAAATAGTTGTAAGCACTTGGCCAAAATGTAACTGCCTCCTGCCTGCTGCCAGCTGCTCGCTGCTCGCTCCTCGGTGCTCGCAGCGCGCTGTGGCCACACACATGACAAATCTCTTGCTACTTTATGGCAGCCAACACATGTTGCCATTCAAAATATTTAACCGCAGCAAAGCTCCGCGGCATTTGGAGGGAAATTTTGGCCACTGTTGCCGCCGCGGCGCGGTCTGTTCAGGGGACTGCTGCGGGGGTGTTGCGCCAGCGTTGATTAATGGCAGCGTTCAATGCAAGTGCATGAAAAGTTTTCAAATGCTGCTGTCGGGGCGTTCGCCTCATGTATCCATCAGATACACAGTTTGTCAACGACGCTTTCAACTGACATAATCATCAATTAATGCTCTATTAATAGAGGCTTTCCCTGCGCCGCCATGCCCCCAACTGTCTTCTGTCCTCAGCTCGGTGTCTACGTTTTGTAGGCGCGACAACACTTAAGGCCCCAACATGTGTTTATGTCAATTTGATTGAAGAGCCAACCGAACAAAGCAGAAAAGCCTAACGAGCACAGCAAGATCGTATTGTCGAGTCCAGGGTCGGCACGACTTAAAGACTACTCTACGTTTACTACATATTATTTATTATCATTCAATATGAACTCATTTATATTACTAGCAGGAATGATGCTCAATGAGATGGACTTGATCTGTAATTTGAAAATATGCTAAAACACAAAATAAATGAATAAAAAGTGAAAAAAAAAAAAAAAAAAAAAAAAAAAATATTATTAAAGCCAATACATTTTATTTTATGAAAAAGTTAAAGAAAAAGAAAATGATCATATTTATTTATTATAAAAATAATTCACTATAAAAATACATAGTCTTTAACTTAGTATTAATTTTTAAAAAATTAGTATTAAATTTATAAAATTTAAATAAATAATGAATTTATACAATATTATATATTTGAAATTTTAATATTAATTTATTGTTATTATTTTTATTATTTATAATTATTTATTAATTATAAATATTAAATATTACTATTATTTATTATTTACAATATTAATTTATTATTTTTTGTTATTAATATTTGAATATAAAGAACATTTGCTTGTCTCAGTTCACTCACATCATAGATATAATACCCTAACCCAACCTCCACACACACACACACATACATATTTAGTTAATGGAGTTTTTTCTCTGACTTATTTAAATTGCTGCCAAATTACGAAACCATTATAAATTCAATTCGTAGCCCAATTCGATTTGAATTAATCAATCAAATACTTGAAAAATAAAGTATACATGTACACATACCTCTATCGAGCGCTTATCAAGCGAATGAAAAGAAATAAAAACTTAAGCACTTGCGTGTGTCTCGGACCACAAATTCAGCTGGCAATGAAGGTCGCCAGGGTAATTTACTGACCATAATTAGCATTGGGCTCGTACTCGGGCATGTTGGGAACGTTTTACAGTTTTCCAAGCTGCTGCTGCTGCTGCTCTAGCTGCTGGGCCTGCTTCATAGATAATTTTCAATAACAGCCAAAGCCATTTGCCAGCCACTTACTGACTATGTGTGTGTCCATTCACAGACACAGCACGGACGCAGTCACAGAAGCAGAAACAGAAACACACATGTGCCATGCATTAACCCTCTCAAGCTACGTCAATCGACTGGCACGCAACAACCTTGGCCGTACCGTACGGACAGGCCCTATTCCATTTCCCAATGCACAGTGCCCAGTGCCCAGTGCCCAGTGCCCAAATGCCCAATATATCCAATTCAAATAGCCATAAGAAACGAATGCGTGCTGCGGCTGGAAGTGCATTTAATGTGGACCTGAGGGCATAGAATTTGAAGACTTCTCGTTTATTTATTCATGTGTCCAGAATTTCTTTTTTCGCTGCAAATGGCTTTAATTACGCAATGTGGTTACAGTTAATGGGTTACCAGAAGGGGGGACAGAGAGAGCGAGACTGTCTTGAAAGTGTATTGATTACATAAGTCGTGAGCTGTGTTTTGATTATGATAAATCAAAGTTTAAAGAAAACATTTCAAAGTAATTTTTAATAGCCCTTCGGCAGAAATATTAAATATTAAAATATTATTAGTAAATTATAAGCACATTTACACAAACATATGTTGGCTTCTTGCTGCTGCCTGCTGAGGCCTGCATAATTATATTATTTTCTAAACAATAACAACCCATATAAGCCTTCTTATGTATAACTTTAATTGTATTTTCTGAACTTTAATGTATTCCATTTTAATTTTAAATTTCCTTTTAAATATATTCCCATTTCCACTCAATATTTTCAGTGTATACATTAGCATCTCAGAAATTTGCAGCACATGTAACATATGTCTGCTCAGCTATACCCAACCTTTTTGATTACATATTCTAAGTCAACACGGCGCTGCCTTCCTTCCACAACAATTTTCCCTAAGCCAAACGCAGCGCAGCTGAGCGATTGAGCACCTGTGTGGTTCTACTTAAAAACCGCAGCGCTCTCTCTCTCTCTCTCTCCGTGTCGCTCCCTGTCTATCTCTTCCTATATCCCTCACACCGCACTCCAATCCAATGAACTTTGTAAAAACAACGCACACGCGTTTTAAAGATGCAAAAACTTTTACATTTAACCGCATTTATGAAGCTGATGTTGATGTTGATGTTGATGCTGATGCTGATGCCAGCTGGCTGAACTCAAGTCTCAAGTCTAACGTGGATATATATAGGTATGCTCCCTGTTCCTGCTACCGCCTCTGTTTAGAGATATAAATCCAAAAGCCCGGGCAAATTTTTCACGCGCTGCGTGGCAAAACAAAACCTTTTGAAGCTTTCAAAAGATTTTCACCTTTTATTAGATGCCAAGAGTTTATTGTTTTGCCCAAGTTCGCAATGAAAAAACAAGCAGGCAGACCCAAGAAAAGGATTTTATCCCATATGCATTCCTATGTATGTACCTATACATATATTTGTATATACATATATATGCAAAATTGATTTGCCTCAGCTTCCTCTGCTGCTGCTGTTGTGTTGTTGTTTTTGTTTTGCTTGCGGATAATCCCATACATTAGACTTTTCTTAGGTACTTGTTTGATTTTTCGCTGCTCTCTATCATATTATTTCAGATTTCCTTCAACCTCTTCTCCTCTTTTTTTTTGTGCATTTCAGAAAACACAGATGAAAAAATATTGTATAACCATAAATGCGCCAGATTTGCGTTTACTCGAGAGGATTATGCGTCCGCTGCTGCTTCTTGCGCGCAGAAGAAAAAGCAAACGAAACTTTCTTCTAAATTCACATAAAATTAGCAAATATTACATTTGCGCTCTGGAACAGCTCCCAAAAGGTTGCACATCCACATCAGAGCAGCGCTGCCTCGCTCTGCTTGCCTGCCCGGCAGTGTGTCTCCTCTCTTGAGTTTATTTTGTATATTTTAAGGAAAAACTTTTTTATTGCCGTAAACAAAGTTTCGGCTCGCGCAACAGGGACTTATTTAACGTATATAACTAACAAAAAAAGTTTCTAGCACAAGAACAAAATAAGTCAGCCATGTGGAAACAGTAGCCCCTCTTCCAAAAAAGCAAAAAACGCTGATTGACTTCAAGCTCAAGGTTTGCGTGAATATATACGCATACATACATATATACTGTCTCACTCTAACAGACAATCGACGCACTTAAGTCTAGGCCGCATCTTAATGTGCGACAAAAAGTTTTCACTTGGCAATTTACAGTTTATCGGTTATCGGCTATCGATTATGTCATCTAAATGGGCCGCATGCGATTTGTTCGACATTATCGTGAACCGCACATGTGGGATACCCAAATGCACATTATGAAAAGTAACAGGAAATCGGGGTGAGAGTGAAGCCAACCATTAGAATCTATAAAGTGTGCTCTTCGATTGCCTTTAAATGGAAGTAATAAAATAAATGGAGTCTCTCCAAGTGCTAGCTAATGTGCTCTTATAGTGATAATAGGTGCGAAGGTATTCAGTTTGTTAATGAATACCTCTGCATATGTATATTTTTCTTTTTTTGTCTATTACCTATTGTGCTTTGGAAATTTTATTAATATTTCACTTTTATTAAGAAGGGGTCACTTTAAACTATTAATTGCAAAGTGGGTTTTATTCGATGTTTGTATAATATGTTCTTCAAATATTAAATTAAATTGCCTTAAAATTTGTTTCACACATTTTTAAATATTTTTATTTGTTTTTCCTTAACAATGTTTTTAAAAATATTCAAAATATTTATTTATTTATTTTTTTTTTTTTTTGCAGGATCTTAGTGAAATAATACTCTTAAGATATGCTCTTAAGATATTAAAAAATTAAATTTTACTCAACTTACTCAACACTTCTATTTTAAGTTGTTTTATTTTTTGTCACACCTAAAACTAAACTAAGTCAAATATTACTTAAAATAGTTTTCAGATGAAACAAGAAGAAAGAATTTTATCATAAGTATTTTATCCAATTTCAAATTGAATTACAAAATGTATTTTTAAATTATTTTGGATTATTTATTATTATTATTTATAATATTTAATATTTTCATTTATCATTATTTTTTTCGGAAAAAACTTAGAATTTGTCGTTGTTTTAATATTTAAAGCTTTCCTATATTTTTGTTTTATTGATATTGTTTTCTACAAGCTAACTCGTAATCCTGATTTATACATAGTTACTGCACAGATTTAAAGTCAGCCAATATTTCTAGTCTATGGCTCCCATATACATAGTTGATAGGCGTCATTCGTGCTCTTCTTCTTCTCCACAGACCCTAGTTGGCGCCTAGCTACTCCATTCTCTGACATTCTCACTCTTACACTTCCTGCACTTTTGGCACAACAATTTCACTGTTGCATGCTCCACTAGCATAATGCCTGGATACATATACATATGTATATATATTTATATATATATATATAAATGTATTTAGCAATGTTCACGATGCGTGGCTAATTTACAATTTCAATGTCACGCTCCATGCAAGTGACGATAAATTTGCACTATGTAGACTCGGGAGCTGAGAACTGAAAAGCACCGAGAGATGGGCCGAGCTGGGAAACATTGGGAACTGTGAACTGGGAACTGGGGAAACGTTTTTCGTCCGTGCACTTAGCGAAATTACATGGCAGCAGCTCAAGACTTGTTGATTGTGCCCGTTGGCTAAATTTAGTATTATTACAAAAAATTAAGCTGACAACATTTTCTTCTTGTCATATAGAATGCCAAACGCAACAGAAAGAGTGGCAGAGAGAGAGAGAGGTAGATAGTGTGTCTGTGTGAGAGAGATATTGTCAGCAGAGCGTGAGGCAGCAAAATGAGACATGCGTGCGTCATGTGGCTGAAGCGGACCCGAAACGCCCGACACTTAGTTTAATTTCTAGGTGCCGACGAGGGCGCCCGAAAAAAGAAGAAGAACGAAAACAACAAAATAGAAATGGGAGCCCAAACTTCAGTTTAGCAATGCTAAGAAACACATGCCACATGCCACATGCCTCGCTGATTAATTATATTTTTGTATATTTGCCCGCTCGGCTTTTGAGTTATGAAAGAGAAGGCAGATGCAATTAGAGGGAGTGAGCGAGAGAGGGCGCACTAAATTAAATGAAATTTTTCATCCACATTTAATTACGCTAATGATCTAACGGGCAGACTGACAAATGCCAAAGCCTGACAGTTGCTTGCTAGAGAAAGACTGCTCCTAAGTCGCCGAACTAGTATTTCGAGGCTATTTATGCTGCACTCAGGCGCTGCTCCTACTTTGTTTGCTTGTCTCTTGCCTTTGTCTTTTATCTGGAAGAAAAATTTCTTTCACTTTCTGAGCTAGTCAGGGTCTGGGACTGGGACTGGGACTGGGACTGGGACCGGGAGCGGGTCTGGGACTGGAAGTGGGACTCATGACATGATTACCAGTCGCAAGTGCACTGAAAAGTACACGAGTTGTAAGTCAAACTGACACTGAAGATTATGGTTTATGTCGACAAAGTTGACACGTTGTTTATCAAAAATGCAAGTCAAGGACTTTGGCACAGTGGAGTCGGAGCCTCAGCTATGAGAGAGTGCCTGTGTGTGTTGACGAATGCCTGGCAAGTGCAACAGCAGCGACTCCCAGACAAAAGATGTTGCCACTGACAAAGGCAACAACAGCAAGAGCAAGAACAAGCTGAACAACTGCAACTATCACTGCTTACACTGCTTACTGCGCCACATTGAGTGTCAGAGGGGGCTGTCGACCGGGAGGGGGGCTTGGGGGATTTCTTATCGATGCTGATGGGCTCTGATGTGGCTAACTTGTAACGCGTGTGTCTGACTAAATGTTGTAATTAATTTCACTCTCTTTTTTTAGTATAGCTCAGCAGACAATACAACAAAGTGCAACATGTTGCACTTACGGCTGTGATAAATCAACGAAACACATAAATAAATATATATTTATAGAAATATATATATGTACATATATGGACCAAAGTGTTGCATTGTGAATAAACCTAAATAGCTGATCATACGAGTTTGTAAGAGATTCTCAATTATATTAAGATGTATTTAAGATATTTATTCATTTAAATAATAGTTTATAATTGATTGTGATTTAAAAAATGTTTATTTAAATATATATTAATTTTAACAATTGTTGCAGTGATATATCAGAAGCCTTTGCTCATAATAAAAAATATATTAGCTATAAATATGTTATGTAGTAAATAAATATTAAGCCCTTAATTCTCAACAATTAAAGCAGCACTCTATGATTAAATACATTTTTGTTCAAGATTTACCTAAATGAGATAGCGAAACGAATGCCATGGCTAATGCGGCGCTCTGCAATAATCAGTATCAATATGGTCGGATCTCCTTAATACGCTTGATGATTTGCAACGTTGGAAAGGCAACAATCTAAAGTCTCGAGCTGGCGATACTTATCGCATTCTGGTAAATCATATCGCTGATGCACCAGCAATGCCTTAACCGAAAAAGAAACACACACACACACACACACCACACACTCAAAAAATATGAAAAGAAGAAAATAAAAATCCAGTTTGCGACAAGAGGTCACAGGCACGACTTGGCAGGCTCGACTGCTGGACAGGCACCCGGGAGAGTGCATTGTGCGCTCAAGTGCACTTAAAGGATATTTTTTGTAGTGCGCAAGGAAGCAACGAATGCGAATCAACACACAAATAATGACAGCTACCCCAGCTGGAGTAAGGAGGGCACAAAAAAACAGAAAACATTGTCCTGAGATTCGACTGTCTCCTGTCGAGTGTGCTGTTTGTCCTTTCAAAATGTTTTGCTTTACTAACAACTTGAGTGCTCGCCGTGGCATTCAACTAATTTCATTTCGCATTTTTATTCTCTTTTACATGCATCAGCGACTCTCGTTGACAATCTTCAATCTTAAATGTGCTCTCGTCCATACACAAGGCATATCCATATCTCTCCACAGTGATCCTCCACTCAGACGGCAGACGGCAGGCAGCAGGCAGCAGGAGCAGGCAGTCGACAGCAGGTAGCCATCGTCCCGCCCATTGATTTTTATTCGCGCGTGTTTAATTCCCGAAATCAGCAGGCGGAGATCACTTCTGGCCCTGCCTCTTCATATTGTCATTCGTCTCCTTTTTAACATTTTCTGATTCGAGTTCGTTTTTTGCTGTTGTTGTTTTTTGTTTTTGTTGGCTCTTTGTTCCGCTTTGTTTGACAGCCGCTGATCTTATCAACGTTTTGTTTTGTGAGGCATTAAAAATTTGTCATTTCCCCACCCGAACTTTATAGGGGACTTATCCTTCCATTTGTCGTTGTTTACTTCTTTTTAGTGGAGAGGAAGCAGCTGGTGCCCCGATTGTTTTTGTGGTTGCCTGATATCCAAAAAATGAGCTCGGATCATGGCCCTCAACTGCTTAGCCGTCTGCTTCAATCTTGGTAATTGCTACCTTCTCGTGTTGTTATCTTCCAAATTCCAAATTGCAGTAGCTCTCTGCTGCTTTCGTGATTATTGGCTTGCTCGTAAATATATATATCCTGTGCACAGCTTAGCATATGTTCGTATTTCCGTTTATCAGCTGCAACCTTAATCGATTTGAATTAAATAAGAGTGGATTTTTGATAGCCAGAAGTTCCTCGAAAAATCTTCCAAAATACTAAAATATATTAATTTAATTAATTTATATTATATAAATCCATCTTTTCTAAACTTTAGACTAAGGCTGTCTCCACTCATTGACTATCTATCTCTTTTCCCCTCTCTCTCTCACATTCAACCTCTATTCTCATGCATCCCTTGTCATATCAGATAACCCCTTTTCCACTTGGCTGCTACCCTTTTTGGTAACCTGGTCAAAAGTGCAGATGTCATCGCGAAATTCAACGACAACAACTATTCGTTCAGTTAAGCTCTCTCCCCTATTTCCTAGTTTAGTTTTGCATAGCGAATGCCATATGACCCGAACAGAGAATGCAAGCGGGCTCTTGACATTTTGCGCTCTGCTGCGCTGATGAAATGAACCTCAGCCCAGAGTTTGACCAGTTAGCAGTTGCCAGTAAATGAAAACCCATTGACGATTCCGATTACAAATCGACTCTCGGACTCGCATAAGCTCCACTACCACTAGCACCCACTACCTGCCACCCACTACCTGCCACCCCCCTCTACTGCTGTCGTGCCTCTGTCTGCATTTCTATTTGCAAATACTGATTATGTTTACATGCATACATCAATGCACGATGCTCAAACAATGCTGTCGCACACACACAGAGCATTGTACCTACCTATCACTGCCTCTCTCCTTCTCTTTCTCTCCTCTGCCTTTCACTCTTGCAGCTCAATTGTGTGCTCTGGACAATTGGTCGTATGCGTAATGCCATATGAGCAATGGCAATGACCAAATGCGTAATGAAAATTGCGCCACCAGCTGACGAACCTGCATACGTGCCGCGCCACGCCCCGTTCTACCTATATATGCTATACGGTCCGTCTACAGGCTGGCCCATATGCAGAGCTTGAGTAGACAAAATCAATTTGGTTTTGCGGTTTTTGTGCCCTGCCCGAAACGTAGCAGCTGAAGCTGTTGTCCAATTTGTCTCAGATCCCTGATACCCAGCTGGTCAGCAGAGAGTAAGAGAGAAGGTATAGGAGAGAGAGAGAGAGAGAGAGAGAGAGAGAGAGAGAGAGAGTGAACAAGCTCAAGCTGCATTTTAGTTTAAATACATCACAAAATGAATTATAGCAAGTAAGAAGTCTCTGACCGAGAGTGCATTATACCAGAAATACACTGTAATGAAATGGAAAAATTAAATGAAAATGCTGAACGGCTTAAGTTGTATGAGAATAAGTAAATGGCCCATATGGGTATTACTTTTGAAATTATATATAAGGCTTCTATAACTACCGAGTTCCCTTAAAAGTATTTAACATAAAAAAATTTGAAATATGTATATGATTCTCTAAATTATTTATATCAATATAGATGAAACTCTTAAATCAATGAGAACTATCTCAGATTTAATGCAATGGTTATGAGTTGACTATTTCCTTGCCGAAAGCACTTCATAGGGTATACATGGCTTTTACTCCATGGCCTAGCCTACAAATTCGCAACTCTAAAGAATTCACAAAATCAACGAAAGTTGCCAACGTCAGCGTCCAAATTTTCGGACTTAAATGAAAAGAGAGATGACAAAAAAAAAATAGTTTGAATAATTCTCTTATTTTTTTCTCTCTCTCTCTCTCGCTCTATGGTTTTTTCTTATATGTAAGTGGAAGTGGGAAACTATTATTTGCAGTTGGCACTTTTGTTAGATAGTCTTTGGAGTGTATTTGTATTATTGAAAAAGTTTCTCATCCAGACAGCGGCGCATGCAAATCTCAGTTTCGAAGTGCCGAAAATGCTTGAGATTTAAATGAAGTGAAGTGAATTTAATGGTCAACAGACATTTGCCATACAAACATCAAAACTGCGAGTATACGAGGAAGTGCATAATGCGGCAGAGGAGCGACGAGGCGACAGCTGGAGCAGCGGGAGGAGGAGCACGCAGCGGAAGACTGTGACTATTTACATAATGGGAAAATGTTGCAGTGTGTCGGGGCTTTGGAGCCATCACCCAGCCACCCAGCCACCCACACTCGAGTGTGGATAGTTTTTCGCTACTTGGTATCTATCTATGATATTTGCATAGTATATATTTCGAGTGCTTGTTTGTATGCATGAAACACAGAGACACAGGGAGTGTGTGTGTGTGTGTGTGTGTGGGTGGGTGGGTGTGTATAGCCACCCTTAGTCCTGGCTGTTAGTCCTGGCTCGGTGTAACTATCAACGCAAATGTACTTGAAAATTGTAATGAGCTCTAAGCTTAAGCGTCAACAACAAACATTTGCCCAAAAACGAGTCGCAGTGGAACGGCTCTCAGTTCCAGTTCAGTTCAGTTCAGCTCCATGCCATGCAGTTCGGTTTGGTTCTCGTTCATAACCATTCAGCCATATGCCCGCTCGGATTAAACGGGCGAGATAGCGCTTACATTAACTCCCAAAAACTAGTTACAGCTGCAGTCGACAATTCGATGGGAGCTGGAGAGGAGTTTGCTTTCCAAATTACTTCGCTTGGAGTGGGCTACAGATTAGCTGCTGTAATATTAACTAAATGATGCAGTCGGAAAACGAGCTAAGCACCGCCAGACAACGATTTGTTTTATAGCCAGACCTCTAAGCTCTAATGAGGTTTGTGGCATAATGCGGAATTAATCGATCGATGGGAAAATTAGTGTGATTGAATTTAAGAATCGACATCAATGAGTGCCGAAAAAAAGATTTAAATAGTTATATATATAGAATATCAAAAGTAATTCATATAAAATATATTCTCATTTCTGAACTTTAATAAATTAATCAAACAACTTGACTCGGCACAAAGCAAGGCTCTCTCTCCCCCTCTCCCTCACTCTTTCTATGGCATCCATTTCACGCTGCAGCAAATTATTGGCAGATGGCACTTGAATCTATCACACACACATATACATATATATAGCTGCATTCTGATGTCCAAATCCATTTGGGCCAACTGTAATTTAGCTTTGAGATCGAGTAAACTGAATGGCACTAACGCTCATTAGCTGCCATAAAACACAATCAGCCAGCGAGGCCTTTGAAAAGTGCCTAGCAAACTGTTGTGGAATACAGCCAGGGAAAAGTGCAGAAAAAATGAAATCACGTCGCACCAGTGCAACAAATTCAAGTTAATTGAATTCCAAAGTAAGCATAATTCGAGCCAACAAACGGGCAACGGGCAACGTACAACGGGTAACAGGCAGCACTTTTGCCTCTCTAAAAAGCGAGCACATCAAGAGAGCCAAGCCTCGCACTATATGCACTACATAACAAGTCGATCCGTCGGGCGACAGTCTGTCAGGCGCAGGAGCTGCAGCGCAGTTGCTCTCTGTGAACGGGTAGGCATTTAAACTAAATTTAGCCTGAAATTGCTTCCTTTTTGTTGCTGTTGACTGCTGTTGCTGCTGTTGCTGGCTCGGCCTGTTTGCCGACAAACACAAAATTCAATTACAATTGGCAACAGCATCAGCTACAGCAACAGCAGCAGCAGCAGCGGCGGCAGCAAAAACGAAAACGAAAGTCTCGCGCGAGTGCTGTAAACTTGGTAAAGCAGTCGGAGCTCCCGTTTCGAGCCGGTTTCTTAACGTTTTCAGCACTTGCAATTATTTTGTGCCGCCATCGTTTAAAGTGTCGGAAATTTGGTGCGGTAATTAAATAAAAAATCAACGGCGGCCAACGCCCGGACAGCCAACCAAACCGAAACCAAACTCAAACAGGCAGCAAAAAAATATATATGTACATAAATGAATGCATGTGTGTTCACATACATTTATATGTGCAATTATAACGCAATATGTGAGACAAAAATGTACGACAAAGCGAATATGAAATACCTTTTTTCAAAATCAAATTCTTCAAATTATTTCGCTTATATTTTATAGGGTTTTAATGTATTAAAGAATCGTTTTTTTTTTTTTTTTAATATATGTAAAAAAAATTTACTTTAGTTTCAAACCTTTTTTATTATTTTAAAAAATATTTATAAATATTTTTCTGAGCTAATTTTAAAAAATATATATTTTTTAACATTTAATCAATAAAAAAAAATAAAATAAAATAAAAATAATATATATTCAAGCAAATACTAATTATGAAAAAAAAAAAACATAATTTACATAATTTTTTATAATATATAATTATGAAAATAATACAATAAAAGAAATTGCATTCGGAACCATTTGTGTTATTAATTACAATTTGTAATATTGTATATATAATATGTAAACTAAAAAGTATTTAAAATATTGAACTTAAAGATCATTGTAATTAATTTTATTAATATGAAACTTCTGAAATATATTATGAGTAGTTTAAATAAACGAATAATTTAACATATAATTTTTCAAAAATAAATCTTATTAATATATATTTTTATTTTATTTGCTTTAATCAATAAAATAATAAATTTCTGCGTACTTATTTCTACTTTTATTATTCCCCTTCTATGGCACACTTTTCAGAAAAACTGGATATGTCCATTTTTGGTGCCTAGATAGAGTACATCAAAGTTACATGTATTTATTTATTTTATTTTTTTTTTTTTTTGCAAGAAAATTTCCGTCTCCACGCAGCTGCAGATAAACTAGTTCAACGTGTTGTAGGTTGTTAATGCCAGACTCCACTTCAACTCCCCTCCTGTGCGTGCTGTAATCAAACTGCTTGCGCCAATAAAAACAACACAAAAACTGAGGCAGAGGAAAAGCCAAGAAGTGAAGAAACCATAACAAATCAAAGTACTAATGAATATTGAGAGACCACTAAAGGAGCGCCACGCAGCAGCAGAAGCAGCAGCAACAAATTAATATAGAACAAATACACATAATAATAAATGCAATACAAATAGGCCGGCGGTTGGGGGAGTACCCCTAATAAAAGGGCCAAAGTAGCAGAGCAACTTTTGCCGAAAAGGGATAATGAAGTGCCCCGTCCAGTGGGCGGGGCTGGCAGGTACAGTGCACACCTGCCTAACAACCCGCAGAGCAGACTTCAACGACGTCGACGACGACAATGGTAATAAAAATCGTATAAATAACCAAAGGCCAAGGCAACAGGGGCGCAATGCGGGGGTTGCTTGGCTGGCTCTGCTCGTTAATTTGCAATAAAATCCGATTATAACCACAAAAATGCCCCCATTGAAGATATATTTATATGTATGTATGTGTGTATGTTTGTATGTGCGTATACTTAAGCCAAGTAAAAGTAGGCAAGAAACCAAAGCGAATTGAAGTCTTCAGGCACAGGTGGAAAGAAAAAGCCCGGAAGCAAAACGCCAACTTGTATCAATATCAATAAGTGGGTATCAGTCAAGCAGCCGAAGCCCACCGCTGCCCCACCCTTCCACTAGGTAAAGGGCTGCCACATAAAACTTGCATTGATATTTAAGCCCGGCTATAAATAAGACGCCCTCGAGGCATCCAAAGCCCACAAATTATAGCAGCCAAGCCCATGACCATGTCCCATGCACCGGGGTGGGTTTTCTTTTCGATTACGGCCAGACCAAATAGCGGGCCGACAGGGTTACAGATCACCCTCCCCTGCTGCCCCTCCGCAGCAAAAAAAGCAAAATTGAGATACCATTCGCATTTGCATGGCGGAAATTGCACACTTTTCTAGCATAAAGTATACGCCCCAAATTATGTTTAATTTGTAAGTGGCATTGAAATGTCTAAGAACCAGGGCTGGCAAAGATTGAGCAAATATTTGAGGAATACTTGGGAGATTGCAACTAATCTAAAAATAAAAGTTAGGTGAAATATGTGAGAGGGAAAATCCTTGTATTACTTTTTATTTACTATTTAAAAATAGGCAAACAATTTTGTGTATTCTATAGTTTGATATACATATATAAAACATATATAAGATCAAATAATTCTTTGATAAATATTTATCTAATCCTTCAATTGAATTTTCTTATACAAAATTATTTTACTATGAAATTGATCAACTTTGCTATCTAAATTATTCAACTTGTCTTTAACTACTTAAGTATTCCATGAGATTCTCATATTGACAACTTTCGTTCGCCCTGCTCAGCCACAATTCCCAACTTTGTTTACCCTTTTATAGCCTAGCATAACAACATATCATTTTTGTTTTTCAAGTCTCCTCCCCACAGTTGCTCACGTCTTCACACTTAGCTCTAAGCCGAACTTAAATGCAAAGTTTTGCCGCCCTGTTTGGCAGTTCCGTTTATAATTTAGACATTACTCAAAGTTTTCCGCCCTGTAAGTGATGTCTCAAGCAGAACGTTTTTTTCAGCAGTTAGCTATGACCGCAGAAGCCCAAGGAGAACCCAAAGAACACTGAGCCAAGCCGATCCCCACCCACAAAAGCAAATAAAAGTGTAAACACTGATTTGGCACGCGCCGCGTTGTACGTAAAATTTATGCATAAAAAGGCTCCCCAAAAACAGAAAAGCAGATGCGGAACCAACCCCAGCCCCAAACCCCCAACATGCCAAATTCTACCATGAAAAACCCGTTGGCCAAACATGGTAATTACCTGAGTCCTTTTGGCCCAAAAATTCACGCATATAAACACGTATTTTGAGGGCGGAAAAACAGAGTGTGAGAGAGGGGTGCAAAGAGGTTGAGCAGCTGAGTCAGGGGCCAGGGCCAATGTCTGGCAACTTTTTCTTTATCATCACTATCAGACAAATACATGCATGCACAAATACACACACACACACATGCACACACCTACACTGACATAAGCCGTAACATGCATATGAATATGGCCTCAAGTCATGTCTGGCTGTCTGGCTGTCTGTTTGTAGGTGTTATGGCCGGCTTCCGCAAGGACTTAACCGTTTTTGTAATACATAATTTTGCACAGCTAACAACAGAGTGAGAGAGAGAGAGAGTGAGGGAGAGAGAGTGAGAGAGAGAGAGAGTGAGAGAGTGAGAGCGAGAGAGGCGAAGGGAGTGGGTATTCGGGTGTCTGTAAATGGAACTGAGACCTGGCCAACAGAGACACATGCATAAATAATGCGAGTATTTACAAAGTTTTATTTTTTCTCTGAAAAAAAGTGTTGTTATATGTATGTAATTACACGCAAATTAAGTCGAGAGAGATAGCCTGCAAGCCGGTTAGAATGAGACAGCAGATGCACTAATGTTATTTAAATCGAGTGTGTGGCCAGAGGTTTATTGACTTGGCTTAGATCGGAGAGTGAGCATTTACCATAATCATTTCATAATTTCATAATAAACAATTTTGCAACAATTTAGTTAATTTTAGGTGGGATGGACAGACCAAGAGATAGATAAAGAGAGAGGGAGACTGCTGAGAGCTGCCTTTCAAATAGCCGATAAATGCACAAAGGACACGCAAAGTTGGCAGACACAAACACACAAAACTGAAAGTCAAGCCTCTGAAACCCTTTTTGAGCAAACGTCGACGCAGCAGCAGCAGCAGCAGCCCAGCAGCCCGGCAGCAAGAAGGGAGCGAAGGGAGCGCAGGGATCTGCAACTGAATGGGGGGCAATCAGACGATAAACTTATAAATGTTGCAGACGCCGCAAAGCGGGCAGCCATATAGTAATTATAGCCAGGGGCTAAAGTCTCGGCAGCAAGCGACAGAGCTGGGGCATTAAGTTCAAAAACACAAAACCCAGCCAGAACTTGTCCTGCTGCTCGAGCGGCTCTATAGTTAAATCTATACATACATCTATATATGTATGTACGTATATACACGAAAGGTATGCGAATTGAAGAACTCAATGGCAAAAATAAGCTGGCGAAGCGACGAATCGCAATCGGAATCGGAATCGGAGTTGGAGTTGGAGCTGTGCTTAAAGCCCGCTTAATGCCGACAAAGTGTGGAAGCCAAACTTCAGACGTTTCAGGTGATTATTTAGTAATTTGTTTTCGCTTCGCAGCACAAGCTACTCTCAGCAGCAGCCAAATTAAATTAAAGTATCGAACACTTAACAAATTTACATATTTGTTGTACTCATATGCAATTGCTTACTAAAGCTGTTCAATAGTCGACAAAGTTCGAGCCGGTCAATTTAATTATTTTCATTGAAGAAATCATTTTCAAATGAATAAATCATGCTTAAGCAAATGCTTATATAAGACACGTTTGTGTGCAGATTTAAATATATATTATATACATATATTGCTTTCTTAGAAAAAGTTATTAAAGTAGAGTTTAACAATGTTTTATTAAAATATTATGTAAATTGACTGAATTTAAAATAAAATAATTCTTCTTTAATGGGAAATATAAAAATAAAATAATAAGAAGAATTAACCAAATTTATAATTATAAATAAATTAGAAATATTAATAAATTATTTATCTATTAAATACAAGTCTACAATGAAGAGGCTATATGGTTTTCTTTAATATATTTTATTTATATAGCTCTGTTATCTCTCTCTCTCTCTCTCTCTCTCTCTCTCTCTCTTTCATGCTGAGCCTGAATGGCGTTTGTATTATGAAAGCCACAAAGCAACATTTGAATGCTTAAATTGAGTATAATTAACGAAACTAATTAAGCAAATTGGCAAACTACATAAGGAAAACCGGTTTAAATTATAATAGACATAAAATGTCTTAATATTTTTTGTATTTTTATTTAATTCCACTTTTGGCAATACATTTATATGTGTAGTAAATAAATATTTTCATCAATTATACTTTGACAAATGAATACATCTCAATATATCAGTATGTCGTCATGGGCAGAACATCTCTCAACTCGTCAGCTGTGAAATAAATGACTTTTGGCTGGGGCGAAAAATGAATTATGAAATATTTGGCAAGTGTGTGCGGCCTAATGAGCCAGGCGAAGCGAGTCAAGAGGCGGCGCTGAGTTGAATTGAGTCCAGTCGAAGTCAAAGTCAGGTCAACTGGAGTTTGTCCCCCCTCCGCAGCAAGAGTAGCTGTCACATTAGCACCTTAACCGATGTAAACCCGAGATAAGTTAACGACAGCCCCCGACCCCCCGGCAAGGCCAAGATGAAGATGGACCTCCACAACTCGACGTTGGTAAATTGTAAATGGTAAATGTTGCCGTCGAGTGTTCGACCTGCCTGCAAGCAGCGAGCTCTGCTCACTTTTATTTTTCACAAACGGCAGAGAAGCAAAAACGAAACATTCGACAGGTAGCCAGAAATGTGGGGAAAATGATGTGATAACAAAATGCCCACCCCTACGTATATATTCATATACATATCTACAAGTTTATGGCGCAAAAAAAGGTCAAAAGCGCCCAAAGACATCATAAACGAAGGTTCAGCCTAGCCAAAAAAAAAAAAAAAACACAGTCGAAACAATAACTGCAGGCGATTTGGGACCTCTCGCAACTGTTTATTTGTCAAGCATTTTCTCTTCTTTTGACATGTCGACTTCCAGCTGAAGACGACCCCAGCCCAGACCCACGCCCAGCACGCGCAGCGCCTTTTCCTTTTTTCAAGCAAAGTGGGCAGTTGCCGCACACACAAACACATATATGTATATATACACATATAAGTTTATTTTTTTGAAAGATGTCCGAAAATTGTTATCGATGTTTTTGTCATGTTGGCCTCAAATTAAAATGCCCAATAAACGAGAAAAACTGTCATGTCCGGGCATCGCTGGGCTGATATATTATTATCCTCTGTCTGCCAATGCTAAGCAGACAGCATCCTGTATCCTAAAGGCCTGCAGGACGCAATGTCCTGTGACGTTTTTTAATTGGCTCCTAGTGAAAGCAACTGGAAAATCAAACGCTGCTCCGAATATGAACTGAAATTACATTTTGGCATGACCCCAAAAACACGCAAAGATAAACAAAATAATACGATGGTAAAAATGTTAAAAAATTTTGTGACAGTATAATTACTATAATATAATATAATATTTAGTATTTCATAAATTTATTATAATTTATTTGCATTATATGAGAATTTTTTTCTAGCTTAAATAATAATTATGTTGCTAAAAATGTCAACTTATATTTTTGTAATTATCTTATTAAATATGTAACCATTTTCTACAGTTTAATTAATTCGCTTTTATTGGCACACAATTAAATAAAATAATAAAGTAAATAATATAATTTAATTTTACTCTCATGCTGCCGCTAAGCCTGAACTACTTTAAGGCTTAGCTGGGACTAGTTTCACTTCCAACTAAACTAAAGATACATATAAACAAAAATAATATACGCGAATGACTCATAATGCGCTGCTATAGATTTCCGAAGAAGAGAATAAAATAAAAATATGTTCTTCAATTTGATTATGGCCATGAGCAGGACAAAGTTTTGGCCCAAGAGACGAAAACAACTTCTGGGCAGGGGAAAAAAAAATATAAATGGCCTTTCAGATTGCAGCTTCATTTACTAATTTCAGTGCTATCTGCTAATCGAGCGCAAAATAAGCAAAAACAAACGACAGGCCAGATCGACTCGGCTAGGCCATAACGAGGGGAGGGGCTGCGGGGAATTTCATTTGGCAGGCGAAACTTGGGACGTTAATTATACGAGCAAAGTTTGTGCAACGCACTTGTAACTGAGACCGAGCGATGACGCACATTAATTAGTTTTTATGATTATTGGCCAAGGCATTGAAATACAATGCGCGAATGTGAGATAAAATTTACATAAGCTGGGGAGAGTATGCGGGGCAGGGTATGCCAGGATAAGGCCAATATGTGGCTGCTTCGGTAGTTGAATTTGTCAATTTCTAATGCCAGTTTATCGTATGAGGCTTATTTACGAGCTGCACAGACTTCAGACGGCACAGCCAGAAGCTGGCTCTAACAGGCACACACACACACACACACACACATAGAGCGTAGGCGCCATAAATATGCAGGGGCTTGCGCTGGCTGCCAGTAAATCCGTTTGGCTAAATAAATGCCAGGGCTGACATAAATAAAAGACAATTAAATTAAGATAATCGTTTTGACTTTGGCTTCTCCTTCTCGTTGTTCTTCTTCTTCTTCTGCTAGAGCTCGCTTTGTTTTTGGGGTTTTGCGTTTTGGGGCTTAATGCGTCGTCGTTCAGCATTTCCCTCTTCGCCATAAAAGCCCCCCCAAAACAGCTTTAAATGCGCTACAAATTAATGACAATCACAGCGCCAGCCAAAGCCCCTTGCCGCGCCTTCCGCCCCCGCCTCCGTTCCAGCTAAGCCCCAATCTGCGACAATTGCCATGCACTTTGATTTGGCTTTGATTTTTGCTTAATTACTTCCACAACTGTCGATTCGTTGTTTGTTTGTTTCTTGTTTGTTTTAATTGCTGCATGCGTCAAATGTTGCATGTGGAATGCGGAAAGAAGTAGAAAACAACGCAATGGGCACTGAGCATATCGCAGCAGATATGAAAATGATTCAAATGACGTCATTCGTAGCCTCAACTATGTGCCTGAAAATCGAATTTAAAGTTTACTTTAGATTAGCTTAAATAAAATAAGTATGATTTAATTCAGTTATATTTAATTTAAAAAAAAAAAAAATATATATATATATAGATATATATATATATATATATATATATATATATATATATATAAAAATAAATAAATATATTATATATATATATATATATATATAATATATTTATTTATTTTTATTATATATATTTTATATTCAAAGTTGTCTTTAGATTTTTTATTTTTTATTAATACAAATATGAATTCTTACTTTTAGTATATTAAATTAAATATTACAGTAAATTGTTTGTAATGTTTCCTATATTATTTTCTATAAGTATATTTGATGGTTTCCTTTCTGCACATTTCATTTGAGCTTATAATATTATTTGAAACTTAAATTAACGGATTTTGGAATGAGGTCATTTAGATAGTCAGTTTATTTTAATCACTAGCAGACATCTCTTCTTTCCATGCCATTTAATAGCTGGCTAGAGTCCGCTTACAGCGATTCTTCAATCAGCATCAACGGTTGATATTCCATTTTTTAATTAAAAACTCAACCTAATAACAAGCTGCCAACGTTTTTCCCACATAGCCATAGCATTTCAAATTTATGCAGAGCTGCCTTTAAATTATCATTTTAGACACTTTTCTATATCAAACTAAAACTACATAGAGTATATAATAATATATATATATATACATGTAAATAGAGATTTCGAAAGTGAAAAAACATGCAACTAATTTTCACTTTTTATCACAGCAACAATGACAACAAACAAACAAAGAAACAAACAGACAGACACACGACCTGCATAAATTTGTTGGCCCCAAAGCGAAGAGGAAAACACACGCGAGAGTGGAAGAAAAATCTTAATCAAGCTGCGGCCTACAAATGAAAACATAATTCAGCCCCAAATGAGATTTGCATAAAACACAACGTTACAGTCAAATAAATTTCGATTTGAGTCTAACATCAATAGGCAGACAGATAACTCAATAATTTATATGCTCAACAAATGCAGATACAACGAGTATTCGAATATGTTTTAATGGCTGATTAATATGACACAGAGCTGCAGCCGATGCAGATTGTTTTGCCATTGAGCTGCTGGCATTTAAAGCCACGCTAAATATTTGTCGTCTCGGCTGCAATTGGTATCAGCGTGAGCCTGGGTTGCGCGGCCGAGTGCTATTGAACTTTCGAATCTATCATGCTGCGGTGCCACAAATACCTGACATGTGCAACTAAATCTAACACATATTACTTGTATGAGTAGGGGCTGAGTATTGGGGTCTTTGGCACAGCATATGATTTTTAGCTAGGCTGCCATTTATGTGGCTTTTATACCCAGTACCAAGAGGTGTTCAAAGTGAACGGGTAATTAAATTGGATAGCAAATAAACACAGAGTTAATTGTGTGATTATGCAAAAATAGATTTCTAATAAAATTTGAATTGTTATTTATAATTAGGTTTTGTTAATATTATATTAAATATTCGTAATTAAAAGCAATGGAAACTATTTTTTGTTTTTTATTTTCTTATGATAAAATTGAGAATCGAAATTGTTAAATAATATAGAATTCAAAATACTACATTTTTAAATATTAATAAAAAGGGGTATATAACATATTTTATAGATATATTATTATTTCAAATATAGCTGAAGCTATTAATAATTATATTAATTATAAATAATTATCAAATGTATATGTATATTTTTATTAATATTTTGTAAACATATATAATTTATTCTCAACGGATATTTAATTATTATTTCTCTTGTAAAAGGCAAAGATCCAACTGATCTTTAAATAGAATGAGGCTTAGGTAAATAACATCAGCGCACTACTCAACTTATTGGATAACGATTTTTGAGAAATAAATTGTATTAAAAATAAAGTATTGCTTGTATACATGTTATCAATTTCTTGAGTTATATAATATTTACTTCTAAATATTTTCTCTCAAAAATTGAACTCTAGGAAATTTTCTAGCCGCATATTGAATTTTGCAGCTTTTAGTCTTGTTATATTCAGTTTTTGTGTATTTTTGGGTACTAATGCAGGCTGAGCCACAGTCGCCTTCGCGCACAGTCGCAGTTTCAGTTGTAGTTGGAGTTATAGTCGGAGTCAGAGTCGCAGCTATCTACATAATTAATGCATGTCTGAGGCCACACGAAAACATGCAAACGCTGACATATTGACCCAATATCTAGGCAAAGGGCTTGACATTTGTGGAAAACAGAAAGAGAAAGAGAAAAAGAAAACGAAAGAGAAAGAGACACAAAACGATATCACAGTCAAACGAGAAACATCGCGTGCCAAAAAGCCACAGCCACAGACGTTTATACAAAATTTATGCCTCTGCAGCTCAGGCAAATAATTAAAACGAACCAAAAACAGCTCTAGAGGAGAAAAAAATCCAAAAAAGTGGAAAGAAAAAAACTCCAAAGAGAAAAAAAACCAAATAATTATGAACACAGCTCAGATACAAGCCACGAGAAGGTAGAGATAGTTAATGCAATGAGGCGGGCGGCAGCAGAGTTTTGAAAATGACACAAGACAGGGAAATATCTATGCGTGATTAATGATGGGTCGTGCGGACCTCAGCAACTATCTCTCGATATATACATATCTATTTATATGTACATATATACATGTATTTATTAATAAATATATATATTTGTATATTTGTTTTAAATTTCTTATTAATTTATGTGTGCGCCAGAAGAAAACATGTTCAAGCCTAAGGTATACGATTACGGCCACAAATAGTAGGTTAGGTAATCCGTGCTTAAAAAAAGATGCTTGATTTGTAGCTCGATTTATGAATAAAGCATTAAAATGAGCAAATATAGACAGCTGTGGGTGTTAAAGCTAGATATATGAGTGAGTTATAGTGACGATAAAAAATTAATTGCAGATTAAAATTGTAAATATAAATTATAGTTTAATGCACAAACTGAGAATATAAAATATCAGTATATATTTGTGAATTATTTAGATGATAGCACTTGTCGATAAATGTAAAATAATAGAATATATAAAATTTTTAAGTAATGTATAAGTATTCAATACAAATCGACTTGATTTTGAAAAGCATGCCTTATAGGGTATAAATCGAAATGAGAAAAGAAAAATTTAATCTCACTCTGTAGACTTATGATTTAATAAAAGATTGAATAGAATGTGTTAAATATTTTGACTTAATATTAGCGATGAAATGCGAACGAGAGTAAATATGATAGGCGTTTGATAAAGAATGAAATAAAAAACTAAGTGAAATGTCAGTTACACTACTTATGTATATAGGGGGTTGCCAGATTACATAAATAAATATTAGACATTACTGATAAATAAAATAATGTAATGAAAGGTAAAACATCGTATATAAAAGTAACATTAATATAATATAATAAAATATTATATCAAAAATAATAAATACTATTATAAATATTAAACCTTGGTGATAAATGAATATAATTTAATATAAGGCGAAATATCATTGATAAAATTTAATAAAATATCATATAGAATATATTAAATATTATTATAAATATTAACTATTACTTATGAATAAATCAAATTGAATAAAAAACCATCGCATATAAGAGTTAACATCATCAATAGAATTGAATAAAATATCAAACATCAAATTCAACAATTAATTAATTTCATTGAATACAGACGCGCATTAAGTTAAGTAGTCAGCCAAATATGATATCTTTTTTACAGCCTACTCAATATGAACCAGGAGGAAGAGGAACAAAATACCGCCAAATATTTACGACCCCGGGAATATCATATTGACTTCAGTTGTTTCTGAGCTGGTCATCGTAAACCACCCATAACTTATTTCCAGTTAGCCAGAGACTATGTAATCATAATAAAACCCATAGAAGCCCACACTAAAAATCAGCATGGCATATCATCATAAATTATCTGATGTAAAATATCATCAATTCAATGCAGGAATTTATTGTGGCAGCTCCCAAAAGCACAATTGATAATTGCTGTCGTCTCTGGCATTCCCGAGCCCCATCCAAGTGCCCCAGCACGCTCTTGGAGACCAATTAAAACGGCTCCATTTTCCGCTCGGCTCCGTTCTGTTCTGTTCTGTTCTTTTCTTTTAGTGTGTATTTTTATGATTTTGATTACGATTTCGGCGCCTGGACAAGCCAAATAATAAAAACACGCTCGACTCGCTGAGCTAAAAACTCAATTTCAATTTGAAATCAATTTTTCAACAGAGTTGTTTTCGGGGCCGTGCTTGTGACACCTCAATAAAAAGAGCCAGGGAGCCCAACAGGAGGGCAGGAAGCGGCGCCACAATGGGCTGGACAAGATGCGCATGCATAAGTTAAAAGTTGATTTTCGGTTAGAAAGACAGACAGACAGACGGACAGGCGGACGGGCGGACCGACAGATAAAGTCAACAGAGATCGACCACCCGTCGGGCGTATAAAAATTAAAATTTTATTTGTTTAGCCAACTCCGCGACAACAACAACGGCAATAACAGTAACAACAACAACAACTGCGACAGGTATCGAACTGCCGGGGCTTAGGGTCAAGTGTTATTTTGTTGTGGAGACCCCATCGATATTTGCCCATTGGCGCATTAATCAAAATTGTAATACAAGCCCAATAACAAACAATCTAACACTTTCGAAAGACCAGAGCCCAACTGAACTCGAGCAGCGAGCACAACTTCAACTCGAAGTGACTCGACTCTATTCCAAAACTCGCCTCGACACAAATCCAATTAATAAAATCAACATTGTTGCCAACGTTTCAAATGTCACAAGTGGAACTCAGCTGCCCACGCTGAGAGTTTCTTGTTAATTCTATATTTGGTTGGCAAATTTATTAAATTATGCTTTATATGTTATATGTATAAGTATATTGAATGGGATTGGGAATGGGAATGTGAAGCTGAAAGTTGTAGGGCATAAAAAGATCACATTAAATATGCAGAAAGTGCGAAAGATTTGATTATAGATGGAGCAGAGATTTATTTAAATTTATTTAATAAAACTAAATCACATGAAGTACCAACTGGGAATTTTGTTATATAAATACTCTAACTGAATACTCTAACTGAATAATACTCTGGACTGAATTTAGAGTTCGTCTTTAGAGCTACATATGTCGGTGCAGCTGTTGGGCTTATAAATAAAGATAAATATTCTATAAAGTCAGGTCAATAATTAAATTCAATAAAATAAATTTTAATTATCTATTTATTTGCAGAGCAAAATATTTACTATTTATCATTGAAGAAAGCTAAAAATAAATAAATTAAATAAATAATGAATAAATAAATAAATACATAATTAAATTGATTTATTAATTAATAAATAATTAACTAATAAATAAATGGAAAAAATTAGGCAATTTAAACCAATCTTAATTTTTTACATTCGTGTCCAATTGAAGTTGAACTCAGAGAAAATCTTTATCTGCAATCTAATCTGCAACAAAATTCTGTGAAACATTTTCAGAGAAAGAGTATTTCAAATCTTTTGTAGTTTCCTTTTAAAACTCACCTTCATCTACCAAAGTTGGCTAAATGCTTATCGCTAATTTTGAGACAGTCCAAATTATTTAAATCATTAGGCAGTCAAATATTTTAGTGTCACATAGGTAAATTAATAAAAATTGAGCGGAATGCTTGATTAATTTAAGGAAACGCACATGGCCACACATACACAGACACATTTACGTGCAGAGGCTCACCAGCAGCAGCAGCTAAAGCCAATTGGTTGGGCAAAGTTGAGCGTCGCGGGTTAATTACCATGTCAAATTCAAACAGAAACAAAGGCAACGGCAGCAGCAGCTACAACAACAACAACAATAACAACAATGGCAACCCCAAAAAGGTAGTTTATCATTACAGCAACAACAATAACAACAGCCAACAGTAGCAGCAACAAAAACAACAACAAATAATAGGCTGCCAAAAGGTAGTCAAGAGACAGGCATTCACTGGGTCAGGTAGTTGAGCCTAAGTAAAACCTTTTTTTTTTCCTTTCCTTATCATAATTACGCAACAAAACTCAAGCGTAGGCGCATACAGAAAGAGAGAGAGAGAGAACGAGGGCGAGAGAAAAAGAGAGTATGTGCGAGTGAGAGGGCAACAAATGCAAATGCCCAATTGTACAACGCAACGGAAGTCGCAGCGCAGTTGAAGAAGGCGTCGCCCGCATCGCAGCTGCGCCTCCCTCTCTCTCTCTCTCTCTCTCTGTCGTGGGCGTGGCAGCGGCTACCTTCTAGATGACCCCTGGCCCCTAACTCCCCCCCTCCACTCCGCTGCTAGCCCACGCATCGCTGCCGTTTCGCGTACTTAAACATACGTCCATTTATAATCGACGGGTCAGCCGTGCGGACAGGCCGCACTTACGATTACGCACTGCGTCCGTTTTTGTAGGGTATCGTGGAGTGCGTTTATTATAATGAAATTATGCATACGAGAATAGAGAGAAAACATCGCCCATATATCAAACTCGGCACTGCGCATCGTCGCAAGTGACGCCGCGTATTAAAATAATGACTTAATTTCGTTTATGCATGCGTCCCAGTGCCTACTCGTCCCACTGCCCCTGCCCCGGCTCCTGCCCATGGCCAAGCCATCTGTCTTGCCTGTCATATATATAGCAGTGCGTCTAGCTGAGCGCACTCCTCTCGCAGTTGCAATCGAGTTGGCGCGTTAATTGCCATTTGGATCGTCGACATGGAGACGCAGTCGCTTATCAGCACAAAATACTGTGGACCCCTCTGCCGCATACCGCAAGCGCTGCTCCACAGCCCATTTAATATTATGCATGACAATTGTGTCCATAGAATGGCGCATAATCAAGCAGTAAATGCGTTATGAATGACAGACGCTTAAGCGGGACAAGTGCGTTCAAAGGGGCGAAATGGGCTAGCTGGTAAGGCTGGTATATGGTATGTACATGGTATATACCTAGTTTGCACACAGACGCACCCAACATACACATATAGAGGAGCAGAAAAGGTTTCCTAAATACTTAAGATCATTGGGATAAGAAACACCTTTTTGCAGGCACGTGTGAGCCGAGCTGAGTCACGGCAGTGGTGGCATCCTTAAAGATAGGGCACATACAGTGCGCGACATCAGGATATCGCTACCCTTCACGTTGAAGATTAATGTTGAGCATTAAACCTCTTCAAGCAAAACTCGAACTAAATTAATGCCTGCTTTTCTAAAACGGTTAGCAGAATCAATAAATTTTCCATCTGTGATAATTATTTCAACTATATATAGACTATATAAAATAATCCCATAATTTAATTTTGTTATAGAAATCTATTTTGTATTAGATAGAGTTGATAGAAATATATATAAATTATTTGGTATTTATTTATATATTTATTAATTTTTAATTCTTGAGCGCAATAAAACGAACTATTCTTATGTCGCGCAGTGAAAATCTATTTCAATATTTAAGCCAAACTAGATTGAAATAACATAAAATTTAAAGTGACTGTCAGCTGGCTTGCAGTTTGAATTATAAAAATAATTTTTCCACATAAAATTCCAGAAATTCGTCCTGAAAAACTAACCCAAAAAGATCTTTTCATATCATTATCAACTCTTTTTATAGTTCCATCTAGATATTGTCTTACAGTTCTATAGAGTCACTTACGCTCTTTCTAGCCCAAACCTATTGTAATTCAGTCAACTTAATACTAAGTCATTCAGGCTCATTCCACTTTCTCAATACAACACAACTAATTCTTATGCCCAACTATTTTTAACATCATAAAGAATTTGCAGCAACTGTCAACAGAAAGCGAGTCCTTTTAACTTTAGCTAACAGTTATTTTTATGGCTTTTCATAGACCTAACTTCCCCATAGTTATATAACTTTTATAGCTCCTCACCGACATTCAGCCTGCCTCTGGCCTCTTTAGTTTAACGAACTTTGCATCAATCATCATATATTAGAGATCCATTTCATAGTCGCAAGAAGCCTCTACTAAATGAATTTCATTTTGAGTTAGAGCAACAACAAATCATTAGGTTAGCTGCACTGCGTCGGCCCTAAGCCGCGCACAACTGGCTCAGAGGTCTGAAATTGGTTTGTGGCACAGTTTGATCTACCGTAATGCAAGTCCGTTGGCACCTGCCTGCAGGTCTAACAGAATTTGAAGAAGATGACCGTCTGTTGTCACTTTTGGTATGCTTGACCCATTTCATGATTATCATGCACTCATTCATCCATTCATTCATTCGCTCAGTCAACTCCGACTCCAACTCGGTCGGTCATTGTCTTGTTCGCTCACAATTTTGTTTATCAGTCGAGTCAGTTGAGCTTCGGTACACTCAACTGACAGCTGTCATAATTAATTTTGACGTTTTTTCTGTGGTAATTAAATATGACCCTCTCTTTCTCATTATCTGCCCCTCTCTCTCTCTCTCTCGCTGTCTGCCTGTCTCGCACGGTAAGCATCATCTATCTAACAGGTTCTTAAAGTTAGGGAATGCGTCTTTGGTTTTGAATTTCACAAAATGCCAGCTCTGATTAGCCATTCCAAGTGTTGGCTGAGTTAGGTTAAGGAGGCTCATTACGCACAACTTCGATAACAACTTAATAAAACCCATCCAGAGAGTGGGAGGTCTATAAATACCCTACAATATTACAACCAAATTGAAATTACTGGCGAGCGTCCGTTTTGTTCCCATTTCTCTCTCCACAAAATGGAATTTTACTTAAAGACCCAAACGCCTTGCCCCACAATTATGGGGGACTGGGACTCTGGCTTGCTCTTGGTCTTGGGGTTGGGGGTTGGGCTACATCCTACTAACCGCAATGCATTGTTTGAGGCACTACGGAAGGGCGCTCCGGCTGTACGGTTCATATGCACGCGGCCGGAAACGACCTTGGCACGTTATCGTCGACTTTTCATCACTTTCATATTCATACCATATTCGAAACCCTGCCCGGGCACTCGGCCACAGGCAGGCATACACCCGCCCATTATCCGTGGCAGGGCCGGTTCAGGCCAATGCGAGGGTTTGACTATGATTACTTGTGCATCGGTATGTTCTGCTCCTGCTCCTGCTTTTGCTGCTGCTCCTCCTGCTCCTGCTCCTGCTATTCTGGACAACGTCAACGTCAACGTCAGCGTCATCGTCATCGTTGCGGGCCAGTTGCCACGTTGTTCGAGCCACAAGCTATCTGTGTCAGAGAATCTCAACTACCCAAACATACGTTATGAGTTTTCTTTTGTTCGGCAGCTCGGGTTGCGGCTGGGCGGGCAGGGGATTATTCGAACGGTAGGTAGGTACTCATCTGCTCAAATTTCATATTTATTTTTTGTTTTGACAGTTGCCTTCTGTTGTGAAGAGAGGGAGAGAGAAAAAGAGGCTGGATGAATGGCAAAGCAATCAAGCGCATCGAGCAACACTCTAAAGTGGATGAACATACATACATATATATATGAAATTAAATTAAACCTAGGTATGGTAAAAGTTAATATAGGAGAATATTTGAAGAGAATATTAATTATTTTTAGTACAAAAATATAATCTGTATGTGAAGGATATTCAATGATGGATCTTTAATGCTTACTTATCCAAATTGTTTAGCAAATAGCGTTGTTCCACAAAAGTCATAGTTTCGGCTCGGAAATACATGTTTAGTTATATAAAGAGTAAATTAAAATTTCAAGGTTCATTCATAAATGCTCAGTTAAAACATCTTTTGTTTTGACTATGGTGCTAATACATTCCGGTATTTTCATTTACTCTTGAGCCTACTTTCCAAAGTAGTTGTAGAGACCAAATTCCAGATTAATTTTCGGTTTGTGAAACGTAAGCTAAACCATCCGTAATGTATTTTTGACCAGGACTTCAAGTCTTCTAGTGTCCAGTCTATAAAGTATATAGTTTATAAAACAATATTGGAATCATTCATAAATTTTAAACTTTATTGTAAAACTACAAGAATTGACTACATATAATTATATACTTGTCATTTCAACTAGATCATATCATTATTGCCGCATATATCATTTCATTTCCCAAAAGCCCACAGGAGCTTCAATTGCTTTTAGCCAGATATCGTTATCAGTTGGAGTAACTAAATCTCACTTTAATTGATATATTTCCTGTCTGAGGTCGACTACGTATGAATGGCCATATTATTACGAACTTTGCCCGTTGCAATTTCCGTGCTATATGATCCAAAACATTACGGCAAATAGTTCGGCTCGACCACAATTAAAAGGCCATTGAATGCTCTAATATGAGCTTTCGCATTGGCTATCCTGCAGCTGGACTCGACTAATCTATGCTGAGGCCAACCGAAACCACAAAAAACAGTTTCAACTGGCGCTGCTGCTGCTCCTGCTCCTGCTGCTGCTCCTGCTCCTGCTGGTGCTGGTGTTGGTGTTGGTGTTACCGGTGGATATGTAAGCGTGGGCCTCCTGGGGGTACCTGTAGCTTATGGCAGTTACTTTTAACAGCCGACCGTTAGGCAAACAGTTATTGCGCTCAGTACTCGTCCCATTACAATGACACTGTTTCTCTGCAGCCGAAGCCGAATGCCGAAAAGCAACAACTTGTCATTAGACAAATTCAATTTAATGCTGGGCAACGGCAACGGCAACGGCAACAGCAGCAGTAACATCAACACCAATACCAACAACAACTGGCGACCGCAACATTTTTCGGTGGGTTGCTGCCATACAAATTCTATTTAATTTGGCGCTCCGTTTTCCCCACCCCCACGCTCACACACATGGAAAACTCCATCTAATGTGCACATTGGCACGTTCACTTTGTTGACACAACTGTACAATGGGGCAGGACGCGCCAAAAGGCGGCTAGCTGGGTGGTGGGGTGCGGTGCGGTGCGGTGGTGCGATTTGCAGCCCAGCGAAGTTTATTTCGAGTGGAATCGCCGCTTTGTCGTATCTCAAAGGACATTACAATGCAGATAGACCCGGACGAGTGAGTGACTGGAACGACACAGCCAATGGAGTCGAGGCCAGGGCAAAGGCAACCGAGCTGGCGACACACGTCGCACAGTGGAACCAGACTGAAGACGGAATATGCCGAAATATTCTTGTTTGAACTGATGGATACACACATATAAATATCTATGTATGTTTGTATTATACTTATACTCGTTTTTGTGATTTCTATTAAATAGCTACAAAATATATATATAGTTTCCATTTTATATTTGCTATTATTTTCTTCGTATATTATCCTTGATCTTGTCTGTATTTGCACCTTTTTCTCCTCTAACTCTCTCTCTCTTTCTCTCTCTCTTTCACACTCTCTGTCACACCCTCACTCACTCAAAACCTCTCTCATTCTTCTTATTGTTCCCTCACCTTATTTTATTTCTTCTTATATTATCTCTCCTTTTTCTCTGAACTTATCTCCTTTTATTCTCTAAGCTCTTCAACATGCTCAATCCTCTTCCTGGAATCCTTACCTTGACTTCTCGCCATGCTCTACTTCCTCTTCCTAGAGCCTTACATATTTTCATTAATTTGCCGCGAAATTGTGAGTCAGTGTGCGGAGAGCATGCGGTTACACCCGAGTGTTCGAGTGTTGCTCAAGCTGACGGCTTTCGGCGATGTCTCTCCTTTTTGGGTTCAGTTAGTGGCATTGTCACGACTTCTTAATGTCATTTTATCAAAGGCGAGTCGCGGACGGCACCTAGGACGGCGGCAAAGTGGGAGAACGGGACAGCGGGACCCTAAGAGATGAAGCACACGTGTGTGGCAGCCGCACAGCGCTGCGTATACGTGATGGGGTTATTATTGTTGCTGTCAGCTGCCAGCTGTTGTTGTTGTGCTTGTTGTTGTTGTTGTTGCTGCTGCTGCTGCTGCTGCTGCTGCCGTTTCTCGTTGTGTTCGATATGTTTATATTTGTTGTGCGGTTTGGCGTGTCTGCATGGCCCTTTAACATGTGCGTTACGTTTACATTACACACACACACACACATAGACATTATGAAGTCGTAATAATGTACACGTATGCGTGTGTGTGTGATAAGCGTATACGTATCAAACGACATTTGGCGAAAATTTTATGGCACATACCCTGCATACCGAAAATTTTGGTTTGAAGCCCCCCAAAAAAAGGAGATGGAGTGAGAGAGAGAGGGACAAAATCAGGAACAGCAACGTTGCCACCCAGTCGCACGCCTGTTCTATGTATCTCTGCTTCTTGCTCGTTTTATTATGCGATTTGTTCAACTTCAGTTTATAGCAAGCATACCGAGAGACAGACACACACGCACACACACACCCACTCTGGGCGTATTTAAAATTTAATAGCATACATTTTTATGCACAATCGATCGATGGGTTTCATTAAAACAAAAACATTTGCTCCGAGTCGAAGAGTTTCGCACTTTACATCTAGTTCAGCTTCAGTTGGTCTCTAAGCATGCGAACTTTGTTTTCTCAATTTTATGAGACATAACTATAAAAATCAGCCACATAAACCACATTTATTGTATGGCTTCAATTCCGGCAGGCGCTCATTGAAAAGCCATTAAAACGAGCTTTCGTTCTTCTCCTTCCAGCGCAGCGGTTGGAAATCAGGACATGCAGCAGCACTCAGCAGCCGGCTGGCTGCGTGTCCTTAACACAGTCACAGACAGAACCTTGACATGTCATTCAATTTGACATGCCTTGCAATTTCTTTTAGCCAGGACTCGCATGCACATGCATATGTATCGCCCTTCCACTTGAACATTTCACTAAATGCGCCATACAAATATCATTTAGCATCACATCAAATTCATATACAACATAAAGTTGGCATACATTTTATGTGCCGTTCAGCTTCATCGACATGCATACACATGTATATATATTTATATACTTTTATATATATCCCCCTACAATATATACCATATAGAAGAGCCTACAATTTGCGCTGGCGGCGCTGGCAGCAGCTGCCAATTCGCATAAATGTCACGTACGTCAGTTTGTCATTTGTGTAAAAGATGCAGCCGCCAACGAGGACCTCGCTGCACTTGAGTCCTTCTATGGAGTATGAAATAAGTAAAATATAATAAAGACATGCATGAATGGACTAAGAGATACCCATTAAAGACAATTGAAGATTCCATATCGTCCGTTAGGTGCGTAAAGAGCAATAGCAGTGGATAGTTGTATGAGGCAGAGATTATAGGAGAGATATGAAGATAGAATAGGAAGCCTAATGTAGCTTTTAAAAGCTCTGAAAAACCTCGTCTTTCTTTCCTGGTTTTTTGGGGAGCCTTTTGTAACTTTTCAGGGCCGTAAAAAGTTAGATGCGACTTCGGGCCGTTGATTACCTTTTGCAGCTCCTGATAATCTGATGGCTGAGTTTCCTGAGCCATCGAAACAAAAATTATTATTTGTACTTCAATATTTAAAATACATTTTACTATCAATGTTGACTGCCTCAAGGGAGTCTGATATCAGAAGAGATATAGCTGAAGGAAAAGCGTTGTCTAACATTTGCCTGCATTAGCTGATCTCTATTCTGATTGCTGAGTTCCTTAAGATAATAAAACATACACATGAATCATAATTTATATATGTATTTGAGTCTCATCTCAGTCCTCTAATAACTCTTCGTCTATCTAAGCTCATAGAACCTTTACTCTTCATACTCAACATATTACCAAATATATCATTCACATTTGCTTTTATCTCTTTAGACTCGCTTATACCTCTTCAAGGCTCTCCTGCTTGCTACTCTTCATTGTTACAGGGTATTAAGCAGATAGCATCAAACGCTAGCCCACATAGTACAACAAGTTCGAGTTCGAGTTCGAGTCATATGAATAACGCATACGCACTGTGCGCCGCAAACTTTTCAAACAGCTCAAATTGGTGGCATGCAGCGCACAGAGGCGACTAATTAAAATTTTATAACACCCAAAAACTCAGCATAAAAGATGCGGTGCGTGTGCCACTCCGTATGTGTGTGAGGATGTGTGAGGGTGTGCAAGTGTGTGTAACGAAATTCATAACAATTTTGCCAAAATGCTTTCCAGCTGCTTAAATATTAAATATGAGCTGACATTTTTGGCCAGCCCTAAATAACATTTATCGCTGTTGGAGCAGAGTTTAAGCAATATATTCTATTTTAGGAATTTGTGAACATTTAAAGATGATTTTTCAATGCTAGCTGAATATGCAATGTAAATTTAAGGTTTTAAGAACTTGAGATATTCAGAAAAATAAATAATATGAATATGCATATTTTTATGTTGCAGTCTTACAATGTAATTTCACTGTTTAGATTCGAATTTTAAAAGCAACTGTTATTTTTATTTCTATTCATTTATTCCGTTTCCTCCCCATTCCTTTTACATGATTGACCAGCTATGCTTGCATACGAAAGCAACTTGAGAACTTCTTCTTTTTATATAGAAACCTTGATCTATAGCAAGTTTTTATTTAATATGAGAGCTCAAATACAGTGAGCTTAATTCAGACGTTGCTCTTGCAATTCGAACTCAATTGCTGCTGGAAGGAATTAACAATGAGTCCTCTCAGCGCATCGGCTTGATCAAGCCAAGCAGACTCTCTTGACTAAAGAGTTGTGGATAGAACTAGTGTGAATACACACTGTAATATTATTTTATAATTATTATATTATATAATTAGACCCTCTTAAATGCTTCTAAATCAAAATAGATTATTATACGTTTATAGTACAACTGACAAAATTATAAATACACCAAAAAAGTCTATAACCCAGACTATGTCGTTAAACTGCTGATATCTATGGCATCCATATTATTTGCTATTCTTATCCATGTTCATTTAGTTGAAAACAAGTATCTTCACTTTCAATAGACTGAGGTCTCAAATGTTTAGCCAAAAATAGAAATAAATCAGGGTTTTTTTATTATTCGATAAGGTGTTTCTTAGAGTCGTGCCAGGATTTGCCGTTTGCCATGCTTATTTCGCTGGGCTCGGTTTTATCAAATTTCAAAGCTCATTACACTTTATGTGGATGGGCTTAAGCCGTGTCACCGCCGCCCGTTATCGATGTCGGCGTCGTGCTCGATGTGGGGCATTAAACGACCTATAAACGGCGATGTCGCCGCTTCAATTGACAATTATGTTAAACAAAGTTATTAAATTACGCAAAAATAAGGCAGCCAGGCGCGCCAAGTCAATGGGATTACACATACGCACCGTCGGCGACAAATCAATAGACACGGGCAGGGGGCTGCTGGGTGTGGGTTGTGAGTTGTCACAGGTGCTCCCCACGACTCGCTTGGGGACTCGCTCGCTCGCTCACTCTCTCTATCTCGCTCGCGCAACGCTAAGCCAAGCAAATTGCAAGCTGAAAAATTTCCATTTAGCATAAAACTCATGCTATTATCACACGAAGCAAAGCGAACAAAATTACGCCACTCGCGTACACTACATACTAAAATATGCAGAGAGTGGCTAGGCAGCTGGGTGGCTGGGGTGGCAGATGGGGTAGGGGAAAGGCGGCGGGGGATCCATGGCATATCCAGTACTGTACCCAGTAGACGCTTTTTAATGTACCAAAACAGCGCTGGCACAAAGAATGTCTGCCCCATTGCCGTAGACATCATAAAAATTCGTTAAAAATAAAACACACGCCACAACAAAGGTAGCCAGCCAGAGAAGGAGGCGGGGCAGGATGGAGCTGCAGGATAAGGCTAAGGGGCAACAAGCGCGTCGACTTCCGTGTAGCTTAAGCTTAGGCTAAGAAGCAACAGAAGCAGCCGCAGCAGCAGCAGCAGCAGCAGCTGGAGCTGGAGCTGCGTTAACGTTTACCGGCATTTCGGATTACGCAAACGCCACCGTCTCGGCCGCGGGGCCTGTTTATGCGACAGACGCCTGAGCCGGGGCGCGCCATAAGTAACAAATTTTATAAATTATTTAAATTTTTATTCATGCAACGCTGTAAAGTTAAGCCCGCTGACAGTTAGCTAGTTTGCCCAAACAACAGCAGCCACAACAACAACAACAACAACGACATTGGCAACAAATTCACTCCAGCCGCTTTTATTCATAATTTTTTTGGATGCTATTAGAGGGGCGACTGCCGCTGCTGCTTTGGGCAGCCTGTGACCTTGACTTGTTGGCTTTTAAATTTTGATACCGGCCGCCTTTGATCTGGCGCGGGGAGAGAGAGAGGCCGGAAGCAGACAGTGGAACTTAACCTGCGCTTATGCAAATGCGTGCCCAAACAAAGACGATGAAAAATTGGGGGCTGGCCTAATAAAATGTTACGATTCGGCGACGTATTTTGTATAACAATGCAAATTCTCTTCCTTTCTATATGCATTTGAGCGGCTACATTCGAATTTGTAGTAAAGATGTAACGATAAAAAAGCAAATAATAAATTATTAATTTTCATTATATTATTTAACTTGATTACAGATTCTTATGTATATATACAATTTCTGTATTTTCATATTAAATATTTATTAATATTTATTTATGCATTAACTTCAATTTTTTAAATTTAATTTTAAAAATATATTTTGTTTATATCATAACTATATCACAATTAACTATAAAAGAATTCTTTAAATTAATTTTCAGCATAAATTAATGAACCCAAAATATCATTTATTAACTGTCATTTGGCATAGTAGACCAAGATGAGGCATTGGAAAGTGTATTTGAGTCTCCGATTCGCGCAGATTGTCTTGGACTTTTGTTATTCCCTTTTTCTGCCCGCCTTCACACACTTAGGAGCACACACACACATATATAAATGTATATTCGCATGATTTATAAGCAGCTGAAAAGATACAATAAAAAAGACTGTCGCAGTTTTATGAGCCCCGGCAAATGGCCATAAAATGCCATAGCACATATGAGAAAATATAAATAAATCGAACGATTATTGACAATTATAATGATATATGATGCATTCTGAAAAGTCATAAATTGAGCCAAACGCTCAGCAAGTATATTAGTTGAGAGCTGAAAGCACAAAAGAAAGAGGCGGGCAAATATAAAATCTGGAGCAGTGTCGCCGCTGCTTGTGGGTCAACTCTTAAGTGGGTGAGCCAAGTATTTTGCAAAATAAACGAAATGAACCCAATGCGCAATAAAAATGAGAATTTATTGAATATAAAGTAGTTATTAAAAGGGGAGAAATATGATCGCTTTCGGAAACAGCCTTTACTGAAAAGGCATTAAGTTTCTTTCTATAAAGTTTCACTTCAGTTAGCTCAATTTCACTCTAGAGCAGCCCAAGTTAGCAGTAGAATATAGTAAATGCGAAATGAGTTATGCTTAGATTCAATTCAATGCAATACAAAATTTGGTTGGGCACTTTTTGAACTAAATGGAAAGGACTGACAATGAATTATATAAAACCTTAATTAGAACAAGCGGCTATCATACATCAAGTCCAAAGTATTCCAAAAGCTGTGATAGTTATCGAAATCCACAAATACATATATTTAGAAAAAAGATTGAATATATTTTTTTATACATTTTTTTGTGCTTTATTTCCTTTGAATATTAAATCAGTTCAATTAAGTTAGTAAAACTGAATAGATTGTAAAATACAATTTATGTATTTATTTCCTACCAATTTAAAAAAAAAAAATTTATTAAGTTTTTTTTAAAAAATATGTAATATTTTAAATGCACTTAAAAATTGTTTCTTAAAAAACTTTATATTTTAAAACAATATAATAATATCAAAAATATGTTTTAAAGATTAAAAATAAGAAATATTACGTTCACGATGGTTTTTTTTTATTCATATGTTTTCTTTTTTTTATTGTAAATATTTTTTTATTTATTATATTTTTAAAACCAAGAAATTAAAAAAAAAAATTTTTAAAAATTTAGTTCCGTATTTTATTTTATTTTTTTTTTTTTTTTAACTTTCAAATTTAAATCATAGGTTTTTGTTAACTTAAATTATTTTATTTAATTTATTCACAGACAAAAATTTATAAAAGATCTAAAAGTCACCTAAAAATGTGCTAGCATTACTCAAAAATAAGTGCAATAAAAATCAGACTAAATTGCACAACAATATCGTAGCATGATTATCTATGCAAAAATCGACATTAACCTAGTTCTAAGCTTGTAGTTAAAATTCTTTGCATTTTCTGCGCTCCAGTTACCGAAAAATGGAAAAACACCAAAGAATGCCTGTAATCTATGCAGCGACTGACTCTTGCTGTTGCTGTTGCTCTGGCTCTTGTTCTTGCCCCGGCTAATTATCAATTTAGTGCAATTTGTTGGGTTCATTTTTAAAGTGAAGCGAATGAATGACTACAAGTTTGAGTGGACTCACGAGTTGTGCTCAGTTTTATCTCAGCGTTTGTTGTGACTTAACAGCCTTAATTTGTTTTCATATTTACTGCCTCTGTGCTTCTGTGTGTGTGTGTATGTGCGTGTGCGTGTGTTTTTAAACTATTAAAAAGCTCGAGTTGTCTGCGCCACAAATAATAAAACAGGCACATCAACTGCTGCTTAATGCGCCTCAATGCAAAACAAACAACAGCAGCAGCAGTAAGAGCAACAGCAACATCAGCAGCAACAGCAGCAGCAGCTTTGAAGAGCCGTTTGTTGCAGTTGTCTCTGCTGGAAAAATATTGTTGTTGTTGCTTGTAATTGTTGTTGTTGTTGTTTGTCACTGGCGACTGGCAGCAAAACTGTTTGTTAATAAATTAAATGCTTAATTTACTGGCCATT
Source organism: Drosophila navojoa (assembly GCF_054131105.1). Taxonomy (NCBI): domain Eukaryota; kingdom Metazoa; phylum Arthropoda; class Insecta; order Diptera; family Drosophilidae; genus Drosophila; species Drosophila navojoa. Next base: position 20,998,614 of record NC_142893.1, on the reverse strand, counting down.
ATGGCTAACAAGCTGCTGTTTGCCTCTGCCTCCATTAATGTAGCAGCAGCAGCAGCAGCAGACCTCAAAGACATTTTCACTGCTGCACAGACTAATTTTCATCGAGCAGACGCTCTGCAGTTTTCACAAAATAAATAAAACATATTTCAAGTAATTATGTTAATTTGTCAAAGAAAGTTTACAATTATTTCATTTATTTTTATTATTATTTTTTCAAGTTTTCTTTTGTAGTTTAGCAAATTAACCCGAAGATTGGCCACTTATACTAAATTACTCACATCACAGTCATAAGGGCGCACATTATGTCCAATTTAAGCACTAAGCACGTTAACAATGGGAAGCTAGTTCAAGTTCCAGAAGGGATAAATTCAGACTTGTAAAATCTATAATATTGAAACAGTTTTATTACCCAGAGCTGTTGATCTGTTATATGCATTTTAATGAGAGTAATGTATAATATAATGGTTAATAATATATGAAAATGACTTTTTTGTGAGCTTTGATATTTTACTTTTATTAAACTGTACAAAATTTGCAACTATAAGCATTAAACTTATTATTTCATGGGAATAAATCTCAAGAGAAGCACTTGATCATCACTTTCAGAAACCTAAACAACAATTATTATTATTATTACCGTTGAACTTTTAAGAAACATAATAAATAGCCTTGAAAATTAGAAAATTGTATTAATGCCTAATAATTAATTATCAAGAAATTTGGTACTAGAATGAATGTGATTTCTTTTTTGATTATATACAAGAAGCATATGAAGCTTCAAACAGCGAATCAAGGTAAATTTTAAATTAACAATACCGTTTTCATTCATTTAATCCTATTCGACCTTGATAACATAATATCTTAATAACCCAGATTTAATTGACGAAAAAAAAAGTATATATATATATTGAAAGGTCAATATACTAACAACCACACTACCAAGCGATAACTTCTCAAAAATGCATAAAAATGGAGGACACACTACCTACCATACATCAGCGAAGCCGCCACAAGAGAAAATATGTTGGCGTTACATCAAATTAGATATTTGAGTTATAAATAATTAATCAAATTTTGCACATTGACAGAATTATAGCCAAGTCACTTTGACAGTGCTTAAAGAAATCTCAGAGGTAAACAGACAAGAGACCCATCAGTATTACTGGATGCCTAGCCAACAGACAGCGGTAGACACGTTGCAGCCTGCCTGGCCCTCAGTCTGATCTAAAATTAAATCACCCACACCAGGCATACCTTACTTAACATATTCTACTGGCAGCAGCAGCATCTCCTACACTTATATACACAAAATATGTGTATAATCAGAAATTTCCAGGAGACAGTTGAACAACAGAAATAAGTGCAAAAGATATCGATATGCAAAAAAATCAGAAAAAGTAAGCAAAACATACATTTCACATTTTGTGAAAAAAAGAACAAAAATTAAATGAAAATATTTATTTCACATTCAGTGACCTAATTTTATTTCTTCATTTTTGATACCTTCCTCTCCCACTCTGTCGTGGCATCATTTTTTCTATTTTAAGAATACTTTTGGTAGCCAAGGAATATGAATGCTTGTCGTCCATTTCACTTCAATTTGTTGTGACAAGCGCCAAAGAGAAAAAATGTGCAAGTTGTAAACATTTTTTACATTCGCAAAGTCCCTATTAAATGTCTAAAAGCGCAGCCGAAACTTTTTTGCAACTGCTTTTAATGATTGTTTCAAACATTTGGAGCCTTCCCACAAATGTACAAAGTGTCTGTAATGGGGAACCGCAACAATGCAGTTAAAGCTGTGTGGCACATAAAATGAAATTTATGCTTTGTTTATGTCACATTTATGCAAACCCAATGACAATATAAAACATTCGCATATGTCGCTGACAGAGTTTTTTAATAAACTTGCAAAGTTTTCGATTCTCTTGATATTATTTTATCCTCTTTTTATTTTTGTTTTTCTTTTGAATACGTGTATTTTATGTGGAGCTTAATTGCAGCGTTTTTCAACGCTGGTTAACCCAATTGCGACCGTAAATTTATGAAATATTTATTGCATGAAAACAAATGCATAAATAACGCAATAAAAGCAAAAAACACACAAAAAGTGGAAAAGTTGTGCGTGCGCATTTGGTAGATAATTTAAATCAATTGCCGAGTAGCTGCAATTAGCAGCAAAAGATAAAAAATAAATTTACAAACAAAACAAATGGCCCAAAGACCACAGCGACAATATATATATATATATATGTATAAAGGCAAAAAGAAAAACAAACATTTGCAGCCCTAGCCGCAGCTTTATGGTGCGGGCTTATAGAGTATGTATGAATGGTACTATATATTAATGGCGCAGTCTCCATAAATTATGGCGCATTTACTTAGCCAGATAGATAGTGGAGTAAAAAATAAAAAAAGAGTCGATAAATGATTGCGGTCGAGCCTTGAAATCCTTTAATTTGAAACGCAAAACTCAGCTGCTGCAGTCGCTGCCAAGTCAAAGGCACATTTCACAAATGTCGAAAGCAAATAGAAAGCAAGCAAGGATAATGCTGAGGGCATACACAAACTGAGCAGCTAGCAGATATCCTGTGGAGGATATCAGAGAGAAAGAGGGAGAGAACGAGAGAGGAAGAAGGAGAATATTTTAAATTGGTGATTAGATTATAAGTTATTAATCATATTTTTAGGCAGCTGGAAAATGATTCTTAAGCTATCTAATCCATACCAACATCGACTTCTTTTTTTTTCTACTACTAATTACATACTAATTTTTTTTGTATTACTTAATATGCATTACTTATAAGTATATAATTGTTGTAATTATTTAAAATTATATAAATATTATGCTATTATTATTATTCTTTTATTAATTTTTTAATATCAAAATAAAAATATATATGGCCACCTGTTTAATTATTGACTTCTACGAATTTCTCATAAAATCTTAGAAAATAAATGATAATCAATTCCCCAACCAAATTTTGAACTCTTCAATAAATTTCACCTCTTATCTACTTATCAATGTATATTCTTTAACGTATGTATATGTACATATATTTAATATTTACTGAAATATCTTTCACTCTCACTCTCTCTCTCTCCCTCCCATACAGACCATTATTTACTTCAGTGAGTCATTCGCATATATTGTTCAATCTGTCTAACAAAAAAAAATAAATACCCCAATACCTTTTAATGGCAATTAATTCAAGTTGAGCCAGTTACACACATCTCTTAATAGCTACAGGGTATATGGGAATAACTAAAAACGTACCAAAAGCCAAAACACACATTAAAATGCATGTGTGTGTAGTCTGAAGAAATATGGCCATAGCAAATTGCTGACTCTGGCACCGGAGTTGAAAAACTTAAAAATTGCTCGGATATCCCAATGTTACTGCAGGCTGGTGGAGGTGGATGGAGGAGTGGGTCCTTGCCAGCCTGCCGGACTGCTCGACTAGCTGGCTGGCTGGCTGGCTGGTTCGGTCCCTTTGCTGCGCTGCTTTTTAAGTAAAGAGCAGCAAAACGCAAATATCATCGAATGGAATATAATTTATGTGCTCCATTTGCAGTCGGCAGTTCGACAGGCACACACACACACACAGGCAGGCAGGCACATATGCTCTGGTCCCCATACGGGACAGCCCCCCGGCCCAGTATCCAATGTCCAGCGCTCTATCCCTTTCGGTCATTTAGGACGCTTTTGCATATGGGATACCGCTGCCAACAGTTGCCGCAGTTAGCGATTCCCCAGTCGCCTTTCTGCACTCGTTTTGTTTTTCTCTCTCTCCCTCAGAGATATATATTTGTTCTTTTTTTCGGCAAGGTTGCGCCTTCAATCCATAAATATCCGTTGGTTAGTTGCGGAACCCTTTGCTAACTTGACTCGACTCGGCTCTTGGCCCCGTTCTTTTTTGGGCTCTTTTTTTTGTATTTGCCAAATTAAATCGTTAAATGCTTGTTAAAAACTTTGACTGCCATTTTCTATATCTGTATCTGCACTGAGGAATATATCTAGAAGCACACATACATATATAGATATATATTTATATACAAGTTCTGTATCTTTGACCGTTTCTGGGTAACGCTTATGATTTATGTCTGCGCATGTTTTTCTGCAGTCTGCTCGGGCACAGGTTGGCCACGTAAACGTAAATAAGGCAATACCCGACATTGGAACAGTGAAGCAGAGCAACAACAACGAAAAAGGGTTGCGTTTCAATGCGGCTTCAACTTGGACTTGGACTTCGCTTTGCCGCAGGCGCAGCCAACAATAAATTAAATGCAAAAGGAATTAAACTAAACTTTTCGCTTGCGTTTTAGTCATCGATGATTGCCAGTTGGCTAAAAGTTCCTGGGAAGCAGTTAAACCCAATTCTGGATTAGTCATGAGCAGTCCGTAAACCAAAACGCCACTGAAACCAGGTAGAGCTGCAAAAACTGCCGCAGCGTTGAAATGGGTTAATAACTTATTCATAAGACAACTCACATTGACATTGACGGCGAGAGTAAAAAATCTAATGAATCATTGATGCCTCTCCTATGCTTTCCACCAGCAGTTTTACTAGTTTTATATATTCAAATTATATAAAGAATTTCAATTAAAAAATAATAATATATGAAGCATATTGGTCCTATATTTTTCACATGCAATTTTACAAAATATTTTAAAATATATGTAAATGTCAAAAATATTTAAAAATAATATGAAAAAAGAATTTCCATTTAAAATGTTCAGCATTTGTTATAATCATAAAACAAAATTTTAAAATAAATATTTTCTATCCTGCCGCAATGAATTTAAAATATTTTTCAAATATATAAAAAAAAAATAAATAAATAAAATTACATTTAAAAATATTAAAATAAAAAAATATTATTATGAAAATTCAGAACAAATTTAAACCAGTAAAAATATAGATTATATATTCAAAGTGTAAAATCAAAAAGATTAACAAGATTGGCAAATACTCTCCAATTTCATTGCGATCTTTATTCATGAGAAGACAAATTGATAAAATAATTATACTTTGGAAGTTAGACCAAAGGCAAGCAGCCATATTTTACTTGTGCTCTCATATTTATTTTATACATATTTATTTTTATAGATAGTCAAATACGCATCTTGCCATACAAGACTTTTAGCTCCAGCAGCTGTCTCCTATAACTTATAATTTAATGTAGCAGTAATATTTGATCGGTTTGCCCAATTAGCGCATTGGCTCTCAAATGCTCACAATCCGGCAATCAATTGCCTATGACACAGTCCCAATTATAAATACGCCTCTCATATTCAGCATGATCAATTGTCGCTCACTAATTTTCTGAGACTCCCTTTTGCATCCCTGATGATGCTAATTGATGCACCTGCATATTAAATTGTTGCCCAAAAAAAAAGAGAGAAAATAAAATAAAACAAGGGAACACACATGGCATCTATCAGCCGCGCATGATTAACGCCCCCTGTTCTACACTCGATTAATACATCAAGATGTTTCTGTCTCTGTGTGTGTGTGTGTGTGTGTGTGCGAGAAGACATTCAAATGCACACACATGTACCTGCATACCTCAGGCGACTCGTGTCTCTCTGTTTCTCCGTGTGTGTGGAGAAAAAAGCTGTCACAATAAATTTAAATAAATTGTTGACAAACGTCAATAAACATAAATTTTCGTGTGCAGCAAAGCAAAGCAGACCAAAGCGAACAAGCGTAGACAACGTCAAATGGAACCCCGAGCGGAGCGGCTGGACCGACTGGACCAGACAGACGACCGGAAACCGCAACGCGCGCTGCCACTCGATGCATTGTGTCAATCAAAAATGTACGAAATGGCAAGCGGGCGCAACCAGAAGGGGGCGGGGCGAGACGCCCAAACCAGGCACTGAATTACAAGCGGAAAAGAAACAAGCTACAGTTAGTTGGAGTACAGTGACTGACTAAGAGATACTCTAGAAAAAAAGTGAGAGAGAGGGAGAGAGAAAGAGAGAAGAAAAAATAGAGAGACAAAGAAAAAGTTGATAATTTATATATTTATATTTTTAAACTTTAATCTGAATATATAATAAAAGAACAATATTCTATATAAAGAAAGTACTCTTTAAACTTATCAATCATATTATAAAGAAATCCTGGAATCCTGATTCCTTCTCTTACATAATCAATATGCTCTTCTTGCACATCTCTTTTGCGTTGAAAGAAACCCGGATTGTGCGAGTCTGTGCACGTGTGGCGCTTGGGTTTGACTAATTAGAAAAGCTGCGACGTCGAAGAGTTTTATTTTGTTTATGCAAATTGTAATAATAACTCAATTAAACATTGTGCCCAGGCCAGTGGACTGGGGCAGGGCCGGGAGCTGTGGCAGGGGCGCGACTGTCGGGGGACATTGCATAAGCTGGTAGCGATTTGATTTGCAGTAATGCGGGCACAACAACTGGCACATTGACCGATCGCTGGCCTTTTGTCAACCACAAAAGCACACATACACACACACACAAGCACACACACACTCGAACAGCTCACACTCGAGGGTCTCGCTTTTATTGATGTCCCGTTGCTTTTGTGGCAAACAATTGTAGAAATGTCGTCGACGTCATTTAATTGTAAGTGAAACTACGCTTTGTTAGCGCACTTCATGGATGCACACACACACACATATGGACACACTGCCCTGTCATATATATGTATATGTGTGTGTTTGTGTGCCTGTGAGGTCAACAACCAGCCAGAGAGACAGCCAGGCAAGCAAGCAAGCAACACTCAACATCAACTGACATCCAAGTGCTGTCTATACATTTATCTATCCATCCACATCCACATCCACGCAGCACTGGGCACTGCACTGCGTTTGCAACTGGAGCAGCCAGTGGGCGAGCGATTTAGGGGGCGGGGAGCAGACGGGGGACAGGGCGCAAGAGTCGCGGCATTTGCTGTTGTCAAAATAAAGCACACTTTAATTGACACATTTGCATTTTATTATGGCTGCGCTCGTAAATGCCACACTGAGAATATTCTCTCCATTCTGTTTCTGCTGTTGCATGAATATTTATAATTATCAATGGCTCGCTGCTCCACTTTAAATGCAGCAGGGCTCCCACAGCAGAGACGCCAGTTCTTGATTATATATTTTATATATGTTGGCCTGACTGCATTATGACTATTTGTAGAGCATTTGTCAACACTCAAGCACTAAATCCAGCGGGTCAAGTAGTGCGGACCTCAAAACGAAAAACTGAGACTGAAGTGCAAACAAGTGTAACCACTGTAAACTCAAAGCAAATTCAGCAAGACCAAGATCAAAGAGGAAGTTCAAAGAGCTGAAGCCGGCTTGGACTGAGCAGATCAACTTTAAAAGCGCTGAAATCTTAGAGGCCTATTTTTTTATATAAATAGCTGAGATAGACTCAATAAAATGTGTAAGTCATGCAAATAAGTCATCTTTTTATTTCTAAATTTAAATAACAAAGAAATATATGTTAAATTAGTGTCAAAGCTCTATGAAGCAGAGCAAAGTATATGTACAATACTTCCAACTCCAGATCCAATAAATTCGAGTTGGAAGAATTATATTTTAAATATTCCCACAAATAGTGAATTACTTACATATATCATGTTACCTAGTATATGTATTTGTATTTTTTTCTAAAAGTCAAGCTGACAGCTTTTTAAGCAACTATTCCAACCTTTTTTATGACGACAATCCAAAGCAATTATTTCAATTAAATTAAAAGTATTGCATTTTGTGTGAAATAATACTACTTGTTATTTTAATATTACATCATACTATAATGAATTTACTTTACTATATCCATATTTTTTCCTATTTACTTTGTAGCCTATACATTATATAAGTTAGTGCTTAGTTTATTTATTGTTTTTATACAATTTTCTTTATTCGCTTTATTGGGCCAAGTCAAGTTATTCCATTCACTTTACTTTATTCATATTAAATTATATTAAGCAATTTTATTCTTAACCATTGACTATTTCATATTATAACGTTTATTCTTTACTATATTCATATTATACTATAGTCAACAATATTATACTTAACCTTAACCCATGGCTTTCGGCAAACACCTCAAACTCTTTTGAGGCGTTTCAAATGCCCACTCATTCGGCTCGAACGCTTGTTAAGCAAACAACTTCTACAACTTTATTTCGAAAACGCCATAAAAAATTTACATATATGATTTTTGGTATCTAAATATGTTAACAGTCTAATGCACAGCTGTACTATTTTTTGTCTAATCAGCGCCAGACAAAACCATCAACAGCCTCAACAGAAAAACGCAGCTGGAGCTGGCGTTCAAAACGGTGTTGGGCAACGTCAAAAGCGCAGTTCTAAGTGATTGCAAGCGACTCGAAACGAGCATAAACAAATATTTATACTGTGTGTGAAGTGAAGGACTAGACAATACCCTGAGACTTATGTCTTAACAGATGTGAGTTTGTCTTAATATGTATGTATGTATAATAATAATCGTTTGTTTTAATTGCTATATGTTTTATGGAATTTTCTGTAGTATTATTATATTATTATACCTTAATATAATCGTTAGATCAGTTTATTGTTTAGAAAAAACTTTGTATATATTCAAAATTGAATGCCTAAGGTTAGTTTGCATCGATTTATAAAATGCAAGAGCGTTCCGCACAATGTCAAGAATTTATTGATTTTGTATTTAAAATTCAATTAAGTCATATAGATAAATTAAAAATATGAAGCAGACCTAGATCGACTCGACGCGACTGTTGATCCACATCAATACTATATATTAGGTATTCATATACCTCCTCCTATTTGCCAGTTATACACATTTCCATGGAAAACATCACACCCCATTTACCCATTATTAATGGGTTCACAACACAAGCACACACACACATAAACACGACTGACTAAGCGATCAGCAAACTCCACACGAGCTTTGCTTTTTTCTGTTTTCTCATTTTATTTCTAGGTGGAGCTCCAGATCACCTTGCAGCTCAGACACTCCACTTAGACACTCTATTTTGCGTGTGAAATTCAATAAGTCGACAGCTGAATGCAGCATGGAGAGCAGAACCTGGGCCACAGAGTTGGCCAAGTTCCGACTTGGAACCGGGCTGCTATGCCATAGATGCATATCTATCTGTATTGACTAAATTGTTGCTGTTCTCATTGTTGTTGTTGTTGTTGCTGTTGGGTGTGGTGCAAAATGCACGACAAAAGCAACAACATTCGAAATCGTGTTGTAGTTGTTGTTGTTGTTGTTATTGCTGTTGCTGTTGTTGTTGCCGGCATTGTTTAGCATGTTGTAGTTCAATTTATGACGCTTGTCGCGCTTGACTTTTGCGCAGGCGTTGAAAGCCCAGCAACAACAATGTTTAATTTTTTTTTTCTCTCTGGTTTTTTTTGACATGGACTTTGCTTTGGCGCTCCGGAAAATCAAATTGAGCTGGCTCCAAGCTCAGTGTCTGCATTGTTATTGTTCAGTATATAGGTTCTGTTTTTTTTCCTCTTGTTTGCCTTATTCGATTTCGTGTTAATTTCTTTTCACAACACAATGCGTCACAGTATCTCTATATGTCTATATACATCTATATGTATCAATGTGTGTGTGTGTGTGTTTACAATTTCATTTAGTGTCCGACATCCATTTGGCATTTCGGTCTATTCGGGCATGACAAGTTGCACGATCGATTTGATATGTTTACACGGCTCGGGAAATTGATATGTCAATACGAGCCAGAGTCTCAAGATGTTGTACATGTCGTGGATGTTGCCTAGGCTGTGTGAGTGCATTTAGTTCAATTAGAAGACAACTTCATTATCAACTCTGTTTGCTTAGTGCATTTGTGGCTCCTATGTAGGTTTTAGAAGAGGAAAAGCTTTTAGCAGCTACTTTTACAGATGAATTAGCAATCGGAAAATTATAGTATAACATTTCAGTTTTAACATTTAAGACCATAAATCTTATGCTTTGAAGTCTGTGCTCGTGAGCGGGCAGAAATTGATAGGAAGAAACTAAAGTCGTGCTGAGTAAATGGGTAAAAGAAGTGAAATGGTTGATGGCAAGTGTACAAAGGTCTATAGAGAGACAGATTCCTAGATCCAAGAAATTCAGCACCATAGCAATATCTATGATTATTTAGATGGTTAAATCCTAAAAATCTCAATAATATTTTCCTACCTGAAAGTATAGTATATTTCATTTCTTATTTTGGATCGACATTTCAGTTCTTTGTGACCTTAATAATTTACATAATATATATATATTTTTAACCGATATATTTTAATGATTCATTTCAATATTTTTACTTGACTGTACTCAAGAGTAGTACCTTACTTGTAAAAGGGAAACTATAACTACAAGTTAAAGCTGCAGATCTATACATAACCAAACAGCTTTTCTCTGCTCAATTGAATGTTAATCGAATAATAAGGTTTTGTACTTCAAGCACAACTTCCAAAGGAGATCCCAGACATATCTCAATTTATATTCTATTTTATTATTCAATTGTGTCAAAACTGAACATGTCAAAATTTAAATAGTTTCAGTTTTCGTGTCTCTTCGTTACAGATCAGTCTGCTCTATGCCAATTGAAAGCTATTTCTACATTAGGGTCATCTAATTGAATGGCTAATTGTATATCCATAACTTTGATTGCCTATATGCGATACAGAACAACAATTTCAATCAATTCGCAGACCTCAATTCGTACAAACGCTGCTCAATAACAAATCCATTATCCACAGATGAAGCACGTTGATTGTTTTTGTTTCGTTGTTTTATATATATATATATTTTTTTTTTTTCTCTTTTCAATTTTAACTCAAATCGTGCTTCACACATGCGAGGCATTGCACTTGAGCTAATTCCCAAGAAACTGGGGTCACACCAGTCGGCACACGCCCACACAACAGCAGCAGCAGCAGCAGCTGAGCAATTGCCATTCAGACTTGGCCATATATGAATTACATATATATGTATATCTACAGTCTATAGAAATGTGTGTATATCTTTTAAGTGGGGGCCTAATCATAGAGCTGCGGCTATTGTTCTGACAAGGCGTTAAGCAGTTTGCGAGAGTCGCCGTCGATTATGTTGAGGCAATTATTTGTTGTTTTCCGCCGCTGCCGCCGCGCGGGCAACCTTGAAATTAAATATAATTATGAAAACCGAAAATCGCAGCCGAAGCAGCAACAGCAGCAACCGTGGCAGTTGAATGATATTTCATAAGTTGAGACCCTAACAGTCCGACGTGCCTCAAATGAAAAATTATTTCAGATACCGGCACACGCACAGTTCAAAACGAGAAAAAAAACGCACAGCAATGAAATAAAATACAAAACCCGAGCGCCGAATCAATAAAACCTGCCTTTCTTGTGGAACTGACTCCGCAGACCTTTTCTCCCCCTCTCCCTCTCTCTCACACACTATGGGCGTCTCTTATTTTTACTTTTTTTTGCTCAGGCAATTATAATTAACTTCGCGGCAAGTTTTGATTTTTTGTTTGCCTCTGAGGGCAGCCTCTTTTTATTTTTTTTTATTTCTTTTCTTTTCTTTTCTTTGTAGCCGCTGGCTGTGTCTGAGCCTGTGCCTCTGCTTCTATCTCCGTCTCTGTCTCTGTGTCCGTCTCCACTGGCATCTGCATCTGAGTGCCCGTCTTTGATAATTTTGTTCGCACCTGATCGTGTTACTCGAGTTTTTGGAGTTTTTCAACATTCAGTCGGTTTTCCTGGCCGCTTCTTGTTGGCTTCGTGCGTGTGCGTCATTAACTGCGGTTGCGCACACGCGGCCAATTCATTAGAGCGCTCCGTTCTGGCCCAGAGTCGACTCTGGCCAGCTGTGACTGTGACTGCGGCTGACTGGTTAGTCAAACAACAACAAACAACAAACAGCTCGTCCGGCTAGTTCTTTAAGCCCATTTCTCATTCCTGCCTCTCTCGCTCCACCACAAATTGAACTTTCGTTTTTGGTTTTTACTTTTGTGCCCCAACCGAAAGTACAAAACACCAAAAAAAAAACGAGTTCAGTTTGAATTGGTTTAATGCTCTTGTGTAATTGGTGTATAAAAATTAGAATACCCATGTGAAAGGGAAACAAAAATAATGGCTTAGTTGATAAGAAGGAAGTCCAACAGCCATCAATGACTAACCGTAACTCGTAAACGCGATTCTATTAATTTCATTCGGTGTTAGAGTAAGACATGATAAAAGCTCAAACTGATTGAAGAGATTACGGGTATGTAGTCTCATTAGAAAACTGTAAGAAACGCATAATGTTGGCATGCAAATAGCTAAAAGTTTGAGAGGAAAAGCTCATTATATAAAGTCCAAGTGATTCAAGATCAAAATCATGTGAAATTAGTAATCAAGGAGTACGTTTAGCATACTAATTGCATAGAGTTTAGAGTAAAACGAGCGAAAGAAGAGAGAGCGAGAGAAAGAGAGAGCGAGAGAAAGAGAGAGGTGTATGATATGAAATTACGATTGGAAGATGCGTCTAAAGATTTCACATGTGTATAAAAACCTTAATCAACAACTTCAGAAAGAAGATATTTGATATTTTGATCTTAACTTATGTTGATTAAAGATTTAAAGAATCATATTCCAAGCCAGAAAAAAGTGCGGTTCTCAGAGAAAAATTATATAAAAAATAATAACATTTCTTTCACAGGTATTTAAAAAATTGCTGGGAACTTAAAATAAGAAAAAAGAATTTTAAAAACTAAATACATGCAGTTCTTTACGAAAAAAAAATGCAAGAATGTCAATATTTTTTGACAGGTCTTTAAAAATGAGCTTGAAGATTACAATAATATATATTATAATATACGGTATGATTTTGCGACCTGAAGTCTCAGATCTCTTATATACAAATCTGCAGTTGAATGCAGTTATATTTTTAGCTACAAATCCGCTGTTGTATCTAATCGAAGTAATACCAAAAGTTTTTTTTTCAGTTCTTAAAAAAATAAGTCAAACACGTTTAACACTTCATTTAAACAACTTTTTTTGCAACTTATGTTAAGTTATCTGAAATGGGAATTCTATCGATTTTCATTTGGTAAGTAAGGCAAGTGCTTAGATTGGCTTTGACAATGCCAAATGACGACTGCGAGGTGGCAATAAAAGTGAAAGCGATGCCGTCGAACCCTCATTAAACAAAATACCCGGTTGCCAAATAACGGAAAAGAAAAGGTAGCAGCTTAACTGGAAAGCTGCAAAGCGCAGAGTGAAGAAAGGAGAGAGGAGAAGTGCTATAAACCGAACCTAGAGGCGACTCTAGCTGGCGGGTATTAAGGTTCTCATAGAGGACAGGGGCGCATACCTTGAGAAATTTACAATGGCTCGAAAGGCCGCCAAATTTTATGAGGAAACGAGAGCAGAGAGAAAAAGCGAAAGCTAACGTTGAAAGCGTAACAAAAACAAAACAATGAAGGATGAATCCCAACATAAAAAACACAGCAGCAAAACAGAAGCAAAAGAAGCAGCCAGAAAAGGTCGGGTGCGGGTAGCAGCGGGCGACGAGGGGGGTCTCTGCAGCCAGAAAATTCAAATCAGAAACTCGGTATTTATTTGCGAAGCGTAAATGATTACCACTTAAAATGTGCTCGACTGCCACCTAAAAACCAATTGTTAGGAAAAGCACAACCGACTCCACAGCAGAAGGAGTAAAAGGACCCAGCAGCAAGGCAACATATGTTTTTTATGCCTGAGCTCTCTCCAAGTGGATGTCTGACAGAGTGTGTGTGAGAGAGAGAGACAGAGAAAGTGACAGAGGGGGGAGAGTGGGTAGCAGAACGTGGGTGTATGGCTGTCAGGATTCGTTAGAAACCCACATGTCCATAGACTGATTGTGTATACCATATGTATATATTACGAGTGAGTGTGTGTGTGTGTGTGTGTGTGTAAATTGGGGTTTGTCTAAGTGTTACTTAGACGCGTGAAAGCAATCATGGGTTATAAGCACTTGCACAAACATTATGGTATTGTAGCTTATCATAAGAAGAAGAGAGTGTTACCCATATGGTTGCCATTTGTAAGAGGTAGTACTGTAGTGAAGCTTTAGTTTCCAGAGACATAAGACAGCCCGAATTTACAAATTATATTATTTAAATTTTATTGGCAAATTGTTTAAAATGTATTTAAAAATTATTTAAAATTTATCTAAAAATTAATTTACAATTAGTGTAAATTGATTTACATACAAATGTGTAAATTAAAATATTAATATAATCTCCTGGAGTCAATCAAATTGACGAAGTCAGGCAAAAGTTTTTAATAAATAATTTAATAATTGCTACTACTTGGTATAAAAAAGTGTTTTATATAAACCAATAATTTAATAGCAAATATTTAATATTTAATTTAATTAATAAATCAAACTATTAATTCAATATTATTAAAGTACTATAATTTTAGGATTTCTATATTTTCTATGTTAAAATTATATACTATATTTTTTGAGAGTCAAAAGCTTCGTAAAAACGTAAGAGACATGAACAACTCTCTCTTCAATTTGATAAACTAATACTTAAAATTTGCTCTTATGATTTATACTATTTAAGCTTCACAAACTAAAGCTCCATGAATTAAGATAAATCTTTTCACGAATATCAATTTTAAATCATTTATTTATATTATTATCACGTTAGTATGTATCTATTATATTTTTTTTATAGGACAACAAAATTACCAAAAAATGTATTATTAACTATTGAACTTAAATGAAAAATTTCCTAAGAATTTCCTAACCAGAAAGAGGTCATTCGTTAGTCGACTAAGTGCACACAGGCAGGCAGAGCGTGCAAGTCCTTTTGTTTTCTTTGACAATCGTACTTAGTGCATGGTGTCTCAGTGGCTTTTCATATTTTCCATTGATGCCATAATTTCTTGCGCACTTTCAAGGCTCCACGCTCGCATCAGACCCCCGCTGCGGGCTCCCTTAGGACACATACGAAACACAGACAAAGCAAATATGTTAATGTATCGCGGGCGCAAGGACACGTATTGGTTTCAGCCTGCAATCGTTAGGATCGCATATAGAATGAGTTCGCTTGAGTTGAGTTATTTTGGCCATGTGTTCCTGTGTGGGTGTGTGTGCCTGTGAGTGTGACTGTGGGTGTGGGTGTGTGCGGGGGAGGGACGGTCTGTGGACTGTTACAACAAATGGGTGGCCCGTGCCGGCGTCGCCTTTTTCCTGCCTCTGTGTGTGTGTGTTGTTGTTGTTTTTTTTTATGGTCGTCACGAGCGCCGCCCCGCGGCGAGACAACCCCATCGCCCCCGGTTTGACTGGGTCCGCCCCCCACGCCTACGGCAAGGGCACCACCCACATGGTGCACGCCCTGCTGGCACATTATTTTGCCACTTCTTCAACTGAATTTGAATTAGATCTGTGTAGCGCGTCTGGCGTGCGTCTTGGCAGCGTGTAAAATAATATATTTATTTTTATTTTGCCCAACAAAAGGGGCAACAGCAACAGCAAAAACAAACGACAAACAACAAAAAGTGTTTTGTTTTCCTTTCAATTTGTATTTTTATTATTTTCATTTGTATTATTTTTGTGTGCTCATGAATAAAAAAAAGCAGAGCGACATAGTGAGAGAGAAAGAGAGAGAGAGAGAGAGAGAGAGAGAGAGAGAGAGTGAAAGGGGTGGCAGCATAAAAGGAGTAGAAGCGACAGCTATAGATGGCCCAAAAATTGTTTAGCTTAGCCCTTTTTGTGTCCAGAGACGAGGAAGAGAGTGAGAATCAGAGAGAGAGAGAAAGCGCGCGGGGTCAGAGCCAAAGAAAAGTTAACAAATTTTCGCATGAATATTTCGTTGATTTTTTCTTAAGGGTGACCGTAACACGCTGAGACAGGGACCAAAGTCCCTCTCAAAGACCCGGGCCCATGTTTTGGGCATGTTGACATTGTTTGCTGCTGACAGCCAAAAAGTTTTGAGGAATTTACTTTTAATGGACAGACGAGACGAAGGCGACGACGACGGCGACGGCGACGGCGACGACGACGTCGATGTCCGGGCGTGAACTTGGCATTTAAATAAAACGACAGCAGTAGCGGAAGTCTATTGATTTTTCTCTGCCTTCGGCTTAAAGCAGCAGCGGTGCTTTAATCAAAATATTTTACTAAATAGCTAGGTCACTGGAAACTAGAAGAAAGTCGAATGGTACCGACTGCATAATGCCCGTTCATATAAGATGAACAACTTAATTTTCTAAATTTAATAAATGACTCAATGATGTCTTGCTTGTAGAGCTGGGAAGACTTTAAGGTTGTTTAAGAATATTTAAACAATGAGTCAATTAACTACTTAACATACTATAATGTATGATGTAATTATTTTCAAATGTTCCATAAGGAAATTCGATAAGCAGATTATCAATAGTGGGAGCGTACTTTAAGGTAGTGTAAAGTTGTAAGGAGTTGGATTGAGATTCTACTCAAGGCTCAGAATAGAACAGAGAAGAATAGAATAGTAGTTGAATAAGGTAGTGAATAGTAGAGAGGAGTAAAACAAAGTAGAGTAGAGCAGAGTAAAGTAGAGTATATCAGAGTAGAGTAGAGCGAATTAGGTAAAGTAGATCTGAGCAGAGTAAATCAGCAGTTAGTTTATTATAGAAATTAACTGTCGAAAGCATTTTTCGGAATCACCCAATCTTCTGTGTATACAGATAGTACTTGTATATTTATATACAAATGTAGCAGAAATGAAAAAAAAAAATAATATACATATATAATTTATCATTCCATATGTAGAGACATTTCAAATATTTCTATATATACACAAACAAAATTCCCAATACATATGTATATCTGAAAAATATAAACATTGAAAGATTTTCTACGCAAAAAGCATTTGAAAATCTACAAAAGACTGAAAAAACATAATACATCTTTGCATACATGCATATAGAATGGCATTCGACAACAAAATCTATATCACATATGTGAACTCACGCTCATATACTCCTATTTTGTCAGCCCGAGCGAGCATACAAAAAATTACTCAATCAAACTACTTATAACAATCGGTCGGTGCATCAAAGGCCCAGCCGCTCAGCTCAGCTCGGCGGCAGTTCAAAGTTCTTAAGAGAAGGCGGCTACTTTCCAATTTTCACCGTGTTACCTAATTTTAATTGTCATGCCACCTGATGATGACCCCGATGATCGTCTGCTACCTGACCAACAATCGAACTCAGACTCAGCGTCCGCTTCTTATTTGTTTTGCTATTTTTTGTTTTTCCTCTCTCTATCTCTCTATCCCTCCCTCTCTCTGTCTGCCATCGGTGACCTTAAATGGCCAAAGCCCAACAATACCTTGAGACTACCGATTTCCTTGACGGCCGCTCACCCCCCCATGGACAACCACTGCTGCGCTTTTTTGGACAGATTGCATTGAGGCTGCGACTGAGGTTGATGTACCAAATATTTCTGGGAATTTAATTGCCTTTTTGTTGAGCAATTGCTGCCGTTTCATTTACGGTTTACGGTTTTCGGTTTCGGTTTAGGCCTACTGTTCTCTTTTTGGCACTTATCGCAAGGTTTGTCAAGCCGCTTTTTGAGCTGTTTGCCAAATGGCCCGCAGCGTTTTCGTAACATTTTCCATGGCGGTTTTACGGAGCTCATGATCTAACAAAGATTTTGCTGGTCTAAAAAGAATATCGGTATATGGTAAAAGAAAAAAACAATTGAAAACAAAATTGCAGTAAAATTGTTTGGATAAAGACGAGGATTATGGCAATGCGAAAGTAAATAGAAGACTTTTGGATTATTTTTTTGAGTGAGAAAATATTTTCAGTTCTGTTACTTTTACGGTGAGTACTGTATGAAACAGATTTCTTTAAATTCAAAATGTAAAAAATGTCAAGAAAAATATAAATACTAAAATATTTATTTATTTATTTATATATATAAATTAAAAATAAAATAAATGTAAACAGCAAAAACTATATTTAAAGTGTTCCAAATTAAAATATAGATATTTTAACAAAAGCCATATTTATAAATACTTTAATTTTGTGATAAGTATATATTTATATTTATATTATATACATACATTTGTTTATATTTATATTAAATTTAAATTTACTTTTATACGCATACAGATGACTTGTAATTAACGTAAACAAAACATACATATTTTTAGATATTTACACAAATAATGTGTCGATTTTTCTAGGTATACAAATATTTTATTTTCATTATTTAATACTCTTAATAAATAGTTTTTACAATTTATTTTTCTTTTTCCACAACATATTGTATATATTATTACATTCAACGTACTCTTAGGAATCTACTTATCCACCCACACTTCGTAAGTCTTAATTACCGCTCAAACTACGATCATACACAAAGTTTATAAGCTACATTCATTGCCAGTTTCACCTGTCAAGAAATCATGCAATTTCAGGTGGGCTAAGCCGTACGTACCCAAACTATATATACATATACATACACATAGACATGTATATTATGAAATTACCCAAGATTTATGACTGTTGAGCGCGCTGTTAACTGTCAATCGCAGCTTGCACCTTGGGGCCTCGACGTGTCATAGGCGTCACTCGTCAGCTCCACTTCATGTGCCTGGCGCCGAGGATACCCACATTAAACCTCTAAATGCTGATACAGCAACAGCAACAGCAACAGCAACAACAACAACACATCCCAAAACCTCATTGAGGTTGCATTTAGGTTCTCCCTAGGTGCGTTGCATAGAGCATAGAGGAGTCATAAAACTTCCGCTTTACCTTTTAGTTGTTTGCACTTGGCTGTTGGCTGAGTGGAGACAACAGCCGCCTACACATCAGCACCCCTTCTGACCTGTGCCCCCCCTCCGCCCCTAGGGGCACATTGCTATTAGCAGTACATTTCATACATTTTGTAGTGAACATAAAATGTTTGTTGTTGTTGTCGCTGTTTGTGTAAACTGTTGACAGGCAAGCTGGCAGGCAGGCTGGATAGCTGGATGGCTGAACGGTTGTATGGGACTGGCAGGAAGGCAAGCCGGCTGGCGAGCGAGTCAAATGAGCTGCAGTCGTAAAAAAGACAATTGAGCTCATATATTCTACACATTGGGACCGCGTTGACAGATCGTAAAAGGCCGTCAACTGAAAACCCGGCCAACTAGACAGCCAGAGCTACGACTACAACGACTCCCACATAAATAATAAGCCCCTGGCCAAAGGCATCGTAAAAAACACCACCAGACTCCCGACGACGCACAGACCACAAGTTCACCATAACAAAAAACAAAATAACAAAAAATTGATTAATCTCATTAATAAAATGCCAACCTGCATGGTGCGTGCAATCAACGCGTCTCCCTCCCTTCGCATTCAGAGGTCGAAGCAATAAAAAATGCAATCGTAAAAAATATTAAAAAATGAAAAGCTGAAAAAAGAAGTAAATAAAGGTCTAGGAAAAGTACTTGGACTATTAGATACCCTATATTTCTTAAATATTGAATGGAAAGTAATGGAAAGTTATTGAGATAGAGTATTTTTGTTTAGAGGTTATTTATAAATATTTACAAATTTAATTGTTTATGCATTTATATTTCATGGAATTTATCTTGTAATAATAAATATCCCCAAAATATTTCTGCAAATTATTTTTATATTATTTTTGTTTTACTTGTGAAATTCAAAATCTGCTTTTAAAGTTTAGTTTCAATTTAACTATTTGAGCATTTATTGAACAACCGAGGCAACAGCATTCCCCAAAGTCAGTTACATGAAAACTACAGGGTATATAATGAGTTTAAAACAAGAAGCCTATATGAATCGTTATTTGAGAGCAGCATAATTCTCAACTCTCCTCCCCCCTCTCTGCATATGCTGCACTCTTCTTCTTGTTTTTTTGCTACACAACTAGTAGCGTTTAATGCGTTTTGTGACCCAAGTTGGGTTAATTTTTCAGTGGGGTTCAAACTGTCAACGCGCATAAATTTTCATAAAGACAACGTCTGGCATTATTTTCATAATTTTTATTTATTTTTCGTTTCTTGCGTAATAGTTAATTAACAAATAAAAAAAGAAATGTGTACTCATTACGAGCATCTTATCGGGCAGCCATCTAACTGGGCCTATCTGAGCGAGTCTCGGGGCCGTTTGCCCTAACCCCAAAAACTTAAAGTTTGACTCACAAATGAGCCGCAGGGCAGGGAAGGGCTGGGCAGAGAGCTGGTTCGGCTTTTTGGCAGGTGGTTAGAAAACATTTGCTATTGGTTTTGTGTTGCCATTACAAACGTTGCGGGTTTCGGTAGGCAAATGTTGTCGTTTTCTATTTTCCTGTTTCAGTTTGGGCTGTTTGTGTTTCACTTGCCAAAGCAAATTTTCGAATTTTTGAATAAATAAACAAATACATGCATATGTGTATTTATTGCATGTTTATCGACACACCAAATTAGATATGTGCGTAGATAGGCGAAATTATGGCACAGTCGATCAAGGTAAATGCTTTCAAAAATACAACTGCATGGCGAATCGAAATGAAAAATCGTATAAATTGGAGGGAAAAAAAATCAAAATTTAGTTATGCGGGCTTCAGATGCCACCTACCGATATCGAAAAAATATAGCATTAAGTCTAATGATCGGAGCATTGATGGCATTCGTATTAGGGCTTTAATTGAGCCATGGATAGAAAATTGCTTTATTTATATTTATTTATTTTTTATTTCGTTTCCCCCTAATTTTGAGCACGGCACGGATCAGGGTCTTATCTAATAGATGACTTTGTTTGCATAGTTCAAATGACGGCGAGAAGTGAACGAAATTGAAAGCGAATCTCCAATATATGTCAGTTCGTTCGATCTTTACCCATATAAACATGACCCAAATACCAAGCAATTAATTTGCAAATCAATTTGTATTTGAGTTAAAAATAGAGTGGAGTATGAAGCATTGCTTACCTAAGAAATGAATTCCTATAAAATTTTAATTGCACCAGATAACTAAAATCATATAAAGGGCTCTTATTATTTTATTATTATTTATCTTTATATAATTTTGATTTTTATATTATTAATTTTTGTATTATTTTGTATTATTTTGTTAAAGGAATATTTTTTATTTTTATTTTTTTTTTTGTTTTGTGGGTTGAGGTAGGAAAAAATGCTTTATGTACCGTCAGTCAGGTCGTCACTCTGACCGGTGTGTCGGACTGCATGACTGCTTACCGACTAAAAAATCCTCCTCTTCTGGGGCTCGAAACCACCTTGGAACCAGGAGTTATCCCGCATACGGAGTTAAAGGCATACTTTGTTATACTTATTTTTATATTCTTTATAATTTCATATATAATTTCACAATTATTAAAAAATCGCATAAAAAGCCGTTCCGAAAGTCTATCTGAGTACAACATTACATACCCTAGTTAATATTTCATTTTATATTCAATTGAGTCTGAAAAAAAATCGAATGTCACCTTCAATATTTTTTATATGGGGATGAGGAATCAGTTAAAAATACATGCAAATAAAATAAATATTACATAATAATAATATATTGATTATAATGAATATTTTTTAACATTCTTGCTGTTCAATAATAATAATTTAAGAATTTGTGCATACTTATTTTTTCTCAGGCATACTAAATAAGCAACCATACCTATTTTTATTACTTATCAATAATCTCTGAATTGTTCTTTGAAATCGAACAACGCCCTTTAACTAATAAAATGTATTCAAATTTCGGCAGCCTACTCTTCTCTTATGAATGAAGTCCAAAAAGATGATTTTGATACGATATTTATTGGCTGGCCGACACAATCACCAAAGCCGAATTTCATTAGCTTAGTTAACCTCTATTATTAGCCCGACTGAACAATGGGCCAAGCTTTTGGCCACAACTATGTGAATGCCCATGCTCATACACATAAATATATGAAGGAGGCTCTATCAAAAAGCCATAAGCTCGGCGATTAAACAAAATAGCCGCAACTTTTGGCCTTTGCCTGCAGCATTTTTGGATTTAACTTTGCTTTCGGCCTGTTGTTGTTGTTCGTATCGGCCATATCAATCAATAGTCAAGAGTTTGGTGGCACCCAAGATGCTTATCGCTCCGATAATAAATTTCACTATGGGGGTGTCTGCGTCTCCGTATCCATCTTCCGTCCCAGCCATCTTTCCCACCCACCCGTGCTGTGGTCATTTAATTTTAAACGCTTCGGCTACGCGTGCTGATTTTATAACTTATCTTGGCATATCATTTTTTACGTTTTATGTGGCTTATGAAATCAGAAACTTTTTGTTGCCTTGATCGACAGCCAGCCACAACAACATCCGCAGCATCTTTATAGAATCCCAATAAACTGACCGAAAAAATTATATTTCGTTGGTCAAGTTAATTTGTAACTTGAGTTGCGGCTGCGATAAGATCTACCAAATGCTTATGACAGAGACACAAAAAGCCAAATCGAAACTAAATGAGCATAAAAAATAGAAAAATTAGAAAAAACGAAAATCAAAACAAGTTCCATTGGCGGATTTGCGATATTACTCAATGGATTTCATGTGGCTCATAGTTTCTATTGATAGACAGTTTCTTTTGACAGGCAAGGCTCGACTCGGGTTGACTGAGCTTGCCTGCGCTTGACTTATAAAGTAGTTCTCAGAGCAGCTTCTGATGGGTACACTGAAAACTATTATGATGTGTTATTCGATATAATTTATTCTATACGCTCTCTTTTGTTTTACTTGGTTCATTAAGAAATTATAAATAAAATAAATATGGAAAACTAATTTATTAAAAACTTATTTATTGTGAGGAATAGATCATCGTATATGTTAGTCTTTTGAACCAGCTTTGGAAATAGTTTTAAGAACTATACAGAGTTAGATTGAATTATAAAATAAATTTTTGACAATTTGATAAATGTAATACATAAAATATATTATAATACATATTTGTTAAACTTTTATTGTCATGAAATTTGATTAATTCCAAATATTATAATGAAATATTGCCTTCTGCATAATATAATTAGAGATTATCTCAAGATCTTATCTTTGCGTATTCTATTTTTTAAAGGCTTAAAGTGAATATATGTTTTTTCCAAACTATTTGGCTACATAATCTTAGCTTCTTAGGTTTCTATACAAACTAAATTTTGCATATATCAAATATGTTTTTGATTCGTCCACTTTTATTTAAAGAAAATAGCATGGATTTTGAATGAAAATATGGCAGAGTGTTTATTATAATTTACTTTACAAAAACAAACAAAAGAGTATACCATTTACGTCTAAATTTTTTCAGATTCCACCATGTAAACCCTTGTATAATGCCAAAGTCTTTCTTTTATTCCCAGAGTATAAGCCCAAAATCTTGCCACACACATACTTAAACACTCACTCTCGTCGCACACACACACACGAACACATACACAGAGTGTGAGAGAGAGAGAGACGCACACATAATCCATGCCTGCTCCATTTTTTATGGACGCCATAAAGTTAGTTCAGGCCATATAAACATTTATGGCTTTGATTTAAATAAAAATAAGCATAGTTAAACATTTTGGTTGGCTCAGCTTGGTTGGCCTGGCGGTTGCATGCAAAATTAGCC
Organism: Drosophila navojoa; assembly: GCF_054131105.1. Classification (NCBI taxonomy): domain Eukaryota; kingdom Metazoa; phylum Arthropoda; class Insecta; order Diptera; family Drosophilidae; genus Drosophila; species Drosophila navojoa. Next base: position 20,975,047 of record NC_142893.1, on the reverse strand, counting down.
CAGCCCCACTTATAATAGCTAATTATGTGGTTATAGTTTTATGCATTTTTAATACAAAGCATATAGGCAATATATAACAAAGTCACCTAGGCCGAGTGCCACATAAAATGTCGCTGATTAGTGGAGAGGCACGTCGGGTTGATGTGGCTCATAAACGGTTTTATTGTTTAATAAAATTTATTAATAAATTTTCGGTACCTAACGGGGCATTGCTCGTTGTCACACGCTTCAAACGCAAATCAGAGTTTTAATAAACATGCAGTTTACGAGTTGTTTTCACGTTGTTTTCTTCTTCTTCTGCCGTTGGGTTTTGGGTCAGCAAGGGTTAAACCCGTTCCTCTACTACTACAACAGCAACAGCAACAAATTAACACTTTATAAAGTGCAGCCCCAGGCAAAGAAAAATAACAACAACAGCAGCAAAAAGAGCTTGAGGAAAACTTTTTTTCTGCTGCTGCTGCATGTAAATAGGCAGACCCGAAATTTGAGTAAGCAAAGCAAATGAAGTAGAAACGAGCTCAACACAAAATAAAGAGAGACGAAAAAAAACGTAATAAAATAAGAGAAATAAATAAATGAAACAAAAAAAAAAAACGGAATGCCCCGAAAATGTTAATTACTTCCTTGTTTACATAGAATGGAGTGCCTGCACACGTGTGTATGTGTGTTTGAGCGCATGCGTGTGTGTGTGTGTATGAGAAAGTTTCGGCTATAGCCGTTTAGGGTAATCTGCTACGCAGCGAAGGAAGGAAAGTAAGGCCGTAGATATGTACATATGTATGTGCTATAGTGTATGCAGCTGCAGAAAGGCGAGAGAGAATTTTAATGCGTAGATAGACATAATAATAAGATGCTATATTAATATGTTTAATGTTTTTCAATATATAGAAGAGTACTGAAAGATGTACTTGATAAAAATGATAGAACATAGGAGTAACAAATGCAAAAAAATTTAAGTACTTTAGCTTTAGCGTGGTATGCTGAGCCCCCTAAATATCATAGATAAGAATAGTATCTTTATTTTAGTCACTCACATAAATTATGATTATATCTTGCCAAAAACTATATTCCTTTAAGTAAAACGATTAAATGTTTTATAAAAGTATATATTAAAAATTGTATAAAAAAAAACTCAGATATATAATACTATGATATGATATGATATGATAATATTTATGTATGAATGTAGCATAGAGGTTTATTGTGATATAAATAAACATTTAAATAAATTTATGAATCTTTAAACGATTTAAAATTATTCATTTCACAATAGAATACACAATTCGATACATTTATCGAATTCATGTCTTATTTACATATTTCTTAATTATTTATTCATTTATCGTTTGTATTTTATTTATATATTTAATTTACATATTTCTTTATTTAATTTCATTAAGTTTGTCTTTATATATTAATTTTACTGAACTAAAGTTAAATTTACGTATTCATATATTTCGTTAAAAATAAAATAATAATAAAAAAAATAAATAAAAACAAGAAAATAAATAATATTAAATAAAAATGAATTCAATGAAGTAATAAATATAAAAATAAATATTAATTAAATATAAAATCAATAATCAAATAAAAATTGATTGATGTTATTAAGCAAAAGATACTTTTACTGAAAGAGTATTTAACATTAACATTATCCAGTAAATAAATAAATATATATAAAGAAAAATGTTTAGATACCTGTGCACTCTTATAATTACAAGCTTAGTCAAACATCTGCCGCATATAGGAAAATCTGTGCGCTTCGAGTCTATTTGTTAATTCAAGTAAATGTGTAAACGCAAATCAACTTCAACTCTTTTGGCTGATGGTGTTGATTACAGACGATTACAAAGCACTTGACTATACACACGAGTAGTTCTTCAGAGCACTGGGACATGCATCTCTCTTCTGACTCCCTCTCTCTCTCTTTCTCTCTTTCTCTCTTTCTCCCTGTATACTTATATCGTTCTTGTGCTTACTCCTTTTAGAGCTGTGCGTCTATCTGTCTGCATTTGCTTAGACGCAGGGCCAACATGTAAGTCCTATCATTAAACTTTAGCAAAAGTCAAACAAAATTAAGAAACCAGTCGAGAGCGAGAGCGAGACAGAGAGAGTGGAGGTGGCAAGCAAGTGAGAAAGAGATAGAGTGAGACGGAGAGGTAAGGACTGATTCAAGCTGCTTGAGGCCACTTGACGCTAAGTAAACCGAATTAAAAAGCACACACACAAACAGAGAGAGAGAGAGAGACAACACAGGCGCACTCGTTGCTGCTTTGATGTTTTTAAGTCTTTAAGACCCGCTGACCAGGGAAAGGACATGGCTGTGCATCGCATTGACTGCTTATTGGACTGGACATACGGTCCGGCTCGTCTGTTGGTCGCCCGGTCGCTTGGTCAGTAGTAAAGATTATCGATCGTTGGCTTTTTCAATTGAATTGTCTTCAATCTGATTGCAAGTCTCCGCCATGTTTCTAATATACCCCATCTTGCTAGCTCCCACATACACACACACTCACACACGCACACTCTGTCGCCTTGCTTGGGCATACACATGACCTCGTTGTGTGTGCGTGTCCTGTCTTGTGTCCTGGGCAGGTTCTGACTTTGCTTTGTTTGCGTTTTATTCTTTAGTTTTTCTTCTGCTTCGTTTTCCTCTTTATTTTTTTCCCTGCGCTGCATTCTGCTGCTTGGGGTGCCTCAACACTTGCTCAACGAAATTTAATAAGCAAAAGGACATGTTTTGGTGTCGTCCTCGTCGCCCTCAGCCTGTGCATTGCGTGTAAGACGTCCATCAAGTGAAGCAGCCGGCTCATTAAACTTGCTTCTTGCTTCTTCCAGCCCTCTCTCTCTCCCTCTCTTTCTCTCCTTTTGGAGTGTGCATGTGAAGCTGCCAGGGGCTTGACTTTTAAAGGCTACAAACCATGTCCTAAACTTATTGATTTTTAATACCTTTTGTTTTGTTCTCCTTATCCTTTTTTTTTGGCAGGAAACTGGTTTCTGCATTTAACAAAACCAAAACAAACCCAAAAAAATTTAAAGTTCAAGTTTCATAATTTGCGAGTGAAAAAAAAAATGTAAACGATTTTGGTTAAAGGTGCTAAAGTAAGTTGAGCCACAGCTTGAAGCTTAATGAATCTGAAATTTTTAAAGAGCTAGAATTACCTGAGGAGCACTTGAAATTATTTTGAGTTTTTTAAATGATTACTTTAGTCCGTTAACTATGATTGAATTTCTTGTAAAATTTTTTAAATTGTTGATTAATTGATAGATACGGTTGGGTAATTAAGCTGGTAAAAAGTCTAGATTTTTTGTAATTAAATTTCTCTGATTTAATTTATCATTTATCAAATTATTAGAACACATAAATATATATTATTTATGAGTACTAATATAAATAAAAAAAAATAAAGACTTCACATATTTTTGCAAAATATATTTATACAATCTATTTGTATGTACAATCCTACGTCAGTTCCAAGCAAGATTCTAAATTTAACCATAGCTATGATTATTCGCCTCTTTAGCCTTTTAGGCTTTACTTAATATCATATCATTTAGATACAAGTTGCTCGTTGCAATCAAGAATCAATTTATTCCATTTGTGCCAGGATAAAAATACTTTTCTACTCCATGTGCATGTCTAATTATAATCTAACCAGGGATAATTGCTGGATATAAATAAAAGAATTGATACGAAGTATGCATATACGTACATATACATATATGAGTGCATATATCTAGCTACAATTAACAGCACTCATGCATATTTCAGTGACAAGAAGTCGACTTGTTTGAAGTAGTTTACCCAAATTGAATCTAACCAATTGAGACTCTCAGCTTAACCAAAACCCTTAGCCTAAGCAGTTGGCTCTTTGGCTCTGTCTCAGTCTCTGACTCTGTCTCTGTTGGCCAACTCTGCTAAGCTGGGCCAATTTAATAAGCTGCCAAAGGGCCGCATATAAACGCAAATGTGACAAGTGCCAACAGGCAGACAGGCAGGACGTAATAAACATATACACACGCACACATATATATATATATATATGTGTATGTATTTGTATGTAGACCTATATCCTACATTCTTATGTACATGATATGTATGTATGTGTGTGTGTGTGTCTTCATCTGTGTGTGTGCGTGTGTATGTTTTGTCATAATTTCACGTCCATTGTCAGCATTTATTCAGCGTCGCATTCAACATGGCGCACAGCACAAATGTCGCAGGACGAGCATTGTCCTCAGCCTGCCTTGCCTTGCCTCGCCTCGCCTCGCATTGTTGTTGTTGTTTTTGCCTCCGCCCTCGTCGTAATTATTTGTTTTGGCTTGCTGGGTTCATTTACTCCATGGAAAAAAGTAAAAGAAAACCCCCTAAAGAAGCGAGCGACACACACAAAATCTGCATGGCCTGTGTGGCAAGGGTTTTCGCTCTGCTCTGTGGCATGCCCCACACACATACACACACACACACGCACACATTCTCTGGCATACACATGTATGTTTGCGTTTTGCGTTTGTGTTTATGCACATGTGTTTTAATTTTTGTTTTTGTTTGTTGTTTTTAACAACAACAACAACAACAATGTCAACGACAACAACAGGCACAATAAAAACTGTTACACTTTTGTCGCTGTTGTCTTTTGCGTGGGCTCAAACAATTACAAATTATGGCTCAGTGTTCGCTTAGGCGCTTCCTATGGGCTCTGCCTCCGCCTCCTGCTCCGCCCATGCTTCGACTGCGGCCTTTGCCCCGTTTCGAGTTACCTTTTTAATTGTTTTTCCTCCTGTTGTTGCTGCTGTTGTTGTTGTTGCTGTTAAGTGTCAGCTTTGTTGATTTTAAGTATGCTGAAGGTTTTCAAGTGTAGCTGCGGCCTCAGCAGGTCAAATTTGAATGCACGGCACAGAAGCACATTTACTTAAGCAACTGAACTGATAAAAAGTCCTTAGAAATTCTTGACGTATATGGGGATTATTGTTAAAAGGCTGTTTGCATTTTATCATTTGTTAAATGTTAACATGATTTGTTATATATCACTATAAATCAATTGAAAATATATTTATTTATATATTCATATTATTTAAATGACTGAATGGTAGAGAAATATATCTTAGTTTTGAGAACTTTAATTCAAGATCTACATATATATTTAATTTAATTATCATTATTATTATTTCTGAAAATATTTGCACAATATTTGAAAATATTTGAATTTAATACAAAATATATATATTAACTTTTGTTTTTCATAAAAAATGTTTATTTTTTCGTGTTAAGCAAAATTTTTATTATTTGAATCTTCATTGACAATCTATAATATTTTTGCTTAAGTTTGTGTTTTAAAGTTTATATTCCTTTAGTTTATTAAACTATAAAAAATAAAATCATGTCCCTTAAAAGTTAAGCCAATATTTGTTTACTTTTCATTTATTATGCTCAATAAATTAGTTGTGCGCGTTTGCTTATTATTTAGTTATTCTTAAACTGTTTATCACTCAATTATACAATTTGCTTATGCATAGTTTAGTTTAATACTTATTAAATAATTATTGACAATTTTGAGCACTGAGTCAGCGCTAACAAATCCGACAGCTGGTGCTCTAATCAATTAACATGATTCACTTCAGGGCATCCGCAAAGCTAACCTAATTAAAATTAAGTTAACAATGCATATAAATAAGTGGAAATTTATATATATTGTTAAGTCCTACGCTCAAATTTCAATCAGCGCTAGAAAATGTCAGCTGTAGAACAGAAAGAGAGGGAGAGACAGACAGAGAGACGGACTTTGATTTGTGCGCTGTTACAGTGAACTACTCACCTCCTGGGCTGTTGTTTATGTGTCTAATGGCAAAACTGAAAGCGGAAAACTGAAAACTGTGTCGTGCGCATATAATAGATGAATATATACCTACACATATAAATACATACTTATATATACTTGCGTTATACATAAAGCTGTGCAGTTACCAAGGGAGCCGGCGTTTATTATACAGATTTATTTGCCTATTTCTGTGCGCGGAACGTGACAAAAAGCTCGTTTTACTATATATGATAAAAGTACATAAAAAAGAGGCAGAAAATGCCCAGCAGCAACAATCTATACATATATAAATGTATCTATATAAATATATATACTTATTTATCTATATATGTATGTATGTGCTTGACAAGTCAGACTGAAGCAAATGTTTATGCAAAATGTTTTGGCCCACATTTTGTGCAGACATTTGACATCCGAAATTCCATCTTCGACTTTTTTTCCTGTTTGTGTTTGTCTGTGTGTGTGTGTGTGTCAAAGCAAACCTTTTTTATTACATTTAAATAATTTGATTGCAAGTGCTGACAGGGTCCGGTCGAAGCGTTTAAACTGAAAACCTTTTTATTGTTATTATACGCTTTCGTTCGCTCAGCTTTTTTTTTTTTTTGCAACAGTTTTCAATTCAATTTAATTCACTTTGCGCTCTGTGCGGGCCTCAGATACATTTGCTACAGATACATTTTCTTATTTAATTTTTTCCTTGCCGCCTTTCGCTTCTGTACTCGGTTTTATTTCTTGCAGCATAAAAATTTATTATCATAATAAGCAGGCGAGCCGAAAAGGCCAAGCTTCCCATATGAGCAATACATATACATATACATCTATATAGATATCGATATATATTTCTCTTTTTACTCTTTTGTTGTTGTTGTTTGTTGCTGCAACCCTCAAATGTTTTTATGTCTGTTGTTATTGTTTTTTTTTTTTTTTTTTTTTTTTTTTTGTTTTGATGGAAATTCGATATTTGCAACACGTATTGAATTTTGATCAGTTGCCTAGTAAGTAATATACCCCATCTATATATCTTGAGCAATATTTTTTGTACTTTTCTGTTTTTTGTATGAGTTTTCTTCTCTCTCTCCTGCCTACATTGATTTAAATTGTGTGAAACTAATTCGCTTGCTATTGATTTTGTCTGCCAAGGCGAAATGTAGCACAACTCAGCCGCAGATGCGTATCTGCAAACAATTAAGAAAATTGTTAAATGAATTTTACGTAAAGAAAAACAACGAATTCCATAGCTCAGCACACACACTGAAACTTCCTTCAACTGCTGGCACAGTAGCTGCTCATGTCTTCTGCCACTTGTATCTAGATACGCGCATTTAGTGGAGGGTTCCACAGCCTGCGTGTGTGTCTCCCTCTCTCTACGTGTGTGTGTGTGTGCCCATGCATGCGCTGTTTCTTTGTAGGTTTTTGTGTGTAATTCTATTAGTTGTTGCAAGTTTGTTGTATGTGTGGCACGGCTCTCTTTTGACGCAAACAGCCAACGACAAACCTCAATGAAAGCAAATTAAAAAAACTTTTGCCAAGTGCGGAAGGGCAAGCGCTCGGGCTTCCCATTGAGTTAACAAACGAACGAACACTAGTAGCTCTGTCCCCTCTCTTACTATTTATTTCAAGAATCGTTTTGCTAACCAGCAAAATGAGTGAAACAGTTTCTACTTTTTTCACTTTACCTCTATTTTTTAGCAAAAGCTGTAGCAGTAGCAGAGTAGGTGCTGCGAATTCTAGCTGAAATAAAGAGAGAGTCTGATGGGCTGTGCTCTAAAAGTAATTAATTGCTTTCGAAAATTCTTTAAACTACATTTTTAATTACAATTACTTTTGGCAAAGAGAAGATTTTAAAGCAGACAGATTTCAGCGCTCTAATTATTAATGAAATTTAGTATTATGCGTTTATTCATATAGATTATGTATACTATATTGTAACTTACTAAAAAAATTTCTTTATTATCTATACAGAATATTACAAAAATTTTCAATTTCTTTTAATTCAAACTAGCTATATACACATTTAAGCCGATATTTATTATAACAAACAGCAAGGAACTCATAAATAATATAATAATAAATATGATCATAAGAGTTTAAAATTTAAAACATTAAAAATATAATTAAAAAAAAATATTATAAAATTATAAAAAAAATATAATAAATAAAAATTTAATTATATATTTAACATTGAATATATTACCCATATCAAATAAATATTAAAATATAAAATATGCATGCAAAAATATAAAGTATTTTCGCTGTAGGTAAACTAATAGCAAACATTGTTTATGTTGTTTTTATTTTTTATCAAGCTCAATGCAGTTTCCATTAATTGTTAAGTCTTTTGGCTGCTATGAGCTGTTGAAAAAGTCTATATATATTTCAAGGTAGTCTTACATACGGCATCAGCCAGTTTGACATTTTCCCCATATTATTTTAATCATTCCACAAGCATAATGGGAATCTAATGTAATGCCATATCTTATTAAAGGTCAATAACTTAGGTTGATGCTAAAACGTAGCTTTGTCAACTAGATACCATTAGACATTATATATTCACGAGCTTAAAGAACAATTTATATATATTTTTAAATGTAAGCTGCAAGGTTTTTTAAAAGTATATTTCCTTTTAGCGCGTTCCCACTGTGCCGTCAACTTGTGCACATCAAAAGTAGCGCCTACTGCTTACTTACTCAGCTCTTTTTCACTTTGGTAGCACTCGAGAGGCTGAGCTTGGCATAAATGCCAAAAAACCATCATAGAGAATGTGCCTAAGCGACTATATGAATCGTGTGTGAGTGTGTGTGTGTGTGAGTGTATTTGCTACCCTTCAATTTGATGCAGAGACATGCCGTCATTTAGGCAGACAAAACACTCCGCAAACCCAACTGACGGACTGACAGTGCGACCAGACAGACTCTAACCGACTGAGAGCAACAACCACTGTAGAACTACTAGGTGGAAGAGCGAGACAGTCAGAGGGAGAGAGAGATGGGCAGCTAGACGAATGTCTGCAATGCGAAGCGCATTTGTATTTTCATTTCATACACACATATAACATTATATAAAAATATATTTTATAGAGTGAGGGAGAAAACAAAAAATGATTTATCAGTTTGGTGCGGCGTGTATCTGAGTTACGTTTGCTCAGTTGACTTTGACAGGCCGCCGACTGCGTACGGCACAGCATCAGCATCTCTTGCACCTCTCCACGCTCGCCCACATCAGAGGCCAAGGCAGAGGCACCGCTGCCCCTTGCTCCACATAGTTGTCCGCACTGCGTGAGGATTACAAAACAGCAACTCATGTGCATGATGAATTAAATTGGCAAAAAAAAAATAAATAAATAACAATACAAAACTTAAAAAAAACCTGGCTGAACGTTTTTAAAATACCTAGCGCAACTTCATCATCATCTATTATGATGATCATTATTAAAAAATTCGAAATGTTTTTTCTATGATTATAAAAGCTTTTCACGAGCACGCAAACCTGCCCCAACATTAAATGGAGGGAGTCAGAGCAATATATATTAAATATATTATATTGTTTTTATATATATGTATACTGGAAAAGGGCTTTCAGCTTTCAAATTTTGATAGAAAATTATGTTTGACTTATTCAATTTTATGGAAAATCTGAAATGAATTGTGCAGAGTTGACGAGTCTGTTGCAGACACTTTGCCATCTTTTATACTCACCAAAAACAAAGAGTAGCTGAAAAAATAGAATTTATAATCCAGGCACATTTCCCTTTAGCCGTTGCCCAACACTAAATTAAATGTAATTTTCGTTTTTAGTTTTTAAAAAAAGGTTTTTCATTTCATGTTTTTCATGTTGCTTTTGTTTGCTTGCGAAACAGAAAAATATCTTTGTTTTGTCGTACATAGATGTATATAATAGTTACATATATATATAATATATATCTATATGATGTATATCAATATATAAATAGTTATTCACAAGAATTCGAATTATTCATAGAGTACATTATGTAAGAGTGGCATTAAATGATAACTTAAAACGTAGCATTCTTTTAATCATATATCATATAATATAATACAAAATAAAAAATAAATAACAGTTTTGGGCTTTCATACTGGTACAAGTGTTTGTTTCTCCTCTCTCTTTCTATCGCTCTCTCTCTACCTAACATCGGCTAGCTCCTGCTAAAGTATATTTTGTTTGTTTATATTCTGTTTAGTTTGAAACTGTTTTGCTAAAAATTGTATGACGAGTAGGCGAGTTTACGATCCAAAATATGACATATACATATACTTATATATATTTTTTAAATATTTTCTCTTTTACTTTGTTGCTTTGAAATAAATGCTCATAAGTGTTGGTATCTTTTTCTTGTCGTACTTTCTATAGGCAGTTGTTAAACATTTACTGTTGTGTGTGTGTGTATCAGAGTGTGTGTGTGTGTGTGTATAAAGTTTATCTCATTTAGTTTATATATAATATCAGTTAGTATCTATTTTCTTTAGTTTTTTTACAGTCACATATATATTTAGTATATATTTTAGTATATTTTGTATTTATATTGTGTATACGCCATGTAGTTGTATCTTTGCAAATGCTTTAACCCATTTATACTCAGCTATTAATTAGCATTATTATTATTTTTTAAGTATCTGTATTATTATTACAATATTTTGGTAAGCGTAAATGTTTAAAATGAGCTTTACTGCATAGTTTATATATGTTGTTTGCTAGCTAATTGTTTAATGCATATTTTCCTTTTTTCTTTTCACAAATTTCAAATGTTCTGCTTGTGTGTGTGTGAATTAATTGTAGGAGACTACGTATTTGCAGTGGCATTTACTTATATTAACGCATATATCATTAGGTATATATATAACTATTTTAGGCATATCCAGTGTGTTTATGTTTGCTTATATACAAGGATTTACGCTTTTAGAAGGGAGTAGAGACTATAGAGCAGAGCGAAGAGACATTTTAGATTTACTTTTATCAATTATTATATATAATTAGGCGATAGAAAATAGTTGTGGAAACCTTTTTGTCAGTCAGAAGAAGATATAAGAAAGCAAAGACATTTGCAGTAGGAGTAAATTAATTTTGAATTAAGCAAAGTTTCAAATTTAATAAATATTAAAAGCCAGTCTCTTTATAAGTTGAAAACAGCTTAAGTAAAGTAAAGTTAAGTAAAGTAAAGTAAAGTAAATTGATCAAGCACTATTTGCATTAGGCGCTTACACAAATATCTCACACTTTGGAAATAGTTTCAGCTGCGAAATCAGTTGGGTTGACGGCACACTTCATAAATCTAAATCTCATTCTAGTTATTTGTTGCTCTAACTGATTAAAAGCACATTAAAAAGTTAGTGCTGGCAAATGCACTAAACGCATTTTCCCAGCTCAAAAGGGAAAATGAACGAAGGAGCAAGCCAACGAATGACTGAATGAATGACTGAATGACTGAATGAATGAAAAGTTTTGTGCAACTCGACAGAGCTGCAACTTTTTGGGGGCAAAAACTTGACTTTAGCTCTCGCAGAACACAACACCAACTTGACATTGCCTCGCCGGGCCGCAGCCTAACTCTCGCTCAACACAATTCATGCAACACATGCGTCTTCTTACATAAACACACACGCTGGGCGAGTGCAAACAAATGCGAGTGCAACTGTATTCTGTATCTTTGTGTCTGCAGTCGTGTGCCTCCTTGTGTGTGTGTGTTTAATGTACTTGGATTTATGTTTATACAGTGCACTAAAATGACTTTACACTGGGTAAACAAAATATTTGTTACGCTGCGCGCATTTCCGGGGGAAAATGGGGGAAGAGCTTCCCTACTGTGTGTTTGTTTCTCTGTTTTTCTTTGGGGTTTTGTTTAACTGCAGAATTTTGGACTCTAGACAGAATTTATAATTTGCCCCCGCAACACTCTCACTCTCTCTCCCCTCCTTTCTCTAACTCTACATAGTTCTCTCTCCCTTTTCCATCATGCATCCTTTGCTGTATGTCTCTCTCCCTTTCTCTCTCTCTCTCTTCGGCTCTATCTCTTAATTTTAGCTCGCACATATTTTAGTAATTAAAATCATGCACCAGGAACCAGTCCCTATAGAAATCACTGTCACTCTGTCCAACAGCTGGACAGGCATGCACCTCTACTTCTCCTCTCTCAACCTCTCCCTCTCTCTCTCTTTATACCAGATACGCCTGCACATGAGGACCTTGCTGTTGACCACTCGCCTGCTGCTGCTGCTGCTGCTGCTGTTGGGGATTGGGCTTGCCCGCTGTGCTGGGATTCAGAGTGCCCGCATGAGGCGCCTGCAGCTGCTGCTGCTTGGGCTGTGGCCGCCAGGTCTGCGCCCGCTGCTGGCTTGCCTCGGCACCGGCTCCAGTCGCTGCCGGCATCATTAGCATGTGCTGCTCGTTGTCCAGCGTGGAGTAGTCCGAGTCGATGCTGGAGTAGATGTGCTCCGAGGGCGGACGCACGCCGTGATGCTGATAGTACTGCGCATGCAGATGATGCGGTCCGCCCGGATTGACGCCCACGCCCACGCCCTCCACCCGCTCGCCTCGTCGCTGCGGTCGGGGACTGGGCGTGGCCGTTGTGGCCGTCGAATAGTTCTGCTCGGCTGCAGCCACAGAAGCGGCAGCAGCAGCAGCGGCCGCCGCCTCCGCCGGTCCGCAGTAGGCAGGAGGCGGCGCCTGGCGGTAGAGCAGGCCCGGGCTGGCCGGCTGCTTGATGCGCTCGTGGTTGTGGTCGAGCGTGTAGTTGTTGCCCCGGTAGGTCGGGTAGTCCACGGGCAGCGCGTAGCGGAGTTTCTCCCAGAAATGGCGATCGGTGCGGCGTATGCGATGCACCGCCGAGGTCTTCAGGTAGGGCAGCAGCTCAATGTCGCTCTCCGCCTCGAAGGCCACCTCCGGCTCCTCGATGATGACCAGCTTCTGGGGCCTGCCTCGCAGCGCGTCGTGCAGGGATCGGCGCAGCTCGCACCTGGACCACTCCGTCTGCAGAAAGTTGCGTGTCAGCAGGATGACCACACGCCGGGACACACGACTCGCCTCCAGCAGCTGGTAGTGGGTGGCATCGTGGGCCAGGTCGCGATGCTGCAGGCACACACGCAAGGCCGGCCGGCCCGTCTCCAGCTCGCTGGCCAGGTGCTGGCACACAAACTCCGAGTCCTTGGCCGAGTGCAGCAGCAGAGCGTCGTACAGCTTCTCCGACTCCTCGCAGCGCGGCCCAAACACACGCACGCCGTAGTGTGCGAAGAGCCAGATGCGCAGCGACTCCCTGAACACGAACACAATGATGATGACGATGAGCAGAAAGACGAGCGCCAGGGCGGCGGCCAGCAGCGGTATGTAGGACTCGGGGATGCCGTGCTGCAGCATCGAGCCGCCCGAGTAGTAATCCGTGCAGGCGGCGCCCGTCGAGTTGAAGTCCAGTTCGCGCTTCTGTGTGCCCGCCGCCGTCGAGCTGCTCTGCTCGTAGGCCGCCGTGTTGGGCGCCGCCATGCAGTAGATGTCCTGGGCGTCCTGCACAATCAGCGCATTGTCGGCCACGTAGGAGGTGAGCGCCTGCAGGAACTGGCAGCGGCAGCTCCACTGGTTGCGGCCCAGCCAAATGGCGCGCAGCCGCTGGCCGAAGTGCGTCGCGTGCAGCTGCCAGATGGGCAGGGTGACCAGCCGGTTGCCATCGAGGCGCAGCAGCTCCAGGGAGACCAGCGGCGCCAGCGTTCCGTTGCCAATGGTGGCCAGTTGGTTGTTCTGCAGGTAGAGCTCCTTCAGGGCGGACAGCTGCTCGAACTCGTAGCCGTGCAGCGTCTGCAGGCGGTTGTCGGAGAGCTGCAGCAGCTGCAGCGTTGCCAGACTGGCGAACGTGCGGTTCTGTATGGACGCCACCTGGCTGCCATTGACGTAGAGGGCCTTCAGGTTCTTGCGCCCGATGAACGCGTGATTCTTGAGCACGGGGAAATTGTTGCCATCCAGGTAGACGATGCTGGAGTCCATGGGCACGCGACGCGGCAGCTCCATGGTCAGCTGGTTGCCGCAGTCGACCACGTTCGTGGACCAGATCTGGTCGTGGTAGCAGGTGCAGTTGTGCGGGCAGGTCATCTCGCAGTCGCAGGCATCGAAGTCGCAGCAGTGGCACAGGGCGAAGCAGTGCGACTCGTAGCGGCAGAGGAAGTCCTGCGGCCGCAGCGCACTCAGCGGACGCACTGCAGCGCCGCGGGCATGCGGCATCACGCACTCAATGTTGGGCATGTCCATGACGCGCGGATGCTGCCGCGTGGTCAGATTGTTGATGCGCTGCAGCCAGTCCATGGTGCAGTCGCACTCGAAGGGATTGCCGCCCAAGTAGAACTCGGGCAGAGGCTTCGGCGCCAGCACCGGGGCGATGCGGAGCTGCTGGAGCTGCAGCTTGCTCAGCTGATTCGCGTAGAGATCGACGCGAGCCAGGTTCGCTTTGTCCACAAAGGCGTTGGGCAGCACATTGCCAATCAGATTGTTGTTGATGAACAGCAGCTCGATGGTGTTGGGAATGGACATGGGTCCGATCTCCGTGATGCGATTGTGGCTGGCGTCCAGCGTCTTCACGCGTATCTCCTCCTGCAGCTTGTAGTAGTTGCCGAGCGCCTCGATGTAGTTGCCGTGTATGTCCAGCCACTTCAGGTTGGAGGGTATGAAGGCGTAGTCGAACCAGACCAGGTGGTTCTCCGACAGATTCAGCCAGAGCAGCGAGACCAGCGTGGCGAACACTCCATTGATGTCCGAGAGGAAATTCCGATCCAGTCGTATGGCCTCCAGCTCGTAGTTCTTATCGAACGCGCCACGCTCGATGCTCTGGATGCGATTCTTGGCCAGATTCAGCACACTCAGGCGAGGCAAATCCGCAAACATGCCCACCGTAATATTCCCGATATGGTTGTCTATCAATCGGAGTCCGGTCAACTGGTGCAGATTCTTGAAGCTCTGGTTGTCGAAGGTGCGTATCTGGTTCTCGCCCAGGTCCAGGGTGCGCAGCATGGCCAGATCCTGGAGGGCGCGCGGCACCTCGTTCAGCTGGTTGGAGCTCAGGTCGAGCTCCTTCAAGTCCGAGCAGTTCTTGAAGACAGCCGGCTCCACGACGCTGATCAAGTTGTTGTTCAGCGTCAGCTTGGACAGCACGTAGAGTCCATTGAAGAGCTTGTCGTCCAGCGTGTGCAGGCGGTTCTCGGCGAGATTCAGGGTGTGCAGGTTATACAGCGGCAGGAAGGCATTGTCCTCGATGTGGCCAATCGAGTTGTTGCGCAGGTTCAGAATCTGCAGGAAGTACAGCTCCTTGAAGGTGCGGTAGTCGATGCGGGTCAGCGCATTATGAGCCAGGTTCAGAACAATCAGGCGGATGAGGCCCGCAAAGGTGGTGTTGTCCACGTGGTTGGAGGTCAGCTGGTTGCCCGACAGATCCACCACGAGCAGCTGCTCCAGCCGATGGAACAGGCCCTTGGGCAGCTCGTAGAGCTCATTGTTCTGCAGGTGGATCTCACGCAGCTCCTTGCTGCCCGCGAACAGGCCCTCGGGCAGCGTCTCCAGATGGTTATTACTGAGATTGACAATGCGCAGCGAAGCTAACCCAGCCAGCGCCTCGCCCGACAGCTCCGATATATTGTTATGCTGCAGATTCAGGTGCTGCAGGCGCCGCAGCCGCGAGATGCCCCAGCTCTCTGTGATGGAGCGCAGCTCATTGTAGCTCGCGTCGAGCAGTTGCAGCTCGCTGCCGCTGCTGCTGCCGCTGCCACTGCCACTGGCGCCGCTGGCACCACCGTTCGCACCACAGTTCATGTCCGCAAAGCCCAGCTGCTCGGCGGTGCGAATGCGATTGCGTGTCAGGTTGAGCGTCTGCAGATTGCCCACGGGGCAGAGGAAGCCGCTGGGCAGGGCGCGCAGATTATTGTCGCTGAGGTCCAGCTCCGTCAGCTGCTTGAGGCCGTTCAGCGAGTCGGGATAGAGCTCCAGCGCCTTGGCCGGGCCCCATTCGGCGTTGCGTGTGCTCAGCTTGAGGGCTTTGAGCGTGGTGAGGCCCTCGAATGCGTTGTTGGGCAATTGGAGCAGCTTGCAGGACTCCAGCCGCAGCGTGTCCAGCGTCTGCAGGCGGGCAAACACCGCCACCGGCAGCTGCGACTCAAAGAGATACAAATCGCTGCATTTGATGGTCAGTTGGCTGCTGCCATCGGCGCCTTGCAAATCGAGGCCGGGCTGTCGTTCGATCAATCGCAGCGAGCAGTGAACGGAACTGGTGCCGTTATACGTCCAGGTGCACTGATTGTTTGGCCCGCTGTGCACCGGCGCCGGCGAGGAGGCGGCCATTGGCTGAGCGGCGGCCAGCAGGGAGCTGTAATCGCTGGACAAACTGACGCTGGAGCCGAGCATGGCGCTGGCCGCGTTCTTGTCACTGGCATCCTTGGGCTTGGGCGGCAGGGCGCTCTGGCAGCCGGCGCAGCCAGCGAGCAGAAGCAGGCTCAGCAGCAATAGCAGCCGCAGCTCCATTGAATTTTCGGGCTTCGCTTGGAATCGGGATGGGGGATTTGTTCAGTTGCCTAATTAGCTGCGTTTTGCTCAGTTTTCACGTTACTCGTTTTCTCGCGTTTCACTCAGTTTTTCATCGAAATTGACATTTTTTATATATTTGTTTCTCATTTATTCTGATTATTCCTTTTTTGCTTTGCCACTGCACTTGTTCAATTATTCTTGAATTTTTGCCTCATTAATTTTATAATTCACTTCACAATATTTCTTTTTTGTTGTTGTTGTATTCACTTCATGTTTTCGGCTTACAATTTCTCAACTCTCATTTTCAACGTTTGAAACGCTTTGCGATTTTATTTATTCTTTTTTTTTTTTGTGGATTTTTATTTGAATTTGTGCGTGCTTCACACGTCCGTACCGTACGGCGCTCGCACTCGAACTGTTTGTTGGTTCGCTTCACCAACTGGCCGTAGACCGATAGGAAAATCCATCCAACAGCCGAAAGACTGCAAAGGCGAAACAACGTGTGGTTTACGCACGCAAAGAGAGAGAGAGAGAGAGCGAGCGAGAGCGTGCGAACGACTGAGTAAAGCGCGACAGTCACGAACGAAGGAGGCGCATGTGCTCGTCGGGTGGGTTTTGCCTAAGAAACGAACCCAACTAACGATAATATCAAAGAGCGCTCGCATGCTTACGCTCTGGGGCGCTCTCTCGTTCGCAGTCGCTCTCTCTGGTTTTAGTTACTAAAACTGCCGCTGCACTACCGAATGGCGCTAGTGTGCCGCAGTAACTGAGCACAATTTGTGTGGCGAGCATATGAGTGAATCCACTCATTGCTAGACTGAGTTACTTTTGAGTCAGTTTTCCTGTTTTGGCTTGCATGAATTGAATGAGATATAATGAATAGGCGAAAGATTTATATTGAAGTAGAGATAGAATGAGTCTCTATAGGCCTAAGAAATGGGTTTGTTTACTTTGCTTTGCACACTGTATATAAATATATTCGCATGTCTATACAAAACAAAATATAGTTTATTATTTATTTACTTCTAATAAATTTTACACATTTTGTAAGAAATACACCAAAAATTTTTTTTTCAAATTTTTGGTTTCAATTTCATAATGAAATCAATATAAATATTAATGCTACACCATTTATTAAAAATGGTAAATAATATAAAAATAATAAATATTAAAGATGGAAAATAATTTAATTTAAATATAAGAAATATTAAATCTTAATATCAATAATACCAGATTTTATATAGATATCTATGGTATGCCTTATATATCGTATTAGGGCTAAATTACTTTGCTTTTATATTATTTAATTTTGAAATTATTTGTTTATATACTTTATTTATTGCATAAATTACTCAAGCTCAATTTCAATTCTATTAACTGTGAGTCTGCATATCTCTCTCTTTCTCTCTCGCGCGCTCTTCTCTTCACTCTACACTCTTTAACTCAAAATCAGTCAACACTCTGCTTACTCTCCCTCTCTCTCTCTCACTCGGTCCCTCTTCTCTGGCAGCAAATGCATTTTTGTTTTGTTTTCATTACGGTTGTTGTTGTTGCTGTTAGCTCACACGCGCCGCCATCAGCAACAACAACCACAGCAGCAGCAGCAGCAGCAGCGACTTAGGAGACGCATCCGTCAGATACGTTTCCTATTGAGCGAGGCAAGCTCTAATTGTTGCAGCTGCAATGCCTCGGCAAAGGAGGGAGGGTAGGCACTAGGTCGGCTGCCTGGCAATTTTGTCAACGCTAAAAGATGTTTAACACATTGCCAGGATAAGCATACCTACATATGTATACATGTATACATATGCGTATGTATGTATGTCTATATGTGTTCCTAGCTGTTGAGGATCGCGCACTTAAAGATGCATTAGGCAATTCGCCCTGCGGCTCGAGTGCTTGAAGAGCGACTGAGAAGTTATATTTAGTGCAATGTTTAGAGAAAGCAATTGAATGTTGTGCTACGTATGTACATACACACATATATATAAATAAATGTGTATACATATATAGATGGATATATATATATTTATATAAATGTGTGCATCAGTAGTATATTCAATTCGATTCAGGCCAAGGCCGCATATAGCTAGAGTCTCAAGTTATCGCCTTCAACATTATTTGCCACATTTGAAAATTTATTATTTATACCATATATCACATCACATATATATCCATACATATACATACAGACACGTATGCGAAACTTTTGTTTGTATGCATCAAGTTTTCCTCGAAATGCATTTATTATTCATGCCAACTTTTTCATTAACTGACAGAGCTGCCACAGCGCCCACACATGACCGGAAGATGTTTGCCCCTTGCCATTGCTATCTGCCAGTGCCACTGCCCCCGCCTCCACCTTCCCTTTCTCAACTATTTCGTAGTCCTTGGCAGTCGTCATCGGCAACAAATCTACGAAAAGGCCAAAGCCAAAAGTGAATTGCCAAAAGGTAGAAGAGACCAAGAGATGCCACCAGCTTTACCTGTCTCCGCTCATCTCCACTCCGCCCCCTCCTCTACTCATCTCAAGTGCTGCGCGGTAACTAAGTTAATGTTCTCCGGCGCCCTGCCCTGCCCCGCAGTGCCCTGGCTAGCATCGAGTCTAAACTTCTCTTCCTGCCCAGCTCGTGTGCTGCTGAGTGGGTTTCCACGACAACGCAGACGAAGACAAAGTCCCAACACATTGCCATTGTTTTTGTCTTCTTTTCTTTTTTAACTTACTCTGTTTTTCCTTCTCTTATTTTTTCTTTTTTTTTTTTTTTTTTTTTTTTTTGGCTGGTGCTAAGGTGTCGGAAACTTGTTCAACTTGTTTCCATTTTACTATTTTTTCCCTCTCACATGTGTGAGTACCTACGTGTGTGTGTGTGTGTGTGGGTGTGTGTGAGCCTGTAAAAATAGCAACAGTGCAAAACGCTACCTCATATTTAGGCCCAGGCAGTAGCTGCCCTGTTTTCCTGTTCGATGCTGCCTGTTGTTTTTCCTAGTGTTGCTGCTGCTGCTGCAATGCGCCGCAGGACACTTTTTTGTTATCACCAGCAACACACAATGTAAGCCTAGTTAGCTATCAACAAGTAAGCTCTATTAAGCGCAGCATCAACACGTTAAAGTTCGATGAGAAATGGCAAAGCGAAAAAAATGCAGCGAAAAGGCAAAAAGCCAATAGTATTGACTCAACACATAACAGTCGTAACTTTAAACAAGATCTGTTGAAATTAATTTAATTTACTTAATAAATATTGAAAAAATTTTCATTATTTTTAAGATTTATGTGATGTATAAGTTTTTTCCAAGTTAAGTTGTCACTGCCAAATGAATTCAGAGAAAGTTTTATTATTGAAGATTTATTATATATTTATTATAATTATTTATTTTGTATTCTCTAAATATATTTTGTAAATTATAAAATATTTATATTATTTCATTTATTATCTCTAGTTTTTATATATTAAATATTGTATGCTCTTCATATTTAAAAAATTTAAATTTAAAAAATATTTTGTACTTTGACTATATTTTATAGCGGAGAAAGTCAGTCTCAATTTTAACTTTGATATATAGGTTTGTAAAAGTATATCTTTCGCAGAAAGTAACAAGCTGACTTCTCTAAAACTAATCAAAATCAAATTAAATATTTACACTGGAAAGTTAATTGAGTATCATAAACTTATGTATATGTCTTATCTAATGAACTTTTCTAATTTCAGCACTTGCTCTAAGATGTTGGTCAAAGTGAAAAATATTTAGTATAGTCATATTTTTATAGATTAAATGTAAAATAATTTCTCATTTACATCATCAAAGAAAAATATCATTTTCAAATATAACTATATATTTAAATTAATTAAGTATTCCATATACATATGTCAATATATCAATAAAATTTACATGTATTACACAAACACGAAACATATTGCACTTGGAGCAGAAACAAGTTTGTCAAGTCGTTCTTAAGAATATTAATCTTAAGTTCTCTTACTCATGCCAAGCTATCTTTCTTAATATAATCATTTTCCTAATTTTACTATCTATGTTTAGTCGATTGCGACATTCAAGAGAAATTGAGATAGCTTTTAGTATCATTTGATTACAAATATATAATTTTCTATTTATATCTGTACACATACAACAAATATATATGCATACCATGGAGACAACGACCCCTAGAAGCGACAGCAACAATTATCTGCTTTGCATGTCGTGTTCAGTTGTTATCTACGTCAAAGAGTCTCAAGACGTAGCCCACCATGAATTATCTTTGTGTCTTGTAGAAGCTGCTTGTACTACAACCAAGTACAAAGAGAACTCCTCTCTGAGCAAGTCAAGGGTTATCAGCTGTTGGTCTGTCCATTTCACTCCCTCTCTCTCGCTCGCAGTCTCTCTCTCTTTCTCTCTGATATGACAGCTCTTATATATGACGGTATTATATTTCAATTTATAGATCATATTTTATGGCTGTCTTATGGCCAAACAATACATTTAAATGTGCATTAAATTGAGCAATAAATTTAACAGTCTCGCGCTGTCCCTCTCTATGGTACTTCTCTCTCTCTCTCTCGCTCTCTATCTCTGTCTAGCTCCGTAGCGCTTTCGCTCTCTAATTAGAGAGCCCACAATAAAATGCAACGCAGCCAAGTTTAATTAACAAAAGTGCGACAAACGTGGCGCAATTTTTCGATTAGAGGCGCCATTGCGGAGCCCCCCAAAGCGATTCCGATTCCGATTCAATGGAGCACAGCGGCTATATATCTGTTTCGGCTCCATTATCAACTTTAGTGCAGCAACAGCCCCATTCAAAAAGGGAATTTGTCATCAAGCGAAGAGCACAAACAAAATATTGTGCAAATGGAAAAGCGAGAGCTCTGCAATATAAAATATGCCCGTCCGCAGAGGCCTCGCCAGGCCGACGCGTCGGGCGGCCAGAGCGGAATTGTAGATGCCGCTAGTTTTACGGCCGGACACCGAAATTTGACCAAAAATTGAACTAAAAACAAATTTCAGCAGCAGCTGAAATTGACAGGCTCTCGTTTAGGCTGGGGCACAGGATGCGGCTAAATGAAGCAGCCGTCGCACACTGACACGAATGTTGTGAAAACACGCATGAAAAGGCATTTACATGGTATATAAGCTGAATGAGTTAAGTCTGGGTAGCTGGAAATGAATAAAAATAAAAAACTACAACAGGAGAATATATGCAAACCAATTATACACAATGTAAAATAATCAGAAATTTAATTGACATTGGTATGATGCCTCTTAAAATATAGTGTTTATTACCATAATTTACTTTTATTTATTAATAACTTCCATTCTGTTGCAATTTAATTTTTCTTTTATTATATTTTTATACCCTGAACCCATTGAAAATGGGAAATCAGGGTATAATGGTTTTGTTAAAAGTATGTAACAGGCAGAAGGAGGCGTGGCAGACCCCACAAAGTATATATATTCTTGATCAGGACGACAAGCTGAGTCGATTTGGCCCTGTCCGTCTGTCTGTCCGTCCGTCCGTCCGTCCGTCCGTCCGTCCGTATGTATGAACGCGTCGATTTCAGAAGATATAAGAGCTAGAGACTTCAACTTTTTTTTTAAATGTCCGTATATATCACGCGCAGATCGAGTTTATCACTAAAAAACGATAACTCATTCCGATATTTTTTTATCGATAAAAAACCTTATCGAAGATCACTTAAATAATTATATCTCCTACATCTTTCAAGCTAGAGTCTCCAAATTTAAAATGTATATTAAGAATGAATTTTATACAATTTCGGTTTTTGTTAAAATTTACCCCCCACACCTAAATCCACCCCCTCACCCTCATCTTTGTAAAAGTCGTATATCAAATACTAGAGACTTGAGCTTCGGTATACACATACATTTTAACATTATGATTACGTTCTGAAAGTTTCATTACGATCGTACGTCTAGAAATTAAATTATTCAACAAATAAGTTGTCATTATATTGCCAACACTGCAGCGCAACCCAAGCGCAATCGCCTGTATATGTGAGTGTGTGTATATGCGTTTGTTTGTTTGTATGCGTGTGTGTGTGTGTGTGTGTGCGTGTGTGTTTGCTAATTATTATTGAAATATCAGTTGCTTGTAGGGTTCAGGGGATCTCGTAGTCGAGCTGTCTCGACTAGAGCTTTCTTTCTTGTTTTGTATAACAATTGTATTCCTATTTAAAATAAATAAAATGTAAATATACTTAACATAATATACAATATTATTTACTTTTTACATTTACAAATATAATTACATTTATTATATACATAATATAGTAGTTCAAGATTAAAATGTTTATTTTTTATTGATATTTTTTATTATTATTATTAATACATCATATTTTTTATTTTGTATTATTATTTTGTTAGTTATACAATTTTATTTTTTTTGTTTTCTCTTCTTTATTTGTCCTAATCTTAACTTTGATTATCTTATTATTATTATTATTATTTTTCATTTTATTTATTTTAAATTTATTTATATTTGTATCATTCCGTTCTCCGAAATGCACAAGAATAACGAAAATGTTTTGTCAAAAGTCTTAGAGTAATGAGAGTAAGGAATTTTATACCACTTCGTTTAACTTACATCAATATAATATATACTTAATTACAAATAAGATTTGGGGTCAGAAATTCGTAAGAATATACAGAATACCTTTACATTATTCAAATACCAATTTCCACACAAATTTTCGGAGCATTCAATATTTTTAAGCCACTGTGCGCTGTGCATTTTGCGCGCTGTTGGAACTGCAGCAAGTGTGAAGATTGCAGAACTGCTGTAGTTCTTCTTCTTCTACTTCTACTTCGACCAATGCCTATCTGGCGCTGCTGCTGCTTCTTCTTGTTGTTTATTATGATTGTTGTTGTTGTTGTTGTTGTAGTTGGCCATGATATAAATTGCACAGCTGAGCAGGCAGCATAATCGCATGCAATTATGCCCCACACAATCACAACGGCAAAAGTTTGCAAAACTCGCCAAGCCAGGCAAGCCAGGCAAGCCAGGCGAGCCAGGCAAGCAACTCAGCTGGAAATGCAGCAACAGGAGCAAAATCAGAAGCGGAAGACTCAGAGAGGCAGAGGGAGCGAGAGGTGGGCTGTAGACTAACAGGTGAGTGGGTTGGGCAGCTCGACTCGGTGAGTTCTTTCTCCATATTGCGATAGAGTGAGCGAGAAAAGGAGGGAGTGAGTGAGAGCGAGTTGAACAACAATGCAACAGCCACAGTTGCAGTTTTCTTTTTCTCCTTGTTTCTCTTTTTTTTTTTTTTTTTGTTGCCTGCCTCTTGTTTGTTGCACAATCTTGTCTAACTTTGTTTAGCCATCGTCGTGGCCAGTAGGTTTCCTGTTGCCCATCTACTACCGCTCTCGCTTCACACGCTGCTCCTTGTGTTGATTTTTGCCACGTCGTCCTTGCCTGATTTTTGAGGCCTATTTTTGCGGCGAATGCGCGGCTTTCAAGTTTTGCTTAACTATATTTCGCTTGGCTTCCTTTGCGCCTCTCGATGATTGCAGTTGGTTGCAGCAGCAACTCGTCCTGTGCAGTTTTGATCTATTGATGGATTTTCCAGCTCTGTTTCTTCCTCTTCTTCTTGTTGTTTTTCATGTACCGCCTCTGGTTGTTGTCTTCAGTTGTTCGCTGTGCGCCTCGCTTTGAGCAAATATTGCATTTTACGTTTTCCAATTAAACTTGAACAAGTTCTGGCTTTTCGTCTGCTCGTCACGCGTTTCCCATTTTATCTGTGGTGTCCTGCTACTGCACAAGTGTCGAGATTTTGGAGCTAGCAAGAAGACAGTTTGTATTCTTTTCAAAACTGAATGAACGGCTGAGAGCTGAAGATTTTGATTTTGCAGTTTGAAACTGCCGAAGGAAACAACTTTGACGTTCTGGGAATGGTCTATAGAGAGCTGAAGATATTTGTTCAGGAAATTTTAAGTAAATAAATAAATTGTTGGTGATAAAATTAAAAACTTTTTTCGATAAATAATAAGCAAGTAGTGCTATCAGCATTGCACAATATTTTAAAAAATATTTTTTATTGTAGCTGATAACTGAACTGTATTCAGATATTTATAATTGATGAAGTTAACGAATAGAGTATATAAGATCTCAACAGAACAAAAATTAATTTATTGCTGTAAGCAATTCAAATAAAATCGAAATTCGTCTACAAAAAATTAATAAAATATATATAAAAATTAAAATTCCATTATAATCCTTAGGCATACCAAATGAGCTCCCACTGTTACGTTGAGGTAAATAACATCAATAATTATTGGCTAAATGACAAATGGAAATAAATATCTAAGAATTTGTATGTATCCTTTACTTAGATAGAGTAAGCCACTTTCTTCTAATCTCTTTTCTTGGTTTTCGAATCTAAAACCTTTGGCTTATCTAAACGCATCTAACGAAACTCAAAAATAAATATAATTACCTCCATTTATCTATTTCGAGAGACTCGAGCTCCAAGTAGCCGTTAACCCATTCATAGAAAACTAAGCCATCTTTCTGTGAAGGCAATAGAGAGCAATAATTCTTGGAAAATTTTATGGCAGAGGCGAATCTAGTACAGCGGAAGAAGAAGACGAAGAAGTGAAAAAAGTAAATAAATAATAGCAATTACATGTGAGACGGGCCGGGCCAATAAAACCGGCAGCAGCATTACATAAAACAAGCGCCTCTTGGCCAAGTTCGCGTGGAGAGCCTGGCTGAGCGCGCACTTGAGCGCGTTTATAGCACTTTAAGAGCCCCGCGGTAAATACATAAAACAAAGTTCTTGTCGAGCGACTGACAGAGTTGACTACCTCCCTAATCAACGGGAGTGTGCCTTCAATTTGGACACGTGCAAGTCTCGAGTGTTTTACAATTTTTCATTTAGCCGAAGCGAGCACGAGAGTAAGAGGGAACGAGCATAGAGTTCCTAGAAAATTTTTAGCAGGCGTCGAAACTAGTTTACGGTAAATGCCCAACTCCAACTAAAAATTACTCATCAAGAATATTTGGAAATTTTGTCATGCGTCCTCTAAGCCATAACTGAGTATCTAATGATAATTGTGGGGAATGCCGTGCACGTACCCGGCTCGTTAATTCTACGAACTCAAAAATCATACACAATAACCAAAATAATAAACCAAAAACGAACCAAAGCGCCAAGACAATTAAAGCATATTTCTTTTCCTGGTAAAACGCTACACGTAACCTTGGCTGCATTTTAATCATCAGCAGAGCTCTTTCTTTATATACACACACTTGTACATAATGTACAGTATATATTTCTGTTGTTCTGTGTTTCTTTTGACGAATTTCAATGGGCCGGTTGCACGTGCTGCACTGCCTGCCACATCAATCAAAAATAATTTATATGAGAGCAGAGTCGAACAGGCAAAGTCTTAGCCACAGTCAAAACTCGTGGCTTGGACATCTGAGATAGCGTTATGGTTATGCTTAATGGCTACAGTCATGCCTCGACTGTAAAGAACTGCCCAGAGACACGTTGATAATACTC
The DNA here is from genome assembly GCF_054131105.1 of Drosophila navojoa. Lineage (NCBI taxonomy): Eukaryota > Metazoa > Arthropoda > Insecta > Diptera > Drosophilidae > Drosophila > Drosophila navojoa. The sequence goes on along the minus strand of NC_142893.1, from coordinate 20,949,210 downwards.
AAAATAGGAAAGAAACCAAAACCCAAATGCATTCCGTGGCAACTTCTCTTCACCTTTGTAGAATCTTGAGTATGCATGACAATTGCTCTCTATAATTTACGAGCTCGATTTGCTTACAAGCCTGTCCCCAATTAATTGATTTATTGGAGTCCGGACTTGAGCGTGTTGAATAGTGGGGATTTGTATTCGTATCTGATGATTAAAACAAGACTATGTGGAGAAGGGCAAAATGCTTTATGGCAGGAAAGGAAAACTCAAGTCGAAAAGAAAGTCTCCATTTGACAACCGAGAGCCGCAATAAATTATTGAGTAAATATAAGTACAATAAATGGCAAAAATATACAGACGTGGGCTCGATAGACTGACAAAAAGAATGAATATGCAAATACAAATTAAATAACATATTAAGGTTTACTATCATACAAAATACTTCTTCAAAACTTTTTTAGGTTTAAAATTTCTTTTTTATAATTTTAAAGTAAAAACTTTTTTAAAATATTAAAAAAAAAACAAATTTTAAACTTTTGGTTAAATATTTATCATTTAAATTTAAAAATTTTAAATCTATTAAAAATGGCACAACAAATATTTTATATGATAGCAAATTTAGCAAATATATTACATAAAAATTAATTTAATTATTTGTATTAATTATTAATATTTTAATGATGTTATTTTGTATTTATTATTTATTTTATTTACTTACTTATTTACTTATTTTTATTATATGTAATCCTTTCTAATATATATACACATATAACAGGGTTATTTTAATTTATACAAAACAGAAATTAAGTTCTAATTTTATATGGCGACTGTTGCATACTCCACTTTCGCGGACTAAATTCTTTTCAATTTAAAAGCCGTTGAGATCCAAATGCAAATGCTTCTACGCTTCACCAAAAACTCCTTAATACTCATAATAATAATAATAATAAGAAGAAATGAGAATGTTTGCTACGTGCGATTCGACTGTCACGACCTAGAGATAAACATTTTCAGCGCCTTAACACATGTCAGCAAGCAGCAGGAGCAGCAGAGGCAGCAGCAGCAAAGGGTTACGATTTTGGTGTGTGCGGGGCCCGAGTCGGGGCTTAAGTTCTTTAAATTATATTTAGTGTGTTTAATTCCTTTATCTTGTGGCCGCAGAGCGCAAAATGTTGCCAGCTGCCAAAGGCACAAAGAGTTTTATTGTCTATTATTTACAAAATATTTGCGCCAAATGTCGAGCCATATACATATGTATATAAAGAGGAAGAGTGGGAGAAGGAGCTGTAATTAGATAGTCAAATAAGTTGACGCGCAGGCCAAAAATCAATAGCAGCCACCACCAGCGAGCCGTGAAACCGTGAGCCATCCATCAGCTGACAAAAGATGCTCGGGTACGTCCATTAAATTTGTCACCCGCGGCTAAGCTAAATGTCAAATAGTACTACGAGCAGTCGCACACACGCACATACACGCACACTCGCACACACGCACAACAATAACAGCATCAATTTGACACGTACAGGCGCTAATGATGGGAATGACCAGCCAACTGAGCGATCGAATCCTATTGACCGACCGCTCAACATGCCCACAATTGTGCCTCGACCCTGGGACTTTCCTCCACCTTTCTCTCCCTCTCTCTCTCTCACTCTCGCTGTGCCTCCCTCTCCCGGCTGGCAACTTTGGGACTTCCTGCCGTTCTGTATGCCAGTTGACATTTGGAGTTGTCGCGTCTCAGCGACTGCCAATTTAATTCCCATTGACAAAATGCACAATTCTATGGCCAGTCCCTTTGTCCCCTCACCTCTCCCGTTCCCATATAGTTCAGCCTCATCCTGTGTCCTTGTCCTGCGTACGTTTCGCCTTTTGTTCTGCTTTGCTTGTAACTGTTGTTGTCCGCCCGTAATTTCTGTAATTTCTGCTTGTGACAGCCGCCTCAACCACTTGCTATTAATTATTTTAGAAAATCGCTTGTAATAACAATAAATTTTTGGCCCTAAGATGCCGCAACCCCCCTCGCACTCCACTCGTATGCGCTCTCTTTGTTCTCTGTCTGGCTAATTTCACTTTTTATGGTGACACAACTGTTAAATTTTACACGACAATCAAATATTTGTGCGAGTATTGCTTTACTTTTCAGCGAAATGCAATCAATGCAAATGTTTATATTGGGCTTTTCAACTGTCTGCTGTGCTCTACTGGGAGGGTTAACATGACCCGCGTTGCCTCTCTCTCTCTCTCTCTCTCTCTCTCTTTCTTTTTGGTTTGTATCTGTCAAGGTCCCAGACATGCAAAAGCAACCACTTTCAATTTTGACGGCATATCGATTTAATAAATTTGCGTGTGCGTCCCTCGCGACAATTTGATTGACAAGCCACGTCCGTCCGTCTCCCATACCCTACATACCCATCCAGTCAGCCAGCTCGCCAGCTAGTCTATCAGTCAGTCAGTCAGTCATTCAGTCAGTCCATCGTTGGGGGTTTTCCAAAAAGTGCGCTGTTTACATTTCGAGTGTGTGCTCGGGTCAGGTCTGTCACTGCGGCTATGATACTGCTGCTTCTTCTATGCATTTTTTCCTATTTTTTCCGCCGGTTTCGCCTGGGAAATTGGTTTAATTTTGTTACAAATGTCACTGTTTGAGGTTGGGATTGCCAAAAAAATAAAATAAATTTCTGTTTGCTAACGATTCGTTTTTGCCTGCTTCGCTTTGTATACAAAAAGCATTTATCAGAATCAAATTGGTTCCACTTTGAATTTTTGAGAGCGGAAATAAATTGATTAAGCCATAATTCGGTTCTGATTTCTAACACATTTAAAATCCTGCAGAGGATTGTACCAAAATGATTAGATTTATTAACCAACCAATTTCACTCTTTATCTAATTATTAAACTTTAATTAATCAACTTTTTATATGGAAACTAGAGTTGTGACTTGAAAGTGCGTTGAGGTAATTCTTTTATTATAGCTGAAGCTAATCTTTGCTTCTCTATAATGTTTACTATGTGTCCATATTTATCGCCGTTTAAGATTTATTATAAATTCATTCTAAATTTTTATCAGTTAAAAAAGAAATGTCCATTTGCCGTAATGAATTTACTAGTATTCTTTAATTGCTTAGCTTTATTTATTTTTATTTATTCATATTTAAATAAAATTCTTGACTTTAGAGTAAGCAAGACTCTCTTTGCAATCACACTTTTATGACAAACTAAAGCCCATCAGCCCAATCAGACCCAATGCATTAAGAGTAACAATGGCCCTAGCATACAATTGACAATTAAAAGTTCAATAGACACATATCTTTAAATCAGTTTGGCATGCGACAATGGCTTAGGGAGCATTATTTTGGGGTTAGTTAGATCTCAATATATTGATGGAATTTCACAGAGTATTAGCTATTTCTGTGACAGCACTGGAACTAATTTGAAGATAGCTCTATAGTCTCTATATATAGGAGTCAGGGAACGTCCAGTTATCAGCAGCAGCAGCAGCAGCTGGTGGGTGCTTGGCTTGACAATTGTCGCCCCCTGCTTTGCGGTGCACCCCTTGGCGCAATTTACAACACTTGCTGGCAGCACACACCAGCATTATCAGCACTGAACGATCTTATTTTGGGTACCATAGATACCAATGGGCTGATATGAGAGAAAATAATGGACGCGTAGACAGGCGTGGTTGTTGTCTCTCTGTCTGTCCTCTGTGTTCTATGCTCTCGTCCGCTTTCATATATAAAATGAATTTCAATTTTGAAAAATTGCCTTTCGAATGGCTGTGTGAAAAACGGAAATGCCATTTTCCCCCCACCCTGATCAAATGCCACTCGTCACTCGCACACTTGGCCCTTTTGTTGTTTCCTCTCCGTCGCCCAGTCGAGCCGAGGAGCGTGCGCCCAAATTAGAAACCAAATGCAGAAGGCGTCAAGCCTTAGGGTGGGGGGTTGACACTTTTAGTTTGGTGCGTTTTCCACATTATGTGCGGGTACACGTTCGCAGTTTTTCTATGAAAACTAACGGAACTGCCAACTGTGAACCGTAAGAAACAATGCCCGGCTGCTTTGCATGCCCCGCTCAAGATGCACGAACACGAAATGTTGCACCGACCCCTACGAAACCATTCGAAATTACCATACATATATTCACCTAAAAGTTTTTATTGCTAAATCCTTATTATGTGGGAAACTCTGTTTCGAATTCCGTATTTTAATTATCGGTTGCATGTCACCGCCTTTTCAATACCTTCATTACGAACGCCTTCTTTTTGCTATAATTAAGCGCGCCTAAACATAAATACGCATACAGAAACACAGAAAAACTCTACCCAAGCAGACAGTCAGACCGAGTTTTAATTGCTTCCCCCAGTTGCCCATTGAAAACTATCTACCGAAAATTCAAGAGGTGTGCGCTCTGCGAGTGATAAACACAATTTTATTCAAATTACCCGGATGTTAACAATTTGCTGCGCGCAAGGTCTTTGAACAGCGGCAGCAGCCGAACCAAAGTTGATTTATGTTTATAATTCGAAAACAAGGTGGCCCCAGTTCTAGCTCTCGGGAATAATGCTCATGGGAATTCTTGAAAAACTGTACCACAAACCATTATTTTATCATAAAATGAGTAGAAGCTAAGCCAAAGATTAAAGATGAGAGCTTGAAAATCCTGAAATTATATGCTATGAGATGATCCCATATATTCTATAATAAGAAAAGTCTTTAATAGTGTTAAAATCATGCTATCTGCTATATGCTATATGCTATATGCTATATGCTATATGCTATATGCTATATGCTATATGCTATATGCTATATGCTATATGCTATATGCTATATGCTATATGCTATATGCTATATGCTATATGCTATATGCTATATGCTATATGCTATATGCTATATGCTATATGCTATATGCTATATGCTATATGCTATATGCTATATGCTATATGCTATATGCTATATGCTATATGCTATATGCTATATGCTATATGCTATATGCTATATGCTATATGCTATATGCTATATGCTATATGCTATATGCTATATGCTATATGCTATATGCTATATGCTATATGCTATATGCTATATGCTATATGCTATATGCTATATGCTATATGCTATATGCTATATGCTATATGCTATATGCTATATGCTATATGCTATATGCTATATGCTATATGCTATATGCTATATGCTATATGCTATATGCTATATGCTATATGCTATATGCTATATGCTATATGCTATATGCTATATGCTATATGCTATATGCTATATGCTATATGCTATATGCTATATGCTATATGCTATATGCTATATGCTATGCTATATGCTATATGCTATATGCTATATGCTATATGCTATATGCTATATGCTATATGCTATATGCTATATGCTATATGCTATATGCTATATGCTATATGCTATATTGCTATATGCTATATGCTATATCTATATGCTATATGCCTATATGCTATATGCATATGCTATATGCTAATGCTATATGCTATATGCTATATGCTATATGCTATATGCTATATGCTATATGCTATATGCTATATGCTATATGCTATATGCTATATGCTATATGCTATATGCTATATGCTATATGCTATATGCTATATGCTATATGCTATATGCTATATGCTATATGCTATATGCTATATGCTATATGCTATATGCTATATGCTATATGCTATATGCTATATGCTATATGCTATATGCTATATGCTATATGCTATATGCTATATGCTATATGCTATATGCTATATGCTATTGCTATATGCTATATGCTATATGCTATATGCTATATGCTATATGCTATATGCTATATGCTATATGCTATATGCTATATGCTATATGCTATATGCTATATGCTATATGCTATAGAAACTAAAGACAAAGTAATATTTGTATATACAGATATGGAATCAAAGTTATTTCATAGATGACTCATAGTTTTTCTCCTTCACTTTATACACCTCTCATCCCTGCAACTGCTTCAAATCCTTGACAGCATTTTCGCCAAGTCATATTCCAACAAGCAGTCAGGTCTCCGTTGGCAACGGCATCGAAGTAAATTGCAAGTCGAAGCAGCCGACGCACCCAGCTCTGGATGCAAGCAACCCTTTCGACGTTAGCGACGAGCACAAAAGCCTAAAAACAAATCAACAGCAAGTTTTGCAATACGGCCCATTGAATGGCAGACTTTAACCCGATCCATGGGTCCATCCACACCCCATCTCAGCCACTCCACGCCACAGCATCAGATATACCCCTCATCGTCCTCTTCTTCTTCCTCGCTGAGCAAGGGATAACTACGTACAAACAATGAACTCATAACTCAAGTGACACTTTTTAACTTGACTGCATTTCATCATGTGGCACATGAGCGCTTCTTCTTCTTCTTCGTCGTCGTATTCTTCTTCCTCTTCAGCTACTGCTACTGCGTCTTCATCTGCCGTCTTGGACTCGAGCTTTGCTGATTGCCGTTTGGTTCTTTGGTTTTGCATACCCTCACCTTGGGCATTATAATAAGCCAGAAATTGAAGGATTGGCAATATCGATATTATATTATCTGAATAAGATGTTTCCATAAATAATAGAAATATTTATTTACGAAAGGAAAAATGGGAAATCGTTTAGAGTATCAAAAATATATAACGGAATATAAGATTTAAATTAAAAACATTGCATTTTAATCAAATAAAATTTCCACAGAGACTGTCATATAAAGCAATTTAAGTTCTATTAAATTCATCATATACATACATATGTATCTACTGGAAATACATTTTAATTAGGAAGGATTCTTGGATGTATATTACAGAACTTTATATCAATATTTAATTTGAATAGTGATTGAATATTTAAAATAATTAAAACATAAATATAAAATAAATGAATTCCATAGATTCTACTTTTATATGTATATTCTTTATTATTTAGTATAGCTGATATGCCATATGATTTAGATAATATATAGAGTATAGCTTCTGTAGATCGGGTTGAGTATATCTTCCACAGAGAGTATATCAACAGCGCCATCTCTACGCCAACAGCTTTATCTTTCGCTCTTTTTTTGCGTCTTGTTTTCAGTTTCAACAATATTCAAATTGCGTTTTCCAGTGCAGGCAACGACTGTAGTCATCCATCGTCAAAGTTTCTTTTTGTTCCTGTTGTCATTGTTGTTGTCGTTGTTGTTGCCTGTATTTGTTAGTTGATAAAAGGCCAAGCCATTATATGCATGGCCAAGCTGCACAATTTCAAGTGCCGCCTCTGTCCAGGTTCCAAGTCGAAGGCAAAGTCAATGGTGGCAGAGGGGGGGTACCTGGTGAGGGGGTCTTCACAACAAATTTCGTATGCATACGGCTGCTATGGCTACCGCCTGGTGCGGGGTTTGGGCTTGTTCTTGGGTCGAACTTCAACTCCAACTACGACCCGGCCTTTCCTTTCAATTCAAAGTAGCTCAGCTCAGTTCAGCTCAGCCCAGCTCGAACTCTGCTCGAATCTCTTTTTTCTTTCAAATTGGAAACGCGCGTTCACTGTCCTTCAAAGAATTTCTTTTCTTCTTCAATTTTGCTGTTGTTGTTGTTTTTGTTTTGTTTCTCGTTTTTCTTTTTTTACACATACTACAAAATTTCGTTGTCTCATGTCGCCAGGGCTTGTCAACCTGCACCTTCCACAGCATCTCAACCCCATTGCAAGTGCAATGAACTGCTGCGCGCTCGCAGGCTGGCGGCGTTGATTTATGTTACATCTTCTATGATGACATTGGTCCAAGAGTTTCCCCACTCATTGCCTCTCTGCCTTTCAATCCAGTGCAGTCGCTTGTAACCATAAGCGCAGCTCATATGTTACGAACAGAGACAGAGAGAGAGGGAGCGGTGCGCACACACGCACATGTGAAAATGATTTATTAGCGGTAATTGGTGTCACAATGTTCCAAAGAAACTGAAAAGGATTGCCAGCCATATCCCATTGCCCATGGCCATGACCAGCTTCTTCAGCTACAGCTACACCATCCCGCATTCCCACTTGGCTCCCGCCCCCCACTCGCTGCGTTGTTTTAATTATCTTGATTTTAAACTTATTAAAATTGACAAATGATATTCGTAGACAACATCGCGCTGCCGTCTTGCAGGAAACAGGTTGTCAATGGCCGTTTCCTAGAACTCTCTGACTCTTGATAAATCACATTGAGCTATATGACATTGGGGACCATCATCATCTCAACCGTATTCTGTATTCTGTGGGGCATACTCCAGAGCATCGGTCAGTCGAATTCATTGTGCTGTCATGTGCCTAGGATGATGGAACACACCTTGTGCATCGCTGCCCTCTCTCACATCGATTTGAGATAATCAAATGCAAGATTCCAAACTATTCAGTTACAGATAGATCGTTATCCAACTTCTCCCATAAATTTGTTCTTTTCAAGGAAAGGCTCCACTAGATAGAGAGTTATTTCTCCTTAATGAAATCTTAAGAAGAGTTATTCATTTGACTTCCGTTTCCATTCTAGTACTCAATTATGCCCAATCGTTCACTTTCACTTTATATTCAAATTGCATTCATAATTAATCAAATTTGAAACACTTTCACACTTTTGCTGCCCAACACCGAAATATTTAATGCCGCATACAAAAATACAAGTAACAAACATTTATTGAACATTTATGAAAGACCTCAGAGCAGTCTAGGATTGAATGGATTGCATAAGGACAACTCCCTTTTTAGTGGCCGCCCATGACGGCCTTGTGCTCCTTGAGGCACATGAAGACCTTGAATGCGGTGTCGCAATCGTTGGTGCCCTTCATGTCCTTGCAGGCGTTCACGCCGGATGTGATTTCGGTCATTTTGTCCTTCATTTGCGGCACATTCTTCAGGGTGTTCAGCAGAGCCTCCGCATTGAATTGTCCATTGACCAGGTGACCTTGTTTCTCCATCAGGCACTTGGAATAGCATTTGAGGTTCTCATTGGCATTGCCGTTCATGCCGCTGCCCATGAACTCCTTCAGCTCGGCCTCCGTTAATTTCGTCTCATCCATGCACTGCTTCATCAGCTGCTGGAAATTCGGATTGCACTGCAAACAGAAAACAGCAAAGAACGAAAATCAAATGAAAGCTTCACTTTAGCTCTGTTTGCCAGATGGAGTTACCTGGACGGCCGATATGGCGATGACTAGTAGAGTTGCTGCACACAGGATTGCCTTCATTTTGATCGGATGTGTTGCTCTAGCTGTGACGGTTCTGGATAAACTGACGGAACTCGGCTCTGCTTTTATAGGGCCCCACTAACAACAAGTGAGCGCAATTAAGGCAATTAGAGTTTTTGCAACTAGTTCAGAATTTGATTACGCACAATGCATCACTTATTTCATAATCGAATTTAGCCATCTAACACCCTGTTGCTCGAAATGTTAAGAGGTATATCTATTGTGCTGATCTTACATGGAATTATATATTAAAATGCTTGTTTATGTATTTATATATTTTTATATTTATACATTCATATATTTTATATAACTATATATTTATATATTGCTATCTTACCTATTTAATTTAGGTTGTATTTTTTTATAATCCAAGCTTACCTTTAATAAGAATAGTTCAAAATTGTTCAAGCGATTGAAAATATAGTGATTCATAAAAATTACTATTATTATTATTATGATTATTAGTAAAGCTGGTTGTAATAAAAATATTTTTGGAAATGTGTTTCAATTATATACTACTTACTAAATATTAACTCCAAATATATTTAATATATTTTGTAATCACTAAAGTTTACAGAAACTTTTATTTATTTATATTTAAATAATATTTTTATTAAATTAAAAATTCTTTTTTTGCAGAAACTTTTTTTGTATATTTAAGAAAAAATTATTTTAATTTAATTAAAAACTATTTTTAAATAATTAAAAATAAATAGTAAAAGAATTATTTATTTTTATTATTATAGTAAGATTTATAGGGCATTCTTTCTCCCATATCATCCAAATTAACTTTGTAATTAGATTTTAGTTAAAGATAACAGCTATATCTATGACGCAATGAATTTGTCGGCGGTTGAAATTATAAAACGTATATACATATACTCGTAATCACAGAGGTAGTCACGTTCACACTCAAACTCACACACACGCGTAACACATTAGCAAATCAATTATTTATTTATTGTTCTGTATTCGAGTGTCTGTGTGTAATTGTTGCTTTTGTTTAAGCCTTTGTCTAAATTATTCAACTAGACGAAAATTACAAATTTGTTGTGCGCGTTTTACACTTGACCAACAAATCCGCAGATAATTTCTAACCAACTGACAATTGCCGATTTTTCGGCCAAGGCCCTAATTAAATAATCACCAAATTACCCACGCCTCCCTCCTCTCTCTGCCCCATCCTAATATAAAATGTAAATGAATTAACGAATTATTAGTTATGGTCAATTGTTGTGACATAATTTGACATCCATCAATACAAAAAAAACCCGATTTGCATTAAATTTTAGAGGGCAAATGTTTTTTTCTTTTTATACCCTGAACCCATTGAAAATGGGAAATCAGGGTATAATGGTTTTGTTAAAAGTATGTAACAGGCAGAAGGAGGCGTGGCAGACCCCACAAAGTATATATATTCTTGATCAGGACGACAAGCTGAGTCGATTTGGCCCTGTCCGTCTGTCTGTCCGTCCGTCCGTCCGTCCGTCCGTATGTATGAACGCGTCGATTTCAGAAGATATAAGAGCTAGAGACTTCAACTTTTTTTTAAAATGTCCGTATATATCACGCGCAGATCGAGTTTATCACTAAAAAACGATAACTCATTCCGATACTTTTTTATCGATAAAAAACCTTATCGAAGACCACTTAAAAAATTATATCTCCTACATCTTTCAAGCTAGAGTCTCCAAATTTAAAATTTATATAAAGATATATTTTATACAATTTCGGTTTTTGTTAAAATTTACCCCTCACCCCTAAATCCACCCCCTCACCCTCATCTTTGTAAAAGTCGTATATCAAATACTAGAGACTTGAGCTTCGGTATACACATACATTTTAACATTATGATTACGTTCTGAAAGTTTCATTACGATCGTACGTCTAGAAATTAAATTATTCAACAAATAAGTTTTCATTATATTGCCAACACTGCAGCGCAACCCAAGCTCAATCGCCTGTATATGCGTGTGTGTGTATGCGTGTGTTTGTTTGTATGCGTGTGTGTGTGCGTGTATTTGTATGTATGTGTGTGTGTGTGTGTGTGCGTGTGTGTTTGCTAATTATTTTTGAAATATCAGTTGCTTGTAGGGTTCAGGGGATCTCGTAGTCGAGCAGTCTCGACTAGAGCTTTCTTACTTGTTCATTGTTATCGTTCTGACATTGAATATATTAAAACAGAAAATAGTTGCGCGAAATTTTCAATTGACACGTGTCGTTAATATATCCACAATTTATGTATTTATAAAATATATATATAATATGTCTATAAAATACATATATAAAATCTACAAAATTAAATTGAAACAAATAAAATACTTTATACATATAAATGGACCTCAGGCTAGACGAATATTGTACCAAACCAGTAAACTCATTTCATACTCTTGGAATGAGTATTATAAATTCAAGCATTAAAAATTAAATATATTTGCAACATATATATCTTTTAAGCATCTCAAATAAATAATCTTTTATTCTGAATAAAACGAAATTTATGCTTTTAATCTACGTCAATAAATCGCATCAAAGTGTTTTTGCCATGACAACCAAAAATTATCAATTAAATAGACATAAAGTCGTAGGTCCCCCCTGAACTCTTGCATCGATAGCTATTGAATGAATATATAAATTGTCTAATACTTTTGGCCACATTCAAATCAATAGGCCAAACAATAAGTCGAGCCAAGTGCCATTTGCAGGCGCCAATACGTTCGGAGTTCGAACTATGGCTGCGAAAGCAATGCTGACAGTGAAAATAATTTATGCCTTTGTTATAAAATGCGCACCTGCTCTGGTTCTGGTCTCTGTACTCGGGACTCTTTACTCGGGGCTTTGGTCTGTGGCCCTTGCCACTTGTCACGCCCATTTGGCCGAAACTGGGGTGCAGCCCCTCTGCAGTAGTTGCTGCCGCTTGTAAGTTGGCTTTTTACCAGGCAGCAATAAGACAAACGCCATTAAAGCCAAGGAACTGGAACTGGAACTGAAATGGAGCGGCGGAATGGAGAGAGAGACATGGACGCAGAGGAAGTTGGTTAAGCTGGCCAATGACTATGAGTAAGAGTCGTTGACAAAGAGGCAGAAGAAGCTGAAGACAGGATGCGGCAGGAATTGGCAAAGTGCTACTGCTGCCTGGCTGCCCGACTGTCTGGCTGGCTGCTTGTCATTAGTCAGCCAAGGATAAGCAAAAGGACATGGCCATAAAAAGGGCAATGCGAGCCGAGTGAGGCAACTAAAGGTGTGTCCTCTGAATGAATTGCTGAGTAACCAATAATGAAGTAAACTCTGCTCCAGCGTCCTGAATGTGTCATTGTGGCCAGAACGAAACTCAACCGAAGCACAATTCACTGTCAGTTGCATTGTTTTGACCTGATTTACATGCCGAAGCCAGCTACAGGCCAATAGAGCAGCCAAGAGACCGTTCAACACAGACCGAGAGAGAGAGATAGAGATAGAGAGAGAGAGGGGGGAAACAGAAAAAGAGACGTAGATAGGATAGTCTTGTGGACATTTATAAATTACAAAAGGACAACTGCTGCTGCTGCTGCTGCTTCTGTTTCTGCTGCCAGCCAGAACTCGCAGACGCCGATGACAGGGCCAAAACAAAGGCCAACGTTAATGAGCCAAGAGAATGGCGCGAGCCGTAACAAACGCTCCAGCTAGAGCGTCAAATAGAAACGGTCGCAAATTGTAAGAAAGCAGAAACTGTGTCACAATGTTTTGACACAGAGCAAAAGGAAGCACAAGGATAAAGCCAGAGGGAGACGGGGGAACAGCCAGCAGACAACAGACGGCAGACGGCAGGAGCAGGACTAGCTAGTTAAGGCAACAGACAAAGTTGATAAAATTAGATTTGTATGGTAAATAGTTTCGTGGCTTGGCAGCAGTTGCTGTCGCTTCCTGTTCTATTCTATTCTATTCCATTCTCGTCTGTTCGGTTCTGTTCCACTTCCTCGACCCAGGCCCGAAGAGTTTAATAAATGTATAAAATTAATTAGCCAGTTGAATGTTCATTAACAGCTGGCTAGACAACAAACAACTGACAACTGTATTAAGCTCCGCCCCTGCCCTAACCCCGCGCCAAGCTCTTCTTTCACTCTTCCTCCAGTCGGCGCTTTTTGATGCTCGCAACGGGCTCTGCCAGCTGAAACCAAATTCCCCACTTAACACTCATAATTCAATTTTAATGTAAAAATGTACAGAGCAAAAACAAAAACAAAATGAATCGCTCTCTGCTCTCCTTTTCCGACTGTATTTTTCACACCTATCGCGGCCCCGCCAGCCCCCCGCTGTGCGTGTTTTAACCATAAAGTGGGAAAAAAGGAAACAAAAACGGAAAGTGAAAAACTCCCTAAATGTTGACCTTTAACAAACGTCACTGTAGGAGCCTCATGTTGTGAGGGTTCCGTATTCATTTCTTCTTTCTTTCATTGTTATTATTATTATTATTATTATTATTGTTGCATTGCCTGGCTGCATTGGCAGCAAACAGCGCTGACCACAAAAGTGCCGGACAGCAGGAAATGAAATCAAAATTATTTTTGGGCATTGTGGTAGAGTAATTGGTTTTTCAGTCAAATTCCATTAAATACGAAAGACCAAAGGCTGCTGCTGCTGCTAGGAGGGGAGCGGAGTCTGACGGTGAAGGATATTGAACGGAAATAATATTAAAGCAGCATAGCTAATAGATTACTGAAGATGAGACCAGCTGAGAAGGAAGCGGCGACTGGGTCAAAAATATTTGCGGTTTCTTTTGGGCAAGCTTTGTTTGTGCTTTGATTGTATAAATAAATAAAGATGCATTTGTGAGATAACATACCTATCAAAACAATTAAAATTGTAATTAATATACTATAATGCTAATCAATTAACAATAAAATTCTTGACTAAATATGTGGATTTAGTAATTATAATTACTTTTAAATAAATATTTTCATATACAATTATATAGCTTTGTATAATTCACTTACTTTGAAATTTAATCAGTCTGAATTTTATTATTGCAAATAAATAACAAACAAAACTTTTCATCTTTTTAATTTCTAATAATTGTAATAATTAAAAAAAAAAATAAAATTAAATTAAACAAAAAATTCAAATAATATCGGACACAAAAATCTTAGGGATTACCACAAAGGTTATCTAATGGTATAACTGAAAAGCTCCTCAATCGAGATCTTGACGTGTCTGTCTACTTCTTATTCGCAAATTCATCTCCTCTTTAAAACTGTTTTGTGATAAATATGTATATCAAATATGTATATGTATAGTAAATAATTTCTTCAATATTTTAAGATTAAATATTAATTTCCTACATCATTTTTTAATTTTAATTCTTACATAATTTATTGTAAATTTAATCGTCTTCCTATACAGCAAATATTCAATTAGATTTTCGCATGACAACTGAACTCAGAGTTCTGCTAAAAATTCTGGTAAAAATTTAATTTATATAATTCACTGCCAACACTTTTCGCTATTGGCAGCTGTAATTGAAATTGGTCGTTCGAATGGGTGTATGTGTGCGTGCGTGTGTGTGCGCGCGTGTATGAGCATTTCACAGCACTTGAAGCTATTTGGCAGTCAAAGACACAAATACTCAAGAGGGCGCAAAAAGTACATACATATATATATCGAGAAAGATTAAAAAGCGAACGAGCAGAGTTATTGAAATTAAACATCAAATGTCAGCAGCAGGCGAAGTGAAAAAAAAATGAGGGAAGGCCAAGGCACGCACAAAAGCGCAAAAGTCCTGCCACATGCAACACAGTGAGATGGCGATAGTAAGAGGGAGCGAGAGAGAGTGTGGAGAGAGGGCGAGAGGAAAAAATGAAGAAAATGGCTGCCACTTGGCTGACAAGTTGCAAAAGAGCAAGCAATTTGAATTTGTGTGGAAATGGAGAGCTGCGAGAAGAGATGCCTCTTCTTCTTCTTCTTCTTCACTTTTTGCCAAAAATAAAGTCGATGCAAGGCGCCAGTATCGAAGACAATTGCCACAGCAAATGAAATCAAGCACGAGCAGCAGCAGCAGCAGCAGCAGCACGAGCAGGAGCAGTGGCTCCAAGGGGAACAACTAAATACGACGACAAGGGCTGCGCGCACAAATACAATTTACATGCGTACGTGTGACAGGGCTGGCTGGCGGTCTGTCGGTCTGTCTGGCTATCTGACTGGCAGGCAGCGCTCTATAACATGTCCTTAGGATATTTGTATGCAAACAGGCACAATGCTGCGCTGAAATCGATATGCGGGCGATGTCTGGAAAGAAGCTCAAGCCGTAGCTGCAGCTGGCTGCCGCGGCGCGTCGGCTCAAGCCGCATCCACTGATGCTCGCTGCCTGGCAGTTGACAGCCCTGTGCAGCGGCGCAATAAAATGAAAAATAGTGCGAAGACGAACGACAGGACGACGACGACGACGATGACGCCGCCGCCTGCAGCTAAAGGCCTGCGGCAACAGCAATGAGGGCAGCAGGAGGCAGATTTCTGATATATCGATGCCTAGGGTTGGGCAGCTAAGCTCTGATTTTCGGCCTGTTGTATATCAAATGTAAGATCTTTATTAGACAAACATCTTTTCATTGCCAAAATTTAGCAGTATGTGGGCAGAATTTATGAGCAGAAGTAAAGCACGTATGTAATTTTATGCAATTTTTAGAAATTGGTTATTGAATGGCGTGTCCTATCTATACTCAAATATATGTATATTAAATGATGTTAAAACAGTGATGGCAAAGGAAAATCAATTCTATATTTGATGTATTAAGTCGTTCAAAGATTGATTATTCCAATATTTAGTGCATCGATCAAACGAATAGGTAAAAAGAATTTACAAGTACGACAAATAATTAAATACAAAGAATATATATATTTAAAATAAATATGTGTTATATTTGATATATATTAAAAGTATATTACAAATGCATCAATTTAAATACTATAAAAACTACATACTTACATTTGCTGACATATTTTTGAGAATTAAACACAGTTCCGAAGATAAATTATGTTTTACCAAGTCAAGAGAGCTTTTGCAAGAATATTAAGTCGTATAGTATTAGTATATAGTATCCTACTCATTTTATTTTCTGTTAAAATTTGTAGCCAAAAATGAATATGTTGCCCAGCTGACAGAGCCTTAACATACATTTAGCATTAACAGCGCCGCTGTAACATTTAGAGCAAGCAGTTGATGTTCTTCTGTGCATCCAGCCCTGGTTCCCTCTACTGTTATTGCTGTATGGCAGTGTGTCGCGTTTGATTATATCTGAGCGCTGTTGCTTGATTTGTTTTGCACACATTACCAAAACTGGATTGTCTATGCCACGTACTGGCATATGGCTCGAGCCCCACTCGCCACTCGCCGGCAGTCAACAGTTGCCCCGCTGCAGGATGAGCGCCGCACTCGAATATTCAATACCCAGTATATCGTAATGCCCATTACCCTAAAGTCTTGCCTCATTTTATGCTGGTGCGTCATGCGTTGCCTTTACTTGCCTTGTTCTTTTCAGTTTTTTCTTCTTCTTCTTCTTCTTT
This sequence comes from Drosophila navojoa, assembly GCF_054131105.1. Lineage (NCBI taxonomy): Eukaryota > Metazoa > Arthropoda > Insecta > Diptera > Drosophilidae > Drosophila > Drosophila navojoa. The sequence continues at coordinate 20,932,475 of NC_142893.1, read as the reverse complement.
TTTTTTTTTTTTTTTTTGATTGTGCAACTTTGATAAGCAATCCTCCCCACAATTTGTGCGTGTGTCACCAGCAGCAGCAGGCAGATGTCTCTCCGGTCCCCCCTCTCTCTCTATTTCTATCTCTCTCTCTCTATGTCTTTTTAGATAGTCATCAAATTAAGGACGAAGCAAATCAATGCATTGTAGCTGCCTCAGGGCCTGCTGCTCATTGTTTAGCCAAGCTAATTGCCAGTTTTTACCTTTATGGACAGGTGAAAATTGTTATGAAACTCCTTTGGCTGCTTGTCATCTTAACCCTTACGAGTACACACACACACACACATGTTCTTTAAATGCAAATGAAAAACTTTTAAAATATGCCAAAAGTCGAGCTGCCTGCGCACTTACATGTGCTGTAAAATATGTGGGGCTTGATCTCTCTGTGTCTGTGTGAGTGTGTGTGTGTGTGTGTATGAATGTTTTCTTTTTTTACGGTAGCAAATTGGTTACAAACACAGCTGTCGACCCTTACGGGCCATAAACTAAAAGACAAAAGGTATTTGCTTCTTCATCTCCTTTTTTTGTTCTTCATGCTCTACCTTGCCCCCAAAAATTACATTAGAGAGAGAACAGCAGAACACGTGACCCAGAGGTAAAAGAGGAAGCACCAACCAACAGAGTTTAAATAATGCGGCTTCGAAGTTATAAAATGTTTAGGTTTTTTTTTCTCTCTTTCATGGGTGGTCAAAAGGTTCAAGTGGAATGCCAATGCAAATATCGTTGCTGGCCGTTACAAAAAGTTGTATAAATATTTACGTCTTACTGTCGCTATTGTTGTTGTTGTTGTTATTGTTATTGTTGCTGCTGACTGTTGACCACAAAAAGAACTGTAACTATGTGCGGTTGCCAATTGTGTGGAAAAGAGAAGGGAGATAGAGAGAGAGAGAGAGAGGCAAGTTTGGGAGAGCTCTTGAGTATAGCTATCATTGAATTGTTTCTAGTTTATGCATAATTCAAGTGCAGGCTTGACCTACACAGGAGTATCCGAGTTGTTTGTTGTTTCAAAAATATTTCCAAGACATATTTAAATGTTCGAGTACTAACAATTGCCTTTTAGAGTGTCTTTGCATATTCAAATATTCACCTGGACAGAAAACTAAAACGAAACACTTTGGACTCTTTTTGTTCTTTTGATATTTTTGGGTACTAAAAAAGGGTGAGGGGGATAAGGGAAATGAAAAAATTGAATACAAGATAAATAAATTGTTTCTATATAATTTATTAACATACAATCAACTAAATAATTTGTTTTCATTTATAATTTATAAATGTATTTTCAAAATATATCAATTTTTATAATATTTATACATAATTTCTTTAATTTCTTTGTACAACCTAATCTTATTTTACATACTTTTAGCATTAACAGTACATTAACAGTTACCATAAGCAATTTATGTAATTTATCCATAATTATCTTAACAAGTTTTTAAAAATAATATAATTATTGAAAATAAAAACATAATTATGAACATATTTTCTTATATTTTGGAGTTCATTTAAAATCTAAATATAATAAACTCTTTATTATGGTATGGGACTCCATTTAAACTTGATATTCACTGTTATTTTTGCACCTTTATTTCGAGTACACTTCAGCTATAAATTGAGCTCTCCAAATCTCTGACAATACGCTGAATGTTTTGTAAAAATCCTTTTCAGGCAAAACATCAACATATTTCCTTAAATCTTGTCTTAATTTATAGCTCCAGCTTGCATTTCATGCACCTCTCTTGATTGTCTGCTGTTGTACGCCTTCTGCCTCTTCTTTTTTCTTTCCAAAAACCAAAGAAAACATAAATATTCACCATCAGCTGTAGAAAACTGGCACAACAAACTACACACACACACACACACATACACAATAAACATTTATTTGTGCTGGGAACCGCCTCTTTGTCTGCCTGAGTATATATCTATATATATATACGGAACAGCAAGATATATTCCACTATATATATGTACAAATATTCCTCTGTTGAGCTGCCTTGAAGCTGATTACGATTGCGAATTGCAAATCGATGCCGAAGATATAAACGTAAAAACCGCACGGTAGGAAATTTGAATAAAATGCAATAAGACAAAGAAATCAAGACAAACACACTCACACAGAGTCACACACACTCACATACATGCATGATAATTTGTAAACGTCGTCGCTGTTGTGTTGTCGGCACTTTGGGCATCTCAACCTGCCTTTCCTCCATAGTACAATCTATACATACACACATGCATACATACATACATATATGCAAAGCTAGCAGACGCAGCTCGTGCGTGCAACTCGTGATGATGATACAGTAAAAATAACAACGAGCGCTAAACAACCTCAGCCACAAAATACATCAAAATGATGCGGTTAAAAACCAATGCAAAAAAACAAGTTCTCAAGTGGTTAAGAGGTGTCTGAGCTCTATTTGTGTGTGTGAGAGTGTGTGCAGTTTTCCTCACACACACACACACACACACGAACCTAGTCAGTGAGCTGTGCATCGTACAATGAACTACTATCGAAGTGCTTCGACTATTTTAAGTGGAGCCGTGTTCGTGGCAAAAAGTCAGACAAATGTGTTTAAAAATCAAAACAGAAAACTTGATTGGGAGCTTGGTAAGCTAAGGGTCTACCAGGTTCATGGCAATTGTGTGTATGTGTGAGGATCTATGTATGTGTGTATGTAGTAATTATTTAAATTCTTGAATTGTGTTATTGCCTTAAAGATGTCTATTGCAAGGTGTGCCAAGTATATTAGTAATAGTTCCTAGTGATATGAAATATTTTAAATATTTGTATATGGAAAAAAACCTAAAAAAATTTTATTTGATAATAAGAGGGCTATGGAATTAAAGAGGTGTTTTCAATGATACTAAAAAGTTACTGAAAATAAATAAACTATATATTCAAAGATTATTGTACGTAATTACATAGTGTACTTAGCTAACTTCAACATATACCCAAATTGATTTAAGGAACTACTAAAAATTCCATATCATATGCACCCCTCTCTCTCTCTCTCTCTCTCTCAATGCCTCTCACTCATCCTGACCCTCCTAGTCTCCTGCTCATCAGAGTACCAGACTACTACTTCACAAAAGTGGGCGTTACGAAACATGGGAACATTAGGTTTATTACCACAATTGCAAGGGTGTATGCACAACTAATGGCAGTAGTTGTGCAACGGTCCTTGAGGATGGGCAGGCGGTGCTCGAGGCTCGGGACTCGGGAACTGTTGGCAAATGCAACTGTCTGACCTTACGAGCTGTAAATTATGCATCTATGCATAATTTATAACTGGGACCCAAACTCCCCGAAATCCATATATAGACAGATGCACAGACGGACAATGATTAGAGCCCACACACATAAGGACACACACACACACACACACACACATACATATACAGACACATACCTATTATTAATATTGTAGCCCGGGTTGCACTGCCCAGTCGTGTGGACAATTGCAATTGCTTGGCAGTAATTTTCAATTTAATTATAGTAATACACACACTCACTCACACATACACAGCGAATAGCAGACACAGTCACTTGTCTAAGTGCAGATTTGAGCGCATTTGCACTTAAGCTGAAGTTTTATGGCTTGACTTTGCCTTAAGGGCGAGCCGACGGCCCTCGTGCCTTAGAGGCTGAGCTGTGTTTAGCGATGAGCGCGTGACACGAACAACTAAAAATTGACACTATGGATTAGTGATTTGTTAAGAGATGGTTCTAAAAACTAATTATATACTTTGAATTACTAAGCATGATTAAATATAATTTGGCAGGACTTATCTAAAATCAACTCACTTTGATTTAGATTCCAGCGATTTTCCAATGCTAATGAGCAACTTTTTAGTTAGATAATATAGAACTAAGAAACTTTTCATATAACGTAGGATAATTCCTGAGGAATTAAATTATATAAGTTTTCAGACACACCTGAGATATTTCGCATGTAATTTCTCAGAGGTTCGGTAGTAGTAGAAATCTAACTGGAACCTTACAAATCATATAATAATAATATCATAATCCTTTCAGTTACCCACACACGCTCCCATCTCTAATGGAATACATTTGTGCGTTCTGAGGGACTGACCAGTGCGTAAATCAAATGCAAATGTCGTGTGCGTGTAACAGCATTGACAGCACTGGTCGGCCCATCCACTCGAGCCAGCCTGTTGTTCTGTTTGTCCTGTCCGCCTGTCTGCCTGTCCCTTCGTCTAGTTGTCCGGCTTGCATTTCGCCATATTAATTATGCGGTAAGTGCGGTAGCTGCCACTTAAACGCTTGCATTCACAGTTATCTCTCATTACAGCCACCCAAAAACCCCCAACCAATTGACTTTGATTGTAGTTTTTGACCTGGCCAAGTTTTCGTAGTTTTCATTTTCGCACGTAGCCCTAGACCCAGCACTCACACACACATACATATATACATATATCGCAAATGAGTAATCAAGCGGTTATAGAAGAAGAAGAAGAAGCGGACAGTACATTGGTTATCTATCTCTCTCTCTCTCCCTCTGTCTCGTAAAATGATGATCACGTAGGCTGTACGTGCTGTTGATTTGATGGTCAGTTAATTATTATTTTTTCGTGTTTATAGAGCTCAGGTTCTGTACCTGGTCTGTATGTTGGTCATAATATGCATGCGATATACATCGCAAATCAGAGAGCGGGTTCGGGTTTGGCTTTTGGGTGAGTCAAGAATAGATTATGACAGGGCAAGCTTTATGAAGTGCCCCATAAAAGCGACATGAAGTGACTAACCAGATATAAGGCAGAGTGGAAACTATGCAATACAATAAAAGAGAAGATATATGACTGGTACGATGATGCGTGTGCGTATAAAATATGTTGAGTGAAGGAATATGATAAATAACAGTAGCTATAAATTGCGTAATAAATGAGATTCTTAGAGCTTCAGCTATCCAGTAGTTGTGGAACTCTCAGTACTCAGGGAAATGCTGGTTGTAAAAGTTTTTAAAATTTTTTTAGTAAAAGCTCAAGTTTTCATTAAAGTATTATTATAAGGTAGATTAAAATATACGGTACTACCTAATCCTACATATTATGAGTTCCACCTATCTATTCAGATTACTGAACGCACCGAAATCGGAAGGAAAATATATCACAATTTTAATTTTGAAGAGATAATATCTTTCAAATATTTGTATGACGAATTAGCTAGAATACAAAAACTTTTTTTTTCCAAATATTTATTAAATAAATATTTATTGAAATACAACTTACACAATTCTTTAGTGGAATTAAATTGCAAAATCGACATAAAAATAATGAATATTTGAAAAAAAATTTTCGGAATAAACAGATATTTATTCAGAAATGGAAATCTTGAAAAAAACATTGAAATTCAGAAAAGAAATAAACAAATTCGAAGAGGTTGCACTGAAAAGCTTTTTAAACTGACTGCGAAATATCGAAATTCCATTAAATCTAATTAAATTATAATACTTATTTAGTACTATTAAGCATCTGTAGCCTTCCGAGTGTAAATTTACATTACCATTATAAATCTTTTGTAGTAGGCAATACAGAGTACATTGATAACCGAACATGAATACTTTAATACATTATCGATTATATAAGTCGGGAAATTCGTTGAAATGTGCTACCACAATGAATCTCTGGTTGCGCCCAATCAGTGGACTGAAATTGAACCTTAACCTGGCTGCGAGCGAAACACTTCCTTCATACTTATGATTAAGAAAGTTTTTTATGGGTCCGCAGTCCAAGTTTAATTTGGCCCCGCCCGTGTTTTGTGAGCCTAATACCACAAAATTCGCTGGGCCGCATCCGTTGTAATGAGATGGCCAAAACCACCAACGCCAACCAGAGCATTTCCTATATTAATCAATTCTATATGGAGCGCGCGCGCGCACACAACACGCTGCTGGACCATAACAATCCCTAACTGGTTATCCTTGCAGCAGCAGCAGCAACAGCAGCAGAAGCAACAGCAGCAGCAAGAGCAACAACAAGTCAAAACTCATTTCGTGTTGCGACTTTTGATTATGATGATTATTACGCGTAATCGTTGATACATGTGCTACATGCAGCGCCATCGCCCCATTGCCACAGCCGCTTATTGATGAAGTACGAAGCTGACGCTGCCCCACGGCCAAAAAGAGACCTGGGACACCTGTGTGTATATTATTATTACACATGCCACATGAGGCATGAGGCATGAAGCATGAAGAGGGGAATATAACATATTCGCTGTGTACGGGGCATTGAGCAAGGGCCTGAGACTGGGCCGACGAATTAAAGCAAGATGCACACACGCTGTAAATGGCCACTAATGTGGAGGCCCAATCATGTGAGCAGCGAAAACAACTGAAACAATGCGGGGCAGCTGTATAGAAACGGAGATGAAGTACGAAGACAAACAAGATTTTGGATATATACAATTTCGTAGACCTAGAATGCTTTAAAACTAATCTAGGTATTACTTTAAAATATAATATAATATTATAGAGATGTATACTATATATTTTTTTTAGTTCTTTAAAACTATTATTATTATTATTATTATAATTCTATTATGAAAATCAATCAGTATTCAATTAATTACATTTTCCCACTCTTGGATAAATTATTTAAAATTATATCACCCAAAAAATCAATGCACGAATTCGTATTCAACTTCTTCGACTGCCTCTGGCTGTCTTTATTCAGCAATCAAATGATCATCAGAGCATATGCAAGGGCTATATAGCAACTCGATATATGTATATAGATAGACACTCAAGCTCAAGAGCAAACTCACTGAACGGCTGACGTAACAACAAGTTAACAAGATAATGACAGTAGCGGCAGCAGCGGACGAATAGGTTTTAGTTCACTTCAGTCTGTGCGCAGAGAGGTTGCAACTAAGTTGCCTACGTTGTGCCCCGCTCTGTTATTTAGCTGGGTGTGTTTGGTGTCTACATAAGTGAGTGTGTCTGTATGTGTGTGTGTGTGTGCGTGTGTGTGTGTGTCCGCTTTGAGTGACGTGCCGTGCGCATAAGTGACTGATGGCCGGCGACGTCCAGCGCCCAGCCCCTTTCTTTATGTTGCCCCTGCTGCTGCCTCCTGCCCCTGCTCCAGCCACTCCTCCTTCAGCTGCTGCTGCTCTTGCTCTGGCTCTGGCTCTGGCTCTGGCTCTGGCTCTGGCTGACCAAAGCCCATAATCAAGTATGCTAAAAAGACGCGCAACCGAAAAGGAAATTGAAATGAAATATGTACATACATAAGCGCCTGCATGTGTGTGTGTGTGTGTGTGTTACCTGTACATAAATATATACGTGTGTGTGCGTGTGCATTGTGTCCCAAGGTAGGCTGCGACCATTCGCGTTTTACTCTTTCATGGTATTTCGCACCTGGAGCGGCGGCTGCGAACGGCGGCGCTCGTCTTGTTAAGCACAGCGTCGTTAACACTTAAGGTTGTTATACCCTCTAAGCCAATGGGCAAACAGGTAAGACAGCGAGAGAGCGAAGCATATGCAAATCAGTATATGATCTATGATAAATCATATTTATAAATATTAATTGACGTTTGCTAATGTCTGAGCAGCAGCTATCGTAATATTATCTAGAAATGAGGCTAAAAATCTTTATCACTTAAGCATTCTCCACTTATCTGCTATAATAGATATAATAAAAATCTAGCATCTGAGAAAATGTCCAATACAATTTTAATCTTCTTCAACTCTATCTACAAGGTGTGTCCTAGTCGCGCAGACTCCATGCAAAGCTCTCTCATCTGTTATAATACATTTTCATAATAAATAAAACTTTGAACAAAATCCATCTCAAATCTTCCCCGAATTTTTTTTTTCAACTCTAGCAACTCTCTTCCATTCAAGTGGTATTCTCCAGTCGAGCAGACTCCACCCAAAGCACTCGCACATGTAACTAATTGTTGTTGTTGCCATTGCGTTAGCTGCTTGTTTCCCGCTTCGCGGAGCTCTTGCATTGCCAACGAGCTCATTAGTTTCATAATTAGCTTTCGTTATGCTTTTCGTGTATTAATTAGAAGTTATTGCCCAGCTACACAGAGTGGAGGCGCCACGAATAGTTCCACACTCAACACCCAAGCCGGGGCAAAACATAGCACTGGACACTCCTGACCACGCCCACTCTCTCAATGCGCCCAATGTTGCACTTGCGCGACTAATGCAACACAAAAAGTGGGAGTAAAAAACTGGCTTATCAAGAGCTCGTTTCCTCACAATATAGTCAAGCTCTTTTTATAACAGATTACAGCTTTTTATCCTCTCAGCTGCTCTTTTTTAACCTGTATATAGATACATATACATATATATGTATGTGTGTGTGTATATATATAAATTTGTATATACACTGGCCAGCCACGACTAACGCGCAGATAATGATGCTGCGGCTTTGATCGATTTGATAACAATTTAATTTCGAGTGCACGCACAACGTTTTTTTCTTGCTTTTCTCATTTTCTCAGGCGAGATTTACGCGATAGATAATGCAAGATAATGCAATGCGGTGTGCAGGGCACGTAGACAGATTAGTTGATCAGGGCGAATTACATAGTCGACCGAAGTGTGGGAGTTTGGAGTGAAGATACTAAGTGCACATATCTAGTTTTGGCAATGCCTTAGTATTACAGAGATGCAATTTTATTATTTAATTTGATTGTTTGAATTGTTGAATATTAAAACTTTACGTAAAGTAAAATATATATATAAACAAAAAATAAATAGAGCTTCAAAATTCCATCATCTGCAATTCTTATAAAATCAAAAAATACTAAACAAGTCATCCGTAAATGTTGTATGTTTTATTGAAATGTTTATTTTGTATTTTTTATATCTTTCTATCTAAAATGCTTACATATCACAAATTCCAGTTGATGTATATTCGAAACGTGGAAATTCCTCATCCTATTATTTACGCTTTTGTTACATATGAAATTCTTCGAATGTTGATATTTGAAAAACACAATTTTTGCAAGAAATTTTTATTTAAAAAATTGAAAAATAATAAACAACACAAAACAATAAAAACAGTATGACTATATTTTTAAAGCATCGCCAAAGTTCATGCCGAAAGAATGTAACACTCAAAAACCTAATTTGTAAATAAAATTGGGGGCAAATGTCAAAAGTGACGTCACATTTGATAAACAGCGACAGACTGCGTACTGCTAACCTCTAGTTGACTCGACAAATGCCGAAAATTATGCAAAGAGAATTGAGCAAAGGAATGTGTATATGTTTGTATGCATGTATAGAAGTGGCACAAATATCGCGACGTCAAAGCAGACGGCTTGGCAACTCCACGAGAGTGTCCGAAAAGCGACCGAAAATTGAGCACAGGAATCGCAATAGAATCAAGAAAGAGTGTGAAGGAAGAGCGAAAATTCCGTCTACATGCATATGTAAATGGAAGTGTGAGTGAGTGTGAATGCACGCAAAGTAAAATACAAATACATATGTATGTCGCTGTTGTTGGTTTCAGTGTACATTCCAGCGAGCAACATGTACGCACACATACATACATGTGTGTGTAAGTGTTGCATTCTGATATGTATGCGTGCATTGATGCGCTCAACTACATCAATATGAGAAATCTTTGTGTATTATTTTTAAATTATTTAATACATATCAATTTATGAGTTAATATGACATATGAAACCAAAATATAAGCAGATAATTGATCTGTTTATACATTCCACGGACGTTGTGTGTGCTTCCTAATCGGCTGGCAGAAATTGATACTTTTAAATGCACTCTGCGCAATTTTAATGAATTCCAGTAATAACACTTGGAAACATTTGATGCAAATGTAATTGACACCAATCTGCAATCAACATGCACTATAATTATCGGTTTTATTTTATTAATTGGCGAATCAAATGCACTAGCTGCAATCGCAAGAGCGAAACAGTGTGACCAAAGTGCAGAAGGCGATAATTATGCAAACACGCAGATTATATAGGCGTGGCAGCATCCCGAACAGTGGCTGCTATCGATCATCATTAAATGCGAATTGAGATTTAATACAAAATAAAATTACTACTGAAAAAATACCAATTGTTTGCCAATTGGATTTTTTAACACATTTAATTTATTGCGTAATTTAAGCTTGTCGACTTTCATACCTTGTGCGCATTGCGAGCTGCGCTTAAATGAAATCAAAGTTCACTTCAGTATTTTCGTATTCATTCTGTTGTTTGCTTGCACAATTGCTTGCACACAACAAAAACCAAATCTCGCATAATAAACATACAATATATAAATGCAGCAAAAAAAAAAAAAAAAAAAATGAAATGAAGAAAAAAATGCTGAGTAAACCTTATTAAAAAGGGATAACGGCGCACGAGCTACGCTAATGACAATGCCTGCGAGGATGGCCCGAATGGAATGAATGAGAAGAATGGAAGGCTGGGTGTGATTGTGTGCATGCGTGTGTGTGTTTGTGTGTGTTGGTTGTGCAAACACACACGTCACTCAGCCACGATTTCCTTCCGGGAACAGCACCGGGGCTTAACGCCGTTAATGACCAAGAAGAAGAGCGACCTCGCCCTTCCAATCAGAGTGAAGCCGTGCGCTGCAACGGGATGGACTCGTTATGACGATTTTATTACGTGTGTATATGCCACAACAATTGATGCTGCAATGTCATACGTCAGCAGAAGGTGCGCCAAATGCGACCGAACAGGATAAACAATTGTTACACTAAACAACAGCGAATTGCGACCCACAACTCAAACTTATGTGAGAGGCGTTGAAGCCTGTTGACTGCAACTGTATTTATTTTTCTAGTGTGCTCAGCTTTATCCATGTATTTAGCATGACTCGCTTTTCTAACTAGTGCTCAACCATGTTGCTTAGTGCTCGCTTTGTAAGGAAACGTAAAAAACTGCAGCATAATGTTTATTTGCCCGGACAATGAAAATTTATGTGTTGCTGCCGTCTGGGCAAGGCATTAAAAAAACTTTTGCCCAAGATTTCATTTTCGCAAAAGGGTTGCACAATTTCCACTCAACTCTCAGCATTCCACTTGCTCCCAGTCCCGCGCACTCTCTCACACTCGCACACCACCCGCTGCGTGGAAGCTGGGACAAATCTGCGTGGCCAATGCAACTTAATTAAATTTCGAAATACTTTTTGCCCGAGTCTTAAGAATTATGCCTGCAAACTGTTTTTTCGCTGTTAATTACAAATTTCATACAACTCGAAAAAGTTCCAATTGCAATTTGTATTCATTTGGGTAGCCGCCATTAAATTTGTTTGGTAAAATTATAAATTAATGCGGGCGAGCGGCTGTCACAGCGGACACCTCCAACTCCACCCCCACTCACACTCCAGCCACTCTGCCTCTGCCCAAGCATTCAGCTATTCAACCACATTATTTAAATGCATTTCCTTCGGCGCATTAATTTCCTAAGCTTTTTTGCATACCGAAATCCCCGTTGAATGTAATCCCATGAGCTTTAAAGTCACGTGTGTGCGCCCCCTGCCGGAGGGCAGCGGCGGCGGCGGCGGCGAGACTGACGCGCAACAAAAGCCACTGTGACTGGTGACGGCGGCTGCGACGCCAACGCAGGCAGCGCTTTATTTGTTGTTGTATTTGCATGTAATAAATGTATTTGTTTATCCCCGACGTCTCTAATTTTTACTGCATGTGAAAAATATTTCACAGCCAACAACAAAGCGAGACGAAACGCTCTTTGGGCAGGGATGCCAGTTGGCTGGGGGCGTGGCAGGGGCAATGTTGCTCTATTTGTTGTTTATCCAGCACAAGCTTTTGCGTAAAGTTTTTTTTGTCAGTTTTGTTTTGTATTTGTTGCTATACAAATTGTCCTGCGGCTGGGCATAGGGCCAAAATTCTATACACTGGACCGGTTATATACATATGTATGAATATGTGAGTATGTATATGTATATGTATATATATTTTATTACAGTCGGCGTATTTTGACAGAAATATGTGGGGAAATATTTGCCTATAGTCTGTGTGTGTGTGGGCTCGGGTATGTGTGAAGTATGTATTACAGAATGTGAATACATTACTGAAGGTCGCTTCAATACTTTCACGACTTTCACTTAGATCTTTGGACTAGAATTGTCTACAAAAATATGTATATAAATTAAATTGAAAGTCTAAACTACAATTCTTAGCGTATTTTCAGCTTTAAGCTAAGCAATTTAATATTTACACAAATGAAAACAAATAGATTATTTACTGTAATAAATTAAATTATTTCTCTGAGTATCTTTAAAATTTCAAATAATAGTTTAAAATAACTTAAAAATAGAATGCCACAAATAATTTACGACTAGGTATAAATAAATTTACATACATATTTACGGTTGAGATAAACAGAATTCACAAAATTAAAGAATTTAAAAATTGAAAAAAATTGTTCAACTCATTTACTTATATTATTAATTTGAATTTATTTTAAAGCAATTTGTCGGTCCTGTGGCGCAATGGATAACGCGTCTGACTACGGATCAGAAGATTCCAGGTTCGACTCCTGGCAGGATCGCAATTAAACTACATTTTTTTAATATTTCAAAATTAGTATTGAGACTAGCAAATACAACAAAATCCAAAATAAAATAAATAAAAAATATATGAAATTGTATAATTAATTTTATTTTTTAAGGCCAATTAATAAAACACAAGCCGTATTAAAAATTGAAAAAAATTTACCAAAAATTACTTCGCCCAACGTGGGGCTCGAACCCACGACCCTGAGATTAAGAGTCTCATGCTCTACCGACTGAGCTAGCCGGGCACTTGGTAGCACGATCGCTGAAGCTACATAACCGCGAACACAAATATTCTGGCATACATAGTTTATTTCCAATCGACATGTTCAGCTATTTAGATTGATCGACTTTGAAGCTATTTTAATCTATGGGTATTTAACAGTTGTCTGTTTCATAATATTCTAATTAGAATAGGTAGTGTAAATTTAGTTATTTTATTACAATAAAGTGTATATAAATATAGACATATATATAGAGTAAAGTTCTAACGTCTCTTACATTCCAAAAAGAAACCATAGGAATGTATGTACGTACATATGTACATATGTACCGCCTCTAAACCGAATCAAAACGTGTTCATTCATAAAACTTTTAACAAATGAGTCTGCTCTGGGGTGCTCTGTAGATCGACAGACGCATACATTAGGTGCACACACAAAGGGAAGTACGACGAGTTAAATAGCCCAGCGGCATAAATTCCATTACGAGTCGGATTCTGTTCCGTTTTTCTCAGGGCAAAGCCTCTCAAAGAGGTGCCAGAACGAGAACTACATACAAACTTATAGAGGAACAAAAAAATCACTGTCTAAGAAAAAAAAAATAGAAATGGTTATTCATAATCATTTGTAACGCTTAATTGTTGTCTTTGCGGTTTACCTCATGGCTGTGCTTTGTGCTTTGTTTGCCCGACCGCAAATTGTTTTTAAATTCATTTCTCGCTCACTCCGGATTCTCGGAGTCTTGTGCGTTTGCGGCAAATTACAAAAGCCAAATGGGTAGCCTGAGAATTTTTGATTATTGTCATTATATATTGGTAACAAGAAAGAGAAAGAGAGAGAGAGAGAGAGAGAGAACGAAATGAAGCCAAACGAAAACCATTTGAGAATACGAGTATATTTCTGTGGAGTCATGTGTGAATCGCTTCATACTCGACTTATTTCCCACCATGGCCGTCAAATTTACGCCCCGACTCGATCAGCGCTGGTATACCCTGTACACTTCATTAATAAGAATTAATGAAGGAATATTCAGTTAAATCTGTTATACTAAGGATCTACAGAGTGGGAGTTTTCAAAATTATGCAGGTATGCAGGATTCTTATGCTAGAAATACAGCAATATTATTGAATTAGAGTTCTGTTAGACTGAGAACTATGAAGTAAACTGCAGCTGAAGCAGCTACAAGTAAAGAAATTTGAAAAACCTGCATTAAAAATCTTATTAAAGATTTATTAGAGTCAGATCTATGATCTATCAGTAAAACATTTTTAAGAATTTTAAGGTATGCAACTTCGTAGATTATTCCGATTATCAACATTCATCACGCTCTTCAGCTTATAAATTCTTCAAAAACTTAGATCAACACTTAAATGTATTGAATTGTTTGTTATTTATCTGCACTTTCATTTAAATTCTAATCCAAAATAATTTTGCTTAAGCCTTTTGCTCCACGCATAGCCTAGGAAAGGATTTTACAAGCGCTCTGATTTATGAGCTGATATATTCCTTGGCTGCAGGGCGACTGTTGAGTCGCTTACGCCCGACGCAATATTTATTTTTGTTTGAAAATTTAAATCCGCACGCATTCAGATTTCTGCCTTTGCTCAAACTCCTGTTTGCCTTTTCCTGTTGCTGTTGCTGTTGCTGTTTTATTATCCTTTGCTGGCACTTTTTTATGAGTTAAGCCAGACGCGGCTTATCTATGTGACAATGCGGTAGGCACCCAAAGGGGCGGGGCGACCATCATATGAGTGTAAGTGTGTGTGTGTGGCAATTGCTTTTATTGCCAGCCTACCAAGCGTCGCAGCATTCATGCCCAGCCCTGCCATGCCATACTCCCTTTTTACCCCCTCGCCAGTAAATTTCATTCATAAATAAATTAAATAAAAATATTTTTTCAAGCCGCAAGCCATGCAACAATAACAAATAAGAATGAAAAAAAAAAATGCGAAAATGTTGAGCGGCAAGAAATCTGCATAATGAAGCGTAATACGCAAATGGATGCGAAGTTTCTGATTCGTCGTGAGGGCGGCGGCAACAAACTGAGGCGCCCTCTATAGATCTCGCTGGTGGGACTGGAGGGTTAAGTGAGGTTTATAGCCCGCCACGCTCACAATTGAATGATTTAAGGTAAACAGCATAATTATGCAGAAAATCAAAAGAGGCATGAGCAGGTACGGCTGATTTTCTATAGCTTTAAAGATGTCAAAAGACCAGTATGCAGAGTAGTTAAGAGAAAAAGAGAGAGAGAGAGAGAGAGAGAGAAACTGCCAAGCCATTGCTTCCCAGAGAATTATAAAAATATTTCATTTATTGGAACTTATTGTTCAAGAGTTTTTTGAAAAGTCAGTGACTTTTTGATTTTTATTGCTTGCCTTGATACCCTCTATTTTACTGTAGACAAGTATAGATATTCTTGAGTCGATTCAGGCATGCTGATCTATCTTTCCGTCTTTAAAGACCTAAAATGTGTAATATTAAGATATATATATTTATTTGTTATATAACTATATATGTATATTCTCACTTTCTTAGCTGTTATTGGGGCTGCTTACTTTTGCAAGTTTGTTTCGTCTTTCCTTCAGCTGAGATTTTAGTAAATGGTATTGCTTCCTCAACTGGTCTGCTTTCTTTTGAAGTAAAGTGACTTTATTCTGCAGCAAATGTTCCTCCCTGCTGTCCACTTTGGTCAAGTATATATCAGTTTTGTCTATTTCCTAAATAAAAATAGATAGCAATATAAGTAACCTATTGTAAGCCGTCAATTAATACTCACGTGTGCTGCTTTAGTTGTTTCCACAAAATTTATGGACAGTACAAATGACCAGATTATGAAATCTATGAACATTTTATTAGTTCAATTCCTGTGGACTTACGTAGTCGAAATTGCGAATAGAACTAAATTGCTGTGAAACCGGGTTGGCAAAATTTTCTTACAATAGAGCATTTAAATTTTACGAACTGTAATCATGTTGAACTAATTGATTTGAAAAGCCTTCTGAACAGTTGGAATCACATCAGCCTTGGATTCTGCAGAATGGATATATTTAGACGTATTGAGCGTAGTATATAGAGCTATGATATTTTTGAGTTTAGATAGATGGCGCCGCACAACGATTGGCTGAATCTAGCTGAGCTAGTTTAAGCACAATTATATATGAATTTGTTTGTGGATTTATTGTTTTCGTGTTTGCATTGAGGAAGTTAATTCGTTTTATACATTCCTACTAGCTGTTCTTTTAACTATTTAATACGCTCGTTCGCTTCGCGTAGCTTTGCTTTGAGAGAATTAATTTGCTTTTCATTTTTTCTTTTTTTTCTTCTTTTCTTATACGTCGCTCATTTCTTTTCTCCATATCGTCTAGTTGCACAAGGTCGGCACCCGTCGGCTTGGGTCTCATTATTATAGCCATCTTGCAGAATTGATAAAATCAACTAAATACAGCATTTCAGCATGTTCTTATACTTAACATTAATTTGCTTCTTATTAAGTGATCGAGCTATGTGGAAGTCGTTCATCCTCCCTTTTTTGTTGATCTAGCAAGGAACGCAGCCAGTTTACGCTCTTTTGCAATTTGTTTATATCATTTTGGTATGAAAATCACTTAGTTTGTTCCCATAAAACGATCCGAGTTTCGCAGTATAATTCATCGGAAAGGAAACCTTTATAAGCGGTATTGATCAAAGTATATTTTAAAGCTGAACTAATTGACTTGAAAAATGTCGTATGCATCAATTTTTAATTTGATTTTTATTGATAAATTTAAAAATGAGGAATAAATATGAAATACTTTGTTTCCAAATACGTAAAACTTTTTTTCCTAACTCGTATTTTGAAATAAATTTTGGAAATTATTAAATTTATCATTAATTAATTCCTTTTTAACTAAAGTTGTAGCTGGGTGGGCGCGGTCTATGATCAGTCTTATTGTCATCCAGTAGATAAAGCAGATAATTAATACTTCTTTGCAGTGAATTTATGTCAGATTGAAGCAAATTGATTTTATTTCTATATGAGCCTAATTTATCCCTTTGCTGCTTAACTTGTGCTGCTTTTTTGTTGACGTTTGCTTTAAAATCTATGGGATGAGTAACCTGTACAGAAAATGGATGTAATATGAATGAATCAGCGACATATTCCAGTTACTCACATGTGGATTAACTGTTTGTACAAAGATTATGGAGAACATAGTCAACCAGACCATTAAATCAATCGTCATTCTCCTACTTTCCTGCATATGGACTGGCCTATTCAAGATTTGAAACAGAACTTAACTGTTAAGAAACTGCCTTGTACAAAACACTCCATGCTTGTTCAGGAACTGAAAGAGTATATAGATTCTTTTGCTGTATTATTTGACGGAAATTTAAATCAGCTATGGACGTGGCAAAGTGGAAAACAATAATAAATTTATTTTCAGCAAGATTTTGCAGAAAGATTTTTAAAATGTGAAAATAATGCACGACTCGATTTTTACATCTAAGGAACTTGATTATGATGTCTAGACGAGTATTATGCAGCCAGTAGAATTATTACTTATTTTTTAATAGTGCATTACGAAAGTGAATCATTGTACCAAAGTTGAACCAATTGATTTAAAAAGCCTTCAGTGCATTAAATAATTCCTACTATGATCTTTCCTATTTTAACATGTTTTAAATCCATAATATCTTGAATTCAATAAATTAATTGATTTTATATTTTATATATAATAGCCATAAAAATATTCTTACTTTCTTCGAACTAATTTTTCAATTATATCAGTCTATACCTCCCAAAAAGTGCACTCTCACTATCTTTCTCTCTCTCCCTCACTCTCTCTCTCTGTCTGTCTTTCTATTTTCGCTCTCACTTCTTATTTTCAGGCACCCCAAAAACAATGAAGATTTGTGGCATCAAGTTCAGAGGGCCAACTCAATGTTTTGCATCTGAAATATATTCCATTCCCTGTAAGGTCTCACTGCCCCCAGTAGAATTCGATATGCCCATTGCTGTATCGTTCAGATTTCCCTGCGCTTCGGTGGCAGCATTTGTTTTGGGCGTGTTAAAAGTTAAAATAAATCAAAGACCCATAAATTTTGGCCTCTTTTGGCAATATGGGCAATTCGATACGTTCATCAAATGTAAAAGGGTTCAAGCGATGCGCGTTTGCTATCTATCAATAAATGTCTCTATATATGCCGGCCCGGAAACACCCACCCACCCATATACATACGTACATACATACATACATATACGTATATAGATATATTTTATCAACAGCATCAGACGACGCATACTTTTGGCCCCTTTCAAATTTAGCACACTTGTCAAGCCAATGGAACAAACAGAAAAATGAAACTTGAAAAGGCTCAATGAAAATACTCTATCCAAAGTAAGCTTAAGTAGATTTCATATAAATTCTACAAAAAGTATGATATTTCTGTAGAATGATAACCAATACAATAATCAAATTATTTTCATACGAAAAGTTAGTTAACAAATTTTTGTAATTTTTTAACGTATATTATTTATTGGAAAATACTAATTTAAACATTAATTATATACATATACATATTATATAAAATATACAGTTTTGCTTGTCAGTGTATATTTATTAAATTTATTTATCTTTCATTATTCTTATTTTTCTTGCATTCAAATAAATTATTTTAAGACAAATATATATAGTTTTTATTTATAATTGCAAATAAATGCATGTATGATATAATAAAAGACTTTTAAATAATATATAAATATGTTACGTAATTGCTCAGAAAGTCAAAATACTCTGTCTAAATAAAGCAGTCGAAGTGCCCCTTAGACGACGCACCCAAACACAGAAGCCGCCACTGGGCCGGCTTATGAAAAATATGGCGCAAAGGGGTTAAATGACGTATGCATTGCTGCTATATTTCTTTGCTCTGCTCGCTGGCGGGTCGCGGCGGCAGACTCTGATTTGCCTGCCGATGTCTCAGTTAGCCAAGTGAAGTGCCAAATTTATCAGCTGCCTGGACTGCGTTTGAGGCTTGCGACTGGCCAAAGGTTTGGCCCATAATTCTTCGGCCAAAAATATGATCAATAACGGTCAGAGCAGAGTGCAGCAAAGAGTAAACAAATGTTGGGTCATTTGCAGTTTTCAGTGTTGCTTAAGTCCAAAATATTAATCAAAAGTCAATTGTAAAAGTGAGAAAGTCAAGTGAACTGCAAAGTATTAAGAGAAGAGTATGAGGGCAGAGTGCTCGAAAGATATAGAAAAACGGAGAAACACAATTGAATAATCAAAGTTTAACTTAAGTGTTTTAGAACAGTGTTGGACAGCAATACAAAATTAGAATATGATGATAATTCTACATATAGCCTAAATTAAAATTTAAAATTCATTATATTCAACATTTTTTTGTAATTTATTTCCCCAACAAATTGTTTTCAGTGTATGCCAGCTATAAATAAGAATGCTATACCTATTAACCGTAAGTTAGATTGTAAATGTCCGTAGTTAGTCTGACGAATGGCCCCGAAATTGTCTGCAAATATTTCATTTAAATTATAAATAAGCAAAAGTTAAGTAAATAGCAAATGTGAATAACCTTTCGGACGAATGTGAATTGCTGTTTCTGGACGGGGTGGAGTGGAGTGGAGTGGAGTGGAGGCAGCAATAAAATATATTGTACGATTGTCTGATTATCAGAGCAACCGCAAAACAATTTAATACTAAAACCCAAACCACATGCTCTGGCACGCGCATCCAGTTCCCCTTTTGTGCGAAAACCCAAACTCTCGCGTACGGACGACCACATGCATGATAAATGCACAAAATCTGCAACAAAGTGTTGGGAACACGCACTTTCTGTGTGGTAGGGGTAGGGCTACCTTCCCTCTCCCTCACTCCATCTCTCTCTCCCTTTCTCGCCCCTTGGGGTTTAGCATTACAAGCAGAGGCCGTGTGCTCTGCGCCCTTTGACAAATGGCACAAACGCATCGAGTTACAAGAGTTGTCGAGGCTCAAGATTTGAAGATTACTATTGAAGTATTGTGCCAGGGCTGCCAAACAAATTTGTGTGCTATCAGCCAGGTAAAGGTAGCAGACGATGCAGCGGATGAAAACCTCAATAATGATAATAATAATATTATAATATCAGAGAAACCAGCTATAGAAATGCATATCGAACAATGCACAATGTGGCAAAAGGATAATGTCGAAAAGCCATTAATATGCCCGGAACATTAACATGCTGTTGTGACAGCCAGTCAAATAGGCATAGAATGGTTTCGGGCCGGTGGATGAATTATCAGACAAAACGGAAAAAGGTGCAGGAAATGCAAGCTGCAGTCCTCCAGCCGTTTGTCCTGTCTATGAACATGCAGCGCCTGTCGTCTGTCGTCTGTTGACTGTCAGTGGGGGAACGTCATTTACATGGAATGCAATAGATCGATGCATTCTTAGAAGCCGTTGACATTCCAGCCGCATAAATCAACAGACACTCGGTCAGCGCGGCGAGGGGTTGCGGGCTAGCCGCTTGCCTAGCCTTTGAGACTTTTGTTATTACAGATTGCAAAAAGGAGTTGGAGTTTGAGCTACAAATGATATTGATGCGACTATGGGAACTCAAGTATTTAGTTTGTAAGTTCATGGAAATTTATGGAAACGAAGTGTTAAGGTCCTTTGACTAAAAGTCAAGTAGATTGTGGAATAAAATAATATTTAGAATGCATCTTAAATGCAAATGTTGAAATGTATTCCGTCTATTTTGAATATATGAGGGCTAGATTAAGGTATGTCTAAAAATGTAAAAAGTGAACATTACAATTGTAAGGACAACCATCTAAAGCTACACTGGGTAATCCGTAAAGACTACCTTCTATTTATATAGGAATTCTTTTAGGTATGATTTCGCCTACAGATTTAAGATTGTGGGAGGTAATATATAAGCACAGCCATTAAGCGAGGCATAGAAAATAAATATATATATATGGAAATTTTAGTTAAAAATAAAATTTAAAGAGCAGCGCGATAAATAGCTCTTTAATGATTTATTAAGACATTTTTTGAAGGTTTAACTTCACTCCGTTTTTGGCGGATTTCTAATGATTCTCTACTTATTATCTCCTGCTAGTATATTTTCATTTCTACATTATTTCCCATATTCAGTCTGTACCATATAATATATTTCTCTTTCTGTACTTTCATACAAAACTCAATCTTTCTCTCCTTAATTCTCTACTTCACTCTCGATTTCTACGCTCTCGGTCTCTTCGTCCTGTTCCCTTCTCTCTCACACTGTCCATATCTTTCTTTATATTTAGTATTGCTCTTACTTTCTGTGTATCTGATTCTGTTTCGCATTCTCTCCGATTTTTTCTTTCCCTTATAGTTTCTTCCTTTCTATGCATCTGTTGCAACTTCACACTCCTCCTTTCTATATGTGTATCCCTTTAACTGTCAGATATCGACTTTAAACCAAGTTCTGTGATATTTTCCTCATAATTCAAAGAGATACGCTTGCCATTAGCAAAGTCTGTTGCTTGTTGACCCGTGGATTAGCAATGTTTGCCAACTTTGAATCTCGGTTAAGTCCGCAATGCAACCACAAAATCGCATAAGCACAAATAAGCTGCAGCTCGCGCTGTCTGAACCAGCGCCATTCGAAAATCCAATTTGATAAATAGAAACCAATAAATGCAATAAAAAGCAAGCGAAATGAGCTCTAACCAAATATTTTCCCATTTGCGCACAAATTTAGAGCACAAATTAGCAATATGCCCGAATTTATGAAATATGGGAAAAACGTGACAACAATAATACGATACGCAGCCCATCCGAAACCGACCCACACACCCGGAACATTAACCCCAGCAAACATTTGTTGCAACTGCCCTTCAAATGGTGAATGAAAGGCAAAGAAAAAACTGAAAGCAGAGAAAAAGTGAAGAACAGCTGAGTAACTAAAAATGAAGCCAATATAGAGCACATTATATGATTACAATAAAAACTGGGCTCGGTCAGTGCCAGAAAAAGGGCTGTATACAGGGTGGTTAGCGGTAGTGGGAGGGTGAGGGGTAGGAGGTGCAGCAGGCGTTGCGAGTGTCATAAGTGCATAAAATGTTTTTGTGTTTGGCACAAAAGCGAAGCGAAAAGTTTAATTTTCTCCAGGGCGCACAACAGTGCCGGGTAACCAAATCCGTTTAGATCGAAAAAACATAAAGAACAACATTAAAAGGTGATGGCAATGGGAGACAGATAGACTGACAGATACCCTAGAATTGTTGGTATATCTAAGCAGCGATCCAATAAATATTATAACACATTATATTAAATATTATTAATCATAATAATTATAATGCATATTCGTATATACATATTACTAATTAAATATATTTATAATGCATATATAATTTGTACAATAATATTATTTGATTTGATTTAATACATATAATATAATATATATATAATAAATATGAACAGGTTAGCTACCAAATTCGCTTGGATCGATGCATTACTGACCTTATATAGCTCTAGAAAATGTTATTTTGGTTCTAGAATCGCTCAGATCTCTTTAAGACCGTTTTGTGTTCAGCCAGTTTCATTTTCCCTTCTAAAGCTCGATTTCATTGCCAAGCATAAAATATGAGGTGAGAAAAATAAGTAACTTTTAAATATGATATTTATTCATACTTCTTAAAGTCTCCAATCTCAGTCGTATGCTCTTTTCACTCATTTCCCAGGGTATGCACAAAAATACAATAATAAATGTAACAAATGACGCACACGCTGTTACACTGTGCGAGTGCTCGGGTGGGTTCGCCACTCGGCACTCGGTACTGGGCCAGGGCCTGGGCGTTTGCAATTTTAGATGAAATGGCCGGCGGCGCTATATGAGAGCCAGATATCGTTCCTATATATACGCACACTTATTTGACTAATGTCTTTAATAAAAAATTACACACGTTGCAGACGAGAGAGGAAAGTGAAAAATTGGCAGGCCGGCAGTCGAGCCATGTAGAGCACATGCTTTATAAGAAGGGTAATGCGCACGCTGTAATACTTGCGGCTTACAAAAATTTAGCATTTCATTAGGCAGTCGTATAACCACCCCCGACAACTGCCGTGCCACCCTATACTTTTAATATTTACTAATATTGACAATACTTAAAGAATTTTTTGTATACATATATATATAATTTTTTTTAGCTCGCAAAGCTGAGGGCGGCCAATGGGCCATGGTAACCAGAAACTTTGACATATTTATAGTTGACAATGGTATAAGGGAAGGCAGGAGAAAAAAAAAAGCAAAAACAAGAATTTGTAAACCCAACCTTGACAATTGTAAAGTGGTGGATGGGAAGCATCCATGGCCGGGTTGGGAGTTGGTGGTGGCCCTGCTTTTGGGATTTACACAATATTTTTCAAGTGCTCGGTAAAGCGACCACCGCTCGAGTCCCCTGGTGACTTATTAAGGGTTGCATTTAGCGGGCTTTTCTGTCATTTTATATGCAAATTGGATTAAAAACGAAACGCGCCCGCCGTACACACAGCAACGCATTTCCACAATCCACAATCCATATCTGTCCAGTCGCATTTTCTGCTCCACGCGTTTACTAAATTAGCATTCATCTTATTGGCATATAATGCCATAAATAATGTTGCCTCTGAAGCATCGTCCTGTACAATTCCTCAATACGGTTTATTAACTGGGAAATGCTTTTGATGTCAACGATTCTCATTGCGCATTTCAGTTTAAAATTGTTGCCTGGCGGGTGGTTTTTGGGAGCAAATCCCTAAGTCTATCAGGCGATTAGATTTCCTTTATTTATAAATTTGATTAGACGATGTGTTTTTGGTTGCTTAGCTATTGTCGTCCAATTAAATATTGATTGATGAGTCTATATAGTTTGGTAGACTTGATTTTGAAATAAATTTGGAAATGGAAAATGAAATATAAAATAATTCTTTGAGCTCAAATGAATAATAATGAATAATAAAATAAAGACAATTTTTTGTCATACTCATATTATAATAAAAGGTATATTTATTATAATTCAAAAAATAATAACTTAAATCAGATGAATACTAACAATGATAATGATAAATTCTAAAATATATACAGTAATCAATAAATACTAATATTAACACATGCTCATAAAAATACTAATGCTAGTACTAAAACTAATATTAATACTAAAATTATAATACTAATATTGATACGAATATTTAAACAAATATTAATCGAATACTAATACAAATATTAATATGAATGCTAATACGAATACGTACGCTCATAATAAATGCTAATACTAATACTAACATGAATATTAATATATAGTGAACTATAGTGAATATTAACAACAATACATACATGTATACATATTAAATTCTAATTATAATACTAATACTAATACTCGTAATAAAGCCCAATACTACTACCAATAAAAACACTAATTCTCATGGTATGCAATATATATTGATAATATTACTAATACTACTAATAATAATACTAATGCTAATGCTTAAAAGAATAGCAAATTCATCCTAATATTAGTTATTAAGGCACATTGTAACATATATATTGTGATATGCCAATAAATCGTTCGAGTTTTTGTTAAACTCTATAAAATATATATAGGCAATGATAAAGCAGATATCCTTAACGACAAAAGAATTTCGTTTATAAATAAATTCCGATCAGCTGTATAAATACGTCATTAAATCAGAGTTCGAGCCGTAATTGGGGTGTTGGCTGCGTAGATGAATAGAGCCATTTTATACGCTATGAAAATATAGTTTTATCTACTTGATTACGGTCATCATGGCGGCATATTATTAACTTAATTCAACAGTAGCACGTATCATATTTATTTGGTATTGAGCCATGGCACATTGACAGCAATTTGTGTGTACCTAAAAAATAATAGCATAACTATAACAATAACAAATGTGACTATGTGAGTTTCACTCTCTATCTCCCCATTATATATCTCTGTCTCTTTCTGTTCAGTGTGGTTACCTATGGAGCTGCTTTCAGTTGGACTATTAAACTAATTTCCAGTTGTCATTGACAAGCACGCACACGTCCTGAACTAGGACTAGGGATAGGACTGAGGGTGGAGGGCTCGGGCTGAGACTCTGACTGGGAGGAGCTGGCTGCTTCTCGAACAGGGCGCAGTCACTGAGAGGCTTGTGCAGGAGAAAAACATTTCAACTATGGTAAACTTGGCTGCTTCTAGCCGACTCCAATCTACAACCTTGTAACATCCTGTAGCCCCCATTCACTCTGGTTGCTGATGAATGCTGCTGATGTGTCGCAATTGCCTCTGCCTGCCAATTCCTCCGCCTGTCAGCCTTGACTTGCAAATGAAGTTGACTTTGTTGGCACGATGCTGCTACCGGTGCTGCTACCTGAGCTACCTGGGCCACCTGAGCTACCTGAGCTGCCTATGCCTCGTAGGCATTTTTGGGGGGCCCAGTGCCGATGCACAAATTCCATATTTACTGTCAATGTTAATTGCTCCGAATTGCACTAAAGTGTTGACTTTTGTGCCGCACAGGAAACTTGCGTTCCACATGCCACACACACTCACGCACACACACACACGCAGATGCTGTTTGTGTGTGCCTCGTAGCTGACTCATGACTGTTGCAATTTGGTCAACTATTTAATGACAAGCTACGTACGTATCGGGCAGCGCTTCCAATTATGCAATTGTTTGCATTGGCCCCATTTCAAGTGGATATCTTTCGAAATGTTTTTACTAAAACGACATTCCAGCGGGAATTTTTTTCATTTATGCAAAGCTTTCAACATACTAAATTGCCAGTTGTGCAGTGTATCATTATTAACTTGTATTAGGGCCTGCGTCCAAGTTGTTGAAGCAAGTTTTGTCTTTCAGCTAATTGTTGTTTGCTTTATTTCAGTTGATTGTGGCTATAAATTGTTATAGGCAGTCCCATAAGGAAGGTTGAATATTGAAATATTTAATTAAACGGTTAAGATTTAAAAATTTGTGGTTAAAGTATAATGTTATATTATGTCATTCTTGAAAGAAAAGAAAATAAATTCAATCGTGGCTTATGTTTCATATTCCATACAGCAATAATTGTTATGTATAATTTATATTAAATTTTATTTATATGTTTTATTAATTATTCATTACGTCTCAATAAACTCTCTGATTTTATTTTATGTGAATAAAATATGTTATTTATATAAATAATTTTTATTTATTAAAATTATAAATTTATTATAATAATATTTCGTACATATAATGTGTGCTACATTTATCTATATTTATTAGTTTATTGTTTATTTATTTTGTATAATAACATATTTGTTATTATATATAATGAGTAATATCTATTACAATTAATTACATTTACTTATTTCATTTCATTTATAATTAGTTTTCAAATATATTCATTGTATAATATATATTTATTTATTTATATTATACTTTATTATAAATTATATATTTATTATATAATTTTACTATTTTTTTTTATATATCAAACATAAATTCAATTGTTTTCTTAATTCCTCTACGCTCCATCCACAATCCCTTTTAAGACTCACACCCATAAGTATCAATTCAATTCCCATTTAATTAACCCACACATACACATATGTATATGTATTTAATCCCGTGGCCTTTGCCAACTCTCACTTTCAATGTATTTATTTGCTCAATTCCTTCTTCTTCGTTTTTTTTTTGGCGCTGTCTTGAGCTGTCCCTACAGGACGTAAATAGACAATGGAGCAAATGATTTCTAGCAATTCACACTGAGCTGAGCTCGTTGCTCACTTACGAGCGATACTCTCGCCCAAGCATCATTTGCTACTTAAGGCGGCAACACATGTCGGCTTTAGCATCCTTTTCCTCTGGCTCAGGGCGCAGCTTGGGTTTCAGGTTCTGAGATTCAGGGACTCAGAGTTGGTTAAAGACATGTGGCGCACATTGTCATTGTCATTGTCAGATGTCGCCTTAGTCTCGTCTTACGCGCTGTGTTAATTATACTAATTGCACTAAATCACTTGAAAATTTCTGTGCAGGCCCCGAGAAAGCAACAACAGCAACAACAACAACAGCAGGAATATAGTCAATGTGTCTCGTTAAAAAATAGCTGAAATTAGGGCGTGTAGCACTCCATCTCCAGGGTAGGCTCTGTGAGAAAATTTGTCGTAGGAAGCGTTGGTAATCCTAGCATTTCGGCATATTTTTCACTCTGTTTCGACTTTTTGTATTTTTGCCTGGCATGTGGTACCTCAAAATAAATTACTAAATCTTAGCTGGGATAATACTTAAAAAGCAACGGCAACAAAAATCTAGCACATTTCTTACTCTTGCTTCAAAAAATAAAATAATTAATGGTAGATGCCTCAGGACTAATGAAACGCCTACAGTTTTTGTGGAGGTGTTTCGAACATGGCTTTTGGGCGGCGGGTACTAAAGAATCGAGGGGATTTTAAATAAATTGTTAAAGTTCAAGAAAAGACTGTGGGAGACATGGGAAATTTGACAGAAGTTTAGTTTCAATTCACTTCTAAAACTCTTGTAATTCTCAATGGATTTCGGTGTGATATAAATTTTAAAAAATTAAAAATTTTCATAATTATACAGGTTCAAAATTAAACTTAAAAATATGAGAGAATTGAGGATATTTATTAAATAAATTGTTAAAGTTCTAGAAAAGACTGTGTAAAATATTTGACAAAAGTTATACTTTAATATGGGCTATATTAATGTAGGTGTGTTGCTTCTTTTATTGCTCTTGTAATTCTCAACATGTTTCGGTTTTATATAAATTATTAAAATTGTTGGATATATACAATAAAGAATACATTTTTTTTATGAGACATCTATAAGTTTAAACTCTAATTTTTATTATATAGCTAATGCATGATGCTTAAATTAAAATATACTTTCCTTTAAGCCACTTACAATATTATAAACTGCAATAAAAATTAGCTGAACTCGAGCAATCCAATATGTATTCATTATTGAAGTATGGATTCCCATCAACATTGTGTTCGATAAAAATCATTGATTGCTTGCTATGGAATACGTTCCCCTAAGCTCTTTGATTCTTATGTAAGAGCAAGTAATTATTATGCGTATCAAGCGAGTCCAAGTGCAACCCTCTGGCCAGTGCTTGACGCTCATCTTGTGCAAATTCTTAAGGCCTACTTCAACTGGAGACGAGCTTCCATTGTGCAGACAACTCGCCTCGCCTGTGGAGAACCACGACCCCTAGCGAGCATAACAGATGTGTGTGTGCGCGTGTGTGTGTATGTTGTGCCAGTCCAGCCAACCCATTATCCGTGACAGCGCGCCTACACGAGCAGTGCAACCTGTTTCCTGTGTTGTGAGATCTGGCACGCAGTGTGGGTCCATGTCGTGCATTTTCACAGAATTTATACCAATTTGTGCGCAACGTTAATAACAGTAAAAGGCCTATAACAATAACCCACATCAATACGGCGGCACGTAGTCGCCGCACGTGGTAGAGGCAAAAGGACTTGCCCCGCTGTGCGACAAACAAGGTGAGTAGGTAAGCCGGCGAATGCAATCAGCAGCAAGCATGTCTATGGCTGTGCATGCACCACCCACACCACCCACATCAGCAGCAGCAGCAGTAGAAGCATGGCATGCATGCAACCCTTACCGAGAACAGCCCCATACTATCCCATAACACCCCCAGCTTTCCTCTCCACAATGCGCATTGTAAGCCGGCAAACGCGTGTCCAAAACACACGCGCGGCATCTTTGACGGTCTCTGGCATCGGGCACGGGTTAGCTGTGCACAGCCGTATTTTTGGAGGCTGGGTATTCGGCAGTTGGGTACTGGGTCGCTCTCTGGATATCTGCGTACCCAGCACCCCCTGCTCGCACTCATTATATTTGTGCATTGACTTTGCACATGCCCTGTAAGGCAGGCATCATCGTCTTTGCTGCTGCTGCTGCTGCTGCTGCTATTTGCACAAGTGTTCCATCCTTTTGCGCTTTGAACAACAATAAAAGAGATTAATAGATGTGGGCATGGATTGCGGGTTGAATGGCGCGATGGTGGCTGGCTCGATGGCTGCGTAGCTGGCTGCCCACTCGCATACTATGCTCAATAATTGGTGCCTAAAAGGCTTGCATATTTGTCTGCCGGGGTAGCGCACAAAGGACTCTCGTCCGTGGCATTCGGCAACAATGATCGATCTGCAAAATATTTCAATTTAATGAATTGCGTGCACTGTGCGTACCAAAAGGGTTGAGGCACAGTGGGATGAGATCGCTGCTTGATAAACTGAGTGAAAATATTCAATGCTATAAAATAATTCTTTAATTTAAAATGTACAGAATTTGAACAAAGACAAATTTTTAGATACATAAATGTATGTATATGTACATATGTAGTAAAAATTTAATATGTATAGTTAAAAAAATTAAATAAATAAAGTAAATAAATAATAATAGAAAATAAAATTATTAAAAAGAAGAATAATAATGATAACAACATGCTAAAAAAAAAGTGAAAAGAACACAACCTATCATATTATCCTTATTATAATAAAGTAAAAACATAAAATATTATTTTATATAATTTATATAATCAAAATTAAATTAAATGAATCCAATTCAATAAATTCATTTTCATATTGTATTTATATTTTGTAAAATTAGAATTTCCAACGCATTTTTTTCATTTATTCAGTCTTACTTTTTGTCAATTAATAACAACAACAAAATTAATAGTTGAACTTTTATTATCAATATTATTTTATTATATAAAATCCACACATAAACAGTATTTTTTAATGCACTTTCAAGTAGATCAGATTAAAGAATATGTGCCAATAAAATAAGTAAGTTTTATGTTTTGAATTGTTAAATAAATTAATTAAAAAAGTCAATCAGATGAAAATGTATTTTTAGTCTGAAAATTTAATTTTTAACTTCATTTAATTGATTATACAGTTATAACAAATTAAAAAAATAAGATTATTAGATACGATTTTCTATATTCCTGCTCTCTTTGAACTATAAAAACATCTATATAAATCCAACCCACTGTAAGCTATGTAATCGGAGCCTTTGGCTACGTCCAGAGGTCGCTGTCTACGCATTAACTGTAACTTCAACACGCTTATCGCTTATCGCTATTAATGACCAAATATGCGGCTCAAGTACGCCGCTTATGAGTCGCTCATCACGTGAATAATGTTATCCAGCTCATCGTTGGTGGTTGCTTGTCAATCAACTTGATTCAGAGGGGGCCAAAGGAAAAAGGGTTGCCTCTCCCGTTCACGTATACGAAAAATCAAGCGAAAAGCCTCGAGTGCCTCTCGACGCTTAGCTCTGATAAGAAGATGCTGCAGGCACACAATGCGAGTCAATTTCCCTCTCCGCTGTTCCACTTTATACAATTGTCAAATATGACAGTTAAATGTTGACGCTCGAGTGCGTGCGTAACAAACATTTTTTTATTTTTTACCTGGCTAAGCTCGGCCTCGCTCCTTTTGTGCCATATATACATGAATATTTTTTTTTAATTTCCAACTTTTTGGCCGCTTTCCCCGAAAATTTTCCACTTTCCACCACTTGGCACATAATTTAGTCATTTCATTTGAAATGCTCGGTTGAGTTTTGCTCATTCTTTCGCATCTTTTGTTGTTGTTGTTGTTGTTGTAGTTGCTGCTGCCCGTGAATGGGGTCTGCACTATGCGCGATCTGTCAAATGTCAAATGCATGTCAAAGGCAACATGTCAGAGCCATTTCGTACGCTTCAGATTGTGCTGCTTCTTCATATACATACATATTTTTTAACATTTCAGTTTTGTGTGAATGTGTATGTGTGTGTGTGTGTGTTTTTTTTTTTTTTTGTTAGCGGTGCAGGCGTTAAATGTATTGGACAGCGCTCTGTGCCCTGTCTGTCTGCCAGGTCTGCTCTGGTCTGGCATTGCCTGGCTTGGTCTGTGGGTAACTCTTGGCTTTTGGTTCTGCTCTCGACTGCGCTGGGGTGGGTCGATTGTCATTTTTTGCGTTGCGGCAATTTGCGGCTTTTGATTAAAAAATACACACACAGCACTCACACATTCACACTCTTGCACACATACACATACACACAGACACAGAGACACACTCCCAAAAACATGTCGAGGGAATAATGTGACTGTTTTGTTCACTGCTCCTCAATGTGGCAGAGCAAATGGCTTTTGCCTCTCGCCACCGAATGGCTTTTTGTTCTGCTCTGTTCTTGCTCTATGCGGCATGAATATTGGCGCGTAGTTTAATTTGCCCCATGACAACCTAGAAGAGCGAGAAATATAGCGCCCTGGGCCGAAATAGAAATACCAAAAGTCCGTGGCAAATTAAGTGAAAAGCCTGAAACTTATTGAAATATTGAACAGCCATTGCATTTGGCAGGACAACATATTTTTTATGAAGCTATGGTCATGAATTGTTACCCAAAAATATATATATATAATATGCTCAATGTATTGAAAATTCAAAAGTAAGGCCCTTGCCTCTTTATAGATATAAAGTGAAGTCGTGAGAGGGTGTATGAGAAGAGTATATGAAGATCTCTACATTTTCCTCTCTTTTTGTGTCTTTCTGATCAACTTTAACTCTCACTGTCCCTTAACATTTGCTCTCTTTCCCCTCTCTCCTACCTCTCTCTCTCTCAATTCTCATTCTTTTTCCCCTCCACCTCAATCAGTTTTTCTCTCTATCTCTGCCTCAATGTATTGAACAATTTAAGAGTAAGTAAAGTTATTGGCTCTAATTAGATGTAAAGTAAATTTTTATTCATTTTAACTCTCACTGTCCCTCCACATTTTCTCGCTCACTTTCCCTCTCTATATTTCTCTTTCCCTCCATCTCAGTAGGTTTCCCTCAATATCTCTGTCTCTGTATTTCTACCTTTCCATCTCTCTCTATCTCTCTATCCCTGTTCTCCCCTCTCTATCACTCGCTCCTTCTCTATACATATATCTCCTTATTTCAATTTTTCTCTGGATATCTCTCTTACTTTCCTCTCTCTCTCTCTCTATTTCTTTCTCGCTCTTTGTCTGCCTCTCTATACTTTTCTTAGCTATCTTAACAAGGTTAGTAATTATAACAAACTGACTAGACACCAGCTAAAAAGCCGCAGTTGGACGCAAAATTAGTTTATTTGTTTATTATATTTAATCGAATAGCACGTTTATCATTTTTAGCTTCCAAAGCATCTTAGCTTTCCCAACTTATATATTTAGCTGAAGCACTTTTAATTAAATGGATTTCGGAAAAATGATTAGTAACTTTTTTGGCCATTTATTATTATTATGAATACCGTAAGTATTAAGTGTGTTAAGTTAAGTTGACATTACCACCTACTCCTCTTAGACTTCCTCCATCTGCCGAAACTTTTTCTTCAATCCAACCACCATATTTACTTCTAAGTACAATGATTTCTCACGAATAAGCAGTTCGATAGAACTCTCTGCCAACAGGGGGAAGGTAACTGTAACAACTCGTAGCTCTCGATTTGAGTACCTCGATTCATATTTCCTCAAATCAAAAGACCCTTCGAGGACGCTTTCCAATCTCAACTACAACCAATTTCACTTAGTCCAGAGCCCACAAGGACTTTCGGAAATATTAATAAAGTGCAGGCCTAACCATGTGATCATATTTTACATGCCATTTGCTTTTGCCATTGTCACCGCAGCTGTTATGATTTTTTTCCGTTCCCTTCCGTCAGAATTGTTAGGTCCTGTCAATGCTCTAATTGCTCCTCCCACAGAGCGTCCGTAACATTAATCACAAGAACTCAACTCGTCTAAAAACAAAGACAAAAAAACAAGAGAAGCAATGGGAAATCACAGTCATTTGCTAAGCGATTGAGGGCCAGCACCAGGTCCGGGTCCAGACGAACCCTCCCCCACCCTTCCCACTAACACCTCTCATCCCATGCGATACCAGCGTTTGAGTTATTGTCAGCTCTGGCTGGGCATTCTAGATGCATTCGAGTGTAACGCGAACTTCTCGATTTTAGTTTTTTTTCGCAGGCCTTTAAGCGGACACCGCAATGAAACGAAACGGAATGGAATGGTATGGAATGTTGTCGCGTGCACCGCCGGAACTGACGCAGGAAGCGCCGTACATCAGGCGAACGCGTTGACAATGCACCCGGAGAGGTCGCCCGGAATAGACAAGGGCCAGAATATACGCAGCACAGCTATTGGGCTTGATAGATGGCCGACTGGCAGATGGTCTGCGGGGGAGTGGGGGGCCATGGGTCTTATAGGCATTGCGGCATTATTAGCTGTCAGTAAACGGAATTGTCGCGACGCGACTTCAACGCTCTTTTTCTTACTCTCGGCAACATTTTAACATAATTGGCCTTTATGACATAAAGGCCGCATAGTATATGGGGTGGGCTGAGTAGCTCTGGCAATCACTTTTTACTACCCGCTAGCCAATTTTGTATCTGCAACTTTGCGCTTGAATGCATGCAACAGTAAAAGTAACAACAACAACAACATCCCCTCACACCTACATAGGCACACACACACACACACACGCAGGGAGAGAGAGACACAACAAGCTATTGCCGCAGTACGCGGGCCACTTTGCGTGGCTGCACTTTTCCAAGTTAATTTCGCAAAGGCAGCAAAGAGAAAGTTGAAATGCAATCAAGCAAACTGAAATTAGACTATCAGAATACCCTGTAAATAAATATTTGCGCAAGCAAGCCGCTTGATCAGTGTGCAATTAGGAATGAAATGGATTTAAGCTAAAAATAGTTGTATAATATCTATATTATTTAATATTATTTTATTAAAATTATAGAATATTATGTATTAAAAAAATCATTGTAAGCTTTTATACAATGTGTGTATATATAAAATAGAATAATGCTGGAAAATGTTTTTGAGCTATTATCTAGATCTTTAGAGAATACCCTGTAAATAGTTTAAAAAACTAGAACAACTTGTTTATCTCGAAATAAATTATAGAGTTTGTTGTTTTATTTTTAGAAAATTTAACTATCAGTAGCAAGTAATTTGTAATTAAAAACAAAAAATCGTTATTTATATTATAACTTATTATCAAGTTTTAGTAATTAAGTAATGTTCATTAAACCTTAAATACTTTTCAATATTTTTTATGAACGCTCTAAGTAGTTTACTCTGTAAATATTTGCTTAAAATTCAGCTAATTCTTGTTAACAATATACCCCATAGAGACATTTTACATATCGAGTTAATAGCACGAAAGAAAAGTATGTATTTTTGCCTCTTCTTTTGCGCAGAAAATGGCTTGGAAAATATTTTTCAATCACTTTAATTGTGAGCAGCAGGGAGGCAGCGCTTCAGATACATCAAATTGCATTGGTATATGTTAGGGTATTGGTTAGCTCGGGCATATGTTGTTGTCGTTGTTGTTGTTGTTGTTGTTCTGTTGGACAGGCTGACAGGCCCGATTTGATACCCTGCCACTGTCTTGACCTCCCCGCTGCCCCGTTCCCCGTCTGCCTTCTCCTTTTCCATAAACAAACTCCGGCAAGAGCAATGCAAATTTAATGTTGTCAAGCTGTCGTATCATACTGAAATATGCGCATGACTCGCTACCTACCCTGCCCTGCCCTGTCCCCCTGCCATATGAGAGCCCTCAAAGGCATGGGGACAATGTTATTGGGGTTGTGTATTCGTACTAGTCATATGTCCAACCACCCAAGACGTAATACGAAACGAGGCGGCAGTCACGCCTTATAGCATGCATGGCACTTACTTAGAGCCGAGGTGGAGATAAATGGGGGGTTAAGACCCGAGTATAGCTTACTTATTTTAAGATAAAGCCGGCAAGTAACAAAGTCTAAAAAAAAGGGTACAAATTTCCTGTGCTTCCGTTTCGCCTGTCTGACATTGCTGACAGTGGAGAGTGTTAACCCAGGGGCGGGAGCTGAGGCCCCCTTACCTCAATGCATATGAATTCGGGTTATTATCTCCTGCAATATGGCCAGACCCCCGTCTCTCCAGCTACAGCTCCCAGATTATATAACTGCCGGGCATTTGTAATAAAACTCAAGCGCATAATTGTTTGCCATATTTCTAAACCTGTGGCAGGGGCAACGGCTCCCAGTTGCATACTTTTCGGGGGGAAACATACCCTCCATTCCCTAACCCCTAGGCCAATTTATGAGCAGGTGGAATTTTTAAGTAGTGCATGTCGTACTCGGGTTGTTCTCGTAGTTGCGCTGATTTTCGAGCTGATTGCTTTAGAATTTTTGATGAAGCTGCGTTTTTACACAAACACACACACATACATATGTGCACACACCCACACACACGTTCACCACTTCTACGCGTTCAGTTTTGGAAACTAGGCAACAGCCATTGCAGCCGGTGCTAATAATTATGGAAGGTGTGAATCGCTTATGCTTCTCTGAGCAATTTTCAAAGGGTTAATTTTATTTTACTTCTATAGGAATTCGACTTTAACTTAATTTAAGAACAGTGGGTTTTATATGAATTATAATTTCAAATTTTATTACATGCGCTAGTGGAATTTAGTCTTATTATTTTTTTTTAGCTTGTTATTGCTCATAAAAAGTTACACTTGCTTAAACGATCTAACTTATTCATCGAAATAAATAATAATCCCGAAATAAGTCTAAGTCCAAGTCTTGCGTTAAAAAAAAGGCTATTAAATGAAAAAGATGCTGTACATGACATTTCCATCCATATATATTGGAATATAGGGAAAATCTAACGTTTGTTTAGTGCAGCCTTCCGAAATGGCAAATTCATTCACGACAGAAACAATTATGCTTTATATTTGGATTTGTACAAGTATTTTTATCATATTCTCTTTCACTATAAAACGTAGAATATAATAATAATATGGTTTTTCGGTCTTTACAAAACCATTAGCAGTACTCATCCCTTATTAACGACAAAGTCTATCGGAACATCGAAACGTTATCTAATTAATTCTTAATCAATATGGTTTTAATTCTACTTTTATCTCTAGTTTTTGATATTTTAATATATTTATGATCATTGTATATTACCTATGAACATTTTTATTTACTTTCTCAATTTAGATTAAAAATGAAGAATATAAAATTGTAAAAAGTTAAACAAATTTTTTAAGATTTTGATTTATAATATTTTTAATGCATTATATTTGTTAATAGATACTATTTATATGTTTGACCATAATTACGGTATATTAAGGGATGTTGGTTTCGTTTTCTTAGCTTTAATTAGAATGATCTAAATAATAAATATAATTATCAGAATACATATTCTTGAGACTTTAAACTAGTGACAGTCTCATGAAAAAAGCAAGAGATCAAAATTCATGCCAATAATCGCGAGAGAGAGATAGGGAGAAAAATGTGCCTCCTGCTAATTTTTGATGTAAGCAAGGCTTTCCACACAAATTGATTTTAAGCTTAAGCTTAATTTAGAAATATTTCCTGTGTAAATTTGAAGGCCTGACTTCGTCATCCTTCAATCCGTCCTCTGTCAGAGCTTTAATTCCGCCTTCCGCACTCGCTTGCCACAGGATTGTCTCAATCAAAATTCTTAAGCTGCTGCATCTCACTTTCCACCTTAATTTATAAAGCTCTCCAGCTGCCACGCCCACAGCCACCTCAGCTCGACGCCTCGCTGCTACAGGGCAACATTGTGATGCTTATCCCTTTTTGCCAGCTTGTGCAATTATGAGCATATTTGACGCATGCCCAAGTTTCCTTTTTCACTTGCTTCTCTCCTCCCACGCTGTTCACTTCCTCTTTTTTTATGCGTTGCTTGCCTTGTTTGCAACTTACCTTTTTGCAAACTCAATCTGAGCCAATCAATGGCGTTACGCATACGCCGCGTAAGCCGCGTTGCCAACGCCTCGCTGCAAGTGCCAAGGCAACAAGTACAACGGCGTCTGCTCCAGCCAGACCAGAGCAGCATTCGAGCCCTCTCCAGCATCCTGCCGGCCCTCACCTTGCTATTCATTACGCTGATGTCGTTGCTGCCTGCACAAAGGCTCTGTCGACTCTGTCGTCTCTCGTCCGTGCGCCACGCCTCCCTCTTAACACTTGGGCTATTGCCGCCCACTTGCCTGTTTTTTTTCGGGCAAGAGCTTGACAGCAGCCTTAGCAGCTGCTTTATATGCACATGGCGTATTCATCAAAGTGGTTTTTATATTACGTGATATTTTTGGTGCCTTTTCGCTTTATTTTCCATGCTTTTTCCTCGTTTTCCTCTTTTTTTTTTTGTTTGCGTCAAACAACAAAATTCTGTTGACAATATTTTCGCCTCTTTTATATCAGTCCCGCCTTCATTCTTTTTGTTTTGCCAAACTTTTCACACTTGTGGGCGTGTGCTCTCTAACGAAATCATAAATATTCAAAACACATTTAAAATTCCTTCAACTTTTTACTTTCTGCATTTATTTCGTCCTTTTCGACTTCCACTTCTTCTTCGCCTTCTTCTTGTTTGCAGCATAATTAGGTTTTAATCATCAAAATAAATGAAAATACTGTCAATATTCTTATGAGCTGCCACATATTGTCGCTGTGCTAGTTAGTCTGATCAATTCTGACAAATGAGGATGAATTTTGTGAAGCAATAAGACACAGAGCAGCAGCAGCAGCAGCAGGAGAAGGACGGAAATTGTGGCCTGGCCGAGGAAACGCGTCGAGCGAAAGTAATGAAAGTAATTTTCAGAAAGCTGACATACACTTCTGAGGGCAAAGTTGTAAATGCAATTGCTGCTTCTTATTAAATGAGCCAGAAATACCCTCGATATGTGCCAATTAGGCAGCGGAAGCTGGAAAGTGTATGATAAAATTTGCAAATAAATAATCAAATAATCGAACAGCAAATGGATTGAGAGATTGATTATATAGTCTAAATATATGAGATTAAAATTTCAAATTAGTTGCATTCAAATGTTTCAAATGATTAATTTCGAATCTAATGAAGCATGAGCCTTAATTATTATCAAATATTTAAGATAAATGTAATTAAAGCACGGACTACATCGTCTCTACAGACAGCGCCCAGCCGCCACAGAGTATTCCCCAATCCGCTATTAAACGCTTTGAGCTGCGAATGCAGGAGACACTTCATCGGCTTGTGCGGCTGAGTGGCTTATCACCTGTTCCATGTGTCAGCAGAGCTGCCAGTTTCATGGCAACGGGTCCACAATGTATCAACCTTCAAATTGACTTTTATTTCGCTGCAGCTTTGAGGTCGCATCCATGCACACGGCCATGCCAGACGGGGCAGACGATGGAGTCGCGGAGCAGGAGGCCGAGGCTGAGGTCGCAGCTGGAAGCTGGAAGAGCTGCCAGTGCTAGCGGAGCTGGCAGAGCTGAAAGAGCACAGCGCGTGCGGTTTTTTGATTGAAATTGGAGATTGCGCCTGAGCTGTATTTGCAGTTGGGGACGGAAATTTGACTATGTCGCGATATGCGACCAGACAATTTAATACCCACCGAAAATGCCCGACGGCAGAATGAAAATGCGTTCGCTGCCGGGGGACCCAAGCTGCCAACTGCCAGCTGCCAAGTGACAAGTGTCAGGGCAACAAGAAATTAGTTTCGAATGATTTTGCATAGTCATAAGAATGAGATTATCTGGAATTCATGAGCACAGCCAATATAGAAGTCGTCCAAGAAATGCAATAAAACCCAAAGTGCTTTAACCAAGGAAACTACGATTAGAGGTTTAATAACCTATTTGGAGTATTTAAAAGATCATAAAAAACGGTTGTAAGTATTGTTAAGATAACACGAAAAGCAAAAAGTACATTAAAGTGTTACAAATGAGATATAAACTTAAAAATGGCATATGCAATATATGTATAATTATTTTCTTTGAGTACAAAATGACAAATAGAGTAAGTAAAAATGATATCAAATTATAAAATATACATTTATACTAAAAAAAATGTTGTATTTAGTCTTCCTTCATTTTTATTTAATTTTATTTATCATACTTTGATACAATCTTTAATTTAAATTCTATCTTGGGAGACAAAAGTAGATGTTAAAATAATACTAAAATTTAATAAATAAAATAAAATATAGAGGAGAGCAGTAATAGGTTTGAAAATTCATAAAGTTAATAAATAAAAGTATGGTTAATTTGAATTACAAAAATAAAATTCTCTTATATAAATTTAAAATTCTCTGAATATTTAAGAATCTTGCAAGAGTACATTACATAATCAAAGAATGAACATTTTTATTTTCCAAATATATAGATCTTTATCCGAGTTACCATAACTACAATGTGTTCTTTGCTCACTGCAAACTTTTTTAACTCTTTTATTGCTGCTTTATGCGAAAAGTTCGCACACAGAGCTAATTTCTGTAATGCCCTGAGAACTATTTCCATAAATCTCTGACAGCCATCTAGGGCGCAGAGCACACATTCCACACTTCGGGCCGCCTGCCCGTGCCCGTGAAATGCTCGGTGCAAACAAAGCGTACACTTTGTAAATTAATAATGCACGCAAGTAAATTAATTTAAAATCATATTTATAGCATTTTAGTTAATTAAATGCGCAAAAATGTGTCCACTCCGAGTGAGCGGCCCCCTCGGAGTGGCAGGGCCCAGGTGAAAGTGTCATCTGCACGAGTGTGTTGACTGTTCCCGTTGTTTTGTCTGCCGCAGTTTTTCCATAATACACACACACGCACGCACACATGCATAGCCACATAGATACACACCTCTTTCTCGCCTTGACTGCCGTTTGCCGCCTGCTTGCCGCGACATTTATGAACTTTATGAAGTCTGCTTCATAAATCATCTTACACACACGGCAGGGCAAACATTTTGCTTAGGCGAATTTAATGAAAAACCAAAAGAAAAGAAGGAATGAATGAATTCGAATCCAAATCTTGGGGTATGACTGACCTTTAGATACTCTTAAAATAATATATAACTTGTAATTATCTAATTAGGTATATTAAAAATTTAAAAATTAATTGCAACACATACATTTATATAAAATTTATTTATAATAATGATAAAAAAATACATTTCAAAATATTATAATTATAATATTAAAAGAGAAATTCTTAAAAATCGAAAACTATATTTTTGTTCTACCAAAGTATTTTATAAAATTTGTGTTCCTATTCTGGTTCGACTCCATTTTTGTAAATTTCAAATCATATTTTAATTTGACCACATTAATTCATACATTTTTTTTTTTTTAGTTTATATTAATTAGTTATTCGTAATGAAAGCTCTCTTATGCTATTGAAAAAGATATTTATTAGATATTTTGAGTATTTTTTATTAATTTTTTTTTTTAAATATTAATTATTACAATTTTTTAATTATGCTTTAATAAATTATTATTATTATTATTATTTTTATTTTTTAATAATTAAAGAGTATTCCGCTTGGCCACATGCAATGCATAAAGTTTTTCGCTTAAGTTGTCCGCACGAAAGCGAAAGATGAAATCATGCGGTCGTTGCAGAGACAATTCGCTCTCTAGATGCTACGGCAAAGGTGAAAGGGGCGGGGAGTTAAATGCGGGAACAGGTGGATGCTGAATGGGTGGCTGGGCTGGCTGTCCAACTGCCAGCGCTGCGATGCTCTATGCGGTTGCAACATGTGTGCCGCAAGCAGATTGCCACATGGCGCTGCCTGCCGCCAGACAACTAGCGACTTTGACTGTTTGTTTGCTTCGCATTTTTCATGCTTTTATTATTATTATTATATACCATATATGTATCTGTTTTACTTTTTTTTCTGCCCTCCGAAGTTGGATTATTATTTTGCGCTTATTTCTAATTTTTTGCGCATTATCTTGGCTTTGTTTTTATTTATTTGCGTCGTGATTTATAAAATACATGTGGTCTCATATATATTTTTGTGTGCGCTGCAAAGTTAATGTGGCGCATTATGGAGCCACATAGTTTCAGTTACGCTTGGATTATGCAAAATAATGCCCATCCGCCCAGCCCCAGAGTCAATAAACTGCACGAGATCCGGACACATATAAAACAATTTGCCTACCAAGGGCCGAAACCATTTTGGACAGCAATTTAAAATTGTTTATAAAAATAAACCACCCAAACAAAAGCCGCCCCGCCCCCTAAACACATATGAGCAAAAAAAACTTGCATGGAGCTCGGGCCGCGGCCAAGATGCGGCTGCCACGGCCACAATAGCTCCCAGAGGTCGGCATTAAATTCTGCTGCTTGGCCTATATAAAAATGAATGGAGGGAGGGATGCGGACGGGGTGTGGGAGCTGCCGGCCAGCCTAACTACACCATGGGGACAGCAATTGATGATAGTCTCAGGCTAAAGATATGTATGTAGCCAGAGCTAAGGCCACAGCGAATGCTGCAGGATATAAAAGGACTTAGTCGCATGTTAACGCAACGCCTACGCAAATCCATAACAACAGCAAGCCAAGCCAAGGCATTCCCCCTCAGACGCTGCAATGCAGCTCTGGGCTCGGGGCTCTGCGTTGGTCTGGTCTGGTAATGCCTCCCCAAAGTCATCGTCCTGCTCCTGTCTAGCTTTCATTATGAAGTCATAAACGCACATGCAGCCAGGCCGACAAAAAATTTGGGGAATGCCGCGGGTTTCTTTTTCTTGAAATTGGAATGGTGCGGGCGCTGGAGCTTTACTTGTTGGTTTTTTTTTAGCACATGTAAAAATGCTTGTTATAAAAAAAACCCAGAAGATGCGAGGACTGTAGAAGAGTAAATACCCTTACTGCGGTAAATTTGATAATGAATGTCATTCATCTCAAAAAAAAAGATTTGTAACTATTTATAGATCGATAGATGATAAAACAGTAATCCGATTCAACTCTGATAATGTTGTTTTTGGTATAAGAACTTTCGCCATGGTTTCATCTATAAGAATGAAGAATCAACCCATATGCATTGGCAGAAATATAAATCCCATAGGGAGAAAGCTTATGAGTTCTCATGTTTTCTTTTTATATAAACAGATATGATATGTATGTATCTTGATGTTTACTTATTCAATCCAGATAATATTCTTATGCTTGAGAGATATAAAGATATCAAATATTTTCCGAAAACCAAACAAAAATGATTTATTTTTCGTAAAATATTATATATATATTTTTTTTTTTACCAATTTTACCAATTCCTGATTTAATTTCTTTCATTTATTTACGAGTGAAATTTATTTAGTTAAAAGAACTTGGCAATGTCAACCTTTGTTAGGGTATATACATATATATACGAAGAAAAAAATTAAACAACGAGATGTGGACAATTTTCGGGCAGTGCCTCGAGCTTAAACTGTTATTACTA
This sequence comes from Drosophila navojoa, assembly GCF_054131105.1. Taxonomy (NCBI): domain Eukaryota; kingdom Metazoa; phylum Arthropoda; class Insecta; order Diptera; family Drosophilidae; genus Drosophila; species Drosophila navojoa. The sequence continues at coordinate 20,890,406 of NC_142893.1, read as the reverse complement.
GTCGGCTGAGGGGCTGCTGTTTATGAGTTGTAAAGCCCTCAGTCAGACAATAGCCTCATCGAGGCTGCAACAGCAACAACACCAGCAGCGACAACAAGAACAACAGCAACACATGCCAACTAAGCCCCAGGACATATTACGTAGCCAGTGTGGAGCCATTGCCCGGTCTAGTTTGCTATTTTAAAGGGCCTTCAGGGCAAAGCGGGGCTTATGTACATGTGTCGAAGGGGAGGGCGGAGTGCTAGAGCGGAGAGCAGCAGTGGCGATGAGGGGTGTTGGCATAGGTATTCACGTAGTTGTCAATGGTCTGTGGTAGCTTCTTATGCCTGGCTGCATTTTGTATTTATGTTCTTTTTTGCCGCCCATAATATGTGCCAGGCTTTTCACAGATCGGCCGCTAGAAACAGTGAGGAAGAGAGCGGGAGGGAGAGGCAACGGGACAACGAGCGGGAACAGTAGGGGATTTGTGAATGCTTTGCTAGGTAAGCATTGTAAATTGTGCAAATTTCTTTGGCCTAACAACGACAGGCAACAACTCAATTTCCAAGCGACATAAAAGATATAGAAATAAATTTGCTTTATATACCTATAAAAAATATAAATTAAAATAGGTCACAGGGGTCTTACTATACATATTTAATGTTTTATTTCAGAATTTATATTGTGGAATATTTTACTTGAGGCGCTTTTAGAATATTCTTGCATGCTCGCTTGTAGTATAATAAACATATATTTGATTTATATAATTTTTGTGAAAAAGTGAAAATAACATATTTTGTATATAGCCTGAAATATTTTAAAATAATTATATGAAGCTCTATTGATAATTTTAATATTGCAAATTACATGTATAGATGTGACAAGTAAATATCAAAAATGATTAGGAATGCCAATGCCAATAACAATGCTCCTGTTAATATCAGTGATATTAAAAAATAATGTCAACGTTAATATCTACCAATTTTATATATATAAATATATCTCACTTTATATTACACACTTGATTGGCCATTCTATAACTAAGACATAACTAAGACATTTATTCATGCTCTTCATATGATACCACATGAGTATTCACATAATTGTATTAACTTGTCACTTGATGCCTATTAAAATTAACTAAAAATGCATGTGATAGAGTTGAATATCACATTATTTGCGCGGCAATAATTATATGCTTCTAGTTGCGCAAACATTTCCGGCCCTAATAGGTAATTACAATGTTTCTACATATCCACTTTCATATGCAGCCACACCCACATTTCGCTGCCAGCGATTTTTGACCAAGCTTCGTTTTTATCTGCATATCGAGTTTCCTTCACTTGCTTCTGTAGCTTTTCAAGTAACTCTCCGGCCCCTTTCTGATGTAAGATGAGAAGCAATTGTTGAGCCAGCACTCCGTAACCCCCATCGATGGCAACCCAGTTTTAATACCTTGGGGGTGTTAAACTAATTGAATGGCTCACTCTGCAAAAAGTTCGTTATCTCAAATTTCGCTCGAGCAATGGGAAGACGAGGCCACGCGTCAATTAAATTGAAGTGCATGTAAAATGTATTTTAAAAGCTTGGCCAATATTATTTTACTCTCCAATACATTTGATTCGTGTAAGAAATCGCGTGAACACCAAAGTCCAGAGCTGGCTCAGCACGTGCCTCGCAGCCAAAGAGCTTGTTAAGCATTCAATTTTATGGCATTACTTTAAGTTCCACTGCCCAAAAAGGCCAACAGCGCGACGTAGATGTGTGCTAGTTGATAGAATTGAACATACTCTGTGAAAAAACAAATGAGAGCCCAAAAATTCATTTGAAGCAAATGTTCATTTGGCTCTAGAGTTTTTTGCTTTACTCTTCATTAGAAATTTATAGCTTTGACTGTCTGGCTTATACTACCTTTTTTACATGCTTTACAGGGTATACAAAAAAGTAGGTTTCCGCTGGACAGTTTACAACACATTTTTGGCATACTTCACACAATCTACTGATGAAGTCAACTGGAAAACTCGCATTGCTTTGATGTTCCGACAGCAATTGCAATGTGTATGGATGTATGTCTGTATGTGTGTGTGTGTGGGTGTTGTATACACCACTAACTCACACCCTTCACATCCTACACACACACACACACACACACACACACACACACACAGAGACACCCACACAAGCACAAAGCATGCCATTCGTGAAATGTCCTTTGGCGCATTTCAAAGCCCAACTTCAAAGCCCGAAAATGACCTTTGTATGTGGCCAAAACTGCGGCCAGGTGGCCAACATCGTATTTCTCGGCCAAATATATAAAAGGTGCCCACTAAATAGTAATTTACTAAATTAGTTTGTTTTCCTAACTGGACCACAAAGCGAGCTCGTGCGAAGGCAGCAAGTTCTCATCTCTTGCGGCATTGCAATACAGTTTTGCCTAATTACTCTAAAAGGATTTCAATTAGTGCCTGAAACTCGTGTTAAGCGCAATGCGAAAAATCTTTCAATACCGGCAAATTATTAATAATAATAATGCAAATAACTAACTAAATTATAATAAACACGACAACAGCAAATGCGAAGGCAATTAACACAAAATCGTCAAAATGCAATTAACGTTACATTATTGCAAAAATAATGAAGCGTCGCCAGCAGAAAAGATAAAATGGTGGGAAAAAATAGATAATTGCAATGTATGAACAATAACAATCAAACGTTTTTAATTAATATGCCCAAACGCTTTTTGCATGTTTACAAAATGCTTGCAAAAAACAAAAACAAAATACATAAACCAACTGTAATCTAGATATTTAGTGGAAAACACAAAACTGAAAAGCGTGCATTTTATTGCGGTTCAATGGACAGCCCCGGGGCATTTGACGGTAACAAATGTATTTCGGCACAAAATCTACTATTTGTAGATTTTAATCTTATAATTAAACTATTTTGTACAATAATTAAAAAATAAAGTACTACGTAAAAGAAAAACTAAATTCAAATATATGCAAGCCACACCACAAATAAAATTTATCGATTCGAAAAATTTTAATTTAATAATCGCAATGAATTATAAGTTGATGAAAAAAATGTTAAATATATAATAATAAATACATATATGTATATAAAAACAAATTAAAATAAATATGCATATACAAAAATATATACTTTTCAATTATGAATATAAACCATGTAAACAAATATATGCAATATAGAAAATTTATTGTTTTTGTAATTTAAAACTATAAAAAAAATTTTAAATATATTAAAAATTCTAATTTATATGTTTCAATATATTTAATGCAGCCTGAAGGCCTTTATTGCTCTGGCTTAAAAACTCTTATTTAGATTTAATTCTTTGTAACAGTAAATAAATAAATAAATAAATATTTAATGCAATTCTTTTGTAATGTTACAATTTATTGTAAATTGTTAAATTTAAAAAAAATTTGTGTAGGTTAAGATTAACATTTAGTTTATGGGTATATCATTGACGAAAAATCAAATACAATATATAATAATCAAATTTACAATAAAATACTTAGATTATATTAACGAACATCTCATCCTAGCTTAAGTTCTTACAGTAATCAAAATCCCCTGTTCGCTGAGAGTTCTACAAACTACAAAATACTGTGATATACTGTAGTAATATAGGATCAAATCATGTTCTGTAATAGCTTTACAAATTGTATTTAGTCAATTAGACTAAGCCAACTTTGTCTCTTATCTGACACGCTTATCAAATGATTCCAACGCTAATTACACTCGAGCATTACGACACACTCTGGCCATGGCAGTGACAATTGCACCACTGCACTCATATGTGCAGCGAGCGTAACCAGCCCTAGATCCACATCATCACTTAAAAAATAAAGCATGAAAAATGCAGTTAAAAAATTCGTTGATTGACTATAAAACTGCAGCTCGAGCTGAGGGCAAATTAGTGTGATACAGACAACAGCAGAATGAAGTCCAAATTTGCATGCATTTTGCTTTTCAGCTGCCTGATTAGCTATGTGATGGTAAGCTCGAATCGAGTCCGTAATAGCTATAAGCTAAGCTTCAAATGATTGTATTTAGGCCCAGAAGGCCGAAGTGGCCCAGCAGGTTGTCAGCTGCATGACGGAGAATGGCGTTACGGGGGAAGAGCTGAATGGTCTGAAATCCGGTGATGTGAAGCTGGAGGATGTCAAGGACAATGTGAAGTGTGCCTCGCAGTGCGTCATGGCCAAGCTGGGCTTCATGAATAGCAAAGGTGTGATACAAGAGGACAAGGTAATGGACTTCTTCAAGGACGATCCCATGAAGGAGCAGGCGGAAAAGGCTTTGGAGGCCTGCGGCAGTACCACCGGTGCCAATCCCTGTGACACGGCCTTCCAAATTATGGTCTGCCTAGAGAAGCATGTCAACGATCTGATGAAGGCATAAATGAGCCTATACAAGGGGAAGCCAGGGCATATACAAACATACATATAATGTAATACAATAGTTTGGACATTCACAAAATCTAATATACACACAGAATATCTACTTGAGCCGAGCAAATAAATTTCTTAAGCATTCTTTTATTAGTTTCAATTTTAATATGGCGTTTTGGCAGAGGAAAATCTTCGAATACTTTCAGAATCGCTGTGGTTTTGCTTGCATAATTGAGTTCCAGCAACTGGTCAACAGATGACGCCACCATGAAAAACTTACAAGTTTTTCTTTTCCTTATATTCTCTAATAGCCCAGAAATTTAGTTCATTTACGCTGCAAATATCTTCAATATTTTGCTGTATTTTTTACTTTTTTCCTCTCTCTGTTTCTCCCGCTGCTGTAGACCAACAGATGGCGCCACTTGCCACTTAAACAAGTTTCTTGGTTAATTTTTGATCATATTTTAAAAGCATCTGCAAAATGCTAACAATTTAATTATATATTTTGAACTCTTGGTACAAGACAAACGCAATACTCATAAAATCATAGCCACTGGCAACAATTTCAATCGAATTGTTAGGGTCGGGACAGTTCGATGGCTCTGTTGTTGTTGTTGTTGTTGCTACTGTTATCGGAAGGCTAAGGGCATAGAAAGTTTTGTTGTTAAATAGACAACGCACTGCTCTGAGAGCTTGCGGGTTGAGTGTGCGCCGTTCTATCGTCATGTTCTATTATTATTGCGAAGAATTTTTAATTTGTGCATTGCGAAAATATTTATTGAAACCGAAAAAACGCCAAGAGGCACAAGAACTTGACTTCCAAAAGACGAGGATGTAGCAAAAAACAAACAGGAAGCCTGAAGTTGTGAAGTTAAGTGTGCTTGGCTGAAAGTTAGGCTATGAGGAGGTCTAGAACATGAATACTCTAAGACGAGTCAGATATATAGATTAGGAAAACATTAAAAAAAAATTAAAAATAAATAAAATAAGTATAAAAAAAAATACTAAATAAAATAAAAAATAAATAAAATAGAAATAAAGCTAAATCATAAGAATTCTACTCAATTTAAATATTAAACTAACTCATGATTAGTTAACAAACATAACAAAAGTATTTTCTCCTTTAATTTTTATATATATTAATAAAACTTTTATACCCTGCCATACATTCCAGTACAGAGTATCAAAAGGCCAAAAGAAAAACAAAAATCGGAAAATGAAAGAAATTGCCGACTTTGCGACTCATCTGTTCACACACACACACACTTTAATATATATCTAGACGTACATATATTGAGAGAGAGACAGCTTTAATAGAACAAGATGCAGCTTAAAGTGAGGCTAAAAAATATATATTCAGAAGTATTGCAATGTGGTGGCAACCCTTTTCTCTGCTAGCTACTAAGAGAGCTCTGTTTGTCAGTAATAGCCACTGAAACCTGGGCAAACAAATTGAATGAAATCAACTCGTTAAAAAGTAAATAACTCTGATGAATGGACTGGAGCACACAAAGCGCATACCTGAACTTTGCGCCCAGGTAGCCGCCAGGTAGGCGGGCAACGGACTCTGTCAGTCAATTGAAAATGAAATACAAATAAAAATGCAAACAACGGAACGACTGCCGCCTCCCCAAACGCATTGCCCACATACAAATGTTGGGCTAAGCAGACAGCCCAGCTCTGGACTGCCTGCCTGGCTGGCTGGCTGGCTGGCTGGCTGGCTGGCAGGATATGCCGCTGACGACGTCTGGACTTGGCCGAGGAAATTAGTCGACGACACAGAGGCTCAGAGCACCAGAGCCGGGGGCGGTGGCGGTGGCAGTGGCAACTGCTTACAATGTGGCATCGCATATATACAAAAGAAATTGAAAATTGTGAAACGGGCTACAAGGAAATGGACTGTAAGCAGCCGCAAGGAAACAGGAGGCTCACAACTGCAACTCGCAGCGCGCAACTCGTTCGGCTGAGTATTCCGGGAAACTGGATTTGGCACCGAGCTTTTGCCCAACTGTATTTCGCATTCATCGATGAACTTTCAATAACAAAACTTTCCGTTTGCCGTTGATATTTTTTCCCGTTCTTCTTCTTTTCTATTTGTTGGCCTTTTTTCTTAGCCATACTCCATGCTCTGCTGTTTTTAAGTTTTCAAGGATATGACATTGAATTGCATTGGCAACTAGCTGAAGTGCCCCTGCAGTTGGGCAACCATATAAAAAGGGAAGAAACGAAGTTTTACCACCCACGTGAAGTGGTATTTGAAAAGTTTTTTTTATTTTTATTTTGCGCTCGAAAAGTTTTTATTATAAAAAATGAAAATGGCATAAGAACATATGGTTGATTAGTAGTAGTAGGCGACAGGGTTTCTACGAAAGAATATTACAATATAAGCAAAGATTTCTAGAGATTTTTAAATGAATTTAAGATCAAATCTTCAAGATTGACAGAAAATTTATAAAATAGCATATCTTATTTATATAAATTTAAATAACGAATAATGTATGCAATATTTTAACTATAATTAAAGCAAAATAAATATTTAAGAATATTAAGAGAACATTTCAACTCGATATTATAATATGTACAAGACATTAGTTTTCTATAAGTCTGTCCACTTATTTCAATTGGAATTCATAAAGAGCAATTAACTAGAACAAATATATAAGTAATTATATGCATCATAATGAATAGACTTGTGATAATAATACAGCACACACATTCACTTGCCATGGTTTCCAAGGACCAAAACCTCATCAACTGATAGAGTGCTTCACTCAAAGTTTATGGCCATTGATTGACTAAGTGCTGAAACAAGTCTCAATTCCAGCTGCTAAACAAATTCAAATGTAATTCATGCTGAAACTGAGTTCCTTCCAGCCAATGCTTAGCAGCATAAATGCACAAACATTTAATCGCCCTTGACAGCTTTTGCATGTACACCTCATAAAGTTAATTACATTCCATAAGCGTTCAGTAAATAAATCGCATCATGCAGAAAATTCATACCCAGTTACGCACCTTGGCAACGCTTGGGTAGCTAACTTTTAGCAGCTGCTGTTGACAATTGCCAATTGGGGACCTTCCAACTCGGAGAGAGAGAGAAAGAGCTAGATGCAGTTCCTCAGAGCTCACTCCATAGTTAATTAAAAGCTAAACAGTGAAGTTCTGACTGCTGCTGTTGCTGCTGGGGAATGCAAATGCATAAGCGTTACCAACAGCTACGAAAATCCCCCTCCCGAAATCTCCTCAAACCAAATCCGTAAAACCTCCGAGCAAGTCAAAACCCATTCAACAACAGTTTCGCATAATTGTAAATTCAAGTGGAAATGAATGAATTTACGCTGAACTCGACAGAAAATACCAAACCAGCAAATGCGAATATGGTGCCCCCTTTCCCACTCTCTCTTTCTCTCTCTCTCTCTCTCTCTCTATCCAATGCTGGTGGAAAAGCGGAAAAGAGGTAACGGTAACGTGAACGTTAACGGCAGTGCGATTGCTAACGGTTACGTTCACCTCCCCTCCCCAATCCCATCCACAGCAATATGGCGTCGCGTCGCTGCGAATCACGTTGCCTGCATATTTTCATTCATTCATTTCAACGTCAACGTCTGACGGCGGCGGCGACGACTACTCCCAAGTTATGGAATGCATAACGGTACGCCCTTCTTTTTCTGTAGCTCCCCTTCACATGGAGTACTATAAATTTGTCGAGAAATGTGTAACGCTTAACCAGAGGGCTAGAGCGGGCAGCGAAATAAAGTTGATTTTTAATTAGAAAACTAAAATTGTGCTGCTCTATTGTGAATAGTTGTCCTTGTGAACTGAGGGCAAAACTGCATCGAAATTGTTACATATGCTTGTTTGAGATGATGTATAATGAAATTAATTAAATATCACTATCTGATTATTAAGAGATAAAAGATAAATATATTATATTATAACTTACATCATAAGTAACATCTAGTTGCATATATGAACAGGAGAATATTCCTAGTATTATAAGAATGGATATTGTAAAAGAATATTAATAAATTTTAAATTCGGTTTTTATTCTATTTTCCTATAGATTAATATTATAATGAATTAATTTTTTAATCAAAACTAATTTATATGAATATAATTATATCATTAATGCAAAGTTCCAGTCAAAATACTTTAGTATCAAATTATAAGCTATATATATAGTTTTTTTTGTAGTATACAAATTTCATTAATGAAGGAATTATTAGTTTAGTTTATACACAACTCGCTTTCAGTGTATTCAAATTTCGACAACCCAAACTTTGCTATTATTTTTGGTATTTTTCTTTTTACTATGTATACATACACACATACATACACACATACATATATTTGTATATCCATAACGTCCAACACAACAGCATTTGTTGTGCCCTGTCGCTGCTTTGCCCTTCAAGTATTTACGCCTTTATTTATTTAACATTTCAATTGCATATTTTCGCACAAAAGCGCGTATAGCTCCCCAGTGTCAATGGCTCCGAAAGGGTTCACATTCTGTGGTTTGGGTATTGCAAAGAAAGAAATTTCTTGAAATCTTGCACGTTTTTTCATAGGCGTGAGCTATGCGAAATGTCCAAAGACCAAAGCGTTGCACTCTACTACGTGTTGCAGTTGAATAAAGTCAACGAAAGGGTTGCTGCTGCTGCTGCTTCGGCTGCTACCACAATGAGGGGCACCCAGGCATCCGAGCAGCAGCGCTAAAGAGTCTTCAAGACATTTGGCTAGCGATAAAGTGCCTGTCAAAATCAGCTGTAGACATTTCTAGCATACTTCACACATATGCCGCACATACTAAATAAACCATCGAGATGAAAATTATTATTTCCACTTTGCAAGGGATGACAACTCGTATACTAAGCTACATAAAGAGGGCTGCCATTGAGAATCGCTGAGTCTGCCATGATTGCAAGAAATATGTAGTAAAGCTTGAACCAAATAATATTAAGGAAATTCTTAAGCTATGAAGATTTGCCGGAAATATATTGAAATTGCAGTAAAAATTTTAATGCAATTATTTTATTATTATTATTATTTTTTATTTATATATGGCACACTTTAATCATAGAATAAAAGTTTAGATGTAAATAAATTAGATTAATATTAAAAAGCAGAAAACAAAATATTTTTAGTATAATTTTACGAAATAAAAAGTTCAGTTTAAAAATGTTGAAAAACAATATTTTTAGAATTAAAGAAAAACACACTTTTTAAAAATATTAATGCAAATATTCGTATAGTCTAAAGAATTGCACAGCATGTTTAAGATTATATTAATTTAAATACAGAAAAAAATTAGTCTATATATTGACCATGAAGCAAAATAAATTCTTTTGTGCATTTACGCATATGTAACATCCTCAAACTGGAGCTGAAATACATTTGCGAATACATATATATACAAGACATCGTAGTATTCAAAAAGTAGATCAAATATAACAAATATAATATATGCTTAAGTAATCAATGTGGCAATACCTTTTATCAAACAGCGCAGTTCAAACAAAAAATACACCCAATATATAGAAGTAGTGGTTACCTTGTATGCGTTGTGTCTAGAGCAGGCAGCCTGATCCATTCCATTCTTTTATAAGTATGTACCTAGACCATATATCATCTCGTTCCACATATTTGCGACAATTTCGTGTCGCGCCTAAAAGTATGCGACATCAAATGCGTTTTCTACTGCGGCTGCTGCTTGGGCTTTTAGTTGAGTTTCTTTTGGGCTGCTGCTGGTGACATCGATTGTTATTGTTGGGCAAACAAAAGGCAATGGCACTGCCATTGGCATATCGAAATCCATATACATTTGCCTATCAGACGAGCGCCCCACCCAGGCTAGCTGATAGCCATACATAAGTGTGGGTGTATCTAGTATCGAGTCTGTCTGCGTGTCATTCAAGATAAAGTAGTTCAAGATTGATGGTTGTCAGCCTAAATGATACCTGATTGAGTATGAGTGTGTGTGTGTGCGAGTGTGTGTGGCATATGTATACTGTATTGCCGCACACACACTGCTGCCCCTCCCAATTGCTGCCACCTTTAAGTGTCATTTTGTGTTCTCGACACGCATTTTTGTCAAGCGCTGCTCAACAAACTTTTCGAGCAAAAATTTTGCACGCTTGATACGCTGACACTGAGTGTGATAAATGGTAACAAGTTTGTAGGCCAATTTGCTAACTACAGCCAACTAACAGGCGCCACACACACACACACACACACACACACGCACTTGTGCTTCTTCTGCTATGCTCAATCAGTGTTCAGTTGCTTGGCTGCTGCTGGGCAACACTGCACTGCCACGCCCACAGCAGCAACAGCAACAGCAACACCAGCAACAACAAGAGCAAGAGGCAGGCAGCGATCATCAATTGTGCTGCACAATTAGCCAGGCCGGGGTCACAGTCAGGCATTTTAGCCATCATCAGGCCGCATTGGCTGCGGGCCTATTTCACAGTTGACTTGACGCTGGCTTCGTCTTGCTAACGGTTTCTGCCTAGCTCGACTCTTAGCTTGGCTTCTTGACTTTGCGCTCGCAGCGTTTGTTGTAATTTTCGCGCCATCAATTTAAAAATTACTACCCGATCAGCTTAGCTGCAGCGAATTACATGCTACATTTGGCTAGCAACAACAACAGCATCAACAACGACTGCAGCTGGCTTAGAGTCCAACCAAATGGCCAACGGCTGCATCTTGGCCAGGTGAGCAGCGTTGCCTTTTTCTCTCTTTCTCTCTGTTTTTTCTTTTTCCTCTTTTTCCCCATTGCATTAAGTAGCGCAAATGTTATGCATTTTATGCAAAGTGCACTCAATCAACATTCTGCCCAAGTGTTGGTAAGCGACGCAATTATCGATAAATGGATAAATATGTATGCATCCACTTTACGTTTCGTTATGAGAACGAGTCGTGGTGAGCACAATTGATATTAGTTATAGCTGCAGTGATACGAGACAATTACAGATTTGTGATAAATTATTGGAAATAGCTAAATGAAGAAATTTATATAAGTCTATAAAATATTGTGCAAGGCTAAGCACATTACTTTAAATCTGCATTTACATTATCTAAGCCCAGTTAAGAATTTGAAAAGCAGAAAAGGAAAAACAAAATAATTAATGCCATTTTTTTATGTTCTTAAATAATTTTATTTTTGCAGCTTTTGTCCTTAATTATATAGCGCTTTTTACAGATTTATAAAATGTTGCACAAAATAAGGAAATAATATCTAATAAATTATAACATATATTAACAACATAGAGTAATTAATCAAACTGTTTAAATGTCTAATTCTGTTTATGATATAAACACAAGAGTAAATTACGAACTCTACATATAAATCCCATTTCTTCCATTACTCACGGTAAATAAAATATGTATGTAGTTCTGTTATAATTTTTCTCGTGTGCCCTGGCTAACCCCTGGTTTCAATTGTATAACTTTAAATAAATAATTAAATAAATAATTAAAAAACAAATTAAAATCTCTTCTTTTCTTTTTTTGTATTATTACTCATCTTTTGTAAATGTTTAGTACATTATTATTTTTTGGCCGCAGCTCATATTATTTGTTTGCTAGAGATGAAATAACAATTTGTGTAAACATTTTTCTAGTTAAAAACTGTATTATGAGTTATTTTTGTTAGCGAGCGAAAAAAATGAAAAGCTAAACAACTCTGCGCTCTAGCCACGGGCTGTAACTCCCCAAGTCTCAGTTTCATTCCTGGTAAAAGTCAGAATTTATGCTTTTTAGCGCAGCCAGCTGAGGGAGCGAAGGGTCAGCACACTCAGCATCAGGCTGTCTCCCCGCTCTAACCCCTTCGTATGCCTGTTTGCGAATCAAGAAGAGTATATTGGCTTCGTGCAATGCTCAAATTGTTATTTCTGTGATGTATGAAGTTTTTAGACTAAAGTATTAGAGTTTATTTTTAATATATTCTTAATTTATAATATTATATAATACATTATTATTATTGAAGAAAAATACTACTACATTTTAGAATTATTTAAAAGCAAACTCGAGTTTGTTCAAGGAACGAGAAATGAATTCTGATTGAATAAATTAAATATTTATAGGACTGCTCGGGTATTCAACAGTCAGTTACGCTCGAGTGTAGCGCACTTACTTCATTTTCTTGCCGCTTTTGACCCCTTTGCGCAGTTGAACAAAAAACTGCATTCATCTGGATGCTGGCACAAACAGTGGCATGCCTCTTGGGATCGGGAATGGGCATAAGAATGGACAGGAGAATGGTATCCAGCTTGGTATGGTGGGATACTTGGACGCATACTTTGTGCTCGCGACTACTTTTTACTTTTCTTTAACATTATTTTGCACTTTTCAATTAAAAAGTGTGCTCTACGCTGTGCGCGACCCACGCAGCAGCAGCAGCAGCAGTCGACGTCCAGGCATCAGGCACCAGCTATAAGGGCGAAAGTAACCCCAAAAGCTGATAAAACCAAGTTACCAGCTAGCCGGCCCATCCAGCCAGAAAGACTGGCAGTCGGACAGGCAGCAAACCAGCTGCCATAATTATAATTTCTTAATGCAAATAAAAACTCGCTGCTGATTTTTCACTCTCTTAATGTATGTGTGGGTGTGTGTTTTTGTTTGTCTGTGTGTGTGTGTGTGGCAGTCAGAATACCAGCCACAATTTAAACATAATGGAATTTTACTTGGGCGCGTCGTTGTACGCTTATTCTTTCATTTGTCTAAATACTCTAACCGAAAAGGTACTTTAGATCGACCTTAAATTACAACAGAGTCAAACTAACCCCACAAGGAAAAAAGATTTTATCAATAGTGATCTTTAATTTAATCAAGCTTGAACTGATTTCGATTACAAAGATAAAGTAAAAAGTAAATGAAACAATTATTAATAAATATATAAAAATTCGATTTTTCTTAGACAGCATATAATATCATATTGTCATAATATTTATTGAACTATAATTTAATTATATTATATTAAATTAATATCGTGTGTATGATAAATATATAAATAATCGTTTTTTCTAAGGCAATTGATTATATCACATGTTTATAATTATATTAATTATTATTAATTATTCTTATTATATTAAATTAATATGTATTGTTATTATATATATTTAAAAAAGTATACAAAAATATATATATAATATTTAACTGATTCTTTTTATTTTATTTATTCATAGCAGTAGGTCATTAATATAGAATATTAAATTGTATTTCTCATACGTCTGAAATCTTGAAGTAATTATTTTAAATTTAAGTTGGTATACTTTACAAGCTGCCCTCGTAAAATGGCTTGTTTACATTTTTGCCAATACATATTTTATTATAAGGTACAAAAGCTGCGACTTTCTGTATTTTGTAAGAATTTACATTGTTATTATACGGTTTTAATACCCTGTACACGCGCAAATGATTTAAGGGTCGTCATAAAATTGTGTTAATCTAGAGCCGGCAGTTGTTTCTTGATTAAGTTTATGTGTGTGCTTAATGTGAATGCGAAATTTTATTGTAATTTTTAAAAGCCTTTTCCAAACTGTTATTAAAGATCGCCGAAAAAATATGATTCTGGCTAAAAAATTTCAATTATGCGAAGAAGTTTTAGAGGTAATTGGATTATTAAATAAAATAAAATACGTACAGTGAACCAAAAAAGTATTGGCCCACTTAAAAAATCAAACTTCTAAGGGCTGTATCTTTTTTTTTTACACACCTATAAATAACTGAAAAACTGTATTTATTAAAACCATATATTTTGATAAAATTTAACGAAAAATAATTAAAATTCAGCTTTTGCTCAAATATTGGCAGAAATTTTCGCCAAAAAGTATTGGCTCAAAAAGGCGTAATCAGTAATTTCCATCAATCACCCTAATACTTTGTGGGTCCTCCGTTTGACTGAATAACCGCTTGGAAATGCTTCTTCATGCTAATTATTAGCCTTGACGTTTCATAAGTACTGATTTTAACCCATCCAGCGCGTAGGGCCTTTATTAAAGAATCCCGTGAGGTAACTTGATGATATCGGATGTTTGTTTGTTTGCATGGTATATGAGCCACTACTGCACCAGATAAAACGAATGTTTTGGATTATTATCTCGCTGAAACTGCCAATCAGACGCAGTTTTTGAATATCTGCACTACAATTCTCTTTGAGAATGTCTTTATAAACATGCTTGTCCATGGTGTCATCAATGAACACCGAAGCAGCAAAGCACTCCAAACCATCACATTACCTCTACCGTGCTTAACCGTTTTTAGCAATTTAGTTTCCTCCTGCTCCATCAGACCATAATAGTTATTATAGCTATTATTTATTTCGACTTAAGCTAGAACTAATTTCAGATTTACTACGTCAATATCACGAGGTCCTTTATATATTTTTTACTTATAGAGCATATTTAACTGTCATGTGTCATATGATTAGTCTAGTTTTAGAATCTAATCAGCTATACATTGTATATTTTTATAGTTCATAATCATCATTAAAATAATTTACAGGGTATCATTTAGTCCACTATTATGTTATCCTTTTTTTATTTCTTGCGTAAGGCCAAAGAGCAAGTGAGAAGGGTTAAAAAGTATATTGCTTGAACTGTTGCGCCGACAGACTCCCCTACCTTAAGCTATCTCCCCCCTCGCACTGTGCGGACCCTACGCCAACTCCATCCCCCTCTCGTCCTACCCTCTCGTCAGCTGGTGTCCTTTATGTCCTGGTCATTGTGGCCGCAGCTGCAGTGCAAATAAACATGCATAGTTTATGAATGAAATGAAAAGCGGCTGCTGAAGTTGGCCAATGCACAAATACTTATTTAAGCGCTTGGCTTTTCAACACGCTGCGCAATGGGCTTACATGGCGTATAATTAATATTAAATGTTATACTTATAAATTAAATAAAAATGTGAAAATGTGAGTGCAAAGAAAGCAAGCAAACAGAACACATACACACACACACACAGACAGAGGGAGAGAATAACAAAAAAAATGAAACTTTTGCCTCTTGTGCTAGCAGGATTGATGACTATGGCCGTCAAGTTTATTGCCAGCGACACGTATGTGTATGTGTATATGTGTATGTGTGCGCGTGTGTCTGTGCCACCCTCTTGTTATAAATGTGTGTTTTGCCAAGTTTGACTTGGAGCTGAGCTAGCGCCAACTTCCGCTGTGCGGAAAAATGCTTTTGATTTGATTTTCACCAAATGTCAACTTGACGTCACGTCGCGCCGCTGACGCTGACGCTAACGACGACGCCGACTGCGACGCCGGCGTCGACAATGTCGCCGCCTTTGTTGTGCCGTTTCCAACTGCATGATTTATTGTTTTGATGAAATTGCGTGTAAACAATTTAGTGGCTGGTTGGCGCCCTCCCCCGCCCCGAACTCCATACCTATCCCCTGCCTTTCTTCTACTTCTGCTTCGGCCTGTGCTTCTGCTTCTGCTGCTGCTGCTACTTCCTATTTGTCCCCGTTTCAATCCCCGTTTGCGCTTTAAGTTTATGAACTTTTGAAAGACTTGATTTAAGGTTAAATATAACAATATTTCATACCCCGGAAGCATATAGACAAACTTATAAGTTGCTGTCAAATGAGCCCTAAAAATGAACTCAATTGAAGTCGTTGATATGCCCCATGAGCTTTACTGAGAGAGCTGTTGAGAGCTCTAACTACATCATAATATTTCTTATGGAGTTTTTATGCTAATTCACTCATACGAGTTGGGAGTGAATGTATCGCCGTAATGTCTTAATTAAAAACTTATTAGTGCTTCAAACAAAACATACGTCATTGGGAAAATTTGATTCAATTGGAATTATTTTCTATTCCGTGTGACTTATAACAAGGTAAGGGCTCGTTACTCAGATGAAGCTCAGATCAGATTAAACTTGAATAAGAATTTGAGATAGACCTTTTAAGCTATTACTGAGCAGATATCTATCAATCTTGAATATTTTTTATATAATTTTTTCTAGCTATAGCATAAAAATTTAATTTTATTGCGTTTGATTTTAGAATATTAAAAAAATAGCTACTTCATTTTGCAAATTTGGCTACATTTTATTAATTTTTTTTCTTCAATTTTTGCATCTCTTTTGTTTGTCTTAGTTTATTAAAGATTTTTTTACTGAAATCTCCTCCCTCATTTTATTATTTTATTAGTTGTGAATGCTTAAATATATATTTTATATATATTTTGTATGTATTGTATCATTTGGCTCTGGATCGGGTATAATAATATATCTATTTACATGCTTTGCTATAAAATTCATTGTTGGCACTCGTTTTGTTCCCGTATCAATCTACGGTTGAATAAAGATTATACAAATCGTAGAGCGTAAAATGCAATGCTTGAAAAAATAGTTTAACTTAAAATTTTATTTGTATAAAATACATAATTTTAATTGATATATAATGATAATTTATAAATGATATATATAACTAATACCAGTCGTATATACATCTGTTCAGTATGTAAGTATGTTCTCCGAGTCTACAAAAGTGAATGAGCTTGCCACTGCGAAATAAAAAATCCAAAGCCAAAACTTAATTACTTTTCTCAAAACTTCAAAGTGCGCTCAAGGTTGGTCACACTGTTCTGCAGTGTGACCGTTGCCCGCTTTGAACTATGTACAAAAGCCAAAATGAACTTTTGGCCATGTATGTGGCAGTGCAATAAACGTGATTACAAAAAGTAACTCATCTTGTTGGTTTGCTTTAGCACAAAAGTTGCTTTGTGCACATTCCTTGGCGCTTTGGCCAAATGAAAATGAACTGAAAATGTGATATTGGAATTCCAATGGCTTGGCCAATACGGACAGCTGGCATTAAACAATTGCAAAGTTGCAAAGTCTTGACCACAAAGACCAGCCACACGCAGTCAGAGAGCTTAAAAACCACATACACAAACACATGCACACACACCCACACACGCACATACGCACACATGCAGTTCTCTTGACCGAATCGAATGGTATTGCCCTTTTGGCCATAGGTAACACTTATCTGGGCCAAGTTATGTGGCACTTTAAGCAGTTGGCCAGTTCGCACTGTCGCCTGCAATTTTGACTGGCAATAAATATGCCATAACAATAACTAAAACCAACTAATATCCGATTACTTTGGCTAAGGCCAAAGTGGAAATGTAGCGTGAAAAGCTGCAAGCCAATTGCGACAATAAACCAACCCCATCTCCCAATCTCTCCCACTTCCACTCTCTCTCTCTCTCTCTCTTTGCATCAGCATCATTTTGCCAAACATGAAACAAATGCATAAGTAAATACCAGAAACGAGTGACTTTCAATATCCTTACAGGCTTATTGCTTACAGCAAATTTCACGCCAAAGCCCAAGCAGAATGGCGAGTCGAGCAGGCGAAAGTCGAGGAGGAAGCCAATGCGAATGCATTTACACATTTGCAAACACATCACACGCACACACACACACACAGATAAATACCCACATAGCAGACAGTTGCAAACATGCAACATACAAATATGCGTACATCGACAGAGAGTGGAGCCGCCCCAAGGGATCCGCCAAGGGATCTCTGCTGAGGCTGTGGAGAGGTTCGGAGTCGGAGCATGGCTGTGAACGTCTGGATACGATACGATACGTTACGATTCGGTTTCGGTCTGCTCCATTTCAGTTGGCAGGGCTATGTGAGACTCGTGTGTCTGAGTGCGTCGCTGCCTGGAACGCATTTACGTTTATTGCATTTGTAAATTATTCACACAAGGATATTAAATGCAAATTGTGAAATAGACGACACACACAAGCGCTCCCTCTCACTCGCCCATATATACATACATATATATATGGCTACAATATCCGGCGCTAGCCCCCGACCCAATTCGAAAGCCAATCGAATAGCAAACCCAATGCATAGCGCCACGAATTACTCAAATGCTGCATATGATTGTCGCATTGACAATGCATTCATTTTTGTGTGTGTGTGTGCGTGCGTGTGTGTGCCGACTGCAAATGCAAAGAATCTCATTTCATATAAAGCCATTAACGACAATTCAGACAGCAGAAGCAACAATGGAACGCCTACAGCCCACTGAATTAAACACAATCGAGTTACGACTTTCAGCAGTCGGAGGAGCCGAAGGGAGCTGAAAGCAAAACGTCAAGTAGCTAGTTAGCAACCTGAGTATTTGATTAGACACTCAACAAATTGAACCTTGGCCATCGGAGCCAGCTTTGAAGTCAGCAAAATCAGCATCGATTGTAAACGAATAGTATTTATAGCCTTGGATTACGTTCGAGCATCACAATTCCACAGTAAAGTCCCAAGCAAGCAATAGTGGGTGAAATAGCTAGTTAGGTAACTTAAAATTTAATAAATTTAACTCGACCCATTGAAAAGTTCTGCTTTGAGTCGTGTGCAATTGGCATATTCAATTGAACTTCTAGTTGTTGACTTCGCATTTTGATTATATAGACGAAAGTTTCTTGACTTTCAGTTGTATTTAGAATATATACATTCAAATACGAGTTCTTTTACTTTAAATGCGATTAGCATGTTGCTTTAGAAACTAGACCTGCATGGAATTGCAACTGGAGTTTTCTTACCTCCTTTAAAAAAAAAAAAAAAAAAAAAAAAAAAAAAAAAAAAACCTACACGCCAACGCGGCAGAGTATGTTCTCGTGGTTCAGATTCTGTTCTTGCTATAGATGGAGCCGCAGCAGCGATGGCAGCAGAAACTATGTGTATATATAATAACTAAATGTATAAATATAAATTAATATAAATATCTTAACACTAAAGTCCCACACTGAAGCGCAGTCCAAGCGACGCCCAAGCGCAATCGCTGCTCACAGCGCAGTTAGTAGAGAATCATTAGAATATCAGCTGACAGGGCTCAGGATATCTCCTAGTCGAGGAGTCTCGGCTAGAGCACCCTTACTTGTTAATTTAGAATAACCTAAATGGGTTGACCTCCAATGAGTTCAATCTATATTTTTACTTGTTTACATATCAATTATTAAGTCTGCTCTCTATTTGGCAAATTTATTTAGATATATCTCTGTGCTTTTTTGTATTTCCTCTTTGATAGGAGGAAGTTTCAGATCTTTATGAATGTCAACGTTTATCACACACCAAGGAGAGAACCTGTTGTTGTTCTATGGGTTTTAGACTGGTAACGCTGAAGAGTCTCAATACTTGATTTGCTGGTTTTATAACGGCTGTATATACCCGCTTTTTTTTAAGTATTTTTAAATATTTATCTATATACTTTTAAATCAAAAATGTAGAAATTAATAATGCAACAATATTAATTCATTAGTTGGCGCACTCAATAAATTAACTTGATTGTGTTTAACTATGAAATTCACGTAGTCTCCGTATTTATATCTCATAAGAACCCAACTGTCAATTCTTTAGGCAAGCTCTCAAATAGATGCTGTCCTTTGGAAATTGTTGTTCTTAACTTGGGGAAAATTAGATTTGCATGTTACGCTCGCTGGCACCTTTTTGGGCACAAACTTTGTCCACATGCTGCTGCTGCCGAACGAAGAACTAACCGAAGTATATCTAAACAAAAGTCTAATGTCAAATGGTTTTAGTGCACAGCATCTGCATGCGTGTTAAATTTCGTTAGTGAAATTTCAACTTTATGAACTTTTCCAGAGCCCGTGTTTTCCGATCCTTCTTTTTCCACTGCCGAGCATTGCCTGTGGGGCCTGGGTTTGTTTTTTGTGTGTGACATGTTTTTGACAGTGTTTTCCATTTTGTTTACATTTTTTCTTCTTCTTTTTCATAGGCCAAAGAAGCATTAGGGTAAAGGGCACTCAAGTTTATAAGCTAGTTAAAACTAAGGAGAGTATAATTGGGGTGCTGCATGGAAAGTAGAATATCCATATGTATGAATAATTTCTATGAAAGAAATTCACTTTCTATTCAGTATTAATTGCATAAGCATAATTCAATCTATGGAATGTGTTATATATTTGAATAAAAAAAATTGTTTATATATTAATAGATAAATACAAAGGAACATACCTTTCATACAAGGATATACTTTGATATTTTAATTATACCTTAATAATTACTATGTACATGTATATACAAAGAAAATGGCCTTGAGTACACTATAAAAATTTAATATACAAATTATACACAATATACATTATTTGAATAGGTGACATTCAAATTGTTATTAGAATTATAATTGCATAAACAAAAATTGTACTTTATAAATAAGTAAGAAAGCTCTAGTCGAGACTGCTCGACTACGAGATCCCCTGAACCCTACAAGCAACTGATATTTCAATAATAGTTAGCACACACACACGCATACAAACAAATACACGCACACACATACACATACAAATAAACACACGCATACCCACACACACACGCATATACAGGCGTTTGCGCTTTGGTTGCGCTGCAGTGTTGGCAATATTATGAGAACTTATTTGTTGAATAATTTAATTTCTAGACGTACGATCATAATGAAACTTTCAGAACGTAATCATAATGCTTAAATGTATGTGTATACCGAAGCACAAGTCTCTAGTATTTGATATACGACTTTTACAAAGATGAGGGTGAGGGGGTGAATTTAGGGGTGGGGGGTAAATTTTAACAAAAACCGAAATTGTATAAAATACATCTTTATATACATTTCAAATTTGGAGACTCTAGCTTGAAAGATGTAGGAGATATAATTTTTTAAGTGATCTTCGATAAGGTTTTTTTATCGATAAAAAGTATCGGAATGAGTTATCGTTTTTTAGTGATAAACTCGATATGCGCGTGATATATACGGACATTTTAAAAAAAAAGTTTAAGTCTCTAGCTCTTATATCTTCTGAGATCGACGCGTTCATACATACGGACGGACGGACGGACGGACAGGCAGACAGACGGACAGGGCCAAGTCCACTCAGCTTGTCGGCCTGATCAAGAATACATATACTTTGTGGGGTCTGCCACGCCTCCTTCTGCCTGTTACATACTTTTAACAAAACCATTATACCCTGATTTCCCATTTTCAATGGGTTCAGGGTATAAAAACTATTGAAAGCGTCTTGGTGCGAAATGCTCGACTAGAAAACTACCTAACTTTGCGCTCATTTTCAAATCATTCTACACTTTTTTTACACAATCAAAATTGATTGGAGGTACATAATCTTACATAACTAGACCACAGTCAGCAGCCTTTATCTATATTTTAATAAAACTATTGCCTTTTTGGCTGAAAGAAATGCATGTATGTATAGAAAATAATTGTTGGTGTTGTTCGGAGTAACTTCTAGTCATGCATTCTTAGCTAGAACTTATATTTGTATATCATTTAACTGCATATATACATCTGTAAACATTTACATTAATTCCATGATTACATATTATGTATTCGTAACTGTTTATATATTATTAAAGATATACATTAAAAATATATATTTAAATGTAAAGTTAGGTTCGATATGTAAATGCGATTATTGCATGTTTTGCCAGAGGTCCCATGGGGAGAACTGTAGCAGCTGTCAACCGAAATCGAGTTAAGTAGCAGCTATTAAATGACAATTATCTGCTATGCAATTTTCCTCACCTTATTTATTCAAATTGCAGTCCACTTAGCACGCAGCAAACAGTCAAATGCGAGGCTATAAAAAGCTCAAATTATGCCATCGCTTTTCACAGTGAAAATGTACAAGGTGAAGGAGCTGCAACTGACGTCGGATAGCTTCGATAATCCCATTTTCCGTCTGCACTTGCGCTGTTTTCGCTGGTATGGCTATGTGGCCTCCATTGAGCAGCGCCATCCGTGGCTCTCGCTGATCCGCTGCACCGTCTTCACGGCCTCCATTTGGGTGAGCTGTGCGATGATGCTGTCGCGCCTCTTCTTGTCCCGCGGCTACGAGAGCATCAACGAAGACGCCACCAGCTGGGCGACTGCGGTACAATATTTCGCCGTCTCCATTGCCACACTGAATGCCTATGTGCAGCGAGAGCGTAAGTAAGATCCTTCTTGGGAGCCGTCTCACGAATTTTCTCCCGCCAATCTCTACTAACTTGGGTAAATAAGTATTATGGATCTATCGGATCGATTTTCTCTTTTTAAAAATGTCTGCTTGGGAACTCTCTTCCATTTTCAATTTCAATGTTTGCGTTATTTTTCATGTTTTGCTTAAAGCTAGCATTCTTAGATTACATAATTGAGATATTATGTTTTATTATATCTCTTGCAGCTCTATAATAAATATCTGTAAGTTATTTCTCTGAAAGATTCTGTTATATATGTTTCTGAGTAATCTTATACAAATATTTCTCTATAATATTCCTCAACTAGGCGTAATCAAGATGCTGCGCACAGCTCATGCAGATCTGCAGCAATTGATAGTCGAGTCAGATGCTCAGGAATTGGATTTGCTGCACGACACTCAGCGCTATGTGAGGACCATAACCCTTTTGCTCTGGGTGCCATCGGTGGTGGCTGGCATGATGGCCTATTTGGATTGTATTTATCGCATCATCTTTTTGCCAAAGACCGTTTTCAACGTAGATGCGGTGCGACGGGGCGAGGCACAGCCCATTTTGCTCTTCAAGCTCTTTCCCTTCAACGAGCTGTATGATCAGTTTATCGTTGGGTATCTGGGACCGTGCTATGCCCTGGCCCTAGGCATTACCACTATTCCCCTCTGGCACACGTTCATCGCGTGCCTCATGAAGTACGTGACGCTCAAGCTGCAGGTGCTCAAAAAAAGAACACTCGCCATGGATGTAAGCGTGTATATATCATAAGTACTCGTATATCATCTTGTTATTTACAGATTAGACATCTAAAACCGAATCTCGTGGATCAGCACCTGAGTCCGAGCGAACGCATTTATTGGCAAATGCAGCTCTGCAAATACTTTGTCCAGGAACAGCTGAAAATACGTGAATTTGTCCGGCAAATCGAGCAGCTCATTCGCATACCTGTCATGGCCGACTTTATCATATTCTCTATACTCATTTGTTTTCTGTTCTTTGCTCTAAATGTGGGCGTAAGTATAAACGGAAATTCTGATATATCTGCAATCTGATAACTGAACAACAATCATCCGAAAGTAGTCTTGAGACAATAATATGCTTTGACTTATTTTCAGGTGCTCAGCACTATGGATTATTTCTTTATGTTTCTCTATTTGTTTGTCATGGCTGCGATCCTGTGGATCTATCATTGGCATGCGACTCTAATAGTTGAAAGCGTAGGTTGAGAAAAATTAAATATTAATTATTTCTAGAGTAGATTCAATTAACTATTCATACGGTTAAACAAGAAAACCCACAAACTTTATTTTACACAATTTTATTATATGAAAAATCGTTTAGTTGTTTTATCAGTTATATTAGAAAAAAGCATTTAAATTTAAATATTTTTAAATCATTAATTAGTTTAAAGATTTCAATTATTAAAGACTTCCTTCAACTATATTAATTATTAAAAAAGTTGGTTTTTAATATTTTTTAAAATTCTATGTTAATTCTAATCTTAAATATTTTTTTTACAAATACTTTGCTTTATTATTAATATTTGATTTATTTATTTTATTTTTTTTAATTTTCGTAAAACGATTTTATTCTTATCAATTGTAATACAACACTACTAAGTAATTTAAGACTTCTTTTTAAATAATTTTCTGCTTTTGTATGCATTGTGTTTTGTGGAATACTTTTAGGCACGGTCTAAAAACATTTTTGTTTCTTATTGTATATTTTTTTCTTATATTTGTTGCTTAGTGATTTAATTATAATTATATATTTAACTATTTAAACACTCTTAAGCACCTACTTAATACCTCTTTAAATAAATTCATTAAAATTTGCATATCGAAATAACAGCAAACGGCAAAAAGTCAACTACTACTACGATTATTTCGAGCCCTAAGACAATGCCTTACAACTTTTTCATTCGCCATCCTCTTGACAATCTGAAATGCCTCCTTTAATGAATTGCTGACTGAGCTTTCTATGTTCGTCCATTCCAAAACGTTTTTGTTGTCCAACCAATCGAGCTGACATTCATTGGCCATGTTTAACCTTTTGTGAATTGCAGCAGAATGAATTGTGCTTTGCCTTTTATGATGTCGATTGGTACACGTTTGGCCTACCTGTGCAGAGGATGCTGCTGCTAATGATGATGCACACCCAGAGGCCATTGAAGATTCGCGCTCTGCTGGTCGAGCTGAATCTGAAAACCTTTCTCGATGTGAGTCTGGCCAAGTAATTCAATGACTGCTTAACGAACTTTTTCACTCTATCTGCAGATTATGCGTGGCGCTTACAGCTATTTCAATTTGTTGCGTAGTACGAATTCGTATTAGATTTGCTTCACCATTCGCAGTGCGCTTTTCGCTTTTCGCTCAGCGCTAATCAAATGCCGTTGCGCTTGTCAACTGGTCGTTTGGCTAACATGACAGTTAACATGGCTTGCAATTCATTTGCAAGGGAGAACAAAAACGAGTTGATAGACGACGAGTTGGCAAAATGCTAAAACATTTTACAGCGCAAATAAACGTGATGCCTGCTACTCAAAAGCCAATGGCAGTAACAAGCAACATCATTTATCACTTTTGAGTTGCGTCTCTCGAAGCGAGTGTCAGGCGCATTGTGTTTGTGTTTTATTGTTAAAATGTATATAGGTATACAGTATTCAGTGTACATATATGTATAGCCAAAGATTTTTGCAGTTTTACTTAAACGTAAGTATGCACACGACAAGCAGCCAGCCAAAAAACCCACCCACCCCCTGGACAGCCAACCACCCACCCAATTTCAGCTGCCTTAGTTCTAATTGTCTGGGGGGTTTCTCCAGTTACAGAATTTATGCGTCTGGTCTGCGTAATATCGGAAAACGGTCTGTCAAGCAACCACCACCAGGTCCAAAAAATAGAAACTAACCGAATCAACCGAATTGTTGTACCCTTGGGTGTATTTTTTAATAATATTAAGAGTATAGACAAAAGCAACCGCACTCAAAACAACAGTCAGCGAGCCAAGCCAACAAACAATAATAAACACGCATATTGTTTGCGGTTGTTGCGCGTCCCGGGGATTATATACACAAAGTGGCTAAATGGCTGATAAAGGCGAACACACAACACGCTGAAGAGTGTCTCACTGCCACACAGCGAGGCACACAGAGAAAAAATGCAGATACTAATGAGTATTAATGGGTTCAAGCCATGGCAGGTATCGCTGCACAATGGGAGAGGGTGCATATGGGGTGCCAACTAACTACTCCTAACAAGCAACAGACAACAGCAAAAAGGGTTGCTCTACACTCAGCTCAGATACGCATCTCTGAAAAGTGAGCTGTTGATGTGGAAACAAAATAAAATTGGAATGGAAACAAAGGCACATTTGGCGGCATAAATATATGAAAAACAAAAACATATTTATAAACTTAAATATATATATATCTAAATTTTTTACTTAAACTGGTAAAGTTCTTATATAATTGTATTTAATATTAAAAAATAAACCGATTAGGTTACTACAAAATAAATAAAATAAAATGTCAATTGACGTGGCTCGGATTCGAACCCGAGTCTTGAGAATAAAGTCAATAGGAGGCATTTAATTATTTTAAAATTATAAATATATGAGTTCCATCCTAAGCCTATCTGGAATCATGACCTAGCCAGACGGCTAACTGCCAAGCCGAGGAAAGTACACCTCAAAAAGTGCCACCCATTAGACATCCCCAAAAAATTAACCTAAGCTAACATTTACAAACATTATTAGTCTGAAAATATATTCTACTAAGTAGAACAGCCAGCAACACAGATACGAATCATTGGGATTGCGCTGCAATGAAATATTGTGCATAGAAAAATATTTAAGTATATATATATAAACATGATAAAAATATTAAAAATAACATTTAAAAAAAAAAAAAAAAAAAAAAAAAAAAAAAAAAAAAAAAAAAAATCCACAATCTCTCCCCGACGGGGAATTGAACCCCGGTCTCCCGCGTGACAGGCGGGGATACTAACCACTATACTATCGAGGATTGTTGAACACAACTGGCGAAAACCTTTATTTCTACTCAACGCTGTGCTCTCTGTTTGACCAGCACATTCTGTTCATTTTGATGCGTAGCACAGCGAGAATCTATAAATAGACTGACTGCGAAGCATCCGCTCGTGTCGAATTGTTGCCATCTGTTGCGGACTATTTTTAGCAATATTGGCAAATTTTTTATGGTTTTCGCTGCGCTGCACGTTTTGCGATTATTTATGACATAACGCATAACGCAGGGAGTAATGGATGTTCATTAAACACAATGAATGTCATGCATACAGCTCCCCCTAGATACGCATACTACACATGTATGTGCAGTCAACCCTCTTCGAACTGCCAGCTCTTGAGCAAAAGGCCATTAGTCACCCTATTTTTCAGTTTTGCCAAAGAATAAAAATTAAAATTGTTTGCCTTTGAACACGAATTTGCACACATGTAATGAATATTTATCATTGCAAGTCCAAATTTTTTGGAGTACAGAAGGAGCTGAGTGATGGGCGGAATCAAATATGTATACATTTTATATGGGTGTACCTGTCTTTATATGCATATCAAATGGATTTTGTAATGCACATACTTTCAATAAATTGAATACTGATGATTTTTATTTTTCAAATAAAATAATTTATTAAATTATTGATATAAACTTTTTTAAGGTCAATATCGTTTTGAGCCTCAGCTAAGAAGAGAAATAGATGCAAATAAAATTTAATATATTTATTAATCTATTGATTACCATGAATATTATCGCAAATCTAAAAATATATAAAATGAAAACAAAATTAAAAGAATTTTTATTAAACCAAAGTTATTTAGGTATTAATTGATCCTCACCAATAATAAATAAATTTTAATGTTTTTTTACCAAAATACGAATTCTTCACTTTAATAGACATTTTATGGTATATACACTTTAAATATTTTTATTTATTCTTTTTTTTTTTTTGCAGTTTATTTATGACTACAGCGTATTTTATTCAGAAACTGAATAAATTAGTCGGATAGTATTCCAGTATTATTTATTTAAGCCCTATTCGAAGCCTTCATGCCATATTTACCGCCGACGGTCCAGATGATGAATATATTAAGTTATATGTATATATATATTGGAAAACAGTTGGTTATCTAAGGAATGTCTACAAGTTTCACATGGAAAGTTCATAAATCAGTCACATACTGCCGCCTTTTCCTCCTCCTCCATAGCCCTTAGTAACAAATAAAATAAAATTCTTGAACATTCCTGGAAAAGAGCTGCCAACTATTTCAGTAGTGCAGCCCCAAACTAAGTCTCGAATGCATCCATACACAACATTCGATCCAACTAAATATTTTACTGGCTACGTGTCTAATTCAAACTGTTGTTTTTTTTCCGACGGCCACCCTTTGAAGACGGAGCTAAAGCAGAGGCGTGTGGGCGTGCTTAGGGGCGTTCATATGGGCGGGTCAGTTGACGCTATTGTTTTCATAAGTTGTTGCTGTTGTTATTGCTGCTGCTGCTGCAGTTGTTGTTTTGGCATGTTTATTGCACTGTCAACGGCAATGCATGAAAACTTTTAGTTAGCCAAGTTAGTAGCTGTTCCTCGAATGTTGGTGACAAACCCATCGCCCTCTCTGCCACAACACCACCTTCTCTCTTTCTCTCTCTCTCTCTCTCTCTCTCTCTCTCTGCGTGCAAGTTTACAATTTTTTCCTTTCTCTATTACTTTTTTTGTATTTCTTTGAACATCGACCGTAACTGTTAATGTGTTTGAAGTCAAATTGTTTTCAGTCACGTGAGCGGCAACAACTGTGATCACACAACAACCTTATTCATGATTAATCAGTTGCATTTAAATATATATTACGAGTATTGCCCCCTCCGTCAGGTCGGCAATGCAACTAGCACGGCTCCTTCTTGGCTCGGATCCTGGCAGCTCGACTAATTTGTGCGTTGACTTTTGTTTTTAGACAAGCTTCGCTGCACATTTGGGAACAACAGATGGGCTACCCCTGCCTCCCTTTCGACTCTACTCGTTGGCTCGTTCCTCATCGGCATTGAATATTTTAAATTTATGCAACTACAACTTCATTTATTTTATGGCGCTGGTCAACAAATCGGCTTACATTAATTATATTTAATAACCAAACGCGTAACAAACAGCTGGCCAAGTTGTTTCGTTTTGTTTTTTTTTTTTTTCATTTTCACTTTTAGCGTGTGTCGCTTTAACTGTGCCCCATAAATGTTTAATGGTCCAAACACTTAACGTGCGCCGTGAGTCAACAACACGGCCAGAGCTCGTAGGTCGAGCGATACCCAATTTCAGAGCTCATTTTAGACATCTCAATGATGTTCTAAAAAGCAAATAAAACACACGCACAAAAGTTACCAAGTTGCGAACATTATTTTTAGCAAATGAATTCAATTTCGTTCGTTGATAATATAAAAGTTAAAACTCAGTGTAAATTGAATAAAAGCAAAACTGGCCACAAAATTGATTCAAAACGATCTGAATTGAATGTAAAGAAATACCTTCCATTTTTTTTCCCTTCTTACATTTACAATAAAAAAAAAAAAAAAAAAAAAAAAAAACAATGTAAACTGTAACTTATTATGTTATTCATTGTTAACTTTCAAAATGTTCACCAATATGGACCAACCAACAGCCATCTCTCAAAAATACCCGACCAAAATCAGGAAACTGAATTCACCAAATAATATTTCATAGGATATACCACAAGACAACTGAGGAAGACAAAGATGAGAACAAAAGAAAGAAATTCTCCGACTTCAAATGTGCCCCAGCCATATCTCAAAAGTATATGATCCACACCCACACACATCCCGGCTGAATTCGCATTGGTCGGACATACAATAAAATTGCCAATTGGAAGAGATGAATTGGAGCATTCAATACAAGCAGTCTTTACCACGCTAAAGCTACCATACCACCATGATCACTACAACTCAAAATTCTTCCCACATCGTAAATAGTAGCAAAACCATTCAATCAATACCTTGATCAACCAGAGTTCCTGAATTAAATAACATTTCAAAAGAATACTACAGGAACCCATCGTGATCTAATCTGCTTTTAATTATGTTTAAGATACTACGGCACAATTCCCACTCTATTCAGACTATTTAATACTTTGATACTACCTACGATTAATAATATGATGTTAAATAATCATTAATACGCATTCAATAATCAATCGTTCCATATGCTCAACATTTCTATTTACTTATAATATTCAATGGAGCTTATCCAATAGCAATAAATAAACCTTCTAGCCGTTCCTTGATTGGTTTTGCGAGTACATTTTCTTACATTTTCATTTCAAACAAGAAAGAAAGCTCTAGTCGAGACTGCTCGACTACGAGATCCCCTGAACCCTACAAGCAACTGATATTTCAATAATAATTAGAAAACACACACGCACACACACACACACACGCATACACACACACTCACATATACAGGCGATTGCGCTTGGGTTGCGCTGCAGTGGTGGCAATATTATGAGAACTTATTTGTTGAATAATTTAATTTCTAGACGTACGATCGTAATGAAACTTTCAGAACGTAATCATAATGGTAAAATGTATGTGTATACCGAAGCACAAGTCTCTAGTATTCGATATACGACTTTTACAAAGATGAGGGTGAGGGGGTGGATTAAGGGGTGGGGGGTAAATTTTAACAAAAACCGAAATTGTATAAAATACATCTTAATATACATTTTAAATTTGGAGACTCTAGCTTGAAAGATGTAGAAGATATAATTTTTTAAGTGATCTTCGATAAGGTTTTTTATCGATAAAAAAGTATCGGAATGAGTTATCGTTTTTTAGTGATAAACTCGATATGCGCGTGATATATACGGACATTTTGAAAAAAAGTTGAAGTCTCTAGCTCTTATATCTTCTGAAATCGACGCGTTCATACATACGGACGGACGGACGGTCGGACAGACAGACGGACAGGGGCAAATCGACTCAGCTCGTCGCCCTGATCAAGAATATATATACTTTGTGGGGTCTGCCACGCCTCCTTCTGCCTGTTACATACATTTCAACAAAACCATTATACCCTGATTTCCCATTTTCAATGGGTTCAGGGTATAAAAACGAAAACGAAAAACAAAAACCCTTCTATTTGGTGGCTTTGGATGCGCTTTTTCATTGAACTTTTGTAGGCTCGCCATGCTTTGCGTTGTCGACCATGGGACACTCAGCTTTAATGCACCCAATGGTTATCCCCCCAATCCCGACAAAAAGTGCAAACATTAAAAACCCCCAAAAACGAAACTCGAACCATGTGGTGCCGCCGCTTTCATGCGCTTCGTTTAGCAAAGTGGATGTTAAGTGTAATGCGATTTTTATGTAAATTTTCGCCCAAAGAAAAAAAAATAAGAGAAAATGAAGTGAATAAACGCCACAACCCACACTATGTAGACAAAATGATTGAAGAGACTGAGCGACCGAAAGAAATGAGGCAACAGTTCCGTTTCCACGGTCACAGGCCGCAGAAACAGGAGAAGCAGAAATATGAACAGCAAGCACAAACGTCCACTTGCCACACACATCACCCATTTTTGGATTAAGATCGAAGCATACCGAATACCGAATAACGCATACAGATTTGTGTCAGACTTGATTTTACAAAGTTGATATTATTTTAAATGGAACCTTTTGTATAATTCCAAAATTCTGGTGTTAAAGCGTTACAGAGTAACAAGTCCGGTGTCGTTTCCGTATACTCAGCCAAATCACCAACTAATATTATATGGGATACAAAATCTACTCGGCCAAACAAAAGATGAAAGGACCAACCAATTAAACTACTACATAGGATGATATACCACAAGCCAACCGACGAGGCCAATGATGAGAATAATGCTCCGTCTTCCAAATTCAGAACTTTCACCAATAGGACCAGAGCAACCAACATGCCCCACCATGTAGAAGATTCGCCCAAAATATACATATCTCACAATTTATACGCTCCAAATCCAAAGATATCCCAACTAAATAGGCATTTTGCGGATACAATAAAAGA
Organism: Drosophila navojoa; assembly: GCF_054131105.1. Classification (NCBI taxonomy): domain Eukaryota; kingdom Metazoa; phylum Arthropoda; class Insecta; order Diptera; family Drosophilidae; genus Drosophila; species Drosophila navojoa. The sequence goes on along the minus strand of NC_142893.1, from coordinate 20,858,950 downwards.
AGCAGTCTTTACCACGATAAAGCTGCCACATACACACCCGTCAAAATTCTTCCCACATCCGTATATAAAAAAAAAATAAAATAAAAAAAAGAAGTGCTCCACACCCCCTCACTCCTCTTCGTAAATACAATTCAAAAGAAAAATCTGTCAATTTCTTTTTCTGATCAATATTTAGAAGAGAATTTGTCATTAGTTGAAGACCATCAGTACAACCGACAACTCTAGGCAGGAGCAACCCCGTCAGAGTCGTGGTATTAAATTATAATCACAAAGAATCATAATTTTGTATCATCAACTGGCCTTTTAGTATTTGGGTAGAACGTCAGTCTACCTCTACTAATGACAATCGTTCCGTCGCAACGTAGAAGTACTCTAGTAATCAGCTGTGAAAACACATTGGGAATTCTAAGGCACAAAATGTAAAAAAAAGAAACGCGTTTTGATCGTTGTTTTCATGAGTCATGACATCGTCAAATTTATTTTGAAATAGCTAAATCTAGCAGTCTACACATGTGTGATTAAGTAATTTGCAGTTCTGAATTTACTAAAGTCAATACTAAGTTCAATTTAGTGGATGAATATAAAACTATATACAATTTAGAATGACCAAAAAATGTGCTTCCCATACCGGGAATCGAACCCGGGCCTTCTGGGTGAAAGCCAGATATCCTAGCCACTAGACCATATGGGATATTGTGTACGGAGTAACCAATGCCGGTTTTGTTAGATTTATATTTCCAAAACACAACAAGGTTTGCTTTAGTTTTTCTTATAGTTACAAATAGTTACAATTTTAACTTTAATAAACCAAGAGATTTACTATATTTAAAATATAATGAAATTTCTTCCAAACAAGAATACTATCAAACAAAAAATGAGCCAACGAATTTCATTAATACCACCAGCTCTAAATATGGATAAAAATAAAAAAGTTTTGTTAATTAATAATAAAAAGAACTGCGCGCCATTCGCACATCATATTTCCCATACCGGGAATTGAACCCGGGCCTTCCGGGTGAGAGCCGGATATCCTAACCACTAGACAATATGGGATGTGTAAGCGTGTCTGCCACATACTGAATATATGCTTAATAACACAATCATATATATCAAGTATGTATTATTAAATCGAACTTTGCTGATAGAATATTCAAATCAATTACACAAAAAGGAAGTCGAAGTAGCGGTGTATTATCTAAAATAAGTTTTACTATTACATTATTTCCCAAAATATACAAATACAAAAATTCTTATTTATGAAAACAAGACAAATATTGGTACTCATCATTAATACATTATTTAATTATTTTACCTCAAAAACTTTGATTGCTGTATATATTTTGTATTTGACTAATATCCAAGCTGAGTAGTTGTCGAAATTTTATGTTTATCATGCTATATAACATATTTGGCATTACGACACTTACATCCCATATTGTCTAGTGGTTAGGATATCCGGCTCTCACCCGGAAGGCCCGGGTTCAATTCCCGGTATGGGAAGTGTTGGAAACGACGTTCTTCGTCTTTCTCTATTTTAATTACCTTTTTATTTTTTTAAATTTAAATATATATCACATGTATGTAAGTATTTTTGCTGCGTATTTATATTGTTTCATGTGACCTAATAGTTGAATTTGAATTGATTTTAGTTATGGCCTTTAAAGCTTTGAAGCGCAAGCATTTGTTTATTCTCAAATATGATATTTGGCAGCATAGCACCTAATCCCATATGGTCTAGTGGCTAGGATATCTGGCTTTCACCCAGAAGGCCCGGGTTCGATTCCCGGTATGGGAAGTTGACTTTTTGTAGATTTAATATTACTATATTTTTATAATTAACTTTGAATTTTAATAGGTTATGAAATGCAGGGGGGATTTGAAGCGTTCTCAGCAGGTGTGTATATACATTGTATATACAAATATAAAAAAAAAATATGAAATAAAAATATTGGCTACTGTTTCACAACCAACTACTTTCTAGCAGAGCAAGGTTTCGATCCTCGGACCTCTGGGTTATGGGCCCAGCACGCTTCCACTGCGCCACTCTGCTTGTTGTTCGAGTTTCAACTAATGTATTATAAAAGACAGCAACTGCTCAACACAGAGCAGCTATTCTGACTATTGCAAAGTATAGTATTTTTGTCTCTCTTGCACACACGTGCACCGCGGCTATGCTCACTCTCTGAGTCGTCGCTGGACCACGGATTCACGTGGATTACGTATTTACTTAGCTGTGGCCACACACAAGCGTTGACGACTCTTATCGCAACGTTGCATGCGGACGCTGCTTACACTCTCAGCTGGTCCCTTCCTTCTCCGACCTTCTCGTTCTTGCTGCTGCTGCTACTACTGTGTCGACAATTTTCGCCTTTAGCACAAATATGACTTTAATAACCGCGTGTCCGTGTGTCGCGTGCAATTTCCTGTTGATTCTTTTACGTTTCTGTTTGCTCTGCTTGCAAAGGTATCCCAAGTCAGCAAGCTGAATTTCAGGCGACTTTAAATATGCTAAAAATATCTAGCACATACTTTCTAGGTTAACCAAATAATATTTCGAACTTAAAACTGAAGAGAATTTTTTTATTTAAAAATTAGTAAATAGTTGAAAAAAAAAAAACAATTTTCGACGAAAAAACATGCTCTGACTGCGGCTCTAACTAGCACCTACTTGTTTAGTTTTGAGTGTCGCAAATATTGATCAATATGTATATATTATTGAATGCGGGCCTGTAATTATATTGCAGAAATCATGTTTTTCGATTCAATGCAAATCAAAGCACTTTGCAAATAAAGTCATATTTTGCTATATTTGCATTCAAATTTTCTGTAATAACTATGGCTCAACTGCAGCGTAAATATGATTATTTGCTACCCAGTTGTTGCTCTCCATGAGAGGGTAAGCGAAATCAAATTGACATATTTTGTCAATAAATTCCACATTTTAATTAATTTTCGCGCGCCACTTAAAAGGCAGCAGTACCGTTACTGCAGTGCACAAACACGGCAGACATGCCCAATGCCCATTTCAAATGGGAAAATGTTCAGAGACCGCAAACACTAAATTGCAAATAAATTTGTTTAAATATGCAATGGTAAAGCGTCAAGCGTGTGAGTGTGGATGCTTGTATTCGTGTGTGTGTGTGTGTGTATGTGTGAGTGTGAATGGAACTCCAAAGCTGCGGCATGCCACCTGCTAGGAGGGGATGCTGCGGTGCCTGCCTGCAGCAAGAGACATGAGACAAGAGACAACGTGCGCATCAAATTTTAATAGGAAAACCCCAAAAAGTTCAAGCCACAAAGTCCATTTCCATGGCACCCCTTCACAACTCGCACAGTAACTCCTCGCTCGCATCCATCCCCCACACCCCATTCCCCTCAGGCACTGTTGCTGTTGCAATCCCGTTGGCCTCGACATGCCTGATGTACGTTTCTGGTTTCGGCCACCAAGATGTTGCATTGACATTGAATATTGATGAAAATAAATCGAATTTCCGCCAGGCAGCAGAATTTTCCATGGCCAAAGCCGGACGATGCGAAGGATCTGCCTGCCCAGCAGCCAAAAAGAAAAAAAGCCCGGGGAACGAAAAAAAAAACAACTCTACAATATCTCCATATGTAGAGCTCCGTGTCTGTTTATATTGATTGCCAAATGGTTTGAGCCGGCAAAAAGGGTTCCGGCTGAATACATCTATCTGTTTGAGTGTCAAAATCCCACGATGTGTGTGTATGGGTTGAGTGTAGCTGCGCATCTGTATATGTGTGCTGCATTACGAGAAATTTGCGGTTTTAGAGATTCAAAGTTTTGCTAGAAGACAAATGAATGACAGTCAATATGGCTATAAAGCAGAGACGTGTTAAAGAGATAACATCGCAGAGTGCCCGCAATATTATTGGAAATATATATTTGGAATCATCTATCTGGTTAAATGAGATCCAGCGATCGAAAATTCGCTTTATAAATTCACATTAAATTTTTAAGCATTCAATTATCAAATTTATTTATTTAGTTAGTTATTATTAAATATTATATATTTGGTAAATCTTGATTTATATTAAATTAAAATTAAAATATTCACCAAGTTTCATATGTTTCTAATTAAATTTCTCTTCCATCCCAATATTTTGCAATAAAATAGTATATCTAACAGTTTTCTACTGGAAGTATTAATTCTTTTTCAAATGTTTGATGAAAATGTAATTTGCTTTACTTTCAAATTAAATAAAATATAAATAATTATATAAATATTTCAGCTTACTTCTTCAGCTTTTCATATTCGCATTTTATATAAATATATATATAATAATACATAAATTCAATAACGCACTTCCACTCACTTCCTCAACTTTTTAGCCTTAATCTTAATACATCACGCTATATCTGCCATCGGATATTTGTAACAAGCGCCGGCCTCCTGGTAATCAATGTGCAATCAATTCAAATTCAATGCGAAGACTCATAAGCCCGTCGTCAAGTGCCTGGCCTCATACATCATTTTTCGATGAAATTTTAAATCGTTGCGCAAACAGCTTTACAGCAGCTCTTCTCTCCTTCGATCCATCGTTCGTCCTCGTCCCCATCCTCTCCGTTGCCCTCGCCCACAAACGCTGCAAATTGGCTTTTGATGTGATGCTGGGGCATAAAGCGGCGCAGTTAACACTTGATTTGTATTTAAAAATTATTGACCAATTCATGGCTGCTGATTAAGTTTGTGTTTGTGCTTGTCAAGCGGTCAGGTGCAGATGTGGGTGGGCGTGGCAGTGGCGATGGTGGAGGCGGAGGCGGAGGCTGTAAGCGCGTGTTTGTTTCAACATTGGCAACCGATTGATTTTTGCAGCCACAAGGCTATGGCCACGGCCAGGGGAAATTGCATAAACGCCACACACACATACACACACACACACGAACAGACAGGGACTCGGGCCCATATGAAAATCCAATTTTCCAGTGATTGATCATACAAAGAGAGACAGAGACAGAGAGAGAGAGAGAGAGGGTAAAAGAGAGAGAGAGAGAGAGAGAGGGAATCAGCTAGGAACAGAGCGTTGCTTGTGGTTGGAGGTAGTTAACCACACACATACACACACCAGCACACTCACACACACACACGTGGCTACATGTCAAGTTGGTTTGTCTGCTGGACCAAACGCAAAAATAATGTAATTAAAGCAATGTTTGCATAATAAAAATTAATATTTGTTGCATTTTGTGTGACGTGCACACTCGCACACAGTCAGTGAAAGGTCCAGTCATTGCATTTATGACTCCTGCTCTATCCTCCTGCGTCTATCTGCTTAACTCCTTTACATGTTTACCTAGGTGGCGGCAGTGGCACTGGCAGTGGCAGCGGCGTTGTCTGCCCAGCGCTTTATGCGGGCTGTCAAATTCAGACAGTTTGCACACATGATGTACAATCGCCCTCGTTGCCCTTTCCTAAAATCCCTTGTGGCGTTAAAGTCCCCCTGCAAAATCCAGAGATTTGGACTCTATTGCAGCTGCTACTGCTACTACTACTACTACTCCTCCTGCTGCTGCTGCTGCTACTGTTGCTGCTCCTGCTGCTGCTGTCCAGTGCCCGCCTGTTTGTTCAAGTTTCGTTTCAGCAAATTATGTTCGAGCATATGGAGGGGATTTACATTGGTCAGGCAACTGTTAACAAACACTGGACAACACTGACGAACACTCACAGCACTGGCGCAACAACACTGCTTCCTGCTCACCGGAGGCAGAGCTGTTGTTGTCTGTGTTGATTGTCTGGGCTGTTGCATTCGACGTATGCAAATATTGAAATAAGTCTTAATTGAATACAAATACTCAATTACATTGCGGCACATCTATTTTGTGGGCCCGGCACAAACAGTTTCTCTTCCATGCAAACACACGCACAAAAGTAACTCCGCTTCTTTGCAATTTTGTCAATTGTTCCACATTTCTGCTTTATAATTTCAATTTTGTTCATGGTCATAAGTGTCGTCGTCGTTGTCGTCGTCGTCGTCATCATCCTCATGGTCTCCCCCTTTTTTCAATCAGCTAACAGAATGGTTATGGTAATGTATTTTGGCAGGCTGTGCGTGTGTTTGGTAAAAGGGTTAAGGATTAGTCTGTCATATTATGAATGCGGGTTCTATGCTAGACTGTTGTCTGCCGGTGGTCAGGCAATTATTTTCAAAAGCAAGGACAGAGGCTACAGACTTTGTTTAATAAACCTATATGCTGGTTACCTTTAACGGAAGTGCTAAATTATGTTTTCAAAATGTCATTGGTTTAATATATAAATTGAATATTTATTTGTTTATAGCCATAAAATGTAAAATACTCTTAAGGTATTTTTTATTATATATCAATTACTTTTCTTTTTCATTTTGCTTACATATACATTAATTTTTAAAAATTAATATTGTAGAAAGAAATAAAAATATAATTATTTTGTATTTTAAATTAAATTAAAAAATGAAAAGTAAAAAAAAAAAATAATTTTAGATATTCACATCAATGTTTAAAAAATTTAAAAATAAATACAAAAAAAATCTGATCATGGCCCATGGGGGGATCGAACCCGCGACCTTCGCGTTATTAGCACGACGCTCTAACCAGCTGAGCTAATGGGCCGATGTGAAGAGACGCAGCTCAGAGCGCTACACGAAACGACTGTGCAATGGAATATATTTCAAGGCATACAAATTTTATTGACCATATTTTATTTATAACTTATAATTATCTCTCTTTCTGCTTTAATGAGATAAGATTATTTTTAATTTATTTTGCTTTTTTATTGTTTTTTTGTTGTGTTAAATAAATAAAAGCGAAAAAATTTAATAAACAAGGTTCGTTTGTTTGCTATATACAACATAGTTTACTCAGGTTTGTTTTGTACTAATAATATAAATATATATAGCTAAATGCTATTTATATATATATATGAATATGCAAATATGCATACTTATATGTTATATACTAGCTAAAATTGATTATTTGTGTATTATAGAAATATATACTAGCTATATATTCAATTTAATTTAAGTCCGTGTCATTTGCCACAAACAGTTTTCAGTGTAGTTTCATTGGAGTCATTGGGGAGTACAAGGACTTAATACTTCATCAGCCATTGTTCTGTAGCATGACATGCATCTTGAAGCTATGCTCCGAACCGAAACACAAACCCAAACCAAGTAACACGCATTTGACACTTCATTAAAAAGCAACATTACCAAAATCAATTAGAGTGTAGTCCCCTAAGCTCAGGACATAACCAGCAAAAGCAAATAGAGATGGATGGACAGAATTGTAGATGGATATATAGATACAGACAATAAGAGAGAGAGAGAGAGAGAGAGAGAGAAGTTGCACAGTATCTTTGTTGTTTTTGGCTAGCAAATAAGCAAACAATTGAGCATACACGAGCTGCTACCCATTGTATTTGTTGTTGGCTCACCGAACTCTGGCGCTGATTCACAAACTGTTTGAGAAACAGGCGAACAGAGTAGAGCCGAGAGTATGTTTGCATTTTGAATTGCAGGCACCGATATTTGCACTGGTAAATCACCAGACAGCAAACGGCGGACGGCAGACGGCACACGGCAGACAATAGACGGTGCTGGTTAAAGTCCTAAAAAATTAATTAAAAACGTGTTTATTCATAGTTATAGTCTGGGAATGCGTTAACATAAAAAACAAATCACTTTTTTACAAATATGCAATCGGGCGCATTTTCTTTGATAACCGTCGCTAACCAATTTCTTATCTGTTCTGATGGCTGCAGCCCTTCTAGGCGATTTAGCTCCTGGCCATTGTGCATAATCAGTATCGACGGCACCGTAACCACATCATACGATAATGCCAGATCGGTCAACTCATCAACATCGATGCGCGCCATCTCCATATGGCCTCTCTGCTCATTTATAATATTTTTGAGGCGTGGCATGAGAGCTTTACAGGGCGTACACCAACTAAACGAGATTCGAAGTACTTGATCTATATAGCTAACTTGCTTAGTTTACGGTTATTGCACTGACCTGGCATAAAAATTCACTAAAACTGGTCTCTTTGAACGTCGTACTTTCTTTTCAAAGTCGCCCAAATTGGATACGTCAAATATGGTCCGGCTGGCAATTGCTTTGCGGGAATTCAACAAACTTTTCAGCAGCTTAATTTGTATGGAATTTCTGTTTAACGACATTTTAGCGGAAATTTTGATGATTTTTAATTTTATTTTCGGGTTCTGTTCTAAAGTTATATATCCAAAAATTAAAAGGAGATGGAGAGAATTTTTCTGTAAATTTGTGAGAATTTTCCGGTAGGTCGAACGAATAAAAACTGTTTTATAGAGAAACTAGAATTTATACGGAAGCCTAGCTTCAATAGAAAAGGTTGCTTAGCAATATACTTAAATATTTATTCAAAACTACTTAGCTAAGATCTAGGCCCAAGCCCGATTCTTATAGAAGCATCGATAGATCTGAAAGCCGGTGTCACACTTATTGGCACCCTTAATCGATGCACAAGTGGCCAGAGCGGCCTTGACTTGATCCGCTCCGGCGGCGGGCGCCAGCTTCTGCAGCACCGCATCTCCGTTGATCTGACCCTCGACTATAAAGCCAGCCCTCTCCAAAAAGCAATTGGCATAGCACTTGACCTTATCGTCGGCATCATCGAAGTTTCCATTGCGCAGTGCAATCGCCTGCTCCTTGGTGTTGCCCTCCTGCTGAGTGCATTGCATGGCATTTGCGCGAATTGTTGACTTTTGTTCAGCAGTTAACTGAGGTACGAAAAACGGGTTATACGAATATGTAATATATATTATTATACTTATTATAATATACTAAATATATGACATATAATATATTTAAATATTATTTTATATAATACGTATATAATGTAACTTACAATATACTTTAATATATTTTATTCATTATTTTTTAATATAGAATAATAATCATTTACTCACATCGGCTGCCACAACTACAGTTAGAAAGCCCATTGAAACTATTAGCAATTTCATTTTCAATATAGGTTTTTTATGTATAGTCTATATATATATTTGTATATATGTATAATTCAGATATATATATTTATCGACTATATAGAATGTTTTCGTTGGCCTTTTGTATTCCTTCTGTCAACTGGTTTTGTTTTGCATTGCGCTTTTATATGATTTTTGCATTGATTTCTCGATTTTAATTTTGCAGTGGAATAAGCTTTTATGCACTTATTTAAAATTAATTTTGTCAACAATATAATTCCAAGAATTATGTTAATTCCTATAGTTTTGTTGTTTCATGATTATTTCCTCAAGATAATGAAACTTCATTAATATGAAATTTCATTTATTTACGAGCCTTTTTATCAAAAAAATGCCAAGTGGTTAAACCGGGCGTAATGCTTTTTTAAATAACAGACTAAGTATATTCGAGCCTATATACATCCGACTGCTCACATCTCATCTTTGTCTCAAAATGTGCTAGAGTAAAATACTTAATTTATTAAATATAAACCGCATTAATGCTCTCTGATATTCTCTGTAGAGCTTTATTTATATACATACATATATTCTTTTATATTTTATTTATATGTTTCGTCGCGCATCTCTCAAATGTATAGACCCGTTTACTCTTGGTGTCTTGGCCAGCTTCCAGGCTAATTATGTGACCTACTTGGCAAAGCTTCAATGAGATTGCTTTAAATTTGTTTGCCTTGGTCAGCAGCTACTTATGCCTCACACACACACCCACACACTCATAATATATACTATATACACATATATATTTGGGTCACATTAGATCGCATAAGGCTGATAACATTAAGCAGGCACTTTCTTCATTTGGCCATGTTTGCTTGCTCGAAATGAATGATGAGCTCCCTGACTATGTGTATGTGTGTGTGTGTGTGTTGTCTAAACATTTTTATGATTCAGGGTTAGAGATAGGATACATTGCTGTCATTCAGCTAGGCTTTACATAATCTACAGCCTTTCAGCAATTAGTTTTTGTTTTTGTGCGCCACAGATGATAAGTAGCCAAGTTTTGCAAAGAGTTTGCTCTGCAGAGATGGATGGCTGGAAGGATGCTTGATTGACAGGCGTTTTGATAGAAAGTGGGTTAGGGTTGCCTAGGCAAAATCAAATTTAATGCAAATATCAGCAAAATAGAGCTGGCTTTAAAGACCGTATATGATACGGCCCATTCGGCTATCCTCCATGAATACGAGCTACAAAATATTTGCATGCTGATAAGAAATTAGTTTTTTGTTATCATTTTCAAATTGTTACGAAATTAAATGAGTTTTTCCACACACAATCATAAACCATAAAATATATATAACCATGCATATATATTTATGCGCTATGAGAGCTTGTCGAGCTTGTGGAGGCGGCGGGGAGGGGCCGGCAAATGTAATTAAAAAACTTTCCAACCGCATCAACATAAATGTATGGCGCATAAAATGCTGTGCATTTGACAATTTTTGGTTGACATTTTCTCACTCTGGATGTGTGTGTGTGCGGGTGTGTGTGTGTGGGCGTCACTGAAACCGCTAAAAAGTTGGGCGTGACGCATTGTATTTAGCCATTTTGCAGCCAAATTAAATGCTCGAAAAGTTATTATTGTTGTTCATAAATAAATGCCGGCTGGCTGGCTATTCATCGATGAGCGGGCGCTCATTTAATGTGTTAAATGCTTTTACGAGCCAACAAGCTCTTCTTGCCCTGTACTCCTTCTATTTTTTGTTTTTGGTAATCGGGTGTGCGCGGGTGGGGACCGTACGCATTTTCATTTATTTTAATTGAAGAGAACGGCTTGGCCTTTTGGGCCATTGCTGTGCCCATAAAGTGTGTCCAAAAACCGTTAAAGTGCTCTAAGCGGAGGTAAACGACTGTTAAATACCCTGTAGAGAGCTTTTAATAAGTAAAGATGCCTGTGCATTAGCTGAAATTGTTTTATATTTTTTACGGATAAAGATTAACAACTGCTGGATACCCTGTAAAATATATTTAACTAACCATATATCTAACATTTTTGTATTAGAACATGAAGTCTATATCAAATTAGCTGAGGTCTCCACAAATTAGTTAATCGATTGCTAAATACCCTGTACACTATGTTCAGGCATCGACAAAGACATTTACAAACGAAGATTAATGTAATATATCAATAGGTAAAAAGCTAGTTCGATAAGTTCGGAGGAACTACTAAACATGTTAAATATGTGTGAAAATATACCATTATTTAATGCATTATTTGTTCGGAAGCAGACCAAAATTTACCGGCAATTATATAAAGGTTATTGACTAAGATATGCTCTGTAAAGAAATGTAAACTTTAAATGTTAAATAAAAATGAATACTACACATTAATTTTAAATAATAAACGCTCTTCTATGGATGATATCTTAACTACCCCATTAATCATCATATCGGTACCTAGGTATCTAATGAGTTTTATGTTATTTATAATCTCGAAATATATTACTGTTTGCTCAGACATTTGCACAGTCTGGGAATGCCATTTCTTAAGTACCCCGATAGCCAAAGAGTATTAAAAAACACATTTCGTTTAATTGCATTTAAATCGCAGGCCCAAACACGAGCCCAAAAAACACCTTAATAGGCCATTAAGGTGTGCGTACCGCCCCCAATCTCAAAAAAGGTTTACTTGCAATATGTGCAGGCAATAAACGTTTAAAGTTCGCATTTAACTGCAAATGATAGCCCATAAATTTTCGAAAGGTAAATTTTATCAATTATTTCGGGAATCAATTGCAATATTGATAAAAATATAAGCTATCTTTTACCACTTACCTTTAAAAACGTTATATATATACATTTATATAATATAGGTGTATCTATTTTTGTAGTATCATATAAATAACTTGTAACAAAGTGGCGCCAGCTTCTTGGCAACATGTCTGCCCCCACGGCCTGGAGAAAACCCACTTGCCCGCTAGCTCCATAATTTTCCATTAGCTTTATTATATACTCATTTGCGCAAATGTCTTATATCATTGTTATTAGTAAATCTTATGCCTATGATTATTGCCTTTCCCAGTCTGTGTGCGTGTGTCAGTGTGCTTGTGTGTATCTTCGATAAGCTCCCTCAAAAACAGCTCCATCAGACACATTTCCTTTGGGGATATAGCGCAAGGTTGTTGAACTCTGCCTTACGGTTTTTGGGGTCAGTTGGCAAAATGTGTGGATAGTTCGGCAAGCAAAATAAAATTGCCGCGAAATGGCATTACGAATGCCTACTTAGGGGTTGGATGTGCACTAAATGAAATTTCATCTTGTTTTATCTGATAATTTTGATATATATTTCCAGGCATATATCTTTAATAAAGTTCTTTATTGTATTATAAGATATTGACATAGATGGGGTATTTGTTTTTTAGCTGTTTTTCAAAAAACTGTTATTATATTAAGAGGGGGTTGGTGGTTTGAAATATTAAAGGAGCTCTTTTGATGCAAAGGATAAATATATATAAGAAATGCATGAAAATTAAGTACAAAATTATATATATATATTTTTTTTTTGTTTGGTACGATATATTTATTTATTGGGTATATCAAAATTCTCTTAGCTTCTCGCATTGTTAAAATAATAATTTTTACTTTATTTTGAAATTTAATTAAAAATTTGTATTCTGTTTTTTTTTTTTTTTTTTAACTTTAATATAATAATTTGTATTATTATTTATTCTTCTAAACATTAGAATAAATATTTAAAAAGTAAATTAGAATATTAACACAAGGGGAAAAAATAAAAAAAGACTTTAATATTTATTTATAATTTGATTAATAATTTGGACAACTAAGTTCTATTCTCGGGCAGTCAAATGCATGAAAGCTCATAGAATTAGGTAGAGCAAAAAAATGTATTCGGAATATGCTCAGCGACAAACTCAAATTGCAAAAGCTTGAATAATAACAATTTAACACAACTCCAAAAAAGTTCAGATGCAAATGCAAAAGTTTTATTTCCTTGTGTGTGTGTGTGTGTGTGTGTGTGTGTGTGTGTGTGTGTGTGTGTGTGTGTGTGTGTGTGTTTCACACAGTCATTTCGTAGGTGAAGCTGGTTTTAATTAATTTAATGACTGATATTTGCATATTTTTGTGCAGCTTTCGTCAAATTAAAATACACGTGACAAAAACTTAACGTGAGAGAACTCGTGAGTTTCGTCTCTTTGTTAAATAAATAATTTATCCATTTGTTGCACTGGCAAAATATAAAACCTACTTGTCGATGTAGTGAATATGGAATGCTCTTTAGTTTGTCATTGATTGATGGACAAATAATATGAAAATTAAGCTTTGTTACTTTGAAAATATTACAACTAGCATAAAATGCTTTAGTTTAAAAACATACAATTACTTTGAATTAAAATGAAATATTAATTGCTTACTGCTTGCATAAAAGCCTTATATAAATACCCTACAACATTTTTCATTTAATTAATAATAGTCTGCATAGTCCGTCAACGTAGAATACCTTCAAGTATAATTTAGTAGTGTATAAAAGTCGTGCTGCGTCTTTTGGCATTGAGTTAATTATATTAACAGCTGCCACAGAGCTGTTAGCATAAGCTAACACATTAGCTTCTAATTGGTATAGAAATACATTTTATAGCCCATAACCAAAAAGCGCGCACAGCTTGTATTCATTCAACTCTTTCGGCATTCGGAATTGCGATAACTGTCGAAAGCTATGCGTAATCCGCATAGCTTATCATAAATTCCAAGCATAACTCAAAGCAAAAATTTGCTGCTTGTCGATCCAAAAAGCAAATTAATACCGAAATGCGCATTGTTTCGGGCTTCCCTCGAAGACCCTTTCCCCAGCTTCCCTCCCTTGCCTTAGAAACCCGCAGGCATTGCAGTTACAACCATTTTTGATTGCATTAGATATAATAAATAATTTTTGGGCTACTTTGGCAAAGCATCTTTCTCTCTTTCTCTCTCTTGCCTTCCCTCTCCCTTGCTCCTTTTGGCTGTGAAAACGTAAATAGAATATTTTATGCAATTTATTTTGTTTCGAATTGAAGTGTCGAAATATTCACAGGGTGTTGCTAATGCACTCGTGCGTTCCATGCAATTGAAATTATGATGGGAGCATTTGGCCTCAACAACAATCAGATAAAGCTCAGTTCGTGTGGGCAAAGACAAATTGTGAGTGTGAATAAAGCATTCTATTGTATTAAATAGAATTTATGAGTTGCTAGCTAAATGAAATTGTATAAGAAAATTTATGAAAAATATCTTTGTTATGTGTTAGCAGCGGAGCAGTGAATATTGAAAATAAATTCTTTTTGCAAGAAAAGCTTAAAGAGGAGTTAAAAGATGCATAAATAATATGTAAATACACAATACCCGTTCAATAACTATAAAATCTGATATTTATGTATGTTTACTGCGTTTTCATGAAATATGAAGTCATGGTAAGTGTTAGGTTAGTTCACTCTAAAATTTATAAATCTGATTTAAATTTGATTTGCAAACAATACAAAATAATTCTTAAATAAATGATTAATAAAACAAGTAAGAAGACTCTAGTCGAGACTGCTCGACTAGGAGATACCCTGAACCCTCCAAGCTGATATTCTTATCATTCTGCACTTCTTTTATGCACGCACACATACATACACATGCATCCACCCTCACGCGCCCGCGCTCTGCTAACTGCGCAGTAAGCAGCGACTGCGCTTGGGCTGCGCTGCAGTGTGGGCAATAGTATGAGAATTTATTTGATAAATAACTTTTTTTGTAGACATGCAATCTTAATGAAATTTTCGGAGCGTAATCATATGGTCAAAATGTGTGTACATTTTAAAGCACAAGTCTCTAGTACTTGAAATACGTTTTTTGCGAATTGAGGGCGAAGGGGGCGTGGTATCCAAAATCTGTTGATTACAAAATGTTTGTATTCATCATATATATATACACAGTAAATCTGAAGTCTCTATGTCTAATAGTATTCCAATGAGGCTCGAAAAACAAAATCAATTTTTCGATTATTCTCGATAAAAAAGTTATCGGATGAGTTATCGAAAAAATAAAGCAAACTCGTACTGCGTATGGTATTCACGAGTATGCACAAAAAATTTCAGCTCTCTAGCTCTTATATCTTCTGAGATCTCGGCGTTCATACGGACGGACGGACGGACGGACGGACGGACGGACGGACGGACGGACGGACGGACGGACGGACGGACGGACAGACGGACAGGGCTATATCGACTCAGCTCGTCGTGCTGATCAAGAATATATATACTTTATGGGGTCTGCGATGATTCCTTCTGCCTGTTACATACTTTTACACAAAAACATTATACCCTGATTTCCCATTTTCAATGGGTTCAGGGTATAATAAATTAGCTGCATAGTTTAACAGGCGTAGTATAACGAAATCATTATTATTTTTAGCGGATACCGCACATAAATATTATATACATCTAATGAGTCAACGTAACTGGGGAACTACTTAAAAAATTATTTTTTTTATTTTCAAATTTTAAAAAATATATTATATTTTGTGTTTCATAAAAAAATGTTTATAATAATAATAATTATATTAGAATTATTAACTAATTAATAATAAATACAAAAAATATTTCGTCTGTAGATTTGATTTATTGATTTATTATTTAAAAAATTTTAATTTGTATTTTATTCAACTCTAGCTTCATACTTTTTCAGTTCAATTTAAACATTTTATTATCGATGGTAACTTCTTCTATTGGAAGCGCTATGAATGTTAGTATGCTCGGTTTCATTCACCTTAGACTATTTATTGATATCAAAGCCCATTAAAACCAACCAACCTTATCAAATGGGAATATGTAATCTATGCTATGATTCCATTCAAAACTAATTCCCGCAAATAGAGTTCAGCATTCAGTTGCACCTGCACTGGGCGGGAGCCACTTTAACTTTATTTTTCTATATTTGGCGACAAAATAAAACGCATTTGCTGCCCAGCTCATTACACACTAAAAAGGCAATCGAGCATCAAATTACAAAGCAAATAAAATGCAAATAGCATTTCTTTCCACTTTACTGAGATAATTTTACTTTTGTGCATGTATATATATATATTTTTTTTCTAGAGTACACTGCCTGAGATGGGTATAATGGAATTGTTAGAAACGTTGAATATATATATATATATATGAATATATATATATTTTTTTCTAGAGTACACTGCCTGAGATGGGTATAATGGAATTGTTAGAAAGGTTGAAGCACAAATCAGAATACATACATATGCATATTATTAAAGTACAGAATTGATTTTTCAGCAGAGAGAACGACCATAATATATTCAGCTGAGAAATAGTTTCAAGCCTGTAGAAATATTATAAAAATTTTACAAGAGAATAAATAAATATAAATAAATTGGTATTAATTCGTTGATAAAATTATAATAAATTATTTTTATCAGAATCGTTAAATTAAGAATTATTTTTTATCAACTCAACTCAATTATTTTTCCAAGAGAAAAAGTCACGAAATAAATTAATTAAAATTAAATTTTGTTGGTATAAAATTAGTTTTAACAGCTTTTATTTCATTTTATTATGTATGTATCAGAATCTTTTTAAGATGGGAGAGCATACAAAGTCCGCCTTTGTATGGCCACGATTTTACTATTTTCCTTTTTTTCTGTTTTGGGTTAGCGTCGTCAGCTCCCAATTTCATGCAGCTGACCACGAGCGCTGTGCCTTGTAATTGCTAAGCTCTGGATTAAACAATTTCCACATTTAACATGGAGCATCTTTAACCTTTGCTACAATAAATTTCAGGGGCTCTCTGCCTCTTCTTCTTCTTCCTCTTTATTGTGAGCCCTGTGCAGGGGCTTAATTTTTGGCATTGCGATAAGAATTTTTAGCGACGCTGTCATTTTGGTTGGGCTTTGGCTTTTACGAGCCGGCGCTAAAGATGCATATACTTGTTATTTTTTTTTGTGGAGAATCAGGTTGTGCTTGTTGTCTGTCTAATTAGATGCTTTGCCTAATTAGTTGGTTTTATGTGAGGGCTCTTTATGCCTTTGGCTTACCTTTTTAGATGTCAGCCAAGGCACAGCGGCATCGCTCAGCCCAGTCCAGGCGAAGCTTCTACTCTCTTCCCCCCTCCCTTGTGCTCGACAGTGTGTAGGTGCCCTGTCGATATGCTCGTATATGGAGAATGTTATAAACTTTAACGTTTATTAAAAAATTCCATGCACAAGCAAATATCCACAAGGACCAGGACAATAATGTGAACTAAAGCAGCGCATTTTCTGCTGATTTTTTCTGGCTGCTCCCGGCGCCCTTCCCAAAAACCCCAACTTCTTTATCGAGATGCGAAGTTTGCTTGTACGCTTTCTCGTAGATTTTTCAATTTCTTACAAAACGTTTACTGCATTCCTTCACCTGACTGTCTTTGATGCGTTATATAAGAGAGAAAAAGGGAGAGAAAAGAAAAAGGAAACGAAAACATCTCACAGTTTGTTCCTTATATGAAGTGGTCGTAACTGGCTCGAGGGTTCCCAGCCTCAGTCCTAGTCTCATTCTCATTCTCATTCTCGTTTGGCTCATCTGGAGTTTCTCTGCTAAACTAAACTGAGCTGAACCGAACCGAACTTGTCACAAAAGAATTCATTTTGTCGCGCTTGGAATTTTTGCGCAAAATATGCGCTGGGCTGCTGCTTGTGCTGTGCGTGTGTGCATCGCTTGCTTCCTAAACAATACTTTTCCTTTATTATTTGCTGGAATTCAATAAATATTACTAAAACACTTCGCAATCGGGCAAATCAACAGCATTTTCACATCATTTTCTTTTTGATATTGCCTTCGCTTCTGTTCGTTTTCTATTTTTATAGGCATGTTTTGTGACCCTTTTTTTAAGTGTCCTGCGAGTCCTTGGCGGCATTTTATGACGCGTTTTGTTACCAAAACGAAAATTTTTGGTAATATGCGCACATTTAATTGCCTAATTGTTTTGTTCTTGGCATTTTATTGCATTGCTTTCATATTGTTGTTGTTTTTTCTTTTTTACGAGCGCACGCATTCATTTTATGACTTAATTACTTAAATGCGTTTTATTTTGCATGCGGTTATAATCATAAACAAATTATAGAAGTGGAAATTATGATATCTCTCTCGTTCTCTCAGCGGACCTGGCCATTCACCTTTTATGGCCGCCGATGAGATTTTTATCAGCCTCTGGGGCTGAGCGAGAGAGCGTAAGTATATATAAATATTTATAAATTAAAGTAATGAAAAAACTTTTGGTACTTTCCCGAATAATAATCGATAATCCTCATTCATGCTTGACTGTGTTTTTATTTACGGCTGGCATTGAACAGCTCTGCAATTAAATTAAGTATACAAATAATTCTCTTTCTCCTTTTAGCAAAGGTCAGGCAATTATCATTGCCCTTATATATCCAAGCCAATAACACATTGAAATTATTGACATATCAATATCCTTTGATCAATAACTAAAAAAAATATTATTTATGAAAATAGTAGAGCTAAATTTAGCTATGGATTCACAAATATTTTTGTCATTGCTCGTGTGATTAATATGGTATAGATATATGATGAAAATGTTGCATTATCGATTATTGATAATAAAAGGAAATAATATTCGCTATATTTATATTCACTCTATATTTCATTTAACTTGCTCAAGATCATTTTGACAATTTCACTCTGCAAATTATTTTTTCACTATTGTTTCTGTTCAACTATTTTATTTTAGCTTAGAACTCTGAATAGTAATTTTGATGTTAAAGGAATGAATAACATATGTGTGGGATGTGCTGGATATGTGACTGGTGCTAGATATACAGCAATATATATTTAAACAAAATTGTAATATATAATCTATTTTATAATTATATAGAGAATTTGCTTTTGATACTCTATCATTTTCCCCTTCTCAACTCTTCTATTATAGCCAAATTAAAGGTCCACTAACGCATGTAGGTCAAATTTCGAGTGAATCAAGCACATCCCACTTCAAAGCCCATTTTATCTTAGCATCAGCAAACGCAGAGCTCTGCCCTGCCCTGTCCTACCTGTTCTCTGTTCTCTGTTCCTAGCCTTAATTATAATTTAAATTAACTGAATTTGCCTTATTTGATTTGGCTGCTTTAGTGTTTTAGTGGTTTGTTTGGCCCGTTGCTGACTTTGGCGCACATTTTCGCTCTAATTGCGTAGCCCCAAAAGCTGAGCTTCTGGCTTAGATAAGCCTTTTGCTGATGCTGATGGCCGGGCCCATTTGTGAATTTATTAGCCTGGTGCCTAGCCGCCCTTTCTCACATTCAATTTTTTTTCTTTTTTGTGGGTTCGAGGCTCCCGAGTTTTTTGTGAAATTAATGCGGCAAATACTAATTAATTGCGCAGGTGTTGCAGCTGCTTTACCTGCTGTTCTTTGCCGCTGTTGCCGATGTTGTTGTTGCTGCTGTATCTGTTGTTGCTGCACGGGATAAGCCTAATTGAATTTCTGTACGCATATTTTTTCTCTGTCCGGCCCAGAGATCAAGCCCCACACAACGTGACAGTAATAAATGATATATAGGCCATTCGGTTATTAAAGCTTTGCTTTATCCATATTTTTAATTATATAGACAGCATTTTTGTAGTGTAAATACAGTTAGTTTAAGGAAAAGTTTTTTCTGTAATATTTATTTATTTTTCTTTTTATTTACTTTATTATACCCTGAACCCATTGAAAATGGGAAATCAGGGTATAATGGTTTTGTTAAAAGTATGTAACAGGCAGAAGGAGGCGTGGCAGACCCCACAAAGTATATATATTCTTGATCAGGACGACAAGCTGAGTCGATTTGGCCCTGTCCGTCTGTCTGTCCGTCCGTCCGTCCGTCCGTCCGTCCGTCCGTCCGTCCGTATGTATGAACGCGTCGATTTCCGAAGATATAAGAGCTAGAGACTTCAACTTTTTTTTAAAATGTCCGTATATATCACGCGCAGATCGAGTTTATCACTAAAAAACGATAACTCATTCCGATATTTTTTTATCGATAAAAAACCTTATCGAAGATCACTTAAATAATTATATCTCCTACATCTTTCAAGCTAGAGTCTCCAAATTTAAAATGTATATTAAAATGAATTTTATACAATTTCGGTTTTTGTTAAAATTTACCCCCCACCCCCAAATCCACCCCCTCACCCTCATCTTTGTAAAAGTCGTATATCAAATACTAGAGACTTGTGCTTTGGTATACACATACATTTAAACAATATGAATACGTTCTGAAAGTTTCATTACGATCGTACGTCTAGAAATTAAATTATTCAACAAATAAGTTTTCATTATATTGCCAACACTGCAACGCAACCCAAGCGCAATCGCTGCGTTTGTTTGTTTGTATGCGTGTGTGTGTGTGTGTGTGTGCGTGTGTGTTTACTAATTATTATTGAAATATCAGTTGCTTGTAGGGTTCAGGGGATCTCGTAGTCGAGCAGTCTCGACTAGAGCTTTCTTACTTGTTTTTTTATTATATTTTGTGTAAACGTACTTTAAAATCTGTTCATTTAGACAATGATTAAATTTGGTACGTGGCGTTATATATATATATATATATATAGATATTATACTCAATCTTTGGGTTTTATTTATATGCCCTTTATTATTAAATTATAGATACATATCTGAGTTTTGGTATTCCATTGTCATATATATCTTTGTGGATTAATTTAATATAAATGTAAAATTATACAAAATATAATTCATTTCCCCTATATTATGTTTAATATATGATTTTTGTTATATTATATTTCATATTCATCTTAAATATGTATATGACAACTCTGGTTAAATCAGGTATATTGATTATTATTGTATTTAATAGCACATTAAAAGTTATGGAAAACTTAATACATAAATAGAGTACTACTAAAAGCCATTTTTATTATATATTGAATAAATTTTAACAAATTATTCACGTTTATATTTTTTCTAAACAGTTTTAATTGCAAAATTAAATGTTTCTTTATACTAAGTTCGGCTGTTGTATTATTCTCAGCTTAATGAACATAACTTAACTTTATGATTCTTTAGTATTTTTTTTTTTATATATGTAATTGGTTTCTTCGTATTACTTTTAATTTTCATAGTTAATAAATTTATTTGCATGACTTGCCATAAAAGAGAAGCTAATAAAATTTGCATATGGCTCTGAATACTTAGCAAAGCTTCAGCTCTCAGCACGTTTCGGGACGGTTGACTACAGGTAGTGCTCCCGTGTGTGTGTGTGTGTGTGTGTGTGTGTGTGTGTGTGTGTTTGGCTGGGTCTCATGGGCCGCATATTCTTTTGGTCATATCGCATTATAATGTCAACGTAATGTTGTCGTCAAATAGTTTTTCGCGTGACATTTGCATTTCAGTTTAGCCTGACAGCCCGAGTCGCGTCTCAGCCCCTCCCGGGTCCAATGACATTTCATTAGCTTTAGCAGGACGTTCTCTTCTCTCTCCTCATTCTCATTCTCCATCTCTCTTTCTGCTTTTTAACGTGTGCCATTGTTTTCATAGTCGTTTTATGTGCTGTTTATATTTTTATGGCATGCCATATAGTATTTAATATAGTGTATATGTATATGTATTAATACAAGGTAGATCTCACCATTAGCCCCCAGTCCTGTGCCCTAACAGTCTATCATGTCTGCAATAAAAGAATTTTATTATTTTCTTATATGAAGTTATAAAACGTTGCCATTTCCATCATTTTATCTAGTTTGTTTTTTTTTCTATTTTTTTTCGCAGAAAGTTTTGTTCTCGTCTTTTGATACCCTCTTTTCATAGTGAAAATCGGGTATTTTTTAATATGTATATATTTTTGGAAAAAAAATAAATTAAAATTGATTTGATATAGGGTTTTTTAGAATGTTAAAAATAAATATAATTTAAA
Source organism: Drosophila navojoa (assembly GCF_054131105.1). NCBI lineage: Eukaryota > Metazoa > Arthropoda > Insecta > Diptera > Drosophilidae > Drosophila > Drosophila navojoa. The sequence continues at coordinate 20,837,050 of NC_142893.1, read as the reverse complement.
AAATATAATATAATAAAAAATATATTTAATTGTTGTTTTAAAATAATAAACATAAAATGTATACCGCCAAAAAATAAAGAAATAGTTATGCACTTTATAATAATATTTCATTGTTGTCTATTATTTTAAAGATAAATAAGGTTTAATTGATTTTTTATTTTATTTTATTTTATTTTTTATTTATTTATTTATTTTTTTACTGCTCAAAGTCCTCGAAGAACCACCAAATGCTTCATAGAGTATCAGAAAGGCAAAATGTTTACCATTCTAATATATTTGTTTTTTAGCTACTTAAGTCACAGGTTCCTTCAAACTTTCTTTACACATACACATATATATTTCTGTTGTCTTTGGTTGTGGAAGGCGCGTTTCGTGTTTGTCGTTATTATTGTCTATAAATCTATGGCAGTTACAGCAACAACACGTTGACATTATGAATTTATTACTATTTAAATATTTTATATTTGTTATGGCTCTGGCAGGCGACGATGGCACCCAATAAGCAGCGTTGCCAGAGTCCTCACATTTTGTTCGTCCCTTTCTTTTAGTTTTATTATTGTTGAATTGTTTTTTGTTTTTGTTTTTGTTTTTTCTTTTGGTTGGTTGGCGTGCGTAACTATTTATGAGTTTGTCTGGGTAAGTTTTTGGTTGCACTGTTAAAGGTAGTTTGAGTAGGTCATGAATTATCGATGCTGTCAGCAGTAAATATTTGTAATATATGCGATATAACGTTATTTGTTGCACGAGCTGCTTGATATACCCAAAATAGAAAATAGAAAGACAGATAAAACATAAACGTTGAGCCATTCGGTTCCAGACACACTAAATGCCCGTTGTATAATGATTAAAATAGATTTTTTAATTGTCTAAATGTGGACGGATTTTTTATTTATTTTCCTGTTGGGCTTTTTGGCAAACCAGTTTCAGCATTTGGACTTTGGCATATTTCAGTTAGTTCTGTCTATGGACTTTGGCATCAGACACCGATTCGAATTGAGATCAATCACACATATCGCTGGCCCCTAGCCAGGTCAGCTCATTATTAATCAATTTGAAACCGGTATGCTTAAATATATAACAGTTTGAAGACAGCTCAAGCGTATCTGTCGCATCTCATTTCGATTGGGTTAATTATGGAAATGTACCTAGACACATTGATCGAGTAGCTGTCATATAATTGGCTAGATACACACTGATTATTAGGTGGATATTATCAGACGATGGTTACCTTTGAGCTGTCATATATACATATACGTGCACTGAAGTAGACAAGGTTGAAAGCTAGCTCATCAAACAGCAATTATCATTAAACTGTGCACAGTTTATCTGTGGCAATCGATTTAATTGTGGAATTTTTAAATGACATCTCAATATTCAGATAATTAAAGGGTAGCTGATTAGGAATGTCTAAATGTTATTAAATGAATACTAGAATAGTTTCTGTCAACAACAGCTGTCTTTATGATTATTTTCATAGTCATTGAATATTATTCAGATTATGATTATTAATCGATGCTAATGAATAGTGTACTTATTCATGCATATTTATTAAGTAGTAGGTGCTATGAAATATGAATTTTTTGAAAAATACTTTTTTGATTCAAGAGCAGAACCATTCTATTTTATAAAAAAAAATATAAGAATTACTAGAGATAAAACCAGTTTTGTTATTCTTATAATTATTGTAGGCCTTTTCGGCTTTTCTTCTGTTCTTATACAAATATTTCATTATTTTAAATTGTTTGGTCATGCACTAAAAACAATTTTAATTATTTTGATAAATTAAAAAAAAAAAAAACAAATACTTTAATTAAATTTGACTAAAATGACAGTATAAGTGCTTACACGTGCTATTTTAAGTAAATAAATGATAATAATACAAAACAGTTATTTTCATTTTTTGTTTTCTAGTACATGCAATTATGTCTCATTAGTCGGGCTGATTGGACGAATTAGCCCTGAATAATGAGTACAAAAATAATATCGAAAAAAAGTAAGTATCAAAACTTGCTGCATCGCTGAACTCAATGGCACTTAAACTTACTCAAAATACACAACGAATTAACGTTAATGCTAATTTTACAAATTACAATAAACAATTAACAGTTGGCACTGCGGATAACAATAAACCTAGGTAAATCACTGGCAGTAATTGCAAAGGCCGACAGATTGCAAAGTAAAGTGCACAAAAAATAATTATAAAATAAAATTAATAAAAACTAACAATCTTTATGGAGATTGAGAGAAGTGTTTAGAACGTGACGCATTGACAGCAGAAGCTGAGCATCATTAAAAAAGCGCGAATCAAGTAAACTACTTCTACACATTTTATTACTCTCTTGTGATCAGCCAGCTATAAACAGCGATAGAAAGAGAGTGGAAGAGAGAGAGAGAAAGAGAGGGAGACATAGCAATCAAGCCGCACCGAAAAGTGGCCAAAGTTCGCCAAGTCAAATGATATAAAAGCGTATCGCACGATGAATCAAACAAGCAGTGTAAAAAGCAGATACAACCAAATACATCATGAAATATCTTATCGTTCTCGTTGCCTGTGTGGCTCTGGTCGCTGCCGATGTAAGTGCTGTAGCCTATTGGGGTTTTATAACTCCTATATATATTTATACTCATTACAGGAATTGCAGCTGTCGGACGAGCAGAAGGCACGTGCAAAGGCCAATGCCGGAGCCTGCATTGAGCAGGAGGGCGTCACCAAGGAGCAGGCCATGGCTCTGCGCGAGGGCAAATTTGAGAATGTGGATGAGAAGGTGAAGTGCTTTGCCAGCTGCTTCCTGGAGAAGAGCGGCTTCTTTGTCGATGGCCAGATCAAGTCCGATGTCGTGTTGGAGAAGCTCGGTCCGATCGTGGGCGTCGACAAGGTCAAGGCTGCCCAGGAGAAGTGCGACTCGCTGAAGGGTTCCGATAAATGCGACACCGGCTTCCAATTGTATCAGTGCTACTATAAGCAGCGTACCCAGATCTAACTCAATTGAAACCCAGCTCGAAGTCTAACCTAACCTAAAGCATCTGTGAAGTATTAGCACGAAATTTAAGAGCAGCCGTTAACAAAATGAAACTGTAAATAAATAAAATAAAAAATCAGAGCTTCCTAAAAAATACATATAAAACAAGGTATTTTAAATAAAAAAAAATAATAATAATTTTAAATTATCTCTAAAATAGTTTTCAAATCCAATCGGTTAAATTTTATATTATCGCCTATCGATCGCAGAAATCTAGTTTAATATACATATGAATATATTAAATAAAAATATATCTTTTAAGTATATACCTACATATTCCAATCTCTTTAAGTATATAACTAATTGCATGGCTAATGCGATAAAGTGCGCCCTATAAAAGCAATAAATTCAAGTAAACAATGAACAGTAAGAATAAATTTATTAAAAGAACAGTTGACTTTAAGACTAAAAGCAAAAATAATGAAATATATATTTATTTTCCTAAACAGCATAATTTTAAGTTTAGCCTGTGTAAGCATTATAGATATATGCACTACATACTATCGGCATATACGAATGAGAAATTAATTAACATTCTTGCCAGAATCCCAAGCTGCCAGCATCTCTGAGGGACCAAGCAACGCGAACATGTCTGCCGTTGGGTTTTAGTAATATTCTGAATTATAATATGGGCTTCTTCATTAAGGGTCAGATTAGTAAAGATACCGTGCTACAAATAATGGCTCCCATAGCCGGCTTACAAACGGTAAAAGCTGCGCAGGCCAAATGCGATATTAAGCGATCCATAGAAAAAAAATGTGATTTTGCCATAAAATTAAGCAAGTGTTATGAGGATAACGATGTGATAATATTTGATGATTTGTCTTTTCTATATTCGGATTTAGTAACATCATATTTTAATAAAACAAATTCTGCCAAATAAGTACTTGATCCGGCGATACTCTATACTAATTACGGACTTTTACGTGCAGCAAATAGTTTAAACAATTTTATGCATGAATGCATATAGCAAAAATAGAATTAAATATACATTATCATTAACTATCGAGAATTTTAGAATATAAATATTTTTTTTGTTGCATATGCCATGAATGGAGTGATAATAATGTATTAAATCTTAATGTAAATATAATGCCTTTTTGACAAATTCAGGAGATTATAATTAAATAAATATTAAACTGGGAAAAATAATATCAAATATATTTATTAAAGTTACAACGTTATAAATAAACTACAAATATGATAGAAGCAATATAAAATCACAGTAAAATAAATAATAATAACTACTTTAAGTAAAGTTTAAATAAGAAATTGTAATAATAATCAATTCTACATTAAAATTTGGTGAAAAAAATACAAATATAAAGAAACGCAAATCTTGGTATAATAAAAAATAAATTAAGTTCCCCAGAATAAAGTATTCATACCAGTTTTATTAATTGAAATCTAAAAACGAAATTTTAAAAATGATTTAAAATATAATTAATAAATGAAACCCTGTTAATTTGTACTAATATCTGATGCTGTTGCTATTTTTGAATTCACTTGGAATATTTTAAAGAACATTTGCATAACAGTTGGGGATCATTAGATGCCAACTGTCAGACCCGCATCAGACGTTAAGTCCCTGAGTCCCTTAGGTATTTGCACGTTTATTCAAATGCATAAATATTGATGAGCGTCGCTTGAAAAACTTTCGATTTCGGCTCAGCCTTAGCTTTGCCTTTCTTTCTCCGTTTTTATTTTTATACAAAGTGCGGCCCACACGACGTATGCGAAATGTTTGCTACAAATGAATAGGCACAAGTTGAGGGCTTGACCTTTTATTGTCGTTGGCGTTGCCGATGTTTTCGATGCTGTCGATGTTGCTGTTGTTGTTGTTGCTCAAAAGCCAAAATCCAATTAACAAATCATTAAACATTCATTGAGCACGTGGCGCAATTGCAATTGCCAGTGGGTCAGTGAGGTGTGCGCAGAGTTTCGATTGGAGGATGTGTATGAAGAACACCTTTTATAGGGTTGCGAGCTGCGTGAATTCGTTAAGTTACTTTTAGCGCTGAGAAGACAAATGCTTGGGGAATTTGGCGACCATTAGCTGGGCGCCAGCCAGCCAGCTGACTGTCTGACTGACTGGCTGAAAGGCTGACTGATTGCCGGGCTTAGCTTGGCGTCTATAATTCATTTTGTCACTTCCTGGCAGCACGAACTGTGCTGTCACTTCCATTTAGCATCCGTTTCAGTTGCAGTTGTCTGCACAAAAGCCTTGGCATAATCACTGATGCGTTTACTAATGTCTATTAAAAAGCACCCTCTGCCACAACCAGTCCGCCAACACCGCCCATGCCTTCGATGCCGCCCACTCACCCCGCCTCCTGCCTGTCCAGCTAATGCATTTAAGTAGACAGCTCGTGGTTTCTGCGCTGGCGGCTTGTCAAAGAAAACCCAACACGCGTGCTCTGCGGACGCTGCCAAAGGGACAAACACATTGATGCTGCTCTAGCCTTTGTCTTGACAGACAGCGAGACATGGAGACGGCCGGCGGGGGGCGGGTTTCGGGGGGTGTACAGCGACAGCCAGGCTGAGCATTTCAGAGCGAGCAACTTTTCTTATTTCGCTTGTCCTGTTCGCCTTGTTAGTTGGCTCAATGAGTCTGCCCTGGCATTGGACTCCTGGATTGGCTGCCTGCGGTTCTCACATTAATGTAATTTAATTTTATAAAAACTCCGCTCGGGGGGTTGTTAGATATGCTGTATACATTGGCATTGTGGCATTGACAGTTCAGCTGTCTTTACTTTGATCTTAAAGACATACATGTGTCTGGCGACCAGGTCCTGTTGCCATCTCCTGCTCCAGATAATCAGCCCACGTCTCCTGTCGAGTTCATCAATTAAGTATTGCTTTTAAGGCCAACACCACCAACAGCCGCAACTTCAATGGACTGCGATTCGAGTTAATATATATCTCAGATTTTACGCATTTCTTGAGTAATTGCCAAATACCTTAATGGAGTTAAGTAATTGCTGGAAGAGTAACAAAACAAAAATTTCTTTAATTCCGTTGTAAGAGCTTATAAAAAAATGTTTTTTGAAGAAAATTTAACATGAATAAATATACTAACTTATTCTTATAAAATATATAAAATTACTGATTTGAGAACTCTAAGAATTCCATTTCCTCAGCAGCTAATTGACTTACTTAACTTTAATTTTTTATTTTTTTTTGTTTGATTCCTTCAAAGTTAAATTATTAGGTACATGTGAAAAAAATCAAATTATTTTCAAGTAAAGCAAGTCCAAATTATTGGGCTCCTTAACTTTGATAATCGATGATATTTCCATTGCTACAACAACAGTTTAATAGCATTTAGATCATTTAGGTATATTTTTAGTTGTACAAATATACTCCATTATTTGTATGTGTCATATTTAAAGCTTTACATAAACGTAGCTAATAATCTGTAGCCACGCACTGATGCGAATCCTTTTAAATGATATTTATCTGCAAAAAGTAGCTGGACTCATCGCAGTCATTATAAATCATTACAAAATAAGATACACAAAATTTGAGCATGAAGCATGAAATTCGTGACATTATTTATAATTTCCTGTACTTTGCCTACGATGGATCCGTTTCCGATCAGCGTCTAGTCAGGCGTGCGAATATTAAAGTTATTTATAGCTATTAAACACGAATTAAACCCAACAAGCTGTACCTTATATAAGGTTAAACAGTGCACACGTCAGTGTCATATATAGTTGAACACGTTTCCAAGTGCTCTAGAAAAGAAGAAGGAAAATCAAGTACAAAGTGGATCGAAATCATTTTAAATGCATACTCGAGTCACCCTGTTGTTCTTGGCGCAGTGTCTGGGCCTGTGTCTGAATCCAGTTTGGGTAAGAGAGGAATTCATAGGACGGAGCTCTTAGCGTTGATCAGCTGCCATATTCTGTATTTCACTCTATCTAGGCACGGTCCGTCTCTGTGTCCCTGAACATGTCCTTGACGCGCAGCGTTTTGGATGAACAGACTGTGACAAGGCAGCAAACGAAGCTCAATCAGGACTTGCTGCAGTCCTGCATGCGGGAGACGGAGATATCGATGTCGCAGTTGAAATTCTTTCGGCTTAGCCTGCTCTTCAACGATAACAACAACTCAGACAATGAGCTGGCCATTGCTCCCGCCGATGGGGAAGCTGAGCTGAATGCCGTCAATAATGCGCCGGAAATAGACTATGGCAGTGGGTCACCCTATCTGGATATGAAGCGGAACGAGCCCTTGCAGTGCTTTGTGCGCTGCTTATACGAGAGTCTGGGCGTTGTGCACTACGACATGATGCTGGAGGAGGCCTTCAAAATGCAGCTGGACAATCTGATGCAGCGCCTGAAGCCGGAGCTGAAGGAGTGCAAGAACATGAATAGCAGGAATCGCTGTGAGGCTGCCTACAAGCTGCACTTGTGCTACAATCATCTCAAGAATCTGGACACGGAGCAGCGACTGCGCGAGATGCTCGAACGTAACGAAACGAACAGTGATCTGCCAGACACCGAGGAGAACGAGACCGAGAACGATAATGAGGCTCAGAGCGAGAAGGAGAACGACAATGAGAACATTGTGAGTGCAACGGACAAGGCCAATGAGATCATTGATGCCATGCAGCGCATTAGCGACGCAGCGGAGGCGGCAGCAGCAGCGGCAGCGGCAGAGGCCTAAATCCTATTTATATATATAAACTTTGTCGTATTTATATTCTATATAAATATATATTCCGCACATATAAATAAATAAATATATATATATGTGTGTATGTAATATGCAACGGTATTTTTTTATGGCAATATTTGTGTTGCGTGGTTTCAGGCATAGCTTGATATATTTTCATATACTATTTTCATTTGTGATTGCATAGCTTTGGGCGATATTTGAAGAACGTTGAGCTTATTCTTCAAAGCAATAGCTATAAAATTTAATAATAATAATTGAGCTGTAAAGTAAAAAAGTATTCGTTACTGAATTAAGATAATATAATTTTATTCTTATTTTATGTACATACTGTTAATAACAGTGTCGTTACTGTTATATAGAACATACAAAAGTTAATCAACAGAGCTTTAGAAGAGTTCTCTACAATTGAAAATAAATATGTAAATATTTCATTCTTTATATCGGTTTGCAAAATAGCATTACTTAAATTACTTTTTAACATATTCCATAAAATATGAGTATAATAGATATCTGATTATATATAAGTAATATTTTAATATATTTTGTTGTGGTTTATTATTATTGTTATTTAACAGCAGCGTAGGAATAACATAAATATTCAACTTTTGATTTTTGAAATGTATATACATCTAGATCGATTAAAGAATAAAATTACACTTATCAATTATATAAATATATGCTACATAATTCTCTATTTGGCGAAACTACAACCGGGAAATACAAATTTAATGCTAGGCTAACAGCGTTAACTAGCCAAAATTAAAATGAAATTCAATTTAATAATTTAATTAAAATAATTTTCAATATTTCGGTCAATATTTCAGACTCTTGACTATATAAACAGCATGAAATAGCTCCAAAAATATCAGTGTTCCAAGTTCGACGCGAAATGAAAGTCAACATTTTTGTGCAAGTCTTAATCGTATGCTCGCTCTACGCGCTAGCTGTGGTAAGTTTGGATCATATAAGCGAGAATATTGAACTATTTTAATAGACAATTTTCACTCACAGTCCCAGAGTGCTGCGGACTTGGCTGCCTATGCGAAAAAGCAGCAGGAGTGCATCAAAGAGCTGAAAATCCCGGCTGACGAAGCGACTCAAATCATGGCCAACAAGGATGTGGCGAATCCGTCTGCTGCGTACAAATGCTATCACGATTGTCTATACAAGAAAATGGGTCTGATGGCCGCCGATGGTAAGGCCAACGGTGAGAGAATTGTGAAATATGCACAGGCTCGATTCAGTGCGCCGGTGGACAAGATCAAGACCAAGCTCACTGACTGCATGACTAGCGTGAAAAAGGTTCCAAATGCCTGCGAACATATCTACAACTTGGAGCTCTGCATGTCAAAGGCACTCACAGCTTAAATGTATAGAGCAGGGGCCGAATGCACTTTGCATAAATGACAGGCGTACAGCGCGGCAATCACGCAGTGAAATCCGTTAAATAATAAAGTTATTTCACAATATTAACGCATTTGCCGCATAATCGTGGGTGGTTGGGGCACGTGCATTGTGCATTTAATTATGCAAATTGAAAATGGCAAATGAGCCAGCATGCACACACACGCACACACGCGCGCTTTTATCTACATAGTAGTTGTTGTACATGTACATATGTATGTACCATTATGTATACATAATCCATTTAAGCTGCTGGCTTCTGCCCAGTCCAGAGGCCAGCAAAGCTGCAATTAAGCTGTGACAAACTGTGACGCATTACAAAGAATACCCAACTGCACAGAGAAACAATTTTCGACAATTTTGGACGCGAAATTAAGGTAATACTGCATAAAATAGAGACTTTTTCATCATAATGTAAGGCAGAGAAATGTAAATGGAATATTAGAAAAGAACGAAGCCAAATGCATAAAAATATCTTATAATACCAGCATAGTATATATACATAGTAAAGTAGTAGTACTTTATCAACAGATTTCGGGTTCAGTTGGCTGAGCACTTTTCTTTTAGTATTACCATGCCTTTTTTTTTTATACTAGCTGTTTTACTACAAAATGATATTAGTGATAATAGCTCTAATTCCTTTTCTTGAATTTATGAAATCCCTTCAATAATATGCTAAGAAATTTAGTTTAAAATCTCATAAAAATAATATTTTTACAGCAATACGCTGAGATATTTTATTTAGGAAGTTTCCCATTTTCAATGGGCTTAGAGTACAAAAAAAAAAAAAAAAAATTAGTTGCTGCTGTAGAATAAACATAAAACATTCTGAATTTGATCGCTCACCAACTTCAGTTAGTTTACATGCCAAGCTAAACAAACGCATTTCTCGAGCGGAGCTTCATTCAGCTACCCTTGCAAAACCCACAGCACCCGCAGTGCTTTTCGCATGCAACTCTGTCCAGCTAGTCAACATTATGCACACTTACACACAAGTAGACAACGTTTTGTTTTATCTATTACGATATACAGTTATTATTATTGTTTTTCAATGCAAGCATAAATTAATTACAATTTGTCAGCATGTGAACAAAATGTTGCTTTAAGCCTTAATCTCGGCGGACTTGAAGGATTCGAAGCATTCGTACAATTTGCTGGCCGTATCACATTTATTCTCGCCCTTGATGCCGCTGCATTTGGTCAGAGCCTGGCGGGTCTTCTCCTCGCCGATGATGGCGCCGAGCTTCTTCAGCACCACCTCCTCTTGGACAACGCCGTCCTTGAGTGTACCAGTCTTCTCGTAGAAGCAGTTGGCAAAGCATTTGATGTTCTCGCTGGGGTTCGTGAAGTCCTTGGCCTTTACCTTGGCGATCTCCTCTTCGGTCAGATTGACCTCCTCGGTGCACTGCGCAACATGTTGTTTAATGAGTTTTTTCTGCTCGTCGGTGAGCTCAACGGGCTGTGGATTAGAAATTGAGGAGTTGAAGGAATTCAGCAATGGATTTAGAGAGAGTCTTAGATAAGGCCAAGTGAGAATATATTGTATTTATTATCATTTTCGTTATACTGTTGATCTAACTTTTTTTTCCGGGTCACTTAGCTTCTTTTTTTTTTTTGATCCATCATTCTTGAAAGCAATTGATTGCCAGTTGTTTCATCTTTAAGATCATGATACAGCTATACCTTAATAGCATATATTATACTCTTTCTTCAAATTGATTTTAGTAAATTTATGTTTATTTTATTTTTCCTTCTTCGTCCCTAATTTTATTATAAAAGTTTATATATATCTTTTTATATATGTGCATTTTTACTTTTTTACCTTCTCCTTCTTTCCATATCTAACTACATTCACATCAAAATCATATCTTTTCACTTTATTTCTTTTTTTTTAGTTTTGTATTTCAATTTTCGTATTTTTTCTTTTAGATCTATAATTTCTACTTACAGTTGCCACAGCCACAGCGACGAAGAAGGCGGTCAAAGCGATCACAAAAATGGGATTCATGTTGTTGCGAATTGTTAGAACACTGAAGAAGTTCTGATGATTTCTGTGCTATTGCGCTGGGTTTTTATAGTCGAATTTCGCGGTAGTCTAAGCCGGTTTTTATTTACTTTTTTCTATATTTCTCCATTTTTTTTATGGGCCCGCGGCTGTGATCTACCCAAGCTGTCACTTTTTTTGAGCAGTTTGTTTTATATCCATTTCATGTTCGTTTGGCATTACGCCAAGTACTTTCAGACAACTAGCCTGCGGGCGTGCTCTATGAAAGCAAACCTTCTTGAGTTTGGCTTAGGTTCATTAAAGGCGAACGATCGAAAGATCAATTATGCATGCAGACTGGCAGAAGGGGCATTATTCAGATGTTTGAAGCGTGGTCTCCAGATCAATGAGTCTGCTTTTACCAACTCATGTTTGTTTCGTATTTGTTTTTAATTTTCTTCTCTTTTTCTTTTTTTTTACTTGCTTGGCAGCTGCTTAATCATTATCGCACTACTCAATCAGCGAGACCAAATGAAAAGTTTGCACTTTGCCAAAACGCGCCCACAGCTCGGACTGGCGGGGAGCTGGCGAGATATGTATCTGAAAGGCGCGGTGTAAGTCGTATTGAAAGTTGAGATGAGCGAGGAAAAGTCACAGAAAACGAAGAAGGAGAAGTAGAAGCAGAAGCTATAGCTATAGCTGTAGCTGAAGTAAAAGACAGACGACGGCAAAGTTTTTTCATTTGAATCCTATTATTTCAACGTAGTTGTAATCTTATTATCCACGAGATGACAGCAAAATGACATTTAGAAAATTTCACGCTGTGTGAAATGTACAAAAACAACAAAAAAAGGCACATACACGCACACACACACCCACAAAAACACAAACCAAAGCAAATACGGGAATGCAAGAAAGTCAGCAGAGCAATGCGTGTGGGTGTTGTTGCAGAAGAGCTCTGCCTTGAACTGAGAAAAAGAGTGAAACAGAGAGAGATACAGAGAGAGAGAGCGAGAGAGGGAGAGAAGACTGGGTAGCTGTCGCTGCTGCGTAATGCGGCTGCCACTTCTAGCTGCTGCCGCTGCTCTGCTGCTCTGCTGCTCCTTCTTCAGGTTTTCCACCAAGTTTTGCCCACACTCGTCTGCCTGTCGCTGGCTTCCTTTTAATTTCAATTCTGACATTTGTTTGTCTGCTGTCAAAATAAAGTAGCTTTTGCGCCAAAGAAATAAACCAAAAACAACAAAAAAAACGAACGAAAAGATTGCGATTGAAAATTGCCAACAAGCAACCACCTAACCAGCGAGCCACCTCACCACCGAACCACCCAACCACCCAGCCACATAGTGTCTCCATCCACCCAAACGCTCGAACAGCCAAACAATAATAATAAACTAAAGCTGGTTTGACTTTGTGTAAATTCTTCGAAATCCTCACGTGGCAAATCTTAATTCAATTTGCCTGCGGTTCGCCAAACAAACTTCAAAATTTCTAAGTCGAAAGTCAACCTGACAATGTGTATAGAAAGACACATACCATATAAATATACGAATGCATATACATATACACATATACTCATGCATGTGACATATGCTTACCGCAATTTGACAGTGCGTTAATTTAGAGGGGAATAAAATTTCAGTTAGGAGATTAGAAATCGATCAGAAATAAATAAGCATTGAAGGTAAATTTAAAATAAAATGAAATATTATGACCATAGGAATAACTAAAAAATCCTTGAATATATTATTACTCTATTTACCAAAAATATATATATAAACAATAAAAAAATAAATCAATAAATAAATAAAGAATAGTACATCTTTTTAGTTGATATGTATTACTACTTGAATACAAAATATTTGAAAATTATGACAAAACAATAATAAAAACAATAGTTCGAGTGGTTCATCGGCTTTCCCTTAAGTCAGGTTTTAAAATTCTTATTAGTATACGACCTAGGAATATGATTATGAAATATATAGCAAATTCACCTAATCTCTGTTAAAAATTTGTAGCTAAACCCTTATGATCGCCAAAATAATTTCCTAGGAAATAGAGTACCATTAAATAAAACTAAAATACAACAAATCAAATGGATTACAACAAATAAATGGATTCAACTAAATAAAATAAAGAATCTAATCTTTTAACTACCAATATTTAATTTTCCAATATTCATGGAAAATTATTATATTATAATAATATTATAAATCTTAATATTGTCTATATGTACAAGGAATACAGAAATTATAGGAGGGTTCAGCTTCAACAAAAAAAATTCCGCTATAGTTCTATTATCTATTATTTTTAAAACTTCATAAATTCCTGAAATAAGCCTTCTTATTCAGCAACCAGGCCTAATAATCTCATATTTTGTATTTAATGCACTAAATGATGTACTATGTGCTTAATGCTTGAGTTATGTGCAAAGCGCTGTAAATAGACTCCTAGAGTTCGAAACCTAGCTAGACAATGAAAGAGCTCTGCTCAAGGGCAGGCGAGTTACCGAATGGCTTTTCTATAAGCTCTCACTCCCTCCCTGCCCATCTCACCCGCTGCCAGACTCTCTCTGTCTCGCTTGTTAAGCAAACAGCAGCTGTCTTTGCTGCTCCCTCCCCTCAGCTTCTGGCCCGGCGAGCCAGCTCGCCTGCTAAGCTACGCTAGAAATTAAGTACAATTTTCATTTTAAATTAAGCTGCCAAGACCCCGCCGTCTGCTTATACAGCATTCGACGTCATTAATCACCACAGGAGCAACAGCAACAACAACAATAACAACAACAACATTAACAATTGCCAGTCTGGGCATTTGTCAGAGCCTTTTGGTTTTACTTTGGCTCTCAAGCATTTTCTAATCGTCCAAAAACTCAGCCGAAAAACTTGTGCAGCACATGTCAGAGGGTGCCACGCCTCCCCACACCTCCGTCCGTGCTTTAACTATGTAAACTCAAACAATTTGGTGCCCACCTGTCTAACGAAAAAAAGGGAGGCATGCCTCCCTTTGGAGAAAAATGGTCGCTAAATTTGCGTGAAAAGGCAAATAATTTGGAATTCCCGTGGGCTTCTAAATAAGTAAATTTAAATTGCATTTGTATGCGTTCAAAAATTTGCTACCTTTTTATTTATACCTATATTTTCCACTCCCATTTCACGTATTTGTATTTTATTTTTATTATTTTCGTGTGGTTCGGTGGGGTTTGTGTTTTTTTTTTCGCTGTTGGCACCACAACAAGTTTCTGCTGTTATAAATTTGCGTGTCAAAAGCGACGCGGTAAAGTTTTTTATTTTTTCTGATGTACCGCATACGAATTCAAAGTTTCCAGAAACAGAAAAAGAGTGGGAGTGAGAGAAAGAATGGAACTGGAGTATTCCCCATTAGTCCTCTCCACAGCTCTATCATGTGTTTGTGCAAATGTTAATGTCCTTATCAGCGCTTCAGCATTTTACATGTGTCCCGTTTGAAATATGCGACGCTGTTTTTCTGGCGCTTTGCATGCGGTCTCAACTCAACTGGACTGAGTTTGGCGGTCTAATACCCTGCCTTAAGCCAGCGGGAGGATAGGCAGGCATATTGGACGTGGATAAGCTACAGATATAGAATTCTGCAAACTTCTCAAAAACACATTAATTTTCTTCATGTAAATTACATTATATATATCCTTCAACGTACAAATTATTATTTTTATAGATTTTTAATTATTTTTTTTATGTTATTTTTATTTTATTCATCATATACATACATATATAAGACTTTCGATTTTATATGACATTTATTCATACAAGAAAAATAATAATAAATTACATCAATAATAGATAAATGTTTTTTTTTGTTTAAATATATTTTCCCACATATTTCTATGCAAAATATTTTTTAAATTTATCAATAATTAATTTAGAATTATTTTTATTTATTTTTTATTTTGATGCTTCAAATGCTTACAAAAATTTATACCTGAAATAGAATATATTTTATTATTTTATATATTTTTATTATTATTTTTTTTTAAATAATTTTTTGCTTCAATTTTAAAATTAAAACAATTCCTCAATTTCATTTTATTAACTACTATTAATATTTTTATATAGCTTCAAATATACAAGTATTCATTGAAAAAAATCTTGGACGACAGCTAACTGTCAATCTTCCAGCTGCTTAACTTTTCCAGGGTATATGCAAAGTGTTTACCAATTGATATTCGTTCATTCTGGTAGTTTTTTGTGTGCTCGCTTCCGTTGCAGTTGATGTCAAGTGTCAAGTGTTGGACAGTTGAAGTTATTTATTATAACGACAATTACATAGAAACCGACGTTTGTGGTGCTGCCCGGTCGGGTGCACCACCATGTCCATGGTGGTGCTGCATATGTTGTCAGAGCGTTTTGCCTTTTGTCAATAATTACATTTGTGTTAAATGTAAATTAGAAAATGCTACGAAAGTTGGCGTTGGCGAAAAAGCGAAAAGCGAGAAAGGTGGCCATAATGTGTGCTTTAGTCCGACGGCGTTATGGCTGGACACGCCCACTCACACTGCCACGCACACCACACACACACACACACAAACACATACGGACCGTTTTCAAATGTAATAAAATTGCAAAGAAGTGGCTGGAGTCACGCCCACAATTTTCGCCCAAAAATCTCTTTAGCTCACATTTTCCTTTTGTATATTCTGCTGCTGCTAAAGCTTCGCACGCCGCCCATCTAACACACCACCTCTTACATACAACACAACACCACACCACCCCGCCCCCTCCATGCCCCTTTTGTTGCTTTTCTGCATAGCGTAGAGAAAAATTTGCTAATGTAATGATGCTTAAAAGTGTTTCAAAGTATTTCTAACCATTTGGCATGTTTATTTTTATTTAAATGCCAACATGTGTGTGCGCGCGTGTCTATGTGTGTATGTGTCTGTGTGTGTTTTGTGTGTCTGTCTTTTGGGTATTTGCATTTCTCTTAGTGGGCGTTTGATTGAATTGAAAATGCTTGCCAAAAAATGTTCCTCCCATTTGGCCGCTGCCTTCGTCTTGGCTTTGGCATTGCCATTGCCTTGGCGTCTTCTTTGTGCTGCTCTGCTTTACTTAAGGGTTAAAGGAAGTCGCACATAATTTGCTAAATGGCTTTAAGTGTGAGCTCTGCCCCTGCGCTGATATCCGCAAGCCAGTAAAAGCAAACCAATGACACAACACAAGAGATTTCTACGCAAAGGACTTGTTACCAAAATTAGAATTTAATCAGAGTTTTTGTTTGTGAATTTGATTAATTTTTAAGTAATTGCCTGCGAAGTGCGGATTTATTGTTCATAATTCAGGGAAATTGATCAAATGACAATTTAAATGATATATTTATCAATTATATGTATATTTGTTAAGAATAATTGATTTTATTATCATATTCACATTTTTCTTAAATTTAATTTGTAAATGATTTACTACTTTAGTATTGCTAGAATCGACTTGATTGATTAAACAGACGTGATCGCAGACAAAACGGCTAATATATTTAAATTTATTAATTTTTTTTTTACTAACTTGTTTATTAACCCTATTACAACAATTAATCAAACAATATCATGTAGATATATCTTAAGAACAAAACCAACGAATATTTTTTTTTTTGCATATATAAAAAAATTCTTGACATTTAATTAAAATTTAAAAATTATTAATTATAAAAATTTTCATTTTCTTATTTTATTTATTACTATTATTCTTAATTTGAATCAGAAAATGGTATACTATATATTAATAAATATGTATTTGATATTATGTTAACCAACTTTACTTTTGAAACAATTATTTGTATTAGAAATTTTAAAATATATTTACCTTTTAGAAATAAAAACTGAAATTAATTTCCTTAGGTATTTTAAATATTTATATATTTATTAAAAATAAAATAAAAAAAGTCTAGCAAAGGAACAAATTAAATTTATCTAAAACTATGTTTCGGAATCTCTTAAACTTTGCCCTAGCAAAGTTGGGGTGATTCATTTCATTCAGTTGCTATCATTTGCACTTTTTTTTTTGACTTACTCTCTTATTTCTTATTGCGTAAGTTCAATGCCAGAAGTTTCAAGCTCAAGTGTTGTTAGTCTTTGCCATCGCCAGGTCTTTTTCCCTCTTTTTTTGCTGTTGAGTGTATAATCTTCTCCTTTGAGTAGTTGTGTTCACATAATACCATATGCTCATATCCATATCCGTATCTAACGAGCGCACGATGCGCCACTACAGCCACTATAATATGCCAAATTAAAACTTTAACTAGCGCGCCGAGTGTCCTACAGCGAGCAAGTGCAACGCGGCACAGAGCAGAGCAGCGCGGCGAAAGCCGGCGACAGACTGTCATCATTATCATTAACAGACGCCACGGTTCGCACCTTCTGGTGGGACAGTCGCATCCGCTGACGCTGAAGCTGACGTTGCTGTTGTGGCGCTTATTATTGTCGCTGAAGTGGCCCGCCATGAGCAGTCGCTGCTCCACTCATTCCGTGTCATCCAAGCCACCTCTCGCCTCTCTGCTTACTAAAACTGACAACGCCCGAGCGCTCGACAGAGGCGCAGCTTCCGTTGCAGTTTGTTTTTCCGATACCCATTGAAAATGACCAAGTTGGGAATAACGTTTTTACAGTGAACATATTGAATGATACAATAAATCTATTATGTTTCTATAGTCATATTTTAAATATTTATAGATTAGAACATAATGTATATATTTAATATAAATATATGTAAATTTAAAACAAACTTTTACTTCTACATACAGAAACTCGGCCAAAGTCTTAGCTCAGTTCATCAATCTTTTGTGTGGTTCTAAATCTATATTCGACAGTCTGATTTCGATCTTTCGATCTCTCTACATCGGAATACTGTTAGCCAAAGAAGTTTATCAGCTCTTATCGATACCTAACTAAATTCATGGTAAGGCTTAGAGGGAACAAATTTCAGTTATTCCAACAAATTAATAGAGACTCTTTTTAACATTGAAGTAGTAATTCATTAATTTGTTGTCCATCTGTAGTATCTGTCAGTCGTGGACTCCTTACTAATGTAACCTCGTTTAGTCTGAGCGCAGACGGCTTAGTTTTAAGTATCTATGTGTGTGTGTGTTTATTGGTGTGTTTTTATGAGCTGTTGGCAAAAAAAAAAAAAAGAAAAAAACGAAAAAAATAAAAACAAAATGCACGCGTTAATCTTTCTAACAAACCAAGGCCCTATGTCTCTATGACTGAGTGTGTATGTATGTGTTTATGAGTGCATGTGTGTGTCTCTATGTGTGCTCGTGGCAAGGTTTATGTTGCAAATAACTTTGCTTGCACTTTGGCCTAACATAATTTATGCACTACTACGTTGCTGGGTGGCGAACTGGCTGGCAGGCTGGCAGGCTGACAGGCTAGCAGGCATCTGTACTTAAGCAGTGGGCGTGGCAGGCGAACACACACACACACCCAACACTCGAAACACTCACATTTATAATTACATGCTTAGGATATGGCTGGCATTATAGCCCAAGCACTTTTCAACATAATGGAACTACCGAGCACATAATTAAATGCAACGTTCCAAATGAAGCGAATCGCAAGGTAAAATTAACAACCAGAAATTATGAAAAATGTTACAAAATAGTTAAATTTCAATTTAACTTGAGGGTAGAAGGTAAAAGCTTTTAATTACAAATTATAGCATATAGTTTATGAAAATATTCGAAAAATATTTTTGTATTTATTCTAAGCAGGTGGAGAGAATGTGAAGGGTAATATCTTGTATATTATATTAAATTTCGTTCAAAAATGGGATGGAAATTCACCCTGGCCTTTTCGCTATTATTAAAAATAATAATAATATTCACTTGTTTTTTTTTTTTTTTTTTAATATATAATTATCAGTATAAAAGAAAATGATGCTCCACAAAAAAAGCTAATATATGAAATATTTTTAGTTATTATTTAAATTAATATACAAAAAAACAATAGTGAGAAAACAACAAGATACAATCTAGAATTACTGAATTTATTTCTTATTTTTATATATTTTTTAAATATATATTATTTAAATATATATTATCTATTTTTTTATACACTCATATTAATATTATTGTTGACAAAACTAAATTTATACAATATATATTATGTATTTTTAAATAATTAGTGAATTGATAATTGAATACATCGTTAATTTATTGTTTGACTTAGGTTAAAAATTTAGTTAGTTTAGTTTTTTAGTTAAAAGCCTTTAAGAAATACCAGTACTCGACATATACGAAAATTATAGTTAATTTTATTCTTAGCATATTTTTAATTGATAGAATCTAAACGCAAAATTTCCTTTCCCGTATCAACCTTTGACTTAAATCAGATCAGATGTGAGCTAAGAACAAAATAATTTCACAATGTCTTTTTGAACTTGTTAAATTATTAATTTTAGTAGTGAAATTTTTTAAGATAAGTGGAAAATGAAACATTTTAAATATTTATAAGTTTTATTGCCGTGTGATAGCTGCTTTGACATTGAATATTTGACAGTTAATTTACTTTTAGCCATATCAGCTCATTAGCCAAATTTGGTAGCCCTCATGTCAATCAATTCCATAAGAAGCTTTTCAATCACAAAGACATCTAATCAAAGGCATTAACCATTTAAGCCCCTGAACAGCTAAAGCTTTACGCAATATGCACTTAAGACTAGCAAAATGCTGATTGCATACAGGTGTATGAGCCTTGAAATATTTCAGTGATAACATAGCTGTGCATATTCGACTCTCGACTGGAGCTGACTCTGCTCAATATATACGTCTTTTATCGAGCATAACAATGACGACGATTTCTTATCAAGCGAGCCCTGAATATTGTGTGAGCAGCCAAACTTGAGAGCATGCGACAAAATACTAAAACGAAATTCGTTTGAAGTCGCACGTCATGCTCTCTGTTTATATTTCACTCGATGGGTGTTGCGAGCGCAGGCGTTGCTTAGTACAACAAATGGCCGCTACGCTGGCAATTGGCGCCACAGTGCGAAACTCTCTCTCTCACTGAGAGACTTTTGGCTCTCTTGGCCAGCTGTTGACACGAGTTGAGGTCGTGTTTTTGCCGCCTCGGCGCCTTGAAGCATGCTTCGGGTTTTTCCTTTTTAGATATATATGTATACACACATACATATATATAGATATGTTTATATATTGTTTTTTCTGTTTTATTTGGTTTTTCCTTCGCCAGGCTCGTTGCCTGTTGTCGTTCAAATGCTTTGGGTTTGGCCTGTGTGTGTGTGTGTGTGTGTGTGTGTGTGTGTGGGCGAAGAAGGGAAAGCATGCAGCGACAGTGTGCCTGTTGTTGCCGTTGCTTTTGTTGTTGCCTTCAATTCAATTTTTCGCCAGCTGTTGTGCTTAATTTGAACTTTAAGCATTTTCCTTTTGGCCAGCGTTGTTGTTGCGTTCCTTTTGGCTCGTCCTTTTCAGCGCATACGCTATTGTTGTTGCTGTTGCTGCTGCTGCTGCCGTTGCTGTTGTTGTTGTTGTTGTTGTTGTTTTGGGCACTTCCGGCTTTAACGCTGCGGCGACAGTTCAATGCGTATGAAAAACCCATTGGCAGTGCCAACTAACTGGCCGTCTCCCCCATTGTAGGTCAGCCTTTTAACCGCTAATGAAGACTTATACCAAAATGAGCGCTACTTGTTACGGATTGCTCCCGACATTCTGCTCTCTTTTCTGTTCGTCTTTTTTCGGCAGGCTAATGCACTTATTTATAGGTAGTATATTGTAGCGTTGGATTCCGTTTCAAATATAGCCAGTTGACAGTATAAATAATGTGTTCCTTTGCCAAAATTTATGGCACTTGTATGTCTTCTGGTCTGCTCCAACTTGACTGCTATAAATTAAAGCCGTGTGTGCATGTGTGTGTGCCTGTGTGTGTGTGTGCAAGTGTACACCGTGCCCACCCACCAATGTTCTGTGCAGAAATCGACACGCAAGGCCACACACATACACTCACACACACGCATACACATGTATAGATATAATTTATATACGCTTATATAAAAGTAACCGCCGTGTAAGCGGCTTTTGTGGTTTTAAAGTATTTAGGCATTGTGATTAGCCACTCATTAATTGTTGGAGCCACTTGATTTGACTAATTAAACAGCTGTTTAACAGCCACTTTTACTTTGTATACGTCTTCAACTCTTTATCTCTTACTTTCTTTATTATTGACACATTAAAACTAAATTGTAACTTTATTGAATACGCCTAGGGATTAGCGCCTTCGCTCTATAAAATCGTGCAGCATATGCACGGCCTTGGCCCATGGCCGTGTCCGTGATGATGATGATGATGATGGGGTGGGCCGTGATGATGCGGTGGCCCAGGTCCATGTCCGTGGTGATGCGGTCCATGTCCTCCATGATGTGGCCCGCCATGGCCGTAGCCAGGTCCTCCATGTGGCGGTGGCATTTAGTTTCAACTCTCTTAACGAAGACTCCACGTGCGAATCGAACTAGTTGCAGACGCTAACTAAAGCCCTCGGATAGCACACTCTGATGGTACTCCCAATATATATAGCCCGATAAGTATTATCTAATCTCAATCATACCATTTCGCTAATCAATATAAATATTAAATATTTGTGTGAACTACTTGACATGACTAATAGCAATTAAGTATGTAAATAAAAGCAAAGTTTAGTCATACGCAGTGAAAATATTCGGAAAACCCTAAGATAGGAATATTTGATAAGTAATTTAAACATAACAGCGTTATTTTTCTTACGAAAAAAGAAAAAAACTTTCCCTTCGTATATATATAAATATATATATATATATACATTATATATACATTCCTATTTGTGTTAACATTTTGAATATTATGTAAATTATGAGGATATTTAATATTTTAAAATATTCTCTTTTTTTGTATATTTAATTTATTTTAAAAAAATATATAAAAAAATGTTTACCATAATATTTATGGGATACATATATATACTTTTTATATAACGTTTATAACGTTTCCGTATTTGTTCCCGGTCTTTATATTTAATTACAGAAATGTAAAAAAAAAAATATTAAAAAATTAGAAACAATCATAAAAATAAATGAAATTTTTTAATGATTTTTTTTTTTTTTTTTAATTTATATATCTATAGATATATATATATTTTTTTGCTTTGTTTTTATTTACATATTTAAATTATGAAAAACAATTACATATACGTAGAGATGTATAAAACTTAATTGAGCATAAATAAATTATATTTGACAACAACGTGCCAAAAAAAATTCACACACTAGATGATCCACCTTAGCGTGGTTCCGGCCGCGGACCGTGATGATGGGGCGGCGGGCAGCCGTAATGTGGTGGCGGCACATACTGAGGTGGGTGGTGTGGCGGTCCATGGTGGTGCGGCGGTGGACAGTGATGATGTGGGGGCGGTCCATGATGATGTGGAGGAGGTCCATAGTGGTGCGGCGGTGGTCCATGGTGGTGCGGCGGAGGTCCATGGTGGTGGTGTGGCGGAGATCCATGGTGGTGCGACGGCGGATTGTGATGATGCATTGTAGACGATTTGTCTTCAATCAGTTCGAATTCCGTTCCCCAAAAGCTATTTTGCTCAACTGAATTTCGTTTGGCTAGGTGCAGAAGTTTTATATTATGCCAAAAGTTAGTATTTTTTATGGTCTTTAGATAAGTGTTATCTTATCAATGCATGTATGTCATCCAAATCTATTGTTTGCCTATTGAGCCAGCTAGTTCATTATATTTTATATTTATTAGCAACGTTTTTAAAAAAGAAACGTTTGTCATGGACGGCTCAGTGTCTTCTATTTGTGTTGGAAAAATTACCTCAAAGGTGCTTTTTCTATGTGAATGACACCAAAAGAGTAGACGAGGTTTCGAAAGATTTTTAGTTATTAGTCAAACGTGTTGTTATTTAATTCTAGATTTTTAAATTACATTTATATTTTTAAGTAAGTCTAATGAGGATGACGTGGATGTCCTGGCGGTCCATGGTGATGAGGCTTTGGCGGCTGATGATGCGGCGGATGCGTTTGGTGGCCATGTTCAGGCCCATGTCCAGGTCCGCCTGGGTGATGGCTGGGTGCATGTGGCCCATGATGTCCTGGTGGGCTATGTAGTCCTGGCATTTCTTAGGCAACTTTAAGCAACTTAAAAATTAAATAGTGAATTGTTCGTTCAGCTGCTTACAAGTCAACTCCATCGATTGGTTGAACTTAATTATATATTTATAAGAGGACAAAGCTTTTCGAATGTCAAAGTTGGGAAAGTCCATAAAAGTTTGGTTTTTAGCTATGAACTTGTACAGATAAACTTAGGGTAAATTTGCAGGTGAAGTGAGTGGGTTATTATCAGCGATTTATCAATGTTCTCTTAATATTTTAAGTAACTATAGAGACAAGTGCCCGACATATATGCAAGTCTTTATATGACAGCTATTAAATTATATTTTCTATGCACTTATTATAATGACAATTTCAATTTATCTTCGCTTCCTCTATTTGATAGATAACTTTCCCTAAGCATGCAGCGCATATGCGTATCTAACAGCGATTGAGTGCACATTCAGGACTTGTGCTCGCATGACCTAACCAACTAACTGGCCAAACTATCGAAAAAGCAAACGAGAAATAGAAGAAAAGAAAAATTCGACCCACTTGTTAAACTCGCCAACTAAATAGGAGAAAAAAAATGACTTCCAAGGAAATAAGTAGGAAAAAGTGGAAGAAGCCAAAAAAGGGCAGCGGATTTAGCTTTTTGAATTCAATTAATTTTATCTGCATCAATTTGGCCTTTATAATCGCATCAGAGTGCGCCACATACTCAAAGCCAGCAGCACAAGAACGAGAACCAAACCGATAAAATCCCCAAAAAAAAAGTATGTATATAAATGTATATGCATATACATATATACGAGAACCCACTCGAATGGCTGTTGCTCGTAAAATGTATAAAGTCATTGCAAAAGCCAATTTGTATATCAGCGCAGGCAGCGCGATGGAGGCCCAACGATTATCAAAATGCGAATATGGCACAGAGTGCCAGCAAAACTTACTTAAAATGCCCTTAGCTCAGGGTTTGGGTCTCCCCGTGGGTTGAGCCCTTTGTGGGGTTGAGTTTGCCATACTCGAGTTCTAGTTAGAGTTCCAGCTCGGGCTCAGGCTCGGGCTCGGTCTCGGGCTTTGGCTTTAGCTCTGGCTGGCGTTTTCTTCATGGCAACAATTACATTTCACAGATTTACGTTTCGGGGCGCTTTGGTCGCGTGTGTTGCATGCTATTAGTGTGTGTCCTTTATTTGGCTTATGGAGCTTACATTACCGCCAACTTTCTGAGCAGTTGGGGTAACAGGGCACTGGCTTTCGACTGTCGCTGATGTGTGCCGTCTAAATATGAGAATGTTGTGTGAAAATGTTTAAAATCCACGCGAGCAAATCCTTAGCACGCCACTGGACGTTGACAGTGGCGTCCGCACGCAGGGGATCGTCCGACTTAGAAAGTGCTTTTCCCAGACAAGTGAATAGAAATTATGGTATAAGGGAAATATGTACCCATATAGTATAATTGCATTATATTTGAAATGGGATTTCAAATTATAATGCATTTTTGTGGGTCAACTTCTTGAAATATAAATATTCGTTATCATTTTTATTATTTATTATGTCCTATCTGTTGAAAATATTTTTAGTATATTTGTTTTTTAATAAGACAAGAATATTATCTTATGTCTACTATATTCCATCATATTTATTACTTATTATATATATTATATATTGATATATTTCGTATTTTATCTTTTATTTTCTACTTACTATCTTTTGTCTTTGTCTTTATCTTGCTATATTATTTTCTTCTATATATCATTTATTTTTATGAGAATAATAACAGAAGGATTTGAACTTATGCGTAATTCTCCCAAACACTCAATCAGACCTATGAAACGTACAATTTAAATGAAATATGTTTTGATCTCCCTAAGTTTTCCCTGGGCGAATGCAGAAAGCACTTTAAAAACAAAGATATTTGTGCGACTGGCGCTTGCTCTCTCTGTCTCCCTCTCTCTCTTTCTCCCTCCTCTCTTAGGCGCCCTTTTCTAAACGAATTCCTGTCTACGCCTCTGGCCATGGCAAGCTGCGGTTAGACACTGTATAGGGAGTGGTTCGCGTCCACTTTTGCATGCTAACACAATGGCGTGTGAGTAGCAGCAAAAGCAACAACAACAACAATATAATATAAATGAAAAAAAAAAAACAGAGGAAGTAAATAGTGGAAAAGGCATAAATAATAGCAAATAATACGGCGACAATGCGCACAAATTTGCCGCTAAAGTGTAGTCATTGTCGGCCTCCACTTTAGCTGTATGTGTGTGTTTGTGTGTGTGTGCGTGAGGCAGCCAAAAAGTGGGCGGGCCCTTGGAGGGGTCTGGTCACACTCGAGTTGCCATTTTGCATGAATTCGCTATTTAAATTTATTATACATTAGATTTATGTGCGCGTTGAGTTGCCTACGCCTACGACTCTTAACACTTATCATTGGCCTTTTGTGGTCGCTCTTGTGGCTGAAATTTTAGCATTCGAGCGATGGGGGAAGTGGGGCTCAGTGTATATAATCCCTGACTGAAACCTCTGCCGGGCTGTGTGTTTTAAGTGATTTCTTACACTTGGCTGAGCCACTGGGCATGCACAATTATTATTATAAAGCCAATCGCTGGCACAGTGGCACGGTGGTTTCAGTGGCTCATGTGTGTGTTTGTGCCACTTCTGTCACATGAGTTGCGGTTTAGTATTACTCTCCATCTTTCACTTGTGAGTGTGTTCCTTTTTTCAGTAATATTAATAATAATATGTTTGCTTGCCTTGCATGGCAAGGTGCTTATTTGAAGTGTGACAGAATTCAAAGTTGAAACGGAAACGGAAACCGTGCACGCTTGTCCCATAACACGCAGTCCACACGGCTTGTAAAACGAATTGAGGTGCAATTATATTATTAACGTTAATCAAAGCTCGTTTATTTCAAAACTTTTTACCTTTATGGCTAAATAAGCAATGCGATGGCAATCGGACGGAACTTTTCTATATGAAGTCATTTGAAAAACCTTTTTACACCTATACATATGTATGTAGTTATAGATTGAGGTATAAATTCAGATATTGAGGTTGATTAATGAATTATATTATTGTATTATATATACAATATTTCAATTTATAATTATTCCATTATTCCATAAATTGTTTTTAGATTATCTGAAAACATTCTGGGAGAACAAGTAAAAAACGACTGATATGTGATATCAATTTCAAAGTGTTTCATTAGTCGAAATGAAATATAGTAAAAGCTATTATTCTTCTTAAAGGCTATTCGGATGCTAGGGACAAATATGTAATTTTGCAGTTTTGTTTAATTTGTGCGTTATTTTTTTATTTATACAATAAAATGATTTTATTACCTATTCAAAGAAATACACAAATAGGATTTTGTTGTTATAAGTAGGCATAGTTTTTGTTTTAGTTTTCTTCAAGTTTGATTTGATCGATTTTAATTTATTCTCTTTTGATTTAGTTGTAGAGCAACAGCGCTGTTTTCTAATTCTTTTTTCATTGTTCTTTTACATTTCCTACATTTTTACGAATCTTTTCAAATTTATAGTACAAATTAATGAAAGTGCAATTTTAGCAGAGTAAGTAAATAGTTGAATTAGCAGTGAATACTCTTATTGGCATTATCTTTCTGACTCAGATAAAATGAGATTTGTTCTATAAAATCAATTAAATTAATTAATTCGATTTGATTTTTGTCAGCTTGATACCTCAAATTTTCTAAAATATGGCCTCGATTGTCGGATATGTGCCCCTGTTGGGGGAGGGAGAAGCTATGCCAGCATGGATGCACTTTGACTGGAGCGCAAAAGTGCAGCATGATATCTATAGGGATTGGGGCACTTACTATTCGAATCGGCGCCGCGAGAACTTTGCACTTTACTACCTGACCCAAGCGCTGCTGCTGGAGAACGATGATTGGAGTACGATGTACAGACGTAGTTTAACCAGGGGCAAAGCAGCAGACATTCCGGCGGCATTACAGGATGCCATAACAGCTGAAGGTAAGTCTAGCCGTTGAATTGAGAACAGTATATTCCACTCGTTTGCGAATTCAATAGAAATGGCCTTAAATGACGTGGGACCCAATTGTCCAATTAATTTACAAATATGCGACTGTCTATTTAATCTCAACAAGTTCGAGGCGTGCAAAGCCAATCTGCATAACAACTTAAGGCGATTCATGGGTATTAAAGCTAAGAACTTTGAGAAGCGTCTCATCGTGGTAAGTTTAAAATAAAACACGAAATCGTATGAAGTATTCCAAAAAATATTTTTCTTATATCTACAGATTGACGATGTAATTCGAGACGTTACGGGCAAGGCTCTGTCTTTGTTCTATCTGAGAAACCAGAAACTGGTGCGACACGTGAGTGAATTGATCAGAGCGAGTGAAATTGTCGATGATCGTCCGATGTGGAAGAAATTGAAAGAGCAAGGAAAATGTGATATACTAAGCATACCAGATGAAGAGGTTTGCACTTAACTATAATCATATATATATTTGATTTTCAAACACATTGCACCCCCAAACAGGAAATCTTTTTGTCTCCATTGGAGATAGCACGTCGGAAGCGGGCCTTCAATGTTATCCACCAGACTTATTTGAATGAGTCGTGGTACGATGTCCTATTCCTGAAAAACTTACGCACAAATCCCAGTTTGCTTCTAAGGCAATGCAAGAACTCGAGACAGTTTCTTGAAACACTGGTTAATAAACAATACGATGTTGTTCGGCGTTTCATAGTTAGTATTAAGCATAGAGTGTCTAAATGTATGATAAATAAAATCGAATCCTCGTTGTAGAAAATGATTCATAGCCGCAGTCCACTTTACTACGTGAGCTTCCTCAAGTTCAAGAATAAGAAAATGCTGGAAAAGAACAAGGAGGCATATCTGTTCCGCATTCAGTATCAGACACATCGAAATATGATTCATGATTTACGGCAAATTCATAAGCTGAGAAAAGAGAAGAAAGTCAAAGTATTTATATATAATTACATGATTTTTCTATTTTGCATTTCTAAATATATATTCATATACCTTAGCAACTTTCCTCCTATGTTGAGAAGATCATGGGCGATTATTATGTGACGAAAACGAATCGTGTTATGTGCTGGAAGTTTGAGTTCTACAATGAGGTCTACAATAGCGTGGCCCTTGCACTTGCCGAGCAGTATTCG
Organism: Drosophila navojoa; assembly: GCF_054131105.1. Lineage (NCBI taxonomy): Eukaryota > Metazoa > Arthropoda > Insecta > Diptera > Drosophilidae > Drosophila > Drosophila navojoa. The sequence continues at coordinate 20,808,687 of NC_142893.1, read as the reverse complement.
GCGCCCAAGGATATCAAAAAATCAAAAATAACGTTGCTTGAAATGCTTCTGCTGCCAAAGGACAAATTCAAGGAAGCTACGCCATTCGTGTTCGGAGATAGATCAACGTATACAGATGGTGATTACCAGGATCCCGTTGCAATAAGAGCAAGGTAAGATACAATGGACTCTTACATAACTTCCACATAATAATAACATAATAATAATAATTTGTAATCCAAAGAAAACTTATATCCCGGCTGGAGAAACGCATTCGATTCGCCAAATTTTCGATTGAGAAATGTTATCTATACCACCAGATAGGCGACATCCATTTGAGCCAATTGCGTTACGACGAATGCTGCTTAAGTGCGCGCAGAGCAATCAAAGGTGCCTTTAATAGTAGAATATGCATTCCCGTATTATGAAATTATTTTAATATGTTCCATTATTCTATAGAAACGCAAAACTGCAATAGCAATATCTGGAAGTTCCTTAGCATGCTGCTGATAATCAAGGCAAACGCCTTGCAGCAAAAGGTAGAGAAGACAAAGGAAGCTGCCGACGAGGCAATACCTGTTGCCGAACAGCTGAAGTCCCCAAGACTGATCAAATTTATAGATGCTTGCTATAATTTCGCTGTCGAGGACTTCCGTCGCAAAGCAGCCTCATTAGCGGTTGCACGGGCCAGCAGAGCATCTCTAGGAGGGTTTCTGGGTAATGAAGAGGAATGAATTTGATAACAAATAAATATATAATTAATTATGCGAATACAATCAAAAACGCTAAGCGAATAATTAAAACAAACAAATAAAATTTATATATAAAAAAAAATATTGTAAAAAACTTGTGAAAATACAAAAAAAAAAAAGATAATCATAATAATAAAAATATATAAAAATATAAATATTCTCTAGATCGCATTATATTCAGTCGAGTTTCGATAAAATGGCATAAAAATCGACCTCAGCTTAAGCATTATACTGATGGTCGTATGTCTACAGATATTTTTACCGAATCTATAAAGACGGCGCCCGAACAGATAAAGTAAATGCCAGATGGTTCTAGATGGGCAATCTATATATTGCTTCTACGGTATGTGAAGAATACCAACAGTTATAATTATAAAGAAACGAAAAATACCCCAAGAGATAATTCCATCTTCACCTTAACAAAGGACTGAAAATTTTCATTTCAATTCAATCTAGAACCCTTTGACTTGTTTTATCGATTACTTGACTTGGAGCTACACTGAATTAGCTTCAGTAACAACACATAAACAGAAGGAAACAGGTCAACACAAAAGAAAACATTTATAAAAATTGTTTTTTTTGTAGCTTTACAATTTTATAATTTTGCAAAGGATCTAACCATCAATAGGAAAAATGACATCAATTGTGGGCTATATTCCGTCCCCGACGCTTGATGGCGCGATACCGTTATGGCACAAGTTCGATTGGAGCCCGGAAGTTGAACATGATATTTATAGAGATTGGGGCACATACTACTTCAATAGACGTCGAGAGACTTTCGCCTTGTACTACTATACGAAGGCATTGGATATCGACAATTATGATTATATGACGCTCTACCGACGCAGTCAGGTGCAACGCAAGGCTGCACGCATCGAACAGGCCCTGACTGATGCACGATTGGCTGCCAGTAAGTATAATATTTTCCAATAATTGTTTGAAACGAGGACGATTGATGAGTGTGGATCGATCACAGAAATCGGCATGGTGGCGCGTGGTCCGAACTGTCCCATCAATTTGCAAATTTGCGATGCGTTGTTCGAGCTGAACCAGTTTGAGAACAGTGCAATAGAACTGCACGATAATATACGAAGTTTCATTGGTGTCAAGGCCAAGAACTTTCAAACACGAGTCATGGTGGTAAGATATCACTGTATATAGGGATGTAAAATATATACCTCATATGCGAGTCAAAATCTTAGGTCAACGATGTCATCCAAGATGTCACATCGCGTGCCATGTCCTTGTTCTTCATGAAAAATCGAAAACTCATTCAACGCGTCAGAGAGATTAACAAAGCGAAGGAGTTCGTTGACACGCGGCCCCTGTGGAAGATATTGAGAGATCAGCATAAGTGCGATGTGCTTAGTATACCCGAAATAATTGTGAGTCCAAATACGCTCTACTAAATACTTCTACAAATAATTGCTTGAAATACCTTTAGGAAGAGATTTTGTCACCTCTGGAAGTATCGCGCAGAGCGCGTGCCTTCAATGTGATACATCAAAACTATCTCAACGATTCGTGGTACGATGTTCTCTTCATGAAGAATCTGCGAAACAATCCGAGCTTACTTTTGGATCAATGCAAACGCTCTAAAAGTTTCCTGAAAACCCTTGCCTTCAAGCAGTACGAAATCATAAGGCAGTTTATAGTAGGTTTAATATCGAATGCGACTCTAATCTGTTGTAACTCATAATTGGTTTATCGCAGAAAATGTTGCAAAGTCGCAGTCCTCAGTATTATGTGAGCTTCTTGAAGTTCCCCGACAAGAAAATGTTGGAAAAGAATAGAGAGGCTTATCTATTCCGCATACAATATCAGACGCATCGTAATATGATTCACGATCTTCAGCATATACGAAAACTGCGTAAGGCCAAGGACCTAAAGGTATATACAATATTATTATATTGATATATATGTCATATTTATATGATAATCTATAGGAGCTTGCCGCTTATGTTGAGAAAGTAATGGGCGATTATTATGTGACGAAAACGAATCGTGTTATGTGCTGGAAATTCGAGTTCCACAATGAGGTCTATAATACCTTGGCTTTGGCTTTGTGCGAGCAATATCGCGTGCCAAAGAACTTTAAGGTGGCGCAAAGAGCCATGTTGAAATTGTTGATGCTGCCTGTCGATAAGGTGAAAGATGTTGTGCCGTTCGTGTTTGGTGATCGGTCGACATATCAGGAAGGGGACGAGGATGTGGAAGGACGAAAATGCCGGTGGGTGAAGAACAAAATTTGATAAACCACAATTTCTATTATTATTTCTTATAGCAAAATGTCAGCGCGTCTGGAGAGACGAATGAGATTTTCCAAATTTTCGATAGAGAAATGTTATCTATACCATCAGATGGCTGCCATTCATTTGTCTCAGCTGCATTACGACGAGTGCTGCTTCAATGCACGCAGATCGATGAAGGGTGCGCATAGCTTATTCATATTTTACGGTTAATTATTAATTGGTTCCCCTTAGAGAGTCAAAGCTGTAACAGCCTTATCTGGAGGTTCCTGGGCGTAATACAAATGATCAAAGCAACAACGTTGCAGCATAAGATAGAGCGCACCAAAGATCTTCTAGAAGAGGCTCTGCCGATTGCCAAACAGCTCAAATCTCCGCAACTCATCCGATTTATCGATGTTTGCCTCTTATGCACTGACGACGAATACAGTCGCAAGATGAGCTCGATTGCCAGCCAGAGGGCCAGCAAGGCATCAACTTTATTCTCTGGGCAGGAAGTGGGTGAAATTTGTACAAATATTTCTGCTAACGATACTTTAACAATACAATTTCTTTACAGATTGATTTGGACTAAGAACTATTCTTTGATGATTGAAAGTACAAATAATTATTATTCTAATAGTAAATTACTCCATAAAGAAAATCATACAAGATTCAAAGAAATCAAACCATTTCGACAGAGGCACTTTGGGATTGAGGGATCTTTTCTATGACAAATTGAAGACAGATCAATGGATCAATAATAATTATATATAATTTTAAATCTTCATACCTCGGAAAATAGTTTGCATTTCACAGAAAATACAGAATAAACCAATTAAAATTGGCTGTATTTTCTGTCACATTAAATACTTTGAAAATACGTACTTTGTTTTTTTATTCTTTATTTTAACTGAAATAAAACTTTGCTTTTGTGAGCCTAGGTGCCGACACAAGGTCAATTATAGGTCCTAGGACTCGTATGCATTTCCATTTGTAGTCCCGCTCTACCAAACAGATTTAGTTTATAGCCATGCTATCTTTGTGGCCGCCCATTAACTGGTCTCGTGTGATAACAGCTTTTATGTTAACCTACATTTAAAATGAAAAAAAAAAAAAAAACAATATATATATATATAGGAAAATTTACGTGAAAAACGCGTCGTCGTAAAATTTCTATCAACTCGATTAAATTATAACAAGTGGATTTTCATGTTTTTGTGTCGCATTTATGGCTTTTTATTGTGCTAATTTTATGCGCAGCCCGAACGAAAGGTGGCTCCTTGAGAAACACAGGCCCGCACACACACGACACACACACATGTATAGATAGGCACCTGCAATAATACTTGGCACACATTTAGTGGCAGCATTTAGTGGCACATTGCGGTGCCAACGTTGGCGCTGAAGTTCATCCTTAGGACATTGCCACGTTGCTGTTGTCGCAGTTGTTGTGTGTGAATGTGTGCGTGTGTGTATGTATGTGTGTGTGGCACCACACTTGGCAAACTTTTTGGCCTACCTGCTCGGCACGGCACAGCGTTGCTCTCACCTGTTAGCCTGCCAGTCAGCCAGACAGCCGCCCACTCGTGTGCCTTTTGTCTTATCAAACTTTGCCGCGCATGTGTTTATGCCACAAATGGCACTTTTGCGGCAGCGCATTTTATTTTTTTACTGCCACTTTTCGCCATTTTGCTTTATCATTTTTATATGGGCTGCCTTCTAGGCAGTTGGGCGTGGCTGTAGCTGGCGCTAAATTATATAAATATAAGTATATTACAGTCAACCGCCAACTGCCCTCAGTATTTGCAGGCTCAACGTTTCAGACTAGCAGCTCTAACAAGTAAAATTATTTTATTTTTTCACTTTATTTAGATTTTTACTACTACTACCTTTGAATTTTAAATTAAGAAGCTCTAAGTTGTAAAAAATATAATTAAAATATATTTAATACAGTAAGAACATATTTCTATACTTTGAAGTTTTAAGAATAATTTATATTTTGATATTTCTTCACAACAGTTGTGTTGTCATATACATTTTATTATACCCTGAACCCATTGAAAATGGGAAATCAGGGTATAATGGTTTTGTTAAAATGTATGTAACAGGCAGAAGGAGGCGTGGCAGACCCCACAAAGTATATATATTCTTGATCAGGGCGACGAGCTGAGTCGATTTAGCCCTGTCCGTCTGTCTGTCCGTCCGTCCGTCTATCCGTATGTTTGAACGCGTCGATTTCAGAAGATATAAGAGCTAGAGACTTCAACTTTTTTTTTTAAATGTCCGTATATATCACGCGCATATCGAGTTTATCACTAAAAAACGATAACTCATTCCGATACTTTTTTATCGATAAAAACCTTATCGAAGATCACTTAAAAAATTATATCTCCTACATCTTTCAAGCTAGAGTCTCCAAATTTAAAATGTATATAGAGATGTATTTTATACAATTTCGGTTTTTGTTAAAATTTACCCCCCACCCCTAAATTCACCCCCTCACCCTCATCTTTGTAAAAGTCGTATATCAAATACTAGAGACTTGACTTTCGGTATACACATACATTTATACATCATGATTACGTTCTAAAAGTTTCATTACGATCGTACGTCTAGAAATTAAATTATTCAACAAATAAGTTCTCCTAATATTGCCAACAATGCAGCGCAACCCAAACGCAATCGCCTGTATATGTGAGTGTGTGTGTGCGCGTGTGTTTGTTTGTATGCGTGTGTGTGTGTGTGTGTGCGTGTGTATGTGCGAATTATTATTGAAATATCAGTTACTCGAAGGGTTCAGGGAATCTCGTAGTCGAGCAGTCTAGAGCTTTATTACTTGTTTTCATATCAAATTTGTTAATTTAAATGCTCAAATACGGTATAAAACTCCGATTCACTTTCCCAAACTATATATTTGTATAATTTATTCTTATTATTATATAATGAACTGGATATAAAAAAGCAGTATAAATTAGTATTTTACTTATTTTTTTTATGAAATATTTCATTATTCTAATATATTTTATTATTCTAATATATATTTCTGAAATTATGAGTTCAATTATTTCAGCTTTGCATTTAAATACTTTAGATTTTCTATAATCATTGACATTAAGCTTTTAAGCTTTTAAGCATTTTATATATTTTTTTTTATAGTTTATACATTTATTTTTAAGATTTATTTTTATTTTACATTTATATTTGTTATAGAATATATTTTTTTTAAATTCTGCTCTTAGTGAAACTTTTGAACTATATACAATACCTGGTGTTTAATTATCTAATTATTTTTATTATATACTAACTTTAAAGTCATGTTCTCAATCAGTACTTATTTAGAAATAAAAGAATCACCAAAATATATATATATTACATATACAGATAATATAACATTTTTAATCAAGATTTCTATCTTAGCATTTCTCCTGCTTGTTGCTCCGACTCCATCTTTAGCTGCTTGAATAATTCCTCTGCTTAACTTACATATAAGCTCCATCGAGCTGCTACTACTGCTGTCAAGCTGGCATATAGAGCCGGGAACATTTAAATGACCGTCTAGTTGGATTTTATTGTCCTGAAGGGGCTTGAAGCTCAAGCTGGAGCGAAAGGTGTGCGCAGGCAACTAATGACCCGGTATTTATATGACAGGCCAAAGTTTATAAATATTTATGGGCCATGTTGTTGTGCTCCAACTCTCTCTCTCTCACTGTTGTTGTTGTTGTTGTTATTGCCGTTGCTGACTTACTTCAGGCGCCAACTCATTTGCTTATTTTAAAATTCCGGGCAGGCGTTGTTTCATTTTTGACACCCAGGTCCCAAATGCTATCCCCAGTTCGAAGTCCTCAGCCCTGTCATCGCACGTTGTTGCCATTGTCACGCACACACGTACTATATTTTTTACGCGCATATCATATTACACACTCACACACACACACATACACAAAGCACCCCTTTTATACATTTTCGAGGGATTTTTCGGCTGTAGCTCGCCAAGCAAATAGAATCACGTACACTAATTATCATCACCATTGCGCGCTCAAAAATATATTTTTATTAATTTCATTGAGGGCCACAGAGGTAATGCACATACCCTGCCAAACTTCTTCCCCAACAACTAACCCCAATTTTTAATTGAGATCTGGCAAATGGGATATACCTACCCATATGACTATACGACTCGCCACACCACCTGCATAAATTGGTTGCTCTGTGTGAGGAGGTGCATGTAAATTTCGTACTTCTTGCTAGTTTTATAGTTAGATTAGATTAGATAACATACAATTAGCCATTAAATGTTTCACTTTAACACACACACATGACATTGAATGCGAATCGTTTAAGTTTGTGTATTGCGTTATTAAAGATAAAGCCAGTTAAGCCAAGGTGCTTTCTATCTATCGACGTTCTGGCTAAATTGTTTTATCTGTTGAGCGGCAAACAAAATGCAAAACGTCTTGGAGTACATACATATATAATATGGTCGATATTTTCAAATTAATCTGAATAGTCCGGTATAAAAATATATATATATATATTAGCTTATTTCATTATTTACATTACAGACAATTAAGCTTCAAGTCTTTAATATTATGTAGCAAACTGGTGTCTGTACTTTCGAAAGACGAGTAAATGTCTAATCAGAAATCGGTTAAAAATCGATTTTAGACATCAGTTATTATCGTATCTTAAGATCCAGTCAAGAACAGCTAAGTTAGGTAATAAAAACAATAGAAGTGATTCTTCAAAGTTGAAAAAATCTAATCTTCAAAAATAGAAAATTGTCTTTTAACTCATATATATACATATGTATGTAGTACATAGCTCATAGCTTCTTTAGAGAAGCTGTTCACAGACGAGAACTACAGTTTATCTCAATATCTCCATATGTTTTTTATGGCTGACGCAGGTAAAATATTTATGCAGCGTCAATCAGTTCGTCACTCTGGCTGGTGTGTATAAGAAACATCATCTTCTAGGAGTCCACATTGGAGCCAGGAGCTGTTCCGTATTGTCCACAAGAAGGAGCTTTTGTATGTGCCGGCATCTTATTCTCAAATACTGTATCTGCAGTACAGTATTCCCCTTAGAGTAATTGCTATTATTTTATCAGTTATCAGTTTTTGCCATAGAACACAATAAAAGCAATAAAAATCTGTTCAAAGCACTTTATTGAATTTTATGATAAAAATTCCAATTTTTTATTTATTGTTATTTATTGTTAGTAGTAGTAAGTAGTGCGTAGAACAATTTATTGTTTGCTTAACAAATATTTAAAGCAAGTAAACTATATATAACTATATTTTTTATATATGTGTCATATTTTTTATTTTATTCATTGGAACTAGATCATTTTTTATACTTCCGTGCATATAGACTATTTGAATGTGCAATCTGTGTTGCTTTTTTTTTTTATAACAAAGTGTTTGCTGCAGATAAGACGACTCACCTGTCCGGCCCAGCGGAGATAATAAGAGCGCGATAGTGTTTTATCTACAGATAAGACTATTTTGCTATTGCAATACACACGCACATGTACACGCACACTCCCGCACTCTTACGTACATTCGTGGAGAACGTTTTCCACAGATTGGCACTGAGTGAATACAATAATAGGGCGATCTGGCATTATACAGTAGTAGGGCCCAGTCCGTGTAGCGTGCAACAAGTCGTAGTTCGATCGCAGCTAAATAGTTATTAAACAAAAATAAACTACATAACTATATAATGGATCGCACACGTGTTGAAGTGATAAATGTGCCCCCACCGAAGGGCCCAACAACGGTTATTGTCCAGCCTCCACCGCCAAAGGAGAAGGGCTGCTGCTGCTGCCCCTGCTGTCCCTGTTGCTTTAGCTGCGGCGAATGTTGTTGCTGTTGCACGATAATGTAGAGGAACAACAACAAAAACAACTACAACATTTGACAACGACCACAACAATACGAACTTCAAACAAAGGCGCTGCAAATCCTTTAATGCTTTACGTTAAATTAAGTTTCTATGGCTTGTGAAGCACACGCACACACACACACATACACACTTTTTTCGTGCAATAAAATTTTACGATTTGTTATAAATAATGTTTTCTGTGCGGTACACGGGGCTGTGGTTGAACACTTGGGCAGCACATTGTCTTGCATAAATCTCGAATGTTTTTCTGGCCTGCTCTAATAAAAAGCCAAATTTAATAACACACACATACACACACACACACACACACACACTCACACACCAACACTAGCACACACTCACATAAACCGCAAAAATTTGTAGTTTTATGAGCGGGCTTATGGCAACCCTTTGACATGGCCTACAAATACGTATAATATGTATGTAAGTGTGTACATAAACTTGCTAGTGGAAAACTTAGTTCGCATTCCCAGTTATTATTTATATATGTTTTTCAATTTGCCAATAAAAGCGAAAATGTGTCAAAAAGTGCCGCCTGCTGCCATTTGATAAAACATTTTATGTGAGTTCTTTGGTAGATCTTTGCGTATTGCAACCGCAGAGCTAAAAGTTTCTTCAGTTTTCCTCACTTTCTTTCGTTTTTTTTTTTTAGCGACAGTTTTGACAAGGGTTCGACAAGGTGAGGCGAGTGGTGGCATTGTGGGTTGCTGGGTCACCCATTCAGCGTAATTTGTGTGTACTTTTTTTCCACTTGCCGTTTATCTATAGCCCAAACCATATTACTCATACGCACTGTTGCACGCGAGGCGCCGAACAGTGGTGGAGATAGCAGTAAATGTTTAAGTCATAAATTTATAAGAATTATATGGGTACAATTATCAGAATGTTCCCGATTTCAGATTGGTTAAAATCACATTATTATCTAGTATGAAAGTAGCTAGCATAGTTTAACCAAATATCGTTCATATTAAATAATAAGTAATAAACTGATTTTACATACTTAATGGTTATATATACTTTATATATTTCACTTTATATTTAAATTATTTTTTTTTATTATATATTATGTTTTTTTTTTATTCATAAATTATTAATATTTAATGCAGAGTCGATATTTAGGTATATAAAATATTTATTTATTAATTTGTATTGCATATTGAACAATACTTTTTAACATGCACTTAGTTTTGGAGGTAATTACTGTAAATTTGTAAGTAAATTCAAAATTTAAAATTTTTGAAATTAAATTAATAAAATCAGTATTCGAAATATTAATATTAATTAATTAGGCTAAAATTATTAATATTTAGCTATTAACTATTATTAAATAGTATTTTGATATCTATTAATTACTACCTTAAATAAAAAAAAAATAAGCTAAGAAATTAAATTTAAATATTAATTTTTAAAATTTTACATATTTATATCATATTTTTATAATTTTTTCTAAATTAGTCTCAAACTCTATTTTTTAAAAATAAATTTATTAAAAATTGATATTATTTAAACAACTGTCAAAATATTTAATAAACAAAAACGGGAATTAAATAAGCAGATACGTTTTACAAATCAATAATTTATCAAATAATTTAATATATATTTAAATATGTAATTTTTTTCATTTCTATTCAAATTGCCTCACGGTGCCTTATGTCTCTACTTTTCTGACACTTACACAAAACTGTTTTATTATCAGAGCTCATTGATCAAATGCCTCAGGCTTATGATAAAATAAAAAAAAAAAATGTATTCAATGCGAAAATTGTACCCAAAACAAATTGTCAGCGAAATAGAATTTTAGTTTAAAACGAGTCACTGCGACGAACAACATAACATTTAGTCAATTGAATTAGTTGCTCACTCGCCGGAGTTAACGACAAACAAGATCATGTACAACCCGGGCTACCAAGTAGATGTCATCGATCCCTACTATCCACCGCCAGTCGAGGTCATCGAGGTCGTGCCGCAACCAGCCTACGCGCAGCCAACCGTAGTCGTCACGCAGCCTCAAACGGTATATGTGGAGGACAACAATGGACCCACAAGAGAGCAAATGGAATGCTGCCTGCTGCTAGGCGCCTGCTGTGTGGCGGAAGAGGCCGGCTGTGTTATATTATAACGTTCCATTTCTTTATGAAATTTAAAATTGTGTGTAGTGTGAAGATTGTTTAAGAATAATGTATGTGAATAAATTATAATTGAAAAGTGAAATTTGTTTGTTTTTATTGAATCATACTCAATTAAGGCGGTGATTAAACACCATAAATAATATAACTGACTAGTCTTCAAATATGTAAGACTTATGTTGTAAAATAAAGCTAAATAACGAATTAATATTTTTATATTTGTACACATGAACAATATATGCCAAATAGCTAATAATAATAATATTAATAAAAATAATCAAATATTTAGGGAAATAAATCAATAAACTGTTGAATATTAAATAAATAGACATTTCCTCCGACCATTTTCCTTAAATATTGACTCCAGGTGTTTGTTCATGTATTTCTTCCAAGTCTGTCTTCGAATTATTTAATTTAAATTTTTATACCCTGAACCCATTGAAAATGGGAAATCAGGGTATAATGGTTTTGTTAAAATGCATGTAACAGGCAAAAGGAGGCGTGGCAGACCCCACAAACTATATATATTCTTAATCAGGGCGACGAGCTGAGTCGATTTAGCCCTGTCCGTCTGTCTGTCCGTCCGTCCGTCCGTCCGTCCGTCCGTCTGTCCGTATGTTTGAACACGTCGATTTCAAAAAATATAAGAGCTAGACTCTTCAACTTTTTTTAAAAATGACTGTATATATCACGCGCATATCGAGTTTATCACTAAAAAACGATAATTCATTCTGATACTTTTTTATCGATAAAAAACCGTATCGAAGATCACTTAAATAATTATATCTCCTACATCTTTCAAGCTAGAGTCTCCAAATTTAAAATGTATATTAAGATGAACTTTACACAATTTCGGTTTTTGTTAAAATTTACCCCCCACCCCTAAATCCACCCCCTCACCCTCATCTTTGTAAAAGTCGTATATCAAATACTAGAGACTTGTGCTTTGGTATACACATACATTCAATCTTAAAGGTTCAGTTCTGAAAGTTGCTCTCGACTAGAGCTTTCTTACTTGTTCCTTGTATTGGCTTACTTGTATTGGCTCTAAAATTGCCTATTTTTACTATGTATTGCATCTAAATATTTCTAAAAGATTTTCCTCCAAGTATTTCCTCAAGGAAATACTATAAAAATATATACTCGAAGTATGCCTTCTTAGTATTCATTCGTGGTATTTCCTGTAAGTATTTCCTCTAAGTATTTCCTCTACATTTAATGCTAAGCAGAACGGTTCCACTTCACTTCACTGCGATGCTCGGCTGACACCCACCAGGCCTGGGTGACTGAAGAAAGGCAGCAGCTGCTATCCTTTATATAGGGCGGCTAACACGACGTTGCAGTCGAGAGTAAGATGACCGATGGAAACATTCTCGGATGCTTCGAGAATTCGACCTTCGTTTTACTCAGGTATAAATACGAAACGAATACTGATGTGAATAAGAGAACTTAAAATTAAGAGAGCTTAAATGATCTCCTGTAGTTCTTCTTCATCCCTTGCGTTCCTTAGGCAGACAAACAAAGAAAGACAGGGGACACAGACCAACTGAGAGACAGACGTATTTACAAATATACTCACATATATAGGCAAGCAAACACGAATATTTAAATCAGATTACTTCATTACTTCATTTTTAAGCTTTAATAGCAGAGTTTTCTATATAAATATTTATAATACTGCCCGTCTGCTTTAAATATCGCATTAAATAACCATATTTTATTCGATTTATGATTTTTCTATTTTATGTACAATATTTCCTTTATATACAAATATTCATTGCAATGCATTATTAGGCATTGTTCATGACTAATATTTTATCGACCTGTACTTACTTCTTTCTATATATTTATAAATACGATAACTGCATATGGTTCCATTTTCGTTTGAGCCATATGCCTAATACACATAGCTTGTCAAAAGCAAATATATGTAGACTCCGCTGAGTAACTAACTCCTGACTCCCGACTCCCTCCAATTAGGCAGATGCGCAATTGAAATTTGTGTCAGAGTCTTGTCACAGGCTCTCAGCCATTACATTTTGCGGCTAGAACATTAAAGCCCAACGCCCTGTGCGCCAAGTTATCAACAATAATTAAAGCCAAGTCGTGTACGGTCTTAGCCAGAGTGCGACATTATGTCCTTGCTTTTTTCCACTCCTGTTTCTGTATCTCGACTTTCCTGTGGCAGGGGAAGGTGGGGGCTGTGTAAAATGTTATTTGAAAATTTTGTGCGTTGTCTTCGACATGGCCGCAAGTACATGGCGAAGGCAACAAGAAAACGAGAAGCTCAAACCAGGAGCATATCCAGGACAACTTCAACAGCTTGGCTAACAACGGAAACAGGCCAACAACAACAACAACAAAAATAACAACAACAGCAACGACAACAACAACAACTGGGTGCTATATGCCTTTTTAACTTGATTTAATGAGTGCAGGGAAAAACATCAACAAGAAAAATGAAATAACTGTCATTGAAGACATAAGAAAGGGGGAGGCGAGCCCAACGTAAAGGGGCGTGGTGCTGCCATTGACGGCTGCTTGTCTTTGGGACAGCCGAAGGAGTGGGAGGCTGTGCTACTTAACTAGGAGCAAACGAGCTGCCAGACACGAAGGGTCTACACGCAGCGAGTGGGCGTGGCACGGCGCAATTATGCAGCAAATTAACGCTTTATATTTATTAAAAAGCTAGCTGACTGGAAAGGGGCGTTTCTCGTTGTTTGTTTTTTTTTTTCGGGGTTGTCTTCATAGTGTCTAAAAATAAAAGTAAAAATAAAAGTTGCTCGAGCTGCAGGAACATGAATTGTTTGACAGTTGCCTAAGTTATGGCTGGAAGTATGAGTGCCCAAAATCAATTGGGTGGGGCAGAGGCTAATTAAAATCTATTATGATGGAGATTTATGTAAGTGTTATAGAGTCTAGTGAGTTATAGAGATAATGCTATGACAATGTTTCTTATGTCTTACCTATGTCGAGTAAATCAAAAGTTTAAAATCATATATTTATGGTAAAGACTTTTATATATAATAAAATATTACAAATAACGAAGCTCGCAGGAAAAAGTTCGTGAGGGTTTTTTTTTTTAAATGAATATCTATAATACCTATTTCATTTAAATAATAATAAAATAATAATAATTTGAGGTAATAACTGTTACACAAACGCTGAAAATTTGCCTAAAATAATAATCAGCATAAATGATACACATCTTGCTTAAACATTTCTCATTAATATTAACCACATTTCAATTAATTGAACTATTTTCATTTGACTTGAATTTCACTTTAATAACCTATTACGATGCATTACCTACTTATCCCCTAGAAAATCAATTAATTTATGCCCGACATCTTCTCGAGCTCAATCTTATATTATTTTGCTACATACGCACTTTCTTGAGCGCAGCGAATACATTTGGGTCAGTCCAGCAACAGCCCTCCGTTAAGGAAATGGCAAAATATATGTATGTATGAAAAGAAAACATCTAATCATGCGCTACAAGTTGAAACTAATGCATAATTCGTGTTCTCTCCTTAACAAAGGCATGTCAATGGATAGCGCCAAGAAGTCAGCTAGAAACGCTACCCCTGCTAAATAGAAGACGCTTAGGGGTGGCTATAATACACATGCCATAGAGGAGCTGCGACTCATGGCTGGGCCATTGAGCTTGTTGCATTTCCTGCAAGTAATTTCGTTATGAGTTTTTACTGTAAGGGCTGTAATCCTTATAAATGAAGCAGCAAATTTGACGCCAATGCAGCAGGAGCCACAACAGCGGCAACTGTAGCAGCAGCATCATCAGGGACTGTATTGTAGTTTATATAGTTACATTCAGGGACTTAATGCATTTGTCTAGAATGCTGGGGGGACACGGAATTGAGGGTGGTTAACACACGTTAATATCCTATGTCCTTGTACGGGGCTTCTACGATATTTTCGCTCATTTGTCAGGCTTTGGAAACCCCAACGAATATTGCAATTGTATTTGTTGGTTTTTCGTGCAATGATGATTTATTTGCCACGCACGTGAAAGATTTGTACATCATCGCATTCAGGGCTGGGCGGTTTGTTTGGCTCGAGGCTCATTAACTTTTGCTTAGTCCAGGCTCATTAAAAATAAATCCGTCATGGCAGGCGATTTTAATAAGGCCATGTTAAGGCTATCAATGTCCGAGTAGCTGGCCCGAGAACGCAGCTTGTTAACGTCAGCTAAGAGTCTAAAAGCCGTTCTGCCGCTCCAAAGGAGTGGGCTAATCGTCTTGGAAGGATAGACATGCATATATATTTAATGAATAGCAGTTTCGTAATTAAAAAGTGATTTACGTAGAGATTCGCTCGAATAGAAATTTAGTTTTGATTTACATACAATTTAAGCAGAATTTTATAGCGTATTTTCTGGAGCGAAATGGCAAAAGAGACTATTAAATTTAATCGAGGCAATTAAAAAGAGTTTATTGAATAAAAATTATCTATGAATAAATGATTATTAAAAAAATAGTAAATAAAATATATATGTATAAAAATGCTAAGAATTCTTTATATATTAATTACAACTATTTTAATTAATGTATTTTTATAATGATATTTATTTTATTTATTTTTATATATTTTGCGCACCCAAAAAATACATTTTTAATATATAATCAAATAAATAAGTTTTTAAACTAAAGTGTTTTAATAATTGTATACCAATTGAATTAATCTATTGATTTTACTATGATATAAAAATATACATATATATTTCATATATATATTTAGGGAACATATATGTAATTGTAGGATCCCTGAATGTTTTCAACATCCCTTAGTTTATTAAGTAATATAACTTCAAATGAATTATAGATCTTGAATATAATCTAATGATACTATGCAAATAATTTTTAAATAATTATTTGTAATAATTATAAGAGAGATTTTTGTCAGTAAGATTAAGAAAATAACAACGTATCCTTATCTATATTTTTATTTTCTTCTAGCTATATTTTTATTTTGTTTACCTATTTTTTGCTAGTGCAAATTCAGTCTTTTAGTCATGAGGAGGAAACATTTTTTGAAATGCTTGAATGTCACCATTAAAACGCTCAACCCAGTTACATTTGGGATTCTCTTTGTGGCCTACCTTTGTCCACCTTTGCCTGCCTGCCCACACTTGGGCAACCTACAGTGCTCTCTCGCTAAGTGCCGTTCGACGAGGCCTCGGCAGTTGCGTTTGCCTTTTGTGTTAACGTCAAGTGCAAAATGTGCAATGCATAAGACAAAGCAACCGCACCCGAACAGTTAGCCCTGCCCCTCACCCCTCACCCCTCCTCCCTTACCTTTCCTATGCTGCTGCTGCTGCTGCTTTTGTGTCAGTTGCAACAACAGCAACAACTTTTGTGTGACACATTTGGCAATGCGTTTTTAAACTGCAAAATACAAAAACGAAATGTGGCAGCCACACAAAAAAACAAGTGAAAAAGAAATTCAACAACAACAGCAATGAACAAAGTCAGTTGCAAGTAGGGGAAAAAGTTTTTAGCATTTTTTCGCTTTTGCCTCGGCACTGAATTGCACTTAAAGTCAGCGCCAGTTAAAAACTTTGAAGCCAACGACTACAAGGAAACCGAGAAGAAGTAGAAAAAATATAAAAACTATAGGGAAAAACTAAAAAGAAAAGAATAACTAAGTGCCAGAACATTGGATTGATGCAGCTATAAATACCCTTAAAAATAAATTTGAAAAAAAAAAATATATAAAAAATCAAAAGTTACGAGAGATTCTAGAAATCATAAGCAAATCTTTAAGCAATGAGATATATACAAATATGGACATAATAATAAATATAATAATATTATTACCAAATATAATGTCAATTTTATTTAAAGGCATATATGTATGTAAGTTTAAGTAAAAATTAATACAAATTTGAAATGGTAATTTTAGAAGAAATATAGTACAAATGAAATGATGTTCTTGTTGTAGCTGAGGTCGGTAAAAATGCTTCATTCACAGTTAGTCAGCTCTGTCATTAATCTATTAAGTGGACTATAAAAGCTAGAATATAATAAAAATAAGATCTCATCGATATTTGCGCGTATTTTTGTAATTTGTATTTATAATATAAGATCATATTTATCGAGCTGTATCAAAATCTCTGCCCTGGCACAACCAAAAAACATACCCTTGCCTAGTGTGTATTTGCGAGAAAAAAAAAACGAAAATAAAGCGAACCGCATTGCATAGAGTGGCAGAGAAACAATTGAAAACTTTATTGCTTTTGGCTTTTTCACTTTTGTTCGCAAGTGTGTTGCACACGAGGCGCGTTGACAAAACGACAACAAAAACCCGAAGGCGAACAAAAAGCTGGCGAAAAGCAGGCAAGAAGAAAGTTTTGCACTTTTATTAATTTTTAGAACTCAGCGGGAGGGACCACATGCACATACATACATACGTATGGACTCATGCATAAGTATGGAGGAGATGGCCAAAAGGACAAGGAGTCCTTGACTACAACAGCAACAACAGCAGCAGCAACAACAAGGGCAACAACTCTCGGCAGCTGTGTGGTCGGTCAGCTGGTCAGCTGAGGGGCTGCCCACTAATTGGGCTTGTGAAAATATTTGCTACGCTTATGAAAACAGTTGGCCGCATGCCACATGACCCTTGACTAAAATGACACACCAAAATGGCACACACACATACACCCACACGCATATATACAAAGAATCAGTGTAAGAGAAACATATACATAATTATAGGGCACGTTTATGGGTACGCAAATTCATGAAATAGTTTACTATTTGCTCTTATATTATTTACTGATGCTAAATATTAATTAAGTTAAAAGTTAAAAATAACATACACAATTAAAACACAGTGTATGTAGATCCAAATAAATAAAACAGATCAGCGTGATGAACAGCCTACAAAGAAATTCAGCTTTTCAATCTCGTCAACAGACTAAGATGGCTCTCATACACATGCAAATGTAATGTAGACTCTCTTGACGATTTTACTCTCTTGCTCACACCAATTCCTATGGCATTGGAGATGGACACCTACAAACTAAATCGATTTTTCAATCTCACACTCATACTAATACATTACATACTCTCTTCACAATATCCCTGCTCAGACTAACTTTAATGCCAGCCTCCTGCTCTTGCGCTCTTTGTCGAATGAGCAGGCAACAAAGCAATGCTGATGCCATTGCTTTAATTGCCAGCCTTGTGTGAAGCAGTGTACACTCTTTATATTCACGATCCACAGGCGCTGCTCTTGGTGTCCGCGCCCTCTATCGGTGAAATGAGCACCTAAGTAGTTGAGCGCTCATGTGTTGGATATTTTTCATATGCTCAGCAGATCAGAGCAAGACAAAAGTAACACATACAAAACCATGAGCTTTCTTGCTCTCTTTCACGGTAAAGTGCATAAAAGGTGTAAGTATGTGGAATATAATCCACAACACACACAGAGCAAATCGATTCAACTTTCTTCACTCAGTTCGTAAAATGCCATCGTGTAAACGCAACTTTAACTATATTCGAGCTGACCATACGCAGGCATTCAAACAACGCACACACTAACTCAGCAGTCGACCCAGTCACATTCGCCATCATAAACACACGCCAGGGCTAACCACAGTAGCCGCCTGCTACACTCGCTGCCCCTCTTCGTCATACAGCTGCCCAACCAGTTGGTTCGGTCCAACCGCCTTGGCTATGCCCCACCAATTTTTGTCAACTGAACTAATTAATTAATTGTGGGGCGGCCACCGTAGCCGTCGTCTGAGCCGCCCACACGATAGCAAATGGTCAAGCGCAGCACAGAGCCCCCACCCCCACTCGGCCCTTTAGCCACCCACTTGCTAACTGACCAGCAACTAATTTTTATATTTATGAGGCCGGGACATTGGCCTACTGCGTCATAAACTGTAGAGTTTTGCCTAGCCACAGGGTAGTTGACTTTGTATATGTATGTGTGTGCTTGTGTGGATGTGTGTGCTTGTGTGCATGTGCGTGTGCGGGTGCTTGGTCCAGCAGAACATTCGATCCTTGTCGCAGACTCCAAATTTTTAGTATCTTTGTGTGATTTCATGCGTTTAAGCTGAAATTCTTTTTTTTATGTTTGCCATTGCAGACAACCACATTAGGGCGTCTGCATGGAGGCGGGGTTGGTAAGTTGTGGTGTGGGCGTGGTCGCTACTTAATTTTCATGTCGCGTTGCAAGATTCGTACAAGTATTTATGACATATAAATGAAATGTGCCCCAAGTTCAGATTTGACAACATGTTTCGCAATGTTTGCTAATGAAGGAGTTCGATTTGGTTTTAAATGGCTAATTGGATGGGGCTTTGCTTAAGGGGTAGCAAAAGGCCAAAAGGGCGAATGGAAGAGTCCAATAAGAAACTATTTCAAGTGGAAGAATATTCAAGGAATCGTTCAACGGGGGAACTTGAGAAAGAACTTTAAGTAATGAGAAGAGCTACGGAATATATAAAGAATACATTTTGAGAAAAATTTCATGTAAACTAAACTGAGAAATTAAATTGGTTGAAAACACTAATTTAAATTCTTTGTTTTTTTTTTTCATATATAATTGGAAAGAATGTTTTACCATAATATAAATAAAATAATTGTAAAATTACTATTTTATTTTATATGAATTTAAATTTTAGCTAAATAAAATAAAATATAAATTACTGTAACTAAAATTTTTATAAAATTCAATTTTTTTAGATATACAAGTTTTTTAATTATATTTAATGCAATTTAAATTTACCACAAAAATATTCCAATTTACTGTAAATCAAATCCCAAAACAATTGTCGATTGATAATATATGTAAGTTGAGTGACAACAATGTAAATTGTTGAACAATCAGAAAACCTCATCTGACTAATTGACTTCAATTTTGATGAAATCAATTGAAAATCATGTTTGAATTATGCATAAATCACAAAGCCCTTGGAGAAATATTTAGCTCGTTGCTGAATTTAATGCATTCATTTGGCCAAATGTCATTTAGCTCAAACCCCAAGATAATGTGCTCCAAGAGGATGTGAGCGGAACGCACGTCTCGTATATCTAAATACCCTGTACTTGGGAAGGCTGCGAATAGGGTATAATTGAATGTCTATTTTGTTTGCATATTTATTATAATTTATATAAATAAGAAAAAAATATTTATTTTCTGTACTTGACGTTTCCTATTTCTAAATACATTATTTATTTATATTAACCTCATTGAACTCTCATTCTGCAGATTCTAGCTTGCCAAAACTAGGTACGTGGGCTCGCTTTAGGAAAATTAGTCTGATTGCAAAAAACTATATATAGATATAATATATAGCTCCCTATATCATTCAAATATGTGTCCCACTGTTGTTTTCGGCAGTTATTTTAGAGTCATTTCCCACTCTTAATCAATAAAAGATATTGAAATTTAGAGTACTAACATATTACAATTGTTGCTCATCAAATTGATCCTTTGGAACTCAGACAATACAAAAGCTAGAGCTTGAAAATTTGATATATAACACCGACTCGAGCTTCCATTAGAAATTCTGTAATTTCTCCGTTCGCCTACTAGATCTTCACTTATAGCTGTAAATTAAACCTTAGTCTTTACACCGTATCTTCGAGTCGTGAAGTGCCCATTCTTCTGTCGATTTTAATATTTTATTTTATATGATATCCGATGCGACAACAATTTTAATGCATATTTAATGCAATTTTTAAGAGCCAACGCATTATATGGAGTTATTTGAGCTTTTACGGCAAATATAAACATAGAAAACAGAATGAAAATTCGCATGCGACAAGAATTTCAAATGAAACCCGAACAACAGCAACATCAACAACGACAACGACAACAACAACAAAAACAATTTTCATACAAATTGCCAAAATTTTTGCGAAAAACCAAATTGTTTCAGCGTATTGTTTTGATGAGCTTTCCTTTCCTTTGCCTTTTCATTTTTTTTCGCTTTTTGTATATATATTTTGGTTTTCGGTTTTTGGTTTTTGGTTTCAGTCGATAATAAAGTTCCATAAATTGTGCGGCGCCTGCAAATATGCAACGGAAATTGCGAAAGCCACACGACAACAATATCAAGTAAAAGCAACCCCCGCGCAGGACCTCCCGTACTCTCCAGATGTCCTGATGCCTTTTTATAGGCTGCCTGGGGAGTGCTTGGGCGTGTGTCGCTTATCCTGCGGCTAAGCTGCCAGCCTGACGGTGCTGGGCGCTGTAGGGCGTTGGGGTGGTGGGGCGTGGTCTACTCGCTTGTCAATGCATTTCGTCTTTTTGATAATATCAAAAACTCATTTGCCTGCGCCACTTGCCCGGGTATATCACTCCGATTTAGTAGTTAGTTGGCTGATGCTGCTGTTGCTGCCAGCAGATGATTTATTATCGTAGCCCCTCCCCTCCCCTACACCACTCCTCACCCTTCGTGCGTCATCAATTTTTGCATAAACAAGACGCAAAGGACCATTAGGCGAGCGCTGCAGCTGCAGCTGCCACAAGCTGCTGCAGCCGCAAATTGGAGCAAATGGAAAACATTTTACATGAATTCAACTTTGCTCATTTCCTAAACAATTTAACAATGTAACAATTTAACAATTATGTGCGCAAAATATTAATTAAAAGCCACTCGTAAAAGCCAAAAGTATCTGCAACTGCATCTGCATGCAGTCGAGTATCTGCGTATCTCACGGATGCGTGACCACCAAATAAACGCGCTTAACATAAATCTCCCAAAAAAACCATAAGCAGAAAATAAAAACAAAAACAAAACAACAAAAATTACATCTAGTTGTTTTAGTTGCAGTTGAATGGAAAAATGTGCGGTCGCTCGGAAAATTAATTGTAATGCATTTAAAGTGCAATTGTTGAATTATTCGCTTTTCAGCCACGACAAACAGCAACAACAACAATAAAAATAACTCCATAAAATTTAACAAATTGCAAAACATTTTCCACACATAACATATGTGCACAGAGCATAAAAAATCGCAATGAAGGACTTTGAGAGGGGGCATGGCGAGTGCGTGAAACATTAGTCAACAAGTTGAAAGAGATAAGTAGGAGCTGGCCGGAAACTAAATACACTTACAGCATGACGGGAAATGGGGGGTATGCAACAAAATAGTTCTCCTTAAAGGAAATGCTTCTCTTATAATGAGAAGAGAAAGGAGGAGCTAAGAGTGCTATGAAAACTAAGAAAGACGAGCACGAGTCTAGTCGGAAATCAAATACGGTCACAGCCTTGACGAATCTGGATGCCATATATTATAAAAAAAAAAATGTGATTTGCAATGAAATATTTTAAAATGAATAATCTTTTTTACATATATGAATACAAAAATGTTTCAAAGAGAAGCCAGAGTACGAATGTCTATATACCATACTTGGCATATAACTATGTCTGTAAATAAGGGTATCATCATGATGGTCTGTTAGCAAATAACAGTGGTCCTATGCTTAAAGAGAATCGTATCTTCGACCAGTTCGCTCACGATCGGAGAAGATACTTTTATTATTTTTTTATATTTATTTCTCTCTGCATTTCCCCTAAAAAACTGTAAATTAATAATCTTGATATTTCCAAATAACTCCAAATTCGTCGTCGATGTAGTATAAAAATACTTACTTAATATAAAACCAATTTAGTAAATAAACACATGAAAATTGGTCTTGAAAATATGCACAAAAATGATTTTCTACTAACAATAAACTACGCGTTTAAGGTTTCCGACTATTTCTCATGTTCCCACAATACCCTATTAAATTAGCATTAAAACAAAAAGCCTCACAAAAGACAAAAATCGAATGCAAATATAGAGCTATTCAAATAAAAATTACATGCTAATATTTCAGAAATACAAATACCATTTAATAAATATTAATTAAAAGCTATCATCTATATTTGGAAACATTTTCGCAGATAGAGAGATTGGGCGGTGCTGGTGATAGCTGGAGAGAAGGGTTTCCACATTGAGGTTTTGTTTTATCAATAAATCAAATGTCATTGTTCACAGTTTCGAATGATTCATTTGATATGAATTTGATAACTCTAGAGATTACATATGACTCACATAGAAAACTTTTTATGTAGGCCAACGGGGCGTATGAGTAATTGCTTTTTGCTGTTGAGTATAAAGCGAGATACAAAGTATTGAGGGGCAGTGTAACCACGTTTAGCGCTTCTAATCTCTAGCAATGATATTCGTTTAAGTATTTTTGCGAGGGTGGTACTAAAGAGATATGTATATTTGAAAAATGAATATAAAAGAAAACCGGATAGAAATACATTTAAAACATAATTTAAAATAATTTAAATAAATATCAAATAATTTGGTATGAAATTGCTAATATTTCTCTCAGATATTAGTTATTAATTAAAATATATAAAATAATAATAATAAAAAAAACATGCTAGCATTACTTGAAGTGATTCGAGGGCTGATAGAAAAGTTGCATATGTGTATAATATCTGGATTACTTTGACGGGCTTTACATACCTATGCTCATTTATGCATTATTAAAAAAAGAATAAAAATTTGCAAACATTTTTCAATAGACTTCTAATGTTAATTAAATATGTGTTTTGTTGATTTAATATCAAATAAATTCGATTTTTTCTAGATATCACTACATATTATAGTGTGTATTCAATCAACATGGGTAAGTAGAAATAATTAACTCATAAAATGTATACAAGTTACCTGTTATCTTCGCTTTGATTGTCTTTCCAAGCTGCCAACTTTTGAGAGTTTCAGAGTTGCAACTTTCTCGGAGAGAGAAAAGACGAGCGACGTACAACTGTTTGTATGACCAGCCAATGGCATGTAACAATAGCTCGCTCTTAATATAAGCGTCAACCTTCGGTTCTTTTCGTTTCAATTCCTATCCGATCGCAAACGAACTCAGCTGCTCTCTGAATTATGTTTCAGAGTCAGTAAAATATAACTGTTTATAGAGAGAGAATGCCCTCCTAGCATTAATATTTAGTTCTTTCAAATGTTCTAGTATAATAATAATATTCTCAGTATACAGTTTAATGTCTGGGGAAATAATCTCTATATAAAACTAAAAACTTATCAAAATCTTAAATTCTAAAGCGAATATACGAATAAACAAAATTCAATATTCGCAATATGTTTTGAATAGAACTCGTATAGAAAGCCGAGTTGGAATTTCTCTTTAAAACATTCTTCATATTTTCACCTTCACAGAGGTCGTAATATCAGTCCTTATATCTATAAATACCAATGAATTAGTATTATTTAGATTACCTTAATTAGAGAAAACCCATTTGAATTTTACAAAAACTAATTATTTTTATTACTTATAAATAATAGAGATACAATATTTGTTGTACAAAATAATACTTGATGCGCTCAATTGCGTTTTTCATTAGCATTTGTTCATTTTCACTCTTTAGTTTGACAAATTTTACAACGAAAATTTTATTTCAATATAATAGGATTAAAATAGTTGTGGGACAAGTTTTGTGCGAGTTTTACAATAAGTTTGAGATAAATGACGAGAGATTAGAAAACATGACATGACTAGATGATAAATAATATATCATATATATATAATATGTATATTTTATAGACTAATGCGTTTCGTACTGATCGGTAAGCGTTTGTCGATTGCAGCCAATGTGCTCTGTGTAAGCGAAGCATTTTGCATTTTTGGCTTGGTGCAATTTATATTGTTTTCTTATTATTATTATTTTTTTTTTTATTTTCTTTTTTGTTTTCACTTTTTTTCTTGTTTTTTCTTTGGCTACAAAAATACTCTTTATACAACACTTGAGGCTCCAATGCGCTTAAGTGTAAACTATGTACTGCTCGTAGCTATATAGGTAGTATATATATACATGTATATATGTATATATAGATGAGTGTATGCATGTATGTGTCTACGTGAGTGTGTGTGTGTGGGTGTCTGTGTTTGTTTGACTCTCTATCTATAGGTAGTATGTATATATTGTATATGTATATATGCATGTATAAATAGAATTTGGTTAATCTCAATAATTAGGCCACTATTAAAAAGCATTCGACTTCACCAGCGATTGACGTAGAACTGATTGATGCCCATCACATGCTTCTCCTCATGATACTTTTGCAAGATATGTGTGATAACGGAGGTGGTGTCATTGTCGCCGCGCCACACGCGTATCGCATTCTCGTTCTCCAGTATGGCCAAAAAGGCTAAATGAAGAAAATAACCATATTAGAGCAGAATCCATATATGTGGTATTTAACTTATCGCAATATCCTATAATATACCTATGGTATGGTATGGAGTAAAGGGAATCACTCAATGTTATTTCGATTTTTCCCATACGATCGATTTTTACATTAATAACTAAATGATCTCTAAACAAATAGATCTTTTACGTAAATTGGGTGTGTGTATGTTTATGTGAACGTGAGGACCGTTTGCATTCTCATCGTACGAACATAAATCGTGTCTCTCCCTAGACGATGTTCATTAAACGAACAAGTCAAGGCGCTCAACAGAAAACCAAAACGAGCGGATCCGAAGGCTCTTGAGCGCGAGAGCGAATTAATAATGCTTATCTCCCTAATACACACTTACCCAGAAAGGTTTTCGGATTGCTCAGCGTCAATTGCACTTGCGGCATTTCAAGTATTACTTTAAGTATTGGGGAATCGGGAGCGAGACCCTCGCGCAGCTCAATGACACTGGCCGAGCGATTTTCGCACAGCCAGTCACAGGCGGAGGCCTTGTTATTGCCCGTCTTTCTGAGCGCGGCAAGTACGGCGTCCTCTTCGAAGCCCATTTCAGTCAAGGACTCGACAATCTCGTCATTTGGCGGCGTATCGCGATGGCTGTAGATGCGCACAATTTGCAAAAGGGCAGCCGTGTTCTCAATGGTCTCCTAAAAGAGGAAGGGAGAGAGGTAGGAATTAGCATATATATGATTAAATATATAGTCTGCAGAGTTACGTTATCGGTAACTATGGTTGAAGGCGATATGGAGGAGACGCTTTGCTGCATATTCATGGGCATCGTTACTGAGCCTGAGCCGCCCTCCTCCTCCCTTTGATTCTGTATGAGCCACTCCAAGGTAGTTGAATATACGCCATTATTGGAACGCAAAGCCTGGGCAGAAATCTCTCGGGTGAAGCCCATGTCAACGAGGCACTGCAGCGTGTCCGCCTGATGGTTGCGACGATTGACCAAGCGCTGCTTTAGCATGCTAATCAAACGTGGTGCAAACGGCCCAGCTCCGATAATGGCAGCCGAAGCCTGAGCGAGCGAGATGAGCACCTTGCGCACATCGTATTGGATCTACAAAGAGATTATGCTTAAGGCTTCTCATACAAAGTATTGCTGACCACTCACATTCGACTGCTGAAAGATCTCATTGATGTCGATGATAGGCAGCGAGCTGGTATTGGCGTGCACGAAGCGCGTTGCACTCTCCAGCAGCGCATCGTTTGGTCCAGGCACCTCGCGAGTGCGCGTCACAGTCTGCGGCAGGGTGTTTCGCCTGGGGGCCAGGATGAAGGTCTCATTGTCGCGCACATGCAACTGAGCCAGTGTCTGCGTCTCGTTGAGTTCGCCGCCATAGTATTCCGCCTTGAAGAGGCGATAGCGCGGATTCAGGTGACGCACATCGGGTGCAAATAACTGTATCGACTCTGGATCATCGCTCAGCTCCAAGATGACTTCACTCTTGAGATCGTTCAAGCGCTTGTTGATGTCCGTTTTGAAGATGAGAACACGGGAACTAGGACAGATAACACGCACGGTTATGGTTGCGCCAGCTTTGCCCACATCCGGATCATCAACAACCGAGGTTGAGGCTGACGCTAGCCTGGCATGGTTTTTCCTATCAAAAGAAAAAAAAAGCAATAGTAAGTAGTCATTCGACTTTGGGATACTGCCTCGCACTTACCTAAGAAACAAACTGCGCAATTTTTGCATAGTTTGTATTGGGGTGTTGTTTTTGTGTTTGTGGGTTCCAACAGAGAATTTTGATGAAACAAAATTAAAAAAAAAAAGAAACAATTACTATTTCACAGTGATCCTTTATTTGATTGGCAACTTACGCATTCGCCTGCTGCTCCGCATGCCTGGCTTTCTGTTCCTGCTGCAGCTGCAGCCCCAATTGAATGCGCCGCCTGCGTGCCGGCGACGGAGTGCGCAGAACGCAAATGCCGCCGCCGACTGCGACGCCGACGTCAGCGACATCCGTTTGCGTTTCCATCTCCGTTGTCTGCACCTGGCTGCCGCTGCGCAGGCTAAGGCTGCTGCCTGCATCGCTGCCGCTGCCGCTGGCACTGCCATTGGCACTGCCGCTGCCTCTACTGCTGGGAGCAGTGCGTCGACTTGAATCAGAATTTGTTTCGGTTTCGTTTGTTGCGTTGCTGCGCTGCTTGTTGCGTGCTAACCATTTGGCGCGCTTCTCATTGAACTTTTCGCGCATCCAGGGTATCATATTGTGGCTGCCATCAAGTCTGTTTGAAATGCTTTTACATTACATGTTGTTTCAGTACTTATGTAGTGTTATTTTTTCCAATTTACTCAAAATACAAATAAACTGCACAGCTGTTTTTCGGCGCTGCCACACCGTTTGACTCACTGTGGAACACATTTAAATGGAAATATGGCTATTCATACGTTCCACATTACAATCATGTGCAAAAACTTGAACACCGACAAAAGCAGTATTGATTTGTTTATTAATTTCTATAAAACAAAATGCACTTAAGTACATATCCCTTAAAGCATGAATTAAAAGCAGTCGAGAGCGGGAATACAAACGTCTCCACGTGAATGGTCACCGATACCAAACCGCAAAGCAACTCTGCATCTTTTTGGCTTCTCTTTTATTATCCACACACTCACACACACATGCGTATCGTTCGTTGCGGTTCTTGGCATATTAATTTGTAGAACGCGCAAATCAAACTGTAAAACGGAAACCGAAAATGAATACACACTAGAAAAAGTAGAGAAAAAACAACACTACGCAATTTCATCAATACAGTGCGCGCGTCCATCATATTGGAATATTAATAATTAAATGAAAACAGATTTGCGTTGTGTATGGCGTGCGTCAGTCAGCGAACGAGTCACACAGTCACGTAGCATACAAAAAACAAAAGGAAAAAACAGAAGCAGGCCAATAGAAAAAGAAAAAGTTACATGTGGGTATAGGCATAGAAGCGAAAATGATATGAAAGAGATGAGAGCATGAAGAAGACAACGCGCAGAGAATAAAATAAATTCAAAGCGCGACACAAATAACAAATACAAGCGGAGCAACAAAAAAAGAAAAGAGGAAAAAAGTGCTTCGAAAAAAGCCGGAACGACACAAATGAATGGACCTCAACACTCGTACGCTGCCAAACTACATACATACATACATATGCACACATATTCATACAAAACATACGCATACACTTGAACAACTACCACCACCACCAAAACTACAAGAACAACATACACATAACGTAACTTCAGCTTAGCCCAATTGTAAAACAACAAAAAGCGCAGGTAAGTGGGCAGTAAACAGAAGTAGTAACCAAACGTACGGTTCCTAAAAGTTCCTTACGCATCGCCATTTGTTTGTGTATACGCAAGTTCTGCCTGCATCTTTAGTATGTGAGTGCGTGTGCGTGTATATATACGCGAGCGAATTTTTTGTCCGTTGTCATTAAACCAGTGAATGTGAGTGTGTGTGGGTGTCTTGAAATATCTCATGATTTGTGATTCCGTTTTGATTTTGCTTTTCTGTTTATGTTTGTTGTGTCGACAATTAGCTTGCACTTTTATCCAAATACAACACAAAATTGATATCTACGCATTTGTTTATGCTGGCAAGCAAAGCAGCAACAAAGAGGAGAAAAGCTCTCACTCGCGCGTTCCGTTCTTAAGTGTGACCAGCTTTGTCAAACAGTGTTGCTCCCTTCAGCTTTTATTTAATATGCTCCGTTGTGATTAGCTAATTGATATCTGTTTTTTGTTTTAACGTAAATAATTGAAAGAAAAAATTGTCATTTTCTTATTATACAACTGTCATAATCCTAATAAGTATCTATATATATCTCTTGACCATTTCAAAAAATTTGTATTCAAACAAACTTCTGCCTTGGTATTTAGCTTTTCTAGCTATGATTTGACACTGAGTTATTTAGCTTTTTACTGCTTCTTTAGTATCACTTTTGAAAAAGCTGAGCACTAACATTTTTTGCTTTTTCGAGCATCACATATCTTTTGTTTGTTTGTTTATATCGTTTTCGCTAGCATCTAATGACCGAATAACTTATCGCTCAAAAACAAAAACAAACAATTGCATTGCGACAAAGAAATATTTACGAAACCAATGCGAAAAGTTACCGGAAATTTCGAAATGTATATGCATATTAATTGATTATATTATATTTGGAATTTGAATGTATATTATAATTGTCTAATAAGTTGAAAAATAAAAATTGCGACAGTAAAATAATTGAAAAAAAAAAAAGTAAAATGTTTTAATTTACTGGAAGCATCCAATTTTAAAATTAATTTGATGAAATCTCAATAACTTAATAATATGTTTTATGTATATGTTTAATTTTCAGCATTTTAATATTGCGCTAGCGGGCAAGAAATATAATTCCATTTATTGCTAACAGAGCAACAGCAACAGACACAACAGCAACAACAACAACTGCGACAGCAACGTAATAATTAAGTCAAAAAGAAAGAAAAAAACCAGCTACATTGTAAGACTAGTTAGGTGAGTAAAATTTAATTCTTACTAGATTAGTTTAATTACATTAAAAGTATCTTGCAGTAATTAAATATTTATATATATATACGCGTATATATAAAAGAAAGCAACGGCACCATGTGGAATTCCGAACCAACACAACGCCAGCAGCAACAGAATGGCAATTCTACCTCGGGCAGCGGCCAGACTGCCAAACAATTGGGCATAACATCAGCAATTAGCTTGGCCGAGCCGCGTGCCGAGGATTTGCTGAGAACCGAAGAGCTATGCAAATCCCTCGAACCATACAATGTCTTCGAGACTCAGGAAGAGCTGAATCATCGCATGGAGATCTTAGCCAAATTAAACACACTCGTGAAGCAGTGGGTGAAAGATATATCCGTTAGCAAGAATATGCCCGAAGCAGCGGCCGAGAAATTGGGCGGCAAAATCTACACTTTTGGCTCATACAGATTGGGCGTGCATCACAAGGGAGCGGATATTGATGCTCTGTGCGTGGCACCACGAAATATCGAACGTTCTGATTACTTTCAGAGCTTCTTCGAGATCCTAAAGAAGCAGCCCGAGGTCACAGAGTGTCGATCTGTCGAGGAGGCATTTGTGCCCGTCATAAAAATGAATTTTGATGGAGTTGAAATTGATTTGCTATTCGCACGACTCTCGCTCAAAGAGATACCAGATGACTTTGATCTGCGCGATGATAATCTGCTGAAGAACCTGGACCCACGTTCGGTGCGCAGTTTGAATGGCTGTCGTGTGACAGACGAAATACTTGCCCTGGTGCCCAACATCGAGAACTTTCGCCTAGCCTTGCGCGCCATCAAATTGTGGGCAAAGAGTGAGAGCAACAAGCTTACATGTTTGAAGTAAATATTTTATAAATCCTTTTTGTCTTCTAGGGCATGGCATCTATTCGAATTCACTGGGCTATTTTGGCGGCGTCACCTGGGCCATGCTAGTGGCACGCACATGTCAGCTGTATCCGAATGCAGCTGCTGCCACGCTGGTGCACAAATTCTTTTTGGTATTCTCACGCTGGAAGTGGCCCAATCCTGTGTTGCTAAAACACCTGGACAATGTGAATCTACGATTTCAGGTATATAGGAAAATATAGATTATCTAAAATATGTAATCCCTAATTGAATATATTGATTACTTTTCAGGTTTGGGATCCGCGTGTCAATGCCTCGGATCGTTATCATTTAATGCCAATTATAACGCCCGCTTATCCACAACAAAACTCCACATTCAATGTATCGGAGTCTACTAAGAAGGTCATATTGACCGAATTTAATCGCGGCATGAGCATTACAGATGAGATAATGCTTGGCCGTGTTGGCTGGGATCGCCTGTTCGAGGCGCCCAGTTTCTTTTACAGATATCGACATTTTATTGTATTGCTCGTCAACTCTCAAACAGCTGACGATCATTTGGAATGGTGCGGTCTGGTTGAGTCGAAGGTGCGCCTGCTTATTGGCAATTTGGAGAGGATTCCACACATTGTCTTGGCCCATGTGAATCCCAAATGCTTCGAGCTGAAGAAGGGCGCTGCGACTCCTAATAATTCGCAGAATAATAGCGGCAATGAGGAGGACTTGAAGCAGCAGTCGGCCCAAGCAGCCATCACTACTGCGCCCTATTGCTCACTTTGGTTTATTGGGCTGGAGTTTGAGCGCTCCGAGAACCTCAACATCGACCTCACCGAGAGCATACAGAATTTCACCGAACACGTGAATATGCATGGCGTAAGCAGCAGATGGTAAAGAGATATAATCCCGGTCATTAATCATAAAATCAATTGCAGGTAAATATTAAAATGTTGAAGGAGGGCATGTCGATTGTAGCGCGTCATGTGAAGCGCAAACAGCTCTCGGTCTACCTGGATGCCGATTTTCTGAAACGTGAACGCAAATCCATGGAAAATCACAATAATTTCAATAATTCGATGATGGCGAAACGCAAGCGCCTGTCGTCAGAGCTGGCGGCGTCCCAAGAGCAGGTGCCGCCCACAAATCCAAGAGGACGCGATAGCGGCAATAAGGTGCAAAGATTAAGTGAATCGGTAAATAGCTCTTAACCTGGCTATTGCATTATATAAATTTATATTAATTTGACTCTTTGTAATTCCACAATAGCTCACTGAAGAAAATTCGAATGCCTCTAGTGAAATGGGCGGCTTAACGCCCACGACGCCAACATCAGCGCAAATGAGTGCACCAAATTTCAAGGCAGGCGCTAAGAATGGCTCCGAAAACAGCTGCATGGACAGCACACCAGAGCAGGCAACAAATGGCAGCGGCAGCAACAGCAGTAGCAACAACAACAATAACAACAGCAACAGCGCAACGACAGCTGAGGTGGCCTGCTCGTGACAACCGCCAATGCCACAAGCACATCAGCATCAGCAGCAACAACAGCAACAACCACTGCAGCATCATCATCATAAATTTCGCAAAAACAACAATGCGGCCGCGGCGGCTGCTTCCAATAGCATTTTTAATCAGCGTTCTATATTGCATGCGGCTTCTAGTCTAACGGCCGCTCTAAGCATAACCGGACACAAGCGCAAGCATCCAGCAGCAGTAGCAACAGCATCCACAACAACAACAACAACAACATCCCCATGTACTGCAACCGTTGTTGGCAATAAAAACGGCAGCAACAACACAAACTACAGCTACTATATAGATGACGATGATGACAACAACCAACAGCAACAACAGCAACCACCTATGCAAAAACCACAAAACAAGCAACACCCACATCAACAACAGCAACAATCAGCTGCTGCCAGAGCCCTGCCAGAAGCAACAGCAGCAGCAGCAGCAACAACAACAACATCAACTGCTGCAGCAGCCGCCGCAACTGCGGCATCGACAATTTCTTGTAAGTTATTTATCTGTTGTCCTCTTCCCCATCTATCTCCATTCTGTTTTGCTTATTTTGCTCAAGACTGTTTTCTTTATTAATGTTAAATTAGTTATGCTTAAACAAAAATGTTTGTTCCTAGTATTTGGCTACTATAATTATGCTTAACAGAGCTTTAAAAGACAAAATCTCAATTTTTAGTAAACAAAATCTCAAAATCACATTTTTCCAATTTATATTTATGTTTAATATGTTTAAGACAAATATTCTGACGCTAAGAAAAAAAGTTAAGTTCTTAATAAAAGAAGAAGAAGAAAGAGAATAAATATATTTTGAAAATTTTAATTATACATCGTTAAATTATTTAATTGCTAAGTAAAACTTGAATAGCAAATAAAAAATTAAAAACGAAAATTTCAAATACAAAGTATACATTCAAAATTATAAAATTGATAGAAACTTTTGTTAAAACAAAATTGTTCTTTTTTCTGTAAAACATTTTATTTCAAAGAAAAATTATTAACATAAAAATCTATTCTTGAATATTCAATGATTCTTTAATGACCATTTTTATTTTCAAAAATTAGCCGTCAATAATTACTTTATGTATTTGAAATAAAACATGACAAAATAAACTTTTTAAATTAAAAAACATATCCTTTAGTATTTTAAGTCTTTAAGCATTTTACACATATATTAAATTTCTTCCTAAAATGTATTTCTTTACCTTTACAGATTTCTTTAATTATTTAATTTTTCCTTGGAGCACTACCTACATTTCTATAATTTCTGTTCTTAGTACTAAGTACAACTAACTATAAATATGTATTAATTTATAGTTATCTAATTCTGATCACTTTAATCTTCAAATTGATTAATTTGTTTAAACTCTTGTATTTGCAGTGTAAAAAGCTATTACATCTACCATTAAGGCTTAGTTTTTCATAGTTAACCTACCCATTGATTTCCTTTTGGCATTTTGATGCTAACCAATATAATGGAAGCCCATATATTTTATACAAAACGGTGAGTGTTCAAGAAGACGAGCTGTTCAAAGAAAATTGCAATATTAATAGACTTTCCTTTGTAGGTTTCCATTTTAAAGCTGCAGAGTTTTGTTTTTACTTTTAGTCTACAACGCCAAGTGCGTTGGACATATACATACCATAGAAAACGGACAACAACAACAGCATGAACAACCTTTAAAGCGGCTTGAAGAAAACAATTCGCTAATAATTTGTCTTAAGGTTTTCTTCCCAATAATATTTGTTGAACATCTTTTTTACTTCCCACAGCTGGTATTATGGAGTGACTAGAGTGCGGATGAGTAAAGAGTGTGTAAGAAAGAGAGAGTGAGACAGAGAAGGAGAGTGAATAATATCAACAACAACAACATGAATCAAAGAAACGAAAGAACAACAACAACAACATAAATTGCAAACAAGAACAGAGCCTAGTTATGAATTTTAGAATCTACTATTCTCTTCTATTTGCCCTATTTTCTTTCTGATTTTCCAACTTTCATCTGGTTTTATTTCAATCTTTGTTTTCTTCTTCTTCTAGTTGTACGCTGAAAATTTGAAACAATTATGTTCGTTTTTCTAAGAAAAGATAACTGAAAAAAGGTAATAACAAAAAAATATATAATTGAAATGAAGATATTGATTTAATTTTACCAAATAAACAAAACAAAAAAAAAGTTAAAAAAATAAAAAAAATACATGGCGAAAGCTAAACAAAAAAAAAAGATGTGTTTTTATTTATTTGTGGGGTTGGTTCATTACAGGATTAAAGGAAACCCTCGTTAAGGTTTATATTATGGGTAAGCAGGTGATATAGGAATAGAAAAATGAAGAGAAGGTTTCCCTTTATAAATAAATTGGAATTGCCACGAAGATCAATGAAGGTTCTTCTATCAGAACAAGGGGATCATAGCTGAGTATTATTTAATATTCACTTAAATGAGGCCAATACAAAACTTTAGTTCTATATAAAGCAGGGAGAAATCGAAAAAATATACATATTTGAAAGGAATCAAATATACAACCAAACAATTGATGAAATGATACGTAACGTGATTATTTTATGCAAATATTTTTTACACTAAATTGTACACTAGAAATAAATATACAGATTAACTAATAACCCATTAAATATATTCTTTTTATTTAAATCCATTTTTTGGTTCAAAATAGTTTCAAACTTGACATTTTATGTACTTAAGTATATAATTCTGTATACTCTGTATTTTCATGACTATACATTTTTACTCAATTATATTACTTGTGGTGCGATTTATTATCGATCCTTGAAATTATATAGAAAAAAAAAAAAACAACGCGATTTAATCATTCAGAGTTCTTAAGCACCGATGGATGAATCGTATAATTTTTAAGTTTATAAAATAAGTTCAAAAGCAATCCTCTTACAAAATTATCTAAATTTAGGGCATAAAATTATGATAATAATTTACATAACACGTCGCTAGGCGTTGTTTGAATAAATAAAAATATAATTAAAATTGAGGTTAATATTATAATAAACATAAATATATTATCGTTGAATATTATAACTTTTAGTGGTCATAGAGACATAATTTTTGGTCAATCTTCAGAGACTCCACTTGTGGTCAAATATAATCTAGACATTTACTCATGCCAAGGAGATTCCAATTTTACAGAATGATTACAGTTAAGAGGCTCAGTATCTAGCCCTATAGATCATATAGCCCACTCAATAAAAGGACTTGGAAATAAAACCAAATAATGGCCGAGCAGGCAAATAAAATAGCCCGTCGGTTATACTATTATAATAATATTCTGTGCTTTTATATATTTAATTATATTATTATTATATTATTATTTAGTTTTTCTGTTTGTATATAGATATATTAAATACAAAACTGTCTTATGGATTTTGGATTGGACTGGAAATACTTGATCTTTCAAACAGTCTTAATGTGGCAGCAATTTATTGAATAAATTTTTAACATTTATTTTTATGTTTGTTATATTTAAATAAGCATCCATATGAGTACTTACCTTTAAGTTATTTACACAAACTATTGAGTACTTAAGAAATCTAAGATATATAAAATGAACCAACCATCTGAAAATAACTAATATTAAAAATAATAAAGAATCATATACAATTTGAACTTAACAAATTTCTTGTTTGTTTAATTAATGATGGTATATTACCATATTCTTTCATCTCATAATTGGATGTCTATCGGCTGAAGTTTAAATTGTAGCTAAGACGAGGTAATATCATAAAACTAAAGCTAGTCAATGTCCCCTTAAATCTCTATCTCCATGACGCTGCAAAAAGTATCTTTGGTTTCTGGAATTTACGGATATTTTCCATGAAAAAAGAATTTTACGCAACCAAGTATACAAATAATTATTGATGTAGTCTAAAAGAAAGTCACTCGTTATTATGACTTTTCTGGATAGTTCAGGGGGACGGTTCCAATCTCAAATAAATAAAACTGTTCATCCTGGAAACTCTTACACTTAGTGATCCAAAGCGGACAACTGATCTAGACAATTGCAAAGGAAGCTGTTTATATAAGAGTACGGCTGTCGGTTGGCCTGCTTTATGAATGTGAAGTACAGTTAAGAATATTCTCATGGAACAAAGGGAAACACCAATTGATCGCGATGAACCGAAAAGAAGCTGCATCAATATATTTATATGATGTTTGGTCTCCGTTTGGTTTTCCGTTTGGTCACAGTATTCCCCGAGTACAGTTGCGGCAAGGACATCGTGAAGGACCTAAGCACAGTAGCCGATCTGCACAAGCCAGACACACTTTACGTACAGTCCGTACAAAAATTGTGTGGCAGGACGATCGATGTGGGTTTTTTGATGAAATAGTAAAATGGAAGCAACTGTGCTTCGCACTAACTGAGCAATTAAGCAAGCGGCGATCCGTACGACAGAAATCCGGGATTCCGGATTCGGAATTCGGCATTTAGTATTCAGTATTTGGTATTCGGGACCTAATTGCACTTCTGCGAATTTATGCCGCGACACAGCTGCGCGTTTTTACCCAGAATATGCGAGATTAATCCGTTTATGGCCACGGATTAAGTTGCAAAATTTCTTCACGAAGGCCGAACTGCGAATTCCAGGGAAAGCCTCGCTAAGCACAGGTAATTCCAGGTACCAGGCACCTAGTCCCAGCTCAGGTACGCCTATGCCACAAGGTATATAAGTTCACGTTGCGCTCGTCTAGGACATCAGTTAACATTCAAGTGTTTGTGTGTAAGGATCGGAGTGGCACAGTGCATATAATTATATACAAGAACAGAATATTATAAGGTAAACTTTGTTCAGTTTTGCCGGGTTCTATGTTGTGCGCATCACTGGGTGAAGTTTGTCGTATAATCGAAACGAAACAGCAAGGAAAAAGTCTACTCATTTCAATGGAACTCTCGCAGCTCTGCTTTTGGGATGCATTTTGTGCAGTTATGTCTAACGATTGGAAACCCATCACTGGGCAAAGTGTGTCTCAAAATTGGGGCAGCTGGCACAAAGGAAGAGTGTTTCAGTTTCGGCGTTCCACAGTTACGCGGTGTACTATTACAGAACCAGTGTTGTACTTTCAGTGTTTCCTTTCCAGTGTTCCAAAGTTATAAAATTTTAAAATTAAATGGCGATTGTCGGTATGGTCTCTTTTTCAACATATACACCAAAGATTCTATATAAAGTGACTAGACCGAACACTCGTGCTATAATTTTAAAATGTTCAACAATTTCAATACAAAATATTTCTAGTGCATGGTTCAAGCTTAAAGAGAAAAGAAAATCTATATCATATAGAGGTTGCAATTAGTTTCTTTGGTCGTCCAGCCTTAGGTGATTTCTCTGATCATAAAGCTAGACAACCATTGAAGTTCGTTGTGGCATAAGCAGCGGCTATATAACCTATATATATATCTCTTGAAAAGTTTTTATAAAAGTTCAAAATGCAAGCTCGATGAGTGGGCCATGCGCTAAAAGGAACGATCGTTGTGATATGCGTTAATCCACCGTTACATATCACAGTGATTTTCCTTTATAGCGCGTGCAGTCCGTCAGACTACAATATGAATGTGAATATATGTATTAGTGTATATATCTATGTGTCTAGTGTTTTTGCCTTTAAAGTAGAGAGAATAGATGCTGTGAGTATATCTGTTGCATTTATATCACAGTGGCTGTTCTTTTTGTACCTAAATGGCCAGACAACATTATTTTTTACCAATTGTCAAATATATAAAGTGAAACTTTCGCAGACATATATCCAGAGAGATTGCGTTTAACCGCAGGGAACTGCTGCTGCTGATATACTATATGTATTTGTCAGTACTCTATATCACAGTGGCTGTTCTTTTTGGTTGCATCGCAAATAGCCAACAATTTGTCTGTGAAATAAATCTTTAATAGTGTTATCTTAAGTATGTGATTTGTTCAGCTTCAAATCGTGGCCGTAAATTGCTTAAAAAGAAGAGAACGTTCGCTGTTGATGTAGTCGAATTCATTTAATCTGTATATCACAGTGGCTGTTCTTTTTTGTTTAACAATTTTTCAACGTTGAAAATCAAGAATATATACAATGTGATCCAATCGAAAGTGTCTAGCAAAGAGTTATCTTAACTATGTGGTATATGGGAACTTTTGTCTTAGTATTAAATAATATTATGTTAAACTTATTGTAGTTCAGATTTATTATTTATTAACAATTTTATTTGTAAATATATATTTTTTATAATTCTAAAAACTCTACATTTATAGAACTTTTAAAATGATTTTCATTTTTATTTTTGCTTTTAAGCTAAACCTAACCCTAATAAGCTAAACCGTCCAAGAAGCTTTGAGAAAATTCTAGAAAAAAAACATGTAAAATGACCCACAACCTCCATCCTTTTCTCTGAGAAAAATCGAATAAGTATAGAATTTTATTAGTATTTAGTATGGTCAACAGCATAATATGTATATATCACTAAATATTTTATTTTGAATGCTTTTGACGATGCACAGAAGGTAAGAATTGCATTGAAGCCTGTTAATGGAAGTCAACGAGTAACTAAAATATAGCTTGATACTAACTAAACATTTTAGCTTTCATTGAATTTGTTTATTATAAAACTTCAGTTATTGCAAAATCTTGACTTATAATATAGATTATATTCAGCTTAAATTTATACAGTATGTAAGGATAATTCCATTTCTTGCAGCTCGTCTTCAGTTAATAAACATTTTTGCACGCATATTTAAGCAAATATGCAGCGAGTTTTGCAATTTCTTTTTTTCTAGTGCAAAATTTTATTCGCACTTCCGGCATTTAGTTTCCTTTTCCTATTCCTATTCCGTTGGCCAGACACGTGTAGCCATGTGGCATGTGGCAGCCAGCGGTGGCAGCAACAATGGCAGCCATTTTATGCACTCATGGAACTCCGCTTGTGTGTGTGTGCGTGTGTAGGTGTAGGTAGCCTTGCTGTCAATGAATGACATTCTACTTGGCAATACACGCCCCGCATACTCGACACACATTGTTGCAATAATAGAAATTTAGTATTGTATACGTTTTAGAAAGAAAACTGTTTATTGTTATATATATAACTAGTTTCAAAATGGTAGTTAGATATAAATATATTTTATATTCTGAATTCATTTATATTATTTTTGTTATTATTTAGAAATATTCGTATCTGCTTTAATGATATGTGTATATTCTAAAATTAATAATTAAATATAATACTCAAAGCAAGAGATTTAAGAAAAATATATATTTTTTATATTATAAACAACTCTTACTTTATTTGTTTAGTAAAATGTAAATATTATTTTCTTAAGACATCAAAATCCATTGAGTTTCTCATTCAGTGCAGATTATTATATTGTAATTTCTCAACGGTTAAAATAAGAATGGCATTCAACCATTCTATTATTCCAAAGATTTAAAAATTGTAATACAAAAGTTTTTAAATTTTAGCTAAAATGGGGCGCAGTATAGTCTACAATGATTTAATGAAATTACTTCTACCATGAATGCATTAAATTTGCATTATTTTGCTTGAGAATTAATAACATAACTATGTTTACTGTTAAATAATATACCTATGGAATTTCATATATTATTTATGATAACTTTTACTCTTCATTAGTGTATTTTTCATAGAAATTAGTTTCCAGTTTGTAGTTTAACTGGTTTAGCTGGCTGCTGCTGGCGTGTATAAGCCGACGAGTGCTATATCTGCTGCTACTAAAGCACTGCTTTGGCTAGCCATAGATTTAGAGATAACGGGCGGGATCTCCTGGTCCCTTAGCTCATTCGGGAGTGTGGGGGGGTTCTTTGTTACCTCTCAAATCTCCGAACACAAATTTTAATTGTTAAGATCCCTAAAGATGGTCCAAATGACCGAAGTGAAGGGGAAGGGGGGGAAGACGAACACAGAGTGTGTACATATACCAGACAAAAAAAATATGAAGAGGCGAGGCCTTAGGTGACGATTGGCACCCGCTTCTCCACCCAACCCTACCACGGTTTTTTATTAAAAATTGTTAAAAACCCCCTACGAGAAAAATCGGACGACTTCCTACCCCATTATATAACCAAATTTACTGGACTTTTAAAATTTCATATTCCTTCTCAAAAACTGATGTGACTTGTTGAATTCATTTTTTTCAAATTTATTGTGGAGTACGCAGACTCAAAAAACAAAGTTCTTACAACTAATATTCAAAACTTATATATAAACTTCCTCATTGCTACTGTAAATGTTTTCATTCAAATAATAATTTTTACTTCAGTTATAATTATACGTTTACTATTTTTCTGCTGTTTTTATTTATCTAAAACATTATATCGCGTTTCTTCTTTTCTCTCTGTCTATTACTTATTGATTTACTTTTAATTTTTGATTTACAAAAAAAATTTTTCTATATATACATATGTTTATAAATTTTTTTGTTTGTTAAATTTCATTTTAAAAAAAATTTTATTTTTATTTTTATTTTTTTCTTTTTTTTTCCGTTTATAATTATAAATTTTATTTATTTATATATATATATATATTTTTTTTTAGCATTATTAATTTTATTTATTATAGTACTACTTATTATTTATTTAATTATTGAATCTCATTTACATTAATTTTTTTTTCCAGTGTAATTAAAAATTTTTCTTTACATTTATGTTTATATTTGCTGCATCAAAAAAACAAATCTATTCACAGAAATAATATCATAATATACAAAATAGAAAAACGCAAGAAACCCAAATTTTTATTCATTGTGGTATTTTAAAAAAATATTTTTTTTTCTTGTCATTTTTATATTAAAATTTTTCCATATATTTTTCATTTTTTTAAATAAACTTAAATTTTTCTTTTATTATTATTATTTTTTTTTTTTTTTTGTCAAATTATTGGGGACAAGGGCACATTGGGGTTAATCACTTACAGTTTGCTTTTTGACTCCCGCGACGAAAGGCCTTTCTGCGTGGTGGTGTCAGCTGTGAAGTGTAGAAATGGGGTATATTTGCGGGAGGGGAGGAACAACACAATTTTAACATTTTTGTTCTTTTAAATTTTTTTTTTTTTGTATTTTTGTTTTTGCTTTATTTTTGTTAGTTATAATTTTTTCTCTAAATTTTTTTTCTCTCTTCAAGTTTTCTTTATAGGGTATTAACTGTGTGTGGATTCATTTTTTTCTTTTGATGTGCTGCACTTTGCTTTATGTTTCTTATTTATTCATTTTTATTTATTTATTCATATATACTTATTTATTGGTATTTATTTATTTATTGGTTTCGTTTTTGTGTGTTAATTAAATATATAGTAATTATAGATTTTATGATGGAACTTTTAAACCACTAATTTTTCTGTATTCTTAAACTTCTCTCTCGACAAAAAAATTAACTTCGCACTTGCCGTCGGCAATTTAAACGTCTTGCACAAATTCCTTTTTTTTTCATTTTTTTAGTTCTTTTCTTTATGTTTCGCAGTTTTTTTGTTTCTATATGCAGATACTACTATATTTTAAAATTTCTATGTCATTAGTTATATGGTTTTCACGTTTTCAGAAATCTTCTTTTAAGCACTAAAGTTTCTTTTATTTTTGTTGGTTTTTTTTCGGTTTTTGTCTTTTGATGGTGCCCTTCCTCTCCCCCGTCGCTTAAGCGTTATGCTGCTCTGCCGGCTTTTCGTACCCTAACCTCCGCTCTGCAAGGTGCCCCTTGCTGGCGTGAAGTTAGGGTATCTAATAAGAGGAAAATGGACAAAAGTCCACTGAAAAAATGGAAAATCTTGCTTTTACTTGTTTTTTTCTTTTGAACCGTGTTTTTTTTTTCTTACATACCTGATATATATGTATATATATATATGTATAAATGTATATATGTGTAACATATATTTTGAGACCGGCAGCTGCGCGCTGCCAATGCAATTAAATTTAATGCAAAAAAAACAAACGCGATCGCTGGCACTTTTAATTTTGGTGTGCGTGGGTTTTATTTTGTCAAAAAAAAAAAATTATTTTTTTTTAATTATATAAGTTGAGACTTGCAAATTTTCAGCACAATCTAATTTTGCTCTGCTGATCTCGTGATACCGGAAAAGAACTATTTGACCCATGCGGCTCTTTATATACCTGCACATTCCAGTCTGCGCTCTTCCTCTTCTTGGAAAGTCAGAAGCGAAGATGGGTGCAATTTACCAGCTGTGTCCCAAGCTTTAAAGGTTCTTGCAAAAGCTCGCTCTCGGAATGTGAGCTTTTGCAAGATCAGCTGGTATTGCAGTGCAGGCGACAAACTTGTCGCGAATGATATGCACTGCAATTATTTATTGTCAGTACATATATTCTTTGACCATTACATACACGATAATCTGATACGACAGTTAGAAGATTAGCGGGAATCAGATACGAATATCTTTCGCATTTCCAAAATATAAAAGCTATTGCCAAGCCTCTTTTTAATTCGGCATTTAACAAATTGCGGTGCTAACTGTGGAATTTTTATCAAACTCATCCGAGGTTGACTGCATAGAGCTAATTACGTGAGGAGCTAGTGCAAATTCCTTCCAAAAATCTATACCCAAAATTAATCTTTGCTTGATTGATGGAATAATATATAATCGTAGAGTCTTAGTAGCTCCTTTGTAATTAATTGGGGCGTTAAGTACACCAACCACGCTATGAGCTTTCCCATCTGCAGTCTGCACTTGAGATGTAAGTGATTTAAACTCAGAATAGTTTGAGAAGTTTTCTAGAGCTAGCGAGGCTCCAATACAGCTAACATTTGCGCCTGTGTCTAATAGACCCAGTTCGGTAAAATGGAAAAAACTAACTTCAGCATAGCAACGCGAATCATTTTTATCGTTAATTATTGCTGAGAGTAATAACTTTCTATACCTTCTTAACCTTTTATAATACTCTTTGCAACGCAAAGCACTCCTAGTTTTTAAAGGACTTATTTCACTAAATATCCTATGCCTTACTTCTAAATAGTTTTTGAGTCGTTCATGGTAAGGCAGCATGTGTAGGGGCTTGATATTTTCATTTTGGACAAACTTTAAATTGGATTCGGGCGAAGGAGCTTCAGGGATGATAGCGTTGATCGCCTCTTCTGATCTCATTTTGTCTTTGCAGGGGGCATCCTGTTGTTGTTGGACGCACCCTTCTGCCGGTTTTCCGACGAGCGTTGGATACAAGTCTTACATTGTGGCTTATACACATTAAGTGCACCACACCCGTAACAAAATATGCGACGTTCCGCTAAACAATTTTCCCACACATGTCCTGGTGTATCGCAGTTCCAACAGCGTATGTTTGACTGATGAACAGCAGCGATTTCAGGTTCCATGTCCTCAATCTGACCGTTCTCGTCATCGAGCTCAGCAACTGTATAATTTGGTCGCCTCTGAAAGGGCTGCTTGCTACGAGAACTAATTTCCCTTTGGCTACTAGTTTCTGCAACTAAATTCTCATGCATTTGGACCAATTTTCGAAGCTGACCTACTGAATGCACCGGCTGATATAACAGCTGGTGACGCGCTTCGGGAAGAAGATTGTTTTTAAGAATCTCAATCAGTTCTTCTTCGTCGATTCTAACTGAAGATTTGTCGATAAACGACACAATCCCTTCATAAAAATTCGTGAAAGATTCACCCACTTTTTGTTTTCGAGAGCGTATTAACTCTTTACTGGCGAATTCGGATCGATAGTCCGTGTACTGCTGACGTAGCGAAAAACAAAAGTCTGACCAAATGATACGGTCCACCTTCTTATGGTATCTCCAGTACCAGTTTCTAGCTCTTCCGGCGAAAAGTATGTGCATATGCTTGCACAAAGCCTCCAGATCACCATCTAACGTATCCTCAGCTAATACTTTTACCCGGTACATAAATTCATCTACACCTAAGCCTTCCTCGGTACCATCAAACTGAATGTTCCATTTTTGTATTATTTGTGCGACTTTACTCGGATGAACTGATGTCTGACTTGACGGTGACATTTGAACAGACGGACGCGGTAAAGCATTAGGCGGAGACCGATTGCTCACATTCAAGGACGACATTAATCGAGTTACGGTTTGCTCGATCATATTTTGTATAGTAGAATAATCAACTGGGGCGTGATCCTCGCGACGATTGGTACCTGCACGATAAGGACGACCTCGTCTTCGCGTGTTTATTCCCCGTGAAGGAGGATGTTCATTTTGGTTGGTGCCAATACTGTTGTCTAATTCTACTAACGGCTCTTCACTCACCTCTAACGCACGCTGATCTTCTGTGACTCTTTGAGTATCAACGTCTTTTAATACTTTGGCCAAGTTTCGAGTCACTGCCCGAGTACTTGAACCTGGGACTGACGGATCTGCTTGCTTCGATTGAGGCGAACAATTTCCTATAACTACCTTCAAATCTTGTATATTTATCACAGCTGCACAATTAGGACAAGTGTTGCGATCATTCAAAAACTCTTCCAAGCAACGCTTATGGTAAATATGCTTACAATTAGTGATATAACACGATTGAGTATTTGTCAAAACCTGACCACATATGTCGCAATTCTTCCCAGCATCATCCGAAGATGCGGAATTACGTTGCGGACTACGAGCAAGAGGCATAGTGGCTTCAACTATTACCTCAAAACGGTTCTACAAACAAAACTAACAATCTCACTTATTCAAAGTTAATAATGAATGGTTTTGGTTAATATAAATGGGGAGGAAGTCAATTCCATATTTTTTTAAGTTCTGGTATAAACACATAAGG
This sequence comes from Drosophila navojoa, assembly GCF_054131105.1. Taxonomy (NCBI): domain Eukaryota; kingdom Metazoa; phylum Arthropoda; class Insecta; order Diptera; family Drosophilidae; genus Drosophila; species Drosophila navojoa. The sequence goes on along the minus strand of NC_142893.1, from coordinate 20,763,804 downwards.
CATACAAACTGGGCTATTGCATCTAACATCCGATGTCAAATTGGCGAAGCAACATTCATCAATGAAGTAATGTACTTATTACCACATGAGTGTAATACATCGACCAACTTTTATTATCGGGAATGAAAACCCGATTATAAACTTATTGTCATATTATCTTGAAAATTATAGGGTATCCATCTTCGGCAGGGTATCCAATCTTAGCTAAATACACAAGATTCCAGAAGAGGACCTATATTCTTCAAGTCACATGTACTTCAATAAAGATATAAAAGGTTATCGAAAACAAGCGAGCTATTGTGAAAACAGATCTTAATTCCGATTGTTTTGTTTGTGTATAAATGAGTGTGCTAGTAAAAAAAAGGCGTTGTCGGCAATGCATCCGCTCTCAGTCAAATGCTAGAGTTCCAATACAACTGCATTTAATTTACCACTCTTTAAACGAACTATCTACTAACTATCGTTAGCGTATCGGATATTCACAAAAAAAAATGCGGCTACTAGCTTCGTATAAAAGTAAACTCGAGTCTAGTATGCCCCATTTTGGAAGTCGGTACACTGAAAACATATAATTTTTAACAACTAATACTCTCAATGCCTCACGATGAAATCGATGGACGAAAAGCATAGTATCGCTAAAGACTAATGCTCCACAGTGCCCCACGTTGGGCGCCATAAAATTTGTAGTTTAACTGGTTTAGCTGGCTGCTGCTGGCGTGTATAAGCCGACGAGTGCTATATCTGCTGCTACTAAAGCACTGCTTTGGCTAGCCATAGATTTAGAGATAACGGGCGGGATCTCCTGGTCCCTTAGCTCATTCGGGAGTGTGGGGGGGTTCTTTGTTACCTCTCAAATCTCCGAACACAAATTTTAATTGTTAAGATCCCTAAAGATGGTCCAAATGACCGAAGTGAAGGGGAAGGGGGGGAAGACGAACACAGAGTGTGTACATATACCAGACAAAAAAAATATGAAGAGGCGAGGCCTTAGGTGACGATTGGCACCCGCTTCTCCACCCAACCCTACCACGGTTTTTTATTAAAAATTGTTAAAAACCCCCTACGAGAAAAATCGGACGACTTCCTACCCCATTATATAACCAAATTTACTGGACTTTTAAAATTTCATATTCCTTCTCAAAAACTGATGTGACTTGTTGAATTCATTTTTTTCAAATTTATTGTGGAGTACGCAGACTCAAAAAACAAAGTTCTTACAACTAATATTCAAAACTTATATATAAACTTCCTCATTGCTACTGTAAATGTTTTCATTCAAATAAATAATTTTTACTTCAGTTATAATTATACGTTTACTATTTTTCTGCTGTTTTTATTTATCTAAAACATTATATCGCGTTTCTTCTTTTCTCTCTGTCTATTACTTATTGATTTACTTTTAATTTTTGATTTACAAAAAAAATTTTTCTATATATACATTTGCTTATAAATTTTTTTTTTGTTTGTTAAATTTCATTTTTAAAAAAATTTTATTTTTATTTTTATTTTTTTCTTTTTTTTCCGTTTATAATTATAAATTTTATTTATTTATATATATATATATATTTTTTTTTTAGCATTATTAATTTTATTTATTATAGTACTACTTATTATTTATTTAATCATTGAATCTCATTTACATTAATTTTTTTTTTCCAGTGTAATTAAAAATTTTCTTTACAATTATGTTTATATTTGCTGCATCAAAAAAACAAATCTATTCACAGAAATAATATCATAATATACAAAATAGAAAAACGCAAGAAACCAAAATTTTTATTCATTGTGGTATTTTAAAAAAATATTTTTTTTTCTTGTCATTTTTATATTAAAATTTTTCCATATATTTTTCATTTTTTTAAATAAACTTAAATTTTTCTTTTATTATTATTATTTTTTTTTTTTTTTTGTCAAATTATTGGGGACAAGGGCACATTGGGGTTAATCACTTACAGTTTGCTTTTTGACTCCCGCGACGAAAGGCCTTTCTGCGTGGTGGTGTCAGCTGTGAAGTGTAGAAATGGGGTATATTTGCGGGAGGGGAGGAACAACACAATTTTAACATTTTTGTTCTTTTAAATTTTTTTTTTTTTGTATTTTTGTTTTTGCTTTTTTTTTTGTTAGTTATAATTTTTTCTCTAAATTTTTTTTCTCTCTTCAAGTTTTCTTTATAGGGTATTAACTGTGTGTGGATTCATTTTTTTCTTTTGATGTGCTGCACTTTGCTTTATGTTTCTTATTTATTCATTTTTATTTATTTATTCATATATATTTATTTATTGGTATTTATTTATTTATTGGTTTCGTTTTTGTGTGTTAATTAAATATATAGTAATTATAGATTTTATGATGGAACTTTTAAACCACTAATTTTCTGTATTCTTAAACTTCTCTCTCGACAAAAAAATTAACTTCGCACTTGCCGTCGGCAATTTAAACGTCTTGCACAAATTCCTTTTTTTTTCATTTTTTTAGTTCTTTTCTTTATGTTTCGCAGTTTTTTTGTTTCTATATGCAGATACTACTATATTTTAAAATTTCTATGTCATTAGTTATATGGTTTTCACGTTTTCAGAAATCTTCTTTTAAGCACTAAAGTTTCTTTTATTTTTGTTGGTTTTTTTTCGGTTTTTGTCTTTTGATGGTGCCCTTCCTCTCCCCCGTCGCTTAAGCGTTATGCTGCTCTGCCGGCTTTTCGTACCCTAACCTCCGCTCTGCAAGGTGCCCCTTGCTGGCGTGAAGTTAGGGTATCTAATAAGAGGAAAATGGACAAAAGTCCACTGAAAAAATGGAAAATCTTGCTTTTACTTGTTTTTTTCTTTTGAACCGTGTTTTTTTTTTCTTACATACCTGATATATATGTATATATATATATGTATAAATGTATATATGTGTAACATATATTTTGAGACCGGCAGCTGCGCGCTGCCAATGCAATTAAATTTAATGCAAAAAAAACAAACGCGATCGCTGGCACTTTTAATTTTGGTGTGCGTGGGTTTTATTTTGTCAAAAAAAAAAAATTATTTTTTTTTAATTATATAAGTTGAGACTTGCAAATTTTCAGCACAATCTAATTTTGCTCTGCTGATCTCGTGATACCGGAAAAGAACTATTTGACCCATGCGGCTCTTTATATACCTGCACATTCCAGTCTGCGCTCTTCCTCTTCTTGGAAAGTCAGAAGCGAAGATGGGTGCAATTTACCAGCTGTGTCCCAAGCTTTAAAGGTTCTTGCAAAAGCTCGCTCTCGGAATGTGAGCTTTTGCAAGATCAGCTGGTATTGCAGTGCAGGCGACAAACTTGTCGCGAATGATATGCACTGCAATTATTTATTGTCAGTACATATATTCTTTGACCATTACAAGTTAATTAATTAAGTATTAAAGTGAGACATTTTATTAAAAGTTAAGTCTGCCGCATAAAATAAGATTATAAGGTATACCCCCAGACATCTTTAATAAAAGTGGCACAATTATTTCGCCAGTCTGCCCATCACTCCTATGTGCAAACGCGTTCATCCTAAGAGGGAAAGAGACTTGAGACTTTTGTATAGCTCGATTAAATTTATAACTTACTGGGATAATTCTAACGCCATAGACTACCATTTTTGTTTCTGTTTATTGAACTTTATATGTATGTATATTAATTCATCTTTATTTATATGTGAAATCTATTTTATACTTAATACGTTTGAATATGGTATAATAATATGAAACTCTCATTTATATCTGTCAGCTATTTAAATTTTCTAATAAAATTTGTTGTTTTTTTTTTTTCACTACCAAATAAAATGTAATATTTAGTTTTCTGCTTTCTGTTGACATTTTAACTTTTAAAATATACAGGAACATGCAAATGCTGACATTTTCTTCTGCTAATTATGCTATGCCACTTTGCTGGCAAAGCGATACAAATAGTTCTCGACGCGAATCTTGTCGCGTAGCTCCCTGCGTGAGGTGATCTCGGTGGCGGCGGTGGTGCCGTTGTGATCGTGGAAGAAGCCGCAGTAGCGGGCGGGCACAAACTGCTTGATGTACTGGCGCTTGCGATAGCGCTCGACGACGCTCAGGGCGCAGTGCTTGATGGTCGCCATCTGCTCGGCCATGCACAGCCTGCACATGTCCTTGTCGTTGGCGAAGCTGTGGAAGTAATCGCCCTTGGGCGTCTCATGGCAAATGATGCAGACGGCATCATGCTTGGGGCCACAAAAGACGGCGACTGCGGGCCAGATAAGGCGACAGCTGCCGAAAGCAGTTTCGAGCTTATAATTCGGATACTTGTTGTGAATCGAATAGGTGGAGGGACTGTAATGCGAAAGGCGATAGAAATCAAGAGATGCTTACTGAACCAAAATGAATATCTTACCCGGGTGTCAGCCACTTGGGCAGTGTGGACACCTGCCGGTCGAAGGTATAGCCAGCGCGTAGAACCCCAGGCGAGGGCTCATAGGTGCCTAATGGGGGAATGATCTGATCCCGCACAACAGGCAGACGGGGCATCTTGTTAGCCAATGCAGAAAAGCCAGCATTTGAGGGATACTAGTTTAAAAAGGCAGAGAAAGAAGATAAGCTTATAAGGATTAATAAATATGTAGATGCAATTTAAAATATAGATTAATATAATATGTCTATACCAAAATAGTTAAACGCAGATATATGGCTCTCGATAGACAGATAGAGAAATAAGGATAAGAAATGATCGATTATTATCAATACAAAAGATTAGTTTTGAACAACAAGAATAAACTTGTACTGCCTAAGGTATACAGGAGTATACTAGACAAATTCCGAGTCTCTAGCTATTGTGGGTTACGGGATTTCGGCGTTCATACGGTCAGACAGACGGACAGAATATAATACAACTAGAGATGTGAAAAAGCAAACATTGATATATAGAATAGTATAGAATAGAATAGAATATAGTTATATTATAATAATTGATAGAAATTTAATAACACAATAAGAAAGTAACAGAACAAAAAAATAGCCAAATTATAAAGAAACGATCCAACTAGAAAGAGATAAAATTATCTAATAAAGAATATTCCGAAGGGGACACTGCTATCGGTGAATAGAGTTGCTTGGCTTACCTTAAATCCAATTGGCTTTGCACAATCATAATCCAGTGGACCGGGATATTCCCGTAGCTCCGTCTGTAGGGAGCGCATGTAGCTGGACATAGCTGGACCACTAATTGGCATTACATCGCGGTGCATCGTCGAGCCAAAGGCCACTTTTGCAACCACGGGTGGATTGACCACATATTCAAAGCCTGCAAGCGACAGAGACGGACGCAGAGAGACAGAGAGAGAAAGAGAATGTTAATTTGATTTTCCTTTGGGCATGGCTTGCGTCCTTAATAAGCACCCAATGCTCGATAGCTTGCCAAGATCATCCGCGCCTCGGAGCGCTGGCGGCGCAGCTGCTCCCGCTCCTGGGCAGTTTTCTGTTGTGCACGCATCGTGGCTTGCCACTAGACTGAAATTGGCTGGGGCGAAAAATTGATGGCTGACTGGCAGCCAGGTAACCTGCTTTGACTGACAGGGCGACACGCATGGCACGCACCTGCCCAAAAGCCTGCCAATGCCTCAATACTCATATCTCCTGCACCTGCTATCAATAATCATTATCACCGTCATCATCGTCATCGCCATCGTCATCAAAATCAATATGATAAACGCGATGGCATTTCAATTCCTGCAGGCAGTCAGCGGGTCTAGCCAGCGCTTTATTCCGCTCAACTTTGACCCAGTTTTGTCTTTTAATAACGCTCAATGTGGCATTTACTCGGTAAGTGGGACGAAAATCTGACTTTGATTTTCATTTTTAATGGCAAAAATTGCGAAATTGATATCTCAATGAAGTTATGCACAGAATGGGAAATAAGGTGGAATAGGACGAGATATCAAGATGGAATTTTAGTCTGGTTATTATAGTAGATTAGTCTGATATATTATATATTATAATTTTCATCTATTAGTTATATATTATTCATAGGTTTCAATGTAGGTTAAGTCCATAAATATTATTAAGAGTGGATGGAATAAAGAACTTGAAGAAAATAAATAAAGGAATCTTCCTTTAAACATTCATAAGAAATTTTCCAGATTAAGATTGATTGATGGCATAGATTTAGATGAAAATCAAGTATATTACGGAGTTGGAGAAACGATTTCTGGATCTTCCAGCACAGACTCGTTAAAATGATATCTTAATAGCTATAAATTTTAGATAATTGTAAGTTTAAGGATTAAAGTATCGAAAGGCTACATCGAGTCTTTAGTAACTCAGAAGCTACAGGAACCAAAATCATTAAGAATCATTTGATAAGCAGTATTCCTTAAGAAATATTAGATTATATGCCTTTAGCTTTCAGATGTTTGCTATTTATATTTGGTTTTGTTTTTAACTAGAGATAAAAAATAAATAGCCCACTTACCCTCCATCTTAAGCACTTAAAAATTGCTTTCTGTGTATGAATACGTATTATACTATCTATTCACTGTCTGAAATGCAAGTACTTAAAATTTATGCAAACAACATTTAAAACACGACGTTGTGACTCCGACTACGATAAATAAAATACAAAATCAACAAATTGTGCCACATGACAGGCAAGTCGTTGACATACATATATGCAAAGAGACTGGCAGCAAAAGCTACCAAAAAATTGTTGAAAAATAGTTGAGCAAACATGGAAAATTGTGGCATGCAACAGGCGCAGTCAGATAGCAAAATAATGCGTTGCATTTAAATTCAAATGTCGAGTCGAGTCGGATATACGAGCCTAAGATACACAAGCAAACTTTTAAATGGCTTTTCGAGCAATTTTCCAAGTGGGCTGGTCGAATAATGTTGAGTGGGATGGGCAGGGCAGGGCACGGCAGGGGGGGAGAGGGGGTCTCTTGCAACAACCGCAAAGTGCGCACCTACAAAATGGCAGAATGGCTGCATGACATTAATGCCAGTTAACCCCAAACGTTGTCCTCGTCGTCAGCTGCAGCTGCAGCTGCATGGCTTTGGCTTTGGCGTTAGCTTTTTCGACAGGCAGCACGAGCCTGCTGGCAACCATCTCTCTCTCTCTCTCTCTCTCCCTCCTCTTGCTCATCCCATTAGGGCCGAAGCTCACGCACATGAATGCTAATGGAGGTGACAACGGGTGAGAGAGAGTGAGCTATAGAGGGGGAGAGAGACAGGCAGCAGGCAGCAGGCAGCACGCAGCATTGCACAACCACAGAAGCTATATAAGGGGCCTCTCTTGGCACACACAATTCGCCCGCCCACGCACAGTAGCCGCACAGTGCTCAAAATGTTAACCTGCACAATTATTTAAAGAGTATTGAGTAGTTGACTCTCATGATTTATTATATTGGAAAACTCATTAAAAGCGCGGTAACGATAATTAAGCACGGATCAGCGAGCTGCCTGAGTGCGGCCAGTGTGGATGGCGTTTGAGCGTGACAGATAATTAATTTGTTTACGCTCTGGTTGCTGATGCTATTGTTTCCTATATGTTGCTGGCACACAGAGCGACCATCGCGTGAGCGAATAAAAAAAACTATGATTACTGCATTCTACAGCCAAGCCTTTGATCCTGTTATACATTAGTTACTCTCTCTCATCTCATATTTCAAGAGCGGATGAGTGAATTCACATGTTCACTGTGATCCCTTGCTCTTTATTAACAGCCTTCAAGGTTGAGCGAGCTACAAATTCCTATGCTCGCCACAATCAACTCTACATAGATCCCGTTACATCAATCGTAGACTCTTTCGTTACCTTTGGCTTTGTTCTGAAAGAGAAGCTGCTCAAATTTGCACTCATAGCTACGATTGTATTAGTGTAAGTGCCGTGAGAGACTAAAGCAAGGCAATTCTTTAGTCTGTGTGTGTCCGTCTCCTTTGCTAGGTGACTTTCGCGTTAATTCATATGTTTATTATTTTATTTTTATTTATTTGAGACCTTTTAATCCACCTACGATCGTGCAAATAAATATGTGTTTAAAATAATATTAATCAAATTCGTGTTTGCAATTTTTTGTATAGTTTTTTTTTCACCAAGCAAAGTTTTTTCGCTCTCGATCTAAAGCTGTAGCCTTGCAGCTAATGTGTGAGCGAGAGAGTAGATTATATGCTTTCTGCATTGCAATTATGAGTAATTTTGCATTCGATTCCGCTGCTTAAATCAGCTGTCATTGTTTTAGCACGAAAGTCGAACAAATGAGAGAGATAATTGTCGTGCGCACGTCTTGCCGTCCGCAGTGTTTGTGTGTGGTAAACAAATTACTCATTTTAGCGTAAATCTATAAATGTTTTCTTCCTTTTTAAAGTGTGTAATAATTAATCAAACTTAATGTGGCCGAAAGTAGCTAAATGTTGGCAGCTATTTTGTGTTGGTTTTAAATATGTCAGCTGTATGGATTGCGAAAGTGTGGATTGTATTTGTGGATTATAAACGAGAGCTCTTAATGTAAGCGTGGATTACAAGAGAGCGATATCGAGAGATAGAGAGTGCTTTCAAAATCAACTAAAATTAAGAGAGGTAAGTCTGCACACATTTCTAACACCTGATACCACTGTGCGCATGAAGCGTGATGCAAGCTGCTTAATTCGTGCAAATAAAATGATTGTGCAACATATGTAACTGGGTTCGCTTGTGGCTCTATTATTTCAAGTACAGTCCTGGCAGCTGCTCAAGCAGCTGCTTCGACTAGTCCTTAAAACCCAACCCAAAACCCCAAGCCCAAACCAAAACCCTAATTTGACCCTCCCGCCCGCCTCTCTTTAGATAGCCGCAGAACTTACAGTGCAATTAAATTGTAATTTCACATTATTTAACTGTTTTGCTGTGCTACACTTTGGCTGAGCACATTTTAGGCAACGTCTGTGAACGTTTGTTTATGATGTCAACAATTAGTGTAATGCAAATTAAACTGCTGTCATTTGTCATAATAATTTATATATAATGAAAAGCTCGCAAGCACAATATTGCTACGGCGTAGTCTCTAGATGAAAAATGAGTCGGTAAATTGTGGAAAGCAATTCACTTGCAGCACAAAGAGTTAGTGCTTAGATTGTAAAATTTGATACAAAGTTAAGTTTCATTGTATTTAGTTCTGGATTTACGATAGTTATTCTTTATGTGTAAATTATATATTAAGTTATTTTTTTATTGAGCTGATTCACGATTCCTGTTCTATATATTTAGTTAGTTACAGTCTTCTATCAGTAAAATTAGATCGTAAAATGCTCTTTAATTGTTTGCCGCCTTTAAATTACTATGTTACACGTTTCTGGATATACGATTTCTGGACATTAAATCTTCATTTAGTTCATATACCTCTATCAGTTATCTTCTCATAATAGTTATATAATAAGCCAAAGATCAAAGAAATTAAGTTCAATGTTTATTATAAGTCATTGACCTTGAATTTGAGATATCTTGAGCTCTGTAATAGAATCAATAATAATAAATCAAATATCTGTTCATTAAATTAGAAAAACTTTAATTTTAGCCCACCGTAGAGCACACACACATGCATTCCTCTTCCGTTTGCAGAGAACTGCCACAGTCCATAGGAATAAATAGAACTCAAATATTCAAATCAGTTTTAGAGGGTATTGCACATAAAACTTCGTGCCAGCAAGTGGCATGTCCTACACAAGCAATTACAACAACAATGGGGCGGGCAAATAAAAATGCAGAAGACTTCGGTTGTGTGGCTTTTCAATTTCGGCCAGGACAACATGGCTATGGCCATGGACATGCTGGCAACGAAAAAGTGGCCATAAACGTGCAATTCACATGCAAAGCACAAAAACTTCACTTCGAAAGCAACACTGGATGGGCGGAAGTGCCAAGCAGCATTTTTCCAGCACCAGCACCAACAGCATGCTGCAGCAGCAGGAGCAGGAGCAGCAGGAGCGGGAGCTGTACTAGCAGCATCAGCACCAAGGACATCATTGTTTGTTGTTGTTGTTGTTGTTCGCTTCTGCCTTGTGGCTAAAACGCAAAATTTGCCTCACAATAAAAACAAAAAACAATGACAAAGCTCACAAAACAGTTTAAGTCTATTTTGGGCAGGAAGTGCCGCTTATTACGCAGGATGTGGTTAACCGGAAATGAAACGAAATAAGCCAACTGCGACGCTCTAGACCACCTCTCAGTTTGGAGTCTGCTTAAGTTTGTGTGTATGTGTGTGTGTGTGTGCTTGTAAATGTTTATGTGTTGGTGAAGTGCATAGGAAACTAATTAAACATGCGCTTAAAGCTTATCGACTTTTCCATCAAATAGCGCAAGGCATCATTGGCAGCCATCTAAATTTGTAATTACACTATGCAGCAAGTCTATAATAAGACATATGAAAATGTATCGAATTTTAGAAACATTATCTATATGCCATCTAATTCAATTAAATATTTAAAAGTTGATTTAAGTTAATTCCTCAAATTAACTTTAGTCTCTAATGCGAGTGGCCAAATGTGTTAGTTGAGCAACGTTATATATATAAGCGAGCATGGAGACTCTCTATAAACAATAATTAAAATAAAAAGCCATCTTCAACTGTACTCATATCATTTATATATTCAAGAATTCTTTTATTTAATGAGTCGAAAAGTGGAAATTTAGTTTCGAGTTAATGTCGAGACTTTAGTTGTCAGTGCTGGTAAATACTAAAAAGGAAAATAAGAATAATTTATTATTAAAATTAATTTTAAATAGTAATCATAGTAATAATAATACAAATATTATAAAATATATTTAATATCTGAATAATTATTCAATATCATTTTAAAATAAAAATAATATTTAATTGCATCCATAATAATGTACAATAATACAAATTCTTAAAAGTTTATACTAATAATATTCAACATTTTTTTATATACATATTAAATAATTAAATAATTTGATTCTTATAACGCGTTAAAATAATTACTTCATAGTAATCCTAAAAATTCATTTTGGAATATGTATATCAATAATAAAATATATATAGCATTTTTTCTATAACTTGTTGCACAGTGTAATCTTGTAATCCGATGCTCTGTGGAGCAAGCACAAACAAATAAACAGCAGCAGCATTAGCAGCAGTCGAACGACGAGGTCGTTGAAATCAAATTACAAGATGCTTCTGCCATTTGCTTCATGCACTCAAACGGCTAACGCCACGCCCCCTGCCGGCCCTTTTGCCCGGTTTGAGTGACCCAAATGCAATGCGTCTGCAATTTGCTCGTGTGTGTGTGTGTGTATGAGTTTGGCATTGCAGGGCAGCTAATCATGCTAATAAACACCAAGTTGCAATTGGCCAACGGGCAGCAATGGCCAAATGGCGACTGCCACAAAAAGCATTGCATACTTACAGGCGACCACTCGTGGCACTCGTTTGCATTCAATGCGAGCTGCTGTTGCTGCCGCTGCTGTTGCTGCCGCTGCTGTTGCTACTGTTGCTGCTGCTGGTTTTGCTACAGCAAGTTTTCACTGCAAATCATACGAAATTGCATTGATTATGCATTTGGCAGTCAATTGTGAATTTGGCCATTGCCATTACCAATTGAGCGCCGTTTTGAGTGGCCCATTAAAAGTCGAGCAGTAGCACTGCACTGCATTTCGATGGGCTGCATAAATATCATAACTGAAATGAATTATAATATCCTATTTTGACATGTTTGACTCTTAGATAACCGGAAGTAAATCCCAATCATTTATTATGAAGTGATCCTGCTTGGCCTAAAACTTTATTTAATTGATTTTTTTCTGAAAATCCAAAGAATTCCATATTATATTAAGTATTTATCTGGTATTTTATTACAAAAGTAGAGGTATGGAAATATGACAAACTCTTACCACTTACAACTTCCTCTCTAATAACTTCGAAATTTTCAAATTATAAATTCCAAGTGCTCTGTGTTACATTCTTAAATGTGTTAAGAGCATCTGAGTCTCCCCAACTCCTTCCATCAGTCTCTCTCTCTCTCTCTCTCTCTCTCCCCATCTCTCTCCCTGTGGCACTCGGAACTTTTCGATTCAGTTGTTTATTTTTTTGTTTACCACATTCGTAAAAGTTTTAACCTCTCTGAGTTACAGCACGAAGCTAACTTATTTTGCTTTTCTCCCGCTGGCCTAGGGGCATGAAATTTCTGTAACTAAAACACATCTCTTATTCACTTTCGAACATCATATTACATATCAGCGATAGACAGCGAGATAAACATGAAAGTTAGGCACGAATGAGCGTTGCATATCAAAGCAAAAGGTAAATAGAAAATTCAATTTAAAGCAATTGAAGTCTGGGCTGCTGGCTGTCTGAATGGCTGACTGGCTGAATGGCTGGCCTTCTGTCTGTCCTCCAGGCTGGCGTTTGTTCAATTTTGTTGCCAGTCCAATTCGTATAGCATACGTTCTTATCTGGCTACCGACTTGGCCGCAAACAAACTTCCTGTATCGATGCGACCACACGTACATCTATCGACCACGCCCCCTCACTCTACCGCCCCAACACACTAGACTGCCCTGCGGGCCAATATCTAAGTGAAAACACAGATCAACAGCACGACAATCAACAGCAGAGGCAAAAGCAAAGACAGGTGACTGAGGCAACGTAGGGAAGGAGGTGGGGCAGTCGGTAGTGGGTGTGGGTGGGGTGCACGTGGCATGGCTCTAGTCCCAGTTGTGGCAACTGCCACGTAGGCAGCTTTAGACAAGGTAAAGACATGGCCCAGCCCCAAGGCTCGTCTCAGCCTGCCTGTTCCTCTCTCTCTGTCTCGCTCTCTCTCTCCCTCTCGCTCTCTGCACTCTGGTAGATTGGTAGGCATGGTCACGCCCACAACATGCAAGAAAAACCAGGGAAAACGTCAGGCATATGCAAAGGCTACAAATTGCATGAACTTAACTGCCACGCCCACTTTGATTGGAACTTGGACTCGAGGGGAATTTCACTCTATTTTTGCGAGTTGCATTTCTTGAATTGCATTTAGGTAACATTTATGCATTTTTAATGTGACAGCTGCAAATGATGAGAAGGCAACAAACCGTTAGCCAAGCAGCCAGTCCTACCTATACCTATATCCTGGCCATGTCCTTTCACCTTTTGCTTGGCCTACAGCCTGCTGACAGTTTGTGCATTAGAGATACGCCCATTCCATAAGCGATTCATATTTGAGTCTCTGTTTCTGTGTGTGTTTGAGCTCATGCAATTTGCAATGTTGTGAAATTTCTGAAAACTGTCACCGATCAAAGTCTTGAGACAACTGAAAATCATATGGATAATGTGTGTGGGATTTCAGCTTAAGGTTAAATAATTTATGCTGCAGAAAAAAATGAAGGAAACGTGAAAAGAAATAAAAGAATACCTTTGGAGCACTAGCTTCAAATGTTCATAAATGCAAAATTGCAAAAATTTCGTTATATGTATGTATATTATATAATATATGTAAAAATATAACTTTTTAAATGTGTAGATAAATATATTATAAACACATGTTAATATATGCAACAGTAATTAAATAATGTATATTTTGTGAATAGTATGTTAATATACAAAAATATGTAAATATTTGAATTCATATGTAGCTAAAATTTATTTCTGACGATTCAGCATGGAATTTCAAAACTTTACTTCGACAATTGTTTATTAATAAATGGTTATTAACAAATATTTACTGCCTAAATAAAAAAATCTAATAATTTCGAATTTTTGTAGGCATTCAGAAAAGCAGCTTCATAAATTTCTATATTCAGTTGTTCTAAATTTTACTTGAATGATGGCGATGATTCTCTTAAAGCAACATACTGTAGGCATTTATTAGTTGCCAGGCAGAATGCAACTCTAATCAGCTATTTTCAAAATGCAAATTTCATTTTCAGAGTTGCAAATGTTCGTTTGTGGATGTGTTTATCCTCATTTCTCTCTTAATTCAAACATTTTTTAGTCTCACATTTTTCAAATTGTATTGCTTTGCTTTGATTGGCTTCGACATAATTGTGGTAATAAATGCATACACATACAATTTCATAAGGAGCGTACTAGTAATAACCATTCAAAGCTATTAATTATTTATTTAGAAAGGCAGGGAATATGCATAGGGAACAGGCACAGTCCTCGCATGCATCTATGCTTAGTATCTCTAAGCTTATATCGTAAAAGCCATTACCAAACGGTTTCAATTATGTTGAGATCTTTCTTCACTCGGAAAAAATGTTACCACAGCTCCAGTAAAATAATAAAAATAACCTACGCCCAGCCGGGTTGATAGAATTTAATATAAGACTTTATACTGAAATATGAAATCACCAATTATAGTTTGTAATCCAAACATTATTCTGAGTGGAGCATAACACTAAAAGGGCATAACTTATAATATCTCTTGGCTCGCTGCCTATGTAAATTACTTATAATATCAATATCAATGACTACTTATCTCCGCTAGCTGCAGTATCTCAGATATATCATATTCACATCATTGACACTAAAGTTTATATTATATGTATGCAATGTAAGCGACAGATTCAGTGAACCGCAATTGCTCGCTTATGTTGGTTGGCCTCCCCGCCTGCCATATGATTGATCTGTCCGTAGCATTTTGATGGATGTTTGTTTGGCTTTCACAATATTTCTATATGAACTACACAATGTTGCATGTGCCACACGCTTGGCAGCTCATTTAAAAACTTTCCAATAGTATTAATAGCAAATGTCACTCGAGTTTAGCTGGCAGCAATTTTAAATTATTACCTCTAATATATCCAGGAACTTGGCAACTTTAAAAAAAGTTTACATTGCGCAAATGTTTTGTCACGATAAAGGTGCCAGAGCGAAAAAAAAACGAGACTGAAATAAGCGAAGGTAAAGCGACATAAATTGTGTTTATTTTTGGTTGAGCTACAAAGTGTAGCATACTTTTGTGCGCGCAGTTTTTTAAGGTGACAGCGACACCTTATGCCACGGCCCGCACGCCTCTCCACGCACATTTCATTAAAGCACAATGAACACATTCCAAGCGGAATGCCTGTTGGCAGTGGAGCTTGGAGAGGCGCTGGGGTTGGATGAAGCAGCGCCAGGGTCTTGGAAAATATTTGCAACACTTGGATATTTCTACAAGGCCTAAGACTTGAGTGCGGGGAGGCTTGCGTGCGGGTGGCTTCAGCGAGGAGGTTGAATCGTAGCCCATAAAATACAATAAATAATATTTATGTGCTCTTTGATAAGGACACGCTGCTAGACGTGTATAAGCATATATGTAGCTGGAGTGTTTATTTACAGGGTATTTTTGTAATGTGAGATAAAACTGCAAATCAGGAAGTAGAGAGTTAATGTAATATTTGAAATTTTTAAGAAAAATAAAATTACAATAAATACGAATATGTTATATATTAAAAAATCAATGAAATAGGTTAAAGAATAATGTAATATTTGTTTGTAAAGATTTTTTTTTTATTATTTGTAAGAAAAAAAAGTTATAATAATAAATATGATATTTTAATATATTTAAAAATTAATAGAATAGGTACAAGATTTTTTTTCAACTTATTAATTATTATTCTACTTTAAAAATAGTTTACATATAATAATAATAATACAAACATGTTTTTTTCTGCCACATCTAACATAAGAAGCAAATCATTTTTAAAGTTCATATGAACTACGCCTATTCTTTGTACAGGGTATCTGGCAGTCGCCTTCTTCGCTTGTGCTACGTCACATTTCCTTTTGAAGTTTATGTAACGCATCTAATCGCTGGTATTTGCGGCATGCGGCAACTTTTTAAAACATGCCGTGAATTGCCTTTGAAATGCGTTGCTATATGTGTGCATAGTTGGCTTTAAGAGTACCGCATAATTAATGCAATATACGCACGCATACACACAAGCACATAGACAGGCACACACGCACATACACGACCACACACACACGCATACATAACATTTTAAGCACCTGCGACACATAAAATGAAGCCATATACGAGGGCAGCTGTATCTGAATCCTTCTGCCTTCCTGATAAATGTGAGTAAACATACTCACGCACACACACACAGATACACACATATACATAATATAAACACAGACTCTGCATCACACACACATACACACTCACACACACAATCTCCGACACTTGTTTATTTTAATAATGTTAACCTAATTAAGTGATTAATATGCAAAATGTGCGCAGAGATTAAAACGCAGCGCACGGCAGCCGCGTTAAATTTTACATAACGTTGATTTTTATTTGGAGCCTTTGCAGCCAGAATTCACGGGGTTCAAGCGCATTAACCTAAAGTAAATAAATAAATAAAATGTTGAGAATTATTTGTTGACTTAAAATATGAGCGTTTACGCTCCTTGCGTATCATTTGGAAGCTTCCATATTATTGATAATAGACCTAAAATTAAGGAATACTTTTTTAAATTTTCCAATTCGTATTAATAAAAAGTTACAAAATATTTAATAATTTAAAAACCATTTATACAAATTTTTTTATACGATCGATGATAGCAAATAAAAATTTAATTTACTTACGGGTTAATAATAATTTATATATTTTTTTACATCAAGAAATATTTTTATTTTTGTTTGAGAAAATATTTTTTTTTTTTTAACAAATTTATTTTCATTTTAAAATTCTTATGAAATAGATTTGGTCATTAAAACAACATTTTTTATTTTTTTTTTTAATGACTGTTGTTGAGAGATATTTTTTTTACACTAATTAAACTCAGTAAAATTGTTAGAGTTCATTAAGTAAATGATTTTAATTAAATGAAAATGTGTGTATTTTATGCCCTCAGCCTATCGGAATAGGAGTTGGAAATTCATTTTCTGAGTCCCTTCAGTTCAAGCCTTGGCAACGATGATTAATGTCATCGCTTAGCTTCATTGAATGCCAACTGTCACCTGCAAAATGTGGCAGTCACTGCGCCGCCTCCATCTTCAGAGAGCATTCAGCTCTTAGTCAAGCCGGGCTTAGTGAAAGGCCTAAAATCTCGGCGAGCAATTATTTGTTCCCCAAGTACCAAATGCCTGAAAGTAGGCAATAAAAAGGCGTAGCGGCCAAAGCCTTTTTCAACACTAAAAGCTACTCAACGCTTACGCTTCCCCTTCTTTTTTTTCTCTGCAACTAATTGATGAGCAGCAAATGGCGCGTATAGCAGGAAAAAAAGACGACGGAGGAAGCGGAAAAGTGAAGAGCGAAATGCGAGCAGAGAATGCAAAAAAAAAAGGGCTCTTACCGTAGGCAACTGTCAAGCCAGATCTTTGGGCATTGCTCAAACGCTTTGCGAACAATTAAAGGTGCAGCCAAAATGGCTAAATGGCAGAAAGTGGCTAAAAGTGGCTAGAAATGGCAACCATTTAGCCAGAGTCCTTGAGCTCCGGGCTTTAGAAATTAGAATTAATATTTTTTCGCTGAGTTAACACAATTTCAAGTTGGTTGCGCGACCAAAAACTGAATAACGGTCAGCTCTTCTACTTAATACTGTTGTTGTTATTGTTGTTGTTAGCACCTGTGTGTGCCTATGCTGGTGTGTGTGTGGGTGGGTGTTTGTGTACTGCTGCTCCTGGCAAGGGAAATGTAAGCTTTTGCACGTCTTGTGCTGAGCCAGCTGCAACGATGGCAGCTGCAGCTGCGCTGATAATAAATTCATGATGAAGTGCAATTTATACACTTCATATGCGAGCCCCGGCTGAACCCAACCCAACCCACCCAGCCAGCCGCCTTGTCCACTCTTTCTGCTGAGCTTCGCAACGTCCAAACAGAAAAAGGCAAGCGAGTGGATGGGAGACAGAGAGGGAGAGAGAGGGAAAAAAAGAATTTCCAAGTTTTTCGCAGCGATGCATTAAGCCTTGAAATGTTTGCGGCTAAAACTAATTACGAATGCGACGTCTCTTGCTCACCCGCAAAAGTTTTCCTTGGCCAAAAGTGTTCGCAGTATGAAAATGTTCCTCTTTGAATGCAATTTCATTTGCAATTAATCTAATTCTTAGTGCATTTTCTTTCGTTTGCTGATTCTGCATTCTGCATTCTGTAATTCTCCAATTCTCTAATTCGGTATTCAGCGTTTCAGTTCGCCTCTGCATGCAAATGAGCTGGCCCTTATGTATCAGCCAATTTGTGCATCACGCCCACAAATGCGCCGCCACCCTGCACATCTGAATATTCTTCATCATGCAAATGATTTCCTTTCGGCCAGCCAGCCAGATGGCCAGGTCGCCAGGTGGCCAGCTGGCCGGTAATGGACTTGCAATAGGCTCGTCTCTCGCATACATTACGATTCGACGCATATATTGGCTGGGCGCAATATTTCCTTTTGCCATATTAAAGAGGAAAATTCAATTTTGGTGTAATTTACTTGTGCTGCAATTATTTGCATTAATTGCAATGAGAAAATTCAATTTTGACATGAACCGAATAAGTTTTGACTTGTCAAGGCGATCTGTAATTGAAATACGACTAATTGAATTATTTCAAAGGCAACTGCAAATGATTTTCTTTTTAATTAGTACTTCAATTTGATTCATTTATTCAAAGAAATTCTAAAATAAATATATTATATATATATTTAAATTAAATTCAGTTGGTTTACCTTATATAAATGTGTTGATTTCGGCATGTTAAAGAGTTGAAGACTTTTAGTTGTAAATAAAAAAATATTTGTACTTAAATGACACATTAAGTTTAATTCATAGAGCTAATTACACTTAATACTTTTTAAAAATATATTTTATATAAGAATAATATATTAGGCTAATATCAGTACAAATCAATAATAAATATTCTTAAGCCTTTATGAGTAGAATTCTAATCAGAACGTTTAGGATTAATCATATAATTTATCGATGATGTTGGGATTTTATTTTATTCAAGCTAAAATAGGACAGACAAACG
Organism: Drosophila navojoa; assembly: GCF_054131105.1. Classification (NCBI taxonomy): domain Eukaryota; kingdom Metazoa; phylum Arthropoda; class Insecta; order Diptera; family Drosophilidae; genus Drosophila; species Drosophila navojoa. Next base: position 20,744,920 of record NC_142893.1, on the reverse strand, counting down.
GACTCATTTTCCATTGATCTTTTTTCATTTTAAAATTTTTTTCAATATATGTATATCTCATGTCCCCTTTTTAATTTTATTTGCAAACTCTAATATTTGATTAAAATAACTATAATATTTTTTCATTCATAAAATATATATATATTAGTTATTGATTTAGTTTATTTGAAATTATTTATTAATATATATATATATGTATTATAATTAAAAGCCTTTGATTATTTCACTAATTTTTCTTATTCCATCGATGTTTAATATTTAAATTGAACTTTGCCAGCACTTGAACACTTTTCTCTATTAGTACCATAGCCACAGCACAATTTAGTTAGCCACACAATTGAACTTATCAAATCATTTATAATTTATTCGATTCATGTTTAATTACTGTGACAGTCAATTATTTGACATCGAATCGAATTAAATACAGAGGTAAATGTGCATTGAACAGAAAGCAGAGGACTTTTAGTCCAGAGTATATGTAACTATATTCACACAGCAGCAATTTGATTGCTTGGCCCGCATTTTATATACCTAATTAGGTGCTCAAATTATGCACACATAATAACAAATATTTATTTTAGTGCACATGTCCTTGCAGTGCTTAATCTGAACTATTAATTTGGAGGAAACATGCCTTTGGAATATAATTGAGAATATGGTAATGTAGTAAAAGCAATTTGCGTGGGGTTAAGAATCAATTTAAACTTAATTGTTCATAAATTTATAATTTGCTTTAATAAGAAATTCATTGCAACTTAAATTATTTTGATCATATTTCATTAGGATTCTTGGATTAAGAATATAGTTATTCCAAGTGCAAATTAAATGGGCTTATCAATCAATATTTCACAAGTATTTTTTGCGATTCAAATGTGTATATATGTATATATATATATAGGTATTTATATGTGTTTAGCGAAACAAGCCACGCTTTCAAATCAATAGATACACAAAAGATTTTTTGCTTCAAGTAAATCAACCAATAGGTCGAGCAACTCAGAGCGGAAAAAATGTTCTCTGTCCGACCCAAACGAACTCGTTGAAGAGTCAGCTCAATTAGTTGCTCTCTGACTTTTTTCTCAGAGTGTTATTTTTTCTAAGCAAATACAAAAATATATTTAAATTAAATCAAAAAAAAAATTTATATACATACATATATAAAAATATATACCAACTAAAATAGATTAAGTGTTATATTTAATATATGCAAACCAAAATCTTGGCAGAATTTAAGTACTTAATACTCACGCTACAGAAAGTTATTCAGTGTATTAAAATATGTGAAGTTAGTCAATTTAGTCTCTTCATCTTAATGTGGTATTAAATAGCTTCACTAAGCCACTTCAAAGAGCAACGTAGCCATTCAGATTTTCCTGTTGCATATCAGAATTTGCATTTCAATTAGCATATCAAACAAGGGAATACTCAAAGTGTTAGTGAATCTCTTTCATGCTTTAATTGTCAACCAAGCGCATATAAATTTAATAATTGATAAGCATATTATGATCAACTAGAGATATTTATTAATTATAATACCAAATCAGAGTGCTTAAGACTAACAAAAAACTGCGCAATCATGTGGAGGCAGAGCTTAAGGTGAGATCTGTAGACCATGTCCATGAGCATGACGATTGCCGGCAAAGGGCAGCGACACCAGCATGCTGAACAGTTTTCTTCTAAGAAGCGAAGGTGGAGAGGGAGATAGAGAGAGGGCGAGAATGAGAGAGTGAAAGACAGAGAGAAAGACACATTTGATAAGCTGATTATAAATTTGAAGATTCTTTGTTTATTGATTCGCTTACAAGATGGAACCGGAGTTGCGTTTGCTGCGGCATTTGCCCTGCGCATCGCGGAACTGATGGGCGCGACAGCGTGTGGGCGTCTCAAGCGGTGCGGCACGTTGCACTTTGACCTTGAATATGGGCGAATCGTGACCCCGACCGGGCGTATACTCTATATGTGAGGGATAGGCCGAAGCTGTTGCAGCTGCACTAATTGGTGTTCTCGATGTTGTTGTCGTTAGGGGCTCATCTTTGGAGCGCGCATGCAGCCATTTAGGCAACAGCGTCGATGGCCCGCCTATGGGCGTCTCCATGATAATTAAATTGCTCGCCTTGGGCCGCAAGCGCTGCGTCGCTGCAATGTCTGCCAAGAGCTGAGCGCTGTAGCTGCTCATATTGCTGCTGGGCGTTGGTATCGACGTAGCAGCAGCAGCTGTTGGAGCGACAGTTGTTGGTTGAGCTGCTGTAGGTGTGCTCGATGTTGCTGCTGATGTTGCTGCTGATGATGCTGTTGGTGGTGTTGCTGCTGTTGTTGTTGTTGTAGTTGCTGCTGCTGCTGTTGATGGTGTTGTGCTGGCTTCGGTGGTAAACTTGATGGGCTTAATGGTCAGTGCACTATCATCATAGTAATAATCATCGTACTCCTCATTATACGATTCCTAATAAAATGAAGAAAAAGTAGCCATTGAGCATGAACAACTGCAAAATACTCGTTCAAGGTTTGATTGAGTAGATCATATACGACATTAATTAATTAACATTATGTAAGCTATACATTACGCCAAGAGTAGCTCAGTTATAGCTCCAAAATTATAGAAGATACAATTTGTCCAATTGTAATATGAAAATCTGAAGTCTCTTCCATATATTTGGAATATATCTAATTCGTACTTCATGGTAAAATATAGCAATGATTTCTAAAAAATAAAGCATTCCCCATTTTTCATACCCCCTACCTTCTATATCTCTATATACTCATAATCTCTACCCCATCTGCACTGTCTTCCATAAAACCAATATACTCTTCTCACTTCATGCACGAGTATAACAAGGAAGTTATTTTTAGCCAACAATCATTGTTCAACTTGTCGCAGCCACATTCCAGCACAACTACTTACATCGGCCAGCTCATTTTGATCCACCTCTATGATGGCCACATCCTTGATGCTCACGTGTATATTGTATTTGCCCGTCTGGCGCTGATCGTAGAGCGCGCGAGACGATTCATTTTCGTCGGCTTCTTGCTGCAGCGGCTGCATTTGAACGTGCAGCACGCCAAACGTTAACAACATCAACGACGACAGCTTCAGCATTCTGCGAGAGATTGAGTGATGCGAGAAACCAGTTCTTGGGCAGTAGCAATTGCAGTTAGTCTTTCAGTCCGTCTTCCACTCAACACTATGTTTTCAGAACTGTTGGCTTGAACGATGCGCGAGCAACTGAGCTGACCAGCCACTCGGAGGGCTCTACTTAAAGGTTCTCGATGGCACCTACTTAGCTGCCAAGGTGTAAGAATATATGTTATGTGCTGCAAGAGGCGCGACTGAAAGTGTCAGCTGCTGATAAGCTTAAACGAGTTCTGCACACGTCTTACCACAAGAAGAAACTTTTTATTGTGTATCATTTGGCAAAAGAAAAGTATTTTTGATCTCTTAAGTAAACGGTTCAGGTTTGTCAGTTGGGTAAACAAAATAAATGAAGATGATGAAGTTGTTGATATAAAGTCTATTTATTTAAATATAACAATCCGGCAAGGTTCTTTAATATTAGCAATATTTATATATTATATAAATTTTTGTATATGTAAAAATTATTTTATGATTATTTTTATTATTATTTTATTATTATTATTTTAGATATTGGTTTACAAAAGAAACATCTTCTCTCTTGCTTGCTGATATATCCAGGTATTCCTTATTTAATTATAAAATATTAAAATATTTTCAAAAGTAATTTATTGCTTTATCCCCTACTTTATGTTCTTGGCTACCTCTGAAAATATTTGTATTTAATTTTAAAAATTCCATGCTACCTCGACACTCGTAAATAATGGCTTGCTAGTATCCGAACTATCCTGTTTGGGTTCTACAACAGTTAACATCAATATTTACATGCACTATGCAAATGCAAACACTCGAATGCCATCTTAAAGGTTCTCGAGGCTCTCGAGCGGTATTGAGGGCCAGCTAGATGGTTGAGAGGGGCGGTTGAGCAGGGGGTGATAACCGCATGCAATGTGTACCCATGTAATTTGAGTTGAGTGGTCAGCATGAAATGAACCATCAAGCAACACCAAGTAAATGCTCAACTGCATCTAATCATAAGCGCAAACAGCTGACAGCACGCACAAATAGTTCTCGACACTTGAGCGACGAGCTATGAGCTCTGATTGGCGTGAGAACTTATTGCCTAAAAGATGGGTGATGCAAATAGAGAATGGTTTGGAATTTAAGATGTTATAGATGATGTGGAATAAATCACTGTTTTAGAAGTTAAAGAAGAGCATAAAGGAATTTTTTGTTAAAAGTTAGAAAATACATATATGGGAGAGCAACGAGTAAAGTTGTAAGCAAAAAAGGTTGAAAAGCATAAACAAGTGAAGTTAAAGTATGAGAATATGTTTGAGGCTATAAAAAATGTGGTATTTTAGTTTAATATAGTATCCGTACGGTATAATTTAAATTTCTGGTTAATTTATTATTTCTGGTTGGTGTTTATATGTCCAGCTAAAATTTTATCATAAAATTTTCACAGCTTTGGTCTTAGTTATTTTATTGTCGCTTTTTGAAGAAAGTTATATACTGAACTTTCGCCTAATTTCAAGCCCATATAATTTGCTGATAAAATAATATTGTTGTGAATGTATAGAACATGGTTCATATACTATTAAATTTATTTAAAATATTTATTAACACCTGTTTTAAAAAAAGATATGTTAAATATTAATTAATAATTATTTTAACAAGTGAGAAGACACTAGTCGAGACTGCTCGACTAGGAGATACTCTGATCCCTCAAATCTGATATTCTAATCACTCTGCACTTCTTTTGAACATACATACATACACACGCACGTATTAGAACGCGTTCTGCGAAATTATATAAAATACACAAAGGTCTACATTTTAAATTAGATGTGGGAGATATAATCTTATAATTGATTTGCAATAAAGTTTTTTATCGATAAAAAAATAACGGGATGAGTTATCGTTTTTTAATGACAAACTCGATATGTAATGTATAAAAATCAAGTAAACTATATATAATATATGAAATGTGAATCAAGTGAATTGCCATCCCATATTATTACATAGAATTTTGATCAATTATCAAATCGAAAAATAAGTTACATACTAAAATATTTTACATATTAAATATGTTAAATGTGCATTCCGATTCGACTAACAGAAATTAAAGTTCAACTCTTTTAAGGTTTAACAATTTAAGGCAAATATTTAAAAGCACAGATGTTTCACATTTCCTTTTAATGTGAACTGTTAATTTAAGCAAATAATTCTGATAATATTTACAGCAGAATTTAAAACACTTTCAATGTTTGCTGTCAGCGCGTATTTTCATTTCCACTTTCCATTTCGTTTTTGTTTTCCCCCTTTTCCTATTTTTATTTCTTTTTGATTGCTTCTTGTTTTAGTAAAATGTAGCTTGTTTTTTTTTTTAAGAAAAATTTTCTTTAATTGAAATTGATGAATTGCGCTGGCAGTGGCATTTATTTACTTAATTGAGGAGTCAATTGCATTTTGCAACGGTGTATGCAGTGCACAGCAGTTTTTCTTACACAGGCAACAGCAGGATATGTCGCTCCCGCGCCTATTCCAGCGAGAGTTGCGTCTGGGATGCATCGTTAAATCATTTTTCATCTTTATGTAAAATGGTTTTTTTCTCCGTGTATACAAATATGTGTTTGTGTGTGTGGGTGTGCGTACGTGTATACATTAATTTGTGTTTGTAATTTCCGCCATTGCGAAATGGCTGATGGGGCAGCTGCAATTGCAATACGACAGCTGCAGCTGCAACTGTAGCTGTAATTGCAACTGTTGCATGCGTGTATGTGGGCACACGTGTGCGTGTGTAAGTGTGCGTCCCTGTACGCAGCGCACTAATTAAATTAATTGCTTAATTTTAACTTAATTTGCCACATGTGGCAAGTTGTGTTCACCTCGCTTTGTTTGCCCCATTGCTCACACGTGCATTTGCCTTTGCGTTTGCTCCTCCTGCCAGCCAATTACGGCACGTTCTCTTTGGATAACCATAAAATTTGGTTTGTTGCCATAACAACAACAACAACAACAACGGCAACGTCAACTGTGTCTCTGCGGGTGTGCATGTGTGTGCGGTTGGCTCAGTGTGTGAGTGCGAGAGTGTGTATGTGCTTTAGTTGGGGTTTTTTGCATGGCTAAACTTTAACACCTACTATCACTTGGTCAAGTTTTAAACGCTATCATGCTTGAAAAACAGTTTGAAAACATGCAAAAGAATATGGCATACAAATTTCGCATTACTCTTTGAATAAAACATTTAAAAAAAAAAAACTATGAAAATAACTTTAAGCTGCAAGAATTTAAAATACAAAAAAAAACCTTGGCATGCAATTTTCCATGTTTTTTATAGGTAAGCAATTTTATAATTTAAATTTTAGGCCATTTATGCAGTTTCAAATGAAAAGAATGTCAATATAATATTAAAATATTTAAAAAAAAAAAAAAAAAAAAAAAAAAAAAAAAATAGTACAATAAAATATATATATAATAATATTTCATATTTTTCATTATTATTACAAAAAAAATATAAAAACAGATAACTATAAGCGAAATACCCAATCAAAGCATTTTCCTATGAAAGTAATTTAAGATTCATTCTAGAGTTTTCCTTCATCAGATTCTAAAACAAATAATTTATCGGTTAGTAAAGCATTGCTTAATGTCTTCATTCTACTAAAAAAAATAATAATTAATAAATTTTATATGTAAATTGAGAGTTCTTATAAAATTGCTATGAATAAAATTGCTATGAATAAAAATTTGTTTATAAAGTTAAACTGAAATTAAATTATATAAATTTAGGAACTGCATTTTTACTGAAATCGTGTTTAGAATTGTCTAGGGTATTGGATGATAAGCTCTAAAACTAGACATCATATTGACAATGAGTATAAATTTAAAGTATAAACTTAGAGCTGTCTTTTCGTAACTTCTTTTAGCCAATACTCAAATGAAATGATCCGGGATTTTTAATGGGTTGCTAAGTCCCCAGCGTTTGTTTCTGTGACAGAGTCTGACACGTTCATAAAGTTTTCTTACGTTTTCCGTTTTCTTTTTTTTTGGGTAGACGGACAATTCTTAGAAATTTCATACTCAGCAACCTCACTATTATTTTCATGATCAGGTCTGTAATGATGCTTTAGCTTCACTGAGTTTTCTTTGCTTCATATTTCACGGCTTTTTAAGCTTTTTGCTCTGGTTACATTACATGTAAAATTTTAAGCATGCAAATCTCATTTACTTTTCGCTATGAAATTGTTATCTTGTTGTCCCTCTTGTCTTCCACTACTTCTTCGTCTCGCTGTTAATCTAGTAGTCCGAAAAGTACGAAATACTCGTAATCCTTCAAAAAGATACAAAGTTGTCGCTGCCAAGGCACCTGATTATGCAAATTGACAGCAGCTGCTGCTGTGACAGTTCAAGTTGTTGTTGTTGTTGCTGCTGTTGCATCTGCTGGCGCTGCAGCTGTTGTCTTGGCCAACTTCAATTTTCTTGCCGTTATTTTTGTTGTTTTTTTTTTTTTTTGGCCGCTTGCAACACTAATTACCTACATTAGACAACCTGCACAGCATCGCAACTCAATTAGCAACTGTAAGCGGCACTCGGCGAAACCGTGCAACATTGTTGTTGTTGTTGCTGTTGTTTGCTGCATTATTCACGGTATCCTTTGACCTTTCGGCCATAGCAGCACCAGCAGGAGCAACAACAACAACTACGTAAATTACAAAGCGCTTAAATACGCTGTTTTGTCAAATTAAACCAAAGCTAAATAAGCCAGTTGGCCAAGCAGCACCAATGAGGACTGAAAAGAGTTGGCTGGTGTTGGTGAGTGTTGGTGAGTGGACAGGAAGTTGCAGTTGAGCAGCCTGGCGACAACGGAAGCTGAGCCCAACAACAACAACAACAACAACAGCAACAAAGCTGGACAAACTTTTGCCAAGCGGAATTGTAGCAGACACCCAACAACAACAACAAGTGGGAGGAGGAGAAACTACAGTGAAAGTGTTGCGGAAGTGCTGTTGAGGGAGAGAGAGAGGGAGAGAGAGAAGGAGAGAAAGGAGAAGTGGAGCTCGCTCAGCAGTTGGCATTAGGTAGCTGGGCGCTTTAACGGATGTCGGACGCCATTTTGCTGTTGTGCACAAACATGGCCGCCATTTGGTAAACCATTTTGATTGCGAGCTTTATTCCGCTTTCAATGTTTGCAACAAAATTATAATAAGTTTTCATTTTTTGTAAAAAATATGAAAACAAATACGAATTTCTACTTGATATGATGGGATATATTGCATAATAATTTATACATGTATAAAATAATCTGATTATTAATTATTAAATATTTATTAAATCAAATAAATAAATAGCAAATCAATTTTTTTGTCTTCCTCTATCATCTCGCTATACAGGGTATATTTTGTTCGGCTCTTCGAATTTACCTTTGCCTCTTGTTGTTTAAGTTTGCATCTAAATGTATTTATCCATTTGCATACCTGGAGGCGTTTATGCGTTTCAACAGCAGCAGCAACTACTTGAAACCCATTTCCATAGCCATTTACAATCCATAAACCTCTGGCTCGTTCTCTCTTTTGCTCTCTCCTCGTACTCCTCCACCTCGTGGCGTCTGGCCCCTTTCGTTTACTTATGCATGCGCTGCAAGAGTCCAGCATAATAATTACAGTGCGCTATCAGCACCGACATTCAGCATGAAAAATTGCCTGGCAACGCCACCTGTTGGGCAACTTCTTCTTGGCTGTTGCTGTTCTCTTCTAACTGCAGTTAGTTCTGATTCACCACCACAACAATAACAAGAAGAATAATAACAACAACCAACTATGCAGAGCCATAAAACGCAAGTGTCACACGGATTATTCATGAATGGAGCATGCAAATCGAGAAGCCAAGCAAAGGCGCTGGGCAACTGAATACCGAATACAGTGTTGGAAAATGTGAAAAAATGCTGTAAAGCACTATGCTATGAAATATCTATCGGAAAATTACGGTAGTAGAAGTTTATTAAATATTGAATTGAAATATTAGCTTATGATAAGAAGTTCTGAGTAATAAAGATAAATTGATGCATATTGGTCGAAATGAATTTTTCCCTTGAATAAAAATATCGAATTAAAATAGATGAAAAGTCTAACTAGCAAGTAATGAATTACGCGTTTTATTTCTCTAAGAGACAATAGTAAAAATATCAGTTTAGTTAAATAATAGAGAATAACCATAATTTTATTTATGAAAATTTAACATAAAGACTGGCAGAATATCGAAGATAAAGAATAATAAGAAAAGAAAAGAAAAAGTTAGAAAAAATACAAAATTTATAATAATAGTAATAAAATTGTATGAGAAACGAGCAGCAGAAAATCTTAAGCTGAAAATTAATAAGAAACAAGCATTTACTTGTTTTAAAGCGTAAGTCCAAGCTATATTCTTATCCAACAAATCTTGATTGATTTTAGATTATTCTCTCTTCTACATTATGCTAATATATCAACTTTATTATGGAATCATCACTTGTAAGATATAGTACAAAAAGTGAATTGTTCACACATATAATCATTTATTTTTTATAATTTGCAATTTTGTGTACAACCCGTATATATGGTACCCGTTCGGCCCTCATATAATACAACTGTTGCATATGATCGAAACTGTTACAAACATTTAAAATTAACATACAACATATTAATATATACATGCATATAGGTGTATATATTTCACAATGTTTTCGGCTTAACGATTGCCAACTTTCCCTTGTTGGCTTTATCGCGCTTATACCAATCCTCGACATACTCCTTATTCACCTTGGCAATGCTCGCCAAGTAGCCCACGTAGTCGACATCACTATCGAGTGCTAGGATTTCGCCATAGAGGCCACTCATCTTCAGGCTGTAGCGTGCCAGGGCATCGGGTACTTCGTACTCATTCATTTCCGTCTCATCGAAGAACTTGACCAGCACCTTGTGGCCTCTGGTGAAGCGTTGAGCGGCATCTGGGGCTTTCAGCTGACGCTGTAGATCTAGCATATCCTCCTTCACCTGACGCAGTGCATCCATCTTCAATTGGACCTGCTCCTTTAACAGCTTCGTAATATCCAGGCACTGTTTCTCTTGGTTTGCTATAAATTCCGTTAGTTTCTCAATACTTGTATTCTTTGATTCGCTCATGAACTTGCGGATGTCCGTAATGCGCTTTACGTCGGGCAATGCCAAGTGATTGGTGCGACCACTCAACGAGATCAGCTCCGGCATCTCCAGATTTACGGTACCCATTTTAAATAAAATATGTTTTTTATATATAGGTATATGAATAATTCAATTGGTTATTTTATGACAAATATTTCTCTATGAATACACTTTTTCTCTAATACTTATAGGACTAAGGCCTACCTTGTGCATACAGAAATTTATGTTTTGTTTCAATATTTCAAAATAATTTATTCAATTATTATTATTATAAAATATAATCAAGAAAAGGAATGGAAACGCTTTAAAATTTTATATATATTTTAAATTTGAATTGCGGCACATTTGTTTTTTTTTTTCCTTCCGCCAAAAAGTATGCAATATATTTTAGCCATTGTCAATAGATATTTATATTCAATTTATTTGGCATAATACTGCCTTTTTGACAGTTTTCCACGAAATTCGTGTTTTTGAAATCCTGCATATTTAGTATTCTGTCCACTATTTAATTAACGATTTCAAGCATTCCAATTGACACACACATGAAACCTACAATTTTTGTTTATCTTTTTCAGTGTTGATTGAAAAGCGCTCAACGAAAATGCTAATTCCCTGCCAAAGGATACTTTACATTGCACACAGATTGTAAGGCGTATTTAAGAGATATAGATAGATATTCAACTTTAATTTCCATATTGAAAAACTAAGATAAATTTTAAAGCTTGCCTATCTACCCTACAAATTGTTTTATAAAACTAAAAAATTTTGTATCACATCACCTACTATTGTTAGGATATATAAGCCTCGGTAATTCTCTTTTCCATTTGATATTTCAATTTATCTCCAGATAAAATTAAACACTAAAACAAATAAAAAATATTCATGCATATTTTTCGATGATAAATCTATCTATGAGATTTATTAGTTATTGAGCAGTCATTTATTCAATTTTATTATGTACGTATATAAAAATAAAAATAAAAAAAAATGGTCTACTAAAAATATTTTAATATATTATAATATATATAAATAATTAACAAGTGTTTATACTTCTTTAAATATTTTACTCAGCCAAATATTTAATTAATATAATTTTTCAGATTTTAAGAAAATAGTTGAGTATTCAGAGCTAACAAATTTTTATAAAATATTTAATAAATGACTATAAAATGTGGCTAAAAATTTAAATAAAATTTCAAATTTGTCTGTATTATTTCTTTAACGTAATGTTTGGCACTACGTAAATTCTAGATTGTGTAAATACATTTGACGAATGTTGTATACATATATGATGCATATGTATGCAGATTATAACGCTGTATTATATATATATTGTACATATAAAAGCATTTTGACACAGTTCAACCCTGGCATGTCCAAAAAGTCAATTTATGCAGTTGACTTAATTTGATTTTGGTTTGATCACAGAATTGCATTCTCTGCGCATTTTAGCTAAAGGCAAACTGTGTGCTAAATTGTATATGCGTGAGTGTGTGTGTAAGCGTGTGTGTGTGTCTAAAATGTATAAATGTGTGAATGCCGAAGGTACATAAATTGAAGAAATTAAAAATCGTTTAAGCAGAATTGTCATGATGTGAATATGATGTGTTAACGCTTTTTTAAGCAGTAAAACTTCCAAATTTTCATATAAATATATTGTATTTAGATATATAATAATACATAAACTTTATATATAACATATATAAAATAAATCTTAGAATAAGTAATAAATATAATAAAACAATATATGTATATAACATAGAAAATAATGATAATGATATTAAATACATATGTTATAAAACCAGTCTATATAAATAATTTATTTTAAACAAGTTTTTTGCAATAATGCAAATATTTGTTGTTATTGATATTGTTTTCTTGCCAGTTAAGTCTTAGATCTAGTTTATCTAAAAATATTACGAATGCACTTGGTTCGTATTAAAGTAAAACCTTCAATGCGCTCTGTGCATATCGTTTTGTCATTACTAAAACACATTTTCGATTAAGCTCTGCTTGCTCCATAGAGGGTATGGCAAAGTAAGTAATCGTACGTGTGGAAAAGAAGCTGGCACTGATTGCTGCATAAATGATTGAGAATGTGTGTGGGTGGCTGTCGGCTAGCTGGGGCATAGGTTGGGGCCAAATGGATTGGCTCTGTCTGCAGTTGCCACTGGTGGAGCCAGTAAGCCCTTGCCACTGGCATTTCGGGATGCTGCACGGCTGGAGCTATCAGCATGCCGCATTCTTGCATGCAACAAAAGGTTCACATGCAACGAATTGACAACTGAGTAAGCGTTATATGAAAATTGATGGAAAATGCCAAAATATTTAAATCTAATTTCTGTTGCGGCGCCAGCTGAACAGAAAGCGAGCAAGACATAGAGAGAAGGAGAGAGACGATGAGAGGGATAGCAATAGCACGACATAGGAACTGCGACCAGGCGAGCTAGTTGCAAGTCCAATGATTTAAATATGCAGTCGCATATATATTTTTAGCTATCAGAAGACACAATAGAGCAGACAATGTGAATGCACAATAAATCACCAAAAAGCGCAGCCAGAAAAAAAGAAGAACAGCGAGAGCGAGCAGGGAAATTAAAAGGGAAAATGCGTAAAAAGCGAAAGAAAATGCAGACGAATCGTCGTTCGTCGTTCGCCGTTCGTCAGCGTCAGCGAAAGCAAAAACCAAATCATTTAATTGAATTATTCGCGATAAAATTGCAATTTATTTTGAGAGACGAGTCGAGTCGAGTCGAGTCGAGTTGATTCAAACCGAACGAGCGACAGTTGCTGGCAGTGTTGTCGTTGTCCTTTCCACAATGGAGACAGCAACAGCCGCAATCAGCAGCAACATCAGCAGCAGCAGAAGCAGCAGCAGCAGCAGCCAACACGCACACACAAAAGTTGCATGCCAGATTTGCCCCCAATGTCCCGTTAAAGCGAAATGCTTATTATTAACAACGCTCCGGCATATCTATGCCACCATCTATCTTGCTGCTGCACTCTCTTGCAGTTGCACTTTGGGCTGACCCATGCTCAGCGCGCTCAGCGGACAGAGTCAACTGCTCCTGGCTGCCATTTGCCTCACACAAATTGCATTGTTCTTGTTTACATTGTGCATTGCTCGTTGCATTACACTGTGTATGTGTGTGCATGTGTGTGTATACGTGTGTGCGTGTACGTGTGTGTTCTGCATCACAAATTAATTGCATATTATGTGGCACTTAGTTGCTAACTGTATTGTGCCCCAGCGCACATTACAATGCTGAATATGAGCGGGATTCGAATTGGCTAAGAAATTCCAGAAATTGTCAGAAATTCCCTGTAAACTTCCACTTGAGACACTTATGAGATATGCACGGAAAATATTTAGCTGTCGGGCCATGTATTCGAATTTTATGAGAGCAAATTACATTCACAATATTATAATATATATAAAGGGACAAAGTGAAGCAAGTGTTTTATCAAATGTTTTAGTAATATGAAATTGCAATTGTTGGCTTTACTGGATAAAATATAGGAATCAATAATATTTAATAGAGAAAAGTCATCAAAGCAACTTACATCTTATTGAAATTTAAATAGATTAAATAGAATATGAACTTTAACTCATAAATAGCAAAATTCTTCAATATATATAAAATTCACTGCGCCACATCGGAAAATCTCATCCTTCACGTTTTTTATTCATGTTTAATATTTTATAATTTATTCAATCTATAGTACGATAAATTTTCTATTGAGTTCAGTTCATAATATCAAAGTTTCAGTGAGACTAACGACGCTGTCAACATATCTGTAAATGTTTACCATTTTTAAATTCGTTCAACAATTTTTTAAATATTTAAAATAGAATAAAAATAATTGCTTTAAATATTAGAATAAACAAAATCATTATAACCTGATCTCTCATTTTCAATGGGTTCATAGTATAAACTCTTTACAATCATACAATTTGAATAAAAATTAAATTTGATACACTCAAACCTATTCAAATCAGCCAAAAGGAATTTTTTTTTCGAAAATTGATAAACTCATCTAAAGATATAAACATTTTTTTCAGGTTTTCAGGGAATAGACTTTTAAATACGTTTAAAAATGTCAGACATTCAATTAAGAATTTCTAAGTAGACAGCTTGAACCTTTTTATACTTGCCTGCAAAGCAATTCAACAGTTAAACGATTCACTTCTTATATAGAAATCTCATTAAATATTATACACTTAACAATCAGTTTGTAATTTTAGCTTTAGCTGCTTGGCTTAGGTATTTACCATGCTTACTCTTTCGCCTGCCGTTGATCTAAAAAGTTTTGGCTGTATTTACCTTTGTGCTTCGCATTTGCCTCTCACTCTCAAAAAACCATTTAAATAGAGAGCTTGAGAATCAAATTTAAATACCGAGAGAATTGTGTAACTTGGCGTTTCGTTTTCTTTTGCCGGAGCTCTGGCAGCTTTTCCTCACTCTCTCCGTCTCGCCTCTTGAGCTGGTCTCAGCTCTTTTGGCTTTGTTGCTGTAAATTTGCTGTCCACATTTCTGTTTCCGTGTTTCTTGCCGTGTTGCTGTGTTGGCATTTCATTTAGCGCACAACTTCACATTTGCGTTGCCTGCAATTGCCATTTCCGTTTCCTGAAATTTGCCACTCGTTACACACTCTTACACACACACTTACACACAGATAGATATATAAGAGCGAGAGAGAGAGAGAGAGAGAGAGGGAGAGAATGGCGAGGCGGGAGGCAGAACAATCTACCAGCCAACCGACATTTTCATTTCCATGCTTGGGCGCTTCGCACGAATCAATTATTCATCATCATCGATTAAGTAAGAGCAGCTACCAGCCCCCAACTGTCACGCCCCTCCCTCGAATCGCATGCAGTACTCCCCTGGCTGGGTGTCTCGCTTTTATTGTTATGATTTTTGCCGGCTGTAATGGCCTTCCCTTGAAGGACTTTGGCCAGCCTGGGCGGAGGCAGCATGAAATCCCGTTTAATGATACCAACTAAAAGCCGAGATTTATATATAGTATATGAGCATACACAAAGCTGATATATAGCATATATATGGATAAGTGTGTGTGTGTGTGTGTGTGTGACATCTGTGCAGCTCATATATCTATGCGATACATTACAATACACGGAAAGGACAGAGACAAGTCAGGACATCTGCATCTCTGTTCTGATGTCGTCTGTCCCGCTTCAGTGTTGCTCGGTCCCGTTCTGTGCTTATTTTTTCCGCCGTTATCCATTAAATATTTATGAAAATTGCTTTTGCTGCAGTTTTATTCACTTCCATGTTCTCGCCGAGCAAGTCCTTGCTTTGCATGCGCTCCTTTTTCGGCCTACAACATGGCAGCCAGGGGCGGAGGCCAGTAAAACAATAAAGCTTAAGAATTCAATTTCCTAAGAGCTTAAAGCTGGCACTTCCTGCTATCTTCTTCTTCTTCTTCTTCGTTTGGTGTGTTGTGTGTGTGTGTGCTTGATTCTTGACACACATAAATCGTGGCAAGACATGTGCCCAGATAATCCCACATTATGAAAAAATATCTTACAATAAATATTTTGGCATCAATAGGGAAGCATTTTTAACAGTGAATCGTTAAATGCAGAAAATATCCTACAAGGTTTCTCGTAATGATTTATGCGAGCGGGTTATCAAGGGATTATATTTATAATATATATATGTACTTATGCAAAAGCCGACTGTGCGAATGTTGAAACACAATTAAAGGCGAAAATATGCTTAAGCAAGGAAAATTCAGACTGCAGAGCAAATACATACAAGTATAATAAAATTAAACTGTGAAATAAATAAAATGTTACAGAATTTAAGCGTTCTTCGTTTCAGTCATAAAGACAGTTTTAAAAGTTCTTTTTCGACATAAAACTAAAAATTAACTATCTAAATCATATTAACATAAATGCCAAAAAAAAAACAAGAATTAAATATTAAATACCGAAATATTTATAAAATAAAAATAATATACAATCCTATAAATTACAAATACTGAATATATATAAAATAAATATGAAACAAAAATGTATTTAATTAATATAATAAATAACAAATAAGTGTAAAATTTAAAAAATAAATAAATAAATGAGATACACTAAAATTTATAAATATAAATATAAGTAAAATATATAAATATAAATTTAAGTAAAACATGTAACAATTGATTATAAACTCTATGCAGAAATTTAAGGAAAACATTGAAAGGTTAATTAAAATTCATTTATATATTTTATTAAATATTATTATATATTTTAAAGTAAGACTTTATGATGGATTATTTTTGGAAAAAATAAAATAATAAAAATAATAGAACCAAAAAAAAAAAATATATATATATATAAGTTATATAAATAAATTTATATTTTGTATACAAAAAATATGTAATTGAATATTTAAGTTCAATAGATTCATTAGAAGAGTATTCCACAGCTATACATAGCCGAAAATTTCCTTTATTATTATTATTTTTTTTTTTTTATTATTTAGTTCTCAATAGTGTTTACAGAGTGTATTTATTGGGAAGGATAATCCCCTGTGGATTTTATTTATTCTGCATACATAATATGAATATAGTGTATTTTTCTTCATTTCCTATAGTTTTACGAAAACTCATCAATGGCTCCTTCACCCCGCTCTAGGCACAACGAAAAACAAATTAAAATTCTTGAAATAAGCCCGCACAGAGCAGCCTTTCTATTTAGGCATTGATTAATGCATTGACAACTCGGTGACAGCTTTATTTCAAATTAAACTTGATTTACTTTCCGCTCTGCCATGGCACAACGTTCTGGGCCATAAAAGAAAGGCATTTAAGGACAGTTGAACTCCCAGGCACTAGTCGAAAGAATTTGAACTTTTATGAGCCAACTACACGTAGCTGCGCTCTAAATTTCAATTGAAATTTAAAGCTAAGACAAGCGCCGAGCATCTGAATTGAGTTTATGGCAGCAGCTACAGCTAGTGCTCTGATTGAATGGGACAGGTGCTGGTGGTGCGGGTGGCGCAATTCGAGCTCCACAAGCTCCACTCATTAGTTGCATGTTCGTGTGCTTATATCATTTAGAGATAGCACAGATAGCACAAAGCTCGCGCCCACCACGTCTGCACCTTTTCATATATTTACAATATAAATTTGTGAGTTTTCGTTTTCTCTCTTTTTTTTTTTTGGAAAATTGCGCATCATAAATTCTTGTGAGGATTTTCGGTACACACTTTGAGTAACGGTACTTAATAAACTCGCATCATTTTCCCATTTGGCGCTCGCACTTCATCTCGGGTCTTCCTGCCCGGCATGCCAAAGCCCACGTCGACGACCACGCCCACCCGCCTGTTGTTGTGGCCCAAATTACCTGTCATTTCGAAATTATGATAGCAAGAACCGTTGGCTGTGCCGTTGACGTTGCTTTCCGGCATCCTTCCCACCCCCACCCCGCCGCCCCTCGCTTTCCCGCGCCACCCAACCAACTCCTGGGAGGTTTTTTATGTCTGCCGTAGCAGGTGACTGGATGGAATGCGGGCAGGAGGCACCTAATTTTATGTGCCCCGCTCATATATCTAATGTACGTACGTATGTATATGTAACTCAAACTAATGCTGTATCTTAAAGCCTTATGCGCGTTTTCCGATTGTAATCTGTAAGCATAATACTTAACCGTTAATAACCGTGAGGCTACTCGTAAGGAAAACATATGTACATACATATACATACACACATACATATATCTTTCCTTTGATATGACATGCTGACAGCTGGCTGACATCGCCTTGAAGTGGACATTTTTATTTTATTTTTTTTTAAGGCACCAACAAAGGACGGGCAGGAGCGGGGGAGCGCGTAAGTTATGTGAGGCATTTGCTGATGGCCAAAGCTAATATGAGTTTTAGCTGACTTCAAATTGACAGCGCCCCCAGCCCCAGAATGGGCGTAGATGTCAGCTAGCTGATGCCATAAATGAAAAAGCTTGCAAATGCCATAAGCTCTTGGACTTTTGATTTGCTTTGATTAACTCGCCACTGAAAGGAAAAGCCAGGCTGGAGGAGGCTCTTGAGAAATATGCTTTGACATTATAGGTAAAATTATAAGCATAAATTATGTTTAATGGAATTCAAATAAGATATGTGTACCAGAAATGTTAAAGTTGGGTGCTATCGAACGCATAATAGACTTTCGCGATTCAAAATGTTTTCATGAATGAATGTTTTCATAAGGATGCAGAAGCGTTCGACAGTAATTTAACTAGTCCATTTTTAAAGATATATTGATTTCTCACTGCATATAAATATTTTAGTCGAGTCCCAACAATGTTTCGAGGGAGAAGAATTTGTGATATTTAGTGATTTTTGAGTTATCGGGGCACAAATTATCGATTTTCGACTGTATATATAATGTGTAGGTAAAGAGTTGTAAAGTAAAGTTAAAGAGATCTGCAATAACTTGTATACTCAATTTTGAAATTCTTAATGTACAAGATTATCTTAATGAGCGCACAATATGCTCTATCTTCTATACACGATCCACTGTCAGCAATATACAATGGATGGACGGATAAGACCAAGAAATATCACAAAGAAAGTATATTACTTTTTAAATAAAAAGCCAATTTCTTATAAACTTTATTTGAATGAGTTGAGAGTCAATTGTTGATTATTTCGCCCAATACGAGCCTTCCATCCTCTAATTGTTGCTAAAGAAACTGCATCTAACAAGCTCTAAAGAGCCAATCGAGCATATAATGCCAAATGTTCGTTTCTAACAAGCTTAACCAAGAGATCACATATGTCTAAGCTTTTAGAATGTATGTATACGAATAGATCACATATCTTACCCATATTTCCATTGCAACAAACGCAAGCCGTACATTATGAAAGTCTCTGTAAAAATGTTTCATTAAAAAAAAAATTTATTTACGAATATACTACTTAATTGTTTCACACAATTTGCAATGCCAAATTAAGGGAAAAAGATAAACTTGATGCAGTTCTAATGCCATTTCGCCTACGACTTCATTTAGGACTGCAGTAACTTTTCAAACTGGACCGACAGATTTGGAAAGTCCTTTCCTAGACGTCTCAGCACACATATTCCCAAAACAAAGAATGCACTACACTTCATGAACTCTCCGAAGGATGGATCATTGTATAGGAAATAGAACCAATATTTGGGACGAAGACGCAGACGTTGCCATGGTAACATTCTAATTACTTGCACCTCCAAGGAATTTCAAATGTTATCTGAAAGGAGTCAATGGGAATATTGAATGGCACAAATTGATTGAGTATGGGCACTCACGAATAATATTATTCACTTATCTTAGAACCTTTCTTTTTCTGAAGATGTTTTGATATTATACTTTATATGATTTAAGGAAATATGCTTAGGTTTTGCTAGCTAAATATATTTTGAGTAGTTTCTCAAATATATGATTCGACCAAACTCGAAAGTTGAACCTAGTCAACTAGACCTCAGCAACTGTTCGCAGCAGTTGAAATACTTTAACCGCAGTTGCTGAAGGTTATGGAGGAGCAGAGCATAGAACAGCTAAGCAACTGGAACATACCTTGACCCAGAGTATTATGGTGTTGTGAAAAGGTAGAAAGCAGAAGGGGGCGTGTCACACTTCATAAAGTAATGCGGCTGATATGAATCATAAATATTATGAGCACACTCTACTTATACAAAGATTTAATATAAATTTGCTTTTGAGTACCCTAGAAATAAGTTGCATAATATTGCATAATATATGTATATGTATTTTAATATCATATACAATATAAACCCAAGCTTTAATTGCAGTATTCAATATTATTATTCATCTTTGTCGCCTAATTAACTTTACAAAATTAGCTTATTTAATTTATGGTCACTATTTAAGTATTTTAAGAGCAAGGGAAAGCTTTTTTATTTTGTAATTTTATTATTTATGTTTTAAGGAAATAATAAAATATTTTTATTCATAAAAAAAAAAATAAACGTTTTAGTACTATGAAACCGTCAATGAAAAGAGCCAGCGAATAGCATCGATAGCTTTGCAGCTCTACTAAACCTTTTAGTACAAATACAGTAAACCAACACATATAAATGTCATTAACACACTCTAAATCTGATTAGGAAAGTGCATATAGAAGAAAAGTTGTTCAGCAATTAGGCTGGCATAGCAAAGACCATTAGCCCAGCACAAGGAGAGAAGATGATTAGGCATATATACATAAGTATATTTATATGTGTGTGTGTGTGCTGTTTGACAGCCATCTATGTACAGGAGAGAAAAGATATTTGATATTTCCCGACTAGAGCACTCTCACTTGTTTCGTAAACATTTTACAGTTGGCCTATATAACAACAATGTAATTAATTAAACAAATACCATTTGTTGGTGCATTAATGTATTTATTTTGTAAATATTTCCGTGCTATTAATATTGTAGGTCAATATGTAATATACAAGTACAAAAATATTTAACAATCAAATAAAGCATATAAATATTGTGTATACATTTCTATAAAAAAGTGCTGCAAAATTTAGACATTTGTCAGTCAAAAGAATTTGGGATCTCTTTCAATTTCGCGAGAAACCAAGCGCAGCGACGTTCTTTTGCCAAGCATGACAGACAAATGTGCGAGAACCTCCGTCAGAGGGTGAAAATGTCGAGCGTTTGATATGCCACACCACAGAAAGCAGCCTGGCAGGCTGGCAGCAGTCAAAAGTGTTGATATAAAATGTTCAGCAAACTTGTTAATTAGCAGAATAGAACAAAAGTACATGTTTATTATATAAAACATTGAAGAAGAAGAGTAAACTAAGCTATAGAAAAGAATTGAATACTCAAAATCTACTTAAACTATTTAATGGAGCTGCCGAAATTCTTCTCATTGCTCAGGCACTGGTTGCAAATGGTGCAGAAGATTTGCTGCAAGAGAAGATAATGTTATTAGTATATAGTAAGAGTAAGTGCGTGTCAGTCGGGCGTTACCGACTGCAGAATGCTCATTCACGAGCCGAATGACGGAAAATCGTCACTTTCATATTACAGTTTATATTATAATTCCAGTTTGCATGCATACAGACAGACAGACGGACGAAAAACACACTGTCCAGAGCTAATATACTCGTTTCACTCTCATAATTGTAATATATATATGTATAAAAGATCGTACGGGAAGGGAGGAACGCGCCGTGCAGCCGCCCGCTTGGGAGGAGCCCGTGCACTCGAAGTGCCGTAGCCAGCTCTTGATCACATTTGTGGGCGGGATCTGATAAATGCTGAACTGTTTCTTGAACATGCGCTGCGCTGTGCTTATGGAATCATTATTTCTATAGTAGGCGCGTATTATGAACGCCCGATGCACGCCCGTCCACTGATCCATTGCGACTGAGCTGAAATTATTCGTGCCCGAACAGAAACCTTGGCGGCATTTCCGGTTCATGAGTGACATAAAAAAGTGCAGCAAACAAAACCGAACGAATATATGAAAATTTAATTTGTCATCTGCTGATGCGTTTTCGCCCTATTTATTAATAACGCGGCGTATGAGTAATGCGAAATTCAAATACATTTCTAAATATATTACATATATACATTTTCCTTCTTTATTTTTTTGGGGGGAAATTTTCAAGTGTAAATTGTACATTGTAAATTGTCTATTTGTGCCTTGCCACGCCTGTCCGCCCTCTGCTCCGCTCAATCTCTATGTGCCAGCCATCAATCAATCTAACAAAGTCATCATCATTACGCTTCATCGGGCACGCCCAGCCTCGCACAAATGGTGGGCGTGGCTGGGATAAATCTACAATCTTGAACTCATTTAAAGTTTCGCTACAACTTAAATCCGCTTTGGCATTCGGCCATCATGTCAGTAGTTGGCCAAAGTCTTTAAGCTTTATTTTTTTTTTTTTTTTGCCGCCCCTCTGTCCCTATAGACGGCCATATATATACTCTATATTTTCAGAGGGTGGCTCACACAGACAAGATTGATGGGCTGTTGAGGTTATTTTAGCCAAATATTTAATGTAACTACGGCGCATAATTTATCGAGCTCGTGCTACCAACTTACTGTTATGGGCTATTAAAATTTTATAGAGTTTATTGATGAGAGTTTTTTTTTTCTTTGAATATAGAATATTTAACAGGTAGGCTGAAAGGTTCGTTGGGTAACAGAAATAATCAATTTTGTTTCGATATTGCTTGATTTTAGTATTCAAGTTGCCTTTGAGTTGATATAATGATGATACTGTTTATGATTTTTTTTCGAACATTTAATAGTGCTATTTGTTTTTAACCTTGAAATAGACCTGAATTATTGTAATTAAATTTCTATTTATTTCGAGCAAGCATTCTTTAAAAGTCTCTGAATAGGGGAAATCCAGTTTAAGATAAAATTATTATGTTTTTATACATTGGATTTAATTTATGTTTTATACTATATAAGAGAAATGCTTATATGCTTCTAATTTCTTTAAACTCAGTTTGATAGAAAGCGATTATATTATTATACATTTTAATTAATTTATTTTTTATATCGTGGGAGGTATACTTTTATATGCTTCTAATTCCTGTGAACATATTTAATCATTTATTTCATCAATTTTATTACTTTTATTTTAACTTTACGCTGTTAAAAGAAATTCATATGCTAATTAAGTATATACAATAAAAACCTTTAAATATATTGTATAGCTATTGACAAGTATATAGAAGAGATATAAAAGTGGATTTGGAAATTGTTCGTTTCTAGATGTTATTATTTGTTTATTTATTTATTTTTGTGTGTTTTCTTCTTTTAACTAAATGTCTTCAATTGTTAAGTATCAAATTGTTAGGCATTCATGTAACATTAATCTTAAACTCTTCGGATAAGCTGTTAAGCCTTAAAATGTTAAGTCTTAAACTGCTGTATGTTGCTGTTAAGTCTTGGATATGAAGCCCTAACAACATATTTTTTCAAAATTATTTAATATACATATATATGACTATGATATTTTAATCAGAGAATATTCCAAATTCTATTTTATCATCTATTCTATTTTCTATAGATTTTATTAAAATCAGCTTATAAGCAATATATCTTTCAAATGTAGAACTTCCTCTAAGAAATCTCTGTTGATTTCCATTCACTGAGAGCATTTGCCATTCGTCTCAGCCAACGGTGTCACAAAGTGAGTTTTTAGCCAGGGCTTTAGGTTCCATTCATTCACTTTTTATTTCGCCATTTTGCTGGACCATCGAGCACGTAACTGCAACACAATGCACGGGGTCCAGCGTATAGATACATAGAAACAGATACAATTATGTAGTCTGTGTTTTGTTATTGTTTTTGTTGTCCTTGTTGATGGCGCAAGTTAGCTGCTGCTGCCGCTGCTGCTGCTGTCGTTTTGGCGTTTATACAGTTAACCAGGCAGACAGACTATCCCTTTGCTATACCCTCTATATATACATATATGTATATATATATATATACCCTGTGCTCTGCCATCCACTGCAACAGAGCCATCCATCCATCTGCACTGCACGTCCAGCCAGGCAGGCGTCTATCCATGTGTGTATGTGTGTGTGTGTGTGTCTGTCCGAGGCCTTCGTTTCTTTCCCTGCTCTGTTTTTATTTTCTTTTTTTCTGCTGTTGCTGCTGCTGTCTGCCTGTCATTTTGACACCTTCATTTGCTCCGAACATTCAGCGTCAGAGTCAGGTCCCTGATTCTGTTGCTCTGTTAGCTTTTATTTTTTTCTTGCTTTTTTGTTTCGTATCGTTGGCTAAATTGTGTGCGTGTGAGTCTGTGTGAGATTGTAATTTTTGGTGAAATTTCTTTTATAGTTTTCTTTACTTTTTTTTTTTAGATTTTTTGAAGCGATACCCTACACCGATTCTTAAAGATTATTGATATGATCTTAAGCTAGTTTAACGTAGTACTTAAGTATGAATTGCCCCTAATCGTTTTATAAATTTTCAAAATATTTTTAATTAAATTTTTTAATTATGTAGAAGATTTTTATATTATTATACTGTTACATTGTTATATTGCTATATTGTTATATTGTTAAATTGTTATATTGTTATATTGTTGTATTGTTATATTGTTATATTGTTATATTGTTATATTGTTATATTGTTATATTGTTATATTGTTATATTGTTATATTGTTATATTGTTATATTGTTATATTGTTATATTGTTATATTGTTATATTGTTATATTGTTATATTGTTATATTGTTATATTGTTATATTGTTATATTGTTATATTGTTATATTGTTATATTGTTATATTGTTATATTGTTATATTGTTATATTGTTATATTGTTATATTGTTATATTGTTATATTGTTATAGTGTTATAGTGTTATAGTGTTATAGTGTTATATTGTTATATTGTTATATTGTTTATATTAACCTTAAATTTATTAAAAACATTTTTTTTTTTAATGCGTCTTACCCGTCTTTATCAACCTACCTCGATTAACTTTTTTATACATTTTTTTCATTCCGTTTGCCAGCCCATCTCTTCTTAAGTGTTTTCTAATACTTATTGACTCGCTCAAATGTGTTTGTCTATTTATTCAAAGTTATCTATTTTTATCGTTCTTGACTTTTTTGAGCAAAACTTTGCCAAACTGTCAACTACTATTTGCATACTTTCATTTTCGTTTGCTTCGACTGTCCTATAAGCTGCCTATAAGCCCATAAGCCCCATTGCAGCTCTACGAAGCCGAAACTTTCATGCAACAGCAGCAGCAGCAGTAGCAATAAAAAGCAGCAGGAAAAAGAAATCTGTAAAAGGCAACAATGCCAAGACAAATGATCCAATGGCTGTCTGACTGCACTTTGGCCTCCCACCCACCCACTCACCCACTCATCAGAGCCCATATACCATGCACCTAGCTCCTAGCCCCAGGCCAACTCTAAACGAAAACAAAAAGAAATTGTATTATAGTCAAATATATTGGGTTATATATGTGTGTGTGTGCTGTAAATGTGTGAGTTCGTGTGTGTGAGTGTGTTCAACGGGGCAAAGCTGTCTCAATTTTTGGGTTAGCGCACATTTCTGCATGTAAACTTGGCGGATTTTTCATCTCATTCTTACGAAAATTTCGTTTTTCTTATACCCTATTAAAATATTTTGAATGGGATATAAAGAAAGTGAGCAAGATTTGAAAGTCTATTAAATTTTTTATTGTTTCATTTATGTATTAAATAAAGACCTAATATTTGATTAGGGAAAGCGATACTATATAAATAATTTCTCTTCTATTTCGTCGGATTATCATTGCGATCCTGAAGGATCCTGAAGCTTAACTAGTCTAGTAGTAACTAGTCTCGGTCTCACCCAGTAATACCTTGAACCGCATACAGCAGGATTAAGATCTTATCTATCTCATTAAAATATTTTAACCCATTTAGTATATTTTAGGTTTAAGTAACACATTTAGTATATTTTATGTTTATATTCATACGAATATTTTAAACAATTTTCAGGATTTGTTTAATCGCAGTTAATTATTCAGCTGCTATAACATTTCACACAGTAAACTTATTACAATTGCTCTCATATATTTCTTATTATATTTAAACAATAATTTTTTTTCACTTTTCCTTGAACAGTTTTTTAATAATCATCCAAAGTTTATAATTTATTTTTAACAGAGGTTAGTTATGGCTTTTCAACTTAGATATTTTGTCTTTTTTAAATGATATTTTTATTGTTTTTATTTTTTATTTTTTTATGTAAAACGTTGCAATGACTTTCATACTAATTAATCTCATATATTTAGTTCATATATAATTTTATTCATCTACAGGGTATCATTGCAACTCGCTCGCTTTTTTCATACTTTAGTTGTAGTTTTTTTGTTCTTGTGACTATTCCATGTCAAAGCTGCTGCTGCTGCTTCTGCTGCTGCTTTTACTGACGATGATGATGACAAAGGGCAAGGCAAACGAGTGGCATAGAACTGGGTCAAGACTTGATTGTTTATCTTGGGACAAGGGCCAGTCCGAGCTGGAGAAAAGGAGGAAAGGATTCATGGCTACCATTCACACTTAGCCAGCGTCCAGTGTTCAGGGTGCCAGGGTTCCAGGGGTCCGGCGAAACGAGTAGGATATTAAATTCTTCAAGCATTGTTCAGCTAGCGAAATTAGCTGATGAAAGTTAATATGAAATTTAGCATAGCAGAAACCAAAGAAGGTCATGCCTTAAGGATGTGTATACGTATGTGTGTGTGTGAGTGTGCGGGCTGTGGTACGCCTAGCCGGACGTTTTCATAAACGTTTCACTTTCCGGCAACGCCACAGATAAACAGACACACACACACATCCAACACACACACACACACATGCACTTGAAATACCAAGGAGTTTCAGCTGTAAATCTGGGCAAAACAGGATACTAAGCTGACGCTGCAGCGCAACGGAAGCGGATGCTGCGCTGCTTGATGTGTACCAGCGAGGGGGGCTGTTGGGCGTAAGGCGTTGATAGCAGCAGCTTATCAGCTACAGCTACAGCTACAGCAACAGCAACAGCAGCGGGCTCTGTTAGCATGTTTGAGTGGTAGCCAACTAGAGAAGCCAAGCAGAGCCAGCCCATGCTTCATCATATTCAGACAGTTAAAGGTGCATTAGATTTTGCATAGAAAGTGGCTTAAGGCGTGTGAGAGTGAGCGAAAGTGCAGCACTCAGAAATCGGGTGAAAGTTGCGGATTTGGGTTAGAAAAATAAGCTCAAAATTTGAGCGCCAGCAAGGACTTTACTCGTTGATGTAGCGAGAGATGGTAAAGTGGCCAAACATAAGATGAACTAAAATACTCAAGTCGTTGGAGATCTTAGATGTATTTGAGTTAGTTACACTTTATATATATTTTATTTAAAATTAATAATCTGTTGCAGAAAATATTAAGTTTAAATAGAGAGCTGTTAGACTTTAAGATATGTAATACTGAGAGAGCTCAAAAATAGCTATTTAATATAACATTTGACATTTTTTATTCTTAACATCAATAGTGGATGAATTGGATAATGAATGGTTGATGTAAATCGATCTAAGAATATAAGGTGCATCATTTTAGGATTTAAAATTCTTAGATCTTTTTACATCAATCATTACAAAAATACATCCAGAACTAAACTTTGTTTAATTGATTTAATTTGATTTGTATATTTTTTTAAATGATTCATTTTTTGTATTAAACATTTTTATATTTTATGAAACAAGTTGGCTGGCTTATTTTGCGGATTTTTTTTAAATTAAATGTTATTTTTTTTGGCCTTAGTAACCCACATTTGAATAATAAATGATTTGGTGAGCCAGAATCGACTTCTGTATCAAATGAAAAGCAGTTAAAATAAAATCACATTCGTAATATAGTTTATCTTTTAGTAAATCCGATTTGCTTTTAATGCAATTTGCTCTAGTTATGGAAATCTATTTAAAGTGGTGCGGCAAATTGATAATAATAATGTGATAAGCTGCATATTTTAGTCTTAAGCACGAAATGCTTTAGCGTGGATGAAGCAATTTAAAAAGGAGCACTATAAAACCTAAGCAGAGCTAAATATTAACTGAAATTTAAAATATTAAATACGTTTTCTGAACACTGAAACTGTATGCTTTGAATCTATAATCTTGAATCTGATTAATTTCGAAATTCACATAAAGTAAAAAATTAAATTAAATAATACAAATATTTTTTATTTACTGACAACTATCAACTTAATACTTTAAATCTATAATCTTCAATCTGATTGGTTCAAAAATTTACATACAGTAAAAAATTCTGTAATTCTTGCTGAAATATGTATGTTAAGCATGACCTCTCTCTCTCTTTCTAAGCTAACATAACATAACATAATATCTCACTTTCCTATATAATGTTAATCTGCAAGAATGACACAAAGCTGCTTGTTATGTAACTGCTCAATAAACATTTTAGCACTCGAAAGTATGTTTGCCTTGGCTAAGAAAACTTAAATTCGTTTTTTTTAAGTATTTTAATTGTATGGGCTAACAAAGGAACAAAAAGAAGAAAAATAAGAACAAGAATATTATGTAGAAGAGGAAGAAAAGATTGCAGCATTCAGAGACCAGCGGCAACAAGTGTGAATGCGCTGCCAACAATGACAACAATTGCAACATATTTTCCATCGATAAGTGCGTTCGACCGTTACATACACACATATACATATACACACATGCCCCCCATACACACATATACATATACATATATACATACGCATGCAGAACTAAATCCATATTTTATGATGCAAACATTGGCAAAGAGTTTTGCTTGAATTGCCAAAGGGGAGACTTAAGCCAGGTCAATACCAGGAGCAACTAACCTAAAAATACCCTGTAATTTGTAGTATAGAGATAGAGAGAGAGAAGGAGAGAGGATGCAATTGGAAATGATTTTGTATGACTTGAATTGTAAGAGATTAAACTCCCACAAATATCCTCTATATTCATATATAAAAGGGCAAATCAACTACATATATGGAATATGGAAATTTACATCGAAAACTTAGCGTGAAGTATACCAAAAACTTCCTGAATAGAAACGTTATGGTATATAAGCTACGGGGCATCAATTGGATCTGCTCCTAATTCGAAGACATATTTGAATTATTCTTCCTATAAGAAATATCAAACAGTTATACTTCGTCTCAAAATATTAAAACAAAACATTTTCTTGTTCACAAAATACAAGTAAGAACAATTAAAAAATATATTTATAAAATTTAAAAATATATTTACATATTTTTTCAATTATAAAAATATGTTTACGATTATTTTCTATGAGTTGTAAATACATTTAAAATAAAATATTTCGCAATGTAAACATCATCAAACATATTTTTGTATTTTAATATAATTTCATTTATATTTCTTTTAAGCACTGATATGCCCCGTTGCACTTAGCTTCAGTGTAGGGTATATGCAAGCAGTTAGATGCCGCCCACGCTTGTTACCAATGCATGGCCACGCCCATACGCCCATACGCCCACACACACGCACGCATAGACTAAATAGTTTATGTTGTTTACCAGGCAGCTTGCAGCAGTTGTTGTTGTTGTTGTTGTTGTCGTTGTCGTTGCTGCTGCTGCTGTTGTCCTGCACTTTGGCATTAAGCAAAAGCGCCTGAGCTTCGGCAAGGATGCCAATGCCAATGCGGAGGGAGGTGAAGCGGCAAAACACGTAGCGAACGCCATCGAGCGGCATTCATGTGCACTGTATGCGACTTAACTGGCAGCGGGGCAGGGGGCGTGGCATGTCCTGCTATTTGACTGTCCTGGTTACCATTGTTGTCCAGCTGGCTTCTCCAAGCGCCCGCATCTGAAATTTAATAGAAAGAAAAGAAAAACTAATAGAAGGAAGGAAAAGCACGCAGCATCTCGTGCCTCTACTATTATTCTTCTTCTTGCTTAGCCTTTCTCTTTTGAGTGCTGCACAGTTGATAAGAGACGTGTTAATGCAGTGCTTAAATAGGTGGAGAATCTATTCCAGAATATTTGTATTTTTTTCCCCCATTCAAAAAGAACAAAAAACTAAACTATTGTCACAATATTTTATTTATTTATAAACGGCATTTTATATTATTTTACTTGTCGCTATTTTGATTTTTATTCATCTATATTATTTTTAAATATAATATAAAATTTCTTGTTTTTGAACAATTCAAAATAACGTTTATTGTAATTAACATAGCTAACCATACACTGTTAATGCTAAGCCCAATGGCTGTTAGAGTAACTCCACTGTTGTTTAACAGCATACTGTTAAAGCATTTGCGGCGTCTGCATAAAAATGCAACGAGTTGCAGAGAGCTGTTGAAACACAAACGTTGTTGCGCGTGGGTGAGCGAGAGCGAAGTGAAAAGAGTAAAACGTGCGTTTAAGAGCAGAGCAAAGTACTTCCACTCTTTGCTTAACTTAACTGACAATCAGTGGATTTATCGATAAAATGGGAAACTATAAAGAAATTAAGGAGTGCATAATATTTATATAAGTATTAAATGTTTGTTAATTGTGCATACAAGAACAGCGAATATAAATATATATTTTAATAAAATACATTTTAATTACCTTTAAAATTTTTAGGAAGAATATAATATAATCAAAACTGTAAATAAATAGTACATCTACACAATATCAACAAACAAATTTTAACCAAATAGCCACATATTAGTTCTTTTATAACCCGACATATTTTGATCACCCTTTCACCACTGTGCACAATTTTTGCCAGTCACAAACAACAAAAACAACACGCTGAGCAGAGCGCGCACACACAAGCACACAAAATATACATGCGTATGTTTATGTACATTGAAAACGACGCTCCGGCGCTCATTACAACGCTGAGTGGGAGAGTGGGAGCGAGAGAGCAACCGTATTTCACTTGCGCGCTCTGGTTACGCGCTCTCAGCAAGCACAGCAGGCAGCCGTCAGCCGCCAGGCAGCGGCAGCACTTGCGTTGCGTGCGAGTTTGTGTGTTTGTTCCGTTCGATTTGTGGCTGCGGCTGTGGTACGAGGTGCGCAGGCTTGTAAAAGAGAGCGTGCGTTTACACGAGCGAACGAGCGTGTATATGCCGGACTGCTCACACACAATGTGGCAAATGTGGTTTTTTACCGCTGAGCGCGCCGCTCATTTTCTCAGTACGAATTGAGACACTGTGGCGCACGGTTGAAAACCTTTTCAGTAGCAAGCAGCAGAAAAGCGCACACGAGAAATCCAAATCCAAATCCAACAACAACAACAGCGAGAGACGGCAATTTGTGTGTGTATTGTTATAATTGTATTGTATATGTGTTTATATACACTTACGTGCATGTGTGTGCATTTTGCATATAGCCATCAATTTAAATTAAATACTTTTTTTGGGCTTAATTAAATACTTCCGCGCGCGTCGTCGTTCTCGTCGCCGCGCCAGTTTTTCCATTGCGTGCGGCTGTATTCGCTCTCTCGCCTCGCCGCATTGACGTCGACGTCACACAACCACACATATACACTCACACACACACAAACAGACCAGACACTCTCTCAAACACACACACACATATAGCACGCAAACACGTTCGCATAACTCTCTCTCGAGCTCGATTGTTGCTGCTCTCGTTCTAGCAACACTCTCGCTGCTTTTTTTGGGTGCCAACTATCTCTGTCGGTTGTGTCACTGCCTCTGCTCTGTTGTTGCTGTCTCCGTCTGGCCACCGTGTCGCATTCGTTTTGTTTGTGTTGTATTAAAAAGGGCCGCCGAGAAGTAAGCAGCAAGCAGCGCGGACACGCGATAGTCGTAACAAAACAACAGCAAATAATCGTTTGCATTCGAATTTAGACAACAAAAAAAAGCAACAAACACTATTTATATTAATTATAATTAAAGTGCAGTAGCAACAATATAAATTGCAGTGCGGAGTATATATACAAACAAAATAGAAAACATCGACAACAACAGCCAAAACACAAGGTAAGCAGAAAAGCCGACGCCTAACGGGTGAAAGTGTTATTTTACCGTTTCATTGTGCCTGCACTTGCAACGAATTGCATACATATGCAATTATGCACATGCATACGGTTATTACGTGCTTACGTGTGTGCTCGTGCGTGTCTGTGTGTGACTATGTGTCTCTGGTTTGTGCATTACAAATATCTTTGCTGAAAAGTTTGTAAAGTTTTCTTAGCGCGTCGTTTGCTTTGCTATTTTGCTTCGCAGCAACAACAAAACGTAACCGGTAGGAGCTCGCTTTGCCACCCACGAAATAGCCAAACAAAAAGGGCAGCATAAAAAAAAGCACAAGGTACTTTTACTCTTGGCTGTCTACCTCTCCCTCTCTCTCCAATTTATGCTCTCTCGCTGGCGTTGTGCCGCTCTTATGCTGTAGTCTCTCTCTCCAATTGCAACCCCTATCAAAACGCGTGCAGCTGCTGCTGTTGCTGCTGTTGGTGCTGCTGCTATTAACAGCTACCTGTGCGACGTGCGTGAGCCAACTCTCTTTCGCTGCCACTGTCGCTGCTTACGCTTCGTATTTTTGCTGCACACGACAAAAAGAGCCGACGTTGACGTTTGTGAACGGCTCTCACAGGTTTTCATTTCTTATTTGACCGTCATTCGCCAGCGCGGCGCCGAAGTGTACAACAGCAGAAGTCTTCAATATAACGGATGAAAATCACTTTACACACCACAGAAACACACAAAAATAATACAAATTACAAAGAAAAGAAAATAAATAAATAAGCAAATCAAATTAAAATCAAATAAAAACGCAGTTACAATTTTCCTCACATATTCGCATATGTATGTGTCTGAGAGCGAATTTAATTGTCAATTGTCAAAGTTAACTGTAAGTAGGCGCCGTCTAACTGTCATTGCAAATACCAAAGCCCATTGACAGTTTAAAATTTACAGAGTGCAGTTTTTCTTTCGCAACAATTAACAAAAAGACAAAAAAAAATTTAAATTTAATTAAATTAATTAAAAAAAAAAAAAACTTTGAAAATAATTACAAACAAAACACTTTGTGCATTTAAAATTGTTAATACCTTTCAATTATGGACTTATAAAAAAAAAAATAAAACAAGTCTGTAAATTCTAGCCATATTCATAGAGTGGAAAACAAAAACAAGAACTGACAAATTCAACAGTTTCTAGCAAAATTAACTGTTGTTCGCCGCCATTTTCAAGTGTGGTAAATCGCAAAAGAAAATTTGTGAATGTGTGATTGTGTCCCTGTGTGCGTGTGTTTAAAAAGTTCGTTCGCTTTTCCAGCGCGCGGCTTTTTTTGTGTGTTTCATTAATGAAAAATCAACCCCCGGCATTTTTGGCCAAGCGAGCGCCCCCACAAACAAAGCAGAAATCAACAGTGGCTGCCGCCGCCGTCGCCGCTGCCGCTGTGCTGCTTCTTCTTCGTCTTCTGTTTCTTCATTCTCTAGCAATTCTATTTTCCCATTTTCCCTTAAGGGTTGCAGCAAACAAACAACACAAAATAATAGAAAGAACTAAGAAGGAAAAATAGCAACAACTTTTTCAAGTTTACTTTTCTACGCGGTTTTGCCGCTTTTCAAAGTTTATACGCTGCTGGCCGTGTTTCATTTCCATTTCGTTTTTCGCCATGCACATTTGCTGCTGTTTCGCTGTTGCTTCCTCTGCCACACACTTGTCAAATTGTTCGTCTGTGTGCTTTGTTACAGCTATCCGTTTACAGCTATCCTTCGCATTCATTTTGACATTTTTCGGCCATATTTCTTTAATTTTTCTTCCTTTCCAAACGTTGCCGTTTTGCCGGCGCTTTTTGGCAGCGGCTGCTGTTGCCGCCGTTACCGTTACTTCTTCTTCTGCTCGTCTTTACGAGGGTTGTTTCTGCAATTCACGTCTCTCTGTGTGCGTGTGCCCGTGTCTGTGTATTGTGTTATTGTCTGCTGTTGCGACTGATTTATGCTCTCGCGTCTCCAATTAGAATGAATTCCCCATTGTTGCAGCATATCATAAAAATATATAACAAAAATTAAACATAAAAAATATATATATATGTATATATTATCAGATTAATTACACTATATATTTGGCTGTTATGAAAAGCTTCCTGTTGCTTTAATAATATTATTCAAACAAGATTTTGTTATGCTTGCCTTAAATTCTGAGACATAACTGCACAATATAATATTGTAAATTAAAACTATGAATTTTTATTTTTTTTTGTCGCATATTTGTATTAGTTATGTATTTTATAATAATATGATTTATCTTCAAAATTAAATGCTGCACATATACATACATATGCTGTGCCTCTAGTATTATTTCCATATTTTCCTCTTGCGTATTTTGCCATATGTTTACAACTAACTATTGTTTATATATACATATATTTGCGCTAAACAATATACACATAAAATTATCTACATCTGGCATATATAATATTTTCTTTTTGTTTATTGTTTAGCTGATAAGTTGAAATTTGCCTATTTGAATAGGCCAATCGGTATGATTGATATGATTGCTGATAATTTAGTGTCTAATTGAGCATAGTTCTGAGATAAAATAAATGATCGACTGTAAGATAAAGCACACGATACATAGTAACTGTATATCATTTCTTTGGCCTTTCATTTGCATGAACTATATAACTTATAAAGGCAATAAATTCTGAATGATATATTTGCATGGTTATAAATATAATATTTGTTTATATTTTGCTTAGAGAATTCCTAATGCAAATAAATATTTTTTATATAAAACGTGTATTTTAATTTATATAAATATTTATTTTACTAGCGAGGTTGTACACTGGAAAGGCTCGTAACAACAATTTGCTTGACCTATAAAAAAGAAGAACAACATTTACCTATAACATTATTTTCAATTATATATTAGAAAGTTTTCCCCACATTTACCACAATTTGCATTGGCGATTTTCACTCAATGTGTCTGCAATGTTTAGATATTTTTCTTTCAATTCACCTGTTTTATTAACCTCATTTTTATTCTCTTTCTTTTCCTGCCTATTTGCAGCTGATTCTACAAACACCACACAAAGCAAGCGATTAAAATTAAATCTCGTTCAACACGCAAATTGAAAGTGCAATAAGAAGAAGAAGACGACGAAGAAAACGTCAAATGCGGTTGAAAGTTCAAGTTGATGCAATAAGTGTTTGAAAACGGAAACAGAGCTAAAAATAAAATCAACATTTCAATACCTATATATATATATATCGATAAAAATATATATATATATTCACAACTCTTCGAATTCGGAGGAGCTTGGAAAATCGCGCGCGAGTTTAATCAACATTTTTAGCAATCAATTTTTGTCTCCCCCTCTCACCCCAAATACAAGTTTTGTGGAGTTTCGTGTCAGGTGCATAAATTCTGTGTTACGTTCGGCGTTCTCAAGTGAAAGTCACACAGCGAAAGCGACAAACACCCTCACACACTCAAACACAAGCTAACACGCATATATTCTAACACACACTCACACACATACACATTGACAGAAACACACACACACCCACGTGAGTGTGCATCGCATCAGATTGCTTGTTGTCCACTAAACTAAATTGTGAATTGTGTGCAAATAGGCTGCGGCCAGAAAGTAAACGTCAAGATTCTATCGAAAAAAACACTGCTCAGCACGACGGAGGCTTCGTTCAACTATAACACGGCGACCACAATGCCCTATAACGGTGCTAGCAACGGCAGCGGTGGAGTCGGCGGAGCCGTAGCAGGCAGCAGCGTTAGCGGTGGCGGGGCCACCATCGTCGTCAGCGAGGGACCCCAGAATAAAAAGATACGCACAGGCGTGCAGGCCGGAGATAACGACGTCACCATGCATTCACGGGTAAGTGCCATCAATGACATAACACACATCGATAAATATCGATATACGATAGGCAAGTTTCTAAATAAAACAGTTGATCAATATAGGCAATATAAAATAGAGAATGATTAATAGTGCAGCAGAATAAATGTGTTATCGATAGATATCAATCGATAACAAGTATATACACAGAGTTAAAGCTTTCGATAACGTGTTACTTATACATATCGATATATTTGTAATATTTATTGAAAAGTATTTCCATTTTTCACTCACGAATTTCGTAATTTAAATCTAGAAAAGATTTAAAAATTCAGTGTGAAATAATTTATCAATAAATCTGAATGATCAATATACAACGTACTGATTCGATATACAATTCTTATGAATTGCATATAAGACCCTACATTTTATGCGCCTTAATAAGAAATAATCGATTGGCTTAATTTGTTTCGATACATGATATCGATCACAAATATATACTAAACTTTCTCAAGCGCTCAGCTAGTAATTATTTCTTTACATCGTTAGTGAGTGGTTTTCGTATGTTATCATTAGGAATATTTCCCATCAAATTGAACCACCCCACGGAATATCTGATAATAATTACCTGCGAAACGACTCGATAGCCTCGTGCTTGGGCTCCACTTCAGCCACCCCTATCAGCTAACGATTGCAGCACACACATACATATATGTATGTAAACACACACACACACACATTCATCTATTGGCTTAGTTGTTTCATTCAATCAGTTTTTGGGGTAAGGCTCTCACCCCAAACTTTGCCCAGAGCCCGCACCCTTCGGCTGATATGTCAAAGGGGATGG
The DNA here is from genome assembly GCF_054131105.1 of Drosophila navojoa. NCBI lineage: Eukaryota > Metazoa > Arthropoda > Insecta > Diptera > Drosophilidae > Drosophila > Drosophila navojoa. The sequence goes on along the minus strand of NC_142893.1, from coordinate 20,708,535 downwards.
CGGCGGCAAAGAGCCAGAAGCAGAACCAAAATTCTATTCCTGATAAAGTTTTCGACCATAACTGTAGTTGCTTTTGCTTGTTGTTGTTATTTTGGGGGTTGAAGTGCAGTTGGCAAGTGAGACTCGCTCTTGAGGCTATCAACCAGCAGCAGCAGCACCAACAGCAGCAAAAGCAGCAGCAGCAGCAGCGAGTACTTTCTGTACTTTCTGGTCTTTTTTGATTTTCGACTGTCATATGAATTACATTTGGTGCAACGCGACAGCAGAAAGGGGTGCTCTCTCACATTATTTGATTTACATTCAAGTTTTCTAACGGTTGCCAAGGACGGCAGCAAATGTTATTCATTGCGATTGCGATGCCATTTATATTTTTATCCGAATTTTCTCAATGTCAAAGGCAAATACATAAAGAGGCTTACGTTGAACGGGTTAAAAAAAAAAAAAAATATTATTTTTTATGTCTTAAAATATACGAAAAACCATTATGCTCTGATTTCATATTTTCGATTCGGGATTTATAACGTATAATTGAATAAATCAAATATAAGTTATTATAAAAAAAAAACCCAAGATAAATAATTAACTTTACATTGAATTGAAAAAAATAAAATAAAAAATAAAAAAATAAAATAAATAAAATAATAATTGTGCTACAGAAATAATATTTGATCTTTTAAGACATAAGACAAAATGAAAAATATAAATTATTATATATTAATAATTTTAAATAAATTGTAAAGACATAATAACTTTATTATGATATATATAATAATTATAATATATTTAGTATTATATATATTATATTTATACCACTATTAATTATTCGACCTTAAACATTTTTTATTTTTAGCATAATACCTTTCGAGAATTTATAGTGATTCCATACTTTTCTCGTAATTTCTCAACTTGTATTTATATTTCATTCACTCGTCAAGCTAAGAACTATTTCTGATCCTCAATTGCATTTCAACGTTCAGTTTTCAATTACCGCTTGAATTTATTTTTTAATGCTGATCCCACATTTTCTAGCACCTCTTTGGGTTCAGTTTAAGCTTCTTCAAAATATATGAGGAAAAATTGTAACCGTTTAACCCGTCAGCGAAGTGCAGTTAAGCGTGTTGAACTTTTACATAAGATTTTGTTTTAGCGCATCCGTCGCAGGCCAAGTGCACTTAATCACAGGGAAGTGTTGGCCAGGATGCAGGACGCGGCATAGAGAAAGAGTGGGGGCGAGAGGGAAGGAGGGAGAGTGAGAGAGATAGAGCGAGAGAGAGTGACAGTCAGTCAGGTGTCCATGGTGTCACGTTTTGGGGCGACAGATGCGCTGCTTCTGGCAAGGCACGTACGCAGCTCGCGGCGCCGTTGTCAGAGAACATAAGCGAAAAAGGAAAAAGCTTAAACGATGCCAAGTGGCAAGCGGGCTCAGGCTTGGCCTGGCCTGGCCTGGCCTGGCCTAGCCTGGCGTGCTCTGAGGCTCGCAACTACAGCGAAAGGGCCAAAGAGCAACATGGCCAAAACCCTTCAAATGTTGAGAAGATGCTGCTTCATGTGCTAATTGCACTGTCAGCTTGAGTGTGTGTAGGGCAGAGAAAGAGCGAGAGAGACAGACAGTGAGAGAATGAGCGCAGACGGAAGCAACAGCTCAAATGCCAAATGAGACAGACACGCACGCACACACACTTAGCCACATCCACGCCCACACTCACACGGGCATAGCGAAATTTGTTGCATACTTTGCCACAACAACAAAAATTTCGCCGCATTGAAAATATTTTCGCATCGAATTTCAGGCCATTGAACAGTTTCACATTTGGTTTACACTTTGCTCTATCGGCTCTCCTAATGTATATATATGTATGCATATTCATATGTATGGGCGAAAAAGTAGACACCAAAACAAACAACAACAGAATTTTTATCGGCATGCCGAGATAAAGCGCCGGCAACAACAACAGCAGCAGACACACAAAAATTTGTAGCTCGAGCAGACGCCGCTGGCAGTGGCCAAAATCGATTTTTCCAACCCTCAACATGTGGCACAGCCGGCCCTTGCCTTTTGGCTCTCTGTCTATCTGTCTACCCGTCTAGTGCCAAAAGGCGACGCGAATAGCAAAACAAATGCGACGACAGCCGACTCTCTGCAGCATTGGAAGTTTGTCAAAGTTCTGGCAAAGACAGCGTAAGGTCAGAGAGCGAAAGAGATTTGGTCCGAAGTAAATAAAATAAAGTTCGAATTTGTGTGCGATATGCAATATGGATAGGTCTAATAATAACTTATGTTAACAATCGATACAGACATAGCGAAAAGAGAGAGGAAATATTGATAATGTGTGGAATCAGCAATCAGCTAAAACGATTGCCCACATAGAACATCCGTAAAAGCAATTTAATTATGTTTTTGGGTATTTTACAACACTGAAAAGAGTATTTAAGCGAAATATTTAAACGCACTTTGCAGCATTGTCGCGGAAAATCGAATGTCTAGAGTAATCTTTGTTATCTAATTTTCGATAAAAATAACAATGTGGCCTAATTGCATTTTACAACACTTAGAATAGTGAAAAGCAAATGACAGTCATTGGTAAAAGAGTTTAGTTTCGTACACATATGGAACTCGTCTAAAGCAAGTGAATTGATCCCGGTAGATATTCCATTTTTCAAACGAAAATCTGTGTTAGAAAGTTGAGTGTGTGAAGGAAAATTCTATATCTCAAATTATCTTAAAGTGCCCAAGAATTTATTAAAATTTGCTGAATGGCACTTGACAACACTTAAAATACCGCTGAAAAAAATACTTGCCTGAAAAGAGTGTTAGAAAATATATCGAAAACTCATAACGCTTTGCAGCACTGGCAGTCAGATAAAATAGCATGAATTACAACACTATATCAATTGTGCTAATAAACGTAATTTGTGAAAATCCTCTGGCTCACTACGGCTTTAATATGGTATGTTTTACGTTTTATGTTATTAATTTGTGAACGTCATCATTAAGTTTATAATTACATACATAGTTAATTTACATTTAAATATTTCATTTATTTACCTGCACACATTTGAGACTTCGTTGTCAAAGCTCAAAAATTTTTGACCGCTGTCATGTAGACGCTTCGCTTGCCACGCCTCCAACGCCTGTCACCAGAGCGCGTTCTGCTCGCTTGCCACGCCTCCACGCCGAAAAGGCGACGCCGTTGCGTCTGGCTGCGTGACGCAGCACAGCAACATCAACAGCCATAGCGCATAAATTTTGCATGCAGTCAGCCAATGTACACAGAGTGGTGCCGCTGTCGCTGCACCACCCAGCCGCACCGCAGCCATCTCCAATCCGCTGCCAGACAGTTAAAAATAGATTGCATCCTCGTCTGACCGATGCTGCATTAGCAGCAGCAACTGGAATCGTTTCAGTGCCGCTGCTTAGTCAGCGCAAAGCAGCCTCTGCCTGCCATCCTGTTCCACTCACACTCCGTTGATGGCTGCTCCACCATCACTACCCCCTCTCCTAATGAAGTAATCATGTGCGAGTGCGTTTTTTTCGGTGGTGCGTTTCGAGGCCATTTGCCGGCGGCTGCAATGCCACCACCCATTTGCGCAGCTTTCACAATTTCCATCAAGCATTCGTTTACCTGGCGCAGCCTAGGCCGATGCACCAACCCAAACCAACCCAACCACCCACCCATCCATCCAGTCGAACGACCACCCACTCACCCACCAAACGCAGCCGCCGTATTCGCCGCAAGGTCTTTTGCAAATTATGTGCGTCCAAGGCCTCGCAACAGTAGGCAGAAGCTCATCCGTCATTGGAGCATTCTTTTGGCGAGTCGTTTGCCTGCAACGCAGTTCCCTCACCTCTTGCCTCCTCTCTCTTGGTCCGCCTCCTATTCTATACTTCGTGCTCTCCCTCTCCGCCTCCGCCTCCGCTGCTTTTGGCTTTTTTTTTTTTGTGCTTTTAATTAAATGCATCGTCCGGACGGCGGCGTCCGAAACTCCGGAACTGCTGCATTTTTGACCATTATTCGATATTGGGGTGGCACTTATAGCACTCGTATCCTGAAGCGAGGGCTGTCAGTTAAGTTTACAATTAAATTTATAATTAATAGGTAAAGGTGGCTTTCAGAGGCGGCCAATTTTTGATGTCACTTTAATGAATATGAATAGTAACATATTTGTATGGGTCAAAAAATATATTATTTTAATTATTAATCAATTAATATTATTAAAAATAAAGAGTAAATAAAAAATTAAAACTGTAAAAATATATAAATGACAAAACAAAAAAATTAAATTATAAAAACAATCATAAAAAAAATAAATAATAATAATAAATTTTAATAATAAAATTATATAAAACATAAAAATAAAAAAAGTATACATTAACAAAGCCATAGAAATGTAAATAATATGTAATTGGTTAATTATTGTTTCTTATGAAGGAATTTCTCTCTGCTCAATATAAGATTAAATGAAATATCCATTTCAATAACTTTCTAATTTTTTTCTTTTTTTTATATTAAAATATAATCGCCTTAAAAAAATAAAATAATAATATAAGCAAGTGAAGGGAGTATTTAATTTTGATTTCACTAAAAGTAAGTTTGCTTTTATATTTTTACAAATATTTCGTTTTACTGTAATTTATTAATTTTATTAAAATTTTTCTTTTTTGCATTAAATTTATGTTATTGTACTTAACCAAATAAGAATATAAATCATCATATAAGTGTCTATAATTATAAAAAAATTGTTGAAAATATAAAAATATGGCCTGATTTCTTGATATTGATTAATGTTAGTGCAGTTATATTTAATATATATTTTTTGTTACTATTATTTTTGGTTCGACTGCACTGTCTTATTAAAAATAATTGCTATTTATTGTCCTTTAATTTCACAAGTTTTAATTGCAAAAAGTTGCTCGATTCGGTTGCCATACGGAGAAAGAGAGGGACAGCGAGAGAGAGAGAGAGAGAAGAAAAGGGTTGATTTGTGAGTGCGTGCACACTTACACTTACATATGTAAATTGCGCCCTTAACTTGTTTTCCCATTTGTTGTTTTCTGTTATTTTCTTTTGTTGTATTCGTAATTGAACTAATTGAAATTGGCAACAGCTGGCGGTAATGGCAATGATGATGATGATGATGGCAGAGATTATGAGTACTGAAGGCGGTTCGTGTGTGCCAGCTTAGTTATGAATGAATTGGTAAAATACCTTTGACGATGACGACTCAGCAGGTTTTATGGCCAGAGAGCAAGCAGCACCGGCAGCAGCTGCAGTATTAGCCAAAAATTCTCTGTCACACATATAAGCCAAGTTAAGACCGCTGAGCTGAGTCGAAGTCTCAGTGCGCACAAAATGTGATTGGGTGAAAGAGATGGAGAGAGAGATAGGGGGAACCAGAGTGTGCAGGTAATGAAAGTGTTGGCCAGCTGAGCTCCATCAAATTGCATGCAATTTGTCATTGTAATAAAGCCAGATCTGCCCAAAAAAAAAAGACTCCCAATTGGAGTCTGTTATATATATTTGCGGTTGGAATTTCGAACAGCCAATTGTCGAAATGACTAACTGATTGCTGTTCTCTCTTGCTCTCTCTCTCTCTCTCTCTCTCTCTCGCTCTCTCCCTGTGTGATTTGTATCGATGTTCGATTGCATTTTCTTTTACCAGTTTTTCGTTTTCTACTACATATTTATTTCACTTTGGTCACACTTAGAGCGACAGCCGGGAGTAGCAAATGAAATTTCATGCCTGACTGGCATACGAAATTAACAGCTGCTGCTGCTTCTGCTGCTGCTGCTGTTGGTGTTATTACTGCAATATATAGCTCTAGCTAGCTTTCCATATTGATCGAGTACATTTTTTTTAGCTGTTGCCGTCTATCAAATTGATTTTCATACATATTTCGGTCAGCTGTGCATTAGAAATTCATATTGTAGCTCTGCTGGTTCTTTGGAATTCAATTTTAAAACTTTTACTCAAGTTTTCAATGTTGATATTTTAGCTAAAGAAAATAAGAATTAAAAATTGATTTGTATGAACTATGTTGAAGTGATTTTATCTATTATAATATAAATATGGTTTCTCCTTTTTGTTTTGGTAACAGAATAAGAAAACTTTTATTCTTATACCTGTGGAAATATGATAAATAATGTTACAATTTGAAATGTAAATATATTTTTAAAACGAGTAAAATGACAGTAGGGAATATATATTTATATATGTATTTATTCATTAATACTTATACAAAATAAATACTTACAATAATGATACTTTTAGTAATTATTCCAATACATTTTTCATAAATTTTTGGGTACTAAAATTTCCATTATTTTCATGCTTGTCATTAAATTTTAATGCTCGTCTTGCCTCGAATAAGTTTTTCGGATGCCTCTTGAGCATTTCCTACGCCCTTATATAATATTTACTCAAGGCTCTTTTTACTTCTGCTGGCTTTTCTGTCATATAGTGGCGCTCATTTTTGTGGGGCATTCTTTTGTGCTCATTAAAAATGCTGAAACCCTTTTGTGCGGGGTCTTTCTTTCGGGCCTAATGAACTGTTAGTTGGAATTATCAATTGTCGCACCTTTTTATGAAATTAAAAACAACAAAAAAAGCAAAATTCTTGTCAAGAAAAACAAAAGAATTTTCAAATATAAAACGGCTACCCGAGTTTTTCCCTCATTTCACTTGTTGTTGTTGTTGTTGACATTTTAAACTCCAATTACAACAAATTATGAGTCCGTGCTTCAAGTGCTAAGCGACGCACAAGTACCAAAGGGGCAGAGTCCCTCTCTCTCTCTCTCTCTCTCTCTCTCTTTTTCTCGCTCTGTCTGTTGCTCAAGCATCTCGCGTTTTCAGTGTGTGCTTGCGACAAGTTTCAGCAAAAAGTTCAATTTATGTCGCGCTGTTATGCACTGCCTTGCTTGCTCTTTCGCTTCCATCTAAGCCCTGGAACCCCTCCCTCAATGCCTCGCGCTTTCTTTCTGTTTTATTCTTTCTTTTTATTTCTGAGTTGCTTTTCCCTTTTTTTCATTTTCTTGTCATTTACTTACAAGGCGAACACACACACACACGCACTTACAGCTACAATATGTATCTAGATACATTTGTATATATATAGTAAGTCGTGTATTTGCCCGGATGTCATGCTGGGTCTCTCTCGAAGGTCGGAAGTGTAGTTTCTTTCTTTTTTTTTAAGTACACGTTTATATAATTTGATATATGGTGCATTGTCGTTTGCCATCTCATGTGGCCACATTTATATATATGTATGTATATGTGTGTATTGTTTTTGGTGCAGCTGCACATGTATCTCGCTATCTGTATCTGTATCTGTATCTGCATCTGCATTTGTCGCCTGCATGTGCACACATATGCGAATGGGAAAGCTCGCTTAAGATGCTGGCGAATTGCTTGTGAAATGGAACAGTTGAACGAGGTCATCTACATGCATTAATGAAGTAATATTTTCAGAAGAATAATGCATTCAGAGAGAGGTAGAGAAGGACAGCGAGTGAGTGAGTGAGTGAGAGGAATTTCGTTTTGCTGTTAACTTGAAATGTTGAATCTTAGCTTCAGAGTCAAAAGTCTCTATGTGTGTGTGTGAGACGGTGCTTGAAGTCAAGTTCAAATTGAATGCATGTGCATGTGCATCCCTTTACATTTATGAGTGCTGCTGCATGTATCGACTCGTGTCTGGGCTGCAATTGAATAATGGATTCAAAAGTAAAAACTTAATGTGAACTGCGGCTGAGACCGAAGAGATTAAGTAGGGATGCAGTTCTGCTAGTACTACTATGAACACCGTGATTCATACACTCTGCGTTTTGTGTTAAGGCAAATGCTAACACATTTGTATAGTTGACTTAATTGAAGCTATAATGGAATTCACTTTTATAATAGTCCCATTTATAATACATTATTTTCAATATTCACTGTGATATCTTCATAGCAACTGATATGTATAGTATGGTACGATTCATCATTTATATATTTCCTTATTACTGATTATCCGAAGTACTTTATCATTCACACGAACATTTCTGTATTCATTCCACATTTTCCTCATTGATTTCATTTAACGTCTCCTACTAACCTTTTTCTTCACACACTCTGCACAGACTGCTCACATATTATGTTCTCTCCAATATGTCACTCATATTGACTGGCTAAACTGTCACTTAATGATTCGTAGTGCCTCCTGAATTATCTCGTTGCTAAGTGCAGCCCATTTGTCAACTGTGCTTCGCTACGGCTCTCCGACTCAAACGAATCGGTTTGGTTCCCTTAAACCACCTTTAATACACTCTATTGGCGGGCGCCTTGACACCTTCACGTCGATTCACACACGATGCACGGCTCATCGAGGTTTTTGTTGTTCTGTTTCTCGTTTGCTTTTCAATTTTTTTTTCTGTCAGTCTTTTTTTGTTTTTTGTTTTTGGTGTGCGACATACTTTTAAATGCCAATTACCAGCCACTGCTAACGGTTTTCTATTACCTGCCTGCCTCTGCCACGCCTTATCTGAATGACACTGTCGTTGCCTTTTGTTTCTTTTTTTTTTTTTTCAATATGCCACGCACACACGACTGAGCGAACGAGCTACCGTTACCCTCCTGTTCGAATCGCTGTCGTTGCAGCACTTTTTTCTTCTTTCTGTTTTGCTTCGAAACTTGCGTCAATTACAGGCGAGTGTGTGTGGGTGGCTGAGGGGTGCTGGGTAGGTGGGCGTGTATAGCCTGCGGCTAAGCCGTGACTTGCATAGAAATGATATATATATATTTTTTTCTGTTCTTGGCGTAGTTCGTCGTTCTCTGTATGCCGTTTCCTACTTCATCTGCGCTGGCAACTTCGATGCCTGCCTAATTCGCTTCGCTACAATTAGTTTTTCATTTGCCATGCTTTTCCTCACCTACAGCCCTTCAGCCCCACAGCCCCACAGCCCTTGGCAACCCACTCCAGTATCAAGCTGCATATTTTCCTTTCTTCCAGTTAATTTTCACTTGCGACTCATTACAACATTTTGGGTCATGTTTGTACTTCTTCTGCTTCTGCTTCATTCTCTGCTTCTATTTCTCCTTTTGCTGTTTATTATTGTTATTATGATTATTGCTTGTGCCACGTTTTCTGCTTACTTTTGCTCTGTCCCTTCCGCCTCTTTCATCACTTCTCGCTGCTGCCGCTGCTTACGCTCAGAGAATTCTAATATTTTGTCGAAATGAAATTCGTGAGTGAAATAAGCCATGAATTATGTTTGGCTAAACAAAAAAAAAAAAAAAAAAAAAACACAAAAAAAGGGGGCGCAACCACGCCTCCCAATAAGCAGGGCGCCAAAGTTTTTGGCTACGCGCGCGGCTCTTCAGAACTTCTGATGGAAAGTATCTTTTAGTTTTGTGGCTCCCTTTGTACGTTGAAATTGGTTTTGATTTGCCGTCAAAATTTATAATTAATATTTTTGGCCTAGAGAATGAAAATGTATCTTGAGCTTTGACTTTAAGCCACAAGTATGTTCGAGTTGCACAAGCAGATTCATAGACAAAAGTTTTTCATGCACCTGGCTTGAGTTTAGCTAAAACTTATCTTGTCTATCTGTCAGATACGTTTTTTCTTAGCCTTTGGCAACATATTTGCTGGCGCTCAACGTTGTCAAGTGCAAGAAATTGTTGTGAATTGTATGCGAAAGAGCTTATGGAGCTGTCAGTTACGCATTCAACTCTATTTTTGTTTCTTTTCTTATAAAGTCAAGTTAGTTTTTTCTGGTTGTCCAGATACCTTTGTAGCTCACAGATAGTTTTTTTTTAAGACTGCTGTGCGTAAATTGTCTATCTTACGATTAGTTTTGCAATCTTGGTAAACTGAACAGATTCTTTGGTATTTGTGATAGTTTTGCGTCTTTGAGATACTTTTGTATCTTCTAGTTACTTTTCTATCTTTTAGATAGTTTTGTATCTTATAGACAGTTTTATATTCTTAAGATACTTTTATATCTATTAGAATTTTTTCTATCTTCCTTAGATACACTTTTTTTTAGATCCCCTTGTATCTGTTAGATACTTTTGTAGGTTTTAGATAGCCTTGTATATTTGAAATACTTTTTTATCTTTTAGATACTTTTATATCTTTTACATACTTTTGTATTTTTTACATACTGAGTTACTTGTGTATCTTAAAGATGCGCTTGTAATTTGTAGATACTCTTGCAATTCTGTTAATCTGAGCAGATTCATTCCTAACAACCTTTTAGATACTTTCGCATCTAAGGTATATATTTATATCTGCAAGTTACTTTTGTGATTCCTATAGTAGGTTTTGGCATGTTTTAATTACTTTTGTATCTTTCTCTTCTTTATACTCGTTCTTCAAAGTATTTCACTTGACCTAGAGACGCCCAGCCCCTTCGTATCTTTGGCTTAATGGATGAATCAGCATTTGAATTGATTTACAGTTTACAGTTTCTTAACGTAGTATTTAGCAACGATGCCGAACAGCAGAAAGGGAATCTTTCTCAACAGTGAAATGCAAAAGCCAAAGTAGCGCACAAACACAGAAACAGATGCAGAAAAACAGATACGCAGATACACACATATATATCAAAGTATATATATATATATATTTGTATCTGTAACTCAAATCGAATTTCTTCGTATACAGATCAGTTTTTACGTTTGTTTTTTCTTGTATTCCCAGATTTTGTTGTTTCGGCTTTGCCCCTTTTCGAATGTAATTTCTTCGATTGCGCGTTTTGTGTTTTATTTTATTTTTTTGGAAACGTTTTTTCTTGATTTTTGTGTGTTATTGTTTCTCATTATTTGTGCTGTGAGTCGCTCTCCCACTCGCGCACCCGCTCGCTTACTCTGTTGCCGCTCTCTCTCTCTCTCTCTCTCTCTCTCTCTCTCTCTCTCTCTCGTCCCCTCTCTCTTCCTGCTGCTGCTTGGGCTTTGCTTTACCGCTGCTTAAACATTATTTGCTGTTATGTAAGCAGTCCGCGAGCGCATATTGTGTTTCAATTTACTTTTTTTTATACATATATACCCATATGTATATACATATGTATTTCTTTTTGTTCTGCTTCTTGTTCACAGTTTCAATACCATTTTTTTCCGGCTGAGATTTGAGTTGTTGTTGCCTTTCCTTGCCGGCGTTTTGCTTCATGTGCATGTGCCACATTATTTGGTAATTGTCTTTGTGTATGTGCGACTGTGTGTGTGTGTGCATGTTCGTGAGTGAGTGTGTATGTGTGTGTGCGAGTGTAACTGTTGGCCAGGTTATTGAACTTGAACGTCGTCAAGTGATGTGTGGCCCCCGTCTCTGGCTTTGGCTTTACTTTTGCTTGGTCTCTTTTTTGGGTTTATATATGTATTTTTTTTGTGTCGTTTTAATGCTCGCTTTGGCGTTAGTCAATTGTCATGTGTGTGTGTGTGTGTGTGTGTGTGTATCTTTGTATTTTTATTGTAACTGCAGCTGAGGTTGAAGCAGCGTGTAGAAGCGAAGCCCTGTTAATGATCATGGCTCAGAGGCAGGGCAATGCCAGCAAATGATCTGCACAAAATGCTCTGCCCCAAGCTGTTGCACATGGCAGGCAGGCAGGCAGTAAAGAAAGTGTGACAGAGGCAGAGATAAAAACAGAGAGAGAGAGAGTGACTGAGTTGGGTTCTTATCGCTACGTTCATTCATTCAGAAATCGATCTTTACGTTCTACAGCGTCTATTAATCAACAAATTATCTACGCCACGCTGAACTTAGAGCGCACTGAACTAGGCAGAGCAGACAAGAGTTAAATAGTGCAAACGTTTGTCGTGTTTTATGATTAGAAAGTGCTTGGCATTTAATTGGCATATAATAAGAATTGCAAAGGCAATTGAATATATGATTATAGAAACAAGCTCTTGCGTGGAAAGTTTTTGAATAAACATTTGACATCAAGAAACTAGTTTTCTGACTGTAGTCTAAAATATTCAACATTTTAAAATAATTATTTGCCACTTTCACTATTTATCCGTCAATGGTTGCCAAAAAGTGGTAGGAATAATCCAAAATTAATAAAGTCATTGTGACATAAACAAAATAATAAGTAAAATATATAAAAATAAATAAATAAATACAAAACTCAAAATAAATAAAGATATAATAAATAACAATTATAAAAGAAATATTTAAAAAATGTGTCGTTTTTATTAAACAAAATTATAAATGCTAAAAATTTAAAAAATTGTGCAACAAAATAAATAAAGAAAATAGAAAACAAAAATAATCAAAATTTTTTATTTACATATATATATATCTACAAAATAAATAATTATGAAAATCAATAATATAGCAAATAAATAATTATAAAAGTCAATAATATCAAAAATAAGGAATAAAAATTAAAAATATGAAAATGAACTAATAGTAAAAATCAATAATTTAAAAAATAAATAATAATAAAAATCACTAATATAAATAATAAATAATATTAAATTGTAAACATAGTAAATCTCTTTTGAATATTTTCTACTTTTCGTATATATCATATCATAAGAATAAAAAATAAAAGTCGTAATCCAATTGTAAAGTTACTTTATCAATCAGTTATTAATGATACTTAGCAATAATAACAAAAAAGTGTTTTCAACATTTATATCTGAGTTCTCTTGAGTCATTCTGCTGTGATATACAAATGTCATACCATACAATAAACTGATTCAATTATCGTGTATATATCACAATTGCTTAACCCTAGCCTAGATACGCAATCGTTTGTACTTGAAAGTTAACTGGTTCTCGTTCTTCTTTTTCTACTACTTCGTCTTCTTCTTGTTCATTGAAATGAACTTCTGAACCACCCACTGAGAGCTATTTCGCAAAAGAGTATCTTTTGAAATTTTGTATCTGTTGCTCTAGTTCCTGGCATTCTTTTCATAGACTTGAGATGATAACTTTTGCATTGTTCTCGCCAACATTGAACAATGGTCAGCAGCTGAGAGAGAGAGAGAGAGAGAGAGAGAGAGAGACAGAGGTTACTGCAAGTGAGAGCGTTGCTCAAATGTATCTACAACCTACTACCTGTAACGTGTGCAATTGCCAACTAGAACAACACGTTCACCTGTGACGAAGCGCACGGACAGGTAAATAAATGTTGCTAGCTAGAAGAGGTGGGCGCGGGGGGCGGGGCTGTGTTGATAAGATGGCAACTGAGGGGGTAGCCTGGCTAGCGGGGGTAGCGGGCTGAACGATAAAGTAGAAACGTGTTTTGTATTGCAGCCATCGCTCGTTGTACGCTATTTATCGAGCCGCCACGCCCCACCAACCCCGCCTCTTAGGCCAGCAGCCCCTCTTGCAGTTGTCTGCTTGAGCTGGGCAGAGAAAACGTGCTTTTAGAATGGCATGCCGCAGCAACTGGAAATTGTATCTAATTAGTCTACCGGTCTCGACGACATAAAAACTAAACCAAATTACAAAACAAAATACAAATTACAAAAAGAAAAATAGAAAAGAATGTTAAGGAAACCCAATTGCTCAAGCTTAACATTTAGTAAGAGCCTCGCCTTTCCCAATTTTCCTCCCTTCTGCCCAGTTTTATTTCGTAGAGAAGAATTTGGTACGCCCCCCATTTTTACGTGTCTCAATAAATAAAATTGAAACGAGAATGCGGCAACGTTTAGTCGTATCATAAATATAACAACAACAACAACAATGAGAGCAACAACAACAATGACAAGTTGTCAGCTAATTGTTAGTGTTGCTGTTGTTGTTGTTGTTGCATTCGAAAATTATGCTTTTAACATTTGCATTCCTGTTGACGCTGCAATTCATTATGTTGTTTATTTATGAAATGTTGCACTTGATTTGTTTTTGGAATGCATTTTAATATTTATTATTCATTTTTAACATAACCACACGAATAACCTCAATAATTTGCAATTGAATGCGCAATTCGACAATAATATTTGTAATTTATAAAGAATTATGGATGCACTCAATATAGAAAAAAAAATTGTTATATAAATATATTTAACAAAAATATATATGTATAGAAAATGAGTACAACATATTTTTTAAATATTTTATTATGAAAAAAATAAATATATTATTTAAATATATAGTATTAATTTTTCTTTTAAATATATATACAAATTTAAATATATTAATTATATGAATAAATATTTTGCATATTTTGTTTAATTAATTTATGTTTATTAAATTCCAAACTACATTTTTATAAATAATATGTCTTAAATTCTTTATATTATTTCTATAACACTTTGCTCTCAGTTTTCTTTCCTTCATTTGAAGCGTTTCTTTAGCCTTTCTTTTGTCTATTATGACTCTTACAATTGTTATTTACAAAGTGTCGAGCAATTTGTTAATGCCAATTCTTTGCGCTTATTTTTGGCGCGCAATTTTTGGCTATTTTGACTCATCGCTCGCCTAGCAGCAGCAGCCGTTGCCGTCGCCGTCTCAGCAGTACTGGCTGCGCAGCTTTAAGTCATGCCCCTTTGCATAATTCGTCACTGGGTTGGTAGCGAGCAAAAAAAAAAACAAACGAAGAATTCTGTTTGCTGTTGTTGCCGCTGTTGCTGCTTTCTTTTGCCACGCTCGCTTGGCTTTCTACGCTTACGCTCACGATCCACACATACTAACGCACATGTACGCCGCCTCTCTCCGCTCTGGCTCTTTGGCAATGTACGCTCTCTTTGCTTAACTTTGCTCTGAGAGCATTTTGGCGCTCACTCTCTTGCTCTCTCGTTCTGCTTGCGCTCTTGTGATTCTTTTGGCGTGCGTACGCGAATGAAAAAAATGGTTTATCATAACTTTTAATTGCTTGGATCTCTTTAAAACAACAGAAGCAACAACAAAATGTTGCGTTCTTTTGTTGCCTTTGCACTGCTATTTTTAGGGTCTGCACTGCCCTGTTGTTGTTAGAGAGTGTGCGTACATGTATGTGTGTGTGTGTGTGTGGCTGTGTGTGGTGGAGCAGGCTTTTGTTGCTTTGCCGCTGCTGGTCGCCGCGCTGTCGATTGTAATTACTCAATTGCTCATATGGCAACAACGCTAACGCCAACACCGGCGTCGGCGTCGACGCCGCAGTTGTAGCGGTATTTTTTTCTTCAGTTAAGTACGTAGATAAAATAAATGGAATTGTTATGGTAGCCGCATTTCAGCTGCTGTTGATTTACTCATTTATTTCTTTATTTTACGTACTCTTAATATGTATGTATGTATTTTTTGGGCAGGTGCTTGAACTTTGTGGTCGACTTCTTTGGGGAGCTTTTTTCGCTGTATTTATACTCATTCACGAAGTGAATTAGTATATTGGTTTTGTGCAATGTCCGTCTTGCTGTCCGTCCGTCTGTCCGTCCGTCCGTCCGTCCGTCTGTCCGTCTGTCCGTCTGTCCGTCTGTCCGTCTGTCCGTATGAACGCAGTTCATTTCGCCGCTATTGAAGCTAGAGACTTGAAATTTGGAACACATACTCGTGTATAACTCCGATTTATAAAGTGTTAAAATTTTCCCGATCCGCCCACTAGGGGCGTGGCAAATCGGAAAATGCATTTTCCGATATACCAGAAATCATGTTAGTTGAAAAGCTAGAAAGTTGAAATTTGGTATGTAGATCCGCGTTGACCCCCCAAGTCCAAAAAGCTATGGTGGATATATCTACGCCCATTGGGGGCGTGGCAAATCAGATAAAACTGTATCTCCTAAAGTTCTAAGGCTAGAACGTTGAAATTTCGCACGTGAGCTAATGCTCTAATTCTATAATGACTGATGAAAAAATTTTATGTCTATGCCTACTGGGGGCGTGGCAAATCGGACCTGAAGATATAGTAATTTTTCAAATTTGGCTATAATTTAGGCACTATTGATGCTAGAGACTTGAAATTTGGTATATATACGCGAGTTGACCACCCAAGTCCAACAAGCTATGGTGGATATATGTCCGCCTAAAGGGGGCGTGGCAAACCGCAAAACTTTATATCTCCTACAGTTTAAGAGCTAGAAGCTTCAAATTTGGATAGTTGAGTTACTGGTAACGTCCTCTATCGATGCCCCAAAAATAATTGTCACGCCTTTTTGGGGGCGTGGCATATCGAAAAATACCCTGTAATTTTCACATTTTTTGAGCGTAAGCATTCAAATTTCGCATTTACGTTACCGTTAGCTCTTTCTAAGAACTGGCCAAAAATGAGGTGTCTACGGCCACTAGGGGCGTGGCAATCGGGATTTGTAGTATCAAATTGCGACATTTATATGCTTGAGCTATCTATGTATGTACATGTATATACAAATAGGCTTAATAGGCATTGATAACACGGAAGGAAACATTTTTATAAAATTTAAAAATAAAATTTAAATATTTAAAAAATATAAAAGAAGCTAAAATAACAAAATTTGCAATTTACAAAAAAGAGTTTTCCGCGGGATTTGAACTCGCACCCAAGCCATGTTTGTCAAAATAACAAAAACAAATTTAGCCGGCGCCTTTGCCGACAACGCTACCGCCTACTGTCAACAATAGTAATTAAAATGAAATCCAAAAATAAGATTCTTGTTATGAGAGTAGCGGATGGTAAATTCAAGAACAAAGCAAAAACAAATCAGTCTCATGTCAACGCTAGAGTATGCATTTATGTGTACATACATACACACATACAAATGAGCGCGTGCATAAGAAAGGCTGAAATGCTTGATGCTACATATGCGTGCAGTCTTATGTATGTACATACATATACATGCATATATGCGTACATACATATTTGAGGGCTTTTTAAGAAGAATAAAATATCTATTTTATAAAAAACGAAATATTTATGAAAAAAAAATTAACCTTGATGGGGACTTGAACCTCTGCCGCTGTAACATAACTTGCGACGCCTTTAGCGCCCACGCTATCGCTTTGCTTTACAAACTGGTAGCTAAAATACAATAAGCTAATAACAGAGCGTCATCTGACAAAACTACAATAACAGCTAGAAAATCCAGAAATCAATCGCAATTCTTAGAATGCTAAAAAGCGCGCTTTTGTAATGTAAACAAACGCTAAAGAATCTGCAATAGGTGTGACCAAAAGCTATTAACGAAAATTACCACACATTTTCACTCAAAAAGTGCACGATCAATATAATAATTATCGATTACTCGATAAAAATTACCAAATGCTACAATATAATCAAAAAGCATAATTGTTTTGTACTAATTTTTTTTAAAGCCAAATTAAATTAAATTTTCAAAGGGACTGTGAATGAGTATTTCGCAGTCGGTAGCGCCCGACTGCAACGTTCTTACTTGTTTTTTCATATGGGCATTTTTCTTTATATTCATTTAATTTTTTTTGCTCTGCTGCGTGGCTCGGTCAAAACACGTTTTAAGCCTTTTTTGCTTTGCGAATGCAACGCTAAATGCAAATACAAATTCAATGCAGTTTTCGTCTCTGCTTCTTCTTTATTCGCTTTTTATGCGGCGGTTTACCTTCAATGCAATGCTATGCAGTTGTTGTTGTTGTTGCTTTTGAAATCCAGTTTTGCGCAGCTGCAGCGACAGAGCATTAATGAACAGCGCAGCGACTGCGATTGTGACTGCGACCGCGACGCCGACGCAGCGCACAAAATACAATTTCGCTGACCTACT
Organism: Drosophila navojoa; assembly: GCF_054131105.1. Taxonomy (NCBI): domain Eukaryota; kingdom Metazoa; phylum Arthropoda; class Insecta; order Diptera; family Drosophilidae; genus Drosophila; species Drosophila navojoa. The sequence goes on along the minus strand of NC_142893.1, from coordinate 20,690,934 downwards.
AAAAAATAATAAGTAAACAGTAAAAACGCGCCAAATATAATTAAATGTAAGTGCTTTTCAAAGTATGCATGTATTATGTTTGTGTGTTCGACTATGCGCATAAATAGCTCAAAAGATAAAAGAGCAGCAACAAATGTCAACAACAAGAACAATGCCCAAGTAGAGCAATGGCGACTGCGACTACGACTGCGACCGCGGCGTCTCAGTTGATTTGCGAATGCAGCTCGTTTCTCTTAAATACGCAAAAGCCCAGCTCAGACAACTCAAGCCGCTGGAGCAGAGAAAAGAGACAGCTATAGAAAGAGCGGCGTCGAAGTGCCATGTGCATCGGCAGCAACGTCAACGTCGACTGCACTTTGGCAAAGTATTAAGGCGGCGTTGCTTACGGTTTTATTTTCGGTACTGTTTGTACTGTTGTTGCTGTTGCTGCTGCTTATGGCAACGCTGCTTCTTTGTTGGCCATTCGTTTTTTATATATATTTTTGGCGTTGCTAACGGTGCTCTGGCGCTTTATTTATACACGGATGTGCGTGTGTGTGTGTGTGTATTTGCACACATAAACATGTTTTCGGAGCTGCGCTTTTCGAAATGCCAATGATATGCAATAATGCCTGACGCAGCTTTTAACCCGTTAACTGACGAGGACACTGTAAGGGATACTGTTAAGTTTACAGAGAACACTTTTAATAGAGGGGCAGATGAAATTAATGGTGATAATGAAAATGGAGTTTTTGCCAAGATCTATAAATATGGCGGAAAATTTAGAGAAAAGTATAAAATTTAAAGGAAAACTATTTTCTAATAATATTTACATATAATATTAATATGTATACAGTATGCAGCTTATAAAATGCTGCAAATTTCCATATGCTTTAAAATTACTGTTTAAGTTCACTTCATTAAAGATCATAAATTATTTTACAGTCTGACATTACGAAATTCCGCAAATTCTGATACTTAAGGGGTTAAGTTATGTGCCTACTCGCTCTTCCTCTCTGTACATTCTCCCTCTTTTTCTTTCTGTCTCTCTCTTTCAGTGTGTTTGCCTTGTTGCTTCTGGCATTGGCATCTGCGCCAACCGTTTGTGGTAGCTCTTCCTGCATGCCTCCCGCATGCCTCTTGACACTCCTTGTTTTCTTCCCTCAACTTTTCATACCTCAAACCTTTGTATATATAAATTTTTTTTTTTTTTGGTTTTGTTGCATTTTTATTTGGCGACTCTTTGCCCAAAAAAGAGCAGAACGCCGAAATCTCAACGTTTTGTCCGAAGTTTCATTTCCTCTTGACCCACTTTGAGTTTTTAACCAAATTGAATGTTGGAAATTTTGTTTGCGAAATATATAGATAAATATTTAATTCGTTTATTGGTTTCGCATTGCACATTCGTTTGGATCGAATTGCTGAAAATAAATAAAGCGCTCGAGCCTTGCATTTAAGAATTAAATTTATGTCTTGTCACGCATTTGTTGTAGCAATTAATCAGATTAATTTTGAGTTATGGCAATGTCACAAATCAGAATTCAATTTGCGATTGTCGTCAACTCCTGCTTATTGAAAATTTGAGTTTTTCTCTCTCAGCTTTGCTGAGTTATTTCTTTTTCCCTCCTTTAGTTTTTGCTGCTTTGGCATTTAATTGTAAGTCAATAATCTGCATTTTTATTTAATGTAGAAATTTATTCATGTATAATTTGTATTTCGATATGCATTTAGGATCAAAATGAACACGTGTAGAAAAACAAGTTTCGATTGAAAAACGGGGGAAACATTTTTAGAATAATAATATTATTTATCGAGAAAATTCTAAGTCCATTATATGCGTTTCATTTTAAGTATATTTTATTTTATTTTAGTTTTAGAGAAGTATTGAATGTAAAGAAAATAAAGTAATGTTAATAATAAATAAACTAAGAGAGTTCATACAATTTTATGCAATTTATATATATGTATATACATACATACATATGTATTAAGTTAAACACGGATTGGACACATGTCAAGTGAAGAAGACTTTCATATAAACTTTTTATAACCCATTTCTGATTCGATATTTAATATTTAATATTTTTTTGTTTTTAATTTTCAATACCCTCAATATTTAATTTTCTACATACATATGTACATAGAAAGCATCTAACTCTCTCACTCGCTCTCTTCTCATCCCGCTACAATCTTGGCCATTCATTCCCTTCATTCACACTTTACACTAATAATTTATTTATTTATTTTGTTGAAGCATTACATATTTATTTATTTCCTTTTTATTGTTGGCTCTTAAATTTTATTGCTGCATTGGCATAAAATATATATATCGTGGTCAATGAAAAAGAGCAACATGAAATGGGGAAAACAAAAAATTGCATTGATTTATATAAAGGTGGACTTTTTATTTTGTGCATTTATTATTTGTTCAGGGCGGCGAATGAAAATTGCAATTGCAATTGCCATTGATTACGAATGCGATTAATTGCAATGCTGCAATGCGGGCTGGGGGTGTGGTCGCTAGGGGCAGATGACGTTACTTAATCAAGTTATTAATGCCATCCGCATGAAAATCAAATGTGTGCAACGCGCAGAAGACCAACGACAAAAAACAGGCACATAAATAAAATTATAATCAAAATATTGCCAAATTGATTAACTGTTGAGGTCAGCAGATTTTCAACTATATAAATATGCATAAATATGTATATGCATATCCATATAGATATATTTTTTTCATGCACATTTTTAGCTGATTGAATCATTAAATAAATATAAATATGCTTTTTATTGTTCACCATTGTTTATTAGCATTTAAGCACATGTTAAATAATATTAATTGTTATTAATTATCAACTCTTTCTCTCTCTCTCTATCTCTTTGTAGGTAAGTTATGTTATGCCTGTCCATTTGATGTTAATTAATTGTTGGTATGTTGCATCAAATATTTAAGTGCATTGCATTGGTTTTATCTTGCAGTCAATTATTTAAAATTTAATGCTAAACAATTGTTTTTATTTTTTATTAATATTTTTTTTTTATTTGAATAGATATTTCAATATCATTTTGATTTGATTTCTGGCTTTGAATTGTAATTAATCTTTATTTACTTTGCAACCAAAGTAATATTCATTGCCTTTATGCCTTTGGCCTCCATTCCTACTTTAGATATCATTGAGAATACTAATGGGGTATTCTATTTGGTTTTTATATGCTTAAACTCATTATCTATATAGTGCATGCGCTACTTTAGCAGCAATAAATCATTTCGATGCTCACTGAAAACAGCTCTCAAAAATATTATTTATGGGAACTAATCTGTACTTTGCAGAAATATAAAATGTTCAAATGTAAATTTATGATCTTCGTGTTCTCTATTATTCTCTTGGTTGGCAATATTATGTAGTTTAAACTATTATTGCTGTCATTAGGCTGAAAATGTGTAGCACGTTAAGAATAATGGAAATCTATTAGGTGTAGTTATTTTTTGTAGAAACTGTAATTGTTAAATTTTTTATAAGTAAAAGTAAAAGAACGAAAACTCTCAGTTGTTGAAATGCTTATTAAGAGTTAGTGTAAGCTCTTCAGCTTCATGTTGACTATAAATTAGATGAATATACAAATTAAGAAAATAAATAATAAATAAATAAAATACAAAGCATAAAAAAAAATAAAATAAACAAAAAAAAAAAAAAAAAAAAAAACAAAGAAAAAAAATAAAAATAAAATAAAAAATGCGAAAGAAAAAATAAATGAAAAAATTCAAAATAATAAATAAATAAAGATTAGATTAGATAAATAACAAAATACATAAATTAATAAATAGTTAAAAAATAATAAAAAAAATAAATATACAAATAAATAAAATAAATACACGTATTAAATAAATATAAAAGTTGAAAATCATTTACATCAGAAGTTAAAGCAAACATCAAGAGACAAATTTTTATGTGGATTTGACCCAATTTTATTTGAAATGAATCAGGTTTCCCCTTTAGTTTACATAAACTAAACTCGAATTCGTATATAAGAAATAAAGCAATTTATAGTCCAATATAAAAAAAAAAGTCACAAAAATATTTGAAATCCCGTAAAAAGAAACAATTTTGATATGCAGATTAGCATATTTTGTTTTTAGTTTGGTTATCTATATTGAATTATTTCAGCACTGTCTCTATAGACTCATTCGTATGCCTATATGTTGCTACTTTACCTTTACATTTCATATTCACTAGACTTTTAAACAAATATATTTTATCCAAGTTAGGAACATGACATATCGAAAAAGGAGATCAGGGCTGTGAGGTATCGACAGTTAACAGGGCTACAGAATGTATATTTAGAATCCAAATGATTTAGTTCATGGCACAATATCTTTATTGATTTTTAAATAGCTATAGGAGTCTTACCTTATCCCATTTAACTCTATGATATCTTCACTTTCTTGTTGTTGCTTTAACTTTACTGAATGCACTCTCTTTTATTTTGGGCTTTTATCAACTGTGGCAGCTGCTTGGCTTTTGCTGAGCATGTTGCAGCTAGCGGAAGCGATTGCTGAATGAAGCGACGCTCACGTTTCTGAAGTGATAAAGAGCTTAACTATTGCCCGATAGCAGACGATATATAAATGCCATGTGCATATAGAGAATGCTTAAAACTGAATACTTTTGCGTCGGCCCCGTTTTTGTTTTTGTTTTATTTGTTATTATTGTTATTTGACGATTGCATTTGATGCAGCGGACCATGAAAATTGCGTCGAGCGTTCGTTCGTTCGTTCGTTTGCTTCATATGGGCAGATAAAGATAAAAGATATACGCGTAGTATTTATTTTTGCAACGAAAATAACGATTGACAGTTCGTTCACACCAAATGCCAGCAGAAGCAAACAAAAATTTCACTGCTCGCCCTCTCTTTTTCCCTCTCCCCCTCTCTTTCTCTTTCTCCTTCTCTTTTCTCTGTCTCTCTCGGGTTTTATCGTAAAATATTTAAATTGTGCCGCGGCTCAATTTTGTTGTTATCAGTGGAACATTTCACAAGACCAGCTACAATAACAACAATAACAACAACTGGGCTGCAAAACAAACACCTATGAAAACAATCTAAATATATACGTATGCTTGGATGTACATCTGCATATGTTAGGTCTATGGCCTATACAAAAGTCGGCCATAGAATGCTCTCTGGGGTTTAAGCATTGGAGTGCTTAAATTACTTGTATAAGAGTTTAGGGGAATGTGTGGCATCAATGGAATGCACTTTAAGCATCAGAGGAATGCAATTTATTTTAGTTTTTTAGTGGCAAATTGCTGGGCTAATTGAGAGGAATAAGTTAAAGAAATATTTAAAAATATATACCTAAAAGTGTGGGATTTATATAAGAAATTTCTATAGATTTTTTGTAGGTTTAGTTTCAAATATTTATAAATTCTGCAAAAAGAGTTAGAGAGTAACTTTTGAATGTTGTGAAAGCACTTTATGTTTCTTCTTATTTTATATGAGTTACTTCTTAAAAAAAATAAAAAAAAAAAATAAATAAAATAAAAATAAATAAAATAAAAATAAATAAAATAAAAATAAATAAATAAATAAAACAAATTAATTAAATAAATAAAATAAATAAAAGAAATAAAATAAATAAATAAAATAAATAAAAGAAATAATATAAATAAAAAAAAAATTAAATAAGTAAATAAATAAATAAAAAAATAAAATAAATAAATAAAATAAATAAAAGAATTAATATAAATAAAATAAATAAAAAAATAAAATAAGTAAATAAATAAATAAATAAAATAAACACAAAAGAATAATAATAAGTAAAAAAATAAAAAATAAAAAATATATCGTTTAAAAAAATTAATAAAAAAAATAAATACAGTGAAGTATTTAAAGTGCAAATGCTAATGATGACTGAGAAGAAGGAATTATCAAGGTGTCTTAAAATGATAGATATTAGAGTAAACAAAAGAGCTGAAGAAAGTAAAGAATAATTAGGGATGTGCATAGGATGTACGCTGCCCATGCAGCCCACATTCAAAGTTCAGCCGACTTTTTAGATTATATAGACACCTGAAAGAAAACCCATTTAGCTTAGTCGTCTATAACTTTTCCCATCGCATCCGAAGGGAGGTTCCAAAAAGTCAAAAGTATGTTTAAATATTGATAAAAACAAAAAGGCAAAAGGGCAACAAAAAACAGCTGAAAAATTGATGCAGCAACAACAACAATAGCACAAAACGAAGCAAAGTAAAGTAAAGTAAAAATATAAAATGAACAAACAGAAACATGTGTTAATTTGCCAACTTTTGTTTTATTTTCTGCTGACAAACAAATATTAAATGCAGTTAAAAGAAGTACAGGTGTGTGCATGATTGTGCATGACTGTGTCTGTGTGTGTGTGTGTGTGCAAGATGATGATTAACACATTTAAAAGTTTCGGCTGTGGTTCGAATGCCACTGCACAGAGCGAGTTGTGGAGCTAATTTGGTAGTCGCAGAGTAAAGTAAATATTTGTTTGGCGTGGAGTTTTCCGGCTGGCAGAAGGTGCCTCTGCCAGACTTCCTTGCCCCTACCACGCCTCCACAGGGCGCCCTCACACACACAGACACACATACACATACGTTTCGCACTTTTCGGCTGCTCTTAAAATGGGTGTTGAGAGATGGAAGTGGCAAGGGCAGGGGGATGAGGAAGACGATGCCCAGCAGGCGAAGGGGGAGTGAGGGTATTCAGGCGTTGAGCATTGTTTGCATAGTCGTTCGCCGCGTCCATCGTCGCAGGTGGTGTTGATTATTATGGGTCTATGCCGGAGCCACAAAACCACTTTTTGGCCGTGTGGCTAAATGTAATTTTTTATAGCACAGCAATTGCTTTTGTTATAAATTTTCCACGCAGCGCCAACATGAAGTACTTTTCATTTGCTTGCTCAGCAGATTTTCCAAGGAAAATGTGTGTGCGCCGTCTTTATGGCTGCGCACGCTGGCAACTTTGTGCACGTGTATGTGTGAATGTGTGTGTGTGTGTGTGTGTGTGTGCGTACGGTTTAGTGGTTGTTTAAGTTGCCAAGTGGGCAATGCAAATGATCAACTTCAAGAAAATATAGCAGGCAGTCGCATTAAATGAAGATTTTTGAATACTTTGCTTAAGGTTTACGAGACAGCAATGGATTATAAAGGTATTACAGGAATGCTTACTGTAAGGCAGTTTGAATGTCTTGAACGTCTTGTAAAAGATTTATTTGATAAGCAAAGAAATCTGGCAAAACCATTTCACTAAATCTATAATTGAGAGTTGAATTTGCTTTGCGTGTGCAGTTTCTTAAGAGTTTCCATTAACGAATCATTTAGCTACATCAAAATTGTTGCCTATTTGATCGAATTGTAGCCTTAAAAGATATTTATATATGTATTTAGTTGTATATATAAGTATATATGTATATGTATATGTGTGTATAGAAGTTGGCAGAGCGCCTAGCAGCCATAAGCGGCTAAAAATGTATTTTTGGTAGTTGATGTGGATGAGGAAAATGTAGGAATCGACTTGATTATAAATAGTCTGAAATATGTAGATAAACAGATAAGGGCTTTGGAATTGAACGGGAAATGAACAAGAAATCAGACAAATATTAAATATAAATTATAAAGTGAAAGAAATAAAATATAAACTGTAAAATAAAATATATTAAATATAAACTGTAAAATATGTTATATAAAATGTTAAATAAAATATAAAAAATATTAGATATAAAATATCAGATATAAAATATAATATATAAAATATAATATATAAAATGTAATATATAAAATGAAAACTATAAAATATAAATTACAAAATAAAAAATATGAATAAAAATATACAAAAATATATATGTATATATATATATACATATACATATACATATACATATAACAAATTTTAAAAAGTATATAAATGGGAAATATAACACATAAAATGATCAAAAATTAGGCAATTTACATAAAAAAAAAAACATTTATTCATTTTAACTGTTAATTAAAATAAATAAAAATATATATTTACTAAGTGATATACATATATAAAATACTAAATAGTATCAAAATATGCAAAAAAAGATCAACCATATATCAAAACAGATCAAACATAAATGTCACTTTAAATTAATTTAATAAAAGTTTATGTCGTTAAACTTAACAAGAGATATCTGAATATCTTGTGATTCAAAATATACATATCTGGCATTAATATAGTATATATTATAGATAGCTGATATATTGAAGACATCGTTTTTTTTTTTCTCGCACTCCCATAACTATTTTGTACTGCCGACACATTTATGTGTCACATATTTCCATTGTGTCATCTATTGTATATTTCAAAAGTATATTCATAAAGGCGCCGACACGTGCCAAAGATTTATATAAGACACTTCAACATGATCCGTTATGCCCAATTTCTGTCAGACCGCAAAAATATGTTTCGAAACAAATTTCTTGAGGTAGCTTCAAGTGCGTGCGTATAATTCATATATTTTTTTCTGTTTTCAGTTTTCCGTTTTATTTCATACTTTTGCTCAAATATTTATTCCAATTGTCAACAAAATAGAGCGAATATTTTTGAGGCATTGACGTAGAAATGCTAAAAAAAGAAACCGAAAGTAAAAGAAAATTCATCTTGTAGCTGAAAACACCTTGAGTTCAACAGCAACCACAACAACAACAATAACAACAAACAGTGACAACATTTGCAACAACAAACAAAGAGAAAACAAGTCTCAGCAAAAATGTTTGATCGAGGGAGAGGGTCAGAGAGGTGTGTCAGCCTCTATTTGGCTGCTGCTTTCCCACACATGGCACAATCTGTTTGACTGATTGTGTGAAAATCTGTCAGATTAGCTGCATTTCCACTTTTCCACAACAATTTTCCAACACGCTCGGCAATAAATTATTTTGTTGTTTCTTTTTTCGCGTATTTTAATTGGATTAAATTTTTATGATTTGTTAGGCCCAATAACTAAGTCAATTTGATAATTCAGCCAGCAGATACTTTCAAATTAAATCAATATTCTCACACACGCACACACATATGCACCCCCACACACACTCACAGTTTTATGCTCATTTAAAAGCATTTTCCATAAATAAAAATTGTGAAAATCATAAAGCAAAACCAACAGACGAATTAGTAAAGATCTTTTTTGTTCACATGAAACGCGGGCGCGTAAATTACGCGCAAAGCCAAATGTCAAGAAGAAGAGATGTATAGATGTACATACATACATATACATATGTATGTGTGTATAGCTATAAGTATTTATATGTACGTACGCAAAATGAAAATTGTTTTATGTTGCGACAGAGTTTTCCACATAAATTACATGAGCAGACAGAGACAAAAACAGACAGAGACAGAGATAGACTGAGGAAAAGGGATAGAGTAAGGGATAAAGACTGTTGTCATAAGTGATCAACGCTTGCCGCTGGCTCTGTCTATATAGAGACAACGCTCTCATATGCGGTCTGTCTGCTGCTGCTTCGGCTGCTGCTGCTGCTGCTGCTGGGCACGTCAAGCAAACTGACATCAAAATGACGAAAACGCAAATCAACAGCAAACGGCAAACAACAAATAGAACAACAACAACAAAAACTAGAGAATAGTGCACAAGTAAAGCAAAGAAAATTTTTTGTTGAAAAGATGGATGGATTTATGGCCAGGGCATGGCTCGGTTGCTGGGTGGGTGGTTGGGCTTGTCTGCGGCATGGCGAGACCAGAAATACATACATAAGTATATTTATTTATATATACGTATATACACTTAAACTGGTCTTCCTCTTCCTCCTCTATGTGTTTGCTGCATGTAAAAACATTTTTCTTGATTTTGTGTGTGTGTTTTTTTTTTGTGGTCTCCCGCCTGCGGTCAAGGGGTTAAGTTATGCCCTGTAATTGAGTGACCTTTTTGGCAAAAGGGTCTCGCCTGGCTTTGTTTATATTAATGAGCCGCACGGTTAGAGCGGGGCTACCAGATGGGCGTCTTGCTTTAACAATATCTCTTATCTTTGATTATAAATATCTGTTGTTATTCGGTTTCCTCTTTTTCTTTGGGTTTAGTTTAGTTTTATTTTCGTGTCATTTTCACATGTGCTACTGGAAAAACATTTAATTTTCTTGTAGTTTTTTTTTTGTTTTCTACATTAAACTTATATTTTAACTGAAATTGACTTGAATTTTTATACTGGACTTTCAGTAAACTTCTCTTTGCTTAAATTTTATTTAGATTTGATTAATTCTGGTTTTATACTTCATTCTCTCTCTATTATTGCTTGCTCTATGCTTTTACTCTCACTCTTAAAGAACCTTTTCCATTCGAACTTTCACTTTTAAAGCTCGAATTCAAGATTTTCACATGTAATCAGTTTGATAGCATTCTCTCCTCCCAACACTCTTGCTCTTCAGTGTAAATCCCTCTGCTTGGAATTGTGTTCATTCTTCATTTGGCACAACTCGCGTAAACCTCTTCATCAATAGACGGCGGATTAACCCGTCACATAAATCCCAATTGCGGCTCGCCCCGAGACAATCTAAAGCTCTGCACGCCTTTTGCTCGTAAGAAAAAGTGTCGGCAATCTGTGAACTCTAATTGAAAATCATTGAAAAGCCAAACACAAACAACGCACACACACACACTCACATACACACGTAAGCACACACACACTCGCGAAAATGTATTGATGCCAGACAGCTGAAGAGTAGATAGTGAGATGGAGACAAAACATCTACGACACAAGCAAATACAAAAAAAAAAAAAAAATCAAACGTTGAACTAATGACAATTTTCAATGCTTCACGCGTTGCGGCGGGGTAACGTAACCACGCCGCCCTCTGCAACGCCCCCATGCTGTGACTAATGAGCATTGCCGACTTAGATAAGAAATGAAACGGCCGGAACAGAACGCTGCTAGCAAGGCTGGTTGGTAGCCGTGCGAGGGTGTCGGGGGCGTGGCATTTGTTACCAAGTAGCACCAAAAAGATTTGTGCCAAATGGCGGCCAGCGTTAAGAAATAAGGGAAGAAAGAGACAGAAACTAAAATAAATACATAGACAGAGACAGAAACTAAAAGAAATACATATACAAAGGCTATAGAAAGAAACTACAGAACATGAAAGTAAATTTATATAGAAGTTTTCATACCCTAGAAGGGTCAAGTGCTTGAGGCTAGAAATCTTGAAAGTGAAACTCTTAATTCAGGAGAGTTCAGTCGTAGAATGCTAGATTCTTGTTATCAATATATTAATGTGGAAGAAAGGGTAGAAGTCGTAAATGTTAAGTTTTATTAATCAGACTCTGTAAACAAAAAGTTTTTTGATTTGTATATTTATTATGCTAACAAGGAAAAAATATATCTATGTATTAATATAAACTTTAATTACTGCTTAACGAACGTAACGATTAGTTTGGATCAATATATCCAGGACCGGACTAATCCTCAATGGGGCCCTAGGCAATCATCACTTATTTTTCATGTTTGTTCGCTTAAATTTTGATTTTAAGAAACTCTTTAATTTCTCGAGGCTATCTAAAATCGATTGCCCCAGGCAACTGCTTATTTTATCTACTTGTTGATCCCGCCCTGAACATATGAAAGAAAAAAAAACATTTGTTAATTATTTGTGTACTCCTATATTTTCTATATATATTGCATATATAAAATGTATAGAACAGATTTTGTAACATTCATATACAATACGGAATTTTTTCAATGCTATATTATATTATCTTTAAATATTTAAACGACATTTTATATTCATAAAGCAGAGGTTTTTTTTATACATCTCACCGACTAGGCTATGCAAAATATTGTTTATAGTAAATCATAAGTATGATTTATCATAAATATAAACTATATACAAATATATTTATTTGGTAGCAACTACTATCAACGCTTGGTTACTCCAATGCCATATGATATAAAATAGACAATCCAACTAATTGCAGTTCAAGTTCTGCTGTAATTCGCAATTGCAATTTTCAATTGAGACTTCAGGAATGGCATGACACGATGCTGAGCGGTAATATATATACTTAAAGTGATCGCATAGGAGAATTGCGACTAGAAATATATGACTGTACTATATAATTTTTACTATATGCAATTATGCATTACGCTTTGCGTGACCGAAATATATCTAAACCTAAATAAATGGGTAATATGTGTGATATGTAGTATACAGATGGATGATATATATCTACATGACATAGATATATAGTCTAGTACGTATAGTATATATTATATATGTATGTATTTCGTGATATTGTACTTATGTCATTGATGAGGCCGCGGGCCAATTGGCTCTGACGTGTTTTTGCTGCTGCTATTGGTCAAATACAGGCATCAATACACACACACATACACATACAGACTTCAACAGTTTACACAAGTGAATGAGCCGCGATGAGCAATGGCAATAGAATGCCAAAAAAATATGAAAATGTTTTTGAACTCTAAATAGATATTGTTTAAAAGGTTTGCTGTTATTCTATTCTGTTCAGATATCTTTCGCCGTGCTCTCTATAAATGATTGATTGAGACAACATATTGTAGACATTGCAGATGCCTCTATGACTTACATACATTGTTTCATTATCTAGTAAGAATTCGGGCAATGTATCTCTCTCTCTCTCTCTCTATCTGTCTCTCTCTCTCTCTCTCTATCTGTCTCTCTCTCTCTCTCTATCTGTCTCTCTCTCTCGCTCTCTCTCTATCTGTCTCTCTCTCTCTCTTTATCTGTCTCTCTCTCTCTCTCTTTATCTCTTTTGCTCTGCATGTGTGTGTGTGCGTGTTTGCTGGCCTGCTGCCACTTGACTTGAACTTTTTGATGTTTTTACTTGGGCACAAAATGCAAAGACTTGGCCAAATACAGTTGCCCAACAACAACAACAACAACAACCACAACAACGTATGTAACAAAAAAAGAAAAACTCTCGAGTCCAACCAGGCGCTCTTGTCGCTCACTCAACTGCAGCATTTAATTTCATTGTTGTTGTTGCCGCTGCTGCTAGTTGTTGGTGTTGTTGTTTTTGTAGCGGCTGCTGTGTTTTAATTAAATTTCGCAATGCAAACGTTGAAGAAAACATTTTGTAAATTGCATTTCATGTGCAATTCTCGTTCGACATTTGCCGGCCTCGTCTCGCGGGCTCTTACAGAGTGTGATGGCCTGAGGCGTGGCGTGGCGGGGCCTGGCGGGGCGGGGTGGTCTGTTGCATGCAGCGTCTGTTGGCAAAATACAGTGCAACTAATTGCGAGTAACAAATGCCGCCTCGTGTGTCGCTGTCGCTGTCGCCGTCGGCGCACGCAGCTCTAGCCAAAAAAAAAAAAAGCTAACGAAAAAGTAGAAAAAAAAAGAAACATTATTTGCATTCGTAAATATGTTGCATTTGTGGGCCGACGTTGAAGGGCAGCAGCATGTGCCTAGCATGCGGCTAGGGCCGCATTAGCGTCACTCAGTCAGTCAGTCACTCTGTCAATCATTCAGTCAGTCCAGTCAGTCTATCATTTATTGAGACACTCGTCAGCTGCCGTCCCCTGGCAGCCTGGCAGCACTAGAGCTCAATTTGCTTTTGCCGCATTCCCTAATGAGCTGCGATTTTTAATGCAACTTTTTATTTTAGGGCTAGAAAGTTGAAAGCAAATTGAATTTAAAGGGCTTTTGATTTTAATTAAAAATAACTGTTTTTCAACATTTTTATTTGATTGAAGTATATATACTTAATTTTATTTAAAAAGTTATTTTTGTTAAAGCAAAAATTTATCTATTTATAGTTCAAAATAAAATTCAAATATAAATTTTTATTCAAATTAAATATGTTTATATATTAATTAAAAAATACATTAAAATTAATATTAAAAACTTATTTTCTTACGCAAGAATTGTGCTTGATTTTAACTCTGGATTTAAATATTTATAAACTTATTATATATTTTCCTATATTATTTTATTTTGAATATTGAGAATTTTTGTCCTTATGATTTCAAATTAGTATAATTAAAACAGAAAACTTTATTTATATTCAATTAAGTTTAACAAATATTTGATATCTTTTAATTGATCTTTTTGAGTTTCAATATAAGGCCTTAATCATGATTATTAAGTTTGTAGGGCTATTTAAAACTTAATCTAATTTTTGGTTTCGCTTATACTTTTTTTTTTATTATTGCATTCATAATTTAATAAGCAGAATTGTTTGCTGTCTTCTAATTCTAAGCACTTTTTACTAAACACCCCATAATTTCACATACATTAACTCTAGTATTTTATATTTATCTATTCTTACACCTGCTTATTTATTAAGAATTGCTTTTCTCTCGACCAATCGTCAAACAAATTGTCTCACATTTCTCTATCCGCAAGTCTTCAACAATTATCGGCTGAACTACAAATCAGGAGACTGTGGATCTGCATAGACTCAAGTCGATTTGATGAATGTCAATTCATCAGTCGGCACTGACAGAATGATGGATTGACTCTCTGGCCATATATCTTTAGCTATTTATATTGCCACGAATCTTTATCTGAGATTTCGCAACTTGCAACTCGACGCAGCTTTTTTATTTCATTTACTTGTTTCTTTTACTTTTTTTTTTGCTGTGTGAAATTTCTTGGCAAAGCATTTTGTAAGTGTATCTGTATCTGTATCTTTAGCCCGTCGCTTGTATCTGTATCTTCTGGCTGTGTCGCCGCACTTTGCTTGTTTTATTTCATTTTTCATTTTTTTGTTGTTGACCATTTGATCAACTGTGAGTGCAAATCTTTTTTAGCTCGATGCAAAACTTATTTGTGATTTGCTTGCCGCAACGATGGGCGCTGACGCGTCTATCTGTCTGTCCGTCCGTTCATTCGTCCGGCCTGTCGGTATAGTCCCTAGCGAATAGTTCGTGGGTAATTCATCTTCATTTCGTTGCGGTTCGAGTTGAAATGCGCCGTGGTATGCAGCCGCACGGCTATTTTCAAATCGTTCGCGCCGTTGTGCCAGAAATGTTTCAAATGCTTTTTCTGAAAGAAAGCAAAAGCAAATCGAAACTAAACTAAAATACGAATAGAACTATTCGTTCCACAAGAGAACGGAGAGACGGAGAGAGAAAAGAGGAACAAAAAACAAAATAAATTAAAATTTGAAATCATTTTCCACTTATTTTTTTGTTCTGTTACTTGGTTGCCATGCACTTAAGCCTAAACCCGGCCAGGCATACATCCATCAATCATTTCACTTACAGCCTCCACTTTGCTTTTTTTCTCTGATACTTTTTCTCTCTCTATGGTTGGGTTTTTGTTGTTGTAATTTAATCAACAGTTTCCAGTGTCGTCGGCTCTTCCTTGCGGGTGGGCGTTGAATATATGATCTTTATTATTATTAAAGGCAAATTTGACAGAAAACAAATGTTTTTGTAGTCTCTCTCACTCTCTGTTGCCTTGAGGTTTTTCTCGCATACAAATTGTGCGTCAAAGCTGTTGAGATATTTCGTCGTCGTCGTCTCCTGTTATTTTTTATTTTCCTCATTCGTTTTCTTCTTTGGTTTGTGTTTTTGATTGAAAACCCTCACAAGCTGCTAGGCTGCTTGTTGGATTATGTTACAAGGTAAATACACAATTTTGTCGACACTTGAGGCCACTGTGGGAAAAGGCAATAGATAATGTGTGGAAATATTGAAAATTGCTAATGATAGTTCGTTCTGCTGTGCGGCACATGATAAACTCTTTGTACTTGAGATATTCGAAGGGGTTTTACCATAAAGCAGATGTCGTTAACCCCAAGAGTCTAGCTGGAAATTCGAAACTTGAGCAAGTTCTGGGAAAATGACAACTGCAACTGCAAAACTCAAACATAAAACTGATCTAAAGACTCTCGCACCTTCTCACTATATATGAGTATAGAGCTGTCACAGCTGTCACGATGTCAATCACTTGAACAATTTATAGCCAGCTCGTGACCTTAAGATAGCCTGCCCCACCTGCAGAGTGTCAATTGTCGCTCGTCAACCCTTTGGGTGCTAAGTATGCGTCACTGCTGCAGCCAACAGGCAACAGCGATCCATTAACCTAATTGTAAGACCCAGCTGAAAAGGAGAGAAAAAAGTAAAACAAAAACAAAGCTCAAGTCAGAGATACTTAACTGCGGCAGATAAAAATAAAATGAGAAAAGGGTTAAGTGTGAGTGACTCGGGTTGTGAGGGAACTGTTGTGAAAAATGCAGCAAATTAAAGTATATATATATCTACTTATATATATAAAACCATAAACAGTGAAAAGACACGTGAAAGTGCGGCAGCAAAATTCGCAACAGCTGCAGCAGCAGCCGCAGTAGCAGCAAAATGGTGTGGGAAAGTTAATCATGGCAAACGCTAATTAGTTAATGAATTGCAGCTCAAGGAGACAGACGCACACAGCGAAAGTTATGCAAGAATTGCAAAAGAGAAATGAAGTCAATTAGAGTGGAGAGATAGAGAGAGAGAGATGATGGGAGTAATATAGAGTGATATATAGATAGATGGAGTGAGAGATGTAGGTATCAGAAAGAGGGAGAGCCTAAAAGATATTGAAATCAGAGAGAGAAGGAGAGGGAGAGAGAGAGAGAAAAGTCAGATAGTGATAGCGAAGAAAGGAAGAGAGATAGAAAAGAAGGGAAACAACAAGAACTTCTATATAATTTTTTGAAAGTGTAATGTTTTTCATACATACTTAAACTTTTGTTTTTTTTTTTTTTTTTTTTTTAATTTAAGTGTGTCTTTTGAAAGACTACAAAGATTTGAGCTATTAATAGTCTGATGCATGTTTATTTAAAGATTAACTCTCAAAATAAATGAATATTATCTCTAAATTACAAAAACTTGTCTCGTAATTTTTTACTTGATGCTCTATAATATTTTATTATAGATCTGCCTCTTTAGCTCTTTTGTGGCTCCGTTCACATAAAATTGTAGATATAGAAATATATTAATTTCCCTTTTTTCACGTGAACTCTATGTTTACTTCTTATCTCTCTTCAATATACATATATTTCTATGACTGTAACCTATTGGTAGTACGCAATAGACAGGTTCAGATAGTCATTGATAGTTATAGAGCATGCGAAAATTCCAAATATACTTGTTTCGAGACGTTGTCATCATTTCCTGGCATGTGCCCTACTTAATTAGCGCAAATATCGGCGCATGTCTGGCATTTTGATGTCAAGTCTATAAGGCTAAAGCGAACTCCTGGCTCCTCCCCGCCCGCCAGCACCCACCTGTCTATAATGTGCTGCCCCTGTATTTCTCTTTCTCGCTCTCTCTCTCTCTCGCTTCGCATTTGCAACATTATTTTTCTCACCTGAATGTGTGACGCCTTACCTCCGCTCCCCCTCTTGCAATCATCCGCTTGGCCTATCATGAGCGTTGATTGACATTTGAACGTGACATGAACATGTTTTACCTAAATTCCGCAATTATTTATAGAGCCCCTCGAAACAAATTATGCTAAGAGAATTTACCCACTTTTTTTGCTGTTGTATTTTCTTTTTATTTGTTTTATTTATTTAAGTATTTTGTTGACAGCGTCAATTAACGTGAAAACGTATGCAAAATAAAGAATGAAGAAAACTTTGTTTTATTTTGACTTGAATTTTTGTTCGCAAATAAACGAACGTCATTAGAGCCAGGAAAAACGAGAAACTGAAAAATCAATTGCATTTGGGGCTATTGGAAACGGTTGTGCACAACAATTTGACAGGCAGTCTGACATGTGGTCTGCCAGCTAATGGCTAAAGACTTTTAGTTAGTGCATTGATTTTTTAGCTATACAAACACAGAGAGAATGAGAGCGGGGAAAAGGAAGAGGAGGGATGCAGAAAGGAATGTATATTATGTTTAGCCAAAACTTTCAGCTTGTGAAAATATTTGCTTCTTTCAATCTCGAATGCTCCGACTTAGAATTCACTTTTAAAAAACATTTTCAAACGTAAAATTTCGAATTTTTCTCTAGCCTTGCGACAAGCATTTCTTCGTATAAATAGAGAGCCTTTTATACGCGATTATCAAGTAGAGATGGCACCCTGTGTACTGTGGTAAATAATACATTGAACAATTGAAGCTCTGAGAAATTCACAACTAATCTAAAAAACTATTTGTAGTCTTCTCGCCTATATGGAACCGTTGAAAATTATTGGCAGCAAATTTTATGAAATTATAAATAAGAAATATCTCGATATTACGCTGTTGAAGTCGTCGGTGTTCTTTGTTTTGGGTATCTTGCTGACTAGAGAATTCATAGAGCATAATGCATTGATTTAGCTGCATCTGTGTGTTAGTTTCTTTAAAATTATGTAAATGTCCAAAATGATTTGTGTAAAGTAAAAAATGTAAATGTTAAAATTAAAATATGTATGTCCTTTTATCTAACAACTATAACACAAAAAATACACCTGACAAATACGTTGATATCTGACTATATAAAAATATATATATATTACTCTTTACAGTCCACACAAAATCAGAGTCAGCAGCAAGCACTACTGAACAAGTCAAACGACGACCTAAGGAGAAAGCGTCCTGAGACTACACGGCCAAATCACATTCTACTCTTCACTATCATAAATCCTTTCTATCCCATCACAGTTGTAAGTACACACAAAAATTTTTATATACATATTTACAGATAACTAGCTATATATTTACATATAGATAGATAGATATACATATACATATAGATGGATGTACATAAATTTTACTTTCATCTACTGAACTTATTTCGCCTGCTTGTTGTCATCTTTATTGTTGTTGCTTATTTTTGGCCAGAGCCTTAAATCGCACAATATTTTATATGCCCTGTAATCAAGTGTGCGACGTGAGAGTGTATATTAAATTGACGGGGATTTAGTTCCCATATATGTATATCGAAAAATGCAGAAAAAGCTTGGGGCTTAAGGGGTTTCCTAAGCGTTATACAAATATTTATATTTTTATTATATATTAAGTATAAAAATCAGATATAAAATGGAGATGTGAATATGGCAAATTATATTATGTTATTTTATTTTTTTTTTTACACAATTTTTTTTAGAGTTTTCAGAACTTGAATATATTTTATATTATTTCTCCTTTAATGGAATTTCATTAAATATATTTTATTTATATTTTTTAGTTTTATTTATTTTTTTATAATTATTATTAATTAAATACTATATTAATACTTAAAGTTAAGTTTCCATATTATTTAATATCTGAAATGCAGGGTGTTTTCAAGTCGTCTACACTTATCATATTACAGTTTTTTAAGCTACTTTGAGTAAAGTTTTTTGGCAAGGCGATGAAAATACCTAAATCCATGGCAATTTGTTGTGAGTGGCTGCAAAAACTTGTCACACACTTGAGCAGAGCTCAACAAGAAGCACATATATATATATAAGTATACATATACATAAATATATATATATATGTATGTGTGTGTGGATGTGGTTTGTGGTGTGACAACAGTTATTTGCCACACTGTTGCCTCACTGCGTGCGCTGTGTGTCAGCTGAGTGTTGGCAGCTGAAAGGCGGCGGTTCGGTTTTACTGTTAGTTTTTCTAGAGGATTTTTCATTGGTGTCTTTTGTGGAACACTTGCTGCTTGCTTGCTTAGTGGCTTTTGTGGCCAGATATGCTGTGCATACATATATACGTATATATGTATGTATGTGTTACTTTTTAGCTAGAGAACTGGACACAAAATGTGTGACATATTAAAGCGCCAACAAATATGGCTCAAACACTCACAGATTTTGTTTGTGTGTGTGTTTAGCTGAGTGTTTAGCCAGAGTGCATTGTTAGACGTGCAACAACCTACAGCAGCAGCAGCAGCAGCAGCAGCCCAGTTGCACCAACAATATCAACAGCAATTAGAAAAAAACAATGCAACAAAAGTGCATAAAAAATGCATGAAGAACTCAAGTGTTTGCTGCAACACAGTTACAGATGCAAAAACAAATACTGCTGCAGATACATTTAAAAAACGTTAGAGGAGAGGCATCTTCGAAACGAATTTCAAATGCCCTGTAAATGCAGGGATACAATATGATAGAGAGAGAGAGAGAGAGGGAGAATATGGGATCGAAATTGAGAGAGAGAGAGCCAAACTTCTAATCGTTTATTTTAAGCTTCATTATAAAGACATTTTAAATGTTTATTAAATTTTATAAAATTTATTAAATTATTTTGTTAATTTTTTAAATATTATATTAAAATTAAGAAATGTTTTTTATAGGTTTCTTATAATTTTAAAACGATAAACAAAATGATATAACAGTAAAATCATTAAAGATACAAAATTTAAGATAATAGTGAATTAGTTTAATTTCCTGCGCCGTTCAACCATTATGCCCCAAACCTTGTCAGTTTACAGGGTATGCATGCCACGCACACATGTGTTTTGGCCCGCACTGACACAGTTTATTGTCTTTTTTAGCAAAGGCAAAACATTTGGCGGCACAACACAAACAACAACAGCAGCAGTAGCAGCAGCAGTAGCGGAAAAAAAAATGAAACTAACATCAACAACAAATGCGGAAATGTTTTTTTTTTTTCGCTCACTGTACGTGTGTGAGCTTGGCAATTGTATTTTCCAACACTTGAGCCGAGCGTAGTGGCACATAAAATCCTGTGAAGTGGAAAACATGCAGCATAAAAGCGCTGAAAAACTGTAAAACTGCAAATTATTTGTGCCAGTCGTCAGTTGTGAACATACATGTATATATGGGCATGTATGTGTGTGTGTGTGTGTGATACACATGTGGCTATAGAGCGAGGGACATTGCTGGGGATATAGAGCACTACTGGCTGGCTACAGTTGGGCCAGACATGTTAATTCGCATGCAACAAAAGCAAGAGCTCTGTCGCAGCTTTACCAAATTTACCCACCTCCCCCTGCCACGCGCCCTCACCCTGTTTGAACTGGCTGTCTGACTGACTGACTTTTAGCCGGGCGCTATTTTGGTCCTTACAGATTTTGATGCTGCTGTCGTTGCTGTTGCTGTTGTTGTTGCCGTTAAGTCCGACTTGCAGGATTTATATACGCCTAGATTTTTTTTCTCTCAATGCAACTTCTGCTCCTGCTGTCCCGTATACGGCTGCCTGGCATAAATCTTTTGTTGATTTAAGTCATCGCCGTGGGATTCGGAGAGCTGCTGCTGTTGACTGGCTGGATAGCTGGCTGGATGGCTGGCTGGCTGGCTTGTAGATCTGTCTTCCCGTCGGGGCCTATCCTTTATATGCACTCCAGCTGCGAGTGTTTGTCATGGAATTAAGCAATTCCTTTTTGCCTTTATGGCACAAATTAAAAGGCTCTCTGCAGCTGAAGTCAGCCTTACGCCCCCACTCTCTCTTCCTCCTTCTCTTTTCGCATGCATTTCGCTGTGTCGTAATTTTGTCCCAGTGCAAATGAAGATTAAGTGCACATTATGCTTTATGACTGATAAGCGGAAAGTACAAGGAATACGTATATATACATACATTTTATACGAGCTGAACGTGTGCTGCAGATATTGTGCAGGAGGCGAAGCATCAATAAATACATGTGCCAAAAAAAGTGCACCAACATGTTTACGACTTGAGTAATTATTGATGGAATGATAGGTGCGTCATATCCGAGTAGTTTCGCACAGAGTCAAATATATACATAGCAGCACATTTCCACGTTTTATTAAAAGCAAGTTTCAATAGCAACAGATTGCTATAAATTTTATCATATATCATGAGCTTTCACCAAGTAAAAATAAGTGAGGGGGACGTGCTTCAGAGTTCAATCAAAGTACGCAAAAAGTAAAACAAAAACTAACAAAGTTAACCCAATTTGCTGTCCTCTTAGCCAAGTTACGTTAGTTAGTTACTTGGATGGATCGATTTAATTTAAAAATTGCAAGTATTTGCCCAACCCAAACAATGTGCGAAACCACTTTAAAATTAATACCCTTAATGTGATTGAAGCTTTTTGTATATGTTTTAATTTTTTTGTTTTTGTTTCTGTTTTCTTTGCACAATTTCAAATTGAGACATTTCCGAATTCTAAAGAACTTTCGAAAACTTGCAAAGTAGGCAGGAAGTTTGAGCATCGTAGACTGACTTAGCCGAACTAATCGCAAGCTAAACGACCCCTAATAGCAGCCTCAACTTTTGTCAACAATGTAGACAGGCACACGCACACACACACGCACACCCAAAAAAAAAAGAACACTTAGTGTACTATGAGCTAAACTTTTGCCATTGCAATGCTTCAGTCATTTCCGCAGCTTTGTTATAGATGGAGTGAATGAGAGAGGGAGCAGGAGTCGGGACCAAAGAATAGATGGTAGGAATTTTAAGAGCTTATCAGGGAATAAAACGACAACTGCGTGGGCGCTACGCAACCCAAGGGAAGTCGATGAGCAGCATCAAAAGTAGGAGGAGGCTGGTTCGCAGATAAGATTAAAAACTTTTTAATAAGACGACACTAAAAGCATCAAACGGAAAATTTTTGCTGCATATGTGGAAAAGTGCAGGCCAAAGTTTTCAGGCTGGCAAGAGCACGACTTGAACTTTAAGCTGATCTCAGAACAACAGAACACAATCATGATGATGTAGATGTTGATGCTGATGATGATGATAATGATGACGATGACTATGTGTAAGAAGAAGCTGTATAGAATGCAATAAAAGTATTAGCAGCAGGCGCAACAATGTTCAATCAAATATTAAGCGCGCTCCATGCGCCACAGCTGCCACAATACGTTGCAGAAGTCTTTCGCTTTGAGCTCGGCATATGTAAAACCCTCTTTCGAATGGCTTATCAGGGCGCTGTGCTCGACTTTGTTGGCCGAAAGGCAGCCAGCCAGCCAGCTAGTCATTCAGGCAGGCAGTCAGCCATAAGCCAAAAGACTGCCTGACTCTGGCTGCTGTGACTGCTGCTGCACAATTTTCAATATGTGACACATGGCTGAAAAGGCAGCTGCAGCAGCAGAGGCAGAGGCAGAAGCAGCGGCATTCACAACGGCAGTTGCAGCTGAGAAATGTTAAGGGTTTTATGTTGGGAGTAAACGACTAGCACATACCGATAGTTTTTGATATTTAGTTGTTATAAATATAGACAATTGAATATACGAAATATTAAGGTTTGAGTGATATGAATTAGTTTTATAGAGTGAATTGAAATGGAGCTAGATATATGAATATAATTTATAACTTTAACATATATATTTTTAAAGACTGCCCAGACCTAAACCATCTTGTGGATTTATAATCTCTTCAAAAATAATAGAAAATATAGTTATGATACATTCTAAATACAGGAGAATCCCGATAATTCGAAATGACAAGGGGATAAATTTTTTGTTTTTCGATTTACAAAGAAGTTATGATTATTGAGAATTACTGAGAATAGAGTTATTTTTTCGAATTATCGGGATTTTCGATTTAGCCGGGTACAAATTATCCAGACTTGACTGTACAATATGAATGTTATTTGCCGTTTTCTTATTGTTCTCTTAATCTTAACATGAATTATGAATATAGTATAACCACATATAAGATTTCCATATGTAAGACATTTATAGATTCATCAATCAAACTTGTAGCCCCAGTTATAGGTAAAGAGTAAAAGATGCCTTCATAGCTTAAATCAACTTATCTGTTCAGGCATTTATAGTATAAGTTATTGTCTTAAATTTGTCTGGCTGCCTGTATCATACGCCTGCACGAAAAGAGAATGCCCCTACTACACCGCATTTTAAAGAATATTCAAAAAAAAAGGGAAGGCAGGACATGCGTTGACGTCTGAAGCCAAAGCCAAAGCCATAGGACACAGACCATAGAGCATAAGCCCCTAGACCAAAGGCAGGTCCTTTGGCTTGGCGGCACCAGCAGCAGCCGCATCCTCCGTTGCCATCGCCTAGTGAAAAAGTGCGATGGCTGTTTTGCATACGGCGGCAGCAACAGCAGCTAAAAGCGTAGCCAACTGCAGTTTTCAATAATGCAAGTTTGAAGACTGCGCCAGGCGCTCGTGCGCCATGCCCCAAGCCCCAAGTTTAGCGTATTGTGTTGCATTTTGTTTATGCATGCTAGAGCAGCATCAAAGCGCAAAGATGTTGGCAGCTGAGAGTTATCTAGAGGGAATGGCTTCGTTGGGGTTAGGAGAAGTTTTGCATGGGTTGCCTTTGACAAATCAGGGCAGGTGGCTTGGTGGGAGGCTTTCATGCTTATGAACTGGTTGCAAAAGAAGTTTATGAAAATTGTATTGCCACGATTGCGATTGCAATCAATATCAGATGCCGAGGCAGCTCGAATTGAACACGCGAGTATGCTAAATAACTCTTAAAGATATTTCCGAAATAGATCTGTTTATTTTATAAGAAATTCAATGTTTTCTATGCTTAACATAACTATTGAATGCCTTTGTGTATACATGAACTGTTGTTTATTGCTTACAATTATTTGCTTCGTTTTGGACACTCAGAGATGACATTGATCTTGATTTCATCAGGCGTCACATTTACTCGGCTTAAGTAAATACGACACAATAATTAATTTTATATAAGTATATACCAAAATAATCTGTACGCTGATATCTTCCGAAATGATAGTTGAGTATCTAGAAGAGAAGCCCATGAAAACGAAAGAATTTCATGTTTGTTTTCGTAATGTTTTTTTCTTTTTTTTTTTTATCCATATTTGTTACAATTTCGAATATTCGCGGCAAACTTACACTTAAAATTTAAGTTTAAAATACTTCGGTCTTCGAAGGTTTCAATAACGACGAAGTACACTTCAGGTTTTCTCACATAGTAGTAACTGTACTTGCTCATGGGTAATGTTGATGATGATGCTGATGGCCTTCAGATTTATGCGATAAAGAAGAATCGGAAATTACTTTTACTTGCAGATCTTGAAGATATGCAATTGAATGGGGTTTGCTTAGAATGCTTCGGGCTGAGGCACTTACCAACTCTCTCTCTATGTTTCTGTCTCTTACTGTTTCTCTCTGTTTTTCGGATATTTCAATTTAAGATATTCTGCATTCAGTTCATTGCCACCAACATACTTTCCTTAGACTTTTCCTTATCTGTGTTATTATTATATTTGTTATAGGAACTATAAATATTTTTATTGTTCATTTGATGGCGCAGTATTGAATACAGAAGATTTGGAAATAGTCTAATATCATTTTTGGTTAGATCACCGCGCTCGTACATTTCATGGAACAGCTAAGAAAATAGCTCGAAATTAGTTAACATTGAACAGTAATCACCTTTTTTGAACTACTATATCAGTATTGTTGAAATCGTGTCGATCAGTCAATGAAACACATGGGACTCAAATATGTTAAAATACATACGATCGAAAATTCTCAAGAGACTGGATCAAAAACTACGTAATTACGAACTTGACATGTATCGAACTCAACTAGCAAAGTCTAGTTTAACAAATGCGTCTATGATATAGTAGTTCTTATCTGTTAGAAATCAATAGGAACAAGTGATCTTAAAGGGAACTGCCATTCATTTACTTACCACCTCCTTAAACATGCTGTTTTTGACAGCCATTTCACGTTCTGTCCGCCACTCGAAGTGCTGCTGATTGTCCGCCTCGTCGATGGGCTCGGGCAGCCAGTCAATGTTTTGATCGCTGTACTTGCTGAACGTGAGCTCCTGGTAGGACTTTAGCTCGACTTGGTTAAAGGCATTCAGCCTGGACTCAAGCTCGGTCAGCTGGCATGGCATTTGCACAGCCCTACTGCACATTTGCGTTGTGGCGGAAATTTGAGGCCTGGAGCTGCCCGCTATCAGGCGCGAATTGGCCACAATGCTATGCTTGGCCAGGAATTCGGCGTCCAGGCGGGACTCACGCTCCAGGCGACGCGATCGTTTGATGCGTTGCTGCAGCTTGCGATGCTTGGCGCGTCGGCTTGCCTTGGCGTTGGGCACGTGGATGCGTTTGATGCGGCTGGGCGAGATCTCGGGCAAAGCTTTGTGCTCGCCTGCATCGGTTGATTCGTCTGAATCCGTTGGCTTTCTGAACTGCCTTGAAGAATGCCTCGAGGACGGCCTCGGGGATCTCTTTGAGGACGGCGTCGAGGAGTGCCTCGATGGCTGTCCCGAGGATTTCCTAGAGTTCTCTGGATCCTGGCGCCTCGTGACCTCCGTCCGCACCGGCGTATTGCGCATCTGCCACAAGCCCACCCTCTCCTTGCCTTCCGGCTGCTTCAACATCTTGGCCTTCTGCACGTGTATGTCCTTGATTATGGCCAGGGTTTGCATGCGTTTCTGCTTGAGCATTTGCTTGCTCAGCAGAGGTGTCTGCAGTTGCTCATTCAGCTGAGAGTGTTCGTCTTGCAATTGGTTTTGGAGCTGCTCCTGCCTCAAGTGCTCACGGTGGCGACTGTTGCTGGCTATGTTGTCCTTGAACATGGGTATATCCTTGTATTGATTGTAGAACTTGAAGTAGTAACTGATCCGATTACTGTCGGTGGGCGGCATGATGCGCCTGTAGTTGCCCAAATGGCTTTCCTCCCAGGCGATTTGCTGCGCCAGAGCGCCCAGCGAGCACGCCGGATTGTCGTCGGCGCCACCGGCCGGCCGCTGTCCTGAACCGTCCTTGGGCGGAGTGACCACACGGCGTCGATGCATCTGCCTCATCAGACGATCGCGAAGCAGCGCACGATCCTCGCGTATGATCTCCTCCTTGTCGACCAGGGGCATGCTGATCAGGTTCAGAGTATCGCGTATCAGCGGACGCTTGACTTCGAAGTCAACTGGCTCCCCGCCCGCCAAACTGGGCGTGTGATTCACCTCCAGTATGTACGGCTTGAGCTTCCAATCGACGAGTATGTCGAAGCCCAACAGCTGAAAGCAGGCCTGTATCTTGTCGTGCTTCGGGAAGCAGACATGATAATTGTGCTTGAGCACCGGCCAAGCGCTGATCACGGTCTTGATGATCGCGTCGTCCACCGTCGCCCAGAACTCGTCCACATCGTAATTGTGATCGGCGAGCCACTTGTTATATGCACTCAATTTCCGTTTGGAGCCCTTGTCATTGCCAGTGCCCGCATCATAGTTGCAGCTGCGGCGATTCACACAATAGTTGGTCAGGTGCATGAACATATTGTTGCTGTTGCCCAGGGCCGGCGGCTTGTATTTGTGGGTCGCAAAGCGGGCCAGGCCCTCGTTGTAGACAAAGATGCGCAGCGGATCCACTGAAGTGACCAGCGTATAAACACGCAAATCAAATTTGAAGCCATCGATAAGGAGGGGCTAAAGGCAGGGGAAATTGAGAATTTGAATATAATATATGATAATTAAATATAAAGTTTGTCGATAAAATTGACTAAATAATTAAATGATAAATAATATATAAGGGATATAATGAGAAAGAAATGAAAAGAGAGAAGAGAGACAAATGGAAAGAAAAAGGATTTAGATCTATTTCTGTTTGCTTCTGTCGCTTTGACAAAATGATAAATAAACAGGGATCGAGGAAAAGAAAGTGAGAGATAGACTGATTGAGTATGGGTCATTAAGGCTGAAAATCAAAAATTAATTACGAATAATAAAGAAATGAGATTCAACGAACATGATGCTCGTTTGCTTGACTCACCTTTTCAATGTACGTCTGGCAGATCAGTTTCTCCTGTCTGCCCACCGTGCGCAGATTGTTGGTTAGCCAAATACCACGCCCCTGCCCCGATGAATAGGGTTTGAGTATGAACGTGCGCTTGTGCTTGCTAGCATAGACAGCCACATCGTAGGTGCTGAAAGGAAAAAGTTAGCCGAGCAATGAATCGAATTGGTGTAGAGCACTCGCAACTCACTCTGTGGGCAGCAGCCAGGTCTTGGGAAATATGCGATAGTCGCCTGGATACATTTTGAGCATGCGATTCAGATTGCGTGAGAGTAGATCCTTGCGGCAGATTTCCATCATGCCGGGGAAATGGTTGATTTGCTGGAATCGCTTCATGCTCTTCAGTAGATCGAAATGGGGCGTATTATCGCACCATTGAACATTCCACAGGCGATGCTCTGGCACGTGGGTGAGGCCCAGACCCTTCGACACCTTGGCAATCAGTGGAAAGTGGGTGTGCTCCACACAAATGCTGAGCCGTATGCCGCGCACCAGGCGCTTCACATCGGGCGGCTCAAGTTTCAGCCGCGGTTCATGCAACACATTGTGACAGGTAGGTGCTCGTAGCTTCTTTGCATTTTCATTCACCTGCGAAAAGTCGTCCTCGTCCTCGGAGAGCAGCAAATAGGGACTGCCTCGATCGTCTGGCATATAGCCGCCATCGATCGGCCGCCAGTCGGCTGGGACTCTGACATATCCACGGACTCTTGGGTCTATGTAGGATTTGGCTATGGGCGATTTCACTGATGCGGCTCCTTTGCTGGTTTCGGTAGTCCGGAAGTTTTTCCGGGGCTTAGGTATTAGCTTTGTGATATCAAAGTGACGTGTGCATTGATTGGGAACCTTCTTAGACCTAAAATTTTTTTTTAACGTAGTCATCTAAGGTGTTTATTAGTTGGGCAATGTTCTAATGCGTTCATCTCCCATATATTACCTTTGCCTGGGAATTGATAAAAAGCAAAAAGATTGCGAGTACCTAAAAATTTTGACAATCAAACGGCTGACATTGAATGCAAATGAATTAAATTTTTGGAATTTTTATTTTCTATACACTTTTGATATCCATCAATATTTCCCAAAAATATGTTATGGCCTTTGTTCTGAATTTTCGACTGATTAAAAAAGGACGTGTATTTGTGTACATTATTATTTGATTATTATTTTATTGTCAAGGTTTCTGATTTCTAAATTTCTCTAATTAAACAGGTTATTTTTTTTAAATTTATTTTTATTATAAATTTTATAGTATTTGCTTAGATACTTTTAAATAATTTTAATTTGTCTTAAGAATAATAAACAAATTTATATTTGCCTTAAATTTATCTAAAATATTAATGAACAAATATATTGCCTATAATAAATAGAATATTTTTACGATTTATAATATAAATAAATATATAAATGATTTGTTTTGAATTATTTATTATATATATTGCATTTTCCATCATCAGGCAAATGAAAAAATTCGAAGGGAAGAATATTTATTTTATTTATATATAATATTAGTTATTTGTTCATTGTCGCTCTTCATTTATTATTTCAGAGTGTGAGATTTTGGGAATATTCTCTATAATGTTTTAGAAATTATTTTGCATTCAGTGTCATCTTCAATAGCTCTGCTTCATTTTCATGATCATATAAGAAAACCTGAATATGAACTTGGCCAACGCCTGGGTTTACCTTGCCCTTGTCGGCTGGCATCGCATCACAGCCACCTGTCGCATTTGGCTTCATTGTCAAAGCCAAGCCACAGAGAGCGAGTTATGTAATAGCGCGATGTTAGCTGATATGCCAGCATGAGCTGAGCCATGATTAGGCAAGATGTTGATCGTTGAGCACATAGAGTGCCCCATTAACCGCAGTTTAATCAAGTTTTAGACTTTTGCGGTTATTAGTTCAGGCAGTTATGGTAGTAGAACAGCAAGCTATCCATATACATGACGAGCTAATATTTGTTGGTTTTGTATGCTTGGTTAACTAAGCTACAACAGCAACAACAACAACAACAACTTGTTGTAACCCCCCAACAATTGGCTTGCACTAGTGACACCACATTACCCCGTGTCACTGGCTGCAGCTATTGCTGTTGCCTTTTGGCCGCTTTATCGTTAATTGTAATTGCTGTTGTATCGCATTACAAACCTCTATCTCATTTTGCATTTTGGTTAGCTTCGGAAAGTGGCTTAGCTGCGATATATATATATATATACATGTATACTGCTATATCTCGTTTTTGGTGCATGGCAAACGGAGCGTGTAATTTGTCAAGTTTATTTGGTTGAGCGACGTTCTATTTTTTTGTTGCATGCTTTATTTTGACTACACACTCCTTCTCTCTCTCTCTCTCTCTCTTTCTATCAGTGTTTTTTTTTTGGGCACGCCCTCTTTAGCTCACTAATTGGCTGCCCAGTTGCGCTTAGCTCTCGTTGTTGTTGTTGTTGTCGTTTTCTATTTGTTTTTGTATTGTTGCTAATTATGCGCGCTTTGTCTTTGTACATTTTTTGGTAAACAGGAAAAAAAATGAGTGTTGGCTACTTTTAGCTCTTTTAAATATTAATGATAGTGCACGCACAGATGCGAGCGGCTGTTGACATGAATAAGGATAAAGCGTGTCTGGCAGGCGAACGAACAAATAGATAAGCGACAGAGAAACGTAGAGAAAATAACGATTAACAAGCTAGAAGTGGTGTGAGAGTGCATAAGTGGTGCTGGTGCTGGGGGCGGGGACTTCTATAGTAAGCTGAACATTTTAGCTAAATTGGAAAAGTTTCTTTATTGTTGATATGCTAAAAGTGTATTTTTAGCTGCAGAAAATGTGCTATAGATAGAGTCTGAAAAAGAAATGCATATAATAAATATAAAATCGGTATATATATGTATATAATTTAATATAACATTTAAATGAGATTGTTCGCTTTAATTTTATGAATTTGTTTTATAAACCATTTAAAAAAATTTTTTTTTGCTCTATCATGTAGAACATTTTGGAAAAAATCAACTTAAATATTTCTCTATATATATATATATATATTCATATGTTAAAAAAAAAAAAAAAATCAATTTAAATATATAATAATATAATTATACTCACATATTAAATTCGCTATAATTTATATTCATATATTATATTTTTACAAAATTAGATCTTCATTAATATCATACTTCTCTTCGACTTGTACTCTTAAAATTCAAATAAAAAAATATGTGACATACAATTTCATTTCGAAATCATAACAAAATCATAAAATTAATGCGTTTAATATCTCATCTATATAATTTCATTTGTCAGCCATAACAAAGACTAATTCGGATTAATATCAAAATCGCATTCTCTTCTCCTGTGCCTTCTAATTGGCTCAAGCGATAAGCTCAAATCAATTAAAAAATTATAAAATTCTCAACAGTTATTTTTAATAATAACTTGTTCATCGCAGTGCGCATCAACGCGCTTCAGATTTTACGAATATAAACATTTTTTCAAAGTGTATTTGTTGCAGCTTGTTAAATATTAAATGAACTACCTTTTTAATCAAGTGGGAGCAACAAAAATGTGTATGAAATAAGCTTATGCCAAAGTGCATTAAAAATTTACAGGTGTGCACATTTAATTTTCAGCTGCAAGCCAAAGCGAAAAATCAGAAATAAGGGAGCGCAAAGGAAACAAAAAAAGTGGAAGAGTCGAAAAAAGGCGGGCCGAAGCGGAAATCTCTCGCGTAATAATAAAAAATTTAACACAAAACAAACAAAACTGGCAAGAAAGAGAGCAAAGGCTGCAAGCGAGATAGACATATTTAAAATATTAGCTAGAGTGAGCACGAGAGAGAGAGAGAGGGAGAGGGAGAGTGTGGGAGAGCTGAGCACATAAAAAATGGGCTCATAAAATTGCACTTTGATAAAAAAAAGAAACAGTGGGCAGAAATGGAGCATAAATTACAATGTGTGTATGCGGTGTGTGGGTTTGTGAGCAGTAGGGTGTATGTGTGCATGTTTGTATATGTGTGTGTGTGTGTATCTGCTGGTAAAATCCTTTCTATTTATATGCGCCAGCGGCTGGCTAATGCTCAATCTCTAGCTTCGTTTTCCACTAAGCGCACATTAAAAATTAATCTTTTAATTACAGCGCCCAACTACAATAGCAATAAGGCGCCCAATAATCTGTGTCTGTGTGCGGCTGTGTGTGTGTGTGTGTGTATGTGTGTGTTTGCATAGGCGCTTTTGTGCAGCTATTAATTACTCGTACTTCCCATACGATATAGATCTTTTTAAATGCACGCCCACACGACCGCCCACCCACACACACACACGCAATAATTGCTGTAAAGCCCAATGCGACCACGCCCCAATTGTATATGCTGCTGCAAATGCTTTGTTAGCTGGGCGGCCATTTTGTGTGCATTGGCAGCCATTTTGTGAGTCTTGCAATGCGCCCCCAAAAAAGTATGCAATAAAAATGAATTTCGCGCTGCTGCAGAATCTTGGCACACATGAAAACAATAACAAAAGGTAGTGAAACTATAACAAGAAGAAGAATAAGAAGCAACAGCAACAGCAGCAGCACCAGATTCAGCAGCAGCAAAAGCAACAACGAAAGCTGTAATAATAATAACAAGAAATTTTTACTGCTGCTTTAGACGGACTCAGCCACGTGACTTTGCAGCCAAAAATCCGCAACAGCGTAACTCAAAATTTAAGGTTCTTGTGCTAAGCACTTGAGCTGCTTAGGGGCCACGCCCAGGCACACACAGCCATTGGCCTAATCCTAAGCACAGTTTTCACTTGAAAACGATTTAGGTTTCTGTCACAATTTCTGGATTATACTCCACACAAAGATAGAGAGCGAGAGAGAGGGGGAGCCCGCCCACTTTTAATTGCTTTCAATTGACCGCGCCCAGCCAAAAAACTTCGGACATAAAGTTAACGCAACAATAGCTGTAGCACACATTTGATTTTAATTGAATTTTGACCGCATACACTTTAAGCATTAACATTGTGAGGGGGCGACGGGGACAGCACTCTCCATTGAATGGAACGCGCTTTTGATGCCAAAACTTTGTGTGCACTGTGTGTCCCGTCTTCCCCCAAACACGCACACAAATGCGTTAAAATGTCCTGTAAAGTGGGCTGAAACTTTCCTAATGGAATTAAAGAACATACTCGAAATTGCTCTAAACGCCTGTCTAGTTGAATGAAATAGTTAAAACATTATGTTCTGACATTAGATTTGGGATGTAGATAAAGAGTTGACGAAGAAGAGAGAGAAAGTTAGAGAATGAGAGAAGGAAAGACAGATAATAAATCCGCAGTAGAGCTTTTATTCCATTGTTTATTTCAGAATATATACAACTGACTTCTTAAGCAGAGTGTTCCTATTGTTCTTCGAATTGAGTTAAAAATTAATTTTACTTTGTTAATTAAGCGAAAATATTTATTATAAAATTGAAGAAGTTTTTGCTTTATGAAACGGAAATTTTTTAACAACTCAAATAGACTTCATCAAGTACAAAAAACGCGTAATTTGTTTTACTGTACAGACGGGAAAAAAACATATACTATGTACATACACATATAAGTAAGAAATTCATAAAGTTGAGCTTAAAAGAGCTTATATGATGTGCTCATATTTTGTTGCATTTCAAATGGAAATGGAATTACATAAATATACAAATGAAATGCATTTGTTGACGGAACGTATACAACGTATAATCCGGCATTCAGAGGACATTCGTATAAAGGGGGATATATGTATATGGGCCCAACTTGAATTTCAACCGCAGCATGACAATCATTTCAAACATTTGGACAATCCGGCGGACATTTGATTGTTGTTTGGTCGTTGATTTATATGCCAGTCAGACGGGCGTGTGTGCCTACACACATACATATACATATATTCGTTCTATGCATATATATAAAGGCACTCACTATAGCCGTAATTATGCATGAATCACGAAAATCAACTGCTGCTGCTGCTGCTGCGGTGCTGTTGGCTGCTGCAACAAGGCGGAGCAATGTGAATCTCGACCCGGAACGCATGAATGAACCGCCCCAGGAGCATAAAACAAAAAATAATAAAAATATAAAATATATGCACATAAATTTCATCAGGCCGGGCGCAATGAAAATGTTGAAATGTTCAAATGCTCGCACGTAATACTCAGAAAGAAAAAAGAAGAAGAACAAACAACGAGTAAATAAAACAACAACAAAAAGTTCATTTGTAATGCAAAACAAAAAGCGAAATGGAAACAAAACTAGAAAACGTGGCCCGCAAAACAAAAAGTTGTGCGCAAATCTTTTGCTTTTTATTTTACAGCAAATTTTACTTGAGCTTTGTTCTCGTTTTATGGCATTTATTTTAGTTGTGCTCAAATTTAACAGTCGCTGCAGCAGCAGCAAGAACAGCACGAAGCATGCAACATGCTTCAGAGCTGCAGCAGCGAAAACGACAGCAAGGACAAGTGGCTGAGACGACGCTGCTAAGTATGCAACACTTTTTTCTCCTTGTTTTGCTTTGCACTTTGCCTCGTGCACACTTACCGGAGCGAACGAGCGAGCAAGCGAACGGAACATTTTTAGTCTATCTATAGTATATATGAGTTTGTGCCTCACTCTAGATCTAGATAGATAGATTTGACTGCATAAACAGTTGATTTTATGTGTTTACACTTGAGTCAAGCGCAGATAACGCCAGAGTTGAGAATTGAGCTGAAAATGTGCTTTCATTTTTGGGAAATTTTAAATAAATTTTAGTCACATGTGTGAAGCTGAAAATTCGATTTAGATATTTGATGTAGATTTTATTATATTATTTTTATATTTTTTATTACGTTCGTCTAATATATTTATTTATGCAAATATGCATATGCAAATCCATATGTGTTTCACTTTTAAAGTGCAAATTCGTAAATATTTCAGCCTTTGTGACATAGAGACTTATGAATTTATTATTTATGATTATATGCATATATTTATGTTTACATATTCATTTATTTATTGTATGCGTATATTTTTGATTAAATATGTATATATTTATTTTAAAAAATATTTTAAGTATTTTGTATATTTTTTTATGCATAATTTTAGTAAATTTCATTTCAAGCTTACATCTGAAATATTTCTCTCAATTTCAAAATTATTTTTACCATCAAATCTTCGCCGGTTTTTTCCAATAATCAAAATCCTTATATACTTAGCTTACTTCAGTACGACTTGATTATGATTATCTTTAGCTAAGTAAAGAAGTCGTGTGTATTTTTCTTTGATAATGAACTTTTTAATTTGCTAATGCCTGAGAAAGCTTGTAAAGACTTTTTGGGACTTATGTAATTCTGATGCTGGCATAAAGATACGAGTCTTTCTGAAATTCAGAACAAATTTGTATTATATACGAGCATATTATATTATATTCTCCACATCTTTGTATAAACTCATTCAGATTTTCTGTTATTCGGTAATCATATACTTCTACTACTTCAAGACAAGTTAAGCTCCTTATTCTTTGGTAAATCAAGAAATTCGCGTGTGTTACTTCTCGGAAAATAAACTTTTTAATTTGCTAATGCCTGTGGATACAAATCTTGAACTTCTGTGGAAACTTCCGTTTTGGCTTTAAGTTTGGTAGCGCTCAAGTTTTGTTTTCATATTATTTTTGTGTCGAGCTCGTTTGGAGTGTATTCATGAAATATTTATTTAGATGTGTGTCTCTCTCTGTGTGTGTGTGTGGCATGCCGCAACAAATTGCATGCAAAATGACGCCTGGCAACGGGGTCATGTTAAGAAATGTGACACCTCTGGCAAGGTGCGGGGCAGGCCGAGGTGACGGCTGAGCCAGGACACGTTATGGCCAGGTGAAATTGCCAGGGCATTGTCAATGTCATAATTTGCCATAATGTGAGCCAGAGGGCAGAGCAGGGAGGGTTGAGGATGAAGGGGGGAGGTTGAGGCAAAAGTTGCCCTCCATTGTGAATGTGGATGCTGATGATGTTGCATGTCCATGTCGAGAGATGTCGATGGCGATGTCGAGATGTCGATGTCAATGTCGTTTAGCTTTTGCCAACGGCCACACGGTTTCCCTTTTTCCTCTTTATTGTATGTGCATGTGTGCACGTATGTGTGTGTTCAACTTAGTTGCTAAGTTAACGATGCGCCATGACAACACTCCATCAACATGGACAGCAGCAGCCCAGTTAGGCAGCGATGCAGGCGAGGAGGCGAGGCCGGTCCTTCATCTCCATTTCCTCCGCACTCACTTTGCTGTGCAGCTGAATCGTGCCATGTCCTTGGCAGCGCATTGTCAACATTAACAGAGCCATGAGGCACAAAAAGGCATATCCAATTGCAAAAAAAAAAAAAAACAAGAAAGCAAGAAAAAGCAAAAGGCAAAAGCAAAGGCAAAGGCAAGGCAGGCACGATGAGAGGACGCATGCTGATAACAAAGCGTATGTCGAGGCAAACGCAAACATTCAACTAACATTAGTGCCACGCCTCAAACATGCACACACACACACACTCACACACTGGCAGAGCGAGCGGAAGAGAGCAGGGGGGGCGAGGCAGGGCATTTGCTGCCTCTTCGCCTCGACTTTGGTGTCTATTTTACTTGGTCATTAAATTTGGATTTTGTGCTGTGCATATCACAAGTGCTTGACTTTGCTGTTAAATATACACAGACATACACACACACACACACGTACATCCCTGCGCACATGTAAATACACGTGCAGGTCTTTAGTGGCCCCTTTTGTGTGTGGCAACCTTCGGTGCAACAGCAGCTCGTCTGCTTCCACTTTGCTGGTTGTGCTTTTTGCATGCTAAACACACATATACACACACACACACACTCACACATCCACTCTTCTACACATTTGCCTTTCACACACTGTGCTTCCGTCGAACTGGAACCACTTTTGGCCAGTGCTAAACAACGTTCATGCTGTCTGTCCGTCTGCTCTGTAGAAGTTTGTTTTTGTTTTACTTACGGGTTTGAGCCTTTTGTGGTTTTAGTGGTTATTTCGCCCACATCCCACTAGCATCATGGCTAAAAGCGGATTTTTAGGCTCTTTATGCGCCAACAACAACAACAACAACAGCAACTGCCAAATGCAAAATTGAGTTGTTCGGCAGACTGAGAGCTGCCTATCAGAGAAATCGATTCGCAATATCAAGGTACATCAGTTCCGGGAAGTGGATAAAGCTTTGTGTAATATTCAGAGATAGTTGACATCAAAGTAAAATGAAAATAAAGCTGAAATATGTAAGAATGGGTAAAATAAATATTTTTTTTGCGTACTTCTTGCACTTCACTCACTAAATTATGCAATACGAAAGTGTTATTAATTCTTTAAGAATGATCTCATGCCATTATATAAGAATCCAACACCACCTCTAGCACGTTTTTAGCTGATATGCACTCGGGAGAAAGTCAATAAATTAATAAGCTCTGGTAATTGAAATGGAGAAACACGTTCCAATGCGACATTTAGCATTGCGATCAAGCCAAACCATGCTCGACTCTGTTCTCTGTTATGTTAACCGTTAGTCGCACCTTTTGTTCTAAGCGAACATAAAAGGCATGCGGGTCTTCTGGACTTCATACAGTTTCGGAGTTGTCAGCGCCTTGACATGTACGCGATACGTTTCTGCCTCATCGCCTGCTTCATCGTTCAGAGCACGACGAACGGTGCTGATTTGTATCGGGATATAGGCATGAGCATGTTTCGGCTACATCGTGTAATACAGGGCATGTCGCTATTGGCTGATCAATTTACCGATAGTACGGATGCAACGATTGCAGCAACTGGTGGACTAACAACGGCTGAAGCGACAACAGTTGCAACTATTGCTCCTGCGACTGTTGCTCCTACAACTGTAACAACAGTCGCAACTGATCCACCAACAACCGTTGCTCCAACGACAGTAACAACTATTGCTCCTACAACAGTGGCACCTACAACAGTTGCTCCTACAACAGTTGCTCCTACAACAGTTGCTCCTACAACAGTTGCTCCTACAACAGTTGCTCCTACAACAGTTGCTCCTACAACAGTGGCACCTACGACAGTTGCTCCTACAACAACTGCCCCTACAACAGTTGCTCCTACAACTGTAGCTCCTACAACAGTTGCTCCTACAACAGTGGCTCCTACAACTGTTGCTCCTACAACAGTGGCTCCTACAACAGTTGCTCCTACAACAGTGGCTCCTACAACAGTTGCTCCTACAACTGTTGCACCTACAACAGTTGCTCCTACAACCGTAACAACAGTTGCCCCTACAACTGTTGCTCCTACAACAGTTGCCCCTACAACTGTTGCTCCTACAACCGTAACAACAGTTGCCCCTACAACTGTTGCCCCTACAACTGTTGCTCCTACAACAGTGGCTCCTACAACAGTGGCTCCTACAACAGTTGCTCCTACAACAGTTGCTCCTACAACAGTTGCTCCAACAACCATAACAACAGTTGCTCCTACAACAGTTGCTCCTACAACAGTTGCTCCAACAACCGTAACAACAGTTGCTCCTACAACAGTAACAACTGATCCTCCAACGACTGTGACAATAGATGTTACAACAGCAACAACACCAATGCTAACAACAACAATTGCGTCTACGGTATATATCTCTTTATTTATCTCTTTCTAGCATGTTCTCTTCCCTCTAACTTTTCTATTTTCTTCTCCTATAGATAAACCGAATCTTCATAACAGTTCGAAATAATGGTGTTGTTGTGTTTCGATTCGAAGTGAATTGCGAAAGTCTTCAGTTGATATTTGGTGCCACAAATGTCTCTGCTTGCGATCTCATCTAAGCTTAAAAATATATTTATTGTTTTATATTATATTAAGATATTTAAATGAGAATAAATTTCTAAATGTTGTATGCTGTAATAAATATTAAATTTATGTAGTTGAAGAGCTGAAAATCACTTAAAGATCTATGTTAGTTAAATATTTGAAAGTATGGCACATACAAGCTTCTTATGCTGTGCACTGATTACAGGGTATATGGTAGGATCTATTTATATGCTCTGCATAACTCCTAAGTTACTTAACATTATTTTTGTATGATTCAAAATGCATTTGTCTTAAATATCAAACACATCATATATGCAATATATTAATCATATATACATATATATCTTTTATATATTATTCAATATTATATATTTTACTAAAATCACTTTCTTCACTCTCTCTTCTCTTTTTAGGTAAGTTGATTGCCTTTCCATCTGTATTTAATTAATTTGTGCGTGAGTTTTAGTTGTAAGAAATTGATTTGAGGATACTTTTGACTTTGCTGTGCTTTGGTTCGCCTTATCGAAACTTTAGCTACAAACAGAGCAGCCAATCAATTGACTTTTGCTGCTTATCCACAATCAAGCTGCCAGGCTTAAGCCATCAAAGGCACATCAAACATAACAGCAACAACAATAACAACAACAACAATAAAAGCCAGCAATAAGCATCAACAAATCCAACGGCTGACCCAATAAATCACTAGAAATTTTCACACACAAACAACACTCGAATATAATCTTTGAAGTCCCCCCGAGGGCACAAAAAAAAGTACAAACAAGAAAAAAAACAACAACAACATGATAAAATA
The DNA here is from genome assembly GCF_054131105.1 of Drosophila navojoa. NCBI lineage: Eukaryota > Metazoa > Arthropoda > Insecta > Diptera > Drosophilidae > Drosophila > Drosophila navojoa. Next base: position 20,651,722 of record NC_142893.1, on the reverse strand, counting down.
TGAAGAAGGAAAGACGGAAAAGCTGATATAAGGACCTAAAACTTGCTGCGTAATTCCCACGATAATAATCATAATAAAAATCAAGCGAGCGATAAAGCATAAAAGCAAATTACAAATAAAATCTACACAAACTTCCTGAAAGGGGGCAACGCTGTGCACTCGATGTGATGCCAGATTGTTTGCTGTTCCTGTTGTTTCTGTTGCTGTTGTTGTTGACGATGCTTTGGGACGTCGCACATAAAAATAAAAGTTTTTTCCGTTGAGCATATTCCATGAGCGGAAAACTTGCACATTGTCAAAAAATATGTTTCAGCCTGGCCAGCGTTGCCAGACATTTATGACGTGTGTATGTGTGTGGATGTGTGAGTTGCCCTCGCTGTTCTCTTCTTTTGCTCTTCTTCCATTTTTTCTGCAGCTCACGTAGTAGCCATTTTTTCACTCTTTCGAGAAAACTTTTCTCATAAAGCGCCCGCACGAATATCGCACGTATTAGGGTTAAACTGCCGCTGCCGAACGTTAGAGGGCGCCACTTGGCGTTCAAAAAATGATTTATGCTGATGAATTACTTGAAAATGTCATTACATTATGAGTGGGCGAGAAATTCATTAAGTTGTCAAATGCAAGTCAACACAATACAATTTTTTTTCTTTTATTATTATTATTTTTTTTTTTCGTTCTCCACTTGACGGGGACATGACACTCGCACAGCGCAGTTGAGTCGATGAAATGGGAAGCTGCTGGGAGCGTTATTGGCGCATGAAAATTTTATTGAGAATATGCAGAGAAAGGCGAGAGAATAAGAAGAAGAAAATCCTAACGAAAATTAGATTCTGTGCGCACACAATTGAAATGTCAAAATGGGCGCCAAATGCTCTGACTGATTGGCATTAAATAGATTTTGTGGGCTATAGGCCTTGGCAACAGCACACAGCATATGATATGATAGTGCTTAAGAGATTTAGTCAGAGATCTCATTGAGAAAATGTGGCAGAAATCTTGAAATGTATAAATTCTTGAATGGTATTTCAGAGGGCTTCTATACATACTATATACAAATATTGTATAGCTATAATACCACAGCGCTTCAAGCATTTGCTGAGTAAATTAAACAAAATGATAAAATTATTTCAAAAATTAGAAGATGAAAAAATTTAACCTATTTAAGAGTTTTTCAACTCTATTTAGGCGCTCAAAAATATTTTTTTTTTTTAAAGCCATATTCAAGAGTTAACCATATCACATATGACCATGATTCTCGCTTGAAATATCACCGCAATTTCTAAACAGAGCTGTTTCTCAATAAAATGGAATAGTTTTGTCATTTGGCGAATGGCTTTCGCTCGCATTTCTGAAAGGTTTTCCACGGAAAACTGTTTTTACCCGGATATGGAATTGCAATTGCATTTGCAGTGACTGCCGCCATTGTGTTTCCTGCACGAAATGCGCATTCATAATCGAAAATTATGTGCTCTGCTAAACATTTCGGTTATCAGTCAGCGGCCACTTTCAATAATGTGCAGGCCAACTGCAACTGGGCTATGCTCATTAATCAGGCTGACTGAAATCGAAAAATTAAACGTTAGATGGGCGACTAAGATGCCCTAGAAATTGTTGAATTGGTAAGGAAATGAATATGAAATTTAATGAGAAATGATAAAATATTTAGAAAATTCTTTAAAAGCTATTTTTAGCTTGATAAAAGACAAAGTCTAAAACTGCACATTCAGTATACCCGTTGCTCATTTATTATAATAGGGTATTTGGCACTGTTTATTGACTGGGCTGCAACATTTGTTTCAATCATTTTGCAGCCAGCAGCAGCAGCAGCAGCAGCGGCAGCAGCACGCATACGTCTCATTGTTCCATTGTGTCCATGCGGAGCGCATAATTAAAACCGCAAATAGTGCAGGCACACAGACCCACATGTGATATGTGATATGCATCACTCACTCACACACACACGCACACACACATGCTCGCACAACCAATGGTCACCATGGCCAACTAATAACTAGCGCTAAAGTCAGTCCAGCCCAGTCCAGCAAATGAGCTGAGTCGGGCCGGGGGTGGCGCAAAATGTTGTGCAGCGGGCGTATTATTCATTGTTAGCTGACATGTGAGCTTGTTCGCTGGGGCTTCAAACAAAGCACCTTTCGAATTTTAATTATGCGCCTGGCAGTTAATTAGCCGGACCCAAATGCAAGCAAATCCGAATGCTGGCCAAATGCCTGGCCGGGCTAAAAACATTTAAATGCTCGGCAAATCAACCACATTGCGTATACGCGCCGTGTTAAACTTTAAATATAGCCCGCTGCTCATTTATTGCGTTTCGATTTCAAATGCACAGCGCGTGGCTATAGCCGGGGGCGGAGCGGGCGTGGCTGCGGTACACCTCCTGCTGTCTATTGTCGCGCTTTAATTATCCAAATTAAAATTTGTCGCATGCCAATTGCTGGGGCCGGCATTGATTAAGTTGCCCATTTTAAGCCCATTTATTGTGTGCCTTTCAGCTGATTTGGTTAATTTGGCCAACCGAAACAAAAAGTTGACCCCGCCGAATCAGCGGCAGCTGCTGTTTTTGGTCACTCTTTGGTAAGAGGCTTTGCGGCTAGCGTGGCATTCGTGTTCGCGCTTTATTAAATTTGTTGCATTTTTAGTATGAATATTTCACGATGGATTTTGGCGGGCCTCAAATGTGCTTACTGTGCGCGTACATGTGTGTGAAGGCGAAAATTCGGAAAAACTGATTAAATGTGCTTAATTTTGAAATGTAATGCAGAAGGCCTAAATGTTTTAGATAGTTCAAAATATACTTAAACTATAATCAGATTTACATTGAATTAAGCACTGAGAAAAATTATTTGTGAACATTTATTAAGCTGAAATGAAGCATAGAAAGGTTTGAAAAATTAAGTTTGAAACATTTTTTAGAAAGATTAGAATATCTTAATATATAGGCTATATAGAGGCTTTTATAGAGGCTATACATATGAACTAAACTCTTCTAAATTGCATCGCTTAATTAAGCACAAGTAGTTGGGTTAAAAAAAAGGCAACTGTGGCAAAGATGAATTTTGTTTATTTATATTTGGGCCATTTGGCATGTCTTTACCCTTGGCCCTGGTGTCATTATCTGTGGCCATTTTGCTGAAACTATGGCCCAAAGGTAAGGCAACGCTTATCAGGACCTGTGACAGTTGCCTTTGACTGGCCTCTAACAATTTTTCACCTGCTTAAGCATGCTGGCGACCCCCAGCGCAGAGCGCATAAATACGTAAACCGCAGAAGCTCTAGTTCCCAACTAAAATTGTACGGTCAATCAAGTACGAGCAGAGCTCCAAACTAATGCCTAATGCGGACTAAGCCTTTTCAAACAGCTAGTGAGCGAGCGAGCGAGCGAGAGTGGGTGAGAGGGGGCGAGGATGGGACCTCAGGGTGCAAAAAAATTAATGTCTGCTAATAATTCAAGTGTCGAGGCTTTTCGGACAGGACAGGAGTGTGCGTAAATATTCTAACGCACAATTAAATGGAATGTGCCATAAATATTGCGTATACGACACGTAAATCAGCAGCGTCGAGGGTGGCCCAACCCCCAAAGACTGATTATGCAAACAATTAATCTCGAAAATGTTTATTACCAAAGCCAAAGCCAAGACACACGCATTAGTTAGCACTCCCTCGGGTATATCTATCAATGTGTGTGTGTGTGTGTGTGTGTACATGGATTCGTTTAGTGTTCGGGTAATTTACGCAGACCCAGCAAATAAATTGGTTCTTTGTCTTCTGTACGTGCAGTAGAAAATCAATTGTTAAGTGGCTTTCGGCTTGAAGCGTCAACTGCAGCAGCAGCAGCAGGAGTAGAATGAGCAGGAGCAGGACTAGCAGGAGTAGAGTGCGCAGCGGCAGCTAAAGCAGTAAACCGGATGCACGCCATTTTGCAATCACATTAGCCAAAGCGAGCGCCAAAGCAGGAAGTTGCATGACAGTTGTTCCTCTTCTTCTCGTTGTTGCCGTTGTTATTACCAGCCGGAAATGAAAGCCACAGCGGTTAAGAGCAGCAAGAGCATTTGTCGCCTCCCTAATACTCGGACAACTCGGACAACTCAACAACTGGCAACTGGCAACGTCAGTTGACCGCAGCATTAAGGCAACATTTGTTTTCGACACAGCCGCATCTGAAAGCAAAGAAAGAAAAAATAAAGTTGGCATGCTTTGGATGAGAGTGCTCGACTGCCAAATGCCTTGTGAAGAGAAAGGAAAGAAGAGATTCTGAGCAAAGCAAAACAAAAGTCCATGTGAAAATATTAGCTTTGTGTGGGAGTGAGCGAGAGTTAAATTGAAATGTTGTTGAGCCGTCTCTATATCAAGTATTTTATGAAGAAATTTCCAAGTTTTCTAGTCTAGATCTTGACTTATAGATAATATGGTGTAAATTATGGTTTTATAACTTAATAACTGAAGAAATATTAATATTTGAATTAAATTAAAACGAAACTATAGGAAGTCTGCACATAAAAATTCAGCATAATATCTTTTATAGACTCCCAATTCATTTAGGTTTCAGATTTGCTGTAAATGATAGTAAAACTCAGTTTATGATTCTATAAGAAGTCTGCATACCAAATTTCAGCAACGTAGCTTTAACAGATTTCGAGTTCCTTTGGATCTCAAATGTACGGTAAATGAAAATAAAACCTAGTTTATGATGCTATAAGAAGACTGCATGCCGAAATTCAGCCTTGTTGCTCAAGTCGATTCCGAGTTCTTTAAGGTCAGGGGTCAAATTCTGCAGGACATGGCTTGTCAGCTGCACGCTTATTAAGCGCTTATACTCTTAACAGCAGAGCATGCCTAATTTCCTCTTTTTTTACACATTTAATGCTGCCTGCGGGAGGTATCAGAAATGTCGAGAGTAAAAAAAGGAAGAAAGGAAAGCTGAAAAATACTTCTACTCAAGTCTTTGTAACCGAAAAATGTTCAACAATGCAACACAAATTGCATTGCAACCGCAGCAGCAAGCGCGGTTTTTGTCCTGCGCATCCCCGCAGGGGGCGGGAGTCTGTGTTGACCACAGCTGGGAATAGTTGACCAGTGCAATATTTTGACTTGGTCAGCTTTAAAATGGCTGCACAATGAGCTGAAAAAAGAGAGAGATGGAAGAAGAATAAGGAGAAAAGAAAAATGACTTGAGGCCAAGTCGGATGCAAAAAAGATGCAAGTCGGGTTAAAGTGTGACCCTCTGTGTCATTTGTTATGGTCAACGTAATTGGCGTGGGCCGGAATCGAGACAATTGAAGGCTACGGAAAAAGTGCGGGGCGTGGCAATGCGAAAAGGGAGCAGGGCGCGTTTGTCTTTGCTGCATTTCCATTTCGTTGATTAGGAGGAGGTGGCTTATATAATTGACAATGACAGAGCAGAATGCAGTGACACAGTGAGAGTAAAAGTGACGGAGCGCAGAAAATGAAACAGAGGCGTGTGGATAGCATAACAAAAGGTGCCTGTTAAGTGACATGATAGATTGACTAAAGATGTTTGCTATGATTATCAGATTAGTAAGGATTCTCTTCGTAGAATACTGAGACTTGGTTAGGATGTTGAAAGAGTAATCTCATTTCATAGAAATTTGATAAATGCTTGAAAGAGGTTTTGAATAAGAATAATGAACTTTTAGAAAAATTAATTCAGCTAGGCATTCGAAAGGAATAAAACTGGAATAAGAGATTCATTTTAGAGAAGAGATAGAAAAAGAAGATTATATCATTCTTTCGACCTAAAACGCAATTATAATGAAGTGATTCTTGTTCTGTTTCTGTTTTAATCCCCAGGTGAAGAGGAGAGAAAGAAGAGATTCTTTATCTGATGAGCTGAGAATTCCTATATGAAGATACACCAACAATTCATATTCTTTAAAATCTCTTTCAAATATCTATCCGACTCCTTTTCTAACTCTATTATAAATCAGAATTCATTTCTTTCCTTTCTCACATTTAAAGCTTAAAGCTTTCAGGATTTCATTCCTCGAACTATTCAACCCTGGAACTGCTTGAAATATCATAACTCTTTATCTATTGTGTAACCCTTTCATTGCACTCTTCTGCTCTGCCATTATTTTCTCTCCATATATTTCGATTTCTACCCCCAGTTGTGGCCAAACCCTTTTTGCTGGCACATTTATTGCTGGCGCACGCATAACTGAGATATCTCAAGCTTTTGGCCCTAACTATTATAACACTCCTGTGACGTCCCTGAAGAACACACAGAGTAATAGCAGAAGCAGCAGCAGCAGCGGCAGCGGCAGCGGCAGCGGTTAGGTACTCATTTTTAAATGCTTCAACATTGCATAAAATTTGCATAGATTTCTTGCATAGTTTATTTAGCGTCCATTGTTGTTGTTATTGTAGTTGTGCACAGTGTCCATTTGCCCGCCCACGATTCACGCAAAATTGTAGCCAAGCGTGGGCGCCCTAAAATTGTTATACATGCAAACATACAGACACACATACATATATATCTAGTATATATGTATGTATGGATGTTTGGAGCTGGTCTCGCAGTTCATATTATAACTCAATATCTGCGTGAGGTTTTCTTTTTCGATTCGCTGCCGCAACATTGAGCGCGCCCCGCTGCAACATTTATATTCATATATGCGGCGTGGAAATGAATCGTAGCTCAGGATGTGGCCGACGCACCGCAGGACGCTAACCAAACCAAAATGAAAACAAAAAGGCAGAGAAGGAGAGAGTGAGTGAGAGAGAGAGAGAGAGAGAGGGCATGCAAAAAATATACCAAAACACCCACAGAGGACGATTCAATGGCTGCTCTTTAAGTTTCTATCGTTAAGAAATTTGCATTGCTTTTTACGCGCATTTGCATAAGCACACAATGAGGTGATTTGCTGCTGGCAGGAGAAGTCGCAGGCAACATCAGCCTGCATCAGGTTTCCAATATGTCAAATTTGAGGCACGCACTGTTTGTTTGTGCTTTGCCTTACTTTCATATTCCGCTCCAGTGTTGTCTGTCTGCTTTCAAATGTCAAGTGTCAAGGCAAATCAAAGTACTCTCGCTCGTTGTCAGCTGCAGCATGCTGACTGCTGCCACGCCCACAGTGAAGCCCCTTAGCCGGCTGGCTGGCTTTCAATAACTAACTGTCCGTATTGGTTCATTCAATTAATGTCAGTGTACGTCAAGCCAGGCAACTGAGCACACATGCACAATAAATATATGTGTATAGAGAGATATATAGATATATCCTTGGCATCAGTTGGCATGTCCTTTAGCTGCACTAATTGCATCAAGGGCTGTAAAATAAGCTCAATGCCTAATCAGTCGCATTCCAATTCAATTTGCTGTAAATTGTAATTTCGGTTTATGCATTACGCTCTTAATTGAGTTTCCAGATTTACTAATGGATCTTTGTCAGAGAGCTTAAGTGGATTTTCGTCTCGAGTCTTGGCCTCTAATGCGTGTTAGGGTTCGATTGTTTCCAAGCGGCTGGCCCTAATTGTTATTTGTGGTTGAATTACAGTTATTATTATGGGCATGAATTAAGCCAGGAGAAGCAAATCAAATTTGATAACATCTATACATATATTTATTTAAAATTTATTATATTGACTCTGCATAAGTTTTCTTATGTGAATATATATTTCTATTGTGTGCTCTCTCTATATACATATAGAATAAAAACTTAATAGTCTTTCTCTTAGTTATATACATTGAGGCCAGGCTTGCTCTGCTTTCGTAACCAGAAGTTTTTTAATTAAAGATAAACACAAAAGTTTGTTATACATATGATACGGGCAGAACTTGCTGGAATTCGACTTGAATTTCAAAACTTTATCGAGCAAGCATTTGAAATTGAAAAGTTTCTTTAGTTAAGTTAACACTGCTATACAAAAACAATATTTAATTTCTGAATAATTTACACAAATTTATGTTTATACATACTTTTTATATAACATATATCTATATTTTAAATATTCATGGGTAAATTCGGTCAAATTCCATTCTAATTGTGTTCTTTTACCTCTGTGTGTCCAATAGCAGCCTTGCAGCCTTTCACTGTGTGCGTTTCCATGTTGACAATTTCTGGGCGCATTCTCTCATCGACCAATGAGAATCACTACGACCGTGTTCGATCGGCCCAACTAGTCATCTCGCTCGCACTTAGCAACACTTATTTTTGTCTCTCTTACTCCCTCTCTAGGTAGGATGCAAGCCAGAATTGAGCAGAGTGTATTTGTACAGCAGTTGGGTTGAGTAGTTGCGAATTAGCACATAGATGGCGCCACTATTTGTTATTCACATGATCCACATGATGTTAGTAAGCTTTCAGTAAGTAATACTACTGCAGCTTGATAATATTAAAAAGGAAAATTAAAAAATAAATATATAATTAAATAATTAATAATCCATTATTATAGCAAATCATAATAGCATAGTAATAGCATTGATTATGAATATGTTTTACTGCATATCATATATACTAAATCATATATATATTCATTGTATTCTATTGTATATTCATGCCTATATATGGAATAATACTTTATAGAATAATACTTATATATATAATTCTCTATACATATATTATCTTTCATATATATTTATTTACTTTCAAACAATAATAACAACCTTTAGTGTTCTACACTTTCTCTCTGCTTAACGTTCAGTTAATTAACGCTGCGGATCGCAAATGATAGAATTAAAGGCGAATTTAGTAATTACAGTAGTCTCTGTCTGTCAACATGTCTACTTTTATGTATACCTAGAAGAGGGCCCTTTGTGGTCTTAAGCTGCAACAAATTGTTGCATACGCTAAGGCGGCATTTGGCACTTGAAGTCGGGCTGAAAGCAGCAGCAGAAGCAGCAACAGCAGCAGAAGCAGCAGCAGCTGCCACTTTAACGCGCACAGGCAGCAGTCACGCCCCTAGCTGAATGGCTCACGCCCACACACATCCACACACACTCACGCAAATCAGCCCACCTATACACACACACACATGCATGGCCCACTCAATTAACGCAACTCATCAGAGGCGTAGTCGAAAAGACTGAGTGAAAGGGGTGAAGAGCGAGGAGCTGAACTGTGTTTGCTTACGCTTGTATTTGTCTTAACAACTCTTACATACACTCTAAATGGGGTCTGGCCCGGGTGTGAACCTGGCAGCCGGAACTCGGAACTCGGCCTGGATGCCATGTATTCCTGCTACCACTGCTGCTGCTGCCTCTATTTCTTTTTCTTCTTGTTATTACCCTGCTGCCGCTGCTGCTGCTGTTGTTTTTTTTTTTTCACTTGTGCCGCTGTTGCCTCTCGCATAATTACTTTGACTCGACTTTTACGACCTTTCCTATGAATTACTCAAGACGAAGTGTTGGGCGCACGTCGCGTCATCAGCAGCCAGTTGTTGCCAGGATACAGCTCTCTCTCTCTCTGTAGCTGTCTCTGTCGCTGTCTACTTCTGTCTCACTCTGTCCCAGTTTATCCTTTATTTTTACAGCCAGTCTTTTGCCTTGTCGTTGGCTTTATTTATTTCTGTAGCCCGTGTGTTTGCTTGCTAATTTCTCTCAGCTGCGTCCCACGCAACAACACGCACGACGAGTCAACGGGGTTGCCAGCCGAATGCTGCCACTAACTGTTGTAATACGCACACATTTACACGCAAACCAACACTCACACATATACAGACTCTCTCACACGTAATTGCATAATGCGCACATATATATACGCCTCAGCAGCTGGCAGATTGAGACGTTTGTGCGACAGGGCTATCAAGCCTTCAAAACGTTGACATATCGCCAACAAATGCTTAAAGCTGTCTTAGCTTAGCAGGCGAAAGTCGCGTGGGATCATGTTGATGTATAAATTCATAGTTTGTACCCATTTGATATTCATATAAATTTGAAATATTATATAAGAGATAGTTTGTATATATCAGATATATATATTATAAGAATATTAAATATATTCGCTTTCATTGTTCGGTTTTCCTGGCATTTTCTCTACAACAGCAAAGTTTTCATTCTTCCAAACAGCTTCAAGCCTTTGCTTTCATTCCAAACTGCTGTTGTAGAGCTCCTGCCATATCTCTGCATTCTCAGCTACTTCTAATGCCTTGTCGTAGATTGTGTGCTGTCTGTGCACACATTTGGCCCTTAGTCAAGCTCAGCTCTGCCCCCCAAATACATTAACTGCGTTAGCTTTTTAGCCTAACGACCGGCGCAACACCTTTATCTGTAAGCCACCTACATCTGTTGTCCCTCACTCTCTCTGGCTCTCTCTCCCTCTCTCTTTATCTCTCTACCACTGTCTTTCTCGTGTCCATCGCATTCGCATTGTTAAACTGAATTTATGCGCCCAGCAGCAGCAGCAGCTGCGTCCACTGCGTCCACTAACGATACTTTTCTACTTCTTCTTCTTCTTCTACTGCTGCTGCTGCTGCTTTTGCTCCGTCTTTGACTTTATTCTTATTCTACATTTACTTCTTCTTTTACTTGGCTGGGCTGCCATTACGTTTATAATTGTCTTGTGCAACTTCTGGCCATTCACAGCTCTGTGGTGGGTGGCAGCAGCACCTGTGCACCATCCACCCACTCAGCTAGCCCCTAGGAAGTCGTTAGAACCGCGTGCTCCTCTCTCTCTCTTTCTCTTCACTGCTCTGGCTTCAGCTGCTGCTCTTTATGTATGCTTCTCAGCTTTTCTCACTTTTCTCAGTCTCTATATTTACTTTTTCTTCACCTTTTGCTGGTTTTACTCACGTCTTCTTTTAGACTCATAGGCTAACTGTTGATTTTGTTGTCTTCTCTTGAGCTCTAGCTCCCTCTCTCTTTCTCTCTCTCTACCTCCTCTCTCTCTTGCTGTCGATCCAATTTGCGACACACATTTTCAGCTTTGCATTTCTCTTTATTATTTCTTTTTCTCCGTGCCTTTGGCTTGTTTACATTTTCACGCTCGAATTCGTCTCTTGTGCAGCAACTTTCAAGCAGCAAAATTTTAAGCCAACTTCAAACACGCACACACATTAAGCGGGCTCCCCACTCCTACTCCGCCTCGTACCCTCTGCCATCCATTCGGGAGCACCCTTATTATTCGATGTGCCCACAAGTTTTGTGCTCAGCTCCTTCCTTTCTTAGCCCCAGTTCCGTTTCCTTTGCTTTCAACGCTCCTCTGCTCTGGATGCCGGTCTGCTCTTTGTGCCACATAAATTTGGTTTAAAATGTATCTGCTGCTCTGGAACTCTCAGCACAGTGCTGCCCCTGCGGCTTACCCAGCCACAACCCCACTCTCCTCGCCCCCTGCACAGTGTGCGCCGTTCGTGTCCTGGACTTGGTCCTGTAGTTGCTTTCTTTTCATGTTGCTGCCTGCTTTGTTTTGTGTGTGCTCAGTTTCAATTTGAACATTTTAATGTTGTGGTCATAAAATTCTTTTTATTGGTTGTAAAACCCACTTTGGCAGCCATCCTGCCGCAGAGCACTGCCGGAGATCGGGGGTGCAGCACACAACAACAAAAAATTAGCAGTCTCTTTGCCTGGCTACTTAAGAGCTGCGTTAAGGTGCGATAAGGATGCCAAAGTATTTGGCAAATTAAACGAGTTGCGTTTGTTTCTCTGTTGCTTCTTTGCTTTTTATGTCCGCCGGGTCATTGGGCTTTATGCTATATATTTATGGCATACACATACACACACACACATATACAGAGACACAGATTTTTTTTCGAGAGGTCTGTTGCAACATGAAAGTCATTTACATTTCAAATTTAATTAAAATACAAATTGAAAAAAATAAAAGTAAATATATATATGTGTAAAAATGAAATCAAGAGAAAGCCATCCAAAAATTCAATGGGGAGCTGTAAATGTGAACTTCCTATAAATATGCAAAAAGAAAAATGAAAAGGAAATATTCAAAAATGTTGACGGAAGTCTTTAAAGTGTAATAAGCAGACAATAAAATATTTCATAAATTTACTTCATAAAAGAAATGTGCTGAGAGTGAGATGTCAGTGTGAGAGAGGGCGGGTAATAAAATTGATAACGAAACGTTTAAGGACTTACAGCAAAACGGAAAGGAAAAGGCAGAGAGACTGAGGAAAAATTAATTAACAATCTGATTAGTCAGCAGAGTAAAATGTTATAGTCTAATCATATCTCTCACACGAGGAGAATATTATGAAATAAATCCAGATATACTCCCACATAATTTTAGTATAAAGGACCGGCTCCATTGATTGAATAATATTGCCGAAACTAACCGAACTATTTCTATAACCAGTATATAAAATATGTAAATCTAAACCATTAAATTGCTCCATTATAGAATGACGGAAAGCATTTTGATGGCATTCCATTTCCTTTAGCATTTTCGATAAATTGACAAATTTACATAAAATGAAATTGGGAATTTTCAGTTTCAATGCTCCTGCCCCAACTCTCTCGCTCTCTCTCCGTCTCTCTCTCTCTCTCTCTCTCTCTGCCAGTCAGGATGGCGCAAACAAATCATAATGTGAGCAAATATTTGTATTTTGCTATCATTTCATTTGCGCGAACACGCCCCGTGTGCTTAAATTTCGGCTAACTATAAATTAGCATAATGCAAATGATGAAATTATGCCACGAATAACAAAATGTGCATAAATTTATTGGGGAAAAGAAGAAAGACATTTTTAGACGAGAAAAAACAAAACGGGAAAGCGACCGGACGTTGTGAACATGAGAAAGTCGAAGGAAAAGCGCCGCGCAGTTAATAGCAAATGGAATTGCAAGGCGATCAAAAAGAAAAAGCGCCGTAAACTGAAGGAAGTGTAAAGGCAACAGCTCTGAGACATTTCCGGCCAGATTGAGAAAACTCTGTGAGGCAGTTGAAAAGCTGAAACTGGCAATAAAATATCATCATTAACACATAATTGGAGGGGCAACACAGCAGCAGCAGAAAAGCAGCAGCATCTGAAGTGAGGTTGCCTTTGGGCCACGTTGCTAGGCTGCACTACAATTTACGTTTACAGATAGCTCAATTAAATGCTAATAGATATCCCTCGATTAGGAGCTGGTGTGAGGGAAAGCGACACTGAGCCAGAAATGAAGAGCCTGTTAAGGTTGATATATTATTATCTTGAATGGTCCCCGGGGTATATCAGCTTACAAATTGTGTAATTCAAGTGCGACACTTGAGTAGCGAAAAGCTCTCAGTGAATCCGAAATTAACAATAAATTAAGATTTATGATGTACTTTGGATTAGAATTTAATGTGTATCCAAGGTGGCTGCATGAGGCGGATACCACTTAGAACTTTAAGTGGAATTTTATGTAAATAATATAAAGTGAATTGCATAAACTTTTGCGGGCGGCTGTACGAAGTTTACGCATTTCATAAATGTTTAAAGAAAGATGAATTGTATTATTTATTTATATTTAAATTAGTTCACATGAGGTAGAAGCACGCAATTAAATATTAAATCAATAGTTTGAAAATTAATGAAAACTGAAGTACATTATAATAATAATATTAAATTACTTGTTGAAGAGTAATCAATTGTATAGATTATATATACCCTCTATACTGTACTCTTTTGTAAGCTTATACACAAACCATTTGAATACATTCAAACTAAGAGACGATTAGACTTTTTAATGAAGTTCGCACAATTGAATTCCCAGCATAAGAAAAGTATTTGCACTTCCTTTCTCTGGCCTTAGTTCATGTCTTCTTGACCATCGTATTCAGTGCTGCATTTTATCTGCACTTTTATGCAGCAAGACGTAAATTGTTAATATATTGCTACGACTTCTGCTGCTGCTGCTGCTGCTGCTGCTGCTGCTGCTGCTGCTGCTGCTGGGGCCAGGTAGCTGCTTGGCATTGTCAACGCTTTGCAGCCTTGATATTTTATGCCATTTGTCTTGGCCAGCTGCATTATGAAAGAAACACGTTTGGATCGCGCATTGTCGCTCGCTCCCTCTCTCTCTCTCTCTTTATTCATCTCTTTCCTACTCGATGCTACCCTCTCACTCTAATTTCGTTTCAATGCTGACCATGTTTCAGTTGTTGAAGTCAATGAACTGTTGAAATTCGCGTTGCCCCAAGGCGGCGCAGCTTCACATTCAACCAGGCGTGGGACAGGCACAGGGAGAGAGCAGGAGCAGGGCTCTAGCTCGCAGGCACTTTAATTTCTTCTCTGTTTTCGTTTTTGTATTTTTTTGTGTGTGTTCTTTTTAGCGGATTTTGCTTTTTGTGCATTTGAATTTCTTATTGACCCATTTCTGCTGGTGGCAGCAGCAGACTCGACCCGTTCGTTCAAAGCCCTTTTAAGAAACCGGTTACGAGTAATTTGCAACACTTTTGGCTGTATGCATGCAACAGGGGGGCAATACCACCAGCAGCAGCAGCCGTAGCAGCCGCAGCGACTGCGACAGCCGCAACAGTAAGGTCGCTCCTCAATCTTCGCAGCCTCGGCCATGGCTCAGTGAGTAACTGCGTCTACGTTCGGGCCATTGCCTTTTTCTTCTGCTTTTGCCTTATTTTTCGGGCTTTTTTTCGGGCTGCCTGCTACCAAGTGCCGTTAGTCGTTAGCCAACCACTTGACAGTCACAGCTAACTGGTGTGGCAAGTTTCTGGAAGCGATGCTCGCTCGTCGTGTTGCATTCGAGTCGAGTCACTCTTGCAAATCATTGCGACACATTGAACATTCAGCATTGGACAGAAAACTGAGCGGAGCATCTACTATCGCTAAATGCCTGTGGGAAATATATGCGCTTTCACTTTTCCTCAGCCCATTGTCCTTAGCAGCTCTTAAATCAAGTGGCAAAAATAGAGACCAAATCTGGCTATATTTTTATTGAATTTAGCAGAAAACTCAAAAACAGTTAAAGATAAGGAGAGAGCAAAAAGTTTGTTTAATATAGTTTTGATTGAGAATTTAAAATATATTATATATATATTTTTTTTTAACAATGATTATATTAAGCAGTTTATGAAGGTCTTTATTGATTTTGAGTAATTTTTACAATATAAAAATATATATATGTACATTGTAAACGTAAACTATGTTGGTAAAAGTCTTATTTGATTTATAAACAAATTTAATTATATATTTATTAAATTTGTTAAATCTTTCTTAATATATTTATTAATTGATTATAATTATTGCGAATACATTTAAATTAAATTTAAATTAAATACATTCAAATTAATTGGAATGTCCTCGTAAGTTTTCAACATGATATTTTTCGATAAATTAAAAACGAAACATTTGAATTTGAAATAAAAGTTTTGCTTCATCTTAAGTTTTCTTAATATCATTGTGTATTAAATCTTATACTGAAAATTCAGCGAATGCTTTCTCAATTCATATGCCATTAATATATGTATTATTATCATTATTCTCAGCTCTGGTCATCTATATAAGCCTAGCCATAGCTAACATTTGGAGCCTCGCTTGTGTATTCAGAGCAGACTTTCACATTGCTCGTAACATGACATAAATCGCAATATTTTATGACATTTGCTCGGCTTTTCTCTTTCCTCTCTCTTTCGATTCACTCGAAATTGATAATCAAATAAAGGCCAAGTTCTTTTGACCACTAAATTGTTGATATTAGAACTGAGCACACAATATTATTAATATTTAATGCGCTTGCCCCGAAATGAACAAGAAGAAGACGTAGAACATTTTATGAGACGGCATTTTTATCAGAAGCAAACAATAATACGGAGCGGTCAGGTTGCAAGAGCTGTTTGGTTGGGGGGCAAGCCAGGACAGGAAGGGGCTGGGGCCCGTTCGTTGACGAACCTGGTAAAGCGGCTTAAATTGTTTGCCTGTCGCTCGGCTGGCTGCACGAGCTGGTTGCACTAAGACCCACAATCCACCCACCCCACACACCTGCAGCCGCACCCCCGCAGCCCTTTGTTGTTGGCGTTGGCGTTGCTGTTGTGGTTGATTTAATATTTAGCACGCCTGGACACAGAGCTCCTGGGAGGGAGCTGACCATGGGTGCCCAGATCCAGGCCGTTGTGATGTTGATAAGGGGGAGCGGGAGGGCGCCTGCCTTAGTAAAATTTTAATGCGCTTTTGATGATGGCCATAAAATGGCCAAACAAAATGCATGTGGGCGGTGCCGGCTGTGGTGGGGCAATGGGCGTGGTCGGTGGCATTGCATGTAGAATCTGTGCGCTAGATAAAATATTAATTTATTTTTTTCTTTTCTTGTTTTTCTTTTTTTTTTTGTATAACATTTTTTTGTTGCTTTGTTCCGTTTGTTGTTTTGGGGCACGTCGTATCCTTGCGGCTATTGCAGCGCACAGTTATAGTGGCTCATAAAACGTACGTACGCCAGAGAGCACTTATTTTTAAATAACTGTTTCATGTTCGCCACTGCCCTATCTATCTGCCGCACTACCTCGCCACCCACTCTGCAGTCCATCTCGCCATCACTCGCTTAGAGAACGTGTTATTAATATTTTCATTTTCATTCTGACGCGTTTTATTTGCGTTTTCTCTTGTTTTTCATTTATTTTTTTCTGGTAGTATTTTATTTTCTTTTTCTCAGTTTTATTTTCACGCCTTTTGCATTAGTTATGTTCTGTTTATTAATTTTAGCGCCTGGCTCGTGCTTAAGTTTTTATGTATTTATTTTCGCTGTTGGCCTGCAGCTTGACAGTGGGTCAGCAAAGCAATCGACCCTCCTCAACTACAGTCCCAAGCAGCTGGAATTAAGCGCGTTCTGTTTATATACATATACATATATATCATATTTGGCTTAGTCCCGTTTTATGGAAAATTGAAAATGTTTTTCTATTTTTGTTTTACTGTTTCGTTTAATTTATGTGCGGCAACCGCCGAGCAATTGAAAGAAGAATTTGTATATGTCTAAAAATGATTTAAGAGCTGAAATTCTGAATTCAAATGAATACTTCCTCAGCAGTTTTTGCGTCGCTTTTCCAAGCTTGTGTTTAAAAAGAAATGAAGACAACTGAAATATAAAAATAAATAAAGGAAAGAAAAATATTAAAAAACATTTAAAGTTACAAAAAATGTATATATAAATAGTAATAAATAATTAAATTAATAATGATAAATGAATTATAACACTATTATATATGTGAAGAAATCAATAAAAGTTTTACATATTCATATATGTATATTAATAAAAAGATCAAAAGAAAAAATATAAAATACAATAAAAAATATATAAGTGATAACATATAATAATAATAAATAAAATATAGCCAATTATATTTCGATAAAATACAAATTACAAATTTTAATATCTAATAAATAAAATATAATTAATAATAAAAAAAAAATATATATATAAAATTGTAATCATAATAAATCAAATTTAATCATAATATATTAGGTAGGATATATGAGTATATAATTGTAACTTTTTCAAATTTCTTTGATCACAACATAACGGTATCATGCCCAATCAATTTGGAATATATTTCTAGCACTTATTCCCCATAATTATTCCTATGTTGGTTAAATATTCATAGTGAATTCATGGTAAAACAGCAGGTCCTTGGGTGCTAGTCACTTCCTTCGCTGTTTTATGAGCCACATTTTCATTTACTAACTCACACACACACACACGCCATACATACTAGGCAAGCATATTAAAGTGTGTGTTCTATTACTTAATTATTAATAATGCCTGCTCATCGCTTCGCATACAAAGAGAGAGAGCAGAGACACACACATACACACACACACACAGACACACACAGACACAACCACCCACAACACTTGCCAGCTGCTGTGATGTCCACAGCTTGTTTCATTGAAAGAAAAACAAGTATTTCCCCTTTCGACTTCGTTCGCCTGCGCCGCAGAACTTTTCTAATTAGTTTTTGCTGGCAGTGCGCTTTATAGTTATGCATTTTACTTCTTGGCCGAGTTGCCAGTTGCTGGCTGCTGGCTGCTGGCTGCTGACTGCTCCCAACTTGATATTATTTTATTTTATTTTCCTTCTTTAGTCCCACAATTTTCCAGCATTTATTGCAATTTACACCAAGTCTAGACCAGCTAGCTCTTTGGCTGGACATGTGGGTGGACGGTCGAAATGTGCGCAATTATTGTAAATGTCGCAATCATTGAGCAGCTGAGAAAAGTGCAAGAGAAATAAATGAGTCTGCTTAATGAGAGAGACAGCTTATTCACTGAGTGAATGTGTGAATGCATGAATGAATGAATGAATGGATGGCGCGTGCTGCTTTCTGATATGCTAAAAGCTGAAAGGCTGACCGTCTCAAGTTGTGTATGTATTGTCCTAGTGGACAAATGCGTGATTATGTTATCATGGCAGTCAACGTCAGTTTTGTAGTTTGAGTGTATGTACCGCACTCTCATTGTTCTCTGGTAATTGGATAGGATTAAATATGACTCAAGTGTAGTCACAGTTGTGTATGTGTGTGTGTGCGAGTCTGCCCAGATACGCTAATTAATGCAAAGCAATTTTCCAGTGCCATGGCAAACACTTCAAAAGCCAGTGAAGCCAAAGAAGATTTGAAAACCAAGCAGTCGAGCATTGCATTAATTTCTAATACATACAAAAGGGAGAGAGAGTGAGAGAGAGAGAGGGGATAGCGAGCAGAGGCTAAGCATAATAATTGATTAGTTTATTCATAAATTGACTTTAAAATTTGTCTGTTTCCATCAATAACTTGTTTATGCTGTGAGATTTCGTGCTAGCCAACTGCTACCAGGCAATGCAACAAATTAAAAGTAATCCCTGCTAACGGGCAGAAACCGCCCTAAGGCCTGCCTTTTAATCTTCATTTTGTGCTAAGCCAACCACACGCCAAGAAAAAACGAAAAGCATAAAGCAAATTCTTTAGGCTGGCTCTTATAAGCCACTTAATCAAGCCTCCGCTCGCAACGCCCAGCCATTCTTTGTGCTGTCAATTACTGCCGGCCCCACCCCAAATCGTCCTCTTCGTGCTGTTGATTGGAAAATCTGTGCAAACATTTTCAACAAGAGCGCCAAATTTGTTGTGCCCGACTTATCGATGAATTTCATGAATAACAAAATATATTTAGCCCCAGCGCTCTCGACAAGATTTATGCGCCGCCTGAAAGACAATGAGAGAGTGAATCCACTTCTGGCCCCCATTCCCTCAGCAGGAAAACTTCTGCAAATTGAACATTTAACCCATTATGGGGAGAAACATCCTGGTCGCCTTGTGAATATTTTGTGCTCTTAAATGAATAAATAGGCACGCAGCGAAATGAGACGAAGACGAACATTTTCCAGCTTAAATTTAGCATAAATTTCCATGCCAAGAGCAACTCATTATAATTTGCCATCAATTCAGGAATACATATACATATAAATTATGATATATATGTATATACGTAGGCATAAATATATATTTATAGTATTAGGTCTTAAGACACGTCGCACTGCCTGGCGGCTGCTTGGAAAACTCATTAACGTAATTTTCGAAAATTTATAAATGTTAATTGGAAAATGTACTTTCGGCTGTGCTCTGTCTGAAAATTCTTTCGCACTTGGCCCTAGACAATAACTGCTTATTAAATTATGCTAATGAGTTTTACCAACGCCAACTGTCAGTGAAAATGCCAACAATTTTTCGGGTCTAGGCTGGCGGGCCGGCCGAGGCAGGCGAACTGTAAGCCAACCAAACGAAAAATTCCAATTAACGGGCCAAAAAAGAAAAGCACGCAACAAAGCAGTTAACTACAGATGCCAGAGAACTTTAAATGTGCTCCTATTATTTATTTTTATTTATCATAAAATGGGAAAAGCAAAAGCGGATGAAGATTAAATATTCTTGAAAATTAATTTACCGGGCTCAACAATACGATGAAAAGTTTTCGACAATATTTTCCGCTCAATGTTTTGTTTTTGCATTTATTCTGTGTGGCATTTGTGAAGCTATAAAATGAAAATTTTAGTTGCAGCACAGCTTGTTAACAAGATTTAATTCAGTTGAAATATTTACAAATATAAATAAATATATGAAATTTTATATGTGAGATATCAAATTGAATATACAATTTTATCATAGCTTATAGAATATATAAATATGTATAATATATACTTATATATATATGAGCATACCTTTAGTTCTTAGTTCTGCATGGAGGACATTACGAGTGGAATTTGCTCGCTAAATATTCTAAGATCACAATTAATTAGCGTTTAAATACTGCAGCTCCTCTTATATCGATAGGCTAACGTATTAACATCTCATCGGAGCGAGCAGCAACACATATTTGTCGCTTGCTGGTGCCTAAAATAAATCGTGAAATATAAATATGAACCAAATAATATATAAAAGATAAATTTTTGACTATCTATGTTGCCCTTACAATTTTAGTTACACTGCAAAAAGAAACTAAGAAATATTTGTAAAGGAAACAGCTGCAGCTGCTTTGACTGTCTTCACTGTGCCGATCCATAACAAAACACTTATATCTTGATTCAGCTTTAATGAATGCTTCGTTATATAAATTGCTTTAGCTCCGAAACAATCAAAAAGAGATTAGCTTATAAAACGCCCAAGGCAAAATTCCTTTAAATCTCAAAAGCTGTGTGTTTTCCTGCATAGCAAATTAGCATTTGTGAACCGTTTCGGAATGCCGTGTTATTTGCAGCTCGACTGAGAATTGTTTCTACTGAAATGTCAGTCAGACTGTATATGTGAATGTGTGTGTGTGTGTGTGTATGGTAGTGACTGCAGCCATTTTTTGCAGTTGTCATTTCTGTTGCTGTTGCTGCTGTTGTTGCTTTTGTGTCTGCTGCATGGTGCTCGTTTATTAATTAGTCAGAGGACAGTGGGGGAGGTTGCCGCGGGGGGTTGGGGCAGAAAACTCGTTGGCAGCTTTTTGGCCTGTTTTTGCTTTGTTTGGTTCTCTTTTTTCTGAGTTTTCCATTTTTTGCGGTCGGGTTGTATGGCCGGCCTGCATATGACAGACAGTTGGGCTGCCAGCGGCAGCGACAGCGGCAGAGGCTTTCAATTTGATGTTAACTCTCGACTGGCTTCAATCTCAATTTTAATTTCGTTTGGTTTCTCTGTCTCACTCTCGTTTTGTCTCTTGCAGGATGTCTTGCATAAAATTTGCAATCCACATGGCCAAGTGCTGCGCATTGTCATCTTCAAAAAGAACGGCGTTCAGGCCATGGTTGAATTTGATAGCCTCGATGCGGCTACACGTGCACGCGAGAATCTCAATGGAGCCGACATCTATGCCGGATGCTGCACTCTTAAAATTGATTTTGCCAAGGTGAGTTCCCCAAATGATCCAATCATATTTCTATAGTTGTATATACTTAATCAAAATGTGTCCATTTTTATAGCCGGAGAAATTGAATGTTTATAAGAATGAGACAGACACCAGCTGGGACTACACCCTGAGCACAGGTGAGATTCAACCAAGTGCGTTCACATTTTTTACTACTATTTCTTACTAGTCTATAAGCGTACCTATGCACCTCACAGAGAATACTTTATATATATAATTACATATAATATATATCTATATATCATGATTACACTAAACAACATTTCGCATATTCTCATAATTCACACTGATTACACGCGCACACCCACTCTCTCACACACACATGAAGAGGAAGACACACACATACACACACTTGCTTTTTATTGCCCACATGTGGAGAGAGTTGCGTAAATATATATGCATTATATATCATCATATATGTATATATACATAACTCTGTTTGGTCAATTAGTTGGCTAAGTCTTGTTCATATTTTTTTTTTTTTTTTTTTTAATTAACTTTTAGGTGAAATGTAAAACTTTTGTAAACATTTTCAATTGCCAAACACATTCACAACATTTTTATTTACATTAAAATTTATTTGGCAATTAAACTTTGGCACTCGAGTGTTGAAATTTATAAATAACATATCAAAATGTCGAGAGCGACGAGGCGTCCACGTAATTTGATTACGATTTGCACAATGAATGTATTAATAGATCAGGCTTTGCAATTTAATTAAATCTATTTAATTTTTTGTTATATAAATATTTAAATTTGACACGAGCTGTAAAATATTCAATAAATATTAAAATTCATTTATTGTAATTGATTTATTATATTCTTTTGTTATATGTATATTTTTCTATTTTTTTTATTTATTTTTTTTTTCATTGTTTTTGTATATTTTTAAATATTTTTTGCATCAATATTTAATAATTTGCCAACGTTTCGCATACGAAATATATGTGCTCCCGTCCTAAAGCTGTGCCACCTGGCGTATGCTTAATGTTTAACTAAACATTTTTCGCACTTTACCCTGCGAGCGCTTGAAATATGAAACCCATACACAGCATGCGTTACGTCACGTATACGCAATATTCATGTGAAATTTAATTTGAAAAACTTTGCTCTCTCGAATCTGTTGAACTGATTTTTCGCCTTACCTGTCGTATGCTTGATGTATCAAACAATAAACTATCTCACACACACACATCCACATACAGAGAATTCTAAGAAACTGCGTACCCTTATCACGGGCGCTCTTGACGTATACGTAATGTGAATAGGAGCATGGTTTACCTGACGTATGCTTGATATGTTTGGATAATATTGCAAAGTTGCTGCAGTCCTTTGTGTCTGCCAGAGAATTTATTTCTTGTTTTCTTTTAATAGTCTAGATAGACACAATATTTTCTTTACGCATTTCATATTCTCTTGCCTGCCCTTAGGGTTTCGTCTGCGTTTGTTGATCTCTTTAACGGGCGAGCTTTAAACCTTTTTGACTGCCCTAGCGCCTGTCACACAGGTCATGCAAAATGCGCCGTGTCGCAGCTCTAATTTCCACAGCCGAGAGCTTCTAGCGCACAACAACATCAAACATTAATGCTACTCAAGAGCGCACGAGCCTCGTCAAAGTTAGCAAAGCAACAGGAATAGCAACAGCCAACGCCCAACGCCCTAGCCATAATATTGGCCACATCAAATGAGAGCTACAGCAGCAGCAGCAGCACCTGGCACCTGGCACCTGGCACCAGTACCTCTTGGCACCTCCGTCCTGCCCACCTTTTCCGCTCCCGTCGCCCACATTCAACGCGCTGCGGCACATGTCTCGCTTTATGACAGTCGACAAAGTTGCGCGCGTTAAATGCCATTTTTAATTTTTATATTTCACTTTGAATAAAAATGAAATTAAACGTTCGTTGTTGCTGTTGTTGTTGCTTGCCGGCCTGTTGTCTGTGTGTTGTCGCAGACAGCGAGGCGGCAACGTTGTCGTGCAATTTGCCCGAACTTCAAAAGGCCGACAAACTGCAGAAAATCTGCCATTCGCGCGACATACAGCACTTCCCAGCCATGCAGCTCCCCGCTTCCTGCTGCTGCTGCTGCTGCTGCAGCATTGCAAATGTCAACAGCAGCAACAACAACAACAACATCAACATCCACTGGCTGGAATGGCCAAAGCCACAATAACTCAGACGATGCCGCCACACTGAGTGTGCCCACTGTCATATTTTGCTACTTTTTGTTGCTGGACAAACTTTTTTCAGTTTGTTGGTTTTTTGTTTTTGTTCTTTTTGGGTTGTGGCATGTGCCTTGCATTCAGCTATTTGTTGCTGCCTGTCGTTGCTCTTCCTCTTCTGGTTGTTTGCACTGCATTTGCATGCCGCGTCAGCAGCAGGTGGAGGTGTGCGTGCCTCTGGTGTCTGTTGCATTGCACTTAGGCCTGCCCAGTGCAGGCGTCCAGCGTCGCCCACATCGCTCGCTCAGTTTGCTTTTGCCAAGTCCAGTTGCCATCAATGAATGCCAAAATGAATGAACTTGGCGGCAGTCGTACGACCAGCCAGCAGCATCTGGTACCACATTATGTGGGCGTGTAAATTAGAGCCGGACACAGGCACAGATAGGAGAGAGACAGAGATAGAGAGAGAGAAAGAGTGGGCATCTCACATAATGAACATGCCACAATGATATGTGGCCAGAGGCGCATGGCGCCACATCTCTGTTTAACTTCTCTCCTCCTGCTCATTGTCCGTGTGTGTGGCTGTGAATGTTGTTTGATGCTGCTGCGCTTCTCCCCTTCATTGGCAATTTGTAATGGATAGTTTCATTCAAGTGCATTGCATAGCGCTGTCGGTTTATCTTTGAGATTTATTTGATACGTATTGGATTTACAATACGAAAAGCTTTTCATTATTGTTTGAGTTATTTAAGGTACTTGAGCAAAGTCATATTTCAGCTCTAATTAGCATTGCATTTTGTGAGAGTTTTACTAATGAGGAATCCTTAAAGTAAATATTTGATTTACTTTAGTACAAATTGCTTTATCTCTAGACAAAATACAATAAAATTTAAATACGAAAATGAATAAAAATAATTCATTCTATTATTCATAGTTGAATTAAATAATAAATAGTAACAGATCTGAAAAAAATACATAATTAAAAAATCTATATAAGCAATGCTTAAAATATATTGAATTCTATACGATAATTAAAATTAGGCTAGATTTTTTTTACTGCCTACGAATTTACACAACTTCAAGGTCTAAGAATTTCATTTCTTGGCTCCACTTAAATATTTATATCAAACACAAGTTTGGCTGTCATGTTCAACCATAACCATTTGTTCTGCATTTGTAATTAGTTTCATGCAAGTTTTTTTTGTCTATTAAAAACTTTGCTTTAATTTTTAATTAGACATTTTCTAAGTATCAAAAACAAAATTTATGGCTTAAGGCTTCGCCTTAAAAAAGTTTATGGAAGAAAAAAAAATAAAATTGATAAATATTTTATATATTTAAAAAAACTTGTAGTTGTAACAGGATGTCGAAGTTTACTTAAATTTTAATATAATTATCTACGATTAGCTTCAATATCCAAGAACTGGCTTTCTTACCGCAAATTAAATATTCATAAAAAAGAAATAGCTTTGGCTGTCACGTTTAACAATTATTCGTTATGCATTTACAATCAGCTGCATTAGCTAATCTATATTTATATAGTAAAAAATTCGCTTTAATTTGCTTGAATTATGCAGGAGACTTAAGAGAGACCGCCGGCTTCGGAGGCGGCTGTTGTCCATTCATTTGCTAATAGAATGCAAATCAATAGCAATTTCTGCTCCAAGTGAGCTTTCGCTTGCAGCTTGACGTTTAATGTAAAGCAGCAACAGAAGTAGCAGCAGCGGCGCCCCCCACTGACCTTCGACCTTATATGACAGGCATTATAAACTGGTCTGCGCTGGGTCTGGCCAATCAATAGAATTCATTAAAAATGCTGCTGCTGCTGCTGCTGGTGGTGACAGGGGGCACGCCCACAGCTGACGCACAGCCATAAATTGTGCATGACTGGCAACAATAATAGCAATGAAAGCAGGCAACAACAGAATAGAAGCTATTTAGCTTCTAGGACGAGACAAAACAAAGGCGATAACAAGTTAAATATCAAGTGAAAAATGCAAACAAAAACATTTGCACAGGTCACAGGGCCTACGCGAAGATGGAGCAGAGAGTGCCTACTGCAATCGATTTAGAGGACGTACTAAAGTTGCCTTTAAACACCGTTTACTGTAGTTAGCCCAAAAAAACAAAAATCTAACCTCAAAAGCAAACAGCCCCAGAAACTAACCGCAACTAAAAATATATATATGCTAACTTTATAAACTCTAGTGTAAAAAAAAAGACGAAAAAAAACACAAAACAAATAGAATTTGTGTAGTATTTGCATTTGCCAAGCGTCAGGGTCGCCTCTGGCTAACCAAGCTGACAGAAGACAGGCAAATATATATATATATATGCTGAGGGTTGACTTTCGCGAGGGAGCTTTTTCGCCTGCATATTTACGAGTGGCTTGTGTCTGCACAGCGAGTCACTTCACGTGCAATTTTATCTATGCGCGCGGTTGGCGTTTTGTTAATTTTCCACTCATTTTCCATGGCATCCTAGTTGCGGTTTTCACCCCGTCGGTCCGCCCTTTGGCTGCTTCCGCTTCCGCTCTGCACTCTGACTTATACTTGTGTTTTCTTTGCTTTTTTGAATTTCTTTCTATTTAGATAGATTCTTATGCTCATCGCATTTGGGGCATGCTTCGTGCTGTCACGCGATGTGTTCTTACGTTGTGCTTCTTTGTGGGCGAACAGTTCGCTCTTTATTTGACAGCAAATTGTTTTTTTTTTTAAGTCGCTGAGTTGCTTGAGCTCCGTTTTATTTTTCCCCTTACTACCGCTGTTAGCCAAGGACGTTCGATTTTTAGTAGCGCTTGACAAACCGACGACTACGTGCAGCTAGTTCACGAATACGTAATGTGTAGTTACGTATACGTAATGCAGTTTTGCACTCTGCTCTCCAAGTGACAGTTGCAATTGGACTCCAAGTTAGCTGCGCTTCTGGCTTATTATAGAGACACGATTAGTGCGAGACGAACGAGACTTCAAATTGGACTTTCCTTAGCTGGAATTGCTATATATATAGTGGCTAGGAATTGTTTTTAGCAGCTGAAGCAGAAGTTTAGTGATAAATTTGTTTGCATGTCAGCTGCAAAGTAGGGCTTCTATATAAGTCCTTAGGCAAACTTTGTCAGCGCTTAAATTCGTGATAGCAACATTTGTTTGTTTCGCTCTGTTGTCGTTAAATTTTGCCCGCATATCCATAACTTAATTATATTTATATTTTATATGCATATACTTATAATACATTGGGGGCCCACCACCCAACCACCGAGCAGCAACCCCAGCCCCTATTGTTATGCGATCAATCACTTTAATACAAATATGGCCACAGTAAACATTTAGTCCGGAAAACTCATAACAGCTGACACATGCGCCATTTTCTGCTGCTATTATCGTATCAGCTAACAAAAGCAAACCAGAAAAAAAGAAACGAAATACAAACAACAAAACAGAAAAATATAACTGAATGCCATCCCCCAAAAACTATGCTATAATTAACCACAAAAACTGGCAGCGGCGACCTCAGCGCCCTTTGCCTTCGGTGTTTTGTACGAGACCACAACACAGAGAAAAACCTGCATTGTAATGGATGTCATTATTTATTTATGAATGCATGACAATAACAATAACAATGTGGCGTAATAAAGCAGCCTAGACTGGGCGTGATAATGTACGAGCAACAGATACCCTGTAAAATATAAATATGTTTTCTATACTATATGACTGTAGCCAGAGAGCAGCTCAAGCTGTTGCTGTCTTTCACTCGCTCCCTCTCTCTCTCTCTCTCTCTACATACCCTCTGTCTGCCCTTAGTTACAGGGTATATTAGTTACCACAAAGACACGATATATGTAGCTACAAAAATTACAGTAAAAAAATTGCCAACACATAAAAATAACAATCAAAATACCAAAAGTCATCAAAAACAGAAACAGAAAAAGCGAAAAAAGAAAGAGAAATGCCAGCACGAAACACATTTAAAAGTCGCATAACAGAACAATTTGAATACTGAGAGGCGCGGAGAGGGCAGCTGACATAAAACATGACAAAACTACTTTACGTTTATGATTAAATCATGCCTGACGGAAAGCCCGGGCTGGAATGCAAAAGGTGTTCTCAGTTTTATGATGTGACTAGCAGGCGATGGCACACACAACTATCGAATTAAATGAGCATAAATAATTCATATGGGACAACACACACACACACACACACACAGGCATGGCCATGTATGCAAATGACAATGACAACCCTAATGCGTTGCGTTGGCAACTCTGTCTGTGTGAGTTAGGTTATGTGAGTGTGTATGTGTATGTGTTTGAGCGCCTGTGATTTCAATTATTACGCAAAGCATTCAACTGAAGGGATGTCTGTAATGTGAGGCCGTGCTGATACCCTGTAATGCGTTAAGTGGGGTGATATAGGCTGAAAAAGAAACTCTACATAATACATGTTTTTCATATGAATTTTTCTCCACTCCATTCAGCATTGATCAAACTTGTCAAGCTACTCGAGTCACAGCTATTTGTATGTCCTCCCGTTACTGGGTATCTTCTTGGCGCTGCACTCCTTGAGTTCAGCCAGCGCCACTTGTTATTTATTTAAATTGGAATCGAAGCATGGTGGTAAAAAGGAAAAAGAAACATGTTCGTTATTTCATCTGGCCCGACTGGCTGCTTATCCTAAATCAACATTTGTTTGCCCGATCCGTTGCCATAGTCATGGCCATGTCCATGTCCTGCAGTGCTTCAGCCACGCGCCTCTCGCCCAGCATGGCAGATATTCCCAATGCTCTTCACTGTTTCTTAGGCACTTTATTTTTATGACACGACAATTTCTGGGTGTAAGTGTATGTGGATGTGGGCGTATGTTGGTGTGAGTGTGTAACAGTCCTTCAGCCTGGCTGGTTGCTGATTATTTTCGTTTTATCTAGAGCCTTGCGCTATTTTGGATCCTCAATTTGTTTTTAGTGGCACATTTGCCCAGCCATATGCTGACTCCCACTTCCACTCATTCCCAACCACCCCCACCCGCACGCCCCCACACTCCTTGCCATCATATAATGCAACGTAATTATAACGGTTTATTTTTCAGCGTAGCTTAGTTTATGTCAAGCGGCAAACTTCGTGTAATCAGTGTGAATAATTTGCTTTTATGCCCTCTCAGATATGGGCATTTTATTTGCTTTCGGCCATAATGGGGGGTGGGGCCAGCCGAAGCCAACCAAACCCTTCGTGCGGCCAGCTCACAACATGTTCGCCATGATATTTTGTCTGGTATAATTGTTGCGGACTGGCTTTTCATATGGCCCCCGCGTAGGCGTCAACTTTAGCATTTAGATCCAATTAAATTGGTTTTTATGACCATCCCTTTACCCCCATATAATATCAGATTTGCTGTTCGTGGGTATGTGTGTGTGTGTGTGAGTGCGGGAAGCAACTTTTTGGCTCTGGGAATGACACTTTAGTGCCCAGTGAATACATTTGGGGACACACGTTCGTCCTCCGTCGTTGGCTCGTCGGCCGGCCATCGTCTAATCTGGTTACACGCTTTTTGTTTTACCCAAACCTAATGTGGCGCATCAAAAGTGCTGTCAGCTCTTGAGGTTGTCACCCATCATTAGGCTAAATTGAACAGATGGCTGGATTTGAAATCAGCGATGCAAATATTCAAATGTTTATCTTAAAAGTTTTATTGATTGATAGCACAAGTTTCCATTTAGTAAAAACTTAGAATTCATCTCCACTGAGTTGGATTATCTAATGAAGATTGATTAAAACATTTGTTAGCAAGTACTTGGCATAAGTTTAGTCAGTTGGCATATTTATTTTGACAGTATTCAATCAAAATGTTGATTGGCTAATTGCTCAGTACAATCCTTATATGAAAAGGTAGCTGAATAATCTTAGTTAGCTCTGATTTTAGCCACAATACATCATGATTGATTGAATGAAAATAAGTGGAATCGATAATATATCGAATATCAGATTGATGAGTGAGAAAACTCAGAGATCTATCCAAAATGATTGAATGATCGATTGATTGAAGGGTCTTAGCAACCTGTTCCCATTCAATTCTTTTGGAATTGTTTTTGGATTTTTTTTTTGTAAATAAAAGGATGATAAACTCAATAGCCAACAATCTTTTAATCAACTGATTGATTGATTGTGCAAAAATACATATTAAACCTCCAACACTTGTATGATAAACTCTTATACAATACAAATCGATGCTGATTGCGATCTATTTCTTTGGCTTGATCTATTTTGTGTTTCTACCGGCTTTACTAACCAAACTCTGCCCTATCCAGCCACACACACTCATCACACAGAATCATTTCGTTACACACACACATACACACACAGCTTTATACAAGAACCACACAAAAAAACAAACAGTGATTTTCTAGCTATAAAATCTTTAAACTTAAGCTTAGTTTAGCTCTATATAAGCAAAATATACTCCTTACAAAACTTTGACAAAGAAACGTATCAATACTTTGATTTTTCTTCCAATTAAATGCATAAATATTTATTTTGTTTGTTCGATTTGTGCGAAAACAAGTTTCATATTTTATTCACATGGTAAATATATTTTATATAAATACATATAATATTAAACTATAATAAAAAGAAATCAAATATTAGTGAAAACAAATGCAAAAAGATGAAACTCCATTAAATGCAGCTACGACTACTTCAACGTTCAAATTTTTATCCTGTCGACACGAAAATTCTCTCTCTCTCTCTATCATTTAACAATAAGCACAAGCAGTTCAAGCCAGCAACAACAACAACAACAACAAAAACAACATGCAACACACAAAAACAACAACAACACAGCGCCTACTAAAACCAACAACAACAACAAATACAATTAACCCGAAATAAAACTCTTTCGAGAATAAAACTGAAAATTCAAAAAAAGAAAAACGAGAAAACCTAAAGAAATCTCTTCACTTGCTACTACTAAAAATTATTGAACACACTGTATTATATTACAAAAAACAACAACAACAGATACAAAGCAACATTTTGTATTATATGACAAAGTACCACAACATCAACAACAACAACAACATCAAGCCAGCAACAACAACAAGCAACAGCGCAAAAAAAATAGAATTTTTATAAGCAAACGCAGCAGCAAATCGAGTGCAGCAAACCACAAGAACAACTACAACAACAACAACAAAATTCAGTCCAATCTTAAACAACAACAACAACAACAAGTACAACAATAACAACAACCAGCTTTTTGCTCGCACTGTACAAAAAAAAATTGATATATATTCAATTTAAAAAGAAAATCTACGCGCCAAAACTCAAACTTTACTAACTAATTTATATTGCTAATTATTTATGATTTTTGTTTGTATATTCATGATTTTATTTGATTTTATATTTCTT
Source organism: Drosophila navojoa (assembly GCF_054131105.1). Lineage (NCBI taxonomy): Eukaryota > Metazoa > Arthropoda > Insecta > Diptera > Drosophilidae > Drosophila > Drosophila navojoa. The sequence continues at coordinate 20,620,904 of NC_142893.1, read as the reverse complement.
TTATTTTTACGCCAGTGTTTTTAAAGGTAATAACAACAATAACAACAACAACTACTACAACAACAACAACAACAACAACAACAACAACAACAGTTACTATCACAATAATAATCTAAAGAAAGAAATAATAAAAACAGCACACGGATCCAAAACCCAAACCTCGATTTATCTAGCATATATAACAATCAAAATGCGTTGCCATAGCTCGCACCCAGCCCCCGCCCCCTGCCCCTACTAAAGCCTGCCCGCCTGCCTGAACAAACAACAAACGCCCAAACCAATCGCCCGCCCGCCTGCCTGTCTGCTATCCAACAAAACTTAACTTACTTCTTTACCTTAACCCCGAAAGCAACAGAAAATGCAGAAATACTAAAAATACTATTAAAAGAAAAATACTAATACTACTATTGTTCTGTTTGTTGTGAGTGTGTGTGTGTGTAGAAGTTTCAGAACAGAAAGAAACCCAAAGCAAAAACAAAAATAATTTAAGTATATATTCCAACAACAACAACTACAATTACTACTATTACTACTACTACTACTACTACTACTACTACTCCAACTACTACAACAACAGCTACAACAACAACAGTTATGCAACTAAAAAATCAAATATATGAATGCACCAAAACTTAAGCAAAAGTACAACAAAATATTTATATATATTCAATTTTATGCAATCTATACAAAAATTCAAAAACCAACCACGAATTATGCAAGCATAGTATATGTATATATGTATATATAGAGCTATATGCCTATATATGTATATGTATGTATGAAAACTCTATATCTGGGCAGGACTAAGCATCACAACAACAACAACAAAACGCAAAAAACTCGCAGACAAAATACAAAATAAAAATAAAAATAAAATAAATAAGATCAAATAATAATAATAATAATGTTGCAAGCAATCAGTATATGTCTACTCACTACAGTCTCTATATAGTATCTCTTTCTTTCTCTCTCTCTCTTTCTCACAATCACAAAAAAAATACCCAATACCCAACACTATTCTACTATCTATCTCTATCTCGCTTGTGTTTGTCTGTGTGCAGGGATGCATGGCACGGGCAGCGACGCAGCAGATGCAGCAGCCGCAGCAGCGCTAAAATTGTTGTTGTTGATGGACAAGATCAAACATCATGATATAATACAGATGATCTGAATGATGTTAATGATGATCGTGATGATCGTGTGAGATGTTGACAGCGCGGGATCGGATTGTGGATACGCACATGGATAATAAAATAACGACTGCGAGAGCTACTACAACAGCGACTATTGCCAGTAGAGCTAATGCGACGACAGCTGCTGCTACAGTCCCGATTCGCTAGTCGCTATAGAGCGTACAATTTGAACAGATCCTTGAAATGTTTGGGGCGTTGTTTGTACGCTGACAAGTTTTTGAATTTTTTGCATAAAACTGAGATAAATGAGATAACTGAATCGATTTATCGATCTACTTATCGTTATCGGAAGAAAAATGTTGCCAATTGTGGTTGTTGCTGTGCCTGATGTTGCAAATCCCACGAGTCGAAGCTAACTGAGAGAATAATAAAAATGAGATCATAAAATATAAAATTATAATGAAATAATAATTGAAATATAATTTAGTTTTGGAATTATTTACCCATATAAATATAGATTTATATATACATATATATGTATAACTTATATATATTATATAATTTTTGTTCTGTATTTCATGCCATGAACCACAAATTTTCCAAGCTTCAAACTTTATTTAATTTATCAAAAGTTAACAAAAAATCAAAACATTTACCATTGGGATCTGTTCAAAGTTATGTAACTATATAGCTCTATATGATCGAATTTTTGGGGCGTGTAGAGAAGTTGTATGTACCGTTGGCCCATTGGTTTTCGTCGATCGACAAAGTAGTTTCTGACGGTTCACAAAAAGAAAAATATTTTATCGATATATGTATAAATATATAAATTGTGCACCGTTCTTTGGAGAGAGACCGCGACGTCGACTAACGTTGCGTATTATCACACACACACACAGCTACTGTGACGGAGGTGAGTCAGTTGAAGCACTCTATACTAAATATAACTACCTACCAAATACCAATTATCATAGCTTGTAAGTGCAAAATCAACGTAAGATAGCCCCTAACCACTGAAGCGCGTAGAGCAGCACCTAAAATTACTTTATGGAACTTTACAAAAGTGGATTTAAGGAAATATAATAATCACAGATCTCCAAAACTTTTCTTTATGGATAATAACTCGGAATAAAAATTTAAGAGAAATGCAAAGTATCTTTAAATATTTTGTTATTGAAGTAGTCCCTGAACTTAAGTAGTAAACACTAAATTGCATCCATCATTTTTTATTCTATAAATTTGAAAAAGCAGCGAACCTGATCAAATGTATTTCAAGATCTTAACTTATTTACCCTTGAACTATTCTAGTAAATTTAAATATTTAGCTTAAATTTGAGAGATGAAACTCAATTGATTATCAACCAGAATATATATGAATATATTCCTAATTCTTAGGTAATAATTTATCGTCTAAAAATTTCCCTTTATATATGATATTTACATTGAGGATAAGTTCTATATCTTAGCCATATTCCATGATCGATTGCATAATCTGAAAAATTCTTTAACGATTTTCATTTTTTCGCGGCGTAGACAATCGATTTCTGTTCACTTTGTGGTTCATGGTTAGATTACATTATTTGAGATCTTTTTCAGTAAAGTCAGCTTTTATCGATATCCATAAATCTTTAATATGTTTACTCCGCTGTCAGCGCAATTGTCGCCTTAAAAGTCGTTTATATTCGTACTCAATGCAAGACATTAGCCCACTTAGCCATAAAAGTCGATTTCAGTAAAAACACAAAATAATTGCACATGAAAATTAAGTTTATCTATTTGTTGTTTGCATTTGTAGAACAGGTTCTCATTTTGGACCCGGCCAAAACGAGCTACAGAAAAATTTCAAGCAACACAAAAATAAAAACACGAAAAATAGAAGCAAATGACAAAAATTGGGGTCGCAGTCGCGATTTTGTTGGTCAGGTGGCCCTGAAAGTCAGGTGTGTGGAGCGTGTGAGCGTAGTTGGAAAATCGAAGGCGAATGTTGCAGCAGCTGCGGTTCAATAAATGGTCGATAGATGTCGCCTTGTTTCCCTTGTTTATCTAATTGCCATCCTTGAACTTTGCTCATCCATTTGATTGACATTCATGTTGTCGTTGATTTAGCTAATAAACCGCTAAACTATTGTCTGCGACTCGCATAATTTCGCTAAATATGTGTTGGCTGTCATAAATTATTGTTATATAAGCATTTGTGCCGCATTTCAAATTCAACGTGACGCGTTGCCCACAATTTGTTGATGCTGTTGTTGCTATGGTTATTGATGTTGTTGTTGTGTACTGACCTGCCCCAAAAAGAAACTCAAATGAAATTAGCTGCCTACACGTTGTGTCAAGTTCTTCTACATATATATTTATACAGTATATATCTCTTTCTTTTTATCTGTTTCTTTATTATGAAAAAATATAAGAGCAAGAAAGAGCGAAAACTGATTCATTGACATGCAAAAAACAGTGAGTAACACAAAAGCAGCAGCTGAACCGGGCGAACGACCTGCCAGATTTGATATATATACATATATGTATATATTCATTGCAGACTTTCTCATGCACATGATCTGTTCAATCTCTCTCTCTCTCTTTAGCTGCCTGGGTGTATCTGTTGTGTCCCTCTCTCTCACTCCCTCTGCCAAACGGTTAAAGTGCAGCTGTTAAAATGCGTCGACTTGAATACGTGCTGAATATACATATGTTTTGTGATGTTATTCCCGGGTTGGAACTCGGAGCCCAGTTAACCTACATTTTGTTTGATATTTTTGTGTTTTATTAGCCATTGTTTCGTTTGTTTGTTACTCTACTCTTTTAACAGTTCAACCGAACAACAACAAACACACTCTCAAACAGTCTCTATTAGTTAGCTATTAGTGTAAAACAACAATAATATACAATGGCTCAGACACAGATACACCACAACAAAACTCTTTTCAACTCAACTCAAATCAACTACCAACAATGCAAATCCAACAACAAACAATTCCAACAACCAACAAATTCAACAAATTTGTGGAAACATTTATCACGCGCAAATTGTTTGCCATTTGCTCTTATCTCATTTCAGTTAAGGAGATTGGAAATGGTCGCTCACCATTACTGCAGGAGCCTCTTTACGGTACACGACCTCAGCCCTACAGTGAGTAGAAGGCGCCTATTCATTTGTAGTTTCTGTTTAGCTGACAAATGTTGTACCCTTCGTTTTTTTCATTTTCTTACATAACTTCCCAAAAAAGAAAAGAATAATGAATAAATTTGTATTCCCAATGCCTTCTCCCATTTATAAACCCATAAGCTGCATATGGTGTGTGAGGCTGTGTCAAATTTTATAATTTATTTGTGTTTCTAACCAGTTCGTTTTGGAATTTATTTGGTTATTTAGGCATTAGCATCGGTCATTGAGGTAGGTGAAGCCACATTTCATACTGTTGTTGATCGTTGCTGTTTTTAGTATGTGGTTAGGTGAGTCTAACCTGATTCTCTGTGCTGTAATTACTGGCAAAAAGTATTCAATTACTTGAGTAATTACAATCAACTTGGGAAATTCAAACTGAACTAATACTGTTCTAGTTGCTAGTTGTAATTATGCATTTAATTACAGCTTTAATTACCTATGTAATAGCTAAGTAGATACCAATTATTTGCGGCATGATTTTGAAAATTTTTCTACTAAACTGGAGTCGTCTAACAATGATGTTTAGGTCTACACATCTTCCGACTCTGTAGAAATCTATAACTTAAAGTAATTCAAATATTACAACTTCTTTCCTATATTAACAATTACTTAAGTAATTATGCCTGCTAATGGTAATTACTTTAGTATTTATGTCTTGTGCCTTGAATTTGTGCAACGATTTCTGGATTGTCCGTCGTCTTTTCCCTTAACTTTTGCTACTGACATTTATGTTCTGGGCTCTGCCCACATCTATTCTTGAAGTAGTTCACATGCCATTTGGCAAATTGTCTACATAAATTCATTAGTATGTCAAATACAGCGCACATTCCGTCTCTTGGAGTGAACTCTTCTCAGACTTTTTCTCTATTTCTTGCGTTTACCAGGTAAACTTTTCTAATTGTTGGCACTTGAGCGTGTCTTGCGCAAGGAGCCCTCATAAAATTGCAATCATTACATTTTGTATGAGCCTCCAGTTTGTGCTTCGAGGAAGTTTTCTTCTTCTTTGCCTGTGACATGAGCGCAATTAAAGGAAATTAAGAGCCAACAACAAATACTGTTAATTAACTGGGCCAAAAGTAAAACTAGAAATGTTGTAAATCAACATTGGCAGAGCATTCGACCAACTCAATTTGAGTGCAAGTCCTTCAAGCAGTTGCAAAATAATCAAACCACAGTCCACAGATAATCGAAGTGCACACGTTTTATAGAGGTCCTTAAACGTGACAATATACTCGGCGCTATGCGCTATGCTATGCTATGCTGTGGTGAAAGTGCTTTAGGGCAGCGGACGTTTGGCAAAGTTCAGATTTCATTCGCATTGCTCGAGTCTTTGGTATTTACCGATTGGCTTGTGACGACGAAAATTGTGTCAAACGCAAAGACCTGGCTAAAGGAAATGCCAAAGCCCCAAAGCAGAGGAAACACATTCCAGTTAGAGCAAGAGGCCGAGAGAGTGAGAGAGAGAGAAGCAAAGAGGAAGGAATAGTGTGGTCGGTGCCTTTAGAAAGAGCGTGCTTGATTGCTGGGAACATGTGTATTAATTTTCCCATTGAGTTTGCGGCCTGCCATAACACCGCCGCCCCACGCCCACTAATTTTCGTTTCAATGGGGTGGTAATCGATTTGCAGCAACAGCAGGAGCAGCAGGAGCAGCAGCTTTACGTGTGAAGCACAAAATTAATTGATTTTTTATGGGCCAAGCACTTCGAATTCAATTGCATTCGAGATGATTGTGAAATTTTGTGGCTTTCGTGTCATTGCGGTCAGTCCGAAAATGCCAAGCACAGCTTTCGAGACTGCTAAATGATCTATCATCAAGTTGATTAAATGAACTCGAAGCAGCTGTAAATTGCTAAATTACTAGATGCATAAGACTCTTCAAGGCCTTGGATAGCTTTGTTTTGATTGCAGAATCTTATAATGTAAAATCAATTTCTACTTTTACTTGATATTCCCGTCAATTTTAATTGCTTTCTTAACTTTCGCATAGATAAAACTTAATTAAAATTAAGTTTTAAATGGATTTAAGCTAGATTGAGCTATCAAGTCAATTGAAAGCTTAAAAATACTATAAAAATTGCTTGTAATTCCCAAAAGGTTAAAGTCAAACTTGTCTTAATAGTCTTTCAGAAGTTCTATTCTCACGCCACACTTTATGCGAGTTTCACTCATTTAATTAGCTTAAAGTTCTTAATATTCAGGAACTCGTTATTCCCCACGCCCATATTTATTAGCCCAGCTAATTGGACTATATATATATTGAACCTAACCGAAACGAAAACAAAAACAAAAATTCACTCGAAAGTTGAGCTGAGGTTCATTTGGCAAGGCCATGAGATAGAAAGAATAACCAGGCAGCGCCTCGAGGCCGCACCTAGTTACAACTTTTGCATTATCTAAAAATCGCAAAACTATAAACTAGGCAACCGCGCCACGCCCTCCGTTCGCCATCGGTCTCTTCCCGTTTCTGAAAACTTATGTAAGCTGCCTCAAGGCGCAACATGGTGTGGTGGGCTTTTGGCTCATAATTCCAAGTCGAGCATTTTCCTTAGCCTTGCTATTTTAATTTGTGCGTAAATAAAATTTTAAGCATTGCTTTGCTTTTGCATTAGCCAAGTGAAAAGTTTTTAGCCATGACTTGTTGTTGTTGCTGCTGCTGTTGCTGTTTGTGCTTTGGGGACAGGAGCAGCCGAGCAGCTCTTGATGTAAAAGATTAAGCAGAAATCCGTCTCTGACTGCCGCTCGGCTGCTGCTTTTAATTGCATTTGAGGCAAAAGTTGAAACCAAGTTCTGCTTTCAATTACTGATGAGACGGGGAAGGGGCCGGAACGGGGAATGCTTGTGGGTCATATCTATGGGTTAGTATCTGTATCTATATACGCTTTTGTAGTTGTATCTTGCATAGCAGCTCGCTCGCCCCTATGTCAAGTATTCGCTCTGCATATATCTCTCACTCCGTTTATTTGTTGTTGTTTGTTTCTTGTCTTCGCTTTGCTCTGCGGGGAATTGCGCAAAAGTTGGGGGGTTTTCTTCTTCTTCTTCTGTTTTTTTTTGCCTTGTTATTTCACTTGTTTTTCTTGATTTTCCGATAAAAGTTCTCGCAAGCAAATTTGCTTCAATGCTCGTTGTGTGTGATAATTGGCTGTAGCCACGCCCACTTTGACCATTGTATTTGATTTTGATGTCCAGGTCAAAAGTTTTCTCCTGTATTTATTTTTTCTGCTGTCGGCCTTAGCGTCAAATTCAATTGATTTTACTTTCCGAAGTTTTTGGCAAATTCCATTGAATACCTGCGGCTTCTTGTTGTTGCAGTTAGTTTAGCTACGCTTCAATTTTCTGTCTGGTTGGATTGCATGCTTTTGGCTTAAATGTTTGAGGTTTGCAATTTGGGTATAGTTTTTCCGGTTAACATATGTTTCTTTTTTTAGATGTATGTACTTTAATTGCTTATCGGGAAAAACAAATAATTAAATTGAATTTGTTGTAGCGAAAGTGTTGTGCAAACAAGATTTATTTAAAGCTTAAGAGGAAGAGAGAGAGAGAGAGAGAGAGAGGGAGAGAGTATGCTCAGCGGCTGACTGTGATTGAGCAAGCAAATGCCCAACAGATTTATCTTAATTAAACGAAAATCTAACGAAGTTTGCTAAACTAAAAGAGAATTTTGTTTTTTATATTTGTACTAAAATAAAGTTTTAATATTTATAGAGGAAATTTCTTAAAATATGATATGATTAAAATCTAAGGAGAAGTTTTATTATTAAACTTTTCACACCTTGCACTCGTTCAACACAGTTTTATAACTGTTTTGCACTGTTATATTTTCCTTGCTGCTTTCACGACTCGCTTTGGCTTTTCGCCTTGACTGACTATGCATATTTAATATTTTCTTAAGCTCCGCTTTTATTGCCTTGTTGCTGCAGCTAGCGCCCATGCTCACGCCCACACCCACGCCCACTCCCATGCCTAATCAAGAAAATAATAATATCAAGTTCGGGTCTCAGTTGCACTTATGACAATGCAATGCAGCCAAGTCAGATTGTGGCTGGGCATGGCAGATGCCTTCAGCCCGAGGATTTCACTCGTCAAATGGAATTCTTCGGGGAGCTTTGTTTGGCCCGACTGTGCTGCTTGGCCTAATAAGCATCCTTGGGGAAATTATGATGAGCAGAATTCAATTTCGTGTTTAATTTGGCAGTGAATCCGTTCCTTTGTGCACCCAGTGCTCAGAGTGCTCTGAGTGGTTGTGGCCACGTCTTCTAAAACTTGCTAGAGTTTTCTTTTATTTTGCTTGCATAAGTTGGTTTCCCTCTCTTTTTATTTTTTGGCAATTTTATTGCGGCTCTTTGTTTAGGCGAATGTTTTCTTATTCGCTTTTTGTTTTTCCTGTTTCAGTTCTTTGCATTTCTTCAAATAATTTCGCTCTTTTGCCACGGCTTCAAAATGCAAATCTGCTTTGCATTGGTTTTTCTTATATTCCCCTCCTGCTCTTCTTCTTCTTCGTTTTTTATTACTCAAATAAATTTCAATATAGTACTTATTATACGATGCTGCATTTGCTGGCTTTTTGGCCTCGCCGTTAACCACAATGAAAAGTATTTTTTAATTTAACCACAAAGTTTTCTTTATATAAAAATCATCTTCTTTTTGGTTGGTTCTTGTTATTGTTGGTGTTTTGTTGATTCTTGCAGATGAAATGCTAAAGTGATTCTTATTAAAAGTTTCACATTTTGTTTAAATTTTTGTTTTTTTATTAAAAAAAAGTTTCCTTTTTAATCTGCTTGCTGTTGCTTTACATTTTGCGGTTTCACTTTGCAAAAGCTTAATTAAATTTAAATTGTTGTTGTTTTTTGCGGCATCCCATTACTTATATATATTATATATTTTTTCGCATTTAATATGCGAAAAGTTGGCCAGAAGTTAATTAGACTGCATTAAAATGCAGAGTGAAAGAGAATATATATATTCGCTTTCTCTGGAATTTGTTCTTTTGGCTCCGCATAGTGTGCTACGTACAAAGTGAATAATACTTTGCCGCTTTGGGCCCAGTTGGTTGGCCTCCAACGCAATTTCAATTGCAATTCATTAACATTAACATATTTATGGCCTGTGTCGACGCTTGGGCTTTGTTTGCTGCGTGCCTAATCAAAAATGCCAAGCAATTGTTGCCTCTGCTCGCCCTCTATCACTCTCTTTCTCCCTTTCTCTCTCTTTCTCTGTATCTCTCGTCCAGCAGCAATCATTCACACCTTTTTAGCTGCAACTGTCAACGTTTCCTTCGCACACCTCAGCTGCTGTCTGACCCCTTGCTCCGTCTCCTCCAGCTGCCTTTGTGTAGGTTGTGGCTCCCCAGGGCTCCAACAGCAACAACGCGTTAGGGCTGCAAAACCCTACAGGCTCAATGGGCCGCAGCGAAAATGGTTCGTTCTCTGAATGGGCTCGCAAATCCCAGCCTGTAAAAACAAAATGGCCAACAGACACACTCGGCCCGCGCCGGAGGCTGACGAATGTGGTGGGCGGAGTGGGTGAAGTGGGCTGGCGCTGCTGGGAGAGTGCGGATGGCGACATCACATTGTGCCACTTTTTACAGTTGTTTCCGCCGCAGTCGGAAATGTTTTTAATTTTAATGCAAGTGCTGCTGCATGAGTTTTTCATTTCTATTTTGTTTTAGACTTATGCGATTACTTCTATATGCTTAAAAAAAGCCAGCTTGAGTGTCGGACAAATCGTTGAGGCATTAGTGGGGCTTACTCTTTGCTCTCTTTAAAGTGTGTTCTGAAGTGAGCTAGGTTAGATATTGAAAGGACTTGAATAATTTGTATGTAATCGAAAAATAAAATAGGTTTTGAATAAAATGATGATAAAATAAATAATATATTGATATATAAAAATAAATGATTATATAATTTTTATATATGACTAAATAAATACTTGAAAATATTTAATAAAATAACAAATTAAAAAAAAAATTTTTTTCCAAGTATTATGAAAACAGAAAATTTTTTTTTCCTTAAATTAATATATATGTATTTTTAATTTTTTATTTATATGTTGTTCAAATAAAGTTTGTTTTATTTTTATAAAATTTTAAAACATTAAATTATTAAAATATAATAATATTTTTCTAATACACAAAACTATAAAATACACAATATAATATAAATTTAAATATCAAAATGGAACTCCATTTGAAATAAAAAAAATTTAATACATCAAACATAAGAAGAAACTAACTAAAATAATTCTATCACAAAAATTATACAAATAATAAATAAATATCTGATAGAAATATTGTTTTGTTATAAAAATGAAATTCCATAAATAACTACATGAATATGAAAATTAGGGAAATAAATTCCAAGTGGCGTCAATAAAAATGTTATAAATATTTGCTTCAAGTGGCAAAGTTATTGCGCTCATATAAAATGGCGAAACTATTATAGAATTTGTACATTTTGATTGAAATGTTGCGCCTGATTATGAAACATGTTGAACTTTTCTTTCCATTTTCCATTTCGATTTGAGCGCCTTATCAAAAATGCAGCAACATGAAATGCAATTCTCAAGTTTGAATTGTGTGTCATATATTTTGTTACTGCTGCTGCTGCTGCTGCTTCTGGTGGTGGTGATGCTGTAACTGCAACTGCAACTGCAACAGCAACTGATGCTGCTGGCGGTGCTAGTGATGCTGGTGTTGCTGCTGCTCCTGCTGCCTTTGTTGTTACAGCTGCCAAAGAAACTTTTATGAGAAATTGAACGTCAAGTCAGAGTTGTCTCGTGGTCGTCGTCGTCTTTTCCACATTTCCATTTCCACAATGCCACGCTCCACCGTTGCTGCTGCTGCTGCTGCTGTGTTTTGCATTATTGCCAAGCCATAACAGCCTGCGGCATTGCATTTGAAAGTTATCAGCCAAAAAAGAAATGGAAGCAAAACTAGTAAAGAACTAGAAATATGGATGAAGAAATTGTTTCATTTTATTTTATATTTTTTTCTGTGTTAAGGCAGCAGCTGTTGCAATTCACCATGCGTATACCCTATAAGAATACAAAGCATCCCTGCAGAGACTTCACAAATTTGATGGCTAGCAATGTTATTTGGAATACGTTTTACAGCGAGGGTACAATCTGAGTTTAGTCTCTTGATTGTTTGGCTCCTGTAACAGAAAAAGAAAAAAGTTACTTACTTGTGCTCGATTTCAGTTTGCTGAGTGTTTTCCAATTGCCATGCTGCGGGCGTTCGATGGTCGATGGGCGTGGCTGTCATACCTCAAATGCTTGTTGTCAAGTTTCTCAACTGCCATATCCGATGATATGTTCTCGTTATTCTCTCTCTCTTTCTCTGTGTGCTATGTGTGTTTTAGTGTGTAGCTGCCATCAGCAAATCATATTTTTTTGTTTTTTAGGGCATTTTATTGCAAAATATTGGCAACAGTTGTTGCCGCCTCTGCCACATTGTTAGCAGCAACAGCAGCAGCAGCAGCAGAAGCGCTTTGTCAGGCTCAGCTGCTTCATCTTTCATTGTTGTACACAGCCGATAATAATTTTGCTTTATTATTTTCTTCATTTTTGTGTGCTGGGAAGCCCTTTGTTATTGCATCAGCGATAATTGGCGCATTTTGGCACTTGCAGCTTTTGGTGGCTCTTGTATCTCGAGTTGAGATCTTCATTGCTGACAAGCGGCCATTTTGCTATATATACATACATATGTATATCTACATTGACATTTGTTGGCCTTTTTTTGTAAAAAGAGATGTATGCATTGTTGGCCAATTCGATTCTTATCATCATCATCATCATCATCGTTATCGTTATCGTCCGCTCGTCCATCGTTATGTTGTCCATGCTGGCTGGGCATTGTGTTAAGTGCGTGTAATTGAGTGCGACTTCCAGTGGCATTGATGCCCCTTGAAAAGTTGATTGAGTGCCTACAGTTGAGCTGAAAGATGGACGATGACGATGACGATGACGACGACGACTACGACGACAAGTAGCCACTGCCAGTTCAGCTTTATGATTGGCCAAACAATATACATAAATGTCAATGTGTCGTTTAGTTTTCTCTCCACACTATGAAAGCAATGGAAAGTTTTGACTTTGATATATTTCGTCGGATTAACAGTAAAGCTTCTGACTAATTTGTACAGTTAAGCAAGCTTGGCGGAAAGGCTAGGCATTTATGTATAATTGCCATAGTTTACGGTATTCTTCGAAATGGAATATTTAGACATTTAGTTAAAAGTTTAAAGTGTTTTATGATCTGGTTTCTGAAGAATGATTTCTAGAAATGCTATAGCTATGATTATTCACCCGAGAAGAATTTTAAGAAATTCCGTCAATAGAATATATTCCATTTTAAAGTCTGTATCGTATCAGCTGATTTTCTAAAATTTATTACATATCCAAGAGCAAGTTCATAAATATATACATTATATATATATACATATATATACATATATAATGTATATCCAAACTTAATCGTTATACTGGCTTTAAGTTCACAAATAGCGTCTATGTTTCATTATAAACAAAATATTTATTTTTAAGCATGCCTGCCGACTCTATTTCTGCATTTTCTCTCATTGCCATGTTCGTAAACGTTTTACTGGCTGTTAATGTGATCACTCACTTTACGGTGTGCAATTAATGCATAAATGACCTTTAAAAGGCACTTATAAAACCCAACTTGCTGCCCTATCCATTGCTATTCCCCAACTGCCACAGTTATCATTCTCTCCCTCTTTCTCTGTGCCCTTCGCGTGGCTTTCTCCCTTACATTTTGCAGCTGCCTTGGGGTAATATTAATTCCCAAAATGCTGGGCCCCAAGCAATCACTTGCAAAACTTTTCGCATGCTTTTTCTCCCATACCACTTGTCTGCGCTTAAAGATGCATGCGACATAAATTGGCGTTGCCACATCGCTTACGACTTGCTACAAGAGAGAGGGAGAGAAGGAGACCGAGAGATAGAGAGATGGAGAAAGAGAGACGGAGGCAGTTGACAGTTGTTACTGCAGCGGACATTGTGCAACTGTCATCGGCGCTTGTCAGCCCAACAAACCATTTAATTTCGACGACAATTTTAGTAGCTGACAAGCCAGAAAAAACAAGAGCAAAAAGACGACAGTCTAACCCCGCTATCGCTACCCCAGCGGCTACTTTTGATGATTGTTACTGTTGCGCAATATGCAAACTGTTTAACGGTTGACGTTGGGAAAATCCGTCTGTAACTGTAACAAAAGACAAACACAATGCCGAATGGCCAGGAAATTGAATTAGCTGGGAAACTGCGAACAACGCGAACTGCAGCTGAAAATGTCGAAAAAAAAAATACTAAACGCATTCAAGTCAAGATAGTTACTGTTGTCCCAAAAACTAAGTGCTATAATTTATAGTGCTTAAATACCCTGTAAACAGAGAAATGGGCATTTGGAATATGCATATAAACATATATATTTATATTTATATTTATATTTATATTTATATTTATATTTATATTTATATTTATATTTATATTTATATTTATATTTATATTATATTTAATTATATGTATTTATATTTATTAGTATATTGATATTTATATTATATTTAGATTTAATTTATATTTATATTTATATTTATATTTTATATTTATATTTATATTTATATTTATATTTATATTTATATTTATATTTATATTTATATTTATATTTATATTTATATTTATATTTATATTTATATTTATATTTATATTTATATTTATATTTATATTTATAATTTCATATTATTTGGTGTACAGGGTATTCGCCTAGTCTGCCACTCACTGACTACTTCGGTGACCTACTCAATTTAATTGCATGCACTGACAGAAGTACCAAAAGAAACACCAAGAACTGCAACTCTTGCTTACTTTTCTGCCCCGCTGCCACGCCCCTTACAGCTATTTGGCTAACAACAAAAAACTTATTCAATTAAACTTTTGCGCGCGACCTAATAGCAAAAGCTTCTAATTTTGTCAGTACTGTTGCTGATGCTGCTGCTGCTGCTGCTGCTGTGGCTGCTCCGGGGCTTCTTTTAGTCGTCCTTCAGCCACGCAAAGCGAAGCCATGTTAGAAGGGACATCCAACTGTGTGTGCGAGCATAAATTTCATTTTAAATGGAATTTCATTAAAAAATAATATTTGCTGAGCGCAACTTCATTTGTTGCTGCACAACCGTCCGCCCACATGCTGTGCTAGTTGGGTGTGGCACCAGACTGTCAACATATGTGACACGGGTTTTAAATGCTGGCAACCAACACCAGCACCAGCTAGCGGTTTCGCCCAGTCGCCTCCACCTTCACCTCCTCTTGCAGCCGAACAGCTGTTGTCCTTTTGCCGTTTCGCCTTCAGCTGCATGCAAATTAGTGCGTTATTATAACATACAGCAGCATTGCAATCTGGCAACTCTGGCTGCCGCACTCTGATATATGCTGTTGCACTCTTGACTTCTGTGTGAGACCGTGAGAGAGGGAGAGCGGGAGAGGCAGAGAGAGAGGAAGAGTTAGCTAGCTAGGGGAACTCTTGGCATCCATTTAAACAAAACTATTTCCGGGCCAGACTGATTTATGTGTGCGTTGACTTTTGGCTCATTTGATTAATTTTGTTGCCCTATAGAGGCGAAGGGCATTGCTGCCACATGTTGCCCATACTCTTAATTGCCCTGGATTCGAAATTCCAGTCGAATCTTTCCGCAGGAAGTACTTAGCTTCCAAAATTCCTTTATCTACTAATGCTTTAACAATTTTCCATCCTTTATACTTTGCTTTTAGTAAGCTAATTGAATGGAAGCTCAGACAATGCACTCCCAGCAGAGCTCCGCTCAGCTGCCCAGCAATTTGGGTGTGCCTATGCTGCTGTCCCGTCTCCTGCTACTCTATTGTGATTGCCCATGAGCAACTGACTTTGAAAATCAACATCTGCACTCATTGCCTGAAATCTGATTAGAACTCTGTGCTGCATTGAGAGCTAGTAACTGGCAAAAGAAGCCATAGATGCAGAATGAGGGAAAATATATGGAGTTAGATTAGCTAGAGAAGAGTTGAAAAGGAAGCTAAATGTATGGAGAAGCTTAATAATATAATAATAGAAACTAATCTTGAAAACAATCGACTTTAACTATTTCGTTAATTAAAAACAAATATTTGAATGACTTATACAAAGTGAAAAATAATAAAATCTGAAAAAATTATACATGTATACAAAAAATAAATAAATAATAAGAATTAATAATATAAATAAAAGGAAAATTAGTATACCAATATTTACAAAAGAGAAAAAAAAAAAACGTACAAGTTATTAAAATAAACAATTGTATTATATAATAAAAATAAATAAATCTAATAATCAAAGCCTTTCCCCTGAATCAACATAAAAAAATTCTAAAGTTAAAAAATTATATTAAATAATATAGATAAATATCAATAATAATTAAAGCTTTTTCCATCCATTTTTACCTTTTACACCTTCCTCATTTTCTGTTCAATTGTCATTTCCATAAGCTATTGTCTAACTGCTTATTTTTGTGCACAGTTCATCTGCCTTGGCATTACAATTTGGTTTGAACTGATTTGTGCTACGTTGCAGCAAATGTCAATGGCATTGAAATGCGCTCTGTCGATTTATCCTCGTAGCTCCTCGCATAAGATTGTGCAATTTGTGAGGTCCTTTGGAATCTGAGTCGTCATCCTCAAATGATATGCAACAGTTTCGCTTGCTGCTGATTTCGGCTTTTGTTCAATTTCTTGTAAATTTAATTTCCTGTTTTACATTTCTGTTCACTCTGCCTGACTACGTGAGCTACTGTCAGCCGAGCGAGATAGACACCGAGTGAGTGAGTAAGATGCTCTCCATCTTGCTCTATTTAGTAGCTATTTAGCTGCCTAGCTGCTCTGTCGCCAATTGTTGACATTTCATTGGCTGTCTTTTTTGGGCTTTACTTAGTATTAGTATTCAGTTCTTGGCATTCGCATTCGCATTTGCATTTGCCCTCGCATTTGCACACTTTTGTCTTCATCATGATGATGATGATGTTTACATTTCGTATGCAGCATTAATTTCCTCATTCGTTCGAATTACACAACGTTCTCCCCGCACACACACACACACACGCACACATTTCACTATTCTATTTCTTTTCTCTTACGGGTGGCTGTCAATTTTCCTCGTACTCGAATATATTTTCTATGAATTTCGAATTTAATTAGTTTTTCATTCATTTAAAAACTCGAATGTGCCTAATTGGCAATTAGTGCTGAGTTTAAATCGGTTATTTGATATAGCCGTAAAACTCTTGAAATTTGCTCTTACCAAATCAATTTGAAATGAAAATTACTCAGCACAAAATATATATACATGCATATGTATATATGTACATATAGTATATATGATGCATATATTTGTATATCATCTATATGTAGGGCAAGACACAAAGAAAGCCGAACCAAAATATTGTGCAAAAATGCTTTTTGCCTCTAAATGAGACGTGAATCTGATGTCTGCGTGTCGGGCGCAGCGTGCGGGGCGGGGCACAGTCAGCAGCATCAAGGCAAACTAATTGATTTTAAAATAAATAATGACTAATCACCACCTGCAAAATAACAGCCAGCCACAAATTCAGAACAGTTCCGTAGTATTCTAGGTGAATTGAATACCCTATCTGGGCGAGATGTGCCCGCCTTTAATTAAATTAAATTTAATTTTATAAGTGATTTGTACGTTTTCTATGTTGATTAGCTTACAGGGCATTTTCTAGTCGTCTACTCCCTTTGATTACTTTGGTGTTTTGCTTCTCAATACTTCATTTCTATACACCTACATTTTCCGCTGCCGTCGCCCAAGCTCATATCTCACCATCAATTTCGATATACCTTGTCGACACGGGTTAGCTTACCCTTTGCACTCCAGCCTCCACCCTCCACCTTCTGCCCTCTGCATACAGTTATCCCTTACCCCACTCAAAAACGCGCTTCCCTTTTCACCTGCTGCTGCAGGCTTACCCAGTTTCCCATTCATTCGCGCTCACAGCTTGATTAATTGAAATTTCACTCACTGTCAAGGTGTGTGTTATTCTCTGTCTCTCTCACTCTTTTCCTGCCTCTCTCGCTCTCTTTCTCTCTGTAAACTAAAGTGTTGGCGTTTGCTAGTTGCTGGGGAAAACAGTTTGGAAAATTAATTGAGTGCGCTAATTTTGGCAAAAGGGTTTTCTTAATTGATGACGTGCCCTCTGTATGCTGCTCACGAACTAGTTCCATGAACCAAAACTGAGTTTTCCAAACTAATGAATAATGCTTTGGGTTAAACGAATTCAGCGGTTCAAATGTTATTACCTTTTACGATCTACAAAATTTGTGTTGCAATATAAATATTTAATTTGTTATTTAATGAAAAGCCAGAGATTATTTAGAATAAAATTTGTTGTTGCACAGTTCACGAAATTTTGTATAGTAAATTACTATTATTATTATTATTATTATTATTATTTTTCTTCGCATAAAAGTGATTCATTGCATTTGGCTACTTCATAATTTACAAATTATTTTCCGCAAATAAATATATGTATAAATGTACATATGTATATAATAAATACCTACTTTTCTGTTGCTTTCGAAATGATTTTGAGAATGTTTTCATCAATGATGCGTGGGCTGTTTGCAATAGCATTTCCACTCTCTGTACGTATGTCTGCGGTAATTGCGTTTTAAGTGGCATTTTGGCAGGATGAATAATGCGCGAAAATCTGCGGATATCGCAGGCAGAGACAAAGCCATTTAGCCCCCAATGGTCATGTGGGGATCTTCAATAGATTTATCATATGCCATCGAATTGGTTGAGAGATCGAAATGAATTTAAATTAAATTTGTTGTTTAAATTGATATGCAGCTGTTGGACATCAGTGAGTAAATGGGTTGACTAGGTCAGAATGCTCTATAATGATGAATATCAGCTCTATGGCTATTTTATTGCTGGATTTTGGATGTTAGTTAATTGAATAGATTTAAGACTGTCTTAGCTCCAATATATATGTCTAGGCAGAGTTTATTAAGTATACAAAATTCAACTACTTTCCATAACATGTTACTTGGTATTACTTCAACACCCATTACAGAGTATAATACACTCTATGCAAATGCTAAAAATATACTGTATATGAATAGTTGAGCTGTATATGAATAGTTGAGCAAAACGTAATGAAGCAGAAATCTAAATTACACTCCTACTGTTTTCTTGGCTAGAGCCACAGTTGAGCAAACAAACACCCACAGACGCTGTAATCATCTGGCAACCACCCACCGGCACTACCTGCCCCGACTCCTCTCTGGACCGCGTTCAAGTGAAGCGTTGCCTCTGCTGCAGGATACACACAGAGCAGAGCACACAGACAGCATAAAAAGCTGGCAGCGAACTTTGCTTGGCTTGTGCCAATATTCAAAAACTGATTTTCATATGTCTTTTAAGTTTATTTGCGCTCAAGCGTGGCAGCCAGCAGCCAGTAACAGCCTCCACCTCCCAGAGCCCGCCCCTTTTCTGAAGCTGGGTGCGCCCGTTGGGCAGAGTCTCTTTCTGCCCTCTGGCGTGCTCTTATCATTTTCTGCACACGCATAAAAGTTGTTGTTGCCGGTTTCTTTTAACTTTTTTTATTGGCCGGAATTAAATTCGCTCTTAAAGACAGACACGCACACACATACACACAAACACCAACACACATAAGCATATATGAAATAGATACTACGTTGAATTTAGCTGATGCGCCTGTGCCAACTTTTTTTGTACTTTTTTTTAAGCGATTTCGAATGCAAATTTTATTGGCACGAGAAGAGGCTGGCAGGCAGTCGAGCGATAGGCAGAGGAGATCCTGTCTCTTGGCTGGGGAATCGCTCCCTGCAGGAGCTCCGACTTCATGTGCATGCAGATTAAAATCAATTCAATTTGTGCTGCAAGCGAAGTAAAAGTGGTAATCATTTCGGCTCGGCTCTTTGTTTTTGTTGCTCTCATCTCTTCTTCCCCACCTCTATTCCATCTCTCGCTTTACGTGTTCCTCTCGCTTTGTACTTTACATAATGAGATTTTAAACAAGTGCGCGCCTGTGTGTGTGTTGTACTTTTTATTTGGAATGTTGGCCACAAATTTCGACAGCAGCTTAGGAACTCGCATACTTTAACATATGTTTGGCAAAGTTGCTTTTAAGAGCGCCTTTAGATAGTCAAACAGACTAGAATGCTGCTTAGTATTTTCCCACAATGATTGTCTAGAGATTTTCAAGAATTCCTGTGACTCCCGATGTACCTAATTCGATGCCATAACAACTAACAAACTACTGATGGGAGCACACACACACTCAAGCAAATGCTTTTATTTCAATCGAATTTAAGCACTGTAAAGTAACCATGTTTTGCGGAGCATTGCTAAGAGGCGGCACGTATTGAAGCGAGAAGCAAAGCAAGAAGCGATGCGAGACGTAAAGCGAGAAAGCAAAACCATAAAGTGCTAACCGCAACATGTGTTTTTTCATGCGATGATCAGTCAAAAGCTGTCTGAAAGGAAGCGAACCGGGAAGCGTTTGTGGGATAGCTCTTAAGTTAATAAAGACAATTAAACGGGAATATTAAGAGCTCTTAATGGAGCAGAGATGAAACGATTTCTAGCAGTAAGATTCAAGTTAGAAATGTAGGCAAAACTAAGAAAAAATTGGGAAATTTTTAATGCATTTATAAAAACATCTGAAAATACTAAGATAAACAAAAAGGAAAATTACTATTAAAAGGCAAAAGAGGAATCAAGCTATACACAGTTTTTAGTTCGATTCTTTCATTGCTTCTCGTTTATTATTTTCCTTCTTGCTTCATTTAGTAATTTCTCTTTTAAAATTCTCTTGTTTATTCTATAACTTCTTTATGTATTTCTTTCAAAAATTTCTTAGGTTTTACTTCCCAGTTGCTGCTCTCGCTTTTGCCACTTCCTCCTCGAGCAAAAAATGCAATCTATTTGCGTTGTGCTTTACTTTCGTATTGATTGCCGTTTTCCTGGATTTCCATTTACATTTATTCACATTCGGCTTGCCCACTTACATGGCCATAGCAAAAGTCAATTACACGCCCCAAAAATGGCGTGAAAATTTCCATCACATCGGCTATTCCATTTCCATCGCATCGCAGGCAATCAGCAAATTAAAAACTAGCTGAAATTGTTGCATCATTTCAATGAAGCGAACAAATGCAAATGGCGAATGGCGGATGGCGAATGGCAACTGCGGCTTATCGACTTGCAGTTCCCACTGGAGGAGTGCAGCCGCTTGAAGGCTCAAGAGATTTCTGCCATTTATTAAAATCGCTGACACATATGGCTAGAAGGGGGCGTGTGCTGCGGAGGGCGCTAGGCTCGAAGCTTTGGGCTGTGGCTGTGACTGTGGCTGAGCTCGTAGCCTGACAAGGCAGAGCTGCTGCATCTGACACAAAAATATTTCATAAACATTGCGACGACAAGAACGACGCAATTAAATATGAAAGCGAGCGCCGCAACCTAAGGCTGTTCGCAATACCCTAGCATGGGGAGGGTATATGAGGAAGAGAAGCGGCTCAGGCTTATATTGAATTTTATATAAATGTTTCTTAAGAGTAGCTAAACTGCTCCATTTGCATGGCATATTCACTTTGACATTATCACGAGATATATGGTAAAAATATTCCCATTGCAAAAAGTTCTAGGGTATTTAGTTTTCATGCTCTGTTGGTTCATTCTGAACTTGTTCTCTTTCACATTTGACAGCCCGCAGGCGTAACGTGGCGATAAATTTGCACGTGCACACGAAATATTGTTGGCTACCTAGTTGTACACACTATCTAGCTCCCTCTCTCCCACTCTCTCTCTCTCGCTCTCTCTCTCTCTCTCTCTCTCTCTCTCTCTTTGGCTCTCTTTTTCTTGCTGTTCATCTAGTGGTAGGTCTTAACTTGTACAGTTGCCAAGCAAAGTCAAATGAATGCGGCTAATTGAAATTTCGTAAGCTGTGTGCACAGCACACGGCGTATACGTAATTAGTCAACTCCGGGCGTAAAACTTACGATTCCTTTTTGCATAATTTTTCAACACTCGGCAAGCATAAATCACGCATACGCCACGTTATGCGCGGCACATTTATTGATTTATGTGCGCCCAGATATTCACGCTGCAATTTTTAAGTAACTTTTATTATGACAAACGTCGTGTGGCTGTTGCTACGTCCTACGGCCTACGTGGCATCTGTTCGGCGCTTCATTTATTTTTTATTGTCTCTTTTTTGTTTCTTTCGCGCTTTTTTGTTGAGAAGAAGTTTTTGGCCACATTGGCTGAACATTTGATAAATGTTGTGCCATAAAATGGACACTTAATGGAGCATGGAAGAGCGCGATATATTGACGGAGCAACGCGGCAATTAAGTAGTATAGCGGACACTTCCCGAGAGATCGAAGACTTTAATTAAACATGACAAAGTTTTCTAAATATGGATAGAGATAAAGATAGCGATAGTGACAGAGATATAGATAGAGATAGAGATAGTGATAGAGATAGAGATAGTGATAGTGATAGTGATAGCGATAGAGATAGAGATAGAGATAGAGATAGAGATAGAGATAGAGATAGAGATAAAGATAAAGATAGAGATAGAGATAGAGATAGAGATAGAGATAGAGATAGAGATAGAGATAGAGATAGAGATAGAGATAGAGATAGAGATAGAGATAGAGATAGAGATAGAGATAGAGATAGAGATAGAGATAGAGATAGAGATAGAGATAGAGATAGAGATAGAGATAGAGATAGAGATAGAGATAGAGATGAAGATTGAGATACTTTATTACATTTTATTGCATTCATGGATATTCCCAAAAACTGCCGTTTTTTATTTGCTTTTTTTCCGTCGTTGATTTTGTGTCTTATTCTTATGAGGACGATGAGGTACAAAACGTCTCAATGGCTTCGGCTGAATTACAGATATATCTCTACCTGATTCATATCTGTACGCATAACATTTGAGATGTTCGTTTTCAATTAAGCAAATATAACTGTGAAGTCCATCGTATTTAGTATGATCTTCAGTAACAGTAATCGGTTTCACAGGTCCCCCATTGGAGTCAACAGTTGGATGTGTAATTGCGGGCTTGGTTTCTATTCCATAATCTACATAATCTACGTCTTGGAATTCGTCTGGCTTATCGACTTCATTGTAGGCATCGTCACCATATGCCTCATCAGAATAGTGTAGATCCCCATAATTATTAGTTATCATACCATCTTGATTACTCTGATTTTTGCAATAATTAATCTGAAATATGTCTTTTGAACTGTTATCCTCACACCATTTCACCATTTGCCACAGCATTTGCTTAATCGTCTTGCCTGAAAGTATCGACTTGGTCATATTTTTCATAATATCCGCCATTACTTGAGAGCTGAGAGCTTTTCCTTTATTGTACAACTCCATCTGGTTAACAACGACTTCTGTAGCAGCGGAAATAGCTGATTGGTATAGAGCTTCCCTGTCGGGTAAAGTCGTAGCCATTACCATCGAAGTCCACACTGTAAGGTGGAGTACCAGATTCTGCAGAAGAGAAACAAATAAAATTTAATAAAAAAATCTCAGTCTTAATATTTTCCATATTTACCATTCTGATTAGGACTTTCTGTTAAGATATTGTTGTTATTTTGGCCCTGCCTGAAGTGCATTTAAGAAGAGAATGAGATAAGAAAAGTGTTTTACAAGCGCCTCAAACAGAATTCGCTAAGCTAATTAACTAAAAATTCGACATGGCCCAGTCAGATTTATAAACCATACAATACTTATTTGTTTGTTTCTTAATATTATTATATATTTAGTTTTTTCTTTTTGTTTTTCAAATAGTTTGAGCATTCCTCTTATTCTTAGCCAACTAAAATAGAATTTCCCTGACATTGACCTCGCTGCCAATGCGAAAGTCAATTGTTTTACCAGCACCCGCTAGTAGTGCGAATATCGAAAAGTATAACAAAAATAGCTGAAAATGCAATTAATGAAAACTATTCTGTTGGCCTCTGTTCAGATCGAATCGTATCGAATCGATTCGAATGGGATCGAATTGTATTGGCGCTGGCCTCCTGGTCTACATCATAAATATAATCTCTAGCAGTGCAAAAGCAATTTTCGTATTTCGAAATGCTTGCGTTCGTTGCTTGTGTTTATAAAATGAATATATGATATTGTGTTGTTGATAGCTCTAGCTGTTGTTTTCGAATACCCTGTAGAAAGCGAATTGAGCTCTGGTAACTGGGGACCGCCAGTAAATGAGGTTGGGAAACTTGGGTATATGAATGGAATAGGCAAAGTAAATACTGACAGTCATTATTAATTTTGAGTAATATCATCATTATGTTATCAATATTGATATGTCTAGTTGGTATATCTTAGTCGCATTAAAAATTGCCTTCAAGCTATTTCAATGAGATGTTTCATACAAATAAAATTCGCAAATTATGCAAGGGGCTCAGCTCTCTCTCGCACATTTGTTTATTTGTTCATTTGCTTACTTGCGGCAAAGCAAATATGCAGCAGACACTTAAATCGCAATGATGTATGCTAAGTTTTTCTATATATATAAATATACATTTATATATATATATATTCAATTTTATAATGTAGATAATCTATAATAGATGAGTGCATTTTGGGCTAGCGAAATATTTGTGTTTGTTAAATGACATTTTCAGAAACGGCTCTTGGCAATATTTCCATTTGCATTTTCGCATGTCACGAAAAATATTTATGCATTTTCCTAGTTTTGTTTGTGCAATGAATGTATTAATTTAAGCTGACAGCAAGTTGATTGCAAAATATTTATGCACAGATTTATTCACGCGACTTGTGCGATAAACCATTATGAGACTTTTAACGCATTTGTCTGCTCGTTTGTTGGTTTTCAATGGGGTGGACATTAGCAGGAGGCGTGTGTAATAAATGAGTATATTTCACATCAAATAATATAGTTGAGGCAAATGTGATTAATGATATAAGGTGAAATATTTATGTGAATGCTAAATGAGGGAACTTTTGTGTATTGGATAGAAGTAGAGCTAATGCTAAAATAATTAATACCCTAAATGTTCTAAAAGGAACAGGAAATACAAAATACCTTTTCCTTTTTTCTTCTCTCTCTCTCTCTCTCTCTCTCTCTCTCTCTCTCTTTCTCTCTCTCTCTCTTTCACTGTTTCACTCTATTTTCGTTTTCATTTAGAAACGATTTTGTTTCTTTTTTTCGCCTTATCCACTGTGCCCCAAGCAGAGCTTACATAAGAAATTTGTCCAGGAGCTCAACAACAATTTCCTGCCTGCGATTTTCACTTTTCTTGCAACATGTGACAGTTATGAGGGGGGAGGAGCTAGTTGACTCTAGCCCAAAGGCCAGAGCCAGCAAAGATAGACGCATGTGTGTGTGTGAAAGTTGGCAAGAGTTTGTCATGCAATTAGAGCAACATGCGACTAAAAGTGGACAGCTCTGGGAAACTCGCGACTGGCGGCTGGCAGCAGCTAGGCAAAATGCGTTTTTCACAACGGGAAAATCAAGTTTTCCAATCTGGCTGTCGCTGATGCTGTCGCTGATGCTGTCGCTGATGCTGATACTGGTGCAAATAAAAGCAACAATCAGCCAGGCAAAAGTGGTTTTCGCCAATTGAACATGTTTGCTGCTCTCGGTTGCTGTTGTTGCCGCTGCTGCAAACGAAATCGAAATCGAAATCAATTTCGGGCTCTGTGTGCGTGTCCGTCCATGGAGCCATTGAACCGCGCTCATCAAAGCCAATGCCCATAACCCAAGTCTCTCCCCAGCTTATATAAGCCAACAGCGAGCGAGCGAGCTATCGAGGGGCGCTTCATGACTTTATTTTTTGTTTATTTTCCTTAGTCGCTGCTCACAGCGAAATGTGCGTAAGACTTGCAAGGAAAACAAAATCAAAGTCAAAACATTGTTGCAGCGAAAGTTGCCCTAGCCCCCGCACACATAGTTTGAGGAAGACAGACTGAGAGAGGGGGAGAGTGAAAGAGAGCGAGGGTGGGCTGAAGTAGAGGATATGTGGCCATTGGCATGATACTGATAGCTCTTGGTCATAAATGTCGCTGCTTGCCATATAAAAAGCAAAGCGTAGCAATTGCGCCAAGTGGACGTGGACAAAAAGGAAGCGAACTGTAACCAGTGTTGGATAACATGCACAGATTTCCAGCTTAGCAAATGGTGAAATAACATTTTATACACATATATGAAACTTTGTCAGCGTTGGGCGCTTTAAATTGTGGAACAGAAATTTTAACATTTTACTACTTATGAAAAATACAAGAAAATATACTATAAATAAATAATTTAATTAAATGGAAGTATGAAGTATATTAACATGTATCAAAATAACAGAAAATATATATATGTACTATAAAAAATACAATATATTTCTAAAATTCATATTAATATTAATTTACATTTTTAGAAATATTTAATTTTAAATTTCATTTAAAGTTTCTTAGTTGAGCTAAATGCTTTTCTTTTTGATTACTATAAATATTTGTGCTCAGCTGTTTCGTTAACCTTGTTGAGCAGTGTTTAGACCTAGAAAAATATATAATTAAAATACACAAAAGAATTTTTAGAATACCAGACGCACGAATTACAACAGAAAATAATTTTAAACTAATTAAATTGAGGCACAGTGACTAGAATGTGTGTTGCCTGTATAATGTCTCAGTTCTGGCGGTATCTATATGTGTGTATGTGCATGTGTGTGTGTGTGTGTTCACCATAAATATGCCAAAATAACAATGGTCCATTCCGGCTGTCTGCCTTACCTTACCGGCCTCTCCCCCTCAGCTTGCATTATACTGACAGGCAAATCTAATAAGCATAATGAATGAAGCACCAGCCAAGAGGATAGGCCAGGGGCGGGAGGGGAGAGGCACGAGGCCACCAGCTGAGTTTCTGTTTTCGCTCAACGTGTTGAACTTGTGCTGTCACCTGTAAAGGCAATGACAACACAGACTCCCCCGCCCCGCTTCGCCGCCCCTCGCTCTAGAGCAGAGCAGCGTCGAGGGGGAGAGCCATGTGGCGCATAGTTACAAATATCTTGGTTGAAATTCACACCGAGCAGAGATACTTTGCCTGGTGTCTGTCTATTTAATTAATTTATATATTAGATACACTTCATTAAAAATGTTTTCATATATGTTGCTTTGACCATTGTGCTTTCGCGCGTTGCTTTTGTTTTGTCTGCTCGACGTATTTGTTGATTGAGCGGCACAAATGGGCGACACCAAAAGGAAACAGAAAACAATAGCCAAACTACTCGTGTGTGTATGTGTGTATGTGTGTGGGTATCTGAAAGATACACTTGTATCGGCCGACTGCCTAATGGCTTGTAAGTGATCTATGTGCCTGTGGGCATATTTTGCGTTTTGGCCAAGCCGCCTTACATAATTCATCATCAACGAATTGCTTCCTTCCTTCCTCCAAAACAAAAAAAAAAAAAGAAAAAAGAAAATAGAAAACAAGCGACACTTGCACCGCTGACCCACTCGAATAAGGCTTTTCGTCGTGGTGCCTGTTGTCAGCTCCTCATTTAAAGCAGTCGACGAGATGCCAACAAACATCTGCTCTCTCGCTCGCACCGCCTGCTTTGGCCAGCAATTAACGCACTTTGAGCCGCACAAAGTGGGTCAAGTGTGTTTCTGTGGGTGGCGCTTGTTGGCTGAAGGTTCTGTGAAGTGCTCGGCACTTCGTAGTCGTCTAATGAAATGCATTTCAGTTCTCATTAGGCAGGCCATTTTGTTATTTAAACATGAAGGCCTAAAACACTGTGAGGAAGGTGTGTGTAAGAGTGTGAGTGTATATTTGTTTAAGGAAGTGCAGCTGATAGGTCGAAAATTCAGCCATTTGAGATTACAGCGAGCTAAGTTCAAATAGGCTGTGCAGAAATTTCAAGCAAGTATAAGTTTGTAAATCGATTTGAAAGTATTTTCTGAATCTTTCAAGAAGCATCTGAAATATTTGTATAGTTTTATGGTATTGAGATTAATTTATACAGAGGTCATCTATGTCTTTTAAGCAGAGATATTTATATTTGTTTTACAAGGAAAATTTGGTAGGAAAACCTTGAGTTTCTTCTTTAAGAAATATTTCAGTTAGATATATGTATGTATCATCGCAGATTCCAGCTCTTTAATGTCAACCCTGACCAACCTGTTTACGCCAAGTAAAAGCATTTTTTCTAACAGTAAATATAAATGCTGTTAAAGTGCTTTTCCTTTCTGTGTGTAGCTGAACAACACCACACACATATACGCACACCTTTTGACCCCAACGAACCCGGGTATATATGTATGTTTACACAGGTACACTCGGTTAGTCCGCAACTCTCTCTCTCTCTCTCTCTCTCTCTCTCTCTCTCTCTCTCTCTCTCTCTCTCTCTCTATCTCGCTCTGTCTCCTCTACTTTGTTAATTTTGCATTTAATTAAAGGGCATCTCTCACCCTGTGTTTGTTGTTGTTTTCTTGCAAAACTTGTAATGCGCTGGCACTTAATGCAATTTTGATGTTTTTGCGTCACCTGCTCTTGATTTCCAGCAGCAAAAACAACAACAACACCTAGGTGAACAACAATATTCAAATAAAACTTTGCATTTGCGATTGTGGTTAAAGTTTTCATTGTTTTTTCTCCCTTTAGTTTCTTTTTTTGGGGTGCTATGAATTTTCTTGCAGCATTCTGGAAAATGCGTTGACTGCCAAAGCTAGCCATCTCTCTTTCACCTCCCTTTGGCCATTCTGGTGCTTGCCACAAATGCCATGCTCCACACACCCACACACACACACACACGCATATGTCGAGTCATTCTCTCTGTGCACTGTTCCATGCCATGGACCTTTCAAAGAAGGGGCGAAGAGCTCTGGCTTCGACCAGCCAACACGCAGCTGCGTGCTTGGGGTGCTGCTGGGGAGTCTTGGTTAAAGCTTTTTTGGTATCAGCACTCGCAACATCCTCCGCAACTTTGCTTTGTCATGTGCAATATTTCTTTCTTGTCTTTTGTCTAAGAGCTCGAAACGCCGATCTCGGCAAATGGGCAGAAGCATTTACCCAAAAAGCATTCACAATAGCTGCAAAGGAAGTTGACTTCACTAAAAGCGAAGTCGCTGCAATGTGCATTATGCTAGTGACTACTGCTAGATAATAATAGTGGTAATGACTTTATGCGAAGAGAATACAATACAATTTGTTAAGCCAGAGCGACAAAGGCATTCAGGCATAAATTGGAAAAGTGTTTTTGTTATTAATTACTTTCATTGGACATTTTCTTAAATGAATTTATTACAAATTTTTTGAGGCGAAATTCTGGTACATTTAAAAGTAAATTTGTTTAAATTTCATGAAAGTTTTTATTGAATTATACTTAACAAAACTTGCTTGAACTTATTGTGAAATTGCGGAATATTCGTATAAAAGTTTATTAGTAATAGAAATTATTAATATAAAATTCGAATACGGTTTGAAGATAAACTGCAAATACTTTAAAATTCATAGAGAATTCTGATATATATATATATATATATATATATATATTTTTTTTTTTTTTTTTTTTGATAAATTTGCAGAATTTAGTGAATAACTAAAAATTCTGTTTAAATGTTTTTATGAAAAATTATCAGCTTGTCTAGAAGTTTATGGAAAGTTCTTTTTTTATGCTTTAGATAAATATACATTTGCTGAGATGGTCACACTTTCTTTGTTAATTTAACTAAAATACTTATGCGGTCACACTGGGCAGTGTTACCGTTGCAGAAATTTATCTGGTCAGCATTTTCTGTAGATTAACAGATTAATTAATTCACTATCGATACAAAATTCTTTAATTAATTCACTATCGATACAAAATTGGGGTGGGGAAAAGTATTAACAGTGATCGATAATGCGATAATCATATACGATAGTAGGCCGTGACTAAATATCTGCTCTGGGATGACAAAGGAAGTTACAGAACACTTTCTCTTATTCAACTAGAATCGAAGCAGGCTCTGTAAATCATTTGCAATCCACAGAGCAAAGCCATTGTCAATTCATTCGTCAGTGGGACGGCTTACTGAATAGAGTTCTGAACCCAGTCATCTCGGCAAAATAAAAAAATCAAATAAAATAAAAAACATTTACAAAAAAGCTAAAAACATCAAATAAATAAAAAACAAGAACTCAAACAAAAAATCATCATACAATTAAACGAGAATTGTGCGCGTCGTAAGCCTTAAGTTCAGACTCTCGGTTTTACACTCTCGAACTCGAATTATTTTCCAAGTTTTTCTTCTGTGCTCGCTCGCTCGTTTGTTCAGTGAATAAAATAATTTTTTTTTTTTTGCATTCGTGTGTGTGTGCTGTCATTGCCCTTGTTGCTGAAAAGAAGCTGCTGCTGTTTCTATTCTAGTCTGAGTGGAGCATTAATCAGCCATTTACAGTTACGCAATGGATAACTTGAAGGCCAACACAACGGGCGCCTATTTGTGGCATCCCCCGCAGCAGCAGCAGCAGCAACAGCAGCAGCAGGCGCCGCTAATGCAGCAAGCGGCGGTGCCACCGCCACCGCAGCAGCCACCGCCACCGCTGCTGAGCGGCATGCCGCAGCCGGTCCGTCGGTTTGCCGGCAACAAGAACAACTACAACTATATGCAGAGCCAGGCCCAGGCGGCCGCTGGCCTCATGATGGGCGCCAGCAATCCGGGCGGCCAGATAATGGGCATGGGCTCGCCCAATCCCAATGGCTATCGCAAGCGCCAGCCGATGAACACTGGCTACAACCCGGGTGGTTTTCAACATAACGGTAAGACACGGCGCAAATAGTCGCCAAGTGCAAATACACACACACGCACACGCACAAAGGCATACAAATACATGTGAATGTAGGCATATTTTTCGGTAGATGACACAGCAGAAAAAAGTTTTCGGTTCAGTGTTGGGTAAAGCGTTGTAAAAGCAACCCTATTGTAGTGTTGCCTAAGCAGTGTTAGAAAATATGTTGATGCTTCCGTGTTGGGAAACGTATGATAAGCAGCCATGCAGCTGCTGTCTTAAAAAACGAATGATGACAATGCCAATGTTTATATAATTTATATTAAAAATATTAATATAATATTAAAAATGAGCATTAATAGTGTCTCGTATATTTGAGATCTTTTATTTATTTTTTTTTTTTTTCATTTTTATTTATTTATTTTATTCTTGTAATATCCCAATCTACAACATTTGTCGCTAAGCACATTCAAATTGAATTCTTGTACTTACTACTCACTCACTGTTTGAATGGTGTCTTTCTATATCAATATCTATAACTATCTGTATATATAAATATATATTTACTCTATAGTATATATAATATATATTTATGTATTATAAATATATATTTTTTATATAGTATATATTTATATATATATTAAAATTCTTTAATCCTCTGGCATAATAACTAAACCATTTTTCTTTTCCATTTTTGTATTCTCTTTGCAGGTAAGTCGCTGTTTTCTATACCCGAAAATGTTGTTGTGCTTGAGAGCCGTAAGTACATTTCAAAACTTATCAAAATCTATGACACACTTTTAGATACACTACACTACGCAACGCACACACACATACACACTACACTACTTTACTACACTTTAATACAGCTGCTAAAGAATGATTGCCAAATGTTGTACAGTGCGCGCCAGGTGAAGTGCAGTTCTGCATCAATTTCTATGATTCATTGCACAAGTTTCCTCTAAATACCCGAAAAAGATCAAAAAGCATTTCAATTTATTGCATTTTTGCATTTTGTGGAGAAACTTTTGCGTTCGATTTATTTCCATTGCAATTTTCTAGACATTTTTTCTCATTTTGTCTTGTCTCTGAATTTTCAATTGCATTTTCCATAACAATTCATGACGCCATCAACTTATATATATTTTGAAAGATATTTTGCTATTTCTATATATATATATATTTTTTTTTTGCTCTTTGCAATTTGCATAATATTCAATGCACACGCAATTTTCGTAGGGAGAAACCATCGAATGGTCGAACCACTTGCCATGAGTGGAGAGTATCATCGGCAGCGTATCGATTAGCTAGGGAGCGGGGAGCTGAGTATAAAGGCAACGCACGTGCCTTGGGTAATAGAATTTTATCATTATAGCACAGCGTTGCCTTTATTTTAGGTTAGCTCTTTGGTTTTTAGCATGCACTTCGAGCAGCAGAGCAACATATGCATTGCAGCACATTTCGACTGCAACGGGATTTTTATGGTCTATTGTGGAGAGAGGTGAAGACAATACTTCTACAATAACTCTTCATTCAATTGGAAGAGCATTCCAAATATTAGCAATTTTCTCTATTTCATACACATTTTTCATTGGATATGCAGCAAATAAATTCTAAACAAATATTATTAAACATATTCTTGATACAGTCATCAAAAATATATGCGCCCCCAGATTTACTTTTTATTCCATACACATTTTCCATTAGAAAAATGCTCAGCTGGAAAATTCCATGCGCATAATTTGTTCAACTACCAAATTACCGCAATTTTCCTAATAGGCCGCAGCAAAATTTTACGCCCAACTCATCAAGAGTGTGTCATAAAAATATGAAATTGCCATTTAAATAATCATGCACACGCACACACACTCGCGCACACACACAAGCACACGCACATTGCTAACATATTTGCACCATAATTAAAATAAATGTTTTCAATGCTCAATAATAGCCAAATAAATTAATTTTAATTGCAAGTCTGAGAAAAAGCCGCTAAAAATAAATAGCTAAAAGCAAGCACGCGCTCTAGCTCTCTCCCTCTCTCTCTCTCTCTACCTCTCTCGCTCACTCTAGGTCTGTCTCTTTTGCACTCTCTTGCCAAGAATAGTATATTTTTGGCTAGCCAATACGCTGCCTGCGCCACGCCCACCAAACCAAATGTCGCAGGTGGCAAGATGGCAAATATACAAAAAACAGCCAAACAAATATATATATCATATATATATATAAAAGCAGGAAACACTTAAAAATACATAAAAATACCAATGGGCCATATCTTGTGGGGGCGGGGAAGGCGTGTTGGTGTTAATATTTTGGCATATTTATGGCTCTGCCTCTGCCGCCGCCGTCGCCGCCGCTGCCATCGTCATCGTGTGAAGATTTCTCTCGTCAGCGAAGATGTTGATGGCTTTTCTGTAAAGGGATCAACATCAAAACCACTCGAAGATTTATGCGTGCGTTCATTAAACAGCAGCAGTCAACCCAAGCCCCCGCACCTTCCCCGCACCCAGCCTAGCTTTATAAATGAAATGCGCGACTTTATTTGCTTTTTGGTGTTTTCTGTGTCGGTTCGGGGTTGTCAGTCAGTCCGTCAGGCTGGCTGGCAGGCCTTATCACTGTGGTCGAGTGCCAAAAAGGCAAAGTTGAGCTGTGTTTGTTTATCTTTGCGCCTGTGCGCAGCTGTTGACCCAGCGCAGCACAGAAAAAAAAAAACACTCGCACACATACGCACACACATGTAGATAACGTATTTTCATATGTGAGCATTTTTTTCCCCCTATAACAACTTTAGTTGCTTAATTTTCAGCTCGCTCTGTGCGTTCTAGGTGCGAAGTATAGTTACGCCCCCTGCCCTTGCTCTCACGCCCTCGCCTCACCCTCACCCTCCCACTCATTCAATCTGCCTTTATTTGCCTTCTGGTTTGTTTTGTGGCTTACTTTTGCTGATTGGCAGCGTATGTCCACTGCCCCCAGTCCATCCCCCCTGTTTCTTCTCCCCATCTTTACCAATTATATATGTTTTTTCTGTACATATTTGCAGTGTACTTTCCTTCATTTTTTTCGTTGAATCTACTGTTTATATTTGCTTACGTAATGCAATAGTTATTATATTACGAAGCGCAGCTGAAATTAATTGAATTAACTTGTTTTTTTTTTCGGTGTGCAAGGTCTTTTCTTTGCTGTCTAATCTTGGGAATTTATTGTGTAAATATTGTGGGCGTTGCTTATTTGTTAATTAATTAAAAAGAAACTAAAGGAGGTTGTAGTCGAATGAAGGAGGTTGAATAGTTGTAGAATGGTAAATATGATATGTAATGGGACGACCATCTCAAGGAGGATCAATATACATATACATATAAATATAGACAGTTATAAATAGACTCTCATAATACTTTATTTCTCCTCTTGCTGTCCATCGATATACAAATTTTACTTAGTTGAAACATCGTATTTCATTTTTACATTAAAACATCCATTCGTGTATTAAAAAAAAAACATTTGCAATTTCAAGATTAAATTAACCTTTGCACCGGCAAAAAAGAGGGAAAAAAGAGAAAGGAAAAACAATTCGAGCAATTCTTCGCCTGTCGCTCGTAAATCATTTGCTATCCAGCAAAAACTCGCACAATAAATTAATTCACAGTGCAATACGAAAAACAAGGCAAACATCGGCAAGCGGAACCACAAATTTGGATAGCCGCAGTTGTATGGGAGAGAGGATAGGTCGAGTGTGGGGAATGTGAGTAATAGGAGGAGGGGGAAGGGACGCGTAACCAAAACAGAAATATAAATTGTGTCGCTTGCACATTTTATGGTAATTCAATAAAATTGAAAATGACAAATTGTATTATGTTGCGGTCAGTTGAATGGGCCCCGGGCCAGTGGAGCGTGTTGTTGGACTGTGGTAATACGATTGGACAGGGCCATAATTAAATCCCTGTTGAGAAACAATCAAAGTTGGCAATGCGTAATGGTTTTTAACTTGGCCAAAACCACCCCCACCCCACACCTCTTCAACTACCCCCTCACTCGCGCACTCTGTCTCACATCCATCAATCAAAGGCGATCAATCAAAGTGGTTGTCAACGGTGCACGCATCAGGCTGCTCCTGGTGCTGCTGCTGATGATGTTGCCACTGTTGCCGTCGCCTGTCGCTAGATGGCGTGTCGAACAAGAAGAATGTCGCTGTCATCGCCTGACCCCAACTTTTCGATAAACCCTCCCCCAACCGACCCCCTTCCAGCCAGCGCACTAACGAGCACTAATGGGCAATAAGGCACAGCCAAGCCCTCTGCCTCTCAGCCCCTTTTCATGCTCTTAAGACGAAAGAATGTGCGCAACTATTGAACCAAAAATATTGTTCAAGTGACTTTAATGCTAGAGAGGGTGTGAGCTAAAGAGAGACAATATGGCTTCGTTTAACTCCAATCAAATGCACGTGATTGATGACTGCAACCGGACCGTATAAACAGATAATATCATCGTGTCTAATATTAAGGTTGCTTTAAGTTTAACAATTTAACCCAAGTGGCGGTTGACTAAACTAACTTGATATACCAATTCATCAGGTTGCTCCTCGAGCATTGGCAGCAGAGAAATTTATTGCTTGACTCAGGGATAGGAATTGATGAAGCTTTAAGGTAGGAAGAGTTATAGTTTATGTAAATTTAAACTGTCCTTCAGTGCGGAATAGCCTTTTTGGTTTAGTCTCTTAATAGACAGCATTATATTTTATAATTATTTGCCCTACTCAAAATCGAAATCGATTTGAGCTAATTTCTTTGGCAAATATTCCTTCATATTGCAGTCTTTAGCCTTGACTGCTTTAGAAATCAATTTGATAACATGGTCATCAAAATTATATTTAAACAAGTTCCGTCTTGAGTTGTTTCATTTCTCTCTCTCTCTCTCTCTCTCTCTCTCTCTCTCTCTCTCTTTGTGTCTGTCTTTGACTGCACCAATACCTCATCTTCCACTTCATTTGCATACAAATTATGGTCTAAACGTTGCGCATAATCAACAATTTGCACAGAGAGCATCTTCACACTCCTTCCCATTCCTACTTGACACCCCCTCCTCCCACTTCAACTCTCATCCTGCCACATGAAGGCAACCTGTGTGCTGTGCATAGCTCAGAAGTAATTGACCACATGCAGCCACTGTGGAGCATCTCCCACCTAGCTGCTGCTGCTGCTGCTGCTGCTAAATGTTGCCTGATGATTTTCCTTAATGTTCCATTTCATAATTTTATGAAGCAAAGTACTAGCGCGCCCCGCCCCCCAGTCCAAGGCAACGCCCTCAACGGGCCCCTGCTCTGGTCATATTTGCTTAATTTATGCCGACAGCGGCTGCTGTGGCATTTCTGCAGCTTCCTCTTGCTCTTCCCCTCCCTCTCTCTCACTCTCTCACCCTCTGCCTCTACTTTGCTACTTCTAATAACTTGTAATTAATTTTTGCAGCTGGCTTTTCGCATGCATAAAACCAAAAAAATGGCTTTAAACTTTGCTTCAAACAACAATTTGTTGTGATATCATTTTTTGTCCTTCAAGCAATTAATTTTGCATTTAACTAATGCGTTTGGCGTTTTACAAAACTTTGCACATGCAACGCGCATGTGACACTGTCACAGCAAGTGGCACAGCAGCAACTGCAGCTCCGCAAATTACAGTATCAAAATTGTCCATCAATTTGCTTGCTGCTTGGCTCTCCTCCCCCTTCCCCTCTCAGCGCTTATTAGCCATGCCGCACGCTAATGCCAAAAGGCATTATCGATTTTCGCTTTTTACATGGCTGATAAAAAAAAGCTATATAATCTGAACTAACGGGCAACTTAAGCATAACGGAATAAGAGCAGCTTCTCCCAGCTCACTTTTTTGGGCGCAATTTGTTTAATAAATAAATATTTGCTTGATACAGTGCGCACTCACCAAGTGTGACAGCTATGTATGTGGGTTGATATGGCCGATTAAAGCTAGATTAGGGCTCATTTTGCTAGCTAGATTCAAATTGTTTTTAAGGTTCGTTTCAAGCAGCCATTCGAAGCACTCCTCACTGTACTTGATTAGTAGCACACAAATGACGACCATTAAGTAGCAAAAACAAACAGCTGGAAAAATAAATAATAAAAACAGAAAGCCGAATCTCCTCTCCCTCTCCTCCCCCCTGAAGCAAGCCAAATACAACAAACCGCAAGTGCGGCTACGCCCGGAAAGTTGTTGGCTCTAAGTTTTCGGTACAGACAGGCAGACGGACGGGCAGACAGACAAGCAAACAACACACGCCATGTTATCAGTCAACTAACAATCTATCCATAGACTATTCTTTGCCCACCCACAGCCAGCTCACTCCAGCTAGATTATCACATCGCATCGCATATGATAGCACTCATATGTTCATGCTGCCAAAGCAAGCTTTGGCCCAAATGTCTCCTCGGTATTCCTCTTATATTTCATTTTTTGGCCAATTGTAGCAACTGGAATGGCTTGCGACAAGAGATGGCTGCATGTTAGAGCAGGATAGCTAGGTTGAGAGAGGATGTAGGGGGGAACTCTTCAGCTGTTGATGGTTAGCAGGAGTTGGCTTTGAAAATTGTTGATAGAGCAAATTGGAAGCCTTTGATGCCACAAATGTGCGCCTGTGTGTATGTGTGTGGGTGGGTTGATTGCACATTCATGTGCGCGTGTGTTTGCCTAGCATTAAAGAGCAGCTTTTGACCATGGCTATAAATGTTTACCAGTGCGTTAATTAGGCCAGGCCAAACAGCTTGAGTAAAGCTAAATGCTGCATCAATTTGCTGTGCACACACACTCCCACACACACACACACATGCACACCTGCGCACACACACTCGCTAATGAGTTAAATTATAAACTCGACCTTTATTCTCACTTCAATGCCATTTGATATTTCCAATTAGCTCGTGCAAAAAAACTAAGCGAAAAGGAAGCTCAAAAGGTGAGCGACAATTACACGCGTTTATTCGCATTCAAATCCGACCCGTAAATGTAATTAAGCTCATGAGAATTCAACGTAAATTTATTTACCCATCCAGCTAGAGCACAGCGGCGGGTCGTTAAGCATTCAACAAACAAACAAAAAAAAAGAGAGCAGCTCACGCGCAAATCCTTTCCCAAAAGTCCTTTGGCTCCTTTAGCCCCGCTCGCGATTACGGCTAATTTCTGGTAGGGAATTCTGTCGAATACTTAGGGGGAATTGGCCGGTCGATGGTTCGGTTTCTGGTCGCGTGTCGCATATAAATTGGATCATTGCTGGCTTCGTCTGTTCTCTAATTTCTCTCTTTCTCTTCTGATAAGAACTCGCGTTTCTTTATGCTCTTGCTTAACTCGTTTGCATTCCTTGCTTGAATGGTGCGAGTTTTCAAAGGAACATATAAAATGTTTATAGGGATAAATGCTTAAAAAAGTATTTACTGTCCATTTTCTTCCTAGTAACAATTTTTGTATTTTATTTTTTGTTTGTTTCTTGTTAATTTAAAGAATAAATAAATTGCTAATTTTTAGTACTCATTTTTCTTTATTTAGTATTTTTTTTCTTCTATTTTTATCATTTTGAGTTGTACAACATTATAATTATATTTGTTTTTTTTTTTTTTTTAATTTTTTTAATTGTTTTTTTTTTTTTTTTTTTTTTATAATACTTTCCAAGTCAAAATTAAAACCAATTTTTTTATATAGCAATTTGTTTAATGCAATTAGAAAGAATATTTAGTAAATGGAAAATAAGATCTTAAATTTATTAAATAAATATAAAGCCATCAATTCACATATGCTCGGCATGTTTCAGTTATTTATTTAGTTGGTTCATGCATTCATAAAAAAATTCAATTTTTATCCCAAAAATTTCTGTTGTTGCTCCTCCGAGCCATCGACAACATTAAAAACCAATCAGGCTCATTGTCACATAATCAAGCCAAACACAACTTCTCTACACTTACACACACACTCGCATATGGTTTGTATTTTATAGTTGCCGCTATCAGCACACCCACGCACACACTCTAAAGGAGTGAGAGAGATAGTCAAATAAAAAATAAAAAGGGAGAGCTCTGTCGCATAATAGTTTTGGCTTATGAAAACAAATTCAATTTGGAAGCTGCTTATGAAAATGTTTATGCAAGACGTGCGCAAAATGTGAACGGAGGCTAAGGGTAGTCAGAGGGAGGTGGCTGTGGAGTGGGGAGTGAGATGGGGCACAGTAGCTGCAGTGCATTGCTGGAAAAATTAATGTCACATGACAGCCAGAGTGAATGCGCGCTAGCGAGGGCATGCCATTGGGGCGGGGTAGCACTGCATTTTAGTCAGATAAACAAGCAGGAGCAGGAAGGGAGCTGCTGGTGTGTGTGTGTGTGTGTGTATTTGTCATGGCTCTTGGTACAGTTGCGCAGCAAAGTTGACTCTAACAAATTGAAAATCATTGAACAGCGAAAGTAAAACGCGCACCTAAGCCACAACGAAGGGTGAGGGAAGAGAGGGTAGCTCTTGCACTCCCCCCTCCCACTTATCGCTCTGTGGCTTAGTGAAAAATAGTGTAGCATACATTTAAGCAAATTGCAATTAAGGTTGGCAACGTTTGCACAATGCTTTGTTTGGCTATCCGATATTCAAGCCAGCTGCAGCCGTTGGCATTGCCATTGCCGTTTGCCAGTTGGCAGTTGCCATTTGCCGCTCGACAAAGTGCGCCAATATGCCACAAAGTATGCAACAATTTGTAGCATAAATACTTTGTACGCGCGCCTCCCTCTCTCTCTCTCTCTCTCTCTCTCTGCATTCGCAATAAAGGCCACACATAAATGTTGCATATGCCGAACGAGTTGTGTTTTTATCCATCTCGTTCTCCCCCTGCTCGAGTGGCAGCCCATTTTAATGGATCTATGTATGTGTGCCCCTCCTTTATGCATCCATTTGTCAGCAGCAGGAGCAGCAGCAGTTGGCAGGTGAAGCATTTCCGATTCGACTTGGGAGCTCTCGGTGTTTATGTGGGCGGTGCGCGGGGGGCGGCTGCTTATTGCTGTTGGTGATAATGCTTGCAGCAGCGTGTGTCTAGTTTATCTTATGCTGTGCTGTGTTGCATGGCCATTTGTTGCAATACTGCGCCCACACTCAGCTCTATATAAGCATATGGAAAGGCATGTGACTGGCACGGTTAACGACGACGATAGGGATCATTGCATCGTTGCCAGAATGAGCTCGAGAGGAGAATAGATTCTTTGGCTTCTAGTTGCAAATAAAACTAAATATACAAAAAATGGCTCTGTTGTGCCACACTTTGTTTTAAATGAGAAGCGAATGAGTTTCTCTCCTTTTTCTTAGCTGTGCCAATTTTTACTTTCCACTGTTGCCATACTTAACTTTATATTCATATAAATATTGCTGAAAGGATATCCATTTCTACTTGCTCTTAATTTTGTACGTTTGCCATACTTCATTCCATACTTCATTAAGCTTATAACAAATATTCCTTTGCCAAATTTTAACTAAGGAAATATCGAAAATGCTTAAAGGGAAAATGCCAAATTTACCTTTGCTTTGTTAAACTTAACGACATATCGAGCTGATGCATTTAGTTAGCTGTTGCCATACTTCACAAAGTCTGGTGAATTTCAGCATGCGCGGTTGTCATACTTAAGGAAAAGTAAATATTCAAAATGCTTCGTTTGCCAAACTCTAAAAAAGTTTCTTTAGGAGCGTAGCAGCTGTCACTTTAATGAAATTTATAATTTTAATGTGCTCAGAACTTTCTCTAAATATTAAAATTATAAACTTGGCTAAGAGCTGCGCCTGCCTTTTGGCAATTATTTACAGTTTGCTAACCGCGCGCTGACTGCTGGCTAAGTTGTCGAAGTTCATTAATTATACCATTATTTGCAATTTCCGCACTTAATTGTGGTCGCTCGTGTCGAGTCGCGTATCGCATGCGTGTGTGTGTTTGCCTTGCATGCAAATCCAGGCGATGCCAGCTCGAAGGAGTTAAATTGCCATCGCGCGCGCACAGTTCGCGCTTCATAAAAACTAAACTGCAACTTCCGGAGCTCTTGAGCGCTGCCTGGCGCCTTGGCTCTCATAATATAAAATAATTTTGTGTGCGCACCAAATTTACACCTGAGGAGCGGCAAGAACGGCGAGCACTTTCGCACCTGATGCTTGCGTGTGAAACACATTTTCCAGCAATTGCATGCAACAATTTGCCTGCCACGAATTGCTTAAACATTTTAGGCACGCTTCCGTCCCCGCCTCGACCCACCCGCGCACACACAATGCTCCCCTTGGGGGCTGTGAAATTCTTTTGCTCCAACTCTCAAAACTGACCGAAAACTTGAGCTTCGCGTCACGCATACGCCCCGTGCGCCGGGCAACAAATCAGCGAGCCGTCTGTGAATTTCAATTAAAGCTGTGTGTGTGCGTGTGTGTGAGTTTGTGTGTGCCAATAGTTGAGGATGAATGACTCTGTTTACCTTTTACTCTAGATACGGCTTGAGTCTAGCCTCTGGCTCTGGCACGTTCGAGCATTTATTGACTGACCCAGTCCAAAAAAAGAAAAAGTATATATATTTGTGGCTTATTTGCTTAAGGCCAAGTTTTAAATTGAAACGTGCCCCAGTCGACGCAGTGCTTTTAAAGCTTCCAAAAATTCGCATGCAAAATGCAGAAGGATTAAAAGCTTTGTCGGCTAGCTAAACCAAGCTGAGCAAAGCAGTAAGCGAGCGGGGGGGCAGGCAGCCCGAAGGCAACTCTCCAATCGAAAAAGTATTTGCGAGGTGCCTGGGATCAAATAGCGCCAGTCCGAAATGGACAGGGCTATAAATACAGCGAAATATTCTGCCATAAAACTTTCGATGCAAATGTCAACCTCAATATCCTTTGGCTCTGAAATATTGCTTCCAATTTGGTTGGCGGACAACAGCCAAATAGCTAGCGCGAAAAACTAACAAGCGTGAATAGAACAACACAAACAAATGCCATCAAGTGGCGAGCGCTGTGCGCGTGCAGCCCTGGCTAGATTTTTGTATAAATATTTTGTCAGGTAGCAGCGCGAAAAATTAAAAAAAAAAAAAAATAAGGAAAACAAGGTAGAAAACGCAGGACTCGACTAAGCGAAACACAAACAGTTGCGGCGCTTGGCACTTCAGGCGCTTGGTTCCGGCGACTAAATCAAATCAAAACAACAACAAAGCAGCAGCTGAGTGAGAAGCGCAGAGAGAGGCGCACCATAAAGTAAATGGCAATGCAAATGCTCTGGTAAAGTTGGCCAAAGTCCTTGATGAAGTTTAAAGTGTTTCTGGCTTAAATGGCGTCAAACAACTGATGCAACTACTGCTGCTCCTGCTCCTACCCTCCCACCCCTTCGTCCTCCTTTTCTCCACAGGACATGTGTGTTGAAAGTTAATTAAGTAAAAACCTTGGCAACTTGCTGCCGTGCAGCAACGGCTACACGCGGCGTATACGCAACATTTTGACAGCTTGTTACGCTTCTTGCTTTAATTATAATGCTCCACAGTTTCAGTTGAGGCGAGTGGCTTTGGTTTTGCGGTTCTGGCCGCGTTTCAAGTGGGCCGTAAATCTTTGCGCTGCCTTGTTGTTGTTATTGGCCCTGTCGATGGGTTATTGCGTGGGCTTAGCATGTTGACAGTTTTCGAGGCCACCCTCGCAAATACTGTTGCTGCTAGAATTTTATCGATTGCGGCGATGTTTTGGCTTTGGCTTTAGATTTGGCTTTGGCTTTGCTCTGCGTAGTTCTATTGAAATTTCCATTGGTTTTTGG
The DNA here is from genome assembly GCF_054131105.1 of Drosophila navojoa. NCBI lineage: Eukaryota > Metazoa > Arthropoda > Insecta > Diptera > Drosophilidae > Drosophila > Drosophila navojoa. The sequence continues at coordinate 20,579,007 of NC_142893.1, read as the reverse complement.
AGCCTTCGCTTGTGTTTCTCGCAAAGCGCCGACTTTTTTCAATTAGCTTAGTTTTTCAGCAACCGCATTGCGCTCTGCTCCCCCTCTGCCTTCCCCCTCTCCGCGGTCCGCGAACCGCCAGCTGCCAATTCAGGTTATTGCTCCTTGTTAATAAAACGCAGTCAAAACGAATTTTGTTCTCACAACTTTTTGGCGCTTCAACAACAACAACAAACACAATTTGCATGCAACAACAATAACAGCAACAACAACAGCAACAACAATATGACGAGAATAACCTAGAAACTTGCTTATAATTTTTAGCATATTTTTTAATTTGTTTTAATTTTTAAGCTTTTAATTAATATTTTTATGCGTTTTTGTTTTTCTATTTTATTTTTATTTCGTTTCGGTTTCTCGATTCTTGTTAAAATTGTTGTTGCATGCAATATGTGAATAACAAACTGTTTGAAACTTGCACCACAAAATGCAGTTGCAACTATCCAAACACAACATCGCAACAACCACCACCACCACCACAACAACCACCACCACCACCAACAACACCACCAACAACAACATCATCACCAACAACACCATCAACAACAACTTGTTGCCCCAGCTCAAACGCACAATCTTGTTCCATTTAAAGAGCCTCCACTATTGGGACCAGGCACCGCCTTCCCACCATTCGGAGCACCCGAATACCATCCCACCCAGCCGGACAACTGGAAGGGCGCCGCCATCCATCCAACTGGCCTCATGAAGGAGCCCACCGGAGTCGTCGCCGGACGCAATGCGCCAGTGGCCTTCGCCCAGCAGGGACAGGCACAGGTGAGTATCGAAATGAACTACTAGAGGCAGCTCCCCTTTGGCTTCCTCCCTCTTAGCCTGGCCTGGCCTGGCTCGTCTCGGCTTGGCTTGCATTTCTATTCATAAATATAATTTTAATTTTAATGTACAATTTGTGCGCACACTGCAATCCTTGCCAGAGTCTGAGCCAGAGCCACAACCGCAGCCCCAGCCCCACAGATCCCCTCCAGCTGCTGCTGTGCTGCTGTGGAGCTGTGTGGAGCTGCTGCAGCATCTGTTGGACAACATTTTAATTAATTTGTTGTTGCGTTTTTTCTTCTCTTGCCTTTTTGCATCCTCAGGGCGCTGTCATGATGGTCTATGGCATGGACCATGACACTTCCAACACAGATAAGCTCTTCAATTTGGTCTGCCTCTATGGCAATGTTGCCCGGGTAAGTCTCACTCAATTAATTTGTTAAACATATGAGATCTTACGCAGAGATAAGCCTAGCAGTGATATATTAATTAATTATATATATCAGTCGATATTATACGAAAAGTAGATAATCTGAAAGGGAAATGTGGATAAAATTGTAGTGTGCATTGTATAAGCTTTTTATAAAGTATATAGGCACTTCAGCCAAGGATATCTGTATGGGAAAACAGGGATCAGGAAAGATAATATTAGATTTTCAGCATTTCCTTATCTGCATATTTCCTATAACTTTCGGCATTTTATGAAAATAATTTAAAATATTTCCATTTGAAAATATTTCTGACTTAAAAAATAAATAAAAATTCTTTAGAGCTCTGCGAAAAAAATAATACGTATATGTTAAAAAATCAACTTAAACGCAAAGATGGAAATGTCTAAAACAACTTACACTTAATTTACTAAATAATTTATGAGTAAGTTGTAAAATAACTTGGGCAAATTTCAAACACACGAAAGGACTGGCTCCAATGGCTAGAAATTCCTTAGTTTGACGGCTGCGCGACAGTGCCTCAACTTAAATCTCTTCAATTGCCACTTAAAGACACGAGGAGGAGGCGTAGCTGCTGCTGCTCCAGGCAGTGGGTGGGGGAAGGGGAGGGCAGCAGCTCTTAAACTTGCACTTAGCAAGATGACACGAAAAAAGCGAGACGCCGTTTCATGTTTAGTCGTTCTCTAAGAGGCCGTTAAAAAAAAAGGTGTTGCTAACAGCCGCAAAAACCGCAAGAGTATACCATATGAGAGTATTGCTCCATTTGTAAATGCGCAAATAAAACGAAAGGCAATAAAATTGAAGGCAAAGGCCGAGCCAGGACACAGGACACAGAAGCCAAACGCCCTTTAGGCATATACAAACGTGGGACAGTTGGTCCACAACCAAAACACATTTAGATAAAGCGTTTTAGATTAAAGCCCCGACACATGTGTAGAAAAAGAAGTAGGGAGAGAGGAAGGGTGGAGCATAAAGAAATTGGGGAAAGTAGAAGGCGTAGAGCGCGCGTAGAGGTCCTCGGGCAGCAATCAATGCAGCTTCATTTTGCTTTCGCCACATACTAATACGGAAAGAGAATAAAAGATGCGAGAGGAATTGATTCCATTTCGGAAGTACCACAAAAGACGCTTCGAGCTTGAAAAGTAAATCAAAATATGCCACAAAAAATCATCCATTAATAATGGGAGAGGGCTCCACCTTTGCCCAAGTGACAATTGAAGTGGACGCTTGGGGAGCATTTAGCGCACAACTATTGTGAATCACAGTCCCTGCCACTCACAATGGCGATCAAAAGAAAGCAAAAGCAAAAGCGAAATGAACTGGACCCGCGAAACATCAAAGCCAAAATGTTAATAAAGCGAATGCAAGGAAAGGGCGAAGACGGAATAGTAGAAGTGGAAGTAGAAGTTTCCTGCCAACAACTGAGGATTCGCTTTCACTTTATTGCCACTAAGAGTGGCGCGCTCTGCAAGTCCTTTGATAATTGCAACCCAACAAGGACAATAAAACGAAAATAGGAAGAAGCGAAAAGTATCCAAGTTGCGCGCGGCTTTTGTTTAGTTTAATGCTTGCAGCGAATCGCGAATCCCGCGAGGTCCTTAACGGGCGACGGGCGACAGCGGGAATAGAGCGCGAGGGAGTTGAAAATAAAAAGCGTTTGAATTAGTGTCTCGTGCTAGGGAGTACGAATGGGAATAGGTGAAAGGTCATGAGTGTGTGATTCTTAAAGTTCAAGCATAGCTAAACAAGAGGGGGGACGAACAGGCTTGGGGTAAATGGAGGGGTACTAAGCCCTCAATTGATTACCTATTTGATGATGCAAACTCTTAGTAATCTTATATATAGTCTACACTAACTCTCTATTAAAAATATTTGTTTCATCTTGACAATTCTAAAGTATAATTGCAAATAACTATATAAACTACAAATTATCTGGCAATTTGTCAATTCATATTAACTCTCGCTAAGTGATGTTATAATTAAGGCTGCACTTGATAATATTTAGAAACTCTGGGAATAATATAGCTGTAGAATTGGTCTGTTATTGTAATAGGACAACGCTTGTCCAAAATATCAGTAAGTTTCACTAATTATCCATATCCATCCATACTAAAAATTATATCTGTATAATCTCTGGCAACTCCATGAAAAGTAAAATATTACACCGCTAATTAGAAGTTACCCAAGATATCCTAGACAAATAGTAAACCTTACGACAATGTTTATACTCCGCTGTGCCACGGGGTTATCTTGGCACCATATGGCTATGGGGGCCACACTTCTTGTTTTTATCTAAAACGTAGTTTCCACTTCATAAAATCGCAGCTTTCGCTGCCAGCCAATTTTTCAACAATTGCACTCCATTAGCCAATTATTTAACAACCTTCAAGCGCGCACTCACACTCACGCTCACACTCACACTCGGGGCAGTCACACATTGTGGTGCCACGCCCTGGGTGCTTGCTCACGCCCTTCTACAATTAAATGCAATTTACGCGCAAAACAAAAAAATAGTTGAGCTAAAAGCAAACTGACAGGCAGCCAGCCTTGGACGTTGGTCAACAGCAGCAGCAGGAGTAGGAGGAGGAAGAGTAGGAGCAGGAAAAGGCAGGAATCAGGGCAAAATAGTTGGATAGTTGGGCTTAGCGCTAGCAGCAGCAGCAGCAGCAGCAGGACGAGGGATAATGCGCCCAGGCAAAGGCAATTTAGTTGTTGTTGTGTGTTGGTGAGATTTATTACGAACTTCCTGTCCGAGACGGAAACTACTCATTAGCCATTAAAAATGATTATGCGCAAACATTATTCATTGCGACCGAGAACTCTTAAGCCACAAAGCATGCTGCTGCTGCTGTTGCTTACACAATGTCAGAGAATAGGAGATTGCGTTCTGCTTCACTCTCTCTCTCGCTCACTGTTACACGCCTCGCTAAAGAAGCCATACACGTGCTCATTATAAACCAACATATGTGTGTGCACTCTCTATACGCTTAGTCTATCTCTTTCACCTCTCTCTCCCTCCCTCTCCCTTCTCTCTCTCTCTCTCTCTCTCTCTCTCTGCGTGTAGCTCGCATCAGTTTATGTCCGACATGTTTGAATTGCGAATGAGAAATTGATGGGCACTCAATCAAAGTGCTGCCTGAACTTGAGGCCATCTCTGCCTCTGCCTCTGCCGTTGCCTTTGGTGTTAATGTGTGTCCCTAAGGGATTAGAGGGGAAGAGCTGCTTCTTGCCACCCACATTCGGATCACATTTTAAAGGCATGTGCTGTAGATTAGCGATAAAAATACGTCTGTGTGCCTGGCATAAAGAATCATGAATGCGCTCTACGTGGGGCTCAACTCGTTAAAATCAATATTGACAGAGCAACATGATATATATACATATATATGTGGCTCGGTTCGCATCCGATTAATCTTTTTGCAGTCACTTGAGCATGCTTAAGAGGTCCAGAGATCCTTAAGTCCGTTGAATACTTTTCATAAAAAATAAAATTTAGGATCCTCTTTATACGAGCTGATTTTGAATAAATTACAGAAATTCTAAAGCTACTTTTCGTAATAAAATTCAATTCGAGCAATTGCTTTGCCCTAAATAAACCCAAAACGCAATCAATTTTGTAACTAGGACACAGAAATCACGCACTTGCCATAAGTCAAGCCTGTTAGGATTTGGCTAAGCATTAGCTTAGCCCAGCCTAACGGAAAAAGAGAGCTGAGATTCGTTTATCCCGTTTTGGCTTAGAAGCAATCAACCCACCAGTTGAGGTAGCCAAGCCGACTGAAGTACAGCAGTTAGATCTCTCTTTATATACCCTGCACTTGCTATGCTTGCACCTGACTCCGAGTCTCATCCAATTTAATCTGACTCCGACTTTGACTAACTGACTCAGACTCAGCCTTTCCCTCTGTCTGCCTGTAATTTCCCAGGCATACTTCAAAGCGAATATCCAACTACATTTTGCTGATGTCTGCGATGTGTGTTGCATATTTTATGAACAAGTTTTTCCAGCCAAGTTGCTTTACAACACAAAAAAAAAAAAAAAAAGAAAATCAAGAAGAAAAATGAGATTAAAAACAATTTAAGTAACGAGCTCAACGCCGCCCTGGCAGTCGATTTAATTATATTTTTTGTAGGTGCCGTGATGAAGTCATCGTCCAAATTGATTTTCAGGTTAAATGGCTTGACAAATACGAGGCGAGAGGCCAACAGCAGCGCAGCAGCGCAGCAGCGCAGCAGCGCAGCTCTCTGTTGCACACGACCAAATTGGTAATGTCTTTAAAAGCGACAGCAACAGCAATAATAGCAACAAGAACAGGACAACGACCTGCTCCAGCAATCACACGCAGTCAATTAAATGCGCATTAAAAAAGCATTTGGCTCGATTTTGGGCCTGGGAGAGAGGGGTGGGAGTTGTGCTTTTGGGGCTGCCCCTTGGGAATACTGGGGGTGGGTGGTATAGATATGCCCATTGGAAAGTAAACCTGGCCTGGACACAGAAGCATTCGGGCTGCAGCCAATATTCTTTCTATTGTTGTCACTGCTGTTGTTGTGCTCCTCGTTGTTGCCGCGTGAGCAATTAAATCAAATGGCAGCAGACGCCACGCCACATTGAGCAGCAGAACAAAGAGCGTGAGCGTGAGCCCAGGGTAGCAAGGGGTATGCTCGAGCTCTAAGCAGAGTATGATGAGGAACCAGTTACAGTAGTAGTCATAATTAATTTACACACAATTTAATGCTATTAACAAAATATTAATAAATGCAGAGAGCTTTAAACATAGGGTATCTCAGGTCGCCCCACTCCTCTGGTCATAGGCATTGTTTTTAATTAACGCAGCATACGCATGGAGGTATCTGATAGCGAATTGCCATTTATAGATCAGCGGAGAGAGGGGCTCGAGAGGTTAGCCGAGGTTGAAAGGGCGCACACAGGGCAAAGGGCGGGCGGGGGCGTTTGGCTAACAGCACAGCTCATTAGGCACGCACCAAATGTTTGTCGCCCCACTCAGTCGCCCACTCACTTGGAGCTGCTCTGCTTCGCTCTCTGACCATTGGCCAGTGAGCCATGAGGAGCGAGTGCTCTTTGATTTGTGATTGTCCTGGCGCCTGTTTTGCGTGTTCGCCTCTATTATGCCCCGACCGAGAGTGCCCACTGTGCCACTGCTCTACTGCTCCACTGTCCCATTGCTCTCTCCTTCTCTCTCTCTCTCGCTCTCGTCTCGCATAAAACTGCCTTTTGTTTTAGGCTGTGTGTGTCTGGCCGGGCCTGGGAATTGGCAGCGCCTATCTGCACGCTTTCTGCCTCACTGATTTATGGTTTATATTTATTTATATATTTTTGGGGCTTTATTTTTATATGATTTCTAGCCAAGCGTGTTGTTGTGGGCCTACCTTTCGATAAGCCTCATTTAGTTTTCATCCACTCTCTCTCGCTCTCTCACTTTCGGCTATCTCTGTCTGCCTCTGGTCATGTTTTATTCGCATTCGTATTCCTGTTTCACTCAAGCGTATATATCTCAGCCTTTCGATATATTTATGGGAATGGAATAAGCTACAGCTGCTGCTCCGTTGTCTGTGTTCTGTATTTGGGTTGATAACAACCTTTTCTGTTGATTTTTTTCTGCACTCTATAATCTGCTCCTCTTTTTTTAGCAAGCAATTTAAATTATTTACTAGTTAATTATACTCACATTTTAGTTGTATTTTGGGCTTAGGTTTAACTTGTAAATTAAACAATGCATATTTGATGTTTATGGGTAAATCTTTGCTAAGCAGATACAAATTTGATGCAAGGTCAGCAGGGGAAGATGAATATATACATATATTTAGCAGAGAAATAAATAAATACATTTTAAAATATATATTTTATACTTTTTGAAGAAATATAATCGTATATAAATAAAGTAGAAATATACTAAAAAAATAAATTACAATACAACTTTACAGTATTAAAAAAAAAAAAAACAATTCAGAATAAAATAATAAAGTGTGACAAACAGTAAATTCTTCTGTAAAAATCTAAATATAATTTATTATTTTTTTATATATATAATTTAATAAATTTCACCTCGCAAGAAATATTATTTATTATTATTTAATGAAATTATTTACATTATTAATTTTACTTTGCATAATAAAACTGCATTCAAATTTATTAATATTATCTTATTATAAGCTCCATTCGTTGCTTTTCTATTTATCTTAAGCTAAGTCCCACTTCTCAGCTAAATGTCTTGTTGAGAAAATATTGCGGCACTTGAGTTGATTGCCGTAGTTTTTCTTGGCAATTGTTGCTGTTGACTGGGGAGTTGCTGCTGCTGCCGTTGTTGCTGTTGCTACTGTTGGCAACAACAGCGACAACAACAAAAAAGAGACAGCAAACTAAAGCAACGGGCAGACAAAACAATTTTGCCTGTCACTTTCAAGTGGAAAAAACGGGCCCAAGACCGAAACAGCCTGCAATTATGTGTGGCATAAATGCCCGCAGTTATAACTCGGTAGTTTTGTCCCAAGTGAGGCATTTTCCCATTTTACTGCGGCTAAATAAATCAAAAACCAACCCAGCAAATTAACAGCAGCCATTCAAAATGACAATTAAAGCCAAAGCGATAGAAAACTTGACTCAAATGCATTTGGCAATAGCAAAAAACAAACCAAAAATTGAGCGCTGCCAATTTTAGTGCAGGTGCAAAAACAAGTTTTCACTTAACGAGTTCATTGCCTCACAGCAGCAGCAGCAGCAGCAGCAACAGCAACTAGCCAAACGATCAGCGAACCAAAACTGCAAACATATTTTCCATAGATTTTTCACTTTCACTCGCATTTGGCTATTATGGCTAATTAACTTAACGAGGCTTAGCAGCCAAAAGGCCCGGCTAGCAGTTGGCAGTAGCCGCAAATAGTTGAGGGCTTATACATATTTATGTTAACAATTAGTTTGGAAAGCGCGCGATGCAATCCAGCCATAAATAACATTTGCGGAAACCACATGGATCTTTGCAGCCAGAAACCGCGCATAAATAAACGTTTTCCATTGAGGCTTATTTGACTATCGCAGAGGAAAACTCAATTCAGGAAATGTTGAAAATCATTTATGCAAGATTTTCCTAATGATAATTGAACAATGAAGCAAGTCCGAATTAAATTTAATCTTAAATGAACAGCCTGTCAATCCTTTGCCGGTCTGAAAGCCTTCAAGTAGTTTGTCACGTACGGAGATATATCCATTGTATCTAGGTATATATAATATAGATATAATTGAACAATAGGGACACATCGGCAGATCCCACAATGGACAGCAAATTAAGGGTGTCATTCAATTTGATAATTTGATTTCGGACTAAATTTTAAATTGAATTCAATAAAAATACACACACACGCAGATGTTTGGCTAGAGTAACAGCTTCTCTCTCGGCTAAGCACAAGGGTAGGGTTAAGACCCACACACACACGCACTCACACACACATTGCTGGAGAAAATTCAATCAAATGGCAAACGACAGGTCAACACTCGACTGTGACAGTCGATGAGTGTCTCCAGTGCTAGATGTGGCGTGGATAGGGTTTGCGGTTAGCAGGTGTTCTGGCCATGTTTAGAATTGAATATGAGTGGACGTAAGAGTGTGCAGCTGCAACATAATTGCATTTATTTACATTTGCGACACAAATTGCGGTGACAGTTGCTGAGCCGGACAGCCGACTGCTCTGCACGTTGTCATTGAAATAGTTTTGTGGCTTGAAGCATATGAATCTATATAAGCTGTAGCTGAAATACCAAAATGACATAATGGAAACACAGTTAGGAAGGATAGATGTCATTTGGAGTGAAGTGATGGGATGAGGAGAGAAGTTTTAATGAAGTATTAATGAGATTAGGTAAAGATACACAGGGATGACTTAAGACTATGGTTCGAATAGTTATTATTATTATTATTATTATTATTATTATTATTATTATTCCACCAACTCTAATTTCTACTCTCTTCACTCACGTTTTTGCAGATCAAGTTCTTGAAGACTAAGGAAGGCACCGCCATGGTACAAATGGGCGATTCGGTTGCCGTCGAGCGTTGCGTTCAGCACTTGAATAACATTCCCGTTGGCACTGGCGGCAAAATACAGATTGCATTCTCAAAGCAGAACTTCCTATCGGAGGTGATCAATCCATTCTTGCTGCCGGATCATACACCCAGCTTCAAGGAGTACACTGGCTCCAAAAACAATCGTTTCCTATCACCGGCACAGGCCAGCAAGAATCGCATTCAACCACCGAGCAAAGTGAGTGCCACGTAAATTTAATTAATGTATACAAATAATAATCATATATTTGCTATTTACTACTATTCACCTTTAGATCTTGCACTTTTTCAACACACCGCCCGGTCTCACCGAAGACCAGCTCATTGGCATATTCAACATTAAGGAGGTGCCAGCCACATCCGTGCGTCTCTTCCCCTTGAAGACAGAGCGTTCCTCCTCGGGGCTGATCGAGTTCCCCAACATCTCGCAGGCTGTGCTCGCCATCATGAAGTGCAACCATCTGCCTATTGAGGGTAAAGGTGAGATAGTGCTGTGTTTAAGTGTTTTACGAAAAAAAAAAAAAAGAAAAAAAAAGAAAGCAAGAAATGCTCAAATTTAAAAGTTGGCTATTCAAAAATTTTATACATATGGCCAGTAAAAAACAAAATGGAAAAATACTAAATTTGAAAAAGCAAAAGTTACACAAAATTTTCGCAAAAAAAAAAAAAAAAATATCCACATTTTCCTCACACCAAAAATGAAAAACCCCCAAAAAGCGGGCAATATGCAAAAGTTTGGGCGCCATTCCCGGAATGGCCTCTTGACTTCTGTTGCCGGCCCGCTTGAACCATCACACCAAACCAAAACCAAACCAAACACCACCCAGTACACCCCCCATCATCCACATATACATAGAACCACCCAGCCGCCAGTTCAGAAAACTTTTATTAGACTTCCTTCCTAGACTAGGCACTGACACCGGCAGAGCATCAAAGTTTTCCCAGTTGCGAGTCGCGCTGAAAATTTTAATTTGGTAATTAAGATAAACAATTTCGGTAGCCAGTTATTTTTATTGAGGCGGCCCCAATCTCTCACCGCATAAGCAATTACAACATTTACCCCTGTGGCCAGTTTTTCTCCTTCTGCTGCTGCTGCTCCTGCTCCCCTTTTATGTCCTTAGCCTCGTTTTACCCATTAAACTTTTGCCATAAATACTTTTTGAGCAGAAAAGTACGATTATTATTACGATGTTTACATTTGTTTTCGTGCTGCTCGCCTTTATTTACCTTGTCAACATGGCCTAATAAATTTACAGTAAATGTTCATAAAATAATCAACATTTGATTTCCAATTGATTGGCCCAGTTTTGTTTGCATTTGTGAAAGGCCTTTCTCTTCGATTGCTCTTACATATTTCTTTCTCAGAATTGCGATACCCCTGATTCCCTTTCATTCTTATGTCAGTTACATTTTGTTGCTATGCACCGAGTTCATAATATCCAACTAAATAGTATTTAATTGAGTTTTATTTTTTGCAAAACTGCGATAAATCAACTAAAGTACAACAGATATTCCGAGAAAAATTGTATCCAATAGAAAAATGCTCGCGAAACTAGTTTTTAAATTGAAAGTGAATATTTCTAGATTGGCATCGATTTCGTAGAATTAGTTTTACATAGGAATCGTTCGATAGCTCAGCTTTATCGTTGATAGGGATATGCCTGCATAGAATCATCACATCCCGCAATCCCCAAATGTAACATTGCCTCATATATCAAGCTCTTTTCTGTCTCTCTTAGTACTTTTTATCTGCTTTTCCTGTGTTCGATTCTCGATTAAAAACAATGTAGCAAGCAATACTTCTGCTAACGAGTCCATTATAAATCTCAATTCAGCATGTAAAGAGCTTGAAGCCAGAAGTCTAACCTATTCGATATGCCACACCAAAATATCAATGGCCATTCATTTCAAGTGTTGCTGCTATGCACTCTCTGCAGATACTAGAAATAATATTCGACTGGAGCATATTAACCTATTTATTATCTGCTGCGTGCTTTAGGGGACACGAGGACCAGGTACTCTCATTCGCATTCTCATTCGCATTCGCATTCGCATTCGCATTCGTATTCGCATTTAATATGCACTGCCCCGAATAATTTGCATGCATTGGCCTGGCATTGGCACACCTTTTCACAGGTGCCGAGAGTGGTGCAACGATGCGTGCGTGCGTGTGTGTGTGTGGTGCACAAGGGTATATTCTGGTATCATTGTTTACACGTAGCGTAAAAATCTTTTATGCAAATAGCAAAGCCTTGCGAGAAAGTTTTGTGCGACGAGCGAGGAGAGCGCAGAGCAGAGAGGCAATGCCAACTCTCTTGTGAACATATATATATGTAGTGTATATATATGTTTTATTGTGTGTGTGCATATGTATTTTGTCAATATTTTGGTGGGTGTTGTTTACATATTTGATGTTGATGCATTTCTGCTGCTGCCAGCGCTGCTGCTGCTGCTGCTGTTGCTGCATCGAGGGCCCGCTCGAGTGCATCGTAAATAGTAATTAAAAATGTAAGGAATGCAAATACACTCGAATAGCATACACTCGCACACACGTACGCACTTCACACGCACACACACGCACGTATTGCCCGCAGACGCGCGTGCCCACAGCAAATGCTAAATGTAAACAGATGCCGTTGCATACTTTCAGGCTGCACAAATTATGCATCTAGCAAAATATTTTTAACGCTCTCTCCTCGCTATAGCACGCTTTTAGATTTATGTGCGCTTGTATGTACGTGTGTACGTGTGTGCTCTGCTGATGGTTGGCAATTTTTACATTTGAATGATTTTGATTGCATTCGACCCCAAAGTATTTTTATGATGGCGCCCGCATTTAATTGGCACATAAAACTCGCTTAGTCGGTTTACCAAGTACCTTAACGATCTATTGCGTTTGCCAAGTCCTTGGCTATCCCCTTTCAGGAGTAGCAGAAGGGTATATCAGTTTCATATCTCTTCTATGGTAATAGTATAGAAAGGGCGTCGGTCTAGCCCCACTTTGCTATTACAGGGTATTATCAGAATCATACTGATTTTTAATTGCATGCGGCGTCATATAAATTCAGCTTCGATGGCTTTTATTGCCATTAAGATGGTCAACTTTTGCCCTGATTGTGCAACAAAGTGGAAATTAAATAACCATTTTCTATATCGCCAATACCCCCAACTTCCCCTCCCTCATCTCTCACGCTCCTTTGTCTCTCCCAGCCGTCCTCCCATCAATCACTCATCACGAAACTCTGCGAAAAGCAAATAACTTGATTCAGATATACAACACTTATACACATTACTACAACAATACTATGAAAATACAATTATTAGCAACGAAGGAACCCCATTTATTCTATAACTATGCATTTCTTTTCACCCCGTTCTTTATTTTTTCGGTATGTCCACCACCTACAATCCTGCGACACAAACAAACCAAAAAAAAAACATGAACATCAACATCATCAACAAAATTTCAGGCACTAAATTCCCTTTCATCATGAAGCTGTGCTTCTCCTCGTCGAAGAGCATGAACGGGGCCTGGAACAATGCGGCCAACGAGGGCATGATCGAGAAGGAGAATGACGGCGATGTCAAGGTGGAGATTTACAATTGAGATTTGATTACCATTGTGTAAGCAGCCAACAACAACCAGCTAAACGACACAACAAACTACAACCAACAACAACCAACACAAACAAACAGTACAGGAGGCGTAGAATTTATTATGCAGCATATTGGAGCACGACGGGAACAGAAGCGAATCCCCACACTCCGGCAACAGCAACAACAACAACAACAATAATATGAATATTGAACACATAATTCTATATATATATCTATATACAAATATCTTGATGGAACGAACAACTAAACAACTGAGAGTAGTCAAGAAAAATAAGAAACAGCAACAAATCTGATTGCATATGCATATGCTTAATTGAATAATTGACAACCAAACTGACACACACTTATAAATACACACACAAACACACTAACTTTAAACTTAAACTAATACGAAAATATATTTATAAATATATTAAACAAAGAAATCTTTACACAATTCGCAAACGCATGTAACTTTTCAACGCGCCATTTACTTGTATTTAAAAGGAATTAAGTCTAATTCGAATCACAATTAAACATAATCCCAACACATTCATCTACAAAATGGCGTCGTTCAAAAGCAACACACAACCGCTCGTTCCCTCACACACACACATAAATACACACTCTTACACAGTTAAAATTAAGCACTTATTACATGCGTTTGCGTTCCCCAAACAAGGAAATGTTATAAAAATTGTGAAAGAATAGCAAAAAATAAAAATTAGGTTATAAATTGTTTAGTTGCATTCAAAACAAAACAAACAACAAATTTACAAACTAAAACACCAAACATTGACATTACAAACAACAACAAGAACATCAAAAAACAAATGTTTCGTTTTTTCTTGCTTTGAGTTTGTAAAGTTTCTCGTGTGTGTTTCACTTGAAAAACAGTAAAAACAACAACAACATCAGCATCAACCAACATCAATCAATTATAACAAACAACAACAAATTGTAAACAATGTAATATGCAATTATAATATATTATAATAAAAACATATATTAAACACACACAAAAAATGCAAAGAAAAAATGAAAACAAAAATCAACCGACTTTTTCAACTACATTATATATATATATATAAAATATATATAAAAAATATTTTAGTTAATTATATATCATTTATTTAGATTATATATGGGATAAAAACAAATGCAACAACAAATTTCTTTGGACAATATTTCGACAAGTATTTCACGTGTGAGACAAAAATCTGATGCTAAAAATAAAATATTAAATCAAAAATACAAAAAAAGAGCAAACTAAATTAAATGTTGCGAGAGCGCAAAACGTGTAAAATTAAACCAAAAATTTAGCAATTTTAAATCAAATTTATTAACTTTATTTCTACAAAATAAAACAAAAAAGAAAAGAAAAAGAGAACTTGCACAAGCCAATGTTTTTTCTTTTTTTAAATTATGATTTTTATTTAAATTAAATATATATATTAAAATAAAAACGACAAAAAGACAAGAGAACATTAACATAATTTATGTGCTTAATTTACGAGAAGGGTTAAAACAAAAGGCATAAATTTATATGTATGAGCTGTATATGTATTTAAATTAATATTAATTATAATTTTACACTAAATGTAAAAAGCAACAACTAAAAAAAATTATTTTAAGTGCAGAGCGAAATTGAGACAGGCATATAAAAATAAATACCATACAAAAAAGCTAAAAAATTAAAAATATAAAAAATAAATGCATATTTTTGAGGCGTTTTAAGACAAGAGAGCCAAACATTTCACAACTCCAAGTAATTTTTGGCGTGACGCATTAAAAAAAAGTATTTATTTAAAATTTATAAAAGAAAAAGATATCAGCAATAAAAGCAACAACAACAACCATATCAAAGGCGTATGTTAGATTAATGATAAAATGAAAATGAAAAAAGAAACAATAATAAACATAAAATAAAATTATTTTCATTTATTTTAAAGCAACTGCAGCTAGTTATAAAAACTAAAACAAAAAAAGCAAACACTTTTTAAAAATATTATTTTCTAATTTGTAGACAGTCTGTATATTAAGCAGGGCGAAGTTCTTTGTTCTAAAATGCAAATCAACGAATACTATATGCTATATAGAGCCGTTAAACGAATTTTTCATAAACAACAAACACACACACACAATACACACACCCACAAAAACAACAACAATACACACATACACATATTTCTCATTCTAATGTGCAATTATTGCTTTAACAATTAAAAAAAAAAACTCTCATTTCTAACTAATTTATTTGCAATTTTTGTGCTCATTTGATTTGTTTAGTTTTTCATCTAATTTCTATTTTTTTTATTAGTTCTTATGTAAATTGTTGTAAATCTTATAAATTGTAAAATATTTTTCTATAATTAAGTATAATTGTACTTAATTTAATGATTTATGGACAAGAGCATAGATAAAATGAAATGAAATGAAGAGAAAATCTCGTTAATTAAATCAAACAATTTATTTTCTTAAGAACTTAAAGCAACAACGATCTTGAAGCTCCTAACTAGTGCATAAACAAGTAAATAATATACACTTAAAATAAAAATCTAAATATATAAACAAGCTAAATTAATAACAGTAACAAATACAACTTGGTAGCTATATAATTTATATAAATAAACTGAATAACAATCAGAAGAGACCATTCAATATGGAATTTTAAATGTTAATTCAAAAAATATAATTTAATTTTTTATTTCTTATGAGTTAAAGCAAACAATCTATATCTATATATATATATATATATATAGATATATATATATATATTTCGATATGTATATATATATATATATATATATATATATATATATATATATATATATATATATATATGTATGTGTATGTTTAATTTGTTTTATTTAATATTTAAATTTTGTTGTTATTTTTTAACGCGTTTATTGTGTGCCCAAAGTTTGTAATACGCGCGCTCGATTTTTTTGATATAAATATATATATGTATATGTAAAATTATTTAGCAATTGTATTTT
Organism: Drosophila navojoa; assembly: GCF_054131105.1. Classification (NCBI taxonomy): domain Eukaryota; kingdom Metazoa; phylum Arthropoda; class Insecta; order Diptera; family Drosophilidae; genus Drosophila; species Drosophila navojoa. The sequence continues at coordinate 20,563,077 of NC_142893.1, read as the reverse complement.
TTGTTTGGTTCATCTCATCATCTCTATTATCTGACACACGACATGGCGAATCGATGATATGTGTATTATGAAATATGTGTTTTTACAGGAATTGAAACGTGACAAATAATTTGCTTAAAAGAGAAACTATAGAAAACTCGCAACAAGCCACATCCTAGCAACGCACAGCCTTACGCCCGACGCCCATTTTTGTTTTGATTATTTTTAATAAAGAAAAAATAAATTACCATAATAATGAACTAAAAACTCGATACCAAAAAACGATATGCCAAATTGTTAAATCCTGAATTTTTAACATATCGAAATTTATAAGGCCGATTCAAACGATTTTACAATTTAGGCATAACAAGTGATGATTGAAATTTGAGGTAAAACTGAGACGAGAGGATAAAACCCAGAATACTTTCACTGAACAAAACTGCTAACAAAACATAATCCCCATTTGTTAAAAACAAATAGAAAACCTTGAAAAAGAAAAAGTATATGTATAATAAAAGATGAAGAAACGTATGTTAAATATGTGCTAGGCCGTCGTAGACCTAAGCAATGAGTTGAGTTAAGATAAGTGTGGTGGTTCATTTGAAAAGAAGAAACCTAGCCGAATTGTTTTTATTTGATTTGTGTTCAACAATTCGAGCAATTAGCCAAAAGAATCTTGAAAACTTTAGTCGCAATTTATAACACGATTTTGTTTGAAAAACATCGGAACTAGCTAAATTTCGTTAAAAGCAAATTGATTATATATTTTAAGGTTGTTAAAGCGAATTTAAGGACGCTCCTTAGTTCGGCACAATTTCGTATTTGATTTGAATTATTTTCGTTTTCGTAGCAAATATTTCGCAAATCTGTTTTTGATTGCTCCGCCCTCTTTTTTCTGATTTGTATTGCCGCGTAGTTTTCAACTCTAAATAAAAATATGCGCATGGGGCACAAGGTAGGTGCTGTTTATAAAATAACTCGAGTTCGATTTCTTTTACCCCCGTCGTCGTTCCTCACAATTAAATAACTCCCTGCTCGAAACGGTTTTACTTAGTTCTTGTAATTCTCATTCACAACACAATGACACGACAACAAATACAAAATATGGACCAGTTTATTCAGCATTGAATTGACAACCACCAAGAGCAAAACAAAAACAATGAAGCAAACAAAAAATATGAAACAAACAATTATATACATTAATTGATGAAACCGTCCAAATATGATGAAACAGCAACAACAAAAACACCCGAAACACCGAAGACACGAGTTGAAAACTGCTATCCCACTAAAAAACAAGTCTTAAGTCGACTGCGTTACCACGAAACGATTTCTTGCTATCGATAGTTTTACGCTAAGGGAAACAAAATCGATACTTATCGGAAATTGCATTTGCTAAGCAAAATGGCATGACAAAGAGGGACATTGATACGCAGTACAGGAGCGCATGTTTCTCTTTATTCGACGCTCTACCCCTTAGATTGTCTCTAAAACAGGGTTAGTAATAGGGTTCAATATATTCTTTTAGTCAATTTACATACTGTCGAGAGTTATCGATAGCAGATCTTCAGATATCTGCTTGCCTAAGAATATGCCACACGATTTATCGCCCATTCGGCGCTTGAAATCATTTTCAGTCCAACGCAGTCGATTTTTGAAATATTTCTATACCATGCTGCTTACACGAGTTAAACTACAAAGCTTAACAACGACAAAACATTTTATTTGCTAACCTCTAAAACAAAAACAAAAGCTTGCAACAAAATTTTTCTATGAATGATCTTTTTTACTTGCTAAACATTTTTCTATGATTTTGGGTTTTCCAGCAAAACGAAAGAAATTAAAAACGAACAAATGAAAACAACACTATAAACAACACCAACAACTTTGTACACCGAAACGAATTCATAATAATCGTATGATGAATATGCATATTGAGATTAATCCAAAACAAAAAAAGAAAACCAAAACAAAAATTGAAAAGCTACATATGAAAATCCATAAAAGATACAACTACAACTATATTCTTATAGGCTTATAGTTTATACCTACATACACATACACATAACATACTTATATATATATATGTATCTATATATATATATAAACAAATATTTACATATAAGCTATATATGATATAAACACGCATAGTACACACACACATTCATATATAGGCCATATATGTACATATACATATAAAGAATTCATTATATATCTATATATGCCTATACATATATATATATATAGTTTTTAACAAAAAAAAAACAGCGCGTGTCAATTTTAAATGCAAGCAAAAATATTTAAAAAAATAACAAAAATCAAAGCGAAAATTTAGCCGCTTTGGCCTGTTGAGGAGAACATAACCAAACGTTTACATAATTACACCACAAATTACACAAGCTACACACAGACAGATACAGCTACAGACATACAGACACACTGAGACACAGACATAGACAGACTTCCGACACAAAGACAAACGTTTTAAAACTAAAAAAATGAAAAAGGACAACTGCATAGTGTGGTCGTACGCGTAATTACTGGTGATAATTTTGCAAAAATCTTAAAACAAATAAAAAAAAAAAACAAAAAATTAAAAAAAAGAATAATTATTATATACTCGTGCATAATACTTACACAACGTACTGTAAATGCTACGTTTACTTAGCAGCTATCGATTCCCATTTGCCCCATAAATGTCTATACTCTAAATATACAAGCTACACAAACACACATACACAATACATACATACATATTATGTATAATATATGACCCGAAACATTCCCCATTTTGAGTGTCTCAATTAAAAATTTGCCAAATATTCGTAACTGAGGCATATTTTATTTCAGTGTATTAGCGAATTAGGCAAACAGTATTTCAGCCTTTATCGTAATTGCAATATATGGCACATAAAACAGTCCAATACACATGCACATTCATACACACACACACACACACACATGAGGGCACACATATTTTAACACATCTGGGCTCCCCGTTGGGGCATTGCTTGCGATTTAAGGCAAATACTTGAAATAATTTATTGTTTCATTTTAATCGCTGGCAATTTCTCCACATGTGCGCATATATATTTGTGTGTGTGTGTATATATATATGTGTGTATGTATTGGTAATAATTGGAAACATTTCAGACTCCTAATAACTGCTGAGCGTGAGTGTGTTTCTCTATGTTTATATGTAGAAATTTCTGTACTATCGATAGTTTATTGAAGACTATCGAAAACAATTTTAGTGCTTTGCAGTTTATTTGTCAGCATATTTAAGAGAGCGCACTCAAACGTCCAGCTGCAGACACGACTCCTAGATTTATGTGACAGGACATCGACCGGTTGTAAACTAACACACACAGACACACACACACACAGTGCATACACTTTAGATATATAGCTCGAAAGCAGAATTGAGAGCATCGAGGAGTCGCAGAGTAGAGTTGTTCAATTTGGCGTGTGCAATATCTATCATTTGACTTGTGTTTAGTTAACACAAATTCTTAAAAAATAAATGAAAAGAGAAAACTATAAATAAAATAAAATAATATAAATGTTAATATGCAATTTAGTTGAATTTGCGTTGAACGTTTTATTTTAGTTAATGCATACATTTAATTTTAGTCTCGATTGTATATGGCGGAAATAGTTTATATAATTTCGCACACACGAATACACACACACACACAAACACACACATAGCCACTTGTTAAACTAATCCACCGAATAAAAACAATCTCATTAAACTAAATTTAATTAAATTAAATTTTAAAAACAAAAACGAAACATAACAACAACAACAACACGAAACTATTTCCGCTTGCGCTTACATAATTTGTTTTGTTTATTGAGTAGGACTAATATTTACGCCGCGACTGTCGAGACACGCTGAATGAAGTGTAGCATACCTTTGCGGGCGCATTCGAATCTAATTATAAACAACAACAGCAACAGCATAGCAACAAATTTAAATTGAATTTTCTAAGTGTTTAGTCGAAAAAACGTAATTTATTTAGAGCAAAATAAAGAAGATAAAAGTTAAAAAAAAAATCGAAAAGAATAATATACATTCACACATAATACTTACACTCGTACATTAATACATACAAATATACACACATATATATATTTATGAATAACATAATATACTTATTACACACACACATAAACAAATACATATACATAAACATATACATATACACATACAGTCATACATATTAACAAAAGAGAAAGCCTACAGAAAAGCCGCTAAATCCGTACTAACCATGAATTTGTGTAACTACTTTTCAATCTTGTATGAGCCATCTTTCCGAAAAACACGTTTCTGCATCTCGTATACACACACACACATTCATATAGACACACACACATGCATAGAAATCATTCATTCAGTGTTCATCAGAGTTAAAAACTAAATCCACAAATTATATCACAGCACAGCATATTTGTTTACACACAACCACTCACACACACAAAGACATACATATATACACACACATTTACATACACTTATACAGTCACACAGTATGACAAATTATAAACAATTATTAAAAAGCAAAACAAAAAACTACTATTTATTAAATGTTGTTAGCATTTCGAGAAAAAACAAAAACAAAAAAAAAACGCTGTAGTGCAAAATACAAAAAAAAAAAATCTTAAAAAAACGAAAAAAATTGTAAGCAGAAAACATTAAAAAACTTACTTAAATTTAAGCAAAAATACAGTCAAAAATACAAAAGAGAAATTCGATGCAAACGAAATATCTCTCATAGAAATACAACCACAACAACAATACAACAAATACAAAAACAATACATAATACAATTCTTTGATCTTGAGCGAAACAAATAAATGAAATACTTAAACTTATACACAAAAAAGAAAAAAAACTCAAAAAACTTTGTTTTATTTCCCCAGAAATAAAAATCCAACAATATCTTATTTTCACAAAAGAAAACTCACATATACTTTTATCATATTTACAGTTAACAAAACGCAGTACAACAACTACAACACAACAACAACAAAGTACAGTTAGTGGCCGCATTACAACAACAACTACAACAAGCACCACAGTCACCAAAGCCTAATAAAAACAAAATCTTCAACAACAACAAAATACAACAACAGTAACAACAACATCTACAGCTACAACAAGAACCACCTCCATTACAAGAATTAGTTCCAAGTACAACCACCGAAGTATTTCTAGTCCAAAATTTGAATTTAACAAATGTAGTACCGAGAAAAACAAACAAAACATCAACATCGACAAGAACAACAACAACAACAACATCTGCATGAGTTGCACTTTGAGAGATTTAATTTTGAATGCATGTCAGAGCTTACGAAGAGATATACAAAATATATTCAAAATCCAAAATGTTTAGTAATTCGATTCATGTCACTTTCTCATAGTTTAAAGAGTTCAGCAAAAGAGACATTGGTCTATAATATTTGTAATTCGAATTCTCTCACCTAGCTTTCGTATATTCAGTTGATTATGGAAATGAAATATTAACCATCGTTTCAGAGTTCGTTTTACCACATTCCATAACTGTACCACATCTTTAAAATCAATATGTTTAAGTAAGAACAGTAACTGCTTCAGCTTGATCAATATTAATTAACAGCCATGTTTTGCATTAATTTTAAATATTTTTAGATATCATATAAACATAGCTCACAAATAGTTGTTAAACATGTTATTCTTTATGATCTCTTCGCGAAATGAAATCATATTCACTCGCTCTCACTCTGCTCAAGATCCCCAGTTCGTTTTTTTTTTTTCTGTTCAGTGACTTTAGTTGATCTTTTTATGGGACGCTCTTTTCACGAACCTCGTTTAGAAAACGATACGGCTGACGATCGCACGATGAGCCTAACTGAACAAAGACTCAACGAGCAAAGACTCAATGCATTCGGTCTCCACATTCCCATAAAGGAGGACTATCGAGCGTAGAGAACCCTCGCATACATACCAATACATGAACAAACGAATTTATGCCTTGCTTGACTCAGAGAAATTCCAGAGCGAAAAATAATTATTTCTGCTTCCTCTGACATTTTCCTCAAAGTGTCAGTCGACGGTCGACAGCCCGTAGGAAGCTATACTTATTAGCTTCCCTAACTCAAGCTGGATGTGCGTCCATCGGTAGTGGAAGTAGAAACAACAATTGAACAACTATTCTAGTACAAACTTTTTAAGAACTTTCCAATTTGTTTTAATTTTCCATTTTCTTACATTATATATTTGGGTTCCAAATAAAAAAAAAAAAAACATTTTTAATACATCCATTACTTTTTTATTCTATTTTTTCTGTAAATATATCTAAAACTAATCTAGTAATTCTTTACAAAAATTAAATATTTATGTTTAGAAAAGTCAAATACATAGAGAAGTCGCGATTATTACTTTTTATATATACAACAAAATTCTGTAAGAATGTTCCGCCTTCAGTTGAAATTTTCAAATTTTTTATCTGTCTGCTGCATGCGGTAAGTAGTAAGCTACTGTTATTTACAGAAATTCTTTAGAAAATAACAGAAAGCCCTGAAATTTAAACGGTTAATTTTAAATTGAATGCAAAATGTTTCTTTCCGCCCTTTGGTTCTTAACCCATTTTCCGTTCAACAATACAGCCATTGGGGCTTCGACAATGGCCAATGGAGCGCATTCAATTGTTAAATTAAATTGTTTTCATTTATAATCGAATTTATTATTGGGCTAAACAAACAAAAAAAAAAAAAGGAAAGAAATAAAGAAATCGGAAATAAACCCACATTAAATTAAATTCAAAAGCCCCAACAATTTAATTTAGTGCAGGCGCACACTGCTCATAGACATATAAACAATAATGAAATGCGTGTGACAAACCAAAATGCAATAATGTGGAAAATTAAGTTAAAGCGGCGCAAGGGAACGACTAAGAGATACCCAGTATGCAATATCATAAATATTTTTTATATTCCGGAAAAACAAACCTGGGATTATATGATTCAGATTACAATTTTCTAACTTGTTAAATAATAGCGTCATTTATCATTTATTCCAATTGCAATTAACTCCAACTTTTCTAGTAGCTGAATTATTTGGCTGATTATTAAACGGCTAAAAATAGCTAAATTGCTGATTGCCAGTCTTAAAATGATTCTCTTAGTCGCTCTTCTCTCTATCTCTCTCTGTTTTTTCTTAGTTCTTCACCTTGTACACCCCAACTTCAATTTGCTAACAATACAGGGTATTATAAAACGCATCAAGCGATGCGTATATTCATTTTTGGCCACATGCAGCTGAAAAATGGTTTAGGCTAACAGCAGGCCGTTGGTCATTTGGCCAAAAACAAATTAAGCGGTTCATGTGCAACATTTTGTGGCACATCTGTGTATTTGCCGGGGGCGGCTACTCGGCCTGTAAAAGCAAAGTTTATAAACACTTGGCAACGTTCCAGTGAGCATTGTTTTAGGCCAACTCTTTCGCTTTGATTTCGCCGAACTTAACAAGTTTTAACTTTTGCCCCAAAGAACTTCAGTTGAATTTCTTACGCTTGAATGATTTTTTGTGGGAAATTTCGTTGAATATTGTTTAATTAGGATGGGCCTAAGCCTAGTAGGGGCCCCTAAAGAAAACACAGCTGCTGAGCTGAGCCCTAAAGAAGGGTTCAATTTGTTCAATTTATCAACTGGCTGCGTGACATATGTCCGTCTGTGTGTCGGTCGGCCTGCCCAGCCCTTTAAAGGCAAAGGCTGAGCATCAGGCTAAGCTCCTGTCTGGCTCAATAAATAATTTACTTAAGCTTAAGTTTTATGCAAAGCAGCAGCAGCAGGAGCACCAGGAGCAGGAGCAGCACCAGGAGGAGGAGCAGATATCTCTTGCATTGCATCGGTAGCTTGTGTAATCCTTTGTCTATTATTTCATTTGTCGAAACCCGACTTACATAAATATTCCATTAAAATGCATGCCAGTGGGCAGTGAGTAGTAGGCAGTGGGCGTGGCTGGGACTGTGGCTAAAGGTTTATCCCTGGTATTTGCCTGCCATTGTCATTCCGTTTGAGTCTCTCTGGCTCTGGTATTTATCTTAGCTCGATGTATTTAGTTTCTCTTTTCATTGCGTTTCATCTGTTGCCACAACATTGGTTGCGGTTTTCTTATTTATTTTCTGGCTAGTTTTAGCCTTTTTTCTTGGCTCGCTTCGAACGGCATCACGTGTTGGCCATTGATTGATTGCAATTCAGCAAGAATATTCAATTCGCTTAAAATATATATCTTTATTGAATCAATAAAATCTTGTTGCCAGTAAAATTTTAGTTTACACATTCATCATTCATTAAACAATCTAAATTTGAGAAAGAAAAACTGAGCTTATTTACTACAAACCAAAACTAATGCACACACATATATACTATATCTTGATGCAATATTTTCCATTTCAGCTGAGTGAATTTATTTACCAATGAAATACATAAATCTGCTTAGTCTTTCCGCTAAAATTCTCAACAAATTATGATTATAAACAAGTAAAGGGACCAAATTTTCGTTGCTTTTAAATCAAGTTGAAGGAACATATTTTAAAAGCTTGAGTTATTTAATAAAGAACAAACTCCTAATTTAAGCTTTTCAGCAATTTTGTTGCATAAAAAATATAATAAAAGTATAAACATAAAAAATAAACTAAAAATTTAACATATAGCCTTGATAAAAACAAAAACTTTTGCAGAATTTACTTTAAAAATAAATGAAAAGAAAACTATATATATGTATATCAGAATATAAACTAAATACTTGATATCATAAAAAGCGTCAATTTGTAAATACTAAAAAATTTATTAAATTATTAGCAATGAAAATGAAAAACAAAAAATTCATATAATTTTCCTTAGCTTTTTTCATATTTATTTTGTATTTTTATAAATGGGTTGCTATAAGAAAATATGAAAGGAATATAGTATAAGCCAATTATTAAAAAGATAAAATTAAAAAAAAAAAAAAAAAAATGGGTACAATAATTTACATTTAAAAGAGACGAAGAAGATAAGAAGAAGCACAAGGTCCAGTTAGGAAAATGAAATCAAGTTGCTCATAGATTCTAGTTTTCTTTCGCTTGATGATAGAAAAGAAAAATTATTGAAAATGAAAATGAAAACTAACAATTAAGCATTAACAATAACAATAAACTACACCAATTAACGTAAACGCACTTCAATTAAACCTAGCCTAGTGTCAATTGTCTCTCTCAATTATTTTTGGTCGTAATTTAGATGGAAAGCAACTGCACAATAATCAATTAACTTAAGCCAATTACATATAGTAAATATACACCAAACACACACACTCGTATATATATATATAGATACATAGAATAAATGCACCAAAGAGATATTATTTGAAAAACTTCGGGTGTAATTAGAAAACTAATTTTGTGTATTTAAGCAAGATGGAGTTCGATTGAATGCATTTCCCGATGCGTGCGAACCAAACGATCCTAATGTCAATTTCAAGTTAAACTTAACTGTAGTCGTGTAATTATATATGCCATATATATATTTACACCACATATATATATATATATATGTATACAGTTAAATAATTAAGCCAAGAAAACAAAAGTAAGAATAAAAAAAAACAAATACAATTTAATTCGATGTGCAAAACGAGTTACTTTAGCCACAAAGCAAACGTATTTTATGTAGTAGTTACAAAAAAAAAAAAAAGAAAAAACATAGAAACAAACTACTTTGTCGTGACACACACTCACACATCTACACTTACCCACACACACACGCACAACACACTTCCGCTTCCAAACTCAATTTGTATTGTGTATAAAACGAAAAACAAAAGTTGAACAAAGCAATTCGAAAGAGCGTGATGTATTTCATTTTGTTTTTGTGTTTTTCTTTTGTTTTGGTCAACAAATCAAATGTGATTTTGCTATATATATATACATATAAAGAAAAAAAAGATTTATATATACACTACATACGCACTTAACTATGTACAATTTATGGCTCTAGTTTTTGTGTATGTGTGAAAGAAATTATTGTAGCATACTTTTAGGCAAAGGCCAAGGCTTAGCAAATTTTCACACAAATTATATATATGTATACTCGTTATATAGTATAGAGTGAAATTGTGACTTGATTTTTTTCGTTCAGTTCCTTAGCTCTATCGTTTCGGTTCACTGAAGTTTTTTTCACTGACTAAATGTATAAATGGAGTCCAAATAAAAGCCACCGCCTCTTTATCTAACAAAAAACATAAATTTAGAAAAAATTGTGAACAAATTGTGTCTATGCTATATAACTGTAACTATAATAACAAAAACAAGAAGGAGAATAAGTGAATGAAATAGTTCTACTCTAACGTAATGTCAGTTCTATAAACGTCTACGTCTATGTAGAGCTATAGTGCTACATACTACAGCTCGAGTAGTCGTGCTCGCTCTTGTAACTAAAAGATACTTATATACAGCATATATACAGCATATATATATATACATAACTATTAAATACTATAGAGATAAACATATATATACATATATATATATATGTACTTATACAGGATAATCTTATATATATACACATATGCAAAACTCCTTTTTGGACAAATTTTTCGATGTTGCTAACTACAGTGAACACACACAACAACAGACGACAACTAAAAGATTAAATAAATTATTAAAAAGAGAAAGAAGCAGAAAAAAGACAAAAATTTGTAAGTAGGCGATTTGTAAGTGTTTGTGCTGCAACCTGGTCGAGTATAAAAGAAAAGTGAACAAATGAATCTCATCTTTAAGAGAGAACTATAAGAAGCCCCTCACGTAAAACTGTATAAAGCAATTGGCTAACAGCTGCTTCAATTCTTATCAATAATTCAATAACTCAACTCGAACCCTGTTCTCTGAATGGGATTGACTCTGTGTACATTTCTGAATAAGTGTCGCATCTGATGCCGGCGAATCCACTTCGAGCACATTCAAGCATTATCTATATAAATGTATCTATAACTTTGTATCTATCATGTTTTAGAACTACCCACCAGCTGCTCTTCCAAACAAGACGCATAACAAAATGATAACCTTTACCAAATCGATATACATATATATATACTATATGCTGGGTGTGTATCCAGATCTTAAGACATGTTTGCCATCACCTACAAGAGATGCTCTTCTCAACGCTGACTGCAGAAATACCACCATGTTTAACTAAATATTAAAACTCAAACTAAAAGACATAAAGTAAAATCTTGAATATATATATACATATATATATTTTAAAGCGTAACAACTGTCTCTGTAGGACTCCAAGGCGAGGCTCATGTATACAAGAATTAAAATAAAACGAGAACATCAAGTAAATACAATTTAATAGTATTAATTAAAATAAAACTAATAATAATAATAATTATAATAATTAAAATATACATACATCAAATATATTTTATTAGTAGCAAAATTTAACAGAACCGACTACAATACAATACAAAAAGCTAAAATGAGAAATAATAACAAGTTAAAGTAACAAATTAAAAATAAATAAATAAATGTTATATAGCTGTTAAGTGTGTATTGAAAATCATAAAACTAAAATAAAATAAAACAAAAACAAAAAAGAAATGGCAACTCAACCAACAAAAAGTTGTTAAGTTTTTCCGCTTTAAGTGTCAAATTAGCTAAATATTGTAATTATAAAAATAAAATAATGAACACAAATACATATAATTGCTTGATAAAGACAACTCTATGACAACAAAGAAACAATTTTTAACTGTTAGCGCAAATTTTAATTGTAAAGAACATAAAAATTATAAATAAAACAAAACAAAAACTATTTAGTTAAGCGCATTGCGTCATTTGTTAACAAAATTATGAAATTTTATTTAATTTTTAACGAAAAATTAAATTTAAAAAAGATATGCCAAATATAAAGCGAACTCAAGCAAGGTAAACATTTACTTTGAGGCCCAAAACAAATGTTGTCTAATCTTAAAAAATTAATATTAAAAGAATTATAAAAAAATTTATCAGAGAACACTTAAGCAAACGCGTAGCAATAAACGTTAGAGAGGAAAAGAAAAACCTGGAAAGCCGCGGAAATTCCCCAACAAAAGTGAGGAAAACGAAAAAGATAAATATAAAATTGTTCATACATAAAACTCGTAATCGCATTCGTACTCGTAATAACACTTGTGCGATAAATAACCGTAAACCAAATAAAATACAGCAAATACAATAACAAAAACAATTACCAGAGTAATATGAACGCATTGTAAGCCGTGGCAAGGCGATAAAGAAAACTTTATGCAGACAACAACAACAACAAAACATATTGTAAAAGCAAAACCGAAATGCGAATAAATAACAATTAAAATTAAATATTAAATTAAAAACTCGCAAGCTTTTTATTCACTCTGGTTGGCGGTGGGGCCTCAACTTGTGTTTGATATACCCTGTACACGAGATGTTGATAGGAGGCTGGATTAGTTAAAGACTGAAGAGGAGAATACTTGATTTTTATATGCCTTGCATTATATTTGTAACTGAGGATGGCATGAATTTATAAGCATATGCATGCATCAAATGGAGGCGCTATCTTGACATTTCTTTTTCTTTATTTTGATGTAATGCAGGCTTATTTTTACAGACAGAGTAAGTGTCTCAGTATCCATGTATAGCTAGTTCTATTCTTTTCTAGTAATATACTATACTAATATGACAATTTGGTGGATGCTCTATCGTCTTTTTAGCTCAAATTTAGTAATTTTAAACTATGATTAGAAGCAGACAGATTAGCTCGAATTCGCAGTGAATGCATATACAAGTTTCATTTATGTTAATGTATATTTAACTTAAGACTCAAGCAAATCTTCTCAAATCCAAGATCTCTTAAAGTTAAACCTAAAATTATAAAAATATATAAATAGGCTGCTTCAGTTTTACAGGGCATCCTTTCGTTCAGATTCCTCTCTTTTCCACTGTGCTAAGCCCCCAACAACAAATCATCCCCACTCCCGTCCAGCAAATCGCGAATGTTTCAGGTTCAAGTTGTTTTTTCGTGTGGCGCGGTGCGTGCTAGTGACAGCTACGCGCTGTGGCATGAATGGGGTTTGCTCTGTTCCATTTCGTGTGGCATTGTCATGAAGGCTTTCAGCAGCGGGAGTGTGGAACCACGAATTTGTCAAAAACACTTTTGGTTAACAACTCGCCTAAAGCACGAAAGCCATAAACTTTATTCAACTTTGAATGACCAAAACTCGCGTATTTTCAGTCCAACTTCAAATTAGATAAAATATAGGAGCTCTAACTTGAATCTAATAAAACTCTTTCTGAAACTTTTACGAGAAGCTTGAATTTGAAAATATAATTTATTTGTGACTATTGACGCGCTCGGAATCGATTCCGAATTCGCTTCTCAATGAAAGACATTTAGAATTCAGGAGTTTGCATTTCTTTGGATTCAATTTGGAATTTCAACCCTCCATAACTTGCAATATTATCAAGGATTTCTAAGAATTCGGCATTTTAAATGCAAAATAGAAATCCTATTCAGAAACATAATAGCTCTGTCTGCACATAACCCCCATGGCCTCTTCAATGCGCTCAATCACAATCATATTTTCTAATTATACTTTAAGATGCTTCCACGCTGCCAGCTGATTGTAAAGTTGTCTTGTTACGTTCAATTTCATTTGATAGCAGAATAACCAAGCCAATTAATAAAAGTCAATGTCAAAATGTGACACTTAACAAAAAATGAAAGTCGCAATAAATGAAAATGGGAAATGGAAATGCTCAAAAGAAAATATCAAAAGACGCAATTGCGGCCAAAGTTGAGACAAGTTTATTAAATGACGATGTCCCTGTTGCCGGCATCGAAATGGAGTAGCCAGACAATTCTGCACAGAACTTCTAGTTGAAATCTTGAGTGCCAGAAGGACGTATAATGTGGGTGGGGTGGGGTGGTGCTAAGGTCAGCAGCAAATGACTTCATTAGTTTAATTGCAAACATTATTATAGAACGCCGCGAAAAAGTTGCACACAAACGAGCGTGAGTTGCGAAAAAAAGAATGCAAAATGGGGAAAAGTAAAGAAAATGCCCGAAAAAGAGTTGAGTTGCAGTCATTTAGCGAGCGCGGCTAGCGCTGCCTGCAAACAACAATTGTTGCTTGCCAAAAGAGATAATGAGCCCAAAAGGCACTGAAGCTACCGAAAATGGCGAGAAAACACAGACTCCCACACTCCGTCTCTCCCTTTCTCTCTCTGTCTCTTTTGGCTGCATAAAATGACTAAATTGTGCAGCAAGCAGAAGGCAGCACAAATCTCTGCCAGCTGCCAAAAAAAACAAAAGAGAAGAAGAAGATGTAGAAATGGCAAACGGTTAAAAGAGCAGCTGCCAAAGCTTCAGCTTTTCCAACTTTTCCAACTGCTTAAAATAATAAAGTTAATCAGTTTTCCCACTTGACTTTCAGGCTACATAATTAAGTGTTGGAGTAGATAAGGAATTTTTAAATTTAATCTACATCCATACAGCCTAGCATATGCGAGGGTACTTCGATATACATATCTTGTTTATATGTATATGAGATTTTTAAGATATATATAAGCAACAATTTCACATTTATCTGTTCATTGTTTAGTGATGTTGCAAAATTCTAATTTTTGTGAAGCTACTTTAGTTAACTACTTAAATGAGTTAAGACACAAACACTTGCCCATGACTCGATTATAGATGAGACTCACACTTAATATCTTAACGAATATTCGATAAATTGCTTAATAATAACTGACGATTTGAGCTTCCGAACTAAGCTAATTATACTGAATGAAATTACGGTGGGGAGTGTGGAGAATTCGGCTTGCAAATACCCTGAAGACCTTGGCCGTATCATATATATCTGTACCTTTTACGATAATATTAGGAGAGTACTTTGTATATTTGTATATTCTGCAAGGTAATAGAATGTCATGCATTTTTCTGTCTGATAAATACTAATTAAAAATACAGATTTCTTCGTCTAATCATAGATAATCATGGAAATAGAATCATATTGAGCTCACAAATCAATTTACTAAGTAATTTTAATGTGTTTCATTAAACAATTACATCTCCATTTTAGCAGTAAGTCGGCTTGTTTTCATTTAAATTTTCCGTCAAAGCAATTCACTTGACCTCAGTCTTTATATAGAAGCCAAATTCCATCACTCTATTCAAAATTAACCAAATTTGCTGCTCCTCCTGCCCACAGTGCAGCCCTTTTAGGCAGAGCCTCGCACTTCCGATTACCTATCAGCCTCATTGAAACTTAAGAGCTCCCGCTGTGCCCACACATAGTGTCATGACGACACTCTGAACCTTTTTCTAACGCCTAGATTCTATAAATACATATATCTCATATCGAATAACGGTATTAACTCTCTTATCCTATCTTTCTCTCTATTTTCTCGCACATTTTGCCTGGCACACAAACTTTTAGCATAATGGCACATCGAGCCATGAAATGCTTGCCGCCTGCCCCACTCAACTTCTGCCACCAGTCGTTCACCTTCACTTGGCAGCTATCCGCTCAAGTTGGCCCATTAAAGAATGCATCAAAAAAGCGGAAATTGCCTTTTTACCCAAAGCTTTTGCCAGCTGCAAGTTTGTCGGTTTCATATTGAAAATTAGCTGCGCTCCGATATTAATGTGCAAATTGCATTTGCCAGTGATGCGCAGCCACCACCAGGTGAAAAAGGAACAGCAAAGAGTCTCCCTGCAAAAGATGAGCACGGAAATGACCGGCTGACAGATAGCCTAAAATATATTAAAGAAGGAATTTTTGCTGTCATTAGCGACGGCAACGACTGACTAATAGATGCCCTAACTCAACTGTCAATCGCGCTTTTCAACATATTATTTTGAATAATATAATATCTTTGCCCACACATAGCGTCAGTTGAGTTAGCGTTGCTTTTGGCTTATATTACCCGATCACAATTGCCAATCAACTGTTCTTACCTTTCCTTTTACAAATACTTATATATGCATTCAAATTGAGTAGTCTTTTGGGTATATAAAATATTCTGGATTTTTATAAGAGCCAATACTTATATACACTTTGCAACATTACTAAATATTATAATTAATTGTTCGATTTAGATGGTAATCCGGGAAATTACAATAAATTATAGACTATTTCAAATACACTTCAGTTGACACCAAATTAAAGAAGAAGAAGAAAAAGAAGAAGAAGGAAAGGAAAAGGGAATAGAATGAGGGAATACGGATCCGAGTTATTTATAGTTATTCTTTCATTCTCTTTGAAGAATAACTAATGAACGAACGAATATAAATCTATATTGAAAATAGAAAGATGGATTGATTGTTTGACTAAAGACTAAACTGTCAGACAGAAGGACAAAACAGATGTACCGACTGTGTGTGACAGACGTTAGAGCAACTGAGAGACGAATAAATAATCTGACAGAAAGATAGATATGGTAAGAACTCCACTATGCAAACTAAGCATAAATGCAGATCCATAAAACTGTTTCGCTCAAAATTATTTTCAGTCTTTGGCCAGCTGCATGCATTTCAGTTTTTCATTTTCATTTTCATTAAGGAACCAATTTAGCCACTTAAGAACATTGGCAATGTGTTTGCACGTGGTAAAGCTTTTCCGCTTTTATTTTTGTCTTAAAGCCACGGCAAAATGTCCACGAAAAAGAGTAAGTTTCAATGGTAAAATAATTATATTTCATTAATATTGCAGGCGGGCTAAGAGTCCGCACTTACACACATTACATACACCTGTTGTCCACACACACACACACACACACACAAACGTATACACATTCAGATAAAAGCCAAAATAAACTTGGTCAGGCGAAAAACACTCGGGCAAGAGAAAATTAGAAAACACATTTTTCAGCATTAAAAATTGTTCGACGTGCGGAGATTGCGGTAATTTCGCTTAACAGTTAGTTGCTGTTGCCGCACACACACACACACACACACACACACACACCATCACAGACAGAAACAGCGGCCAGTGGTTGGCAATGTTTCGACACATGCTGCGGTGCCAGTCAAACACACCTGCTCTGGCCCGCTGAGTGGGCTGGGATGGGTGGTTGGCTGGATGGCTAGGTAGGTGGATGGCAGTTGGCGGCTGGCGGCTGGCGGCTGGGCGAGGTCTCTAAATGTCGAGAGTGCAGCCCAGCTGTCAGGCGGTGGGCGTGTAGCACAGACGGGCAGAGGACGCAGGACGCAGGACACAGCTGGCACTTGACATGAGCAACGGGCAACGAAACAACTCGAGGGCCTTCGTTCAACTACTTTTGCACACATTCGCAACATTTTGCTTCCGTTTCCAAATGGCACACACACACACAGGCACACACACACACATTTACAGTTGATACATTTAGACTCGTGCTCTGGGGTAAAAAATAAGTGTAACTAAAACAATTTGAAATAAGATACTTCATGCAAACAGAAAATACAGCATAAAAATATAGAAAGAAAAAAAACATTTTATATGCGCTGTAGCTGGCAAATTTATAACTCAATTTCGGAGCTGTTAGACAGGGGCGTGGCAGCATTGTAATAGAACAGTTATTTTATGGCTGGCCAGATTTTAAAATGTTGTCAGAGCTGCAAGTGTCGCAAAAGAAATAGGAAAGCCACAAAAAATCAAAACAAAGCTTTAAAAGATTTTGTAATAAATAAAAATTAAAATGATTATGAAAATAATTGTAACTACAATATTTAATATATATAAACATATATATGTAATTTTTAAGTAATTTCATTTAAAGAATATTATTTTTTAATGTTTAATTAATTATTATCTCTATGACACTAATTCGTAAGTTTAAATTCTATCTTAAATGCTTCTAAAGGTATAACTAAATGGCATACTTGGCTTAAATCGATTTATTTAAAGAAAGTTTTTACCAAATATTTGTAGATATATTTACTTATAAGTATATATTTACATAAATAATTGTTGTTAGATTTTGTTTGATATAAACATAACGTAAAATATAAATATTTTTTTATATTAAATATTCTAACATCATAATTGTATACATTTTTAAGCATTGAAAATGTTAATTCAAGGCGAATTGCCTTTCTTTCATTATTTTTGCTGAGTACATTAAAAAACTTATGAAAATATAAAGATATATAATATATGTCCCTTTGAATAAAAACTACGTAATACCATTTTGAATATATATAAATTCCTCTTTAACCTAAAAAAGATATTAAAAATTATAACTAGATCAAACTAATTTTAAAAATATATATGAAATGTTCTCCATTTATTTTCTATTCCTTTCAGTCAACATATAAAAAAAACTAAATAAATATCTAATATTGTTTTGATATTGATTAATTTTAATTTTTATAAATGCTTGCATTCATTTCATTTACATTTTTCAAGACGTCTCTGCGAACAACAAACAAAAAGTTGTTTTGCAGCCATAAGTTAACGCGAATATAATCCCGTAAATTTCATTTGTCACTCGCTGACTTCTCGGGCGTGGAACACCCCTTGAACACTGTGCAACACAGCAGCAGTTGAAAGGCATACAAAAATAAATAAAAACTGAATGCGGCTCAACAAGCTGGCTTAATGTATTTTAGCGCTAGCGGCGCAAGCATTAAAAACCACACACACACACATACACAAAGGAAAAGAAAATCTTGAAGAGAAAAGAAAAATAATATAATAAAATGCTAAAATGCTGTCATATGATGCTTCCCGAAACACATGTTGACACGCCCAACGCAGTACGCCCACAGTCTTTTGTCTACTGCCACGCCCCTGTGTTTTAAGTGAAGTGTAGCTTCAGGTGTTGGCCAGCTGCCATAGTTCGCACGATACTTCAGATCAACTGGAAGAGGGTAAGCGTAGGTGTAAGTGTGTGTGTGAATGTGTGAACAACTTTGACTTAGCGCAAAGCGCATTACTGCACAGTACAATTACGTAAGCAGCAAATCGCAGAAATTTGTAAAATCATCGAACAAAAGCATGCGCGCTGTCAATGTGGCATTAGAGCGCCAATATAGCAAGCGAAGGACCTGGACTAAGCCAGCATCAATCATAAATATTTTAAGCTCCAAGCCAAGCTAACAATATGAATGACTCCCTCTCTCTGTGTATGTCTCTGTGTGTGTGTGTGTGTGTGTGGCTAATTGCATTTTGCTGGCCATAAAAGCCAAGACGTAACCCGATAAGCCATGCCCGGCTTATGGCCTTGTCTGCTGGCATTTGTGCACATTTATGAAATTTCACAGCAATTACACAGCGTCATGTAGACTGCATCGGATTTTGTTGTCAAAGTCATGCAAAGCGCATTTCGAACACCTAAAACGCTGCTAAGGCTGCCAGCTGCCCGTAAAGTAGGCAGCTAACGGGTTTTTGGTGCGTGCGCGTTGCACGCTGCGTATGCGTGATTTTTAATTGCGTTCGCCGCGTGAGCCGCAAATCCGTTTCAATGCCAGATAGTTAAAGTGCGCCCGCTTTAAGGCCCTCGCATGTCCTGCAACGATTTGTCCAATTATATGAACCGTTCCGCATAAATACGACTAAATAGCGCATATGAGCGATTTGCACTTGAGATAAACGCCAAAAGGGGTTTTCGCTTTTTATGACTCAATAAACAACTACGGCCACACAGCATGGTGAGCAGGAGCGCTGATAAACGTATTCAAAATAATAAGAAATGTGTGAAATATTATACAATAAAATAAAAATTAATAATGGCTCAAGCTATACTTAAAATAATACACTCATTTATAGGTAATTAGATAATTATAATTATTAATTAAAAAATAATGATTTAGAAAAAAATAAATCAACTTAAAATTAGAAGACTATTACAAAATAACATTTTAATATTAGCGATTGTAACAACAAGGAATATATATACATATTTGATATAAAATAATTGACATGACAAGTAAGAAAATAAATTCTGATAATAATGATATGTATCTGATTTTACAAATTTAATAAACTAAAATATTAATTTATTTTTATCACATTTTTTTTTAAAGAAATATTTATATAATTTAGAAGTTTAATTTAAATTCTATAATATCTATGATATTTTCAATAATCTAATGTATTTGTAAATATATCATTATATATATATATATAAAAACAGAAAATAAGCATTTTAAATAACTTATTATTTTTTACAGAACTCAACATCTTAATAAAATCTTTAAAAATGTAGCCAACCGTTAATGGAACCCTCTCGCTAACTGAAACGCTCCTGCTTGGTCAGCTGTCATCCAGTGTAAACAATTTTGATTGCCAGCCAATAAAACGCTCGGTGTGTCCAATATGTCAAACTTGGTGTTGGAATGCAATAATCAAAGCCAGCTCTGACCTAACCCACACGGAGTGGACCACACGCGAGCCGGAGAGACCGCAGACCGGCAGGAAGACAGGCCGGGGATAGCGAATCAGTTGCGTTTCGACAATCGTTCCATAAAAATGAACAAGCTGGCAGCTCAGCTCATATTGCGACCAGCTCGACCCGCTCAGGTGGCTACGCCAACGCCCCAGACGGCTGGGAATGCGACAGTTGCGAGGCATATGCAGAGCATCAACAATGATTTCGTCATCGATGTGGTCACACGCATCGACAGTGTCTACCACTTTCACAACCTCATCTTCTACATATCGGAGAAACTGAATTTGAATAGTCCGGCCGGCAGCGAATTCTTCAGGAAGTTCTGGCAGCAGTTTCCCCTCGTGCCGCGCATCATCGTGCGCAACAACCGCAGCTCGATCAACTCGAACACCACGATCAAGAGCCTGATAAGCACGCCATCTCTGGTGATGGTCTTCACCACACACCACAGCGATCCCATCATGGAGGTCGCCTCGGAGACGCTCAAGGGCATACGCTGGCTGAAGACGATCTTCATTCTGTTTCCATATCTGAGCAGTGCGAACTATCATGAGAACTTTGAGACCTTTACCCAATTCTCGCACATATTCCAGGACGTTCTTCGCTGGAGCTGGACCAAACAGTTCACCAAAACGCTGCTGCTGACCATCAACGACAACGTCTACCAGCTGAATCCGTATCCCACGCAACACTTTGTGAACAACACCGAGCACTGGATGGCTCGAGACTTCTTTCAGAACCGCAGCTGCAATATGATGGGATATGTGGTGAATACGCCGGTGTTCTACGATATGCCACGCGTGTTCAAGGGAGCGGATCAGAGGACGGTATACGGCACCAGTGGCAAACTGTTTCTGGGATTCCTCGACTATGTCAATGCCACGATGCATGACACCTCCGCTAACCTAACCATAACTACCTTCAATCTGCCGTACCTCTTGGAGCTCGTCGGCCAGGGCGTCTATGAGACACTGATCCACTCCTACACCGACCTCATCGGCAACTACTCGGTCAGCTTCAGCTACCCGATCGGCATCAACGACTGGTGCCTGATGGTGCCCTACCGCAACGACTCGGTGCAGGAGCTGTATGTACGCGAGGCTCTGCAGGACAACGTCTGGCTGCTGCTACTCCTGACGGTGCTCTATGTGGGCTTTGGCCTTTGGCTCTGCTCGCCGCAGCGGCCGAGGGATCTCAGTGCCATTCTGCTGCAATGCATCCTCAGTCTGATCAACAGTCCGCCCACCTCGATAGTGCGGACTAGGGACAGGCGTATGCGCTATCTCTATCTGGTGCTCACCATCATGGGCATGGTCGCCTCGAACATGTACATCAGCAAGATGGCCAGCTACTTCACCTCGCCGCCGCCCGTGCGCCAGCTGAACACCCTGCAGGACGTTATCGACGCCAACCTGATCATCTACGTGCAGGACTTTGAGTACAATGCTCTTGCCCGTAAAAGGGATCAGTACTCGGAGCGCTTTCTTCAACAAGTCGTTGTTGCGGATGCGATGTTTATTCAGCGCCATCGCGATCTGCTGAACGCGAGCTTTGGCTACTTTGTGTCCAGCGATCGCTGGGATCTGATCATGATGCTGCAGAAGCACCTCCGTGTGCCGGTGTTCAGGCTGACGCAGATCTGTTCGGGTCCGTTCTACCACGTTTTCCCCATGCATCTGGACTCGCATCTGCAGTCGCCGCTGCAGAACTTCATACTGATTTCCCAGGAATCGGGCCTGAGGCATCACTGGAAGTGGGAGTCCTTCTGGGAGGCACTGTACATGCGCGTCATTCACCTGATAATTCTGCATGAGCAGCCACAGCCACTGAGCATGACCTTCTTGTCCAGCATGATGCGCACCTGGTGCATGGGTCTCGTCCTAGCCGGCACGGCGTTCATCCTGGAGATGAAATGGCATCAGCATGTAATGCACGCGCATGGCCACAAGCTGTGGCAAAAACTGAGAGCTGCAGTAAATAGGCGCCGAAGCTGCAGGAGATGAATGCTGGAAAAGTGCTTGAATTTAGCTAAAATAGTTTTTTTATATGTTTATTGATTTGATATTAGAGTTAATGTAAAATTAAAATTAGCATAACCACAAGCACTGGCCACTGAGGCCTTCGGCTTTAGAAATTGAACTAAAATTTGTAACTGCTTTCAATTTCATCTCTAGGCCCTAGAAATACGAATTATAAGATATTTCAAATAACGAATTTAATAAATATATTTGGAGTTTATTAAACTAATTGCAATGGATTTATTTTTATAATATTACCTGCTTCATCTAGTTTTTAATTCAAATTTCATTTGATGATAAATCTTAAATAGGATACTTACCTTGAAATATGTGGATCTTAATGAAATTAGGTTTTGTAAATTCTTAAATACTTAGATTAAAAAAGTATATTTTCATACCTATATCAAATATATAATTTTTAAATGATATTTTATAATTAAATGAAATATTATTATTATAATTAAATGTAGAAAAGGATTTATAATCTCTATGCATGCATTTTAATTTAGAGCAGGATCTCTAATCTCTAGGAATGCTTTCAGCGTCTTGGAGACTAGAGATCCAGATCTTTATTTAATAGATACTTTTTCATTTGATTACCCATAGCTATTTAGTGGTGGTTTTAGAATAATAAAACTATAATAAAATAATTTTCTCAATTACTTGAGTAATTAAATACTTATTTTAAATAATTACAAAAAAAAAGTTTTATTTTTATAAGAAATGGAAGTGCTATAATAATAATATATTAGATATAAATTTATATTCATTACTTTAAAATAATAATAGTAGACTTATGAAATTAAATAATAAATAATAATTCTGATTTATGATCTTAATAATTTGGTAAACTAAGAACAAAGAAAAAAAATATAATAATAATTTATTTGTTTATTATTTTACAGTTTGATTTGCTTTTACATAATAATAACATCGACTTTAGACTCTTGGAGACTCTGCTCTCCTGCTCTCTATTTAATTCAATCTGTAATTTTTCATTTAATTACCCAGAGTTATTTAAAATACAAAATTCGATAAATCTATTTGAAACTGATGAATCAATTTACAATCCATTTCGGCGCCTCTTCGACACCCTGCACTCGGATAATTGGGTTTGAGGTCAACTGAATCTAGTTTCAAATTCAAATTTAATTTCAGCCAAATGCGAAATGCCAAACGAAGCGCGTGAGTTATACAAATTTTGAGGTCAATGGCAAATCAATAATCAAATTCGCTGTGCGTAATTAAAACTGGAATCTCGTTAGCAGTTCGATGATGAAAACGATGAAGGCCAGAGCCGACATGGCCAAGAGCATAATGAATGCTATGGCCAGATGCTGCAGGCCCGCTGATGTGTATTCGTTGCGCTCCTGCAGGCGATGCACGATGCCCGCATGCAGCGCCGACTCGAAGCTGAGCCGGGCGTAGTAGTACAGCAGGCCGGAGGAGTGAACGCGGAACGTGTAGTACTCGAGGTCGCGCCAGAGCGAGCAGTCGCGCTGCATGGGATAGGCCAAGTGGAAGGAGCCGAAGCAGATGTCGCTGAACTTGAACTGGCGCTGCTTCAGGTGCCGCTGCTGCTCGTCCAGGAACTGCCAGCTGTCCTCGGTGACAAAGTAGGCGAACGAACTGTTGAACTGCATTTGGTGCTGGGCAAAGACTCCGCTGTCCACGGGGCGCAGCAGCTTGATGAAGCCGGCCGGCAGCTCCTTGTGCAGCTGCAGCAGAAACTCCATCTCGTAGTCGATGATCATCACAGGCAGCTGAGCCCGCAGCAGATCGTCCATGGTATTGAGCTGAGCATGGAACAGGTTCACGGTCAAAATGCTGCCCAGGGTGGAGGTGTAGTTGGCCGACAGGAAGAAGCCGTGAAAGAAGACGGCCAGCAGCAGCAGGAAGCGCAGCAGCGGGGGCTGCAGCAGCTGCCTGCCCGTGGCTATGTTGATGATGTAGCAGAAGGAGTTCAGCAGCGCTGTGGTCACTCCCGCTGAGCCACGGCCCCTGCTGTGCCCCAGCCCCCGCCCCAGTCGCAGCCACAGCAGCTCCAGCCAACTGAGCAGCATAAAGGCGGCCAGCACAAAGAACCAAACGGTCGTGTCGAAGGGCTGCAGCGCATAGAAGTAGGTGGATACGCTGTTGTAGAGCGGCACCATCAAGCACCAGGGCACCACCAGCAGTGGATAGCTCTTCTCCAGGTCGTCGTCCGGCATGAACAAGGCGTAGGCATGGGCCACGAACTGCACCTGCCGATCCCGCACCAGCTGCAGCGTTTGCTTCATATTGACCGCGCGACCTCCAAGCGCGTCTGGCGGCAGCTCCAGTTGCTTGAAACTCCCGTTAAGGTGATCCACAAACGTGTTGATGATGCGATAGGTGCTGCCCTCGTAGCGGTCGCCCACTCGGAACAGATGCGGCGCATCTTCGCGCATAGGCGTGGCAAAGCGATAGCCGCCCACGTCGTGGACCGCGTTCGTCACCTGGCTAATCTTGGTCTTCATGAACTTCTGCAGGTCGGTGCGATTCTCGATCTCGTACGATGGATATTGACGTGCGCCGTAGATCTGATTGATGCCGTCCATCGACTCGAAGTACAGTAGCGAATTCTCATATTGATTGTCGTTGAGGAACTGGCAGATCTCGTAGACATCCTCCATGTTCGCCACCTTCCCCATCATCATGAACACGGCGAGGTAGAAGTGCTTCCCCAGCAGCACCTTGTTGGTCACCTCCATGATGGGATCGTGCAGGCCCGTGGTGAAGATAACGGTCATCTGGTTGCGTCTGACCGCCGAGTTGCTCATTCGCATATCCGAGTTGTTGACAACAACGACCTGGGATAAGGCAAACACATCGTGATGCTGGCGAATGAATTGTTCCATGTTGTCCCTCTGCTCGCTGTCCAGCTGCTGGCTAACGAACCAAACCAAATCCTGGAACGGAACCATCCGATTAACACTGATTAGCAGTCTGCTTATGTATCTGCTGTTCCAGCCGCAGCTCCATGGCAACGGCAGCACGATTAAAATGATAAACCAGCGGGGCGAATACATAACTGCGAAGCGTTCACGTTGCGTATGCGTAATGTCTGCGTTTAGTTGGCCTTTATAGCGTCCTAAATGCCTTTGACTATTGCTCAAGGGATTACATTCCTTGCTTTGACGAACATAACAATTAAACAAGGTCATTTCTCGATGCTTATCTTAAATATCCATAACATTTGACATTATAATTCAGCAACTAAACGAGCGACTCAAGGGTGCGGGTTCTTGCTTTCATGCCTTCTTGTAAATAGGTTTAATTAAAACAATATAACCTAATTTGTGGCTATGACAGCATAATGCTGTTGTTTTTTATTTTTAGATTCCATACAATAGGAATAATTGAATAAATTAAATAAATAAATGTTTAAATACATTTAAATATGAATTTATATTTATATTATAAGGCATATGCAAACTAGATAATTCCCAACCAACCGAGCTTCTTTAATAAAAAAGAAATGTTTTTTTTTTTTTTTAATTATACCCTGATTTTCAATTGATTTAGGTCATAAAAAGCAGCAAAATGTTATATTATTGAATGTAAACATTTTTCTAATTCTATGAGTAAATCATTATTCGAATATATCAACTTATTTTGTTACAGAATAAAAGGAATATACATATTTTGTTATTCATTTTTAGTGTCATTATCATTGTTGATCTTTTTATTATCGACTAAATAATCAAAGGCTTCATTTTTTCCTATGACAACCTCTATATTCATGATTTTTTACTTAAGGATAATATTGGATATTGTAATAGCAATGGCATTAACAAGCCTACGTAGCTAATGATGATTAAAATAAAAGATAATATTGAGTCTATACATTTTTTTTTAATTGCGAGCAAATAAACTCTTATCAGTGCATTTTTTTAAACAATTTTGAAATAAAATTAATATTACAATATATATAAATATATTAAATATTTTTTAGCAGAATAATAATAAATAAATGACATCTGGAATATACATATGCATATGTAGTATATCACCACATGAATGAATCATAAATGGGGTAATCATATTATTGAAAATGCTTTATATAATCATTAAGAATCATATCAAATTTCTTAATATATATGCTAAATTTCTAATATTTGCTCTGCCCGTTCATCCAACGGCTCCACAGATGCTCCAAGCAGTAGACCACTGAGCAAAGCGGCAAACCGCCGATGATCACAATCCATGCCGTCTTGAAGAACTCCAGATTCAATGTCTCCACGGGATACGTGTCCAGGAATATCTTTGCGACATTCGCACGCAATGCAAACACGAAGGCCATGTCCTCCCAGTAGCCCCACAGACCAGATTCCCTTATGTACAGCATGGTACGATCTAGTTGATCGACGAAGGGCGCATCCCGCTGCAGGGGAAAGGCGTTGAAGAGGCCCCCAAAGCAGACGCGAGACATGTGGAAATACGGCTGGATGAGCACGCTCTGCTGTCGGTTCCAGAACTCCCACGCATTCTGGGTAACCACATAGGCATATTCGCGAGACGGATTCACCATGAGCTCCTGAAAGTCGTGGAACTCGCGTGGCTCGAATTGGGCGTCTAATGAGGAGATATTTACAACAGGTAAGGTGCGCAGCTCCTCCAGCAGCGTGTCCGGTATGATAATGCGCACCCTCGACTCTATCAGGTCCGACCACGTATCAATGGGCTTTACGAACACCGGCTTCATGTCGAAGGAGGTCATGTGGCTCATGTGATAATTGGACAGTATGAAGCCCTGTGTGTAGAGCAGCGTGTAGAAGATGAGTATACGGAACGGCGGCTGGCAGAGCTGCACTGGCATATTCATATTCGGGCTGTACATGATGATGCCCATGGCGTGGAGCAGGTTGCGCGTGTAGGAGCGAGTGGCTGCCTCGCCGTGGTGCACGTAGCGCAGAAGCAGCGCCACGTAGAAGATGGCCAGGAAGAGCGTGGTCCAGACGTACTTGCCCAATGGCCAGACCATGTACATCCACTTGGGCAGCTCCGGCGCCAAGGGCACCATCACACAGTACTTCGTCACCTCAACGGGGTAGCTGTATGCTGTGATGGTCGACGAGGGATCCTCCAATGTGCTCCTTATGCTCACGCCGTGTACAGATGTGTTATACTCTCCCTCGGCAATCTGCTGGAGCAGCAGCGTCTTCTTTGCCATATTTTCCACATGATCCAGCTGCAGCTTGAAGTTAAATCTCTCGGCGAAGCTCTCCAAAGAGCGCAGATATGGGCCGCAGTATAGAGTCTGTCCAGTCACTTCATCGGTATATATAAAAGCGAGCGGTATGTCCGAGCTGAAGGGCGTATGAATGTTATCCTGCATTTTGCCCAAGTGCAACTGTACAAAGGGTTCGTGTTTCGTGTCATATTTATAGTCAAGCGCCTATATGACAGCTGCAGCTGACAACTGGCGCACGTGTTCCCCCAATGCCGGACAACTGCAAATTATTAGAACATAAAAACCTATCCCACAATCCAATCCGCGACTGCAAAAAACCGAATAAAACAACATGAATCGATCAATCGTGACCCTCAAACGAGGCAGACTAGTTGGCGGCACAGCAACACAATACAGTGAGTAGAATGGAATGAATTGTTGATAAAAACTGTATATATGTTATGTGGAACAATAACTTTATACATATATAGGTAGGTCAGTAGATAGATACAACAATAAATAAAATAAATAGTATATGCTGCATACTGCGACACAATTCTACACAATTCCCATAGACTCCATTTCTTTTGCTTAAGGTAATTGTAGATATGCTGTACAAATTCGTGTTTCCTTAATTCTGTTCTATGAAGCGATTATCAAATATAAATTATGATTTAAGTTATTCTTAATTTTATCTGTGCCAACATATCCGTCTCTATCCATTATCTGACATTTATTTTATTTTCTATTTCTCTTTTCTTTGTTCCTCTATCACTCACATTCCTCGTTCAGTTCATCTTCTTCTCTCTTTGGGTCAGTCTTAATCCATTGTCTATCTAACTCTTGTTTTCTCATTGTCTTCTGTCTTTCACTCTCTCTCTCTCTCTCCCTCTCTCTTTCTCTTTCACTCTCACTGTCTTTTCCTCCAATTTTCTGCCACACTCAGTTGTTCTTTCTCTATATCACTACGACTACTATATCAATCTCCTTTCCCATAAGCTTCTTCAACTATGCAATAGTCCAAAATTTATTGATATATATTCCAATTCTTAAATATTTATCGCGCATATCTTTACTGATCTAACCCACTGTAAAGCAATTATGAAGCGCACTTTTTGTTGAACTTTATCCTCTTCATGTAAATTACAAATCCATAATGTGTATATTTATTTTTTATTTATTTTATACTCATTTATTTATTTTGTTTTTATTTGCGCGTTTGCTTATTTCATAGTCATACGGTCAATACTTGCATTTAAATAGCCCAACTCTTTGCGCAATTATTAGAGCGCGAATATTCACACACACACACGCACTCTCTCTCTCTCTCTCTCTCTCTCTCACACACACACACACAGAGAGACAAGTGCAGGCTTTTTTAATATTTCAAAAGCAGGCCACAAAAAATTGCACAAAAATTAAATCCGTGCAAAAATTTTTCGCTCTGTTGTCTGTGTGTGCGAGCGAATGAGTGGGATGGGTGTGTGTGTGGGATTGAATGTGTGTATGTGTATGTGTGAGTGGGTATTCCATAAATTTTCAGTTTACATGTAAACACTAGTATTTTTTTTAAGGGCTTTGCCGCACGTAACGCCAAAGTGGTGTTAAAAAAACTAAAAGCCACGCCCACATTGACTGCAGCCCCAGCAGTCACAGTGGGACCCAACCAACCGCCAATCCCGTTACATTTTAAATGGCGCACAATCAAAGCGAAAAGGACAGAAAATACCATTGAAATAATATTGTACACTTAATCGTAATTACAAAATCATGGAATGCAAAAATTATACTAAAACTGGATACAACGGGATATTTGCAGTGTATTTAAGTTGTTGGGAATTGAAACTTGTTTGTTTGGATGTTGGTATAAGAGGCGCTGGGCGTGTCTCCCTGTTAAGGCTAAAGAGGTCTTGAGTGTAATTGAAATAAATATATGCATATATATTTTGACATTCATTTAATTAAAGTAATGGGTAGTCAATCTGGAATACCAACGAAATGAAAGTTGAGTCAATTTCCATATTTTCCTGTTAAAAAGGATAAGGAAAGAAGCACACTTACACACACAGGCACACAGGCAAGATGAACGTGGTCTAGCTCATTGAAAATGAATATCGGATAGAATAGCCAGAAATTGAGACTATGCAGAAAAACTAATCCTTAAGAGAACGATAAAAGAGAAAAAACTGCTCTCTATGCCGTCTAATAAGTATTCATTTTAATGTACATAAATATCCACTTTAATGTAGCATATCAACATTTAGCCTTACAAAGCATTTACAAAAATTCTGTATATGTAGAGAGACATCTCTCTCCCTGTCCATCTCAAAGTCTGTCTCTCAATCTGTATAGCTATGAAAAGTAAGGGATGAAGTGCAGAAGATCATTTAAGTTGTCTACATGTATGCAGCAGCATTCTTTTGGTATTTGTATTTGAGTAGAACGGAGCTAGAATGCTCGCAGCATCTGAGAGTGTTCCCATTGGTCATTTTACTCTCGACTGCAAGGGCCTCTACCTGGCGCTGGGCACAACATTTGAGAGCGACTTAGGCTTTGAGTAGAAGTCGCCCTATATAAAGGGCAGCAGCTGCAGCATTACTTCAGTCGCCCAGGCCTGGTTGCGGTCAGTTGTGCAGTGCCAAGCATTGAAGACTTGGAGGAAATTCCTAAAGGTACCCAGAGCAGTCTTCTTCTTCTTCTGAGTGTGTTAAACATTTAAATAGTGAGTTATTTTAAATTGGGCAAAATTTTTGTATTTATCATTAATTTAATGATTCCCTTTGAATAATATTTCTAATCTATAATGATATATATAGTTTATGATTATATATATAGTTTATATTTATATTTATAGTTCAATATTATATTTATAATTTTTATTCTTATTTATTTCTAGTTTAAGTATATTTATAATTTATACTCTTTCTTTCTGATAATGATTGTTTAAGAAATAGTTTTTAGTTTAACGACCTCAGATTTTGCTAATGATTACATATAAGACAATTATGAAAGGAATAACGAACTAATAATGCTGTAATATGTACACAAGAGACACAACATAAGCAAATAACTAACAAATAAGCTCAAGGCCACTTAACAAATTAGGAAAAGATAAACAAAACCTGACCTGATTTTATAATTGATAATACTATTATGTATGTATATCGAGCACGCACAGAAAAAATTTCGTTATTTGCAATTGAAAATATAATGATAATCATTAGATTGATAACAATCGACTTTGATATCTTGCTGTGCTGAAATTTCGCCATGTTAGACGAAAATAATTCATATAAGTATCATAATCATCATTATCTTTATAATGACTATCAATGCTATATTTCTCAAATAATATAAGCTAATTGGAGGCTCTCCCAAGAGCTTATCACCCACTTTTAAATCAAATCAATCAGCTTACATAAATCATATTTTACATGCTGCTTATCTCTGTATTTATACTTATAAGTATATAAATAAAATATACAGACGATATACATTTCTGAATAATAGGCACAACAATATTCGCTTATCTCCCTGGCTACAAATGCGATAAAGCTCTGTCAATTGGAATTGCTTTTGCGTAATATTCGCATATATTTCTTAAATGTTCTTAAAATAGATGTATTTAAGTGGAAACAAATATAACTCATTTAAATGCCTCCTGGGAAATAAGTAGACCGTCGCTCACAAGTCAGCACCTCATTAAATGTGCGTGTGCACAGTTCATTCAGTATGCCCAGTCCACTCAAACCCAGTAGGGTATATATGACTTTAAAGCACTTTTGGAAAATTAATCAGCCCGATTTCTATAACACTTTAAGAAACATTTGCAATCAGGCATAAAATTAAATTGCAAATATAAACGGAAATTCGCAAGTGCGTGTATACCCCACTCCCCTTAATAGCTTAGCTCATTTAGTAAATGGAATTAACATGTAATGACAACAACAAAAAGACGGGGAATAAACGATACAAATCCAATTGTAAACGCAAAACGGTAAACACAAAGGAGTAGCTTTTATCGCTTTAATGCAGCTAAAACATAAATACATTTAAAATATATTCCCTAAGGTGAAAATGATTTATGATTGGTTTTAATGTGTTGCAAATTTATTTCAATTAGTCATCAGCACTTGTTCATTGGCTTGCCTACTAAATAAGTTATTTATCATAAATTGATGTGCGCTAATAAATAAATACCTCAAACATATTTAATTCCATTGCAATTAACTCTGCGATTCGCTTAAGTATAAACATAATCGCATTTATATTCATACTCTGCTCTAAATTTATGCAACATTTTATTTTGACTGAACTTATTATTCGTATTCATATCTAACCGGCTGCCCCTCTGCTTAAGCAGCGTTGCCGGAATTCCCCCTTCACCTGCGCCCTTGGTTCTACAATTACCCACAGGCAAAGCCGCAAAATGCTGCTGATAGCAAAATGAATTGAAATGCCAAGTCAAGCAACACACCCTGCCCTGCCCGCCCCTCCTCAGACCTTTACCCTCTTTGCCGTTCTCTCTACTTTTCTAACTCTCTCTCTCTCTCCCTCTCTCCCTCTCTTACTCTGTTCTGCATCTGTGCTGCTAAAAATTTACATTCATTCATAAACCAAAATCTTGTTTATTGGCTGTCGGTATGTCTGTCTGTCTGTATGTCTCTCTGTCTGTCTGTCTGTCTGTCCATCTGTCGCTTGGTTGTTTAGTCTGTCTTCTGTACTTGCCGGGTTGAGTTGGGCGGGTTTCGCTCAGCTAGCTGCCTTTCACCGTTGAATTTATTTTGCTTTATTTTGCTTTTATTTTTTCTCTTGTTGTTGTTGTTGATGCTGTTATGGTTATTGCTGCAGGTGCTGTTACTGTTGCTGTTGCTGTTTGTTATTGTTGCCGTTATTGGTGTACTTGCTCCATAAACAAGTTGTTTGAAGCACGAGAATCGTAGCAAAGCTTGACCAAAGCATTGATATAAATGCGCACACACACAAACATACATATGGTACGCTGATATGAGCTTTTTTGCGTCTTCGCCTCAGCGTCTTCAACAGCCGTGATCGTCTAGTGGTTAGGACCCCACGTTGTGGCCGTGGTAACCCAGGTTCGAATCCTGGTCACGGCAATGCTGCGATATGCATTGTCACGGAGAAGATCTATTTTTTTAATTTTTTTTTATTTAATAAATTATTGATAATGGATTTAAAAATGTTATATCTGAATTTATTAATTCTTAGATTTATTTATTCAAAAAAAAAGAAACGCTATATTTATAATTTTGTGCGGTTTGCTGTTAGTACTATTCATACGAAAACTTCTAAAAATAAATTTAGCTTGCATATAAAAATAGAATTCACTAAAATTAAATTCGTTAAATATAAAAAAAAATGTTTGGTAATGCTATCAGGTAATAATGTATTAGCAGATATTAATTATCGTTAATGCATTAGAATCAGAATATTATAGCACAAAAAAATGAACATACATATGGAATTATTTATTGTCTAAACAATATGCGACCTTAACTTAGAGATAAAAGCTAACAAATATTGCAAATATAAAGAATTTTTGTAAGGCCTATAAAATCGACTGTGCTTGTTTCGATTATACGTTGACAAAATAACTTGATAATTATTCTTTTATGACTATGTGAGAGTGTTTTGGGATCTTCCTCTTGTTGGCCGTCCGTATAAAATCAAAACAAATTAACAGCAAAAACGAAATAGCGAATATATGTACATATGTATACTTGTTGGCCTATAATGTTATAAGATTATATAGCTTAAAACCTAAATCCAAATGCGTTTAATTAACATTGAAGCCAGAGATTTTCAATTTGACAATACACCATCAGTTTGTAATTATTTTTGGATATGCCCACTAAGGACAACATAATATCTATTTACCTATGTATATGAAGACACTTCTATACAACTTTCGACTTGAAATACATTGAATAGCAAATCAGATAAATTCTACAGTTGATCAAATAAAAAATTATAAATTTGACCACGTTCGATTGTTGATTTTTCCATTTATATTCTTTCAAATGTATTCTAAAATATTTATATATTTATATTTATAATGATTACTGTTGCTCGACTGATAAGCTTAAATTTATGATCTGGGCACTGGAGTTTATCAAACATAATAAATTTAGCTGTTTGGATTTCTGGAATTAATTTAAAATCAATTGCGCCCAATCGTAAATTTCTTATTGTATTATTTTGTATCTCTTGTTTTTCTTGTTTTGTTTATTACTACAGGTACGTGTTCTGCTGTTGCGTCTTATTGTTGTTGCCGTTATTGGTGTTCTGCTTCGTTTGAAACTCAAGAAACTGTAGCAAAGCTTGACCAAAGCATTGCTACACACTCACACACACACACAAATGCTCGCTGCGCTGATATACACTTATTTTCGGCCGCCTTTCAAGCGTCTTCAATAGCCGTGATCGTCTAGTGGTTAGGACCCCACGTTGTGGCCGTGGTAACCCAGGTTCGAATCCTGGTCACGGCAATGCTGCAATATGCATTGTCACGGAGAAGATCTATTTTTTTTTTATTTCCAGCAATTAGTCGATTTGGGGAATCACACTAAATTCATTTTTACTTGCACTATTGTATTGTATATAGAGCCAGCACATCGTGAATCACTCTCGACCAATAAAAATAAGTTCCTTGAATTATTTAGAATGAAAACATACAATCTGAATGTGTTCACTTCTCGACTACCTACAAAATTAAATCAGACTTATTTTTATACATTTGTTAAGTGTGAAAATAGTATTAAAAAAATATAATATTCCTGATATATTGATATATCACTGCTGGATCTGTATATAATTGATTTATTAGAGGGTCACATGATAATTTTTCCAGATTATCGCTTAATTTATCAGCTTAATTGAGTCACTTCTTGTCAATTCCCTTTCATATTTGGCCATTATCCTGGCTTGCTTTATCCCGTCCATTAGCTTAGCAGCTATTACACACTTACGGACTGCAATTAGTTGCGCTCCGTGATTGCGGATAATTGCATAAGTGTGCAGACAGGTAGATTCGTATGCCCGCAGATAAGTTCAATTAGCAGCGCGATTAAATTGAATTAAATCTATTGGGCGAGCTCCGCTATAAAGTCCAGACTGTCCTTTCGCATAGTCCACTCGCAGCCATGGAGCTGACGAAGAAACTACTTCACCTGCTGCTGTTTCTGCCGCTTCTACTGTCCTTTACCCGGGCCATGGCTCAGCAGGAGTTGCCACACAACTTTAGCTTTATGCAGGAGATAGCAAGGCGCGCAGCTGGCCAACAGAGATGGACGACCACGCCCATCTTCACCAGTCGCCATGTGCAGCGAGAGCAGATGGATGACTTGGTGCGCTGGCTGCACAACAACCTGAGCAGCTCCAGCTATATCTTCGATGGCACTGAGGGGAAGCCGGATCCGTTTAATCCACTGAGAAATCACATCAAGACGGACACCTTGAGTCTTCTGTTCTGCCACAGCACCGAGGAGCAGATCTGGTGGCATCTGGATGAACGTTTAAGGAAGCTGCGACAGAGTCGCCTTGTGGTTTATCTGGCGGCTCAGAGAAACGAAGTGGCTCTACGAAATGTGTTTCTCAAGCTGTGGAGTTTGCAGTTCCTGCGAGTTCTGGTATTGCACAAGCAAAGGGTATACGGATATACACCGTACCCAACGGTGCGTTACTTTGAGCGGCATCTGGATAGGGAGGCAGAGGAGGAGCACCTCTTTCCAGCTGCTCCACGAGATCTGAAGCAATATGTGGTGTCTACGCCGGCGGAGAATGACCTGCCTCGAGTGTTTCGCCTGCAGGACAAGCGCACGGGTCTACAGCTCATTCGCGGCTACGGCTATCGCGTCCTGGCGGAGTTCTTCCATAGACACAACGTGCTGCTGCACGTGAGCAACGGCGGCCAGGCTCTGCCCATCGACAGCAGCGTCAACATGAGTCGCATCACGGAGCTCATTGGCGAGCACCAGCTGGAGATCACTATGCATCCCTATGTGGGCATCGATCGGAATTTGGGCATCCTCAGCTACCCGCTGCACATAGCCCAGAATTGTCTGATTATGCCGGTGCGGAATGAGATTCCTCGCTTCATGTACCTGCTGCGTCCGTTCCAATGGAACAGCTGGCTCCTGCTGCTGGCTGCCGTGCTCTACGTGAGCCTCGTCCTCTACTTTCTGAGTCCCGGGCCCAACGAGAACAAGGGACTGCGTGCCATGCAGAGTCTGTTCGCAGGCCTCGCTCAACTGCTCTTTCTCAGCTCGCCCACACGCATTTATGGGCCGTCGGTTCGCTACTTCCTTGTGGCGTTGCAGCTCTCTGTTTTGGGTTTCGTTGTGACCAACTGGTACTCGAATCAGCTGAGCAGCTTCCTGACCACCACCTTGGTGGGCGAGCAGGTGGACACGTTTGAGCAGCTCATTGCCCAGCAGCAGAAAATTCTCGTCAAGCATCACGAGGTGGAGATGGTCTTGCAGCAGGTGCCGCCCCACCTGCTGCAGCAGGTGTCCCGCCTTGTCGTTGCCTCCGAGGCCGGTGAACAGGTGAGCGCATTGCTTAGCTTCAACCTCAGCTATTCCTATCCCTTCACGGTCGAGCGCTGGGATTTCTTCACGCTGCAACAGCAGTATGCCATGAAGCCCATCTTTCGGTTTTCGTCCGTCTGCCTCGGCGCACCTGTCATTGGCTACCCCATGCGCCGGGACTCGCACCTCGAATCACCCCTGAAGCACTTCATCATGCGTATACAGAGCATTGGCCTATTTCAGCATTGGGTCGTCTCCGACTTCAATGACGCCCTCAAGGCGGGCTATGTCCACTTGATCGATAACTCGCTGGGCTTTAAGGCCCTAGATCTGAACACCCTGCGCTTGGGCTGGTTTGTCCTCCTCTGCGGTTGGCTGCTGGCCGCTGTGGCTTTCGCTTGTGAGCGGCAGCACCGTAGCCGCAGCAGCAGCAGCACCACCTGGCATTGACTTACACTTTAATTCGATTCAACACAATTGACAGAAATACACAAACAGCTTCGACTTGAAGCGTATCAGGGTGACAGGAGTGGGGCAGGAGCCGGGCAGGAGCTAGGCAGGCAGGCAGTAGCAGCAGCAGCAGCTGCCGTTGACATAAAAATGCAATAAAAAATGTCAAGAAAGCTAAGGGAATCTTGAGTAATAGCTCTTGCCTCGCCGGAACTCCAAGCCGACGAATCACAAATGCACTTTAAACTGAATAAATATCATGCGCAAATATCAAACATTCCAATTACCATTTTAATTGCTGGCTACAATAACTGCCTTATTAACAATTCTAATGAGACTTGACGTGTATTTATTATACAAATATAGTTACAAAATTGTTTTAGCAATTAAATTACAAATCCTTTCCGATTAGCCGAATGAGTTTATGCAAGTTAGTATATAAGAGAATTTTAGTCCTTATGTGAGAGAACGAATTTTGGAGGCGTTCGGAACTTTAATTTAACTGCAAAAATAAAAGAAAGTCAATCAATCAATGAAACTAAGAAAGTTTTTCAATAAATATTTGTTAAGCACTCGTTTGCACACTGTAAATTAAAAATTCACTTTTGTAAAAAATAAATATTCAAAATACAATATAGAGTACAAATATAAATAAATACATACCAATATAAATAAATAAATATAAATAAATACATAAATAAATAAAGAAATATGTATATATATTAAAAATATTAAAATTATTCATCATTATATGAATTAATATTACTCATATATTTCAAAAACTAAAATAAAATCAATCATCCAGCGCATATGCTTATAATATTTTATCCTCCACTGAGAAGTGAAAAAATTGCTCAAAATCAATTCAATGTGACCAGCGCTGCGTGCAATACAAATAGTACAAATGGAATACGAAGGTACAAAATGGCGACAACAATACGTTGTGCTTGTTGCTGTAGCTGTTGTTGTTGTTGTTGTTGTCAAGGAGCTGCTTATTGGATTTTCACTATGAGTAGCTGTTGACAATATCTGGCCGATGGAGGGCGCTGCTGTCACAAAAATTGAATTCTTGTTCTCCTTTTCTTCTCCTGCTGCTATTGCGGCTGCTGCTGCTGCTGCTGCTTCTTCTTGCTCGTCAACAATTTTAATTGCATGACAGAGCGAGCAGCAGGCGAGAGCAATGGCACACCTAATTTCAGCATCATAATGAAATTGCATATTTTGCGCGAATAAATGGCCTTACCATGTGAGACAATCGTATTATGCTAGACAATATAAAATAATGGCCGTTTCCATGCCGTTTCATTCAATTTAAAAAATAAACCACAAAAGCATTGCTCAGCCGCCTTCGCACTGTCTCGCTTGCTCCTCTACCCCTTTCGCGGCGTGTGTATGGCTGTGTGTGTCGGCGCGTTCGTCTGTGTGCGTGCATTTATATTCGTTTGTTTGCTTGTAAATATGCATATTGAATGGATAAAAAGGATTTGCGTTTGTTTCGTGTTTCGTGATTCGCCTGCTTGTTTGGGTGTCCGCCACCTCCGCATTCTCTCCCTTTCGCTCCTGCAGTTAACATGCCCACACAGCGGAAACACTGCACATTTACCGTCGTTCTCGTTTTCATTGTCCACACACAGCGGCAGCAACAGCCGGCAGTAGCGTCTGTCACTACATGTTTTATGAACCATTCGGCTGTTGCATCTGGTGGCGCCTCATGAAATACGCAAAATGTGTGACCCCCATGCATGCACGATGATATACTGACTTATATGCTTAAATACAGATCCTGCATTTTGAACAGAATATCGCTGAAATCCAACAGCCATTTCATTTCAAATTTTAAGCGGAGACAACAACCCGAGCGCCAATCCGGCAATGTTGAGCAATGCTTAACTAACAGACTTACTGCATTAGACAGCACTAAACATTTAAAATACCCTGTAAAATATCCTGTAGTGAAAATATGAAGTTAAAATTAAAATTTATCTGTATATAAAGAATAAAACTTGCATGAATACTTTATTTTAGTTGATTTATTTATCTGAATAGTATAATAATAAGGCATATGAAGCTAATATAGCAAACTCAAACTTCTTTACCTAATTCCCTTTAAAGCTAAATCAGCTCTGTCAATAAACTCAGTGGTCAGCGGCACTATTAAAGGACTCAGTATGTGTTAAGCATCCGATTTTAACTTTGGCGGGCACTTACGCATTTAGTTTACTAACATTTCTAATAACATGCCACTTTGAGTTTAACATGCAGATAGCACATTAAATGCTGTAACATAAACTGGCGGGCTTTTTAAATTTTGAATATTAAAATTATGTTAAATTTTAGCAAACGAATAGTCTAATAAAACCAGTTCGAGTCAAATCAAGATAAAAATTTATTTTCAGTTTACACATATTCATTTTAAATTAAATTCCCAAAACACTGTGCTACTAAAATTAATTTAATGTTTCATAATGAGGTGCAATCGAAAGTTATATGTAAGTATGGATTTCTATGGAGGATGTAATTAATGTCGAAAATTGTTGTTTACAATAGTTGTTGAATTTGCAGAGTGAATATGCTTTAGTTCTTAAATCGATGGCGGTAGACTAGTTTAATTTGCATTTCAACTAAAAATATACATGTAATTTAATTAGGAGGTATGAATATCCATTTAATGAATTCTTTTTGGCATACATTTAGATGTTCAATTGACCGAACAGATGCAAAGATACAAAGCAAAAAAAACTAAACTGATTTCGAGAACAAAATCGATATCAAAACACACAATACATATGCCATATATATATATGTATACATATATATATAAATCAAATGCCAAATTACCAACAGGATTTCGCTTTGTTTAATCAGTCCATAACATTCACGCTTAACTTTCACTCATATCCTCAACCGTGTGTTTTCAAAAAAAACTTGAAAATGGGCATATATATAGATATATACATATATATAGCTTGCATTGCATTGTACATATATATACGAGACTTCCTAGCGTTCGTCGTGTCCAATTATTTCAATATCATCAGCCAGGGGACTTTCGATTTCCTGCTTGCTATCGCTACCATTTTGTTGATTTGCATCCAAATTAATCAATGATAACGTCATCTTGCTGCTGAGTATGACCTGAAATATCAGAGTAATTTAAATATTAATATGAATATAAATATTATATTATTCAAATTATACTTACAGCCGGCTCCTCAGATGATCCATTCAGCTCCGAGTCATAGACCTCTTCGCGTTTCGTTTGCGAATCGGCTACCAAAATTTGCGAGTCGTGACCCAAGGCGCCTTCCAAGTAAATGGACTGCGGCTCGGGTAGATTCTCTTCCAATTTGGACTGCAATGGAAGAGGAGGAATTCAATTAGTTACAGATAAGAGATATGACGATTTTGAGAACGGCTTCAAAGGGTTTCGCTGCTTGGAACTTTCTTTGACTGTGGCAGGTGCGAACGGAGCGGAGCCACTTACATGTTCACTGGATGCGCGATAAACAGGTGTTGGAGGGCGTCCGGTCCACCTCTGACCGCCCTCACAACTAGCTGTTAACTCCATGCCAAGAACCTGCAGCTCATACATGTATATACATATATATCAAATAATATTATAATGATGCAAATGTCAAATCAGATTCTTACCGTCATTTCACGCTCAGCGCTGATGTCGCGTCGCTTCTTCTGCTGCTGCTGTTGTTTGGTGTTGCTCGACTTTGTGATACCCTGCTGGTCGTTAGCTGTATGCCCATT
This sequence comes from Drosophila navojoa, assembly GCF_054131105.1. Lineage (NCBI taxonomy): Eukaryota > Metazoa > Arthropoda > Insecta > Diptera > Drosophilidae > Drosophila > Drosophila navojoa. The sequence continues at coordinate 20,522,708 of NC_142893.1, read as the reverse complement.
GGAAATGTTTTGGTTTTCTACATTTGTCAAATTCGTTTTTTCGATGTCGTCTGGTTGCTGTGCGAAAATAATGTTCGAGAATTAGAATTCGAATAAAGTCACAAATTGCATCGAAAGACAAACAAACAAATTGAGCATTTTTTGAACAGATATTTATATATATTCTTGAGCTCAACTAGAAGAAGAACATTTAACAATTGTTAAGCAATTTAATCAAATAAACAGTAACAATATTTACTCAAACACAAAGTCGTAAATGTTTCGGTTACTTGGCTGGGTTAAAGTACAAATAAAACAGAGTTAACAAAATAAAAGAGTTAAATCAAAACGTTCAACGATTGCTGCGGGCCCATTCGTCGGCTCTAACCTTATTCAAATCAGTTTCAGTTTCAATTTCAGTTTCAGTTTCAGTTTCAGTTTCGATCCTCGCCCCTTGCACGTCTCGCACGTTCAATTGCTCATCGGCAGCGTCTATAAGACCTTGTATAGCCGTTACAACTAATATTTTATATTTTGGGATATAAATATATTTTTGGAATGGGAAGAGATATATGTATATATGTAATATACACGTGTTACATGAAAACGAAGAATTAGATTTGGCTCAGAACTTTGGCATGTTTCAATATGAATTTGTGATTTGCGATTTGGCATGATTGAAAAGACTTTCTATGAATTGATATCATTGATATAGCACATATATATGTATGTATATATAGGTTTTATTTCCAAGCTCGTTTTCATTTTTATAAAATATGTCCCCGTCATATAAATTTAATTCAATATGGTAGTAGAGAGAGAGATAGAGCTACTTATTAGTTAAACCTTAGTTAGTTGTGCTTGGTTAGTTTATCTAGAGTTTGGCATGCCGATCACAGACGAGCAAGAGTTAGTAAGACAAGAAACAGTTTGACAGCGAAAGAGAGAGACAGAACAGGCCTAAGCATGCAACAGTCGAAGCAAGTGCAACAGAGACGAAGAGAGACAGAGAGAGACAATGCTGAATGAGGCAAGGCCCGAAAGGCATGCAACTCAAGAGCTGAACTGACTTTTTAGCTACAGGTTTCATTTACAAGTAAAGGGTTTTGGGATTGACAATCTCTAGAAATCAAAATTAGAAACGAACTCATGACTTGTACTTAGTTTGGTCTATTCTCTGTGATCTGATAGTAACTAAAATGTTGGGTTTGCATTAGAAATTTTGCTGCCGCTTGAGAAACTTCATAGCAATCATCTTGAATAATAAATGAGAATACAAAAGAATATAAGAGATATGTATGTATATGTGTATATAGAGAGAGGATAGCATATTAATATCGGTGATATCGGGATACACTAAAAATATAGATTAAAAGTAAAGTAAATAATGTGAATGTGTGTATGGAGTCAATGGAGATTCATTTTTCTCTTTTTCTGGATGGGGGCTACGGTGGGTGCGGGGGACCACCAATTCCAGCTAGCGCTACTGTTTGGATGCTAACCTTGGCCTCGTACTGATCGGTGTTCATTTCGGCTATCAACTTGGCCATCTCGCGTTCGGTATCCTCGAGCTTCTTGCGCAGCTTTTCAATCTCCATCAGCTGCTCCGTCTCCTTATTGAACAGCGTCTTCTCCACCTCGGCCAGGGACTTGGGCGCGTGGCACTGCTGCTGATGGGCCTTCAGTGTGCTGGACAGATTCGTGGCCAGCTCCGTGGCCGACAAGGTGGCGTTGTAGAGCTCCTTGTCGTTGCGTCTGCCATTCGCCGTTGCCGTCGCACTCGCTGCACTCGTTGCAGTTCCTAGAAAGTGGTCGTAGGATTTGCTTTAACTAACAATTATGTTGATTGAGGATCGTCGAGGACAACGAAACAGCATTCATCATTTATGTACAGCAAATAAGAAATGATTATCAACAAAACAAAAATTGTGTATTTGCACTCTGGAATATGAAGAATTCCCTCTAACTACTCAAATGATTTGGTTCGGTTTGCGGCTTTGGTTATGGCTAGTGTATTAGTAGACAAATACATACATACATACATACATCATACATACACACATACAATTACATATACAACACTGATTGATTGATGCACTCGGCTAGATGCTAAGTCAAATGACGAGGACATATCTTAAAAAACTGAACGGAGCAAACAAAAACATCGCTCATGATGCATCGATCAAGAATCCAAGTTCTATATATGTATATTTCTCAAATAATAAATCAAAAGTATTTCTAGCTTACTTGTCTGATGTTCACGCCAACCTTTTCGCAATGCAGCAAAATACAATATTACAAAAAATAAAAAAAAATACAAAAAAAACAAATGCACGATTTGATTAGCATTGATTATGAGTTAAGTACGTGTGCCTGTATATGTGTATATGAGTGTGTGCGTATATGTGTGTTTGTGTGTGTGTGTGAGTGTGGATGCAGTATTGTGCAACTAGAAGAGGTCTATGTAGAGTCTAAGGTCTATACATATATTCAAAACAGCAGCTTACCCAATTTGGTGCCATTCAAGTCCTCCACTTGACTGTGATTCTGTTGCTCGAAGACATCACGGCGGAAGCTGGGATCCCCTGGAGCGGGCCCATATGGAGCATTCGGTATCTGTTTCTTGAAAACAATCTGCAACAACAGTTGGGCATTAGCGAACTATTGGATTCGAGTAGCATCAACAATTTCATACCTTCATAATCGTATAGCCAAAGAACACCACGATTCCGATCGTATAGAGTGGCATCAGGAAGCCCATGCTGCTGCCCGCCCGCTGCTGTGGCTGGTGGAAGGCGCCCGCGCCCATTGGCGGTCGCATGCCAGGAATGGGTCCCGGCTGAGGTGAGCAAGTGAATAAACAAGTTTAGATGATTAAGTTTAACATAATCAAATATAAAGTTTGCTAGGAAAGTAGATAAAAAAAAAAAGCGAGGACTCTAGATAAACAATTCGAAGAGAGAGATAACTAAGCCAGGAAGATAGCTCTGATTATAAAAATTTATAAGTAAAGATACCTGGACCTTTACAGAGCTGGCCTTGTATTACAATAAATAAATAAATAAATTATTTAAAAACTGGTCTTCTTTTCTTCTTCAACAGCATTTAAAATACATCGTCCTGAACAACAATATCTATTGTATATGGCCGTTTATTATTGCCTTTTATGAAATGGAAATTTCAACAGACTGTACTGCCTTCCCATTTGAAATAGATTCAAATCGTCCATAATAAAATTAGAGGGAAATTAATTCGTATATCACTCAAATATTTTTGTTCTCCCGCTCAAATAATTTCTAAATTATACAAAACAAGTAAGAAAGCTCTAGTCGAGACTGCTCGACTACGAGATCCCCTGAACCCTTCGAGCAACTGATATTTCAATAATAATTCGCACATACACACGCACACACACACACACACACGCATATACAGGCGATTGAGCTTGGGTTGCGCTGCAGTGTTGGCGATATTATGAGAACTTATTTGTTGAATAATTTAATTTCTAGACGTACGATCGTAATGAAACTTTCAGAACGTAATCATGATGTATAAATGTATGTGTATACCGAAGTTCAAGTCTCTAGTATTTGATATACGACTTCTACAAAGATGAGGGTGAGGGGGTGAATTTAGGGGTGGGGGGTAAATTTTAACAAAAACCGAAATTGTATAAAATACATCTTTATATACATTTTAAATTTGGAGACTCTAGCTTGAAAGATGTAGGAGATATAATTTTTTAAGTGATCTTCGATAAGGTTTTTTATCGATAAAAAAGTATCGGAATGAGTTATCGTTTTTTAGTGATAAACTCGATATGCGCATACATTTCAACAAAACCATTATACCCTGATTTCCCATTTTCAATGGGTTCAGGGTATAAAAATTTCAAAGAATATAGATATTAAAAAAAAATAAAATAAAATAAAACAAATTAATAAAATTGATAACACATTCAAATTCAAGTTGAGTTGAATTAAAAAAATATCCTAATAAAATGTGTTTAAAATAGTCCAATAAATATCTTATACATATACCTATGTACAATATCATACAAAATATAAGAACGCAAAGTTTTTATTAGAACACATTTCTTAGTTTAACTAGCTACAATATTCAGAGAAGGAGAAACTATCTCTATCTCTATCCTAGAATAAAATTAATTATTTGCAACAATTTGTCATGGAAATGCGCAAGCATCAATCATAATATTTTAAATATTAATGCAATTATCTAACTTGATTGCTTATCAAAATGAAATAGTGCTCACTATATGATAGAGAGATGTGCATATATGTTAAAGGTCGGCAACGCTGGCAGCTCTTTACAAGATCTGTGCTCGGCTAATCGAGCAAATTGGATGCGCGGGCAGGTGGCGCATTGGATTTGGCACAAGTTCAATTTGAACAATATTTTCTTTTATTTATTTTTTTTTTTTTTGTGTTTTCTTGCTTTCGCATTTCCCTCCTGCTTTACTCTGGCTTTTGTGTATAATTTCTTTTGCTGTCTTTTGCCTTCAATTTGCGTGCAGTGTCATAAAAACAAAACCCAAATCCAAATAAAATAAACGCATCTATTTATAGCACCTGGCCGATGTCTCATGCCCAGAGTTTCCCCTGTTCCCCCTTTAGACCAAATGCCGACCGAGTGCCGAAAAGCGACGAGTCTCTGCAGCGAACTGCAAGTGGAAATTCGAAGTCCAATTGGAAGTCGAAATCGAATGGGAAGTCGAAGTGGAAGTCAAAGTCGAAGTCGAAACTCACCCGTCCGTCGACGATGCGCGGCGGTGGATTACTCGGCGAAGTCTTGCGCTCCACTATGGGCACGGTGGGCGTGGCGGGTATTGCACGCCCACGCTCACGCATTGCCTGATAAATGGATTCCGGATGCAGGTGGGCGGGCCGTTCCTGACGTAGACCTACAGTAAATTTGAACTCAATTAATCAGACATGAATCAACAAGTGAAACTAGAGAATATATAAGCACAGTGATATTAGTTGTTAATTATATTTAAGCAAATGCACCGTTAGTACATTAGTCAAAGCAAAAACAGACAAATAAACTCAAATAAAAAACTTCCCCAAATTTGTAGACCTACTTATTTCGCCCGTGTACAAATTGATCTGCTTGCGATACAAATGGGGGCCGAATGGCTCGACGCTGGGCTTCGAAGCATTCATGAACTGCTCCCTGTCAAGCACGACATCGCAGCAACCTGGTCAACCACAACACCAGCACCAACAACAACAACACAGATACACGTTTACAATATTCAATGATAAATAAATAAATAATAAATGAAATTATAAAGACAAAAAGTTAGGCTGATTCAATCCAGACTCACCGCCAGGCATGCCCCGTTGTGGCTGATCCTTGTAGCTCGGCTTGGGCGGCGTGCCGCCAAACATCATGGGATGGAACACCTTTGGCCAGAGGATGGCCACGCAGCCAACCACAGTGACCAGCGCAATGACGCCCATCTTCTTGGGCGACATGCTCTCCTCGCTGGCAGCGCGTGGTGGCTTCTGCTTGGCGGATGCTGTGGACATGTTGCTGGCGCAGTTCCTTCTCCCTACTCGTCCTCGGCTATGAATATATATATGTGTATATATACCTGATGCTGCAGTTGTGTCTGAGTTTTATTGTGTTCGATTCCTTGAGGTTAGCTTTGGCGTTGGCTCATTTTTGTTACGTTTTATTTTAGTTATTTTTATTTGTTGGTTCTATTCGAGTTGTAGTCCTATTATTGCATTATCTGAAAAGAATTATATTATAAATATATTTTATTATATTTTATATTTATAAAATGTATTATTCTCAATTAGCATAGATTTTATTGAAGCTCATTGTCACTTTGTCGGATCACAATTAAATTTTATTTCAATTTTAATCACACATATATTTTTTTAAGTACTTTATATATTTATATAATTTCTATTTCTGAATTGTAATTGTACTCTAAATTCACTTGTAGCACTTTGTCACTTTCTCTATTCACAATTAAATTTTATTTAAGTATTAAACAAAAATATTTATTATTTTTATTTATTTTTTTTTTATTACATAAAAAGCAGTCCCGATTATTTTATTTTTAGCGCTCACACTTTTCAGAATTGTGTTTGGCTGTCTCATAATTCTTGTTCCGCCGTGAACCGTAAATTATGCATTTGAAATGTTAGCACAGTTTTCCCTATTTGCAATCAACAAATAATGCAAAAAGATTTAGGCAAATATCATAAATTAAAATTATGGTTCACTGACAACGACGACGACGATTGCTTACGCAAAGCTCCAATGTTATTGCCGAACTGGCCAAGCAAAATTTTGAAACTATTAGCGAATTTTTAAAAACAGCATCACGATCACGACATGGACCACTGCGACTACGACTACGACGACGACGACGACGACGTCGACGAGTCGGTCGTCGCGGGCATTCATAAGGCGCACGGTCGGCCATAATTTGGGTGTTTGTCTGTTATTTTTGCCGCATTTGCCGCCAGTTGTTGGCTACAAACTAAAATATAACGAATACGACAAAATAATTTGCAATATGTTCGGCCTGTATTTTGACAGCTCACCTCCTCTCGCTCGCTCGCTGGCTCTCTCGCTCTCTCGCCTATCCCTCTACCTAATTCCTGCAAGCACCCGTTCCTCTCTCGCTCGCTCGACTACCCAGACGGAATTTTCATAGTGACAAACATACATACAGTGTGAATGTACATATGTACATATGTATCTACATTTGTTATTGTTTGTTTTCCCATTTACTATCATTTCCATCGCCCGCTCTCTGGACTGTAAACATGCAGACACACACATACACACGTCGTATTTTTTTTCACATCTCTGTAACAATTTTCATTTCGCTTTCGAGCCCATTGACTAGCGAAAGTGCTCTATGTGCAATAAAATAAATCTATACATTTATACATAAATTTTCCCATGGCTCGTCTGCCATTATTTTTTACTCTACTTAGCAAGTCGCATGGCAAAGCTAAATATTTTTAAATACTTTTGGCTACGTTGGCTTATTTATTGGTGTGGTCAAGAAGTGGCATTCCGTTGTCCATGTCCAGCACTCACATTTGTTATTTTTAGAGTCACGGGCATTGTAACAAGTCAATGTCGCACAATTCACAAATGTTTTCATCATTTATTTATAAATACACAGAAATACATATGTTGCGCTTGACTTGTGACACTTTCTATGCAATTGTATTGATGAGCACATCCATAAATCCGGCAATGCCCATCGTTCATTTCATGTTTTCTCTTTTTTTTTTTTTTTTGTACACACAAAATTACCTTAATTTAAATTAACCATTCGAAAACTCTTATATACTAAATTCAAACTACGTGTTTGTCGTTATGAAGTGTGTTCGAAAAATCAATATATATCAGACGATATCTATTGGTCTGCCGCCACTATTTATCGAAACTGAAATCGGTGTGAATACAGTGCTATAAAACGTTTAGACAAAACCTTGTTTAATATCATAATTTAAACGCTAATATAGGTGGCCTGCGTAAATTAATTAAAAATCTGAATAATAATATAATGAAATTATGATTATGTAACCAACATAATGGTTGATGATTTTACTACGTAAACACGTGTTTACTACGTAAACACGTGTAGCTCAGGTATCGGCAAGGCAGGTGGTTGGTCGTGCTCTTCTCTTGCAGTAGAGTTCGACTGGGTTTCAAGCCATTGGCAATTTTAGCAGCCCTGGTATCTACACTCGCCCGGCTTAAAAGTGACAGCGCGTACTTAATTTGTGTGAATTCCTAAATAATGAGTTAATTCAATAGACATTTATCAACAAGATAAATACAAATCAAATAATTAAATTGCAACTATTTCGGGTAAGCTGAAAATGAAGGATTGTTGTATATAAACGCATATTTCGTCTGTGTCGCGTTCCATGTTAAAAACAGCTGTTCCGCTCGCCAGAGCTGCCATCTTGGGGTCTGAAAAAATCAAGTGCCTATGTTAATTGCGTCTTGCAAGGCAACTCTGGTAGTGATGGTGCTCTTCTTTGTGTTATTATTGTAGACAAAGTCAAAATAAAATAAAAAATTGCTTATTATATTGCTGTTTGTCCATTGAAAGTGAAGTGCAAATCTGGACTTAGTCCAAGAGAATAGAGACGTAGAGACTCTGAAAATTGTAATTGGCTGAAAATCTAATGCGCGCTGTTGATTGGCGTCGCTCCAAATTTACCAAATTAATTGTTGAGCCGCAGACGGAGTTGAACATCATGGACGACGAGGCTATTGTGACTGTGGAAAAGGAGTTGGATCGCGTTGTGAGCAAATTGGAGCAACTGCATGAGATTGCATCTGCCGAAATCGGAGACGTTGCGTCGCTCATGTCGGAGCTAGATAATGTATTGGGCAATGCAGGACAAATGCTGGTCACCACACTCAATACGGGCACACAAATGAACGCGCCTGGCACTGGAAGCACTGACGATCCCATGGACGACACTGTAAACATGCAGGTGGAGACAGAACCAGCCGCTCCGCAGCGTCTCACCGAAAGTCAGATGGAAATAATCAGAGAAGCCATATCCAAGTGCAATGTTCGCGTGCAGAAGCTGTCGACGGAGCATCGCGACTCCCATGGCTCTGTTTCAAAGATTGGCAAGGCCATCGATCGCAATTTCAGCTCTGACTTCAGCTCGACGATGCGCGTGGACGTGCTGCAGGACGAGGACAACCTAATGCTACTAAACAAGGCGATTGCCAAACACTACTGCCGCCAAGGCATGGATGACGTGGCTCGCACACTGATCAAGGAGTGCAAAATGAGCGACAGCGATGCCCAGGATGTGTTCGACTCGGAGCGTGAGTTTGCCGAGATCTACAACATCTGGATACAGATCCAAAAGCGAGATCTTACCGAAGCCCTCAAGTGGGCTGTTCGCCATTCGAGTCAGCTGCTCGAGCGGCACTCGCTCATTGAGTTCAGGCTGCATCGCATGCGATTCATGCAGCTGGTCTCCTATGGCCTGGAGTCCCAGCACGAAGCCATCCTGTATGCTCGGAACAATTTCCAGAAGTTTGCCGTGCGCTACGAGCACGAGATTGCCAATTTGATGGCCAGCTTTATCTATCTGCCCGGAGGCCTGGAGAAGACGCCCTACAAGATCTTCTTGGCCCAGGAAATGTGGACCGAACTATCGTTCACATTCCTCAAGGACGCTTGCCAGCTGCTGGGCATTAGCAAAAACTCTGCCCTCTCGGTGGTCGTGAACGCGGGCTGCACCGCACTGCCCGCCCTGCTAAATATCAAGCAGGTGATGCAATCACGCCAAGTGCTGACCATGTGGAATGGCTGCGACGAGCTGCCCATTGAGATAGACCTGCAGCCTGAGTTCCGGTTTCATTCGATCTTCGCCTGCCCGATCCTGCGCCAGCAGACCACTGAGGACAATCCACCGAAGAAGCTGACATGCGGCCATGTCATCTCGAAGGACGCCTTGCACAAGCTCAGCAACGGACACATTCTGAAGTGTCCCTATTGCCCGGTCGAACAGAATGCCGAGGAGGCCGTTCGTATATACTTTTAACTGTAGTCCCTATCTTATAAAGCAATTAATCATAATAACATATATACTATGTAATTGAATGTGAGCCTGCCTGTTGGCGCGCTTAGAGCGGTTCGAGCGTGCACACTGATGCGGAGCACCACGAAGGATGAAGGGTGACGAGTGGCTGACCTGAACCGGGGGGGCGGATCACACTGAGTTATTGATGTTGAGTGTTTGGGCAGCTTTTTCCTTAAATGTTATTTGCAATTGTCGGCTCATCTAGATATGTTCTTTAGCTAAATTGGTGAGGCGGATTCGAACTACTTGGAGTTGCGCAACTTGTACGAGAGTAATAATCCTAACCAGCCCATTTAAAACCCATTAGCTTTTAGTTATATACATACATAATAAATAAACATTTATCTCTAATACAGCATCGTTGTTTATTTATTTGACTCGTGAAAATTTTCAAATTTTAAAATAAAGTATTATTTATTATTTAATTTTGCGAAATATAATATAGTACCCATCCTAAGAAATGCTTTAACCACATGATTTTTAAATCAACAATACATACAAGACAGGAAAATAAACTAATTAACATTTTTTTTTTTTTACTCTCCAAATTTAATTAAAGCTCCCATCAATATAATATCTTTTATTTCTTATATATATATTTTGCTATTATTTTCTATATAAATATTTTTTTCTAATCCCAATAATTGAAAGCAATACCAATTCCTAGTATGAATAATTCCTGACAACAGTTTTAATGTGCTATTATTTTTTCCCCTCTAGAACTCGATAATCGAATCGATATAGACAACTCCTTAAGCTAAAAATCTCCAATTTAGAAGTATCTGAATACCTATATCAAAGACTTATTATTATTGAAAATTATAAAACTTAATTTATTTTAAATATTTCATTATTATTATTTGTTTAAACAAGCACATGGTTTTAGCATTCATATCGTGCATATGATTACATCTATGGAAAATTCCAGGCAATTCGTGAATTTTGCCCACTGTGCGCTCGGTGGGTCAACGGTGGCCAGCGTCGAACCGGTTTCGGATTGAATCGTGTCGCAGACACGCTCTCAAATTTTCATCGGCTTTGTCTGGCCTGCCTTCCGTCTCCGTCTGCAGTGCATTTCAGCAATCGCTGGCAGACGGCAGACAGCTGATCTGAGGCAACCACACACACTCTCTGCAATCGAATCATACTAAATTGTGGTCTGCTTCTCTGTCTTTTTGGCTTTTAGCTGATTGCTTTTCGTGTTTAGTGAGTGGCCAACGAAACTCGAATACGCAGAGACGAGCTCGCCTACAGCTTTTGGCCGTGCGCAGAGATTGATCACTGAGAAAATACTACGGATTGTATAAAATGAAAAACGTCTTGGATGTGATGTCGTTACAGCAGCACGTGGAGACGAGCAAGGCACAGAATATGAAACCCATTGATTATCGGTGAGTCTCTCGTCTGCCAGCAACTCCAATTGCAGGCATAAAGCGCTTGGCGATAATCACATGTATGCATTATATACACACCTTTCAGGAAGTCCACCAAACCCGGTCTAGTGCCCCTCTACATTTTCGAGTGCGCGGCAAAGCTAAAGATGAAGCCCCTGACAGCCGCCTGCGCCGCCATCGTTTACCATCGCTTCTTCAAGGAGGTCAAAGCCAGTGACTACGACGAGTTCGTGAGTGTTCAATTGAATCCTTTTCGCTGTCAGAATTCTTATGTGTGTTTCATATGCAGCTAATAGCCGCCTCCTCGCTCTACTTGGCTGGCAAAATCAAAGACGACGACTCTGTCAAAATCCGCGATGTTATCAACGTGGCATACTGCACACTGAACCGCGACAGTGCTCCGCTGGACCTGAACGACGAGTACTGGGCCATGCGCGATGCCATTGTCCAGGCGGAGCTGCTGATAACACGTACCCTCAGTTTTGATCTGAACATCGAGCTGGCACACAAGGTAAGCCTGGAGTCCCCTACTAAGGCAGCCATTTAATCACGCGCTTTCTCTTTTTGGCGGCCGTGCAGTACCTGCTGTACTACATGAAGACACTGCAGGATTGGGTGGGCACGGACGTGTGGAACTCTGTGCCGATTGCCAAGACAGCCGCCTCGTACCTGCAGGACTTTCACCACAGCGCGAACATATTGAAGTACAAGCCCACCCACGTGGCCATCGGCTGTCTATCCCTGGCACTGCAAACATATGGCGTGCAGGTGCCACTCACCGACGAGTCGGACGAGGCCTCCATGTGGTACAAGCCGCTCGTTAAGGACTTTACTCGAGAGAATCAGTGGGAAATTATTGAAGACGTCATTGAAGTCTACAAGCATGAGGCATCCCTCATAGCGAACTGAACCTACAACACCATCATCATTTTCACCAAGAACTGGTCGTTCGATACCTTCCGCCATTCCCATACGATTTATTTATTTGCATAAAAAAAAAAACAAACAAACGGAAAATGAAAGTACTTGAATTACTGAAAATATGAAGATTTAATTACAAAGAATTCTGCAAAACTTTAATGACGATGTTTGTGCTTGTGCTTGTCCGTCCGGTGACGCCCCGGCGATACGCTGCGTCGATTCGAACGTGAGCTATAGGATGACGCTGGCGACGGAGATCTACGCGATGCGCGGCTCGAACGTTCTGAGTAGCGCTTGGGCGAGTCCGATTGGCTTCGTGAGCGATTTCGCTTGGCAGATCTGGAGCTGCGACTGCTCTCACCTCCACTCAATGGGGAGTGGGAGCGCTTGCGACTGCTGCGAGGGTTGGGACTGGAGCGAGAGTTGCTACTGTAGTAAGAACTGGACGCATGCCGGGGATCAGGACTCTCACTGCGCTGCATACTCTTTGATTTTGTGTGTATGTAGCTCAACGGCGAGTCGACAGAATTCGTAGGAGAGTTCTATGGATGACGATACGTTGAGTTAAATAAGTGAGAATAGTTTAGATAAGCATGCCAGTCGTCTTTTTAGTCAACTCACCCGCTTGAGCAAACGCTTGCGATAGTATTCAACCTGTTCGGACATTGACCAGCCAGGTTCCAATCGTCTCTTTCCCGATTCTAGCTCATCTTGATACTGCATGACTTTGACTTCGATTTCGCGAAGCTTTTGCCGCTTTTCATCATTGAATTTGTTTGAACTATCTCCATCGCTGTCCTCATCCGAGCTGAAGAATTTTGGCGGATCTGGTGGATCGAGTGTGTCCCATTTGCTAGTGGTTATGGCCTGCGCCTCAACTTGTTGCGGGTCAACCGTTTCCCACTTGGATGGTATAAATCCGGGCATCTTGGCTTGCGACTTTGTGTCTGAGGATTTTCGTATTTGCTCCAGTGGCACACCATCCAGATCATCATCCACTGAAAGTACTTTTATTATTATATATGCCGTGCCATACACATTATGACAAACGCTTACAGGGCACTCCATCGATTTCATCATGATATTGTTCTCGCTTCGGTGTGTCTCGCTGTTGCGTAGCTACCGCTGAGTCCGGTAGAGCAAGTTTCAGAGCGCTCTTCAGCAAAGCAGCCCCATCAAGCGGCACACCGTCCAAATCCTCATCGTCTTTATCTTCTCCTGAGAGCGGAGCACCGTCAATGTCCTCATCCAAGGCCTCCTCGGAGCGAGATTCTTCAGCTTGGGCTGGTGAAGTGGTCTGCAATGGATACTATGTTTGCCCTGTCTATAATCTAATACTAACAGTAACTGCATGTAATGCATACCTGACGGCCCAGGAATATGGCGTGCAATTGTGATAAGAAATCCTTTGGGTAAATAGTCCATTCCTCCCAGGTGCGTATGACATTGCAGACTCTCGTTTTGAAGCCCTCTGCCTTCAGGCGACTCTCTATAGCCAAATAATAGTTGTGAAGACTCTCGAAAATGTCCACCAATTGCTTTTCCACGCTGTAAGCGATCCAAATCAGTCAGGGCAATGGTTTCCCTTTGTTAGCATTAACTTACGATTTGCGGAAGAAAGAGGCATTCGACACCTTTACGGTGCAGTTGTGCAATATATCAGAAATGAGATACAGCCGCGCAATCTTCTTGGAAGCCAGGGTCTTTTGGTTTGATAACGATTCAGCAATGCACTCACAAATCTCGTCAGCTGCATCAGCATGTTCAATGCAAAATATCATCGCATCTCCGATTCGTGCGCGCTCTGGTGTTAAATGGCGTATTAGATCTTCGAGGCGATCGCGTTGTCTGCGCAATTAGATGCGAAATATAAATAAAGCACTATAAATTAGTTACAAATAACAATAATTACGCGTTCGATAAGGCGCCCTTGTGCACAACGGGTGCATCGGGATCAACAACCAGCTCGTCGGGCATGCCTTGCGTGTAGAAATTGGCCACAGGAGGCTTCCATACTGGCCCATCCTTGAACATACGGAACTGCTGCTCTCGCCACTCGCTGGGCGTGTCTCCCTGCAGCAGTGAGAACAGCTTCCAGCGATAGTAAATGTGCGCCGGACTCTCGTTGTCAAAGAGAAATGAAAAGAGTGGATTTTCCATTTCACGGCTCATAATCAAGGCTTCGAACATGGGTCCCTCGCGTATGACAAACTCGATCATGCGATGTATAATATTGAGCACAGATCTAAAATTCAGCAAATGCAATGTAATCAAATCTAATATTACTTTTTAATGAATTCATACTTCTCAGTCGGTATAAAGACTTTTACGACGGACTTGCTTAGAACCTGCAAGTGAAAGAAATATTGTCAATTAATTCATACTGGTGGACAACGTATATGACTTACTCTTTCCATATTCTCCTTGTCCTCAATGGTGTCATAGTCCTTGTAGTTCTTCTTGGGCAATGTATTCGCCTCGCTAGGTGGCGGCTGAGCATTAAAAGGCAACCCCGACGGTGGTGGCGGCAACGTGAGCTCGAGTAGGGCCTGCGGCGCAAAGATGGGCGTATTCATAATGGGCACTGTCTTGCCCCAGCCCAGGCGCATTTCATATCCCATTATATACCGGCCATTCAGAGTCCTCAGCGCACGTTCAGCATCTTTGCGACTCATGTACGCCACAAATCCACAATTGCGGCCACGCTGCTTCTCTTCCTCAGAGCGTGGCCACATGATCTTAATGCTTGCCAGTGGACCATAGCGACCAAAAATTTCCATTAACTGTTGTTCAGATATCTTTGGATTCAGGTTGCCCAAATAAAGATTCGTTGTATTCGGATCGCCGGTGTCAAATGAACCGCCCGCATCTCGAGCATTGGCCGATTGAGACTGAGAAGTGCTCGGAGCTTGCGCCTGTTGTTGTGGCTGCTGCGCCACTGGGGCACTCGCCACCGCCATATGCTTGTATTTGTGCCGTTCCTCGCGCTCTTCTTGTATTCTGCCAAAGATATAAGGGAACGGTTAACCAAGTGGTTAATTCGATAGTCCGTTATCTTACTGTCTCAGTTCCTCCTTGAACAACTCTAAATTGCTCTTTTTCTTCTCCTGATTCTTCTTTTTGAGAGGTGCGGGATCCTTCTTGAGATCAGATGCCAGAAGCTTTGCGTAGTCCTCCGCCTTTTCAGATGCGCTTCTTTCAACCAGTTTCGATCCCGGTTTGTATAGCTTGCCTTTCTCACTTTTGTCCTCTCGCCTGGAGCCCGCATCGTATGTACCGGCCTTTACCCACACCTTTGATGAGGCCGTGGGCGCTTCTTGAAAGGTCTCCACAAACTCTTTAAAGGCCTGAGCATAAACATAAGACAACAATTACAGTACTCTTCCATCATGAATCGCTTTTTACTCACGTGGGCCGCAGCCGCTTCATCTTCCTTCTTTTTCTGCTCCTCTAATTCCTTTTTGGACTGTAAAATCGAAAGTTTAATAAAAAGCCACACAAAATTGATCTTAGAACTTACCAATTGCCGCTTGGAAAATGTACCGACCGTAAAGGCCTCAAGCTTTTTCTCGCTGATGCGCTAAAGTAAACGAAACGTAAAATACTTGGAAACTCCTCTTGTATTATTTTTACCTTCATTCTGCTAAGATTTCTCTCAATTTTATCACTTTAACGCATTTATTTTTTAGAACTCAATTTTTCCTCTTCTCGCTAATTTAATCGATGTAAATTCTTAATGCCGATTTCGATTATTCGTACAAGTTGGAAGCAGGAGATTTTTAAATATGCACGTCATGCAAAAACCGATAATCAGTGAACTAAAACCTCAAATAACTTTCAAACTCTGAAGAAGTTTTCAGTATTTTTAACTGCCCATAAAACACTTTTTTATATTATATTTAATCAATTATTACTTTGCTAGCGTCACTTAAGAGTAAATTGTATATTATAATTTCAATTATAATTTTTTTTATAATATATTGAATATCGGCCCATAGTCACGTTAAATATCGATAAATTGATACGATATCAACATCTCTAATCACAATTATCTTAATAAATTTTGTACAACAAAATATACGGTGGTCGCTTGCTGCCAGCGTACACGGATAGATCTCAATCGCTTGGCGCGGCGTGAAGAGCCTTACAGGGAGTTATTAAAATGGAACCACAAATTTGTAGGCTATGCTTGCGGGGTTGTGGTTCCCAGATGTGCCTCCAAATCTTTAACAGTGAAGCAGGTGTCGAAGGTAACGTCCCAAATGTTGCGGAAGTTCTACGGCAGCACTTTTGGTTTGAGGTAATCCAAATTGATTATTCACATTTCGAAATTTTTGCATAGACATAGGCATTTGTCTATTTTAGGTTTCCCCGAACGATGCAATATCAAAAGTCGTGTGCAATGTGTGCTGGACACAGGTGTCTGAGTTCCACCAGTTCTATGTATCAATAAAAGAGGCTCAGCTTATTTTTGCCAATGCCCCGAAATTCAAACAGGATCCTGATCCGGATATGATGAATACGCCGTGGCCCGAGGAAGTTATGATGCCGGCTGAAGAGCTCACAGTGGATGAGAATACAAATAATGACTGCACTAGCACACAGGTCAACATAAATCCTTTAGATGAACTTGACCTGGAGATGGCAACGTATGTGCACGTTGGTACCGATAGCAAGCCGGAAATAAAATTGGAAAGGCTGACGCCCGACGAATTCATGAACCAATTGGACGATGTGGACATTATTGTTACACGAAGTGGTCGAAAGCGAAAACGTGATACCGAACCAATTGATAAGGAGCGAAGAACCAAAGAGAAAAGGTCAGCGCAATCAAAAGGCCATGAGAAGCGTAAGACAACCGCAAAGCGGACGTTCAGGAAACAGCAGTGGCCCCCATTCTGTAAAGAGGATGAGGACTTGATAAAACGCTATGTCGTAATGGGCTGTGAGTTGTGCATTTTCCTGGCGGATGATTTCGACGGCATTCGAGATCACTTCAAAGATAAGCACCCAGACGAACGGCCATATGTGAAATGCTGTGGGCGAAAACTAAACAAACGTTGTCTAATCGTAGAGCATGCAAGACGCCACGAGAATCCTGAATATATTAAGTAAATTAATCTCTATAGAAAGTGCCCAATATACTTGTATATGATAATCTGCTTGAACTATTACAGGTGCAATGACTGCGGCAAGGTATTTGCCAATTCGAGCGTGCTACGCGCCCATTGGCTGGTGCACCATGTGCCCGACGAGGAGTGCGACTTCCAGTGCGAGGAGTGCGGTAAACGGTTCTCACGGAGCAATCTCCTTGAATTACACAAGGGCTCGCATGTGCCAGCCAACGAGCGCAAGTTCATCTGTCCCGAGTGCCCAAAGCATAATGCGTAAGTAAAGATATTCATTATTAAAGACTTCAACTTATTAATATTTCAATCAATAGCTTTGCCACCGAGTACCACATGCAGGTGCACATTAGCATGCAGCACAGAAAGGCGGCGAATGTGTGTCATGTGTGCGGTAAGGAGATCAAGGATAAAGCTGTCTTCGAGAAGCATGTCCGCCTGCACTTCGAGGAGAGCGGGCCGCGAATTAAGTGCCCACGGCCCGACTGCGAGAGCTGGCTGAAGGATGAGGACAACTTAAAGCAGCATTTGAGGCGCCACAATGATGAAGGTAAAACCTTCATCTGCTCCGAGTGCGGCAAGAGTTGTAAGAACTCTCGCGCTCTCATTGGACACAAGCGTTATTCGCACTCAAATACAATCTACACCTGCGAGCAGTGCGGCAAAACCTTCAAAAAAGATATTAGTCTTAAGGTTTGTAAAGAACACTTGATATATTTGTGTATATATGGTATATAATATTCCAATTCCAGGAGCACATGGCACAGCACACTGGAGAACCCTTGTATAAATGCCCGTTCTGCCCCCGAACATTCAACTCAAATGCGAATATGCATTCCCATAAGAAGCGAATGCATCCCAATGAATGGGATCACTGGCGTAAAACAAAGACGGGAAGTTCCCAGAAGGTGCTTCCCAGTGCTCAAGTCTCGCAGATGTTCAGAGAAGATACTGAAACGTTCGCCATTCCGAATATTTCGAATGTGTTTTAAAAGAGCTAGCAGACTTCCTATACTATTGTATATATATTACTTCTCTTCTATATAAATATGTTTGTATATATGCATATAAATATAAAGAACCAATGAATACAATTGTAATAAAACGAAATAGTAATACAAAGTAAAATTTAAGTTTTTTGAGTTTTCGACTAAATGCTTTGAAACTTTTACTTACTTACTAATTATTGATAAGTAATTACCATTTTCGTATATGCCAAAGACTTATACCCCTTATTATTGAATTTTATTTTTTAAAAGAATACAGTTTTTTCTAGAGCTCCAATATTTCTTCAAATATGTGTTAACTGATCCAAATTTATGTTGCCAACCGTATCCAAATATATCTTATTGACAATCGATAATTTTCGATTAATATAATAATATAGTAATATCGCACATAGCCGATTATCTGAATGCTTCCTGCAATATTCTGAAAACAATTTTACAAATCGTTTGGCGCATGAAATCCAAGTTAGAATATTAAACAATAACTGTAAATATGAGTAAGCGGAACGCTTAGAGATTGTAGATGCTCCTGTGTCAAGTAAGCGTATTTCGACCAAGCGATAGTTTTCCATCAGCTGTTTGGACGTAGCTGCAATACTCATAACGACTATCGAACAATCGTGTGAATGTCCCAGCACTGATAGCTCTTAATACAAATAGCTACGTCAACAACATTAAAATGAATGTAAGTTTAAATTGTTTTGCCAACTAATGAGTATGCCTAAAGGAATTTAAACTGCATTAATTTAAAATGTATGAATAATCTCATTTACATTTAAATATTAGGAGTCGGAAATACCAATTGACATTCACACGTTGAAGCTCCAGGACTGGCTTGTGAGCAGGCGTATTGTTCCAAAAAATATTCAGGCCGCGCTCAAGGACATACACTCCAAGATCAGCAATGCTCTGCAAGACATGCCCGCCAACGATCAGCTGATCAAGTTGTTATCTGGTTCAAGTAGGTGCATCAATATTATCAATACCAAAACTTAATGTCCTTTGCCTTATTGCAGATATAAACTATTTGCATGTCAAGGAGATTATCGAAATACTCAAGCAAACTGAAAAGGATACCAAAAGCGTATTTGGCAACTATGGCAGTCAGCGTATGAAAGACTGGCAGGAAGTTTGCCGTCTGTATGAGAAGAACGCCACGTACCTCGCGGAGACTGCGCAAATATTTGTGCGCAATGTAAACTACGAAATACCTGGAGTACGAAAGCAGATGCTCAAACTTGAGCAGCAAATCGATGAGTCCTTGAAGCGCGCGCACGACCTGAATAAGCCAGAGGCACAGCTGCTTGCAGAACATGCAGCCTTGCTGGAACAATTGGGCGTAAAGGGCGAAAACTTGCATGCCGAGTTCATTGAAGTGCTGGCAGGCCTACCGGATCTGTACGCCAAGTCCTTGCAGGACATTGGTAGAGTGCAAGCAGGCATTGATTTATATGCCCAATTCAGTGGACAGCAACAATGTTTGCCCATTCTGCGTCATTTGGTGGAGCATGGAAACACCACAGTCTATCAGTACATTCATAAGGAAGCGCCTCTGGCCGTTGAGGAACCTGAGCTGCGTCTCAACTTCAGCGGCTCGAATTCGAGCAAAGAAAACGAAGGCAATGAAATTGACTTTGGTACTGACGACAATGGAGGAACATCCTCGACAGTCTCAGCGGAAATGATTGACTATGGCGACTTCCAGGAAACCGACGGCGCCAACATAGATTGGGGCATTGAAAGTGCGCCAACAAATGCCGTCGAGATCAACTTTGACATACCTGTCGAGGAGTACGGCATTGTGGTTGAGGGAACAGGCATGGATGGTGGCACAGCTAAAGGTCTGTTTTCAGAATGGACTCTATTCAGTCCACATTCTATAAATTTCCAATATTACAGGTGACCAGGCCTACACGCTACTCGATTCGCCCAACTATCGGGATCGGTTTTTGGACGAAATACACGAGCTGGAAGCATTTTTGCGTATGCGTCTCTATGAGCTGAACCACTTGGATTCGTCCAGCAACATAATGTTCTCACTGATGGACAACATTTCGACACACGACAGCGAGAGCATTACCAAAATATTGGGCGATGTTGAGAAGATCATACAAAAGACCTCGGATGAGCAGACGCGTCACCTCTTCCAACTGAAACATTCGCCCAAATATGCCGATTTGCTGACCAGCAAACTGCAGCAGATGACGAAAGCCGTGGAGAAGCTGCGCACGACTCGCGAGGTGCTGAAGCAGCGTGCCGTCGAGCTGCGCGAGCAGCGCCAGCAATTGAATCCAGTCCTGGATGAACTAATTGCTCAGACCCGAGCGTTACAGAGCTATATTGAAAAGGATATTTCCAAACGGTACAAGAATCGCGTTGTGAACCTAATTGGCGGCGTAAATTAGATGTTTGGCCATAAATGTTTCTGTACAGTTTTGAATAGGGTATATGTTTGGGAAGCTATGGAAAAGTGCAAATAAAATGTTGAAAATTAAATTTTTGTAATTAAGAGCATTGCTGAAATTATGACTTTATATGCATATATGTATGTGTGTATTATATGAATATATATCTAATATAATAGATATGATAAAATATTATTTTAGACATTCTAGCAATGAAAAAAAAAAAAAATTCCAGCTAATATATATAAAAATAGATTGATACAAATAGATATGTGCATATATACAGCTCAATAAAAATCTTGAAATTTAAAATATTTTTTTAAAAGAATTTTATTTATTTTTATTTTGCTATTTTTATTAAATATACAAATTTTATTTATATTTTTGTTTTCTTTTTTGTTGGTTTGCTTATTTTTGTATCCAGAATACAAATCTAATTTAATGTAGTTGTTGTTGGTTGCTTGTTTGTTTGTTTGTTTGTTCATAAAAGTAGCCTTACACTTGTATTGTTTTAAACTTTCACTTATGTAATGTTTGCTCCTTAGCTAAATTGCATACACAATTTGTAAACAAACGAACAACGCTATAAACTAATACGATTAACTTAAGGGGGAAGGGGTCTGAATAGAGGGTGGTTAAGGAAATACATACATACCAACTAAACATGTTTCTTTCGCTTTTTGTATTTAGTAAGGAGATTTGTGTGTGAGTGTGTGGATGGTAGGGTGAGGCTTACGATTTATACAGATGCTGATTGATCAATGTGGATTGGTTTGCTTTAAACGGGTTGCCATTATTTAAGTAATTAATCAATTAATTACACGAGTTTGGGTGTAAAAAGCCACAAAATGGATATACATACGCGATACAAACTAGACTTAGGCACTAATCTAACAAAAATATGTGGGCTCAATCGGCATTTTAGGTCATGTAAATAAAATCATATATATTTCCATGTTATAAATGTATGTATGCATATAGCTATATGTATATAATCATTGATTTTTTCAACTAAATAGAAAATAACAAGCACTATCGAAATTAAAATATATATATATATATATATATATAGATTTGTATATTATATAATTAGTTGACGGCAAAGGGCCTCATGATATGGTTTGAACAACTTTTCTGTTATCTGTTCTCTGCTTCTCGGCTCTGGCCTAGGCCTATCCTTATTGTGATGCAGGCCCCAAGCGCAAAACTCTTTCAAATCAATCTACAATCTTTCATATTTTTTAAGGTTCTTCATTTATATATATATATATATACACATATATATAAGGTTGATCTGATTTTATATTAACGTACGTATTTGTGTTCTCATTTCAGTTAAATAAGCATAAATTATGTTGCAAAAATTTGTTCGTAGGTTTTTTGTTTCTGTTCATCTTGTTGTTGTTGTGGTCTGGTGTAATTGTGGTTGTTGTTGTTGATACATCCTTACAGGCTACATATTACATCGTTTACGTAAATATTTATAGTGTTTATTTCTCTTTGTTTGTTGTTGTTTTCCTTACTCGCTACTATGTATATATGTATTTATATGTCTGTAGTCATGTTCTTGTTAATCTTCCTTCAATTATATATTTGATTTTATCTTGGTGCTGTTTGTGTGAGTGTGTGTGTGCTAGGTGTGTGTGTGTGTGGATGTGTTTCCTGTTTTTATTTGTATACACGTGTCTGATAGCGTCGGTCGGATTAGTTATACTGAGCATCGGCAAGGCCCAATCTTCGAGCTGATTTACTCGACCTATTTCATAACACTCCATACACTATATATAAATATATATATATATAGAGCTCGCCTTCTGTTAAACCTTATCTAGATAGAATCATCATCTGGCACGCTCTTAACGTGCAGACTAAACAAATGTGAATGCTTTTCAATGAAAAACATCGCCTCTCTTGGCGCTTAAACTTGCTGCTGATGCTGGCCACCAGTGCGTGTGATTATGATTATGATTATGATTATGCGCGTAGTGGTGGGACTGCTGGTGGTGCCCTGGGGCACCACCCAGCGCCGGCTACTTTGGTTGTCAATCGTTCTTCACTGGATAGTAGATAAGATCGGGCTGCTGCTGCATATGATGCATGTAGTCATTGATCGGCGGCAGCACGGACTTTGAATCGTCGCCCAGCATCGGATAGCCCACACCTACGCCGACGCCCACGCCAATTGGCGGTGCCGTCCGCTCATAAACGCTGCCATGCGGCGGCGGCGGGGGCAACAAATGCGCGGTGCCCGCCAGCGAGTGCAGCGGCTGTTGCAGTCCATGCGGATGTCCCGGATGACCGTGGTATGGCTGAAAGCTGTTGTGCTTCTGCTGATCGCTGACCAGCTGGTCGCTGAGCGCGCTGTGGTTGTGATGTTGTTCGTAGGAGACGCCGCCGCCGCCGCCATAAACGTTGCCTGGGCCGCCATGCCGCATTAGGCCACCGCCATAGGGGCCGCCCGCATTGTGATGTTGCTGCGTCGGCTGCTGTTGTTGCGGCTGCTGTGATTGCTGCTGCTGTTGTTGTTGTTGCTGCTGCTGCTGAGACGCCTGCTGCTGCATCATATCAAAATTGTACTCCATAGGCGTGGGATTCGTATCGATGAGATTCGTTAGAATACTGCCAATGTTGTTGTAATTGTGAGCATCTCCCGGCCCGATTTGATTCGACTGCGACTGCGGCGTCGGCGGTTGCTGCTGCTGCTGTTGTTGTTGTTGTTGTTGCTGCTGTTGCTGTTGCGGCTGGACCTGTTGTGGCCACATGTGCTGGAAGCCCAATATGTCGCCCGCCAATGCTGGGTCTTGTGGTTGCTGTTGTTGTTGCTGCTGCTGTGGTGGTGGCTGTTGCTGCTGCTGCGGCTTGTTGACGCCCACGGCTGATTGTTGCTGTGCAGACGACGCCGGAGCACCAACGCCCATTGGAAGCCCGAGAAACTCTGTTGAGTCGACAATGTAGAACTTGTCCTTGAGCTCTGGCTGGCTGTTTGGTGGGCCGCCAAAGCCCATATTGCCCCAGGATTCATTCGCCTGTTGCTGCTGCTGTTGTTGTTGCTGCTGTTGTTGCTGCTGCTGCATAAATTGTTGCTGTGTTGCGGACGCTACAGCTGATGGTGATGGCTGGGGCTGCGGCGATTGCAGGCGCGAGTGCTGATGCTGCGGCGAATGGGTGTGGCGATGCTGTTGTAGTATCAGCTGGTGCTGGTGATGCATCGGGGGCATGTGATGTGGCGAGGTGAAATGCTGCTGCTGTTGTTGCATCTGCTGTGCTTGGAGTGGATGTGGATGCGAGTGCGGATGTGGACTCTGAGGCGTATGGCTACGCATATGCTGCTGCTGTTGCTGCTGGGGCGGCACCTGTGGCTGCTGCGGTTGCTGTTGCTGCTGCTGGTATTGATTTAACAACTGATGCGGATAGCCGCCAGTCGGATTGCCCGGATTCGGCTCAAAGTGAAACTGACTCTCCGGCCCACCGAAACTGTTCATGCGCTGCATATGCATCTCCGCCGTTGCATTGTTTGGCGTATGCGGCGTATGGCGATGATGCGGTGGCGCCTGCTGCTGTGGCGTCGGCACCGATTGCTGCTGCTGCTGCTGCTGCTGTGAGGGCGGCGGCGTCGCTGCAGCGTGCTGTTGATGTTGTTGATGCAGCGCATTCTGCTGCTGCTGCTGTTGCGTTGGTGGTGGCTGTTGCTGCTGCTGTTGTTGTTGTTGCTGTTGTTGTTGTTGTTGTTGTTGCTGCTGCAACTTGTCCACATTAAAGCTCTGATTGTACATGGAATTCTGTTGAGATTCGCTCGTGGAGACCGAGTGCTGCGACGTGGATGCCGTCGAGGACTGCGAGCTATTGCTGCTCACAATGGCATTGAATTGATCCTGCTGCGAGCAGCCCGGCGTCGTCGATAATGGTGGTGGCGGCGTGGGCGTGGCACCCGCACTAACCACCTTGCCAGCACCCGGCTGCATCTGCTGCTGCTGTTGTTGTTGTACTGCGGCTACGCCCGCCTGTGACTTTGCCTTGCTGACCGCTGACTTTTTGCTTGCCTTCACCGGCGGCGGTCCCGGCATATCAGGCAGCGAGGCCATATCTTGAAAGGATGTCGTCAAATTAATACAGTTAACTTAGCTGTGGAATAATGGAGCACTCACCTTCTTCGTTCGCTTTGGGGAAACGCTGTTTGCCCTTCTTAGGCGGCGGCGGCTGATTGCCATGCATTGTCTGCTTGTGGCGCACCAAGTGAGTCTTCCACTTGAAGGTCTACGGAGCAACAGAAATGAGATTTAGTATACTCAGACATAGATATATCCTATATATGTACTCTACCTGATCGCAGTGGTTGCAGCAGTGCGGTCGCTCCTCCGAGTGGGATGGCAAATGGCGCTGCAGGGATTTGGCGGAGCCGAATCGCTTGCCGCACAGCGTGCACTTGCACTCGGAGACATCGACGTGGGCGTTGCTGTAATGCTCCTTGAGCGCAGGATATGTAAAGTAGGAGGATCCGCACAGGTCGCACACATAGGTGCGCTTCACCTCGGTGTGCAGCTGCACGTGCCGCTCCAGATTGGCCTTGAGCGTGAAGCGGTTATGGCAAATGTGGCACTCGAAGAAATTATCTCGCTTATGCACGCGTATTATATGCTGGTACAGCGCATTCTTGGATGGGAACTCAGCACCGCACACCTCACAGATGGCACCGTCGGCCTTGTGGCCGGTATCTTCAAAGTGCTGCTGCATCTTCTTCTGCGACAGCTTCAGGCCGCACTCGCCGCACGGAAAGACTGCAATGGAGCAGCAAAAAGCGAGATTAGTTTGACACTTAACAGAGCTCATTTAAAAATAATAATAACAATAATAATGAAATGCCTTTTGTCTGGCTTTTGGCAGACATCGCTGGCCTTGGTGAAATTTACATTCACGCCGACTCACTTTTGAAATCCTTCTTGTGCGACTCGACGTGCGCATGGAACTGTTGCCGGCGTGAGTAGGATTCGCCGCACGTTTCGCATACGAACGGAAACTCCTTCACGTGCATCGTGCGATTGTGCTGGATGATTTCCTGCAACGAAATTAAACAGATTAATATTGTTTTGGTCTAAACAAATCGCAGACTAAATCTCGTTCGCACCTCCAGCGTGTTGCCGTTGGGCTGGCCACAGTCGTGACAGTAGCCGGGATGCAGCTTGTAGTGATCCAACAGCGACTTGCGTTTCCTGTACGATTTGGGGCACAGCAGGCAATTGTAGCTGGGCTTGTCCTTTTTACTGCCCGGCGTTTGGCTGCCGCCCATCTGGGAGGGCGGTGCCTGCAGCGAGGTGCTGCTGCTGCTGCCGCCATCGATGAGCTGCTGTTTGGCCGCGTCCATCTCATCCATCTCATTGTCCAGCTCGTCGTCCTCCTCCTCGCCGGACAGCTCATTGTCGTCCAGCTCCAGCGAAGAGTTCAGCTGCGAGCTGACGCCAGTTGGCGTCAAATGCGACGTCTGAGACTGCGACTGCGATTGCTGCTGGTGCTGGTGCGGATGCAGATGCGACGGCCGATTGTTCATCAGCTGCGCATGCTGATGCTGTGGAAAGGGGCTCTGCTGTTGCTGCTGCTGCTGCATTTGCATCTGCATCATCTGCTCGATGATGGGCGGCATTGAGAGTGGATTATTGCTTGAGTTGTAGTGATTCTGATTCTGGCTCTGATTCTGGCTCTCGTTCTGCAGTTGAATCTCACTGCCAGACATCAGCTGCTTCGTCGCCGACATCGCAACACCTTCCAGGCCGTAGCCACTTCTAATGGGCATGGTCAAATGTTGCGATTGCGACTGCGACTGCGACTGCGTCTGCATCTGCGCCTGGCTCTGCGACACCGACTGCTTGCCGGCTTGCTCCGGGCCCAGTTGCTGGGCCAGCGCATTGTTGTTGCTCTTGCTGCAGTTAATGTTGTTGTTGATATTGCTTGACGATGTAAGGCCATTGATTCCGAGATTCCCACTGCTGCTGCTGCTGTTGCTGCAATGGACAAGGATTAGTATTTCAATCTTCATTGATTATTCTATTTGATCAACTTACAGATGATGAGAATGCAGCTGCGTCCCGTGGCTGGAGTCCATGAGCAGGGAGGCGATGCCATTGTCATGCACAGCACTGCTGTTGCTGTTGCTGTTCCCGCTGCCGGTGCCAGTCACGCTGCCCAATCCGCTGCCGGCGCCCGCCAGCATCTCATCTATTTCCGGCTCCATTTCCAGCCCATCGATGAGGCGACCTGCGCCCACACCCTCGTCAATGAACTCCTCAAACTTCATAATCTCCTGGGCAGCCGAGGACAGCTGCGATTCGGTTTCCGACTCCAGCTCAGAGTCACCAAATGAAATGGATCTGAGCTGGTGTGGCTCTTGCTGCTCCAGCTGTAGCGGCATTTCGAGCTGTTGCTCCAGTTGCTGGCTTGGCGGAAGCTCCCTCTCCAGCTCAAGCTCTTGCCCTTGCTCCAGCTCCTGCTCTCGTTCCTGCTCTTGCTCCTGTTCGTGCTCCAGCTCCTTCTCCTGTTCCTCTCCCAGCAATCTCTCAGCTGCCGCGGTTGCCGCCGCTGCCTTGGCCACCTCCTGCCGCCGCTCACGCTGCCGTCGCCACTCGTCCAGCCGCTGCTCGCGCAGCTCCTTCAGCACACGTGTCGAGGGCGTGGTGCCCAGCAGCCGGCCGGTGATCACAAAGTTGTCGTAGAATTGCTTAAGGAAGGGCTTATGATGCTGGCTCAGCGCCAGGCGAAGCAGCACCCGGAACTGCGCCTTGAAGGCTCGTTCACTGAACTCCCCGCTGCTGTGGTGGTAGCGCAACGTGTACTTGTCGTCCTCGTGGAACACGTAGCCCTCGCCCAGGCGGGGGCGTGTCTTGGCAACGGGCGTGGCCATCACCTCCACCAAGCTGCCCATGTGGCTGTTGTTGTTGCTCCGTTTCCGCTTAACCAACGACTTGGAGCCCATAAGATTCTGTTTTCGGCGCAGCAGGAGCTCCGCGCAGCTGTTGCTTCTATTGCTTCCGTTGTCATAGTTATCGCCAGCGTCGTCATCGTCCTCCTCCTCCGTTTCATCATCAAACGTCGCCGAGTACTTGCGCTTCACCAGGCCACTGGCCACTGTCGTCGTCTGTATCAGATCGAGTGGATCGCTGGAGAGGAGCATGGGACTCGTCCCGGCCATCGCATCCACATTGTTGTCGGCACAGGCGTTCGTGGCGCTATTCGTGCGGTAAAAGTGCAGGCGCTGCTTACTCATGGAAGAAGAGTTCTCTGTGTCGTCGGCGTCATCTTCGAGGAAGTCATCCTCCTCGTCGAGGCACTTGTAATCCTCCTTGCAGAGGATCTTCTCAAAGTTCTGATTCAAATCGATCGCGGCTGCCTCATCCTCTCCCTCCCTTTTGATTTTCGCAATCGACGTCGGCTCCGACTCCAACTCCGACTGCGGCTCCGTCTTCTCCTTCTTGGGGGTAAGCAGCAGCTGCAACTGCTCGCTCTTCGCTAGCTGCGTTGCGTCCGGTGCCAGCTTCGATCCGGCGCCATTGTCATTGGGATTGTGACTGAACAGATTCCTGACGACTCTGTCGCAGGCCTCTGGATATTTGCACTTAAGCGTTTGCAGCAGAAATGTGATTGCATCGCACCGCGATACCGCACTCAAACTATCCAGCAGATTCACTGACTGATCCACCTGTAAAGCAAAGAACAAGAGTTTTAATATAGCATGTGATACAAATCAAATTTAAGTAAATTAATATTTTTGTAAATTAGTTTGAATTAAATTCTATATTGTTACAATTTTATATATGTATTTTAATATAAACTATTTCAAATCATTACCGAATTATTTAAACAAAACTTTAGCACAAACATATTTATGCGTAAGTTAAATAATTATAGTAAATAACTAGAAATGATAGATCGTTTTAAATTAATAATTCCTATTAAACATATCAAAATGCGCTTATTATTTAATTCCAACGAAAGCAAACACGAATTTGTCTTCGAGTTCTATTTAAAAGATTAAGTCATATTTTCGGTACTTAAATAGAATTATTTCCTATCGTTCCATCTTCATTCATCTAATATCTCGAGCACCTCACTAGAGCATTTTGTTGTTATTAATTAATAAAATTTAAAGATTATTGAAATGTTGCTAACCGGTGTCACGTGCCCACTTGCTGAATATCTGAATCAATGAAATGTCCAATTAAATCAACGGTATATTTACCTACAATTGTTTGCACTGTCAATGTAAGTATGTGTATGTATGTGTGAGTGGGTGAGTGTTTTACCCCAATTAAATTGAACAGAATAAACACTCACACGTGCACTCAAAAACTGTCATTAAATGCAATTACTGATTATGATTTTCCAAACAATTTAATGCAATTAGAGCGCCAAGAGCGCGCGCGCTTAACTTAGCCTGCGTCGGTGCTAGCGTCGCTGCTGACGTCGACGTCAACGTCAACGCCAGTGAGACCATGGGCAGACAGCGCGGCGACAGCGACAGCAACTGCGCTGCCAAAGCGAACGATTAGCGCACAGCATAGTGAACGAAGATGGCAAAGGCAAAATTGTATAAAAAATAACAGGAAAAATAAAAAAGCTATATATAAACATACATACATACACACACACATTCACATACACAAGCACATGTACAACAATAACAAGAAATTTAAAAAATAAAATAAAAGAGCGCGCAGCAAGGAACGTTGGCCAAAGGGGGAGAGCAAAGAAATTAAAACAGCGCACAATTTGTGCTACTTTTTCCCCATTCCACAATGTTGCCATCTCAATATGTAATGTGTGTGTGTGTGTTCGTGTTTATATTTATGTGTGTGCGGGAGTTAAAGCAGCGAGTCAACAAATTATTGTAGTTGTAGTTGTAAAAACATGATGGCGCTCTCTAAATTGCTCTCCCACAACCCACCCACTGGCTGACATTTGTTTAGAGAGCGAGAGAGGTTGAGCAATATATACATACACATGTATATACGTATGTATATATAAATGGGGGTACAGAGAAAGAGAGAGAGAGAGAGAAAGATGTATAAAGAGCGCGGTAACTGTGATGAACGGGTTGGGGGCAACGGCACTGAACAACACAACTTTGGCCCCGCTGGCACTTTTCAAATATTCTTTCACCAGAAGCATAAAATTAATATGATGTTTATCAAATTGAGAGAACTAATTAAGAGCAAGCTAAGAAAGAGGAAATTAAATGAAATTTTAAATTGAGTCTTTAGCGAAATATATTACATTTATCAAATTGATGTTAATTTAACTGTGATTTACTTTCTTGTTAACAATCAGATTGCAGATATTTTTACCGCTACTAAGGGAGTTTTTAAATGTAAATGAAAAAGGTAAAATATCTAGTTATCTCTGTATTCCCAATAAATCTACATATATTAAACAAATTAGCATATTTGGCGGCTCAAGTTAAAAAAAAACCTTGTCGAAGAATCAATACATTCGTGGAAGCCATTGATGACTCGACATAAAAAGCTGATATATACTTGTGTATACACAGATACATACATACATTCCATTCAACTGGATATTAATGTTCAATAAATTATATAATCTATAAAAAGAGGCATATACTTTATGAGCTTCAGAGCTACCTCACTTCTAAATTGGCGCGAATGATGACATAAAAAAGTTAATCTTAATAGATTTTTCCGATTCTCCTTTATGTATTTACAAAAAATCTCATTTAGAGTAAACAATTCCAAGAAAATAATTAAAATTATTATACAAATTATATTTTAATATAATCGATTGGCACAATATCTATATTATTATCATCAATGTAAACAGACATTTAACTTTCAATCCGGTGGCAACTCTGCATGCAAGTATGTATTCTAGTCGAAATTGACAGTTCACATTGTTGCAAGTTTAGATTAAAGATAACGCGAGCAACTGAATGCGCACGTGTGTGCGTCTGTCTGGGTGTGTGTGTGTATGTAAACACTTGTTTGTGTGCGTGTTACAATGTTTATGTGCGTGTCTATTATATACAACTTTATGAGAAAAAGGCACAAACAGACAGAAAAAGAGGGAGAGAGCTTATTATACATACAAACATATATTCATTTATGTGCATGTGTGTGTGTGTGTCTGTGTGTATGCCTGTTGCAAAGCTGAGCGCAAGACAAAAACAAATTACATGTTTAATTACATAAATACATACACACATATACAATTATGCGAGTGTTAGTAATTACATACATTATGTTGTTCATATTAATTGAAAACGCATCTGTATATATTTACTATGTAATTAAATACAGTTTTAGATTCTTAACGGAGCGTGAGAAAAAGGAACGGGGGATATGGAATAGAACATAGTTTGAAGAGATTGCGAGTTACGAGGAATTTCTATCAGTTGCTTTAAATTTAAATAGAACATAATCAAGAAAATATTCAAGCTCGCTTTGCCCCGCTTTATTCAATTCTAGACTCTTGATATATGTAAATATATTTAATATAACTGTAAAATAAATAATAATTCTAGATTCTTAATATATGCAAATATATTTAATATAACTATAAAATAAATAGGATAGAAATCAAGATAAAAATCACGTAAAAATAATTTGAATTAAAATTCCGGTTTCTGCATTCTATTCAATTCTATTCAAGTTAGTTGAAATGAAAAGCTAACAGGAAATTAAATTGCCGGTTTAATATCTTATAAACGTACACATACACATGCATACATATTTATGTATGTACATAGATATATACATATATATATATATTGAATATATAATACAAAGAATAGCTGATAAATAAGACATTTCTATATACCGAATTTATTCTCGTCTATACATGCAGGAAAGTATGTATATGTATATATATTTGTATATAAATAAATAGGCATGTAAAAGTGCTTGAAATATCTATAAAAACTAAATTGAGCACAGCAACTAGGTGCGTGCGTGTGAGTGCACATATACACATACACACACACCCATACTCATAGTACAAATATTTGAAGGCTTAAGAGATCTATGGCATAAGCACGAGCTACACAAACACACGCACACACACATGTACGAAATGCTTGTTCTTTTGTTTCACTTAAAATTTATGGGTCTTTCGCTCTTTGTTTCCTTTTATCGTATTTAAGTCGTAACAAGCTTTCCATGCTTAACATTCCGAGTTTCGAATTCCGAATTCGAAATTCGGTAACAAAACTTAGTTTTAGCTATTATGGGGTGTGGCATCTGACATCTGACATTTATCAAGATAAGGTATAAATTATAGGATTTCATGTAATTGCGGAGGTATACAAAAATATATGTACATTTGTTTGTATGTCTGTACATATAGAATTGTTTTCATGGAAATACAATAGTAATGCTGCACTACACAAAGAATAGAGAGCAAAGAGTATTACGACTATAAATTACGACAATTAGAATTATATCAATCGATTCAAAAGACCTTAAGAATACTTATCAAGAAATCGGTATACTTTCGAGCTTAAGATTATAATCTCAATACATATTGTAATCTGTCATTTCCCTATTTTAAAATATAATACATATCTATTTCTGTTTGTATTAAATTAAGACAATCTCTATTTTTATTTTTTCAAAATTGCAAGAAAAGTAGCACATAATAAAGATTTTTCATCTCAGACGAGATAAACAGTTAGAAACCAACTAATTGTGGTATTTAGCAAGATGATAATAGCTCTTTTCTATTTGTTTATTAATTAACATCTGTTCAAGATTAGAAGTAATTAACATTTATGTGCATATGAGCAGAAGTATATGGACAATTAATAACTTGCTTAACCTTATACTACTCCGATGCTCGTAAGTGAAAAAGCAATTAAAAGTGTTAAATTTTAACAATAAAAACCAAAAAATAAATAAAAATATAAAAAAAAAATTATCAAATAACTTTTAACTTTTTAAAAGACAATCATTAGATTAAATATTAATAATAACAGTAAACATATATATTTAAAAGACTGTGTATATTAGCATATACATATATGATTATATATTTATATTATATATGATTATAAGTTGTTATCATATTCTTATGATGACAATTAGCATGCATATGCAATATGCAAACATCATCTAATGTTAATTTAAATTAAATAAATTATAAAGATTTAATAATTATCATTACAGACATGCTAAATATGCGACAAGTGTGCTCGCAGAGCTAATGGACTTTTCTGTAGTTTATTCAATAAGCGCTTGTCTATGTGCACATGTACTTAAAATACAAATGCAGTTTGTCTTGATTTATTGGATTTGGCTGCATCTTTTTCGGCTAGTTCGTTTTAATATTGTTATGTACCTGTTCGGCACGCACAAACACAGCGACAAGTCTACAGGGAAAGAAAGAGAGAGAGAGAGAGAGAGAGAGAGAGAGAGAGAGAGAGAGAGAGGAAGAGTGAGAGCACACAAGCACACACACATACTTCAACATACATATTTGTTTACATACATAGCACATATTTAGGTTGCCAAACTGTGAAAACGTTGCAGCTGTAGCTGAAGTGGGGCAAGAATTGCGGCTGCATTTTTAGCAAACTTATGTTTTAAATTTTGCGATCTTACATACAATGTACATACATACATATACATATGTACATATGTATGCAAATAGACGACCACACTCACACACTTGTCTATGCAAATATATATGTACATATGTACTTATATACATATGTATGCATGCTTGGGTATAAAAATACATACTTGCATGGTTTTACTAATCAAATAAAAATAGCATTTACGTTGTCCTCCTTTATTAATGAAATTGGCACAAAGCGAAACAAAACGAGCTACACACACACACATGCACATACAAATATGCATGCATATGCATGAATGAATGTACAGTGGCCGACAGCTTAAGCGGATGATTTGATTTGAACATAATAGCTTTAATTTATGTATACAAAACTATATTTATACGTACAATACAGATATATGTTTATATACATATTTATGTATTTTTGTATTGATTTGTTTAAAATGTCTATTATAAATTGGTCAAATTTACATAAAAATAAAATAATATCTAGTTGACTACTTTATTTTTATGTTCACTTCACATAAGTTTTATAATACATTTTGGTATACATTATATATACACATTAAGTTTCCCAACAGGTTTTAAGTAAATTAAGAGCAATAAAATATTTAATTGAGAGTGCAATTAGTAACTTCTTCAAGTTTTACGATTTGAAAAAATAAAACCCAATTAGTTTCAGCATCTTTATATTTCTCTTTCTCTATTTTTCTGTTTAGCAACAAGGCAGATTTTTGTGCTGCATTCCAACAAGAACAAGACTGATTAAAATATCCTACAGGCCTGATATTGTACCACTGTGCACGCTGTTTACAATTCTTCACTTGTGCTTTGCTCGTCCATTCGTTCTCCCCCTCACACAAGCGCACATACACAAACTTATACAAATACAATCAAATTCATGCTCTCTCGCTGTTGTTTTTATTGTATTTGTAGTCAGAGTGGCGCGCACAAGTTGAATTTCGTAGTATTTGTAGTATTTATGCATATACATACAAACACATATTTAACTATGTAAATGTGCTTATTCGTTCGTTCATATAACGCATAAGTGTTTGTATGGATGTATCTCAGTCTGTATGTGTGTGTGCGAGTGTGCATTCAAGTAATGTAATGTTGTTATAAACTAATAAAAATAAAAATAAATATTTTCTCAAAACGACGAGGAAAACAAAACAAAAGTGAATAATAGCTAGCCTCACAACTACAACTACAGCTACAATGACAAAATGGGTCGAAAGTGGGAGAAGTAAAACTGACTGCTTGGCTTATGGGTTACAGAGGGGAAATAAAAGAGAAGGGGAAAAACAAAACTACAATTCATTTTAGAAAAGAAAAAATAAGAGAAGCGAAGGCTTTTATGTAGCACTGGTGTGAGGGAAATGAGGAAAGGGAGTGCTATGGGTTAGTAGGTGGGTGAAGAGCTTAGGAGGTAGAAGATGGGGTAGGGGTAGGGTAGGGTAGGGTTGGGTGGAGCAAGGGCACACAACTAGACTGCGGAAGTTCATACACAGCATAATCACGAAATATCCATGTTGACTGTGTGTGTATGTGTGTGTGTTAGCGCGCGGATATTGTGCAAGAAGCGATTGAGGAACGGGAAATGCGGAAGAAGAACAGACTAAACGAACAAAGCTTTTAAATAATAAAACAAGCAGCTGCCTCCACTGCCCCAAACGGCATTGTTGAAGCATAACATAAAGTCGACTGTCCGAAATTAATATTGATTGCAGATCATAAACAAAATGTACCATATAATAAATAATTCCTGCGGGATCTCTCAATTTTGTTTCTACACACAGTTTTTGTGAGCTGAGTTTATAAAATTCTACAGTTTCTTAAATTTAGCATTACACAAAAGTTTATAGCATAACATTGCCACAAAAACAATAGCTGAAATTAAACTGTTAGTGCACACTGTACTTCACTTCATTTGTTATCTCTCTCTCACTCTCTCCCTCTCTTCGGGTTCTACATGCGACTCTGCCGCTCTCTTCGTTGCCTACGCATTACACGTTGTTTTGCCACTCTCATTTGATAGTCGCACGGAATGTAGACTTACATATACATACATACATGCCAGCATGCTTCTGTGTGTGCGTGCGTGTACATGAATGTACACACTTATATATGTTTAGTTAAATGAGAGGAGTCGGGGGTATGCAGAGCATTTTATAGAAAACATTATTTAATTACCAGTAATTTAAAATCCAACTGTGTAGTTTTGTTATCCATTTTGTTGTTGGTTTCTGCATTTGGCTGAATTTTATTTATACGTTTCACTTACATACACACACAGAGATACACATACACACTTGCGCTGCACACACAGACACAATTTTAATATGCTCATACACACATACACGTACGTACGTATGTATTTTATTATTTCGATTTTTCTTTGCTTGTGTTTCGCGTTTCTTATACTTGCTTGCTACAGCGCAGCTCTTTTTTTTGTGTTATTTCATTTTCCTCATTTTTCTTTTGCCTTATTATACGTTAACGTTGACGGCTACTGCGGATGTCGTTGTTGCGGCTGCTTCTACACAACTTTTCTCTTTATTGACAACATTGAAATATTGTCATTGGTTTCACATTTTGTTGCATAAATTAACAACATCGAATGATTTATGAATATTTGTACACTTAACTATTGCTGCTGCCTGATTGCCACTTTCTGTGGCACACGCACGCACACACACACTCACACCGAAGCGCGCTCAATGATGATCTGCTGCGTAGGAAAAATTTCTTAAGATTTCCTGTATTTCGTACTCCGATACGCGTAATATATATTTTAATTGTTTTCCATCTAGAGAAACCGATTATTTAATATTTTTACAAATATAATTTACTTTTTTAGGAGCGAAAACTGCAAAAGGCGACGGAATTTCCACTAAATGTTTTGTATGGTATTTTTTAGTGAGTACGAAAACAGTGTCCATTTTTAGGCATTTTTTTACGATGACTGCCAACTACTTCTAGTTTACGGAGTTGCCACATCGCACATTTATCGTTATCGCAATCACCATTTAATTTTATTTCCTAGCCCGTAATTTTGAAATTTTATTTCGCATACAAAATTAACGCAATTTCAATCAAATTTAAAAACTATTTAAGATTTTGACTGTTGCTGAGCTTGCTTCTCCTTTTTGGCGGCCTCTGCCTCAGCTTCTAGTTTGTTGTACTTCTCAATCAATTTCTCCACATCGGGCTTCTCCAAAATGCTGTAGACAGTCGCATTGTTGATGCGCTGCAGGGTGGCCATTTCTACCTTCTCTGGAGTCAGCTTTGTGGTGTCCAAAGTCTTGCTAAGAACCTTAACGGCCAAATCCTTGGCTTCTTCCAATTTTATGCTCTCTTTATCGGCTAACTCCTGCTTCAGCATAGAAATAGCGGCACCGAAATTGTTACCAATGCAAGTCGCCTTCCAGCCGCCATAATTGCCACTGGGATCCGACTGATACAGCTGATAACCATACTTGCTGTCCCATCCCATATATAGCAACGAAACGCCGAACGGACGCTTGCCACCATACTGGGTGTACGCCTGCTTAATGTCACACAAGTGAGAGACAAGCTGCTCGCATGGAATCACCTCGCCGTAGCTGAATTGGTAGCGTTGGGCGATGAGGCGCAGCTCTGCGGTCAACACATTTGCATCGGATGTGATGCCTGCCACGGAACAGACCATATTTCTGAAAGTTGAATTTATCAATTAACACTATTTATATACATTTACAATTATATAAATAACTCCATTACTCATTTAGACGGTAAATTTTCTCGGATGGAATCGCATTATCGAGCAACTTGTTTGTGCTGCGGCACTCGGCTGCAAGCACAATTCCATCCTCTGCCAGAATACCGAGGCATGTGCCGGCATGCGATATAGCTTCCATGGCGTACTCCACTTGGTAGAGTCGGCCCTCGGGCGAAAATATTGTCGTGCGAGAATCATAACGTCGAGCCTGAAAAAATATGCAAAAAATAATTGTAGCGGTGATTAGGCAAATCGCGCATGTAAACGAAAACAGAATTAATTGTTCTTAGTTCCAGCAGTTAATTTTGCTTATGTTTGTATTCATATGGAGTGCAAAGCAATTACCATTTTTTGTTAATTTTATGAATATGTAGTTTATATTCTTTTGTAAATTCAGCAAATATGCGGCGTCGAGGTTTGTTTCTCTCAAATTATACTTGTCATCGCCGAGACCAGAGTTGTCACCCTTTCTTAGGTTTGTTTTATCGATAGAATTAAAAATACCGATAATTTTAATGCCTTAGCCTATAGCATATATTTAATATATATGTTGTTCCAGATGTTATTAAAATCAATAACGTGTATTAAAAAAAATTTATATTAGCATATAAAAATAATTTTTCCACATATTCGATATTTTTCGATAGCTACATAGAAAAAACCGAATCGATAAATCATAGACAGGGTCGGTTCCAACATGATATGATTCTGACAGCTCACATTCAACACTAACCATTCAATGAGCGCCATTTTTGAACTAATGCTTAAATGTTTAATGCTCTTAATTTGAATAAGGGCTTAAATATCGAAATATTTGTATTAATAAATACAGTGTTTTTAAGCTACATCAAAATATTTATTTAAGCACAATATAAGCCTTAAACATAAATGATCATTTAAAAATATCATAGGAAATATTATTTGATAAAATTTTTTAATAAAACTACTAAAACTTTATTTAAATATACATATTCTGATATATGAATAGGAACATGCATTCTCGAACTAACACAACGGAATTTTAAAATTTTATAAATTTATTTACATTTAAAATTTTGAGGCATTTTCGACAGGAATTCAATTACTGGGTCATAAAGTCAGCTCAAGCAGACACGTTTATTGCTCGCTGGCAAAAGTAACAAAATGAACAGAAACAGAGAGCACAGAAAGGATATAAGAAATCCCACCCACAGCAATAGAGACGCATTAATTGTTGGCGGCACGCGACGCGTTTTATTAGACTGTTGCTCCTTTCGACTGGCAAACACTTTAAATTCAAATGGAGCACAACAACAATGGGGCAACGGCAACAAGTGAAAGCAGAAGCGAAGTGTAAGGAAAACAATAACAGTAAGCACTCCAAAGATGGACAAACATGACTGTACCCAAACTAAAAATGTTTGCTAAGGCAGCTGATAAGAATATTTTTGTAGCAAAATATTGTTTAAAATTCTTTCATTTAATTGTTCTAAGTGTAGTTTTTTGAAACGTAATCATTATATGTTCTCTCAAAGTTGAATTATTAAAACAATTGAAGTTCTATTTGCATTTTATCGATGACTTTTCAAGTTGGCTATAGCGCCATCTACTTATCAAATTCAAAATTTACAGATGTATAATAAAGTTATATGGTTCTAAGTGATCTTGATCAAGAATATGTAAGCTATGGATCTGCTCATCCCCTTCCGCCTGATAACCACATTTCAGCTTGTTGAAGCACTACCAAAGTTTTTATTTGTATTTCAATAAATGCATCTGTTCGTCAATGGCGATTTCACTGTACGTCCTTTCTACTGCTTCTACTGCTTGTGTTGCCCTAGAGTCTGTGCCGCTGGCATTGGCGCTTGGCATTGCTCGCCTAACCTTCGACATTCGCATTGAAACTGACGATGCCGCGCTTCAAATTCGGCTTCGGCACAGTGAGGCGCCGATTCACCCACTACAATCCCACTGCCGCCCATTCCACCCATTGACGAATGCCTGCCATTGGTCAAGGAGCTCGAGCCCGATGGCTGAATCATTCCGCAGCCGAGCAGCCTGGGCGGCTATATAAAAGAGCTCCAGAGCCTGTGCATCGAGTTCATTCGATAAACGCGACTTGCAAAGGACAAAACTTTCTTTTATTCTTCGATACAATTTGTGAAATTCAAGTTTAAATTCAATTTGTTAAGGGTGAATTAAATATTTCAATAATTAAAGCTTAAAGTTAAAGTGAACTTCAATTTATGTAAAATATACATTTAAATTAAATAGTTTTAATTTTTATACCCTGAACCTGAAAATGGGATATCATTATTATTGAATAACTTTAAATTGACTTATTTGTGTTCATAAATATGTTTATATATATATTTCGACTTAAAGTTCTCGCACTTTCATCTAAATTATTCGAATGAATTAGTTATGCCTCATTATCTTTTGCTAATGTGAAGTGAATTAATTTCTCATTTCCATGTCAAAGTGAATTGGTGGAAAAATACTTTGAGTTAAATTAATTTGAGAGCAGAATTAAGGATTTAAAATAGTGAATTTTTATAAAAGTTGAAATACTTTTCGGTGTAATATGAATTTAAAATTTGATGTGTGCGTTTAAATCAACATTTTCAATAACTGTAATACTTAAATGTGTGTAGAGGATTTTAATATTTATAATACCTGATCAATCTATACGGATTTTCATAAATGAAAGCTCAGATTTTATTTCATAAAATAAAACACAACAATGTTAATTTAGAGTCCCTTTCATATTGAATATACTTAAGTGTTTATAATTTCATGGGAACTAAGTTGTATTTGGAATATGAAATTTTAATTGTAATAGTTATTGTTGGACTTTTAGTTTGCTTATAGAAAAGCCTAAAAATAGTTGGTATTTGTTGTTGTTATAATACCAGGAAGCCAATCGGTTTTTGCGGTCTGAAACCAATTAAATGCAAAATCGTTCAATTGCGGTCTTGGGGCGAAACTATCAAGTCGAAGCAGGCGTGGCTAACCCTTGAAGTATATAGAATCTTAAATATTTATTGTATATCATACGCAATTCAAATTTACAGGGCAAAAGAAATTTTAGATTTTAGAGCTTGAATTGAGATTTATATAAATAGACTATTTATGTATTGAGCAAACATCAATTACAGATTCATATTAAATTCACAAATATAATATATATTTGTATATAATTATATTTTATTAATTTTTTAGTTTTTCTTTCAAATTCATAAATATTGGCATAATGATAAATAAGGAATGTAGCTGTCCAGGGTTTTATTTCCTAGTGGAGCACTTCCGACATTTTTTGTCAATTTTTAATTGAGTCTAAATTTAGTCTATTCTTATTTAGAGGCCTGTTTTACAACCTGTTGCTGGCTAATCGCACTTGTAATAGTATTATATTGATATTTCACATATACTCCTGAATTTAATTCAAACTCTCAAGTCATTCAGAGACAACATGTGGCTATTGATGCTAATTACGTGCTTGGGTCTGGTGCTGTTCGAGATCGGATTTGGTTTGCACTTGGCCGGCAAGCGGAGCGACATCGAGTCGTGGGAGGGCATCGAACGGGCTGTGGACGGCATCAGTCATCAGGCGAGGTCGAGCAACGGCAACTTCAATGGCCACTCGAATGACAGCATCGATATCAAGGTGTTCGAGCGCATCCGGGAGACCAAAAATCAAGCGGGCTCCCTCAACGAGAGAGACCTCAGCCGAATGCGTGTCTATAATGTGGGCGTTCTAATGGCCTCCCATTTGGGTAAGTGGATGGGGGTGCAGGATGGTGGAAGGAGGCGGGAGGAGGTTGAGCATTGAGCTCATTCTAATGACATCTTATTACAGACTCGCCCTTTGACCTGGAACGTTGCGGACCTGCCGTCGACCTGGCGCTGGATCAGATTAACAAGCGCTTTCTCAGTCCGCACAACATTCGACTGGTCAAGAAGAAGGCTAGGTAAGGCTTCCGGGAGTCCTGGATGGGGATGACTGCCAATCGCACCTGTTGCGTGCTGCACGCTTTAGTTAATTACTCGAATTTCATGGCCGCACTTTGAGCCTAATCCGGGATATGCACTTTAGCCACAAATCATTTGCTCCTCCCCTTTAACATTTTCTCATTTTTAATTGCCGATTTGCCGTGGCAGCTATCCGTCTTGCTCGGGCGCTAAGGCACCGGGACTGGCAGCCGATATGCATTTCAAGGACGACGTCATTGCGTTCATAGGACCTGCCTGCGCCTTTGCTCTGGAGCCGGTTGCTCGCTTGGCCGCCTACTGGAATACACCCATTATCACCGGCATGGGCGATCAGGTGAGTGCGGCGTCACAGCACGTATACGCCGTGGCTACCACAATCCAGCCCAGCTCCAGCTCCAGCTGGATGAAACAGCGAGGGGCCCTCAATTATGTGCCTGCTCCGCTGGCTGCCTAAACGCCAACTAATCCCTCGCGGAACAGTTCCAGCTTCTGAATCATTGTGGCAACTAGCTGATGGGCCTGCGATTCAATACAACCATTTTCCTTCTCTTTTCAAGCCTCCGTCATCCGAGGGCGAGCTCACCGTCACCTCCGGCATGCTGGGCAGAATACACAAGTGGAAGAACGAGAGCACGGTAAGAGAACTGCCTCAAAGCCCCTTAATTAGTTAAGCTTAATTACAACAACAAAACGAGAAACTGACCCGACGACAAATAAATGCGATTGCAGGTAAATTATTCGAAATTAAACGATTTTTCGTATGGTAGCCATTAGTAGATAGATCAAATTCGGGATAGAGCCCTGTGGACATTGAACAATTTTGTCTCTTTTGACTTAACTCGAGAATTTGTAGCCAGCAATAAAAGATCTATTTATACTTATTTTACAACTGCTTCTATTAGCTACTAAAACTTTGGTTTTTACTATATACATTTACTTTTATTCTTTCTATACCTACTACTATTCCATTAGTACTACCGGCTTCTACTTTATTTTATTACTACCTTTAATAATGTCACTCCTCTTATATCTCTTAATCTTTCCTACTACTTTTTCTACTATTACTACTATTATCACTAATACTACTACTACTATTACTACTAATACTACTACAACTATTACTACTACTACTATTACTACTAATACTACTGCAACTATTACTACTACTACTATTACTACTACTACTATTACTACTACTACTATTACTACTACTACTATTACTACTACTACTATTACTACTACTACTATTACTACTACTACTATTACTACTACTACTATTACTACTAATACTATTATTACTACTAATATTACTACTTTTACTAATGAAATTATTTCTATATATTACATAGCTCACATCAGTACTTCTACTATTTCTAATACTGCTATTACTAATACTACTTACTATTGTTGCTACTATTACTACTTGTGCTACTACCATTACCACTATTCTTTCTACAACTACTATTATTATTAGTACTACTAATTGTACTGCTACTGTTACTACTAGTACGACTGTTATTAATACTACTACTATTATTACTATCACTAGAAATAGTACTACTATTACACTTACTACTATTACGTTTACTACTACTATTACAGTTTTTACTACTTTTGTAGCAGAAGTACTAGTAATAGAAAATGAATTCTACTAATATTGCTTATATAATTATTCCAGCTACTTCTTTTATTATTACTCCTTACTTTCCACAATAAAAAGTACTACTGCTACTTACTGCTCTTACTCTTATGTCGTATCCATCCACTTATTATTCAACTATTTATTTATTTCTCGCATTCAGTCAACAAGTTCCTTTATTAATCTCATAATTGATTAATTAAATAATCTCTTACTTCAGGGCATGTTCAAAGACAAGTCAAAGTACCCCACTCTGACCCGAATGTCCTACTGTCAGTGCCGCCTCAAGCTGGTCTTCGCCAGCGTCTTTCGGCAGTTTAATTGGAAGCATGTGGCGCTGCTGGTGGATCGATCGGAGCTTTTTTCCCTGACGGTGGGCAAGAATCTGGAGTACGGGCTGCGACAGGAGGGACTCCTGAGCTTTGTGCGCGAGCTGAATGGCAATGAGGAGGAGATATACGAGAACTACCTCAGGGATGCCAGCATGTATGCGAGAGGTAAGAGAACCTTTATCTCTATAAGATGTATACAAATGGATCTCTTGTGATATCATTGCAGTTGTCATATTATCTGTTCGCGGAGTCCTCGTGCGCAAATTCATGTTGGCGGCCCACAGCCTGGGCATGACGAATGGGGAGTGGGTGTTCCTGGACGTGGAGATATTTCAGAGTGCCTACTGGGGCGACAAGGACTGGGAGCTGGGCGACGAGAATGATATGAAAGCGCGCAAGGCATACGAGGCGCTGCTGCGCGTCTCCCTGCTGCAGCCGACCAGCCCCACCTTCCAGGACTTTGCGGACAACGTGCGCGAGAATGCGCTCACCGAATACAATTACACCTTTGGTGAGGGCGAGGAGGTGAACTTCTTTATTGGGGCATTCTACGATGGGGTCTACCTGCTCGGCATGGCCCTCAACGAGACTCTGACCGAGGGCGGCGACATCCGAGACGGTGTTAACATCACGCGTCGCATGTGGAACCGCACCTTCCACGGGATCACCGGGCATGTTCGGATAGATGACAACGGTGATCGCGATGCGGACTATTCCATTCTCGATCTCGATCCCATCAATGGCAAGTTCTCTGTGGTGGCACATTATTACGGTCTACACAGGTGAGTCTGAGAAGTACTTTTCCATTATCCTCTCCTCAATTTGAATCTTTTTTTATTTCTTTCAGAAAATATGCAGCGGCTCATGGTAAAAAGATCCATTGGCCCGGTGGCCGCGAGGAGCCGCCGCCGGATATTCCACCCTGCGGCTTTTTGGGCAACGCTCCAGACTGTCATGGCAATGGTAAGCTTATCTTGGTATTTCTATGAAATCGATGCAATTCCATCTATTATGCTCTTTAGAGACCACAATCATGTATTCCGCATTCGGTTTGGCTTTGTTTTTGGGTCTTGTGCTTCTGGTAATTTGTTTGCTGCAAAAGTGAGTAAAGGGGAAAATATTTGGGTCATTTACTGTAAGCGATTACTTACGATATTGAATATCGTAAAATTGTAAGAGACGTTTTCAGGTTATTTATTATAGCCAGCCCCTAAGAAATCCCAGCCCTGCTCAGTCTCTGTTCCATTTGGTTTATTGCAGACAAATGAAGCTCAGCAAGGAGCTGCACAATATGTCGTGGCGCGTGCGTCCGGAGGATGTGCTCATCGAGATGGGCGGCATGTTTGGCTCCAAGGGCGGGCTGCAGCGGCTGGACGTGGAGAACATATCGTTGCAGCAGTTCGGCATCCACTCGGGCCGTGCGTCGATTGCCAGCTTCG
Organism: Drosophila navojoa; assembly: GCF_054131105.1. NCBI lineage: Eukaryota > Metazoa > Arthropoda > Insecta > Diptera > Drosophilidae > Drosophila > Drosophila navojoa. Next base: position 20,478,538 of record NC_142893.1, on the reverse strand, counting down.
CGTCGCTGCCGCCGCAGGTCTACACGACGATTGGGCAGTTCAAGGGCGAGCGCGTGGCCATCAAGAAGGTGAACGTGAAGAAGGTGGAGGTGACCTCGACGCTGCTCTGGGAGATCAAGCAGGCGCGAGATGTGAGCCACGAGAACACGGTGCGCTTTGTGGGCGCCTGCATCGATTTGCCCAGGCCAACGGTGCTCATCCTGACGGAGTACTGCTCGCGCGGCAGCCTCAAGGACGTGCTGGAGAACGAGGCCATCGAGCTGGACTGGAACTTTCGCATGTCTCTGATCCACGACATTGTCAAGGGCATGAGCTATCTGCATAACTGTGATGTGGTGGCCCACGGCAAGCTGCGCTCCTGCAATTGCCTCATCGACGGACGTTTCGTGCTCAAGATCTCCGACTTTGGCCTGAGCACACTGACTACGCCCTCCGACTTTGTGCGTGACCAGAACTATTATACCAGTAAGTAGCTCGATACATTCTATTATTCTTGACTATAAAGTTGATTTTTCAGAGCTCCTGTGGATAGCCCCGGAGCTGCTGCCCATGACCTCGATACCCGGCTGCCCGGCCACCCAGCGTGGCGATGTTTACTCCTTCGGCATCATTCTCGAGGAGATCGTCAATCGGGGCGGGCCCTACCAGGAGGCGCGTCAACAGGGCATGGACGTTCACACCATTCTGCATAAGGTGCGGCAGTGCGAGTATCCGCCTTTCAGGCCTCTCATACGGGAGCGGGAGTGCCCGCCGGACTTGCTGGTGCTGATGGAGAAGTGCTGGGCCGACAATCAGGAGGAGCGCCCAGCGTTCTCTACCATCCGAAGCAACATACGCACGATTATGAAGTGAGTGGGAGTCGATCCCAAATATCTATTTGACACTCCTCTACATATTTTATCGCTCTGCAGAGGATTCTGTGAGAATCTAATGGATGATTTACTGAACCGCATGGAGCACTACGCCAACAATTTGGAGAGCCTTGTGGAGGAGAAAACACGCCAGCTGAGCCTGGAGAAACAACGCACCGAGGAGCTCCTATACCAGATCCTGCCACGCCCCGTCGCCCAGCAGCTGATGGCCGGCGATCTGGTGGAGCCCGAGGAGTTTAGCAGCGTCACCATCTACTTCAGCGACATTGTGGGCTTCACCGAGCTCTGCGCACGCAGCACACCCATGGACGTTGTCAACTTCCTCAACGATCTCTACAGCACATTCGATCGCATCATCGGCTTCTATGATGTCTACAAGGTGAGTTGCCCGTGCCCCGAGGCGGATTGGAGTATTCATTGTTGTCTTATTTGTTGCCCGCAGGTGGAAACAATCGGCGACGCTTACCTGGTGGTCTCTGGACTCCCGGAGCCCAATGGCGATAAGCACGCCCGAGAGATCGCCCTGATGGCTCTGGACATTCTTCAGGCTGTCTGCTCGTTCAATCTGAGGCACAAGCCGGACTACAAGATACAGATTCGCATCGGGATGCACTCGGGCTCCGTCTGCGCCGGCGTCGTGGGCAAGAAGATGCCACACTACTGTCTCTTTGGAGATACTGTGAACACCGCTTCGCGGCTGGAGACGACGGGCATGCGTGAGTAATAACTATCTTATTAGCCAGTGAAAATTATTAGGCTGAGCTGGTCGGGTTCGATTCCTGAAAATAGTATTTAAATATTAAATATATTGAGCATGTACAAAACATATATTAAGCATATATTTTATTGCCTTAAAGTACATATATATGTTTATATGTCTTTTCATCCCTCCTTCTGTCTATACATTCATCCATGTGTCTATCTGTCTTTCGTCCTTGGCTCTATTTCTCCGTCCATCTGCTTGTCCATCCGTAAGCCTGTATGTTCATCTCTCCCTCGATCTGTCTATTCGTCCTTCTGAATGTCTGTCCGACTGTCAGTCCGTTTGTACGTAGACCTACTCATCCGTCTGCTTGTTCTATCGCCTATAGCTATTCACATTCAATATTTTTCATGCTTTAATCAACACAATTAAAATTTATATCAAGTTATATTGATATGAATATATACATTAATTAATTTGGTTAGTCCATTGCCCGAAGCTGTATTCCATATATCTATATTCATTTCTCCACTTAGTCCCTTCTGTCCCCCTCCTTTACTATTCTTTATTATTCTTCATATTTTTAATTTTGACATTCGAGCACCTCTTAAGGTTTCTCACCCGATATCTATACTTTTTTCTCACTCCCTGGGTCTATTCGATCTTCCAACATAGCTGGCAAAATTCATGTTTCGTCGGCCACAAAAGCTATCCTGGATAAATTTGGCACCTTTCAGTTGGAGCATCGCGGCGATGTGGAGCTCAAAGGCAAGGGCACTGTCACCACCTATTGGCTAAATAGCACCACCGAGGCGGATGCGCGTGCACCCACTCCGCCTCTGCTGAACAACGACGAGGTGCCTTTCCCTTTGCTATTCGCCGGCATGGGGAAGTGAGCCAGCGCTGAGTGCTCCTTGCCCATCAGCTCAAGTACAAATCCAGCCTAGTTAATTTTTGTTTAAAAGGTCGCTCTTATATTTTGCTTATTCATGTTGATACTATGTAAATTTATTTGTAGTGAGTATATTGGCTTTGGACTTTCATCTCTGGTCTGGTCTGTCAGATCTAACAAAATTGGTGTCAATATATACATATATATTCATAATATATTCTTTTGATTATAGTCAATTTATACTCGTAGTTAGCAAATTGTAGAGTATAGTGTGTTGCGGTAGATTTATTATTGCTTTATAATATATGTACATACATATGTATATCTAGAATTACCTGACACAGAATTGAATTCAACGCTTCAAGAATTAAATGCGCTGTGATAGTTATATGAAAACTAGCGCACAACTTTTTGCGGAAATCACATACATATTTTATATATGCTAATGCATAATAATGATATATATGTATATATTTTATATTTATTCATAATAGTACTAGTAATATAAATAGTTTTTAGTTAATTATTTATTCATATTATTATATATTATTCGGTCTTTTATTGTGGCTACTTCTATACATATATTGATTCATGTATATCCAAGTCTAATGAAATTTTAAGAACTTTACGCTTAAATTAAAGGCATGTCAAAACATTGGTCGTATAGCACCCAAATACTATAGCTGCTTAACTTCTTTAGTTTAGATAAGAAAGAAATTTTGGGTTTTTCAATCCATTGAATTTGTATTTGGACTACGAACAAGTCTTCAGTAATTAGTTGCTTTCGATTTGGTATTTATTGACTCAACTGCAATTTAGCTTTCTTATTAGTTGCAAACATTGTCGGTTAAGTGGACTTAACTGTTGTTATATGGTGTGAACAGCCTTAGTAAATTATTTAAATATTACTATATATACTTTATATATATTTGTATATATACACATATAATATAAAATACAAAATATATAATATAATAATATAATTTAATATAAATTTATATATAAAATATTAATGTAAATGAAAGTTAACATTGTAAATTGAGTGTTGTATATTTTTACTACTTTTCCTATTTTTACTTCGCCTGAGGTACAAAATCTTATATAATAGACTTTAAATGCTTTTTGATGTCTGACTCAAATTATACGGTATTTACATATATTTATCGTGCTCAAATGAGTAATAATATTTTCTATATATTTCTGATGATAGTCTAAGGCATATAACTTCATAAAACAAATCTTATATATGTTATAATAATATCTATAGGTATGTAATGCGTATGTATGGCTCTGTCTATATATAAGATGGTAGTCAAAAAGTAGTTAGTCTACAGATAAAATGTATGTGTATAAATAAATATTTATTATTTGGTATATTCCCGCCAAGGTTTACTTTTTGTAAGCCAACTCATAAAGTATACAATATTACTAAATATTGTACTTTCAATATATAAATAAAAATATATATTTATGTCTAATATTTATTAATATAAATTATGTTCTCAAAATTATGACGAAGTGAGAATGAGTATAATAAATAGTTGTAAATTAAAATTAATTAAAAAATAAATAAATAAAAATTTTTTTTTAGATATATTTTTAAATGGTTACAATTTATAATAATTTATTATATCTATTCCCAAAAAAATGAAATGAGTATATTGGTTTTTAGATTAAATTTTAAGTTTATATGTTAGCTCAATTTAAAATATTTTTACATTTAAAAATATTTTAAGGACAAACTAATATTTTTGATTATAATTTATATTTAGAGTTTCTTTTATTTGTTAAACATGTAGATTTCAGTTTTTCAATAATTTTTCCGAAGCGCTGTTGCTTGTGGTTGTTAAGGGAGTTTTTTAATGAGCTTGTTCCTTATGGCCTGCGTGCATTAGGGGTATGTTTCGCATCCTTAGTTATTTATGAAAAAGCTCTGGCGAAAGCTTTCACAGGACATCCCTAACGGCATTTTAGCTTATTGCCAAACCAGCTGCTTCATTCCACCAGGAAATCAGCTGATCGAATGCCAAAAGCTTGTGAGATGAAAAATATTCGTGAATAGCTAATCGAAAAGGAATCGGAAATGAAAACAAATGCAAGAAAATCTTAAATAAAATGTAGTTCCACTGCGAGCAACTTAAAGTGAATACGAGTCGTGCCTGTGAGATTACAATGATAAATGGCCAATAGAGTTGCAAGCGTAGAGCTCAGAAATACACGAGGCTAAGCCGCTGGGCAGCCAATCAAACAATTACCGCAGGACACAAGACTAAGGACACACAGCATCATGAAGATATTTAGATTGCGCTCTGTGAAGCTGGTGCTAATTGGCTTCATCATAGTCAACCTGGTGTTCTTCTATTACACCTGGAACTCGTTCCTCTGGCGGCGCATTAGCCGCGCTCTGACGGGCGAAGTCACCGACACAAAGCCAAAGAGCGAGGCGGCCCGCGGACCGAAGCTCTCGCCAAAGGACAAGGCACGCAATGCCAACAAGCACATAAGGAAGTCCATTACAATTGTCTTCTACGGGCACTACAATTTCGAGCAGGACCTGCGGCCCAGCATCGAGAGGTGAGTAGAGCTCAGATTAGATGAGGATTATCCATATTGACTCTTTATTCTCTTTCTCTCCCTTAGCATATTGGATGTCGTGCCGAATATGCCCATTCTGGTGCTGCAGGAGGGCGCCGCCGAGTACGCCTATCCGCCGGTCAGCTTTGAGCGCAATCTGACCAGCGGCGAGGAGCAGACGGTGCACTTCATGAGTCTGGCCTTCGACGTGCGTCGCACGCGTGACCAACTGAATCCCCTCGCGGCTGTGCACACCAAATATGCTCTGCTGATGCCGGACAGCGTGCGGCTGAGCAGCAAGAATCTGCTGCAGAAAATCCTGCGAGAGATGAACACAAAGTCGGGCAAAGCACCGGCTCAGCGTGTCACAGTTGCGCCGGATGAGCAAGTGCGTCGCCTGCTGCTCATCCCATTTGCGGGCAATTCGAAAGCCTACAGCAGCTGTGCGAAACTCAACCTGGACTTGCCCAACTGGACCATGGAACTGGAGGCGCGCAATGATACTACGCATTGCGATTTGGTAAGGCATTGATAGTTGATTCATGTATATGTATGTGTATATGTATTTATGATCTCTTTACAGTTCTTGCAGAAGCATGCGATACTGATTGACGTGGCCACACTTGGCGCCATGCCGGAACCATTCGGCTTGCCTTTTCCGGAAATGCTCTACGTGCAGGCAAAGATTGCCAACCTAACGGTAATGTATACATATATGTGTGCAACATTGCATTATATACTCATTCACATAGTGAAAGGGGTATATTGAATTAGTCCAATGTCAGTTATACTCCTTTCAGCTTAATCAATCAGTCCCCGAATAGACCAGTTAGGGCGTAATTATGGGTAAACGTGTATCTTCTATTTTATTATTATCAGATATTTGTCATGAGCTGATTCGCCGAATCTCTTGTCCGGAATAAATGCCATTTTGTTGCTATTCCAGCGAGATACTTAAGGAAATCAATATCGTTGGCATCCTGACAAATAGAATAAAACTATCTCTTCTACGGTATTAGAATAATCTATTGTATTTTATGGAATAACCTGTTGAGCCTATAGACGTCAGATATATTTATCATGTGGATCTCCAGGTATGGCACATGAAATACTGTAGTCTTCCTCAACAGATGAAAGATATATAATTAACACAGTCTGCATTTTATTATAGTTTCTCTGTTTTAAGATCGTGAATGAGTATGTAAATCATTTATAACCGACATGAATGCTCTTGTCCTTTATCATGATTATTTCTAATCAGATTTTCTCGTCTTTCACAGACGAGTGTGTTCCCTCAGTCGTTTCTGGAGGGCCGCAAGCTGTTTGCCTCGTTCCACACCAAACAGCGGCGCCTGGAGCTGCGTCGTCGTCAGTTTCGCGAGATGTACAAAAAGTTACAGATCAAGCGCCTGGTAAGGCGCACCCACCGACTGGGCGGCAAGGCCGCGGCCCGTGAAGGCAACTGGCAGCCGCACAGCCCCGTGCTGGATGCACAGTTCTCGTACTCGAACTTTAGTCTGCCCGCCGTCACGGACATCGATCTGTTTGGTTGTGAGCGAACGACAAAGTCGTGCATCGGCACCGTCTACAACAGTCGTCCGTTCTACTACTATCTGGGCAAGCACACGCCGCCCTGCTGCCTGGACAAGCTGAAGACCACCTTCAACCATGTGCTCGAGGAGTTCGAGAATGTGGGCATACGCTACTGGCTGGACAACTATGCGCTCAAGAGCGCCATCGAGACGAATCAGCTGTCGCCGGATGCCTACGACATTGACATCAGCTTCAATGTGCAGGACCTGGAGCGCTCGAACGCCATGAAGAAGTCGCAGAGCAAGCCACACGTGGACAATGAGGGCTTCTACTGGATCAAGGCGACCGATGGCCACTACTTCCGCGTGCAGTTCTCCAAGGTCAATCAGGTGGGCGTCAATCTGCTGCCCTACGAGATCAGTGGGAATGAGGTGCGAGCGAGCGGCTTCTTCGGCTGGAAGGCAACCACCTTCGCCTCCGACTACTTGCATCCCATGTCGACGGTGCTCTTTTTGGGCAAGAGCATCATGTGCCCCAACAATGTCTTGGAGTATCTCGAGGGCAAGAACATCAAGGTCAAATCGGATAATGTGGCTCCCGAGGAGGAGTAGATAGATAATCATTTACCTTAGCGGAAATTGCATTCAGTTTTTAGCATTAGTTGAAATTTTGTAAAAGTTGAACGACTTTCGACTATATGCACACTTCCTGTAGGTGTACGATATATGAGTGGAGCGTTGTTTTAAAGTATTTGTAAAATTGAGGTTATGTGTTCCTTTCTGTGTCTATATAGTTTTCCCTCTGTGTTTATAGCTAGTTCGCATGGATGTCTATACATATTTATAGATATACACATATAGGTAAAGCTAAGTTAGTGAGTGAGCATGTAAATTTCTAAAGCCAAAGTTCTCGGAACTACCGTCTATACAATAAAGAACTCTGTACTATTCGTACCAATTCAATATATGCATTTTAACTTATTAAAATATAATACACTATCACACAAATACAACTAGGCTCCATTGGCTTTAAGTGTTCACAGTGGTAGCGGCATCGGGTGCTTGAGCACCTTCCGGCAATTCGCGCACCAAGGATAACAGCTTTTCCAGTTTGGCATTTTGCAGTGTTAGCTGATCGAGATAGAGCTGCTTCTTCGGCGGCTTGACCATGAGGCGAAGATTCGGCGAGAGCTTGAGCGAGGTGGTAACGCCCCTGGAAAGCGAAAAAGGAAAGGAATATGTAAGCTGGGTGGAGCACTCTCCCACAGCTCATACTTACTTCTCGTCTCCCACAATGATGAAGGGCAGCTTCTCGTTGAAGGCCAGGCGAGTGAGTTTATTCTTACGCTTCGGCACTACCGCCTGAACGCATATGGGCTGGTACTTATTCACATTCAGGTCGAAAACATGCACCTTGCCCTCGGTGGTAACAGCCGCGAATACGGTGCTGGAGTACGGTGCCCACTTGACGTCGCCCACGGCAGAGCCGAGGTCAAAGATGAAGAGCGGATCGGGTCGCATGTCCTCCCACACCTTGACGCGCCAATCCCCGCTGCAGGACACAAATATGTTCGTATCGAAGCGATTGTAGTCGATGCGATAGACGGACATATTGTGCGCATCATAGGTCATCAGATACTTGGAGCTAAACAGCGTGCTGCACTTGTAGATCAAGCCGATCTCGGTGCCGACAAGATAGACTGTCGTATTGGTCGGATGGAACTGAACGCAGGAGCCGCCGGTCCTGAGCGTTACCTTCGTGCCATCCGGCCCATCCGCGATGTCGTTCTCGATGTAGAGCGTAATCATGGTGGTCACCCACAGCTTATTCTGCATGAGAATCCAGCTGAACACGCAGCCATCGGAGGACACCGAATAGAAGTTGATTTCGCCATCAGCCATGTCCGGACCCCACTTGATTTGCCACACGCACTCCGCGTGCTTACACTTGACGCCCCTGGACACATACATCGGCGCCTTGCAGCCATCGCGCAGATCGTAGACGCACACGTTGCCGTCGTAGAGGCCCAGCACCACGAGGAAGGGATAATTGGGATGGATATCACAGCACATGACTCCGCAGTCCGTTTGAACTGGAGTGAAGAATAGGAGAGGAGAGAGAGAGAGAGAGAGTGATTGAGAGATACAGGGAGAAAAACAGAGAGATAGAGAATAAGAAAAAAAGGCAGACAGAGAGAGAGAGAGAGACACAGGGAGAGAGACAGAGAGATAGAGAACGAGATTGTGAGAGGTAGATAGAGAAAGGCAGATAGAGAGTGTGATAGAGCGATAGGGAGAGCGACAAAAAGGTAGAGACAGAGAGAAGAGGGAATAATAAAATTTTTTAAACCTATATACCTAGACCTATATACTCACTTATGTAATCTGGATAGGCTGGGTTCTTGACGGTAAACAGGCACAGATAGCCTTCATTGTGTTGCTTTAGGAAATCATCTGTAAGAGAGAGTTGGGCTATATAAATACTTCAGGTAATATAGAAACGTCGGCGACTCACGTGAGCCATAGCAAACGGCAAAGAGATCGTAATAGCTTGGATTGAAGGTGAGCTCGGTGACATTCATCTTCTTGGTCTTCTCGTATTGGAATTTCCACAGGGGCAGCAGATTGCCCTCGCCGTCGCGATACTCATCGGCTGGATCCTCCCAGTAGCGATAGTCGTTGCTGATGTCATCGAAGATGTTCTGGTTGATCATGCGCTCGAGTATCTGCCAGCATCGCAGATACTTGCGATTCAACTGCTCCGCGTAGGCGGTTTTCTTTTTGAAGTTCTGCTTGGCCGTCGGACGTCGGGCAGCCACGGCGCCGGCCTTCTGCTGCTCGGCATAGTCCTCGTTGTAGCTGTCGTAGATGGTCCACTGCAGCACATTGGCGCCGAATTGCGAGCGAGGCGGCGGAATGGTCTGGGTGTCCACATTCTATGGAAGATTTTGAGACTAAGAGTAGGCGAGATGATGGGTGATGAACGCTGCTCTCTACTTACACGCCTCGGATTGACATAGGTGAGGGTGGCCCGCTCACAATAGTTGAACTGGTTGATGAGTTTCTTCTTTTTGCCAGAGACTGGTACTACTGGCCGTGCTCCAGTTTGCTCGTCGTCATCGCCGGCCGGCTCGCCCTCCGTGGCCTGCTCACCCTCAGTCTTGCCCTCCTCCTCCTCCTCTTCTTCGGCCTCTTCTTCTTCGCCAGCATCGGCTGCTGGCTTGGCACCGCCGTCGTCCTTTTCGTCGTCCTCGCCTTCGCCTTCTTCCTCGCCCTCCATCACAGTCTCGCGCTGCTCCACCACAGCATAGTTCGGCATGGGCAAAGGATAGCCAATTTCCTCGCATTCCTCCACCTGAAAGCGCGCCTCCTCCGAGTCCACGTGCAGCGAATTGCCCGGAAAACTGATCAAGGTCACAGTATTGCCTGGTATGGGTGCCAGCACAAATTCACCCAACTTGAAGTTGTACACTACCAAATTGCGCAGCACATTCGTATTGGTGGGTGTCAACACCTTGGTCACCTCCTCGGCCAGCTCGGCGTCTGTCAGATCCAATTGATCATCTGGCTTGACCAATTGGCGTGATTTCATCCAGGCATCGAAATCATCTGCATCGCCACCGCCGCCACCTTCCCCCTTGGCCTTGGATTGCCTATTCTATTTTTGGATTTCGAATAATATACATATATAGCGGGTCATTAGATTCATAAGTGGGCAGACAGTCGAGTCAATTGTGAATTGTGTGCTAAGAATTTTTGATAGTGCGCATCTGGGAGCTGAAAGAAACGGTCAAGGACTTACCTTCCATCTGGATACACCATTACAGTGCTAGGATACTATGGGGCAAATCAAACATCAATTGCTCGAATAAAATTGTGCACAGATTTGGAGCTATGTGATCAGTGAGAACAAGTCAAGTATAATAGCCCACAGCATGCATATTCATAAGTATCTGAAATTTACTCTTTCCAAAAGTCTATCTTAAACTGTCTTTCACTTTCAATACTAATCAAATATCGGCTTGCATTTGATAGCACTTAATGGAATGTAAAATAAATATTGGCTTAGGATGCATTTGTGGATACCAGGAAGAGAAATATCGATGGAACTATAAGCACTTTCAGGAATTTAATTATTAGGCTAGGAAGTGCAGGAACAGGAATATCGATTGAAATAAATGTTGGATGGAATGCAAAGTTGTATTCCAAAAACTTTAACACAGACAAAACAAAAAATTTATATTATATATTATCTCATATCTTATCTTAATGTCGAACATCAAGTCAGCGAGTTAACCGAGTCTGCAGAAAATACGATAACCGAACTTGTTTCATAAAGTAGATAGATGTATTATTTTAACTACATAGGAGAGTTCATATGAAATCTATATATAATAATATAGAATACGATACATACATATACATACGTATATAATATATATAATAACAAGTATGAATATATCATACATAAATATAGTATTATCTTCTATAATTAAAGGTAATTTACAAACTTCTTGTTCAACTGTCAATCTGAATGTTTGCTAGCTACTATTTGACTATTTGGAAAGGGTCTATGTACTCGGCAGACCGATTACCAGGCACTTGTCGCTCTCTCAAGTGGGCGGTGCTGGGTGGGTGGCTGACAGTTGCATTTACCTCCTCGAGTAGCTGTTGCTCCGCCACAGTCAGCTCGTCCGTGCTAGCGCCACAGGCACCAGCCTCATCCTGCGCGACATCGATGTCTGACATATTTTCTCTGCTTTTGCGACTGTACGAGCTATGGGTTAATGTTTCGAGTGCGGAACAGAGAGCTGGGGCAGACAGCTGGGGTTAGCTACTCATAGATGATATGCACTTATATACAGAAGACTTGGTTGAATGACTAGATCTACGTAGAATTGAATTGGCGAAAATAAAATCTAGATTTGTTGAACTATACATATGTACATATATATCAGGAATTCGATTCTAAGATTGTATTTACATATTTTGGTTTGTGGCTTGTTGCTTAGACACTCACACACACACACACACGCACTACTGAAGCAACTTGCGTTAGATCTAGTACTAAGCTGCTCAGTTACAGATACAGAAACAGATACAGATATGGGTACAGTTACAGATAAAGCTAGAGAGTTGCAAATACAGTTGTTTGTAGTTACAGTTGCAGTTAGAGATATTCTACGATTGGAAGTACTCATATACCGCCATGGCCTTATTCGCTAGCTTCCACATCTTGGCAATCTGCTTTATTTGATGGAGAGCACTGTGAAATGTTTCAAGCACGAGGCCTGAACCTCTTGAAGAGCGCAACACGACTGAGCCTAGGGGCCTAGGACCAGCTCGAGGTAGGCACTGTCAGCGGGCCCGTTCTGATGACGTTCGCGAAAGTTTCAAAAAACTTCCGTCGCTGACGTCGACGGCACGTCATAGGCAAAGGATGCGCTTGGAGTCGAGAGGGTGCTGACATTTCCGGTAGGGCGCGTAAATAGTTATATACAAATAAACGACTATGAGTTGCGACCTATTACGGCAATGCCCAGAGGCGTCGCTTAGAGTTACCTATTTACTTTTATGGCCCGAGTCATATCCATGTCTGATTTATTGACTCTTTTATTGCGTTTGGAGCTGGTAGGTGACGTTGATTACCATCGACACTCAATTGGCCAAGGCTCCGCAACAATTTTTTATATAGCCTAGATAAAGTTGTATTTAGTTTTTGTGATCTACCCTCAGTCTGAAAGCTGGCAGCGCCATCTCTTTTGTGAGCACGCACACGGCAGCCCAGTCCAGCTCATCCGGCTGCTCATCCCCCAGCTGTCCTGGTCGAGCTGCGCCGCCTTGGGCACATTGCAAATTATGTTTCGTGACAAAGTTCCATCAGAGCGCCAATAACTTTCGCTGTGCTACGTTCCAGCCAACTTATTAAAAAGTAATCGCAAATTTTTAAATACGAAAATAGAATCATGTAACGAAGGACGACCGAGAATGCGCCAGCTACCCAAGGCGCAATCACACCGTTGACAGCTCCCAAAGTGTTCGCATGTGCTCAGAGCTCGCTGCTCGCTGCTCAGAATTGTGAAATTGTGGAATTGTGCAAGTGCTCTACCCAAAATTCTCAGCATTGTGTGGATTTTTGCTGTCAAATTATGATATTAGAGTAATTGCTCACCTTCTTCTTGTCCTTGGCTTTTGCGCTTTGCATGTTGGGGCCGTATCCTTATCGGTGTACCAAGTTCTTGAACTAAACGTGTCTTACTTTGTTCGTTTTGCTGTTTTGTTGTACCCACAGTGAAGCCTGTGAGCCTTTTCCGGACATTAACTAAACCAATTTATGTTTTTCACAGTCTAAACTTTACGTAATTGTGAAATAGAACAATGGAATTCGACGCTTGCTTTGCCTTACATTCCTTGCTTTGTTTATTCGAGTTACTATAGAAATCCCGAGCTCCCACGCACCGGCTGCCATTTGCATATTGATTTGCCAACCGCCCAGATATCGCGACTGTCAACGACCTGGTACTCAGCAAATTTGCTTTAGTGGCATCTACCTCGTTCATAATGAACAATTAGAAGTATCGGAGGGACATTAGCGTAATTGAAGGATTCGTATACATATATATAAAAGTATAAAACCTTGGTAGGTTTGCCCAATTATCAATGGAACCCTATAAGTCTGTCATTTAAGAAAAACTCTGGCTTCCCATTATTACGCATGAACAGAAAAATTGCTGTAAATTTTTATTTAATATGATTACTGTAAATAAAGCATATATATACACATAAAATATTGCGTTTTATGTAATGTCCATCTGATTAAGCTCTAAGCCTATTCGTATAATATGAATTCTCCTGATCTCTTGATAAGCTCTGTTAATGAAAAATTACTCAGCAATTCTAATTATTGTTTTCGTAGAATTGTATAATTCGTACTGCGGAATTTAATTTTCTCAATATAAAGCCTCTCTGAATCAAGAAAACGTATAGAAACTATATTTTAAACATATATATTGCATTGATATTTAAATGTGATTAGAATGTAGTCGATCGCTAGTCACCTTTAAAATGGGAGTTCATAGAGCTAATGGAAATGATTTCAGCTAAAAGGTTTGTTAAAATAAGACAAGTTTGTACTAAATAACTGACAGATCTAGAGAGCAAAGAATGAATCTTGGAAAGAACTAAAAAATTTGAAAAGTACTGTCACATTGCAATCGATTATTTGAAAACTATTTTTGCATAACGCTTTACAAATAATAATATAATTTCTACTCGGAATCATCTGGCCTTCTATTGTTAAACTATATACATAATATAGCTATACTTAAGATATAAAGTTAGTTTAACAATGTTGAATAGAATTGTTAAAATAGCTATATTTGTAGTAGTTCATGGACTTAAACCTATAACAAAAGCATTAGTACAATCACAATTGCTCATAATAACAAAAGCTATATAAGACTGCACTCAGCTACTCTCCTTACACACTGATTCCAAAAACACTTGATCAGTACAATGAGTATTTATCCGTAATGCCCATAGAATGCGTGTACCAAGTGAGCTCTAGAGTGCAATGCACTCTCAAGTCACACAGCGAACGTATAAATAAATTTTTTAAGCGAATGCTGGCTTGAAGGCCAATGGGCGACGCTCCGGCTAGATCGAAGAGCTGAAACCTAGTAGACGAGATTGAAAGGCCTGAATATTCCACATGAATTTGATTTTATTGTGTCTATAGGAGTACATCAGTAGTATCAATATCAGTATAATATATAAAATATGCGCAATGTATATATTCTATGTACTGCATACAATATATATGTATATGTGTGTATATTTATATTTGACAATTAAGTTAGGTGTAAAAGACCTAGGTGTGCTGCCTCAAGCTCTTCACATATCGCACTGGCACTTCAGGTAAATAAACGCAGACAAAGAACATCATGGGTCCAAATAAGAGCATGCAGATCAGCCAATATATCAAGCCAATAACTGTTATCGCATCCATATAAAGGTTAGAGAGAGGCCAGTCTCGATCAGACAATTATCAAATATAATTACGGATTAACGAATTACGAATTACAAATAAATAGCTAATATCACTAAACATCGGTTATGGAGATTGTGCAACAGGGCAAAACACGTCTGTCACAGCGCCGATGTTTCTAATTTTAGATGAAATCAAAAGCCGCTCCAGGTAACTTTAGACTAAATATCCTATTGTAATATGGCTTCGCTTGCTGCTGGAATATCGTCTTTAAGCCCGCCACCTGAAATAAAAGGAAATATAATTAGTTATAAATTATATTATGAGAATTGGATTTATATATAGAATGTAAGCGGTGCTGGGGGCAACTCAGGGCACCGATGATATTAAGAGTAATAGAGATGAAACTATTCTAATCTGAATGAATCATGGTTAGTTCCATATCGGAGCTTACGCGCTGCTACTATTCCTGCCCGTTGGCCAGTTGAAACTGTTTCAACTGCGCTGCTGAATCACGCACTTTATACTTGACTTCAGATCAGATGGGGTTATTTTCGGATATTTAACAGCTTCCAGCCTTAAAATAATTTCAGCGAGCAGAGACAAAAAAACCGCTCAACTGAGGCTTGGCGCTGTTAATTCGTGACTGAATTGGAAACCAGAACAAAGTAATCCCCCAAAGCGAGTTTTCCTCTCTCTCTCTCTGCCTCTATCTCTCTATTTATACACAAATCTCTGCCTCTCTGTTTAGATATTAAGCTCTAGCATTCAAAGCTTTTGTTTTGCTTCTGATTTGGAATTGTTTGTGACGAAAGTTGGTTTTATAAACGAGATACTGGTATTTTTCAAGGCAATGGCAGTAATCCGTTCGTAAAACTGGTTTACGTACTGAGTACTAACTAGAGATCGTTTGAGAGCCAATTAAAATGTTAAATAATATTCGCACAAATTTTGTACACTGCTCACAAAAATTGTGACTTCAATACCCAAAATTATGATCAAGAGATTGCAGTGCAATCGATACATATATAGTTCTGATAAGGGGGATCGAAAAAAATTTATGAGTCAAGTGTGTTGACAGTCTTCACTGCTGATTGGAAAAAGTCAAGATAGGTTATATCTAATCTATTGCCACCTCTCATTATTATGTTACTGTTATTTTTATTATACCTTGTATTTATATTTTATAAATGTACGTATAACTTTATTTACTCGATCTATTGGGCTCTTTCTGATACAATGTAATTTTTTCCTCTGATAACTCTTCTCACATTACCCAGCATTGTTTTTATTATATCTGATTTAGATTAAATTTATAATATTATTACTATTCTTTCGTATACCCACTGGCATAAGCTTTAACCAATTCTATAGCTTCAAAGGAGCTTTCTAAATATCTAACAATTCCCAGTATTATTTTTATTACAGATGTATATAATGGAAAAGTAAATAAATAAATAAAAAATGTAATACAAACTTTTCTCAATCAATTAGTACCTTTACTAAATTTGGACTATAAAACAAAATTCAAAATTTCATTTTGCATTCCAGATTTTATTTTTACGTTTTGTTAGATTTTAATCAATTTTAGACAAAAAAATTTTATTTTTATAAAAGCATTTCAAATTATTCTTAAATTTGCAATTCCCATGGCTAGCATAATTAATAATGATAGGACTCTTCCCAATTCTTTATACGGTGTCCTATATAAAACAAATATTATTCGTTTTGTACTTACATTATGTAGAAATAACTATCACTGTCCTTGCGCTTAGCATCGCCGCGATTCGTGTCTCTCCTAGCTTGGCTCACTGAACCCGGATCCGAATGCGCCTGCATATTGCCATTCCAGGTTGCCCAACGACTTAAGACGCCATTTTGCTGATTGTTCAGATTGTTTTCTTTGTTGGGATTGACAAAAAACGACTTGACGCTATCCATGGTCGTTCCAATTAATGTGAAAAGTGAGCAGAGACAGTGAGAGTGCGTGTAGATATGTCGAGCCTCCAAGACGAAAACAAATTGATAAAGCTAAAAATATATCAGATGTGTTGTTTTTTATGAATACGAGTTTTTGCTTTGGTGTGTCGTCAAGTCAAATATGAAGGCACAGAATAATACATTTTTGAATACATAAAAAATTGTTGTTCCCTGTTTGTGTCTAAATGTGCTATTTACTTTTTTATTGTATTTTATTTTATGTGATAATGCTGATAATCGCATTATTTCATATAATTTATTTCAATTTTTAGAGGGAGTTTTCGGGAACATTCCGTAACAAGTACGGGCTTTTAATGATCGTAAAATTATAAATTTATTAAATGTTGTTTTTATCTTGTCAAATGAAATTTACAGTTTAGAAATGCAACGAGAGCATTTTTAATTAGTATAATTTTGATAATTGCGTTTTAGATTCCATATAGTTAGTTTTTTATCAAGATTAACGCGTTTCATACATATTATCAATTAGCACTTGGGCATTTAACAGGTTCATAACAGTTCAGTTCGCATCACTGATAAGCCACTGTGAGCAGCGAGCACGCGTCGCATTCAACAACAATTTGATTTGTTATTAATAAAACGAACAAGACTGAACAACGTGGCACGATAAGCAGGTCCTAAGACGAGGCCAAATGGCGCTACTTCTGCCACAGCTGATAGCCCCAGGCAGCCTTGAAGACGGCATTTTGTTACTGGGCCACTATTCGCTAGACGCGCGACCTACCTCAAGCTGTTGTAATTCGCTCAGCTATTTGCGCGTCGACTGGTTCAGCTGGTAGCGGCGTATAACGCCCTCCTCAATGCTTTCAAATTGGTCTGACACAATTCCTTCGGCTAGTCGCGCACTTCCAATTTCAATTTGACTTCCAATTCCAGCGTTCAGCGTTCCAGGTTTAGCTTTTAGTGTCTAGCGTTCGGCTGCCTCTGTGAACCGTTTTGCACAATGTCTGCGATCGCACTGAACGCTCCAACGACGCGACGCGCGACTCAATGGCCGATGGCCGATGCCGATGTTGATGTCGCAGCCGATGCCGATGCCGATGCCGGCTGTTACGTTGTTTTAATCAATTGCGAAGGCGTCACAAACACAACATTGAATATACATATGTATATGTGAGTGTGTATTACTTGAATACGTATGGTATGTAAAGGTGTAGACCCTCGCAGCGATTACATTATGTCTTAATGCACATGGATTTCTTTGGCTTTGCTGTCGTCATCTGGCAGCGTAGTTGTTGTTGTTGCTGCAGTTGGTTTTGTTTTCGCTGCCTTTCGTATATCTACCCCGTCAAGGCAGTTTTTCTTGTTTGTTGTGATCATTGCTTCTCACTTTTACACAAATGTATGTATAGTATGTGTGTATGTAAGCACTTACTCTATCCACACTTCCATACGATCGCATGCACATGCATAACTGGAACAGTTTTTAATGGGAAACTCATTAAGTGAAATGTTTATATTTGCAGTAAAGTGTTTATTTTAAGAACAACAAAATAACGAAGGTACTTTCAATGGCAGTTAAACAAACACAAGCATGCATATACACATGTATACATACACACATACATACATAAATGTGTTATATGGTAAAAGTGTTACACAGCTTATGAAGAAACGCCGTTGGTTTAACAACTGCTGCAATCGAATATTGTTATACAGTATAACAAGTGAAGCAGGCCCTGTGCATAGCTGCCTTTACATGCACATACACATTCATACATACACACATACGTATGCTCGCTTTTGTTAAAATATACAGACATATACATATATAATATAGACTGCATGTGTGCAAACTGCAATTCTTTGTAAATCCATTAATACATATGTATATGTATATATAACAATATAGTATACCCGAATACCTGTCACGCAGCCAACTTTTGTATTTTGCCCCCAACTTCCGTACTGCAAGTGTCTTTCTAGCTTCTTCTATTTGATGTGGTCCGGCGTTCCGTGTGCCGTTGATAAGCCGAATGCTTTTGTATAACACAAATAGCTGCAGCTAATCGTAGATTGCTTGGACTTTGTACTTTACACACATTTCTCAGACGAACTCTCGCATACACACGCGCAAATCTCTACGTTGATGAACGTTTATCAATATGCATAGAAATAAATAATTGATGCGAATAATTTTGTGTAACTATGCAAATTGACTGTATTTGTGTGTAAATAGCTATAAAATAAAGTTGTTTCAAGTGTATCTCAGCTGTTTGCTCTGATCTCATTGAGTGCTGTTGACTATTGGGTACCTTTTAAGTGCCTTATATGTACATACAAATATACATCTGTGCGTATGTGTGTATTATGTATACAAACATATATTTTCGATTATTGACTGTCATGTTATGGTACGTACATACACATGCATACATACATACATATTTACGTACGTGATCCCCCATACTATATATGTACATATACCTGAGCACTTCTAGTTAAAAACCTGAAACCATTTCAACTAAAACTAAGTTTCTCAACTCAAATAATTTCCGTCTTTGAAATGCCCTTCAATCAGTTAACTAACTTCCTAATGTGTAGATACACACATATGTACATATACTATCTATATTGGTATTTCTTGTATATTTATTATAGGTTTCGCAACGAAAAATAATTTGAAAATAAGTATCAAAACAATTGCATACTTTTCCGCGGAGCGAGAAATTTAAAAACAATAAATTTACAAGCATACTTTCAGGCGAAATAAGAGTTTTGTGTTCCTTTGGTATTATATTTATTTATAAAAAAAAACTTATTGAACATTTAAACTATTAATAAAAACAAATTATAATTTATTCCAAAAACAAGATGGTTTTGTATTTATTTATTAAATTACAATGTTCGCATTTCTTTTTTACAAATGCTGCAAACGATTTTACAGGTTGCGGGAGCTCCAATGCCAACTCTGTGGTAGACCGTTGCCGCCTCTTCGGCCATCATCCTGCTCCTGCTTCTGGCCAGGGCCCTGTTGTGGCTCTGGCTGCGGCTTGGCGTTCGCGATTCCACGCAACAGCAAAGCAGAAAGCTAAGTGGCACCGCCTCACCCTCCTCCAGAGTCTGAGGCAGGTTCCTGCCACGCGTCTCTGGCAGAAAGAGACTGGCAAAGCCGCCGACAATCAACAAGCCGCCCATCACAATCAACGGCAGCACCAACATCTGCTGGCCCTGCAAGCAGATGGAAGGCATTTAGGGAGGGATAACCATGAATACCCTAATATCTCACCATGTGGTTGATTATCGGAATGAATATTGGACCCGTCATGGCCACCACCGAGCTGAAGCTCATGCCCAGGCCACGCACCACGGTCGGATACAGCTCGGAGGCGAGCAGCGGCAGCACGACAAACGCCGACGAGATGCCCATCTTGCCAATGCAGTAGAGCAGCAGCATCACATCCGCTTGCTGCTGGTAGAGCACGGTGGCCACACAGGCCACGCCTCCAACTAGCATCGAAATGAAGAGAATCCAGCGGCGTCCAAAGTAACTCAAGCCTGGCCACAGCAGCAGGTACGTGGGCAGCTCCACGGCGCCAGCCAAAAAGAAATTCCAGATTTCGTCGCCACCCAGCGCCGGGGCATAGTAGCTGAGACCCACGTAGACGCTGGTGTTGGCGAACCAGATCAGGGTCACAATCAGTGTCTTGCGCCGCATGTTTGTGCCCCGGAACAGATCCAAGATGCCGTAGTGCGTAGTCTCTGCTGGCTGTGTGCGGAGCAGGCGCTGCTGCATCCGCTCCACAAAGTCCCGGGAAACGTGAACGCCGTTGACTCGCGCCATGACCTTGAGGATGCGCACGGCCCGCTTCGTCTGTCCCACGGCGATGAGCCAGCGTGGCGACTCGGGCAGCACAAAGAAGCAGGAGAAGAGCATCAGCAACGGCAGCGATACGGCCAGAGTCAGATAGCGCCAGTCACGCACCAAGTAGACCACGCCCTGAATTACATATAGAATTCATATCAATTCCCTATATAACAAGTCAACTTCAACTTACTGAGAGCAACACCAGTCCCAGGGAGTAGGCAATGTTGGAGACGATTGTGCAAAAGACGCGCCGATCCGGACCCACTAGCTCGATGGCCAGCACGTAGGGGCTGGCCAAGATGGCGGGCACAGTGAGTCCCACGACGAAGCGCAGACCCAGCCACGAGTAGTAGTTCCAGGCAAAGGCGCTGGCAGCACACGCCACTATCTCGAGTAGCAGATAGGCGTAAAAGGAGGGACGTCTGCCCCACAGATCCACCAAATAGCCAAACACATAGTTGCCAATCAAGCCACCCAGGCCAAAGAGCACCAATGCCAGGGTGACATAGTAGCTACTACTACAGACCAGATTCCACTGTAAGGAATATGCATGTAAAATCAGTTTAAGGGGCAACCAGGTCTTACCTCTTGCACCACTGTGCTGGGGTACATGGATCTGTCGTAGTGCCAGCCGTGCTGACAGGCCACAATGGATTCCTGGTCCACCTTCAGCAGCCGAGACGACTGCTCCCTCTGCAGTTCGTATGGCGTGCGGTACTCTAGATAGCGCACCTTTAAAAGAGGGATAGAATATATATCAATTGTAACTGTAGTACATGTGAAATGTTTAAGTTGGTATAACACTTCTTTTCTAGTGAATCTAACTGCTTGTGCACTGCTTGCTCTCAGCATATTTTAGCACTGCTTTAAATCTGCGGCATGCATATGACAGTTGTAGCAAAGTTTATAATAATCGGAGTATGACAGTTGCTTTAAATGACAACGAAATCGTTTTCCATTTTAACTAAGCTAATTATTTGAATTTATTGCGCATGGTTTAATATAAATTAATAATATAAAATACTGCTTTAAATTTACTTTGCATTTATTATCATTCTTCATTTAGATTTTTTAATGTTTTATTTCATCTATTTAAATAAATTTTCTATTTTTAAATGATTTTAAATTTAAATAAAATACTTAAAAAATACTAAAATAAATAAATATAATATAAGTGATGTATTTAATCAAATAATAAAATAAATAATAACTAAAAAATATAATAATAATTAAAATAAATACAATAAATAAATAAAATAAATAAAAATAAATTTAAAAATAAAATAAAATGTATTTAAAAATTAGTATATCAAATAAATAAAGTACAAATAATATAATAAATAAATAAATAGAAAATAGATACATAATAATAAAGTGAAAAAGCCATATTTTAGACACACCTAAATAGTTATACCAAAAAGCCTATAAAGCCTATAAGACATTTCATTGAGCATTTTTAGCTTGAATTTATGAAGTGCCAGACGTTTTGCAAACTGATTGAAGATAATATATTTTGTTATCATTATCATCATAGACACGCTCAACTAGAAATAGACTCTTCTTCACTTAACTGAAATGTAATAATTGTTGCTTTGCTCTCTTTGCATTTCGACTCTAGAAATTTCTTGATACGCGAAATGTTTATGACAACAGTATGATTAATGCTAATAAATGTCTATATGTATGAGTGTGTGTGTATGTGTATACCCATATATATGTTAATTATGAAAAACACGCACTATTTCACTGTAGTTCCGCACGAACATGCTGCACTCAGCGTAGGCTCCATGTTTGTCCCGCGGAATGCTCAAGTTCTTGACCAGCTGCAGGTAGTCCTGGGTCCAGGGCTCCAGTTCGGGTATGCGGCACCAGTGCTTGGGCGTGGCTGCAATAAACAACTGACTGCACAGCCATTAGTGTGCATCGATCAGGGGATCAGCAGCTGCCACCTGTGCCCCACCTGTAGGCGTGAAAGGCGCAGGGCAGCGCCGCCGGCAGCAGCACCGAGCATATAATGATCTTCTGATAGAGCCCGAAGGCGCCCACTTCCTTAAGTACTTCATCGAAATCCATGGCACCCGATGATGATCTGCTGATCTGCTGATCTGGTGATCTACACACGATTTGAATGCGCGCACAACTGATCGAGTGGACAGATTTGTGGCCAGCGCTAATCCAAAGGGGCTGCAGTTCCGCCACGCGGCTCCCAATCTCAATTGAACATAATTACATTACGGCCTTTCGTGTGTTTTAATTAATTGGACACCGCTGCGTGAGACAGGGTCGCAGCACGGCAAACCACCGGCCCGAACACCACCAATTGGTCAGGCAGTCGCAAAAAACCATAGCGAATAGCAACTAGCAAATAGAAAATCGCAAATAGGTACATATGCATAAAGTCAGCTGTAAATACATATATTTCTTGAACAATCCCGCGACACGTAATCTCAGTTGGGGTAATAAAAAATAATAAATAAGTCTAGATAAAGCAACGACTAGCCTAGCCTATCGCAGCCCAGCCCGGCCTAGTTGCGCGCCAGCCCAATGATGGTCAGAATGTACATGAAGATGTTGATGATGTCCAGATAGAGATTGAGCGCGGCAAAGATGTACTCCTCGGGGCTGATCGCATACCTGTGATTGCCGCCCAGCATCAGCTGCGTGTCGTACACGAGGTACACGGAGAACAGCAGCGCGCCCAGCGACGCATAGACCAGTCCAATGATCTGGCCCGGTATGAAGATGGCAATGATGCCGAAGATGATGAACACCACGAGGCAGGCGACCAGCACGCCGCCGCACATGGTGAAGTCGTATTTCGTCTGCAGTGCAAAGATCGTCAGTCCCAGGCTGACCGCCGCCGTAATGCCCACGGCCATGAGCACCTCTTCCGCCTTGTATTGGCCGGCAATCATGCCCAGCAGGAAGGACTCGGCCAGCGTGAACAGAAACAGGAAGATGAAGTTGAGCGGCGTCTTGCGGCGCACGCTCTCGCAGCAGGCCATGCTGATCATGGTGACAATTAGCACTGCCTGCAGGAGGAGGTATCAATCAATACGAATCCTTCAACCCTACTCTAGAGAGGGAGACCTACCAGTGCTATCCAAAGGAGCGCGGGATTGCGTTCTACCCAGCCCTGTGCTGCTGATGAGAAGGTGAAAACGCTCACAAAGCCAAACGTGATCAGCAGTTGCACCTGGTTTATAATGGAGGCTTCATTAGACGGGGATCATGGGAGCGGACTGATGCTTACCATTAATATCATATAGACCTTGCGTATGAAGCCCTTGCGTATGCTTTGGTCATCGAATGCGAAACTTTTGTCCGCCTCCGGATCTCCGTAGACGCCATTATTGTCACCTGTGTAGAGAAAGAGAGAGAGAGAGAGAGAGAGACAGAGGGAAGGAGATGTTTGAGCTTGCTTAAAGATCAAAAGGTCAAATCAATCCAAAACCGAACCGTATTGAAAGTGTGTATCGCCCATGGCTAAATTTCCTGTGGAGCGCGTCTTGTTCGTTCGACTAATGTGTATTACCTGAGCCCCAATTCGCTTGGTCATACGCCAGTTGGGCTGACAGATTAGCTACAAACACACTCACAGATGTAGATAACAAGCCAGATGGTAAATAACCTATATATAGAACTCATATAGAGAATATGAAATTGTTACCCTTTTTCACAACTTTGGTATTGGTGTGCGCTGATAACGCGTCACTCTCATATCTTGCATATGATACACCTGTGTTTTCTTTTATATATACCAATCGATTGGTATATTATGTAAACCGACCCTCTGAATCACCCACTGGGCCCTGGTCTTATCAAAAATCTCTGATAACACACCAGCACATAGACCACTATTTCGCACCAGGTGGAACATATTTGTAATGTGAATGAATCCAGGAATAGAGAGAGAGAGAGAGAGGCAGCGAGAGAGAGTGAAATGCACATTCTGCAGCTGAACCGATTCGAGTAAAGATACTTTTTTTTCGCATGCCTCATGCTTTGCCGATTATCTTATCTCGCGAACTTTTTGTGCAATTGATTGGACTTGCCTTGCTGGTAGTGATACATTTTATGGTATGTACCCGATATCGATGTTCTTCGCCGATTCACACTCGCACTGCCGTTAGCTTCCGAATAAAACTGGGCAACTATGTTGGGTAGCGCAAGCTCCTAAAAATTTATTTGTTTTTCTCGCACACTTATCGCCAGATAAGAAAACAACCTAAATAGTACAGATAGTGTTGGGCCCGGTCGACGCAGACAACGAGCAAATTTGACTAATCCAGCGCTGACTACGAACTGCTGTCACCTTAACTGTTGCATTTACTTTCGGCCTGGTCCCCGGTGCATTGCCGGCCACGCCCCAGCGCGCTGTGTGGGGAAGACCTACAAGAGTCGCACAAAGCGCCGTCATAGAGCTCACATACACACATACATACAGCATAGACGATAGCCCTTGTTTTTCTGTTTGCTTCTTCTTCTTGTTTAATAAATAAATAGATTCACTTTATTGTTGACTTTACCACAGAGTCGTTACAGAATACTTGCGGGAGGTTTTTGATTGAATAAACTTTGGGTAATTTTTTTTTGGTTTTAGTTTCCTTTTCATATAGTGATTAACAACTGCAAGCGGCGCTGCATATATATGTATATATAATTAATACACGTATATATAACAACTATTAAATGTTTAAGACTATTTATTGTTTATATGCGGTATTTGCTTTTCTTATTTTCTTTTTTGGTTTGGAGCGTTTTAATCAATTTCAGGTATGTGAAATAAGTTTGTTTGAAGCTAATAATTTAAGGAAACTGAAACGACATAAACAAATGTGCATTTCTCTTAACATAACAACAACAACAAAATAGTTAATTATTCATTTCACCTTAAAATTAATACAATCTATAAGGAAAGTTGGCATCAAATTACATACTGTTCTTAGCAACCAAACATATCGAAATATTCAATTTGAAACGCTTTCGCTTCCGTTTCTGTGACTTGATTATGAGATTACGCGGTTATTGAAAATATATCTGATTGTTAGGGCAACATTAATAAGCTAATTGCCTATATTGCCTGTTAACATAAAATTCAAGTATATAAAATAGAAGTTTAATTCCGTAACGACTTCTAGTCCCGCGATGCTCCAATAATGGTTAGAATGTATATGAAAATGTTGACAACATCCAAGTAGAGATTCAGCGCGGCAAATATGTATTCCTCGGGGCTAATCGAGTACTTATGATCGCCACCCATCATCAGCTGAGTGTCGTATATCAGATAGACTGAGAAGAGTAGCGCTCCAAAGGAGGCGTATACAAGCGTTATGATTTTGCCCTTGAAGAATATGGCCACGATGCCAAAGATCATGAAGACCACCATGCAGGCCAGCAATATGCCGCCCATCATGGTGAAGTCCACCTTGGTTTGCATGGCAAAGAGCGTGAGGGCCAGACAGACGGCAGCCGTTATGCCGACAGCCATAAGCACCTGCAAGGGAGATCAATGAACGTTTAATGGGAGTTGAAAAGACATAGGAGGGTCAGTTCGTACCTCAGTCGGTCCATAGCGACTGGCCGATACGCCCAAGAGAAACGATTGAGCCACCGTAAATATTGCCAAGAAGATAAAGTTGGTCGGGGTCTGGCGACGGACACTCTCGCAGCACGCCATGCACAACATCGTCACAATCAACACTGCCAGAGCCACCCAGAAGAGCCATTGATTTCTAGCGACAAACATCCTGGTGCCACTGTGAAAGACAAACAGGGCTACTGCTCCAAAGGTTACCAGGAGTTGACCCTGCCATAAAAATGCAATAACAAATTTAAACCAAAGTGAACTGAAATGGAGATAAAGTTGACTACGTACCATTAGAATGATGTAAACCTTGCGTATAAAGCCACGACGGATGCTCTGGTCGTCAAACGAGAAGTTTTTGGGCTGACCCTCGGGATCATCGTAGGCCCCATAGCCCGTTGCAGGTGGTGGTTGTATGAAGCCCGGCTGTGGAGCATAGCCGCCAGGCGGTGGGCCCTGACCGTAAGGTCCCTGGCCGTAGGGTCCTTGCGGATACGGTTGCGCGCCTCCCTGGCCGTACGGCGGATAGCCGCCTTGTGGCGGTCCTTGCGGTGGGTAGCCCCCACCGTAGCCACCTTGTGGTGGATACCCGCCATAGTTGTACTGCTGATTCGGATCTGTGAATGGATACTTATTTATTCATCTCATTTCAATTAGCTAATTATTCGCTCATGCTATTTGGAGCTCTATAAAAATTAAATATTCTAAAACTGAACTCCACGCATTTATGAACAAAACAATCGTAAAGAACATCTAAGAGATGACGTCAGTACCTAATGAAATATTTCGTTCAACAGACTTATGCGGAGAAATGATTAAATTAATAAATGAGAAAAATGCATTCTTGGAATCAGTTTTAATCAGCATCATGAGTATGAAAAAATAAATACATATTTTAATTTTCTTTATAAAAATATATATTATTTAACCACATACATATATGTATGTATGTAGATTAATTGCTTCAAGACTTCGTTTTGTAAAAAGTACAGTCATTAGTAAGTTAATTTAAATTAGTTTTTCCATCTTTAAAGTGTTTTACTGACGTATAGATAAGAAACTTTCCAAGAATATTATTTATCTTAAGCTGCCTTTCCATTGACGTAGAAAAACATGAGCAAAGATTGGCCGAATGAGGTATAAAATGTTTCAAGTAAACATATTTTATGTTTTATGAAATTAGATGATATTTCATATATGTACATATCTACTTTGTGAAGATATGAAGGGTAAATGGTATTTGTTTACAGTTTTCCTGAGTTATGAATTATATGTATGGCTTTCATTTATAGCCTCTGCGATAAGATAAGAAACCATCGAACCAAGGCCTCGCTAAATTAACAAATAAAACTAACTTAAATGGGTTGCACGACTTAAATGCTATATGCAAGAACAGAGAGACTCAACAGAAGCATGCGTAGGGGTGGTACGAAACAGAAAGCAAAACCATATGAACTAGTCAACAAATTTATTTTAACAAAAACCAAAAAAAAAGGCAAAATAAATTAAACCTTGATATTGAGGATATTGTGGAACGCTTTGCCACGACATTGTTGATATTGTTTTTGTCGCTGTCTGAGCTCAACTGAACTGAACTATCCGCTCCTACAGATAGCTATAGACAAGGGGTCACTATATACGAGTATTCACTGTAAAGTAGACCCAAGAAACCGTTAGCTTAGTCTGCTTATAAAAACACTCACCTTGCATTTCGTTATTGGTGTCGCTCGATATTTACTATTAGAGATTCGTTTACCTGCAAAAGAGAATTAATATCGTAATGGAATTGTCACATTTAATTATGTTTAATTAATTCATTTCTTTTAATAACCAGTTCCGCTTGTGCTAGCTAAAAACACGTAAATATGACGTGTGAATTTGCTGCAGATGTTCACATAGTCATACGCATACAAAAATTTCAGTTATGTACGTGTTTAATCATACATATCTACATATACATGTATGCAAGAGAGTGTGTAAAATAATAAGTCACCATTTAAAATCGCATTTGGAACCGATGCACTTATTCTAGAACTTTTCTTCTTCTAGTTAGTCTGTTTAACGTAATTTAAATGTTATATATTGGTTGGTGACTCACTCGGCAGCCCACCTCACAAAAGAAATTGGGGAACAACCAGAAACACTACAAACACCTGTCCTATCTTTGTTTATCAAACAAATATGTATGTTCTATAAATAGACGAAAACATCGAAATATACCTTGTGAAATACGCACACGAATTGCACTATAAACAAATATAACAAACTTCGCGTCAAGTGTGTTTCTTCTGGAAAATCTGCTATTCAGTGATAAATGAAATATCGATATAGTACCATTAACTAGAGCATCGATAAGTTTGATTGAGCTGAGTACGGTGGTAATTTTTATTGACTGCACAAAAGCTGGAATAAACAGCGCTCTGTTTTTAAATAAATGTTTGACCTATATTACACACATTTAATAAATTTTAATATTTATTTATGCATAGGTTATATTTATCTTAAGATAAAAACTATAAAAAAATTTTCAAGCAGTATCAGTAAAATATATCGAATAGATATTTTTTTATCGTTGCCCTCTATCGATATGAGTAGACAAAAACCACCTAAATAATACCAACTGCACAACGGCCGAGCATGCTGCAATAGCTTCCGACACTCGTGTAATCTTTTCGTTTGTGTATTAAGAGGCTACGAAATATCTGGTAAGCATGACTGCAAGTACCCTCAAAGTCAAGAAGTTCAAAGCAGCAAAGGCTAATCTTGTCCTCAAAGTGTTTTAGGTTTAGGTTATGTGTGTGCACTGCACTTAAACAAAGAGGATGTGGCTCCCATTCCATATGTAATGGGAAATGTGTGGGGGTGACTGAACTGCAGTAAGAAACCGGCAGAAATGGCTTGCAATTGTAATACATATGCAAATCGGTGCACGCTACATTAGAGAAATTTTATAAATAGAACAAATCTGTTTGTGCATGTATTTATACATATGTATGAATGTGCGTGACGCAATAGTTGAGTGCCGGATGCGTGCCCTCCGCTCGCCTGTTGCTTATCACGAGAACTGTAAAATTATATACTCTATATTTATTTTACAGCCGCTTTTGTTGCATTCCAAGAAATGGTTGAGGACAAGGAGAATACAGCCAGTGCTGGGCAGGAGCCGGTCTCCAAAAAGGCAGCCAAGAAGCAGGCTAAGTTAGCCAAGGTAAGCGGCGACGTGGCAAAGTCTTTGCTGATAACATTTATAATTGATGTCTTCTATACTATCTCTCACTCACTCTGTTTAGAAAGCTGAGCACAAAGCCGACACTGCCGCTGCTCTCGCTGCAAATGAAGCAGCTGGCGACAGTGCAGCCGATCATGCAGCGGCCCGCTATGGCCTCTCCGAGATGATACAGTCGAAAGATAAGCGAAGCGAGCGCGAGTTCGTCACGGTGTCCGATCTGAATGCTCATGTGGGCAAGGGCCTGGTCTGGGTGCGTGGCCGTGTGCATACGACTCGTGCAAAGGGCAAACAGTGCTTCCTCATTCTGCGCCAGCAGAGCAGCACGGTTCAATGCATTCTGGCTGTGGGCGACATCATTTCCAAGCAAATGGTCAAGTTTGCCGGAAAGTAAGTAAATCAACTTCATTCTTCAATCAACTAAAATTGATTCATTCGTTTTCATTTCCTTGTTCGCAGCATACCCAAGGAGAGCATCATTGACATCCAAGCGAAAGCAGTGGCTGTGCCCACCAAAATTGAATCCTGTACGGAGCAGTTGCTGGAGTTGTCTGTGGAGCAGATATTCGTCATATCTCAGGCGAAGGCTCAGCTGCCGTTGCAAATTGAGGATGCATCTCGACCCGAGAATGCCGACGATGCCGAGGGACTTAACATACGCGTTAATCAGGACACGAGACTGGATAATCGTGTGCTTGACCTACGCACACCAGCCAATCAGGCCATCTTTCGCCTGGAGGCTGGCGTCTGTCGTCTCTTCCGCGACATTCTGACCGAGAAGGGTTTCACCGAAATCCACACGCCCAAGATTATTTCTGCTGCCAGTGAAGGAGGTGCCAACGTATTCACCGTGAGCTATTTTAAGGGTATGTCGCTTTAGGAATATATATATGAATATATGTGAATATGTAGTTATACTATATATTTTGTAAATTTTGTAGATTCTGCATATCTGGCACAGTCTCCGCAGCTGTACAAGCAAATGGCTATCGCAGCCGACTTCGACAAGGTTTACACTGTTGGCGCCGTGTTCCGCGCCGAGGACTCAAATACGCACAGGCATTTAACCGAGTTCGTGGGACTCGATTTGGAGATGGCATTCAAATATCACTATCACGAGGTGCTGCACACAATCGGCAATACGTTCACAGCCATCTTTAAGGGCCTGCGTGACAAGTACAGTCGCGAGATCGAAGCCGTTGGGCAGCAGTACAAAGTGGAGCCGTTCAAGTTCTTGGAGCCGCCGCTAATACTGCAGTTTGCTGAGGGCGTGGCTATGCTGCGTGAGGCTGGCATTGAGACGGGCGATGAGGAGGATTTGTCAACGCCAAACGAAAAGCTATTGGGTCGTCTGGTTAAAGCCAAATACGACACTGACTTTTACATCCTTGACAAGTTCCCACTGGCGATACGACCGTTCTACACCATGCCCGATCCCAACAACCCGATGTATTCCAACTCGTATGACATGTTCATGCGCGGCGAGGAGATTCTGTCGGGCGCTCAACGTATACACGATCCAGAGTACTTAATTGAACGTGCCAAGCACCATGGCATCGGTGGGTCTTCAATAGTCTAATCCTATTCTATGGCTCATCTTTTATTTCCTTCCTCTTACAGATATTACAAAAATTGCGGCTTACATCGAATCCTTCCGCTACGGCTGTCCACCACACGCTGGCGGCGGCATTGGCATGGAGCGCGTCGTTATGCTGTATCTGGGCTTGGATAACATTAGGAAGACTTCAATGTTCCCACGTGATCCTAAGCGATTAACACCTTAAACGTGATTGATTTAAATACAAGAAGAAAATGGAAAAGCTCTTATCTTAATGAATGAAATTCGATAAAAATTATTTTAATTTCCTCCAACTTTCCAAACTGTGAACAGCCTTCCCAAGTCTCAGAATTTTGTATTTTAATTGATCCCCGCTGCTCCTTAAGTTGCGACCATCACATTAAGAACTTGCATACTGCAAAGTTGTTTGACAACGAGAACTGTAAAGACTGTTTAGGGTCAGAATGTGTTTAAAACCGTTTAAAATAAATCTTTGCATGTGTCTTTAGTAATTTTTATTGTGTATCATTTGTCTTGCAGGTAGATGATATTCTTTTTTTTAGGTAAATGAAGAAACAATTTCAACATTGTATTTGTGCCTTATCAATATCATATCAAAGATAAGATTTTCTTATCAAATCAAAGCAAGATATGGATAATATCTTATTCGAAAATGGCTGCTGATAAATAGGCGAATATTGGTAAACAAGAAGGGAAATCTATCGAGTACATATTCATCCAATTTTAGGAATTGGAAACTTTATTAAAACATATACATATATATTTGCGCGAATTGAAGGTGTGAGAAACACTTTATCTTATCTTATTGAAAGGTATTTATTTTGTTTAATCAAAGTTTCTTATTTTACAATATAAATAATAGTATGTATATGCGCCACATTAATGTAGAAAAATTATCAATACTGACAAAAATTACTGTTCCACAGGTAAAATCTATGAATTTTACTTACTATATAAATTAAAAACAATAAATATTCTTGTGTATGTATGTATAAATACTGTAATATGTCTTTCTTAGTTGTAATGCTGGCGTGCCACTAAATTTAACTCCCGATACTAAACTTTCATTAAATACTATTTCCTTTTAGAATGCTCTATATAGAGTCAGCTAAATCGAAGGACACTCAATAATAATAATATTATTTACTGAAATTATTTGTCACTGTTATAGGGTACAAGTATATGTTGACTTGAATAAATTGTTCCTTTCACTAATTTAAACTCTGTTCTAAATAGAGATCTCGGTACTCCTTACGTGAAGTACGCAGACTCAGCAGACGATATTACCAGAGGCTAGATAACCAAGTAAACCTACTGACAATTAACCTACTGGATTACACCACAAACACCAGATCTGGTATTCCAGCCGCCATTCAATTGATGTATGTTTCAGTCAATAAACTCAAACACAAAATGTAAGCCTGTACAAATGTAAGCCTGTATTCATTTATTCATAAGTTGACAGATTATATTTAAATAAATAAGCGAAAAAAAAAAATTAATTTAAATGGGCCTTCCTTCGACTCCTAGACTTATGTATTCACAATATGCTGTTGTGCACATTAAGCAAATTATAAATGCTAAATGCTGTTAATGTTTTGGTTTGTTAGACCATTAATCTAGTATATGGAAATCAGAAAAAGAATTAATAATTAAAAAATTATTTAAATTGAGATTAAAGCTCTCGAAATCGAAAACTTTATAACTTATTAACCAATTCAATAAAGAAAATTGTAATTTTTAAGTAAAGTCATCTATGGTATGTAAAATCGATATGAAAACCCAATTTATTTTATAAATGTTTTGAATAACTGGTAGATTTTACTTAACAAAAATTTGCGAGCATTATTTTTTCAACATATTCAATCATTTAGTAGCCAAGAAGATACTTATTATGCATAAGTATTCCTTGATTATTCTCATTCATTTTTACAGCGATTTTTGTATGAAGAGCGAGTCTTTAAGGAGAAAGTGAGTCATAGGTAAATGAGGTAACTTGTTGAAAATTTATTCGTCTATAAAACCCAGTCCCATTCCAATGAAAATGAAAATGCTTTATATTATAGGCAGAATATAAAATCGTCAGTGTATCTGCATCTTCTGTACCTGTACTTAACAATAAATAAAGTCAAAAAAGTTCTCAGCTTTCTCTTGAATTAAATAGATAATTATTTCTAATAGGTTTTATTTATTGACAATGCGGAGAAAGTTACTTTAGCTGCAATTTGATAAGTTAAGCATTGCGTATAATGTATATATATTTGATTGTCACAATTAAAGTTGTTATTTTGTGTAATTTATTTCTGTCGGCCATTGATTAAGAGTTCATTATAAAACAATCATGTTAATGCATTGTCCATAAGCCTGATGAAGATTCACTGAAGGCTGTTTGACATACTCTATTCAACTTATCGGATAAGTGTTCGCTATGCACTCACACACACTCACACACATACGCAAACACCTTGTCAACGAGAAGAGCACAATAAATTTTATTCAGTCTCAATCAGATTATTATCAATACAACGTACGTATACGTCACGTTGTGTCCAACTGGAACACTGTTGACACAGTTGGCAAATACTTTTCGGTCAAACAAAAGGACGAATACAAATTCCATTCAATCTGTGTGCGTTACGTACGTACGTACGTGTTGCACAGCAACTGTGCGTGGCTTCTGCTATCGCCGAAACGGACTTTAAAATCAGACAACAGTGCGACAAGCAGCCGAGAGCCCGACCATAACAGAACAGAACAGAACAGAACAGAACGGAACAGAAAGAGAGAGAAGAACAGGGCAGGAGCAAATATTTCCTGATATTCGAGTACGAGAGTCCGTCTACTTCAAGACACAATTGAGACGCACTCCATTTTATTTTCACACCGCGGCATCGTTTGTTCAGACACCGCGCACCAACACTAACAACAGCAACAGCAGCAGCACTGGCAATAACAACAGCAACAACAACAGCGACTGCACGTAAATGGTACATTAACACACACACACAAACACAAGTGGGCGTTGCTTAATGCTGGCACACAGCGCACACACTAGTTGTCTCGCTCTCGCTCATGCACTCGACGGCCGTGGTGAGCGAGACGGCGATTGCTCGAAATGCCATTTTGTTTGCGCTTCTGCTGCGCCGCTGCCGCTGTCGCGACTGCATCCATCGAACAACTGCCAGCAGCTGGCAGCCAGTTTGTTTTCTCCCTTCCAATCGAGCGGCAGCGGCGTTTCCGCTCGCGTACTTTTCGACGCGTTCTCATCTCAAACCCAGCCAAAAAGTGAGCGATCGCAGCAAATGCAATTCGGTTTGAGTGCAATTAAAAGATTTATTCGAAATCGGCGTCGCCATCGCCGTCGTCGATGCATCTTCCACCTTCACTTGGAGCTAAACTAATGCTGCAGACGTAACGTAAACTAATTGTGAACGTGAATGTGAATGCGAATGCGATTGCGAGCATCGGCCGTTTGTCTCCACCATCTCCGACACAGTCTACGTCGCAGTCTCCGTCGCCGTTTGCCGCGCTGCCGAGTCGCAAGAATTTATGGAATTTGGCATTTGTGGATTTAGCGAAAATATTTTCATTGAGTGCGCGAGCAAATGTTTTTGTGTACGCTTCGCGTTCAGATCTCGTTCCCTTGCCCGTTCCCCTGTCCCGCTTACCCCACCCCCGTTCCCCTCAGCGATCTAGCTTCCGTCGCAGCCATAAAAGCAGCGCTAAAATCTTAAATATTCACGTGTAAATTCCGGTGCTTATCAATTTAATTACTATTTAAATTAACTGCAAGCCAAACGCAAAGCGCGTGCTTTAACGACGGCATTAAACCGTCAATGTCTGTGCAAATCTAACCAAATGTGAATCAAACAAAGCCCACAGTGTTTATCCTACACAGTACCAATACAAATCAAAGGAATATACCTATATATCTATATGCATATATATCTATAAATATACGTATATATGCTTATTTATAAAGTGCATGAAACAGAAACAAATTGAGAACAGCTCGCAGAGCAAAACATTTTTCACGAATTGGATTAAATTTTACCTGTTTGTAGCGTAAGTATATAGAAATCTTTGATAATATAAAAAATATATGTATATGTGATGGAAGTTATATATATTTCAATCAGAATCTAAATATGCAAGCTTAGACATGAGAGAATGATATTTACATTGAGTGTGGAGAAGACCTCATGAAATATTTGCTATTAGTTTTATAGATATCTCCCAATGTATGAGACTTACATTATTTAGGAAAATAATTATAATTAGATGTGTTTCTAATACATATATATTTTGAAAATTCTTGCTTTAGATTCTTATTATAGATTGGATTTAATGAAAATGTAGAGCAAAAAATTCATTGAAGAACCTCTAAATTATTTCAACTTTATTCACAAAGAACATTACAATGATAATTATAGACTAATATTTAGTTGGAGTGTGTATATAAAACTGACAGATTGAATTAGACGAAGACACCAGAAGCTGAGTGAATACTGATAGATATATGCAGTTGTAGATTTCAGTATTCATTCGTGTTTAATTGAATATGCCAAATGAAATTAGTATCACTGTATGCATGCTTCATATACATATACAGCTATATATATATATATATATATATATATATATGTATAGATAATTGATATATATACATACATATTGACTATGATAAACTGCTTTTAAGCATTTCCGTAAATTATTAGTAATTGACTAAAGTATGAAAGCATAGAGAACCGACTATTTTTTTTTTTTTTTTTTTTTAGTCTATTTTTCTCTTTTTATACTAAATTGAGTTCTCTTCAACATAAAAGTTGTGTAGTTTTCGAAAAGTATGGCAAGTCGCTTAAATATCATTTTTGGCATAATAAATCATTTTTAATTTTGCTGCAACTTTTACAATATTTATCAATATTTCCAAAATATTTTTCCGTACACAGTTCAAAGTATTTTATTTTACTCTAAGAGAGATAATAAAATAATAACAATAATCCAATAGTTAGATAAAATTGATAAGCGAATTTGAAATGTGTTGTTTTTTAATGATTGGTAATAATTTGAGTTAATAGACATTCCTCTAATACGACAGCTATTGACTTTTTATATTTATTTTAAAAAAGAAAGATAAAATGAAATCATAAATATATTTATGGCAATTTGTTTGTTTTCATTTTTGTTTTGTTTTCATATATGTCATATTCATATATGATAATATAATATAATATATTTAATAATATATATAATATTTAATACTAATATATAATAAATTATATATGAATGTATAATAAATGTCATTCAAAATGTTTGTATAAAATAATTCAATTAAAATTTGACAAATTATTATCTATAATATATATATATATTATATTATAATATATACACAAGTAGATATATATATGTATATATTTGTCATTTATTATTGAAAATTTAACAATGAAATATTGCTTGAAGAAATGTGGCTGACAGAATAAATTGAGATAAATATTAAAATTCTTGTCAGAACGAAGATTTGCGGTATCATATATCTATTTATAGGACGAATATATATTATCAAAAGTAATTTTAAATTCCTTAGTCACCTTTAATTGCGTAGTTAAACTGTTATATAGGTACTCAAAATACAATATAGGTCTCAAAAATATGAAGTATATCAGAAGTAAGCAGAAAACTCAGATAATTAACTAAGTATGTATGCAAAAGATATACATATATATCCGTTATAGCGCATAGAGAAATTTCTTTGAGAGGGATCTCTATTGCACTATTACGTTATCTAATTATGTGTAGAGGAACTCGTATATTTCACGCAAGACAACAATTTTAATGCATTTCATTGCCGTCTTTCAGCGCTTTTTTTTTTGTTTGTTTCAACGGAAACTCGGACAAGGGAACGGCCCCATAATGGATGCCAGGAAAGCAGCAGCAGCAGTAGCAGCAGCAACAATAATAACAATAGCAGCAGCCAACAAGCAACATCAAACAGGCAACATCAACAACAACAACAACTAACAGCAGTCAACAATGTGGAAATGATAATTGCAATTGCCTGCGCATAGAAGCAAAGCCAAAGCGGTTGAAGAAAGCTGCAGGAAAAAAGCCGAGGAAAATTCATCGAAAGAAGTTCGCTTAGCCAACAAAAGAAAACCAAAAACAAAAAAATAACAATACAAAAATAAGTAAAGACAAAAAGTAATTAAAGCTCTTGATACAAACGCGATGGTGTTTTACAATATGTAAATATAATTAGCCGAGCGGAGTTTTCATTCCTGGAATTCGCCATTGCCAGCGGAGTTGGCAAAAAAGACAAACACAAATACAATAGCAAATACAGTAACAAATACAACAACAGAGCACGCATACTGCAAGTCGACTAGAGAGAACCGGTCTTATAATTACTCTGTACTCCATCTCCCTCAACAGCACCCCATCCCACTTCCACGGCGAATATAGTTTAAGAGCTGATCTTTTCTTTCTTTCGCTCTCTCATCTTTGTCGGCCTAGAGCCCGAGCTGTGGCTAAGGCCTGGGCGCGACCAAAACTGATTCCAAAAACAGAAGCAGAAACATAAACAGAAAAAAAAACTGCAGACAGCAAACGGCCAACGGCAATTGGAATAGCAATTGGCTGTCAAAGCAAAAAGGAAAACTGCAAATTTGTGGAAAAAGCTCGCGGAAAACTGTGATTACTGTGATTAGTGTTGTGCGTGTGTGCATCTCTCTCTCTCTCTCTCTCTCTCTTGCTCTCTGTGCGTCTGTGTGTGTACGTGCGTTCATTATAATATACACCTGTGCGAACAAATTTCAATCGACAGATCGGGATTTGAGTGCGTTGTCGGCCACTGCAACTGCGACGATGGCAGTGTCCTGCCCAGAAGTTATGTACGGTGCCTATTATCCATATCTGTATGGGCGCGCAGGACCAAGTCGTTCATTTTATCAATATGAGAGGGTAAGTTAACTCTTAACTCTTAGCTAAATAATAATGCCATTCCATTTAAACTTTATAACTACAAATCCTATGCCACAGCCACTATCTCTAATCGTCTTTTCATTCAAAGACTTTTACCTTAATCATTTAGCATACAAATTATTCTTGGTTGACAGACTTGACTTACCATTAGGTTGTTTACATAATTTGGCTCTGTTGTCGAAAATGGGAATCTGACTTTATAAGGTGTCTTCCAGCTTTGCCATCTGCTGCTTTGTCTCTGTTTAAGCTCTACTTCATTTGAGGATATTTTACTTAAGAGTTGCTACAATTTGATCTAGCTGTGATTTGGAGTTATGCTTTAGTTTATATTGAACACTAGAAGTATACGATATTTGCTAATCATAAATAGATCCAAATAGGTCGAATTGTTTCAATAGCAAAGAAGAACAAAAAAATAAAAATAAATAAATTAAATAAATAAATAAATAAATAAAATAATATAAAACAGCGACTCTAAAAGAGTTAAATATTGTTAAAATAAATAAAAAATTTCAAATATTTTATATAAATATCTGTAGCAATGATAATTTGGATTATATGCAGAATTAATTGCTATGAAAATTTATTGCGAAATAATCTAATAAATCCAAGATTTAATAGATTATTTTGAAATCTTTTTTCATAGAAACTGACAGGCAGCATCTTTTAGCTTTGACTCAATATTTGTTCTTTTAGCATATTAGAAAAAAATTAAATAATAATAATAACAAATTTGGATTGAGCCATAGTTTTTTTAAAGCAGTTTTTAAAAAAAGCTAGAAGACGTTAAGAAACCATTATTTTTATGCTATC
Organism: Drosophila navojoa; assembly: GCF_054131105.1. Lineage (NCBI taxonomy): Eukaryota > Metazoa > Arthropoda > Insecta > Diptera > Drosophilidae > Drosophila > Drosophila navojoa. The sequence goes on along the minus strand of NC_142893.1, from coordinate 20,439,983 downwards.
TCAATTTAAAAAAAAAAAAAAAAATTAAAATCAGTAAATTCTATTTTTTGCCATTAAGTTCGAAATATACCGAAAGTTGTTTAAAGTATTTCAAGTCAGCATTTATATATATTTGCTGAAAACTGGCTAGATAAGACAACTTTTCCAACACAATTGTGAAGCTTAAATTTCCGCATTACTAAATATTTTAAATTTATAAATATATCATAAATATATGATATAATAAATGCAATATATATTAAAATTATATTTATGCTATATTTAATTTAATATTTAAATGTAATATATTTATAAATTTAATAATGTATTTCAATATATTTGCTTATGCGTAGGCTCAGTATATTATTTTTTTGACGGCCAACAGAAATCTACAATTTGAAGGCGATTAAAATCAAAATTCTATGAACACGCAGAGTTTAAATATTATTTATATTGAATGAGCAATGGCATACCAGTTTTTTGTTGTATTAACTTAAATTGTTC